>NC_082698.1:49291658-50612658 GCF_949987515.2 Delphinus delphis | reverse complement strand
GAAATGGGTTCTCTTATAGTCTATCAATTATGTTTAAAATCATTGCATATCTTATTTTGCTTCAAATTTGGATCACAACAGCTTGTGGTCTTACATAGATTTTATTTTTTGGGGGGGGAGTTTTAAATTGCCTTTTTTTGGAGTCCTCTGTACTCCTATTTCAAGCTGATATGTTTGTGCTACAGGCCTGGGGCATAGTTCTTATCCTGGATTTTCCTTCACTGCTCTCTAGAATTGGATCCACCACTCCCTCTTGTCCTCTTGGAGTGGATCCAGCCTCTTTCTTGAATTCCTCCCTTGCTTTTCTAGAGTATATCATCATAAAACTTCCTGAGAAGGATTATGCCAGAGATAAACTTTCTGATTCCATGAATTCCCAAAAATATCTTTATCTTGCCATATGACTCAACTTCCTAACAGGAAAAGTAAAGCCACTAGAGCATTTAAACAGAGGAAATTTCATGGAAAAAATTGGTTACATAAATAATGGAAGAACTAAGAAACCAAACAAGGAGAAAGGCAACGCAATTATTACAGACTGTGGACGTTCACGGTCATCCTTAGGCTCGAGGGACAAAGCAAGAGGTGGTGTTCACAGATTCCACCCCTGGGCCAGGTAACCCAGGAGAAACTTGAGCCACAGTGAACACACAGCAAAGGTCAGATTCCACAGCAGGGGGAGGGGTGGGAGGGATTGGGAGGAATTATATCCTGGTATCTTCATTCCTCCTGTGCTCTCTCACTGCTTGAACCCAACCAGAAGGCAGTAAAACAGGAGCCTGGGAAGTGCAGCCTACAGAACAAGTCTCCTGCAGTACAGAGCACAGTGGAGGAAAGGCAAGGAATCTATCCCAGAGCAAAGTCCAGCCCTCACTCATACTCGATTTATATTCTTGCCTAGTATAAAATTCCAGGTCCTCAGTTCTATTTCTTCAGAGCTTCAAAGTCATTGCTCCACTGGCTTCTAGCATCTAATGTTGTGAATAAGAAATCTGATGCCAGTCTGATTCTTCTTTCATTTTATCAAGCCACTATCAAGCCAGTGGAGCCCATCAAGCCACTGGAGAAAGTGAAAGTCCCAAGCTTCCTATTCCAAATAAGACATCACTGCCATCAACATTCTTTCCTTCTCATCTCCCCTCAACCCATCTAGCCTGTCAGACCACTTTGCCCACAGAACAGGAAAAGGAATATTTTAGAGCACCTCAAATTTCTGGCATTCAAAATAACAGTCACCAGGATTCCCCAGAAGGATGCACTAACTTTCCCGTGGGTCACCAAACCATTCATGCCCATAACAGACCCTCCTCAGAGTAGGTGCTGAATAAGTATATGTTGAATAAATAAATGAAACTACCTGGAGATAACAGACCTCAGGACTCTTGTCTCTCTTCCTTGTTTTCCAGGTGCCACAGAAACCCAAAATCTCCAGGTTCTCCATCAACATATCCCTATAGTGATCTAGACCCATCCTAATCTGATCCTATTTCCCAAACCTTCCATCATGAGCCGTGGAACTCATGATCCATCACCTGTAAGTTCCCTTCCTCCTTCTAAAACCCCAGCAACATTTGAATGTATGTATCAGGTGTACCTCCTTAATTCCGTCCTTTACCACCCCGCCTCCTAACCACTACCATCACTCTCCCTAATTCATTAATGACTCTAACATCTGCTGTGTCAATTTCCTATGGCTGCTGTAACAAATTACCTCAAACTTATTGGCTTAAAACAACACGAATTTATTACCTTACAGTTCTGGAGTCTAAAATGGTTTCAGAAAGAGCTGCATTCCTTCTGGAGGTGCTACCTCCTAGAAGGGGAGAATCTATTTCTCTGCCTTTTCTAGCTCCAAGAGGCTGCCCACATTCCTTGGGCCATAACCCCATATCACTCCAATGTCTGTCTCCATCATGACATCTCCTTCTCTTACTCTGATCCTATTGCTTCACTCTTACAATGACCCTTGTGACTAATTGCCCCTTAGCCCCATAATCCAGGATAAACTCCCCATCTGAAGATCCTTAACTTAATAATATATACAAAGTCCCTTTTGCCATGTAAGGAAACATATTCACAGAGTCCACAAATTAGAACATGGGCATTTTTAGGGGGCCATTACTGTACTCACATACCCACCCTCCCTTCCACCCCTAGTCCTGTCGCCATTCTCAGTGTATCAGCATCCATTGGAAGATCTGTCCAACACCTAGACCTCTCAGCTCTTTGGTGCTAATAATCATATTTTCTTCCACCATACTTCAGTCACTTATCCCATGGTCATACTCATGACCTTGCCATTACCATCAACCACACTTCCTCCAATATCTGAATTTCAAATACCCCAATTTTTTTTACTACAACCTCATTTCATTGAAATCACTAACTCTAGCAATAATACAAATCCGAAAACTTCCAGCCCGTTAACTATAGCAGGTTTTTAGTTTCTCTCACCCTTCTTACATTCATCCTGACCCAGCCTAGATCCTATGGTCCATCATTATAATCCCTCCCTTGAAAACCCTTAATTTGTTTGCCCTTTTTACCGACCCACACAACACCTGAAAAAGCATCCTTGGTCAAATCCAATCAAGAGATTTAAATTCTCCGGGGGGGGGGGGGGGGTAGTGGCGTTGGCGGGGAGGTAACAGGGGATAGGGCAGGGTCAAGCCTCTGAGGCCATCTTACAAGAGTACACAATATAATAAATATAAAATGACCAAAAACTAGTAACGTCTGCACATAGTAGAATTCAATAAGCTTTAGCTATTATTAAACTATTCTTTTGTCCTACTTTCTGTATTATTGCTAAAACGGTGTAATTCTAATAGCTAACAAACTATTTCACCACTGTTAGCTTTTTTTTTTTAAGATCCATGTGGGCCCCACACTTCTGGGTTTCTGATCATGTGGCCCAGTACTGAAATATCTGGGTGACTGTGCTTTATTACAAGTACACCCTCCATTCCTATAAATCAAGTCAGATGTCAGCATAGCCCAGATGAAGAAATACAAAGCCTGTTCTCGGAGAGCCATATTACACACCAAGGAGAAATAGGATCTCATCAATTGGTATGATCAGGAGTCTGGTTAGCATTTATGGAAGTAGACTCTAAGGGTCTTAAAGAAAATAAAATGTATGGTTTGATTATCAATATGGATGCACTTCCCTGGCATTCAGGATTTAAATGTGTTAGTGTGAGCTTGTGGAAGTGTCTTTATAGCTTTCTAGTTGGTTAACTGAAGCTTGGACTAAACAATAACCTATACTATAAGTATGAGATGGCAAAATTTCTCTAGCATACTGTTGAAAAGTGATTTTTAATTTTTAACATGCATAAATATCACCTGTAGATTTGGTTAAACAGTTTCCTGGGCCCCAGACCCAGAAATTCTGATCCAGTAGGTTGAGGAGGGCCTTGAATTTGCATTTCTAACAAGCTCAGGGGTGATGCCATTGCTACTGGCACGAGGACCTAGGACCTATGAATCCCTACACTTGGAGAGCACTACTATAAAGGAATCTGAAGTCTCAGGGAGAAACGAATACTGGAGTACATCTATTACGTGCAATCCGCTGGACCACCCCTTAGCTATAACTTGGTTTTAGACAAGTTAGATGGAGATGTCCCGAAGCAGTTAGAAATAATATATTGGAACACAAAGAATACAGATATGGAATTTTTATCAAGAGGTCATAAAATTACCTCAAATAACATCTCACTGATAGAATCATAAATGGAAAACTAAGATTTTTGTGCTGAGCAGGTCTGCTACCAGAGTGGACCACCACGAGTCAAAGGAGTCCTAGATTCTAGACCAAAGTTTCTCAACCAATTTCTCATGACTGCTTCCCTAAGGAGCCATAATTGCCTTCCCCCAAGAAATTTTAATGCCACAGATATACTGGCACATGTACTGTATGTAATGTATAGCTGTGAGATATATATATGTATATATATATATATATCCAGGCATACCTCATATTATTGCACTTTGCAGCTACTGCATTTTTTACAAATTGAAAGTTTGTGGCAACCCTGCGGTGAGCAAGTCTGTCGGTGGCATTTTTCCAACAACATTTGCTTACTTCATGTCTCTGTGACACATTTTGTTTAATTCTCAGAATATCTCAAACTTTTTCAGTATTATTATATTTGTTTTGATGATCTGTGATCAGTGATCTTTGATGTTACTACTATGACTCACTGAAGATGAGGTGACGGTCTGTATTTTTTAGTAATAAAGTATTTTTTAATTAAGGTATGTACATTGTTTTTTTCAGACATAATGCTATTATTGCACACTTAATAGAGTACAGCATAGTGTAAACATAACTTTTATATGCACTGGGAAATCAAAGTATTTATGCGACTCACTTTATTGAGATATTCCCTTTATTGCAGTGGTCCAGAACCAAACCCACGATATCTCCGAGGTCTGCCTGTGTATAAAGAATTTTTTCACCCCTCCAGAACCAGTTTTTACCCTCATTGGGAATGTAGGTTCTAGACCCAGATCCACCATTACCTTGTTAGGTTTTCTTAAGCTATTATCATTTCTGGGTCTTAGTTTACTCCTTACAATCTGACCAGGAAGTGTGAGATGATTCTCAAGATTCCTCCAGTGTTCTGCCCCTTCACAGTTACTATTCCATTAATGGACTTGCCCTTTGACATATGTACAGTATTTGGTTGCATCTCTGTGAGTGGTGTACATTGAAAAGCTGCCAATAAAATGAATACAAAAATAAGCTACACTTTTTCTCAATCTGGCATCAATGTTGCTTTTGAGCCCCCAGTCAGCCCAAAGCAGATAGCTTAGTTTATTCCATTCTGGCAAGCTCAGGACAATCTGACAATTTGCCACTCATATTTAGGACTTATCACCATCCTCCACCAGAAGTTCAAAGCACTTTCTCCTCTGCTGGGCCCCATGTGGATTAGAAGCATCCACGTTATTCATTTCTTCTGCCCATTTTTTAATTTGGTTGGGTTTTTTTTTTTTTGATGTTGCATTATATGAGCTGTTTATATATGTTGGATATTAATCCCTTATTGATCATCTCATTTGCAAACATTTTCTCACATTCAGTAGGTGGTCTTTTTTTTTGTCAATGGTTTCCTTTGCTGTGCAAAAGCTTTTTAAAAAATTAAAAAGTTTAATTGTTTATTTTTGCTTTTATTTCCTTTACTTTAGGAGATGGATCCAAAAAAATATTACTGTGATTTATGGCAAAGAGTGTTCTGCCTATGTTTTCCTCTAGGAGTTCTATAGTATCCAGTCTTACATTTAGGTCTTTAATCCATTTTGAGTTTATTTTTGTATATGATGTCAGAGAATGTTCTAATTTCATTCTTTTACATGTAGCTGTCCAGTTTTCCCATTTTTCCAAAGAGGAAATGCAGATGGCCAACAGGCACCTGAAAAGATGCTCAACATTGCTATTCATCAGGGAAATGCAAAATCAAAACCATGAAGAGATATCACCTCACACCTGTCAGAATGCTATCATTAAAAAGAACACAAGGGCTTCCCTGGTGGCGCAGTGGTTAAGAATCTGCCTGCCAGTGCAAGGGACATGGGTTTGAGCCCTGGTCTGGGAAGATCCCACATGATGCGGAACAACAAAGCCCGCGAGCCACAATTACTGAGCCCGCGTGCCACAACTACTGAAGCCCACGCACCTAGAGCCCATGCTCTGCAACAAAAGAAGCCACTGCAATGAGAAGCCCACGCACCCCAATGAAGAGTAGCCCCCCTCACCGCAACTGGAGAAAAGCCTGCGCACGGCAACAAAGACCCAACACAGCCAAAAATAAAATAAACAAATTAATTAATTAATTAATTTTTTAAAAAAGAACACAAATAACAGATGTTGGCAAGGATGTGGAGAGAAGGGAACCCTCATACACTGTGGTGGGAATGGAAATTGGTGCAGCCACTGTGAAAAACAGTATGGAGGTTCCTCGAAAAACTAAAACTAGAACTATCATATGACCCAGCAATTCCACTCCTGGGTAGGTATCAAAAAAAAAAACAAAAAAAACACTAATTCAAAAAGACACATGCACTCCACTGTTCATATTCATAGCAGCATTACTTACAATTGCCAAGGTATGGAAATGACCTAAGTGTCCATCAACAGATGAATGGATAAAGAAGTTGTGATATATAAATATACACAAAGGAATACTACTCAGTCATGAAAAATAATGAAATTTTGCCATATGCAGCAACATAGATGGACGTGGCGGGCATTAGGCTAAGTGAAATAAGTCAGATGGAGAAACACAAATACTGTATGATATCACTTACATGTGGAATCTAAAACTTATAACTAATGAATATAGCAAAAAAGAAGCTGACTCACAGATATAGAGAGCAAACTAGTGGTTACCAGTGGGGGTGGGGAGGGGCAATATAGGGGTAGGAGAGTGGGAGGTACAAACTGTTGGGGTAAGATAGGCTCAAGGATGTATTGTACAACATGGGGAATATAGCCAGTATTTTGTAATAGCTACAAATGGAAAATAATCTTTAAAAATTGTATACAATTTTTTTAATTTTTAAGAAATAAATAAAATAAAATATATTAAAACTTTTTAATTTAACAAATAAATAAAGAGCAGCACTACTATAAAAAAAGAAAGAAAGAAGAAACATCCATGTTAAACAAGAGGAAAAAGGTGTGGCCTGTTTTCTATCCCTCCATTCTACTTCCATGTACTGGCTCCCGGGTAGATGCCTTCAGCAGATCTCCGAGGGAGCAGCCCCCTTCTCACCCATGGCTTCATTTTCTTTCAGTTGCTGGGAGGATTTAACTGTTGAGGTTGGCACAGTTTTGTCTCTCACCCAGAGTCAGATGCTGGCTCTGTCATATAGAACACGTCATGGTCTGTTGATGCCCATCTGGGTGTCTTGCCCATGCATATTTCTGGTGACCCCTTCACTACTGAGCAGTGTCTTGAAGGGTACAAACAAGCTGGCCCATGCTCACAGCTACAGTCTTGAGTTTATCCAGGCCTCAGGGATTCTAGGACTCTCTGACATAGCAAACTTTAAGACCAAGAGAAAACAGGGTGAGGAAGATCTTGACTCCTTCATACCTGCTTTGTTTTCTGCCACTTAAACACTATTTGAGAAGTTGGTCTCCTGCGTTCAGAAATGTCACCAAACTTTCAGAGAAGAGCACCTTTGTTGGGAAACACGGTGACCACATGAGACCCCGTTGGGGAAGGCAGAGAATAAAGGTCACAAATTCCCTTTTCAACTCTCTTTCAGCCATACCACATCTCCTGATGGAAAAGTCTAGTAGTGTTACTGAACATAAGTTCTGTAAGGTCGGATCTTAACAAACGGCACCGCGAAACAGAGGAAAGCTTCAAGTGAGCTTTATTAGGGAGCGCTCCCGGGCGAGATTCACTGGTCCTAGAGAAAGGGGCCAGAGAAGTGCACCCGGGCGAGGGTTGGGCAAGATTTTATAGGGGAAGAAGGGAAAGGGGTGTGGTGAATCTGGGAGGGCGCAGGGTATTCCTTATTTGGTGGTCTTTTCAGGTATCCTGGGGGACCGTTTGTCCCGCCCCTCGAAAGGCGGGAAGGCTGGGCTGGGTTCAAAGTCCCCAGGTCAGTTCCTGGAACTGGGTGGTCCGGAGAATTTCGGTCTGATGCAACCTGTGAATCTGATTGTGTTCCCCTGCCTCGGGCCAGTTGGCCTTACAAGTTCGTGTGCCCAGTGGACAGTAAGGCCAAACAAACCAAAATTTGTTTGAAGCAGAGAAAGGTTTATTGCAGGGCCAAGCAAGAATGGGTGGTTTATGCTGAAAAACCCCGAACTCCCAATGGTTTTTAGGGAGAAGTTTTTAATGGGCAAAATTTGCGGGGAGGGCTGCAGAGTGTGTGACTTTCTTCTGATTGGGTGGTGGTGAGGCAACAGGGCGATACCCCAGGAATCAAGAGCTCAGCCTGAAGTTACCATCCTCCACATGGGTGGGAGATTTTGTTCCTGCAGAAGAACTTAAAGATATTATGTACATTCCATGAGAAGGAACCAGGAACCTGCCCCAAGGCTGCATTATTGTTTCTTCACTGCTCCTCCCTTGTTTCTGCATTCCCCCACTTCCCTGATTGGCAACTGTTTGAATCTGCTCTTTGGAGCTCAGGGAAGATCTAGGAGGCTGAAGCCTTTATCCTGCAAATAAGAAATGAGGGACCTGGAAAGGCTTTTGCACGCAGAAGGGCCCTTCAGCATCCTGCTCAGTTTCAGTAAGACAGGGTGAGGGTATTTATTTTAACTAAAAAGAAATAAAATATTTTTAGTCCTCGAGTCTGATTTTTCTCCTCTATAACCCACTCTCCACTTAGCCAGCAAGTGGAGGATAAGAAACCACTCAGCAGCCTTTAATAAAACTTGTAGTGTATATACAGCATTAGGATTTGTGATTCATGACTTTTTATCTTATCTGTCCTATGCTCCAAGGTCTTAGAAGCAGAGAAATTACAATTTAACACTTCATACTGAGTTTTATCTACTTCCCCCACATTTGTACCTCATCCTGTAATCTATCTCTAAACTAATGGTGCAATTATCCACACAGTTTCACTCAATTCAGAACAGAGGGATTATCCTGGGTGCCTCCCTCTTCCTTATCAGTGATAGTCATCAGTCATTAAAACCTGTAAATTCCTCCTTAGTCGTTTATCTCTGTCATACACCCCTTCTCTGTCCCTCTGTCTTAATTCCAGCCTTCATCACTTTTTGCTTAAACAATTGCAGTAAATTCCCAATTGGTTTCAAAGTCAATGAAACCTCTCCTCCCTCCACACTAAGCATATCTTCCCAAGGATGTGACAAGGTAACTCTCCTGCCTCAAAACATTTAACAGCTGTGGAAACAACACTAGCCCCATAGGTAAGAAAAGGAAACATGAAATCAGAAATGTTTCTTCTTTTTTGAAGATAATAAACTTTAATCAATAATCTTGAAGCAATTCACTAAGACTTAAAAAGGTATTTCGTTTATTCAGGTACTGTGTTGTGAATGCCTTCTCTTTGCTGGTAACAGAAGCTCTAGGGGAAAAATAGCACTAAGGGAACTAAACAGAGAACTTATTTGCTAGCTGATTAAATTGGGTGAAGATCTAAAGTAAGATTAAATTGATCATGCTCGATCTGTTCACTATCTCAAGCGACAGATTTCTCCAGTGTTTTCCTGCCATTTTCAGAGTGAATAAGACCTGTGTGCTGCCAAGCTGTTTTATTACCCACATAAAACGCAAACCTTTTTGTTTGTCAAGATTTACATGGTTAGAGGATTATCGTAAATCACAATTAACAATAGTTTAGGAGATTAGGTTCATGAATTTTACATGTTATTAATCACCTTATCGAAATAGTGCCCGTCTAGGGTTTTACGCAGATTTATTTTTCTTCTTAGTACTTATCACTAACAAACATTTTGTCTATTTTCTTGTCTCCACCAGAAAGTAAACGCCATAAGGGCAAGGAGTTTGTTTTGCCAAAACAATGGTACAATATGTCTTTTATTTGTATGTATCCCTAGTACAGAATTTGGTACAACGTGAGCCTCAGTAAATATTTGTTTAACGCGTAAATGAGAATGATAGGAGGGGAAAATCTTCCTCACGTAGCCAAGAAATGGTTTTTCAACTTACAAATTACATGCATACGAATAGATCTCAAAACAACCCTGGGTAAGAGGCAGAGCCTGTTGTACCAACCTATTATACTAGCTAGTATTCACTGAACCTTGAAAATGTGTCATGGGGAGGTCACAAAGCAATGAAAGAACTCCTAAAATCCGGCCAGGCGGCTCTCCCACCTCGTGCGACTCAGCTCCTTTTGTAGATTTCACATCCGCCGCAAGAAACCCGTTGGCTCCGGTCTGAAACTGCCAATTTGGCACACTATCTGGAAATAAATTCTTGACAAGAGGAAAGAAACGGGACGAAGGAATAATTTTTAATTCTCATACTACCCTCTTTCAATTTTAAAATAATTTTTTAACTGCTGCAAGTGAAACTGTTGAGAGAAAAACGAAGGTGAGCTCCGCTACCCAGAGCTAAAATGGCTGAAATGCCTTCTCTGCCCACACCCGCGATGGACGTTGACTGCGAGGCTCCCAACAATCCTCCACTGGCCCCGCCCCTACAACTAGGAACCCCTCCTTCCTACTACCCGCCCTTCCGTTAGGCCTCCGCTCATGATTGGCTGTCCGTAGTGTTTGCGACTTCTCCGGATGTTGCGTCACGCAGCGAGCTAAAGAGACTGCGCTCACAATCAGTAAGAGGTGGGCAGAGGGCGCGAGAGGTGGTGGTCGTTGCGTTTCGCCGGCCCGGAAGGGGAACTGCGCGCTTGAGTTGACCAGGGACTGAGGTAAGGCTCCCCCGGGCCGTGAGGCACCGCGATCCACCGTACTACTGACAACCGGCCCCGTTGGGCCGCTGCGTGTGTGTGGGGAGGACTGGAGGCGGCGGCGCTGCGGGCTGCGTCACGGGCTGGCGGCGTGTCAGGGCCGTCCTGCAGGTGACCGGGTGGAGGGGACGGCGACTTCGGGGCCTGGGGCAGGCGGGCAGGGGCCCGCTGTCTCTGCCTGCTTCTCCCTGGGCAGCGAGGTGCTGAATCATCCCCGCGGCCGGGCCGCCCAGGCGCCGCTGTGGTAGATAAGGGGGTGCCTGCGGCTGGTGTGCTGTGGAGTGCGTTGACTTTGGGAGGCTAGAGTTTTTGCTGCCGGGCTCTCATCCGAGTCTTGGGATCCGAGCTCATCGATGCACACGAAAGCGTACGGGGTCGGTAATAGTATCTATTTTGTAGTTAAGGCACCTGAGTCTCAGGGATCAAACATTCGCACGAGGTCACTTCTAGCCTATGATAGAAGTAGAATTCCCACTCTGGAGGCCTCTCTGAGCTGGTGCTCCTCAGTAGATATGTTGAGGTATGAGAGGCACAGCATCTTTAGGCTGAGATGATGTAATGCCACGAAAGTGCTAGAATGATTCGGTATTTTTCCAAAGAATAGGTGTCAGTTTTGCACACCCCTCGCAGATCCCGTGGCAGAGTTGGAAGTACATTCAGATAGGTATTTAAAAGCAAAGATTCTTAGCTTTTGGGGTGCTAGTTAAAATACATATTACTGTGTCTTATTCCAAGGGGTTAAATCATTAGGACCGAAGTTAGACCTAGGAATCTACATTTTTAAGGTGCATCTCAGGTGGTTTCAATACTTTGAATATTTTTACATCATATTTTGAAGGGAAGTAATACTTCGCATGCTTGGTTTCCACCGATGTTTTATAACCTTCCAATGTAGTATGACCTTGAAGAGTTAATCACTTCTTGGATGACATTTTTCCTCTGTTCAGAAGTTATTCTTAGCCCTTTTTTAAATTTTCCCACTGAATGCTGGTATAAATCTTCAGACAAAACCACATGTATAAAATCCATCACACACCCCTTAATTCTCTTGATATTAAATCCACTCTGTATTGGACACATAAAAGTCATTCCTCTTGTTATTGTTCCGATTGGGATTTAAACCCATTTTGGTGGTCCATCCCAAACCAGTTCTGTGGGATGGATATCTTGAACTAACAAGGGACAAGCAGAGTATTCATCATTATCATTTTAAAAGGTCACTTTATTTCACCTTTTCTCCTAAGAGATGATTGGTTCTTTCTTAGAGCCGGTGGGTTGGTTAATGGGTGATTTTTTTGTCTCTGTCTCTAACTAGCATTTCAGATCTGCTTGGTAAACCTGGTGCACCACCATGCTGGCCGCAAGACTTGTGTGTCTCCGGACACTACCTTCCAGGGTTTTCCACCCAGCTCTCACCAGGGCCTCCCCTGTTGTGAAGAATTCCATCACGAAAAATCAGTGGCTCTTACCACCCAGCAGGGTAAAGATAATCTGAATATTTTTATATTGTCTGTCTCTCTGTATGCTCCTGGGACCATTTTTTTGACAGATTGTGAAGCTCCCTATTCTACCATTAGTGATTTACTGAAACAGCTGTGAAAATGTACCAAATCAGCTCTTTCTCCCTATTAGTGTTCTGTTCCATCTTTATCATATATGAAAAAGAACTCCTGTAACTTCTCCTTTACTTACAGCTCTTGGAATTTCTCATTCAGAGAATTTAGAGTAATTTGTGAAGGGTTGAGAGCTGTATGGTTGAACAGAGAGATCGTGGAGCCTATTTTCAAAAGCTTAAGAATATTACGATTTGGCCAATAACTTATTAATAAGTTACTAAACATGTCATTTCAGCTCTTGTTTAGAGAATGGTAAAACAAAATCTGTCAAGTTAGAGAGAAACCCATTTCCTTTTGTAGTAGATTTCTGCTCTAGCATTCAAATTAGGAGTATAAATTTTGAAATGTGAGGTAGATAAGGAAATATACAGAAGCTAGAAGAGACAACTTTTTTCTCTTAAATTAACTGTTCCACTGTTGAAAAAGAGCTAAAATAGAGGTAGTAGTCATCCATCCCTTTGGCTTTGTGTTAAAGGAAGGATTGAGCCCATTTCCCAGATGAAAAAATGCAGCTAATACTTACTGAATGCGTATCTTTTAAAAGTTAGTGTTTAAAATATGATAATTCTAGAGATATAAATAAAATTTGTAGTTTATGAAATAAACAGTTCTGAAACCTGAACTAAGAAGTTAGGTTGTAATGAATTAGTGAATCACTTCGAAGATAGAGCACAAGTAGGGTCTACATTTAATTTTTTAGATTGGCTAACATACTTTCATAGTGAAGTATGTATGACTTACATACATAGAAAGTACCAAGTTACATTATACAGAGTTTTCTAGGATGATGAGATTCTCTGTTTTATTTTGTTGTTAACATTCTTTTGGTGTGGGTGGTGTGTGTCTTTGTTTCCATGTGTATCAGGAATATGCCACCAAGACAAGACTTGGAATTCGTCGTGGGAAAACTAGCCAAGAACTCAAGGAGGCAGCTTTGGAGCCATCACTGGAAAAAATATTTAAAAGTAGGTGCCAGCCTTTAGTAAACTCGTGTTTTAAAAAAAGGTCCATGAACAGCCTCCTTAAAGTATATGCAAACTTGTACATATGTGCATTTTGTGAGAATAAGGGCAGTCATCCTCAGGTATCTGATGACCCTGAAAAGATTGGTACTTCACACTGAGCTCAGTGGTCCCCAGTCACGTTTCTTCCAGAAAAAAATTTTACTTTCACCATTTTTTTTTAAGAATTATTAGGTAATGTGCCGTGATCTGAAAGTTATAATCTGTTATTGAAGTTCATTTGAAGCCACGTAGAATCTTACTTCAAACATAATATTTGTATATGTTTCAGGTCAAGAGTAAATCACCAAAACATAGATGTTAATAAAAAGCTAGTTGTTCAAGAGGGGTCATCTTGATTGACTGCCCATTTAGGGCCTCTCAGGAAGCAATACCCTAATGACATCAGTTTGGTTCACAGTTTGGATTTCAGCTTTGCAAGTTCAGAATCTAGATTGGTAATCTACCCAAAATCAAAGAACACTACTGCTCCTTAACAGCCTTGCAAAAGGTCAATACCCATCTTCCCTGACTTAAAATGGAGTTATGTCCTGATAAACCCATCATAAGTTGAAGATGTCCTGAAGTTCAAAATATATTTAATATACCTAACTTACCAAATATCATAGCTTAGCCTAGCCTACCTTAAGCGTGTTCAGAATACTTAACATTAACCTACAGTTGGGCAAAATTACCTAACACTAAGCCTATTTTATAATTAAGTGTTGAATCCTTCCTGTGATTTATTGAATCCTGAAAGTGAAAAATAGAATTGTTGGGTGAGTACAGAATGGTTATAAGTGTATCGGCTGTTTACCCTCATGATCAACTCGCTGACTGGGTGCCGCTGCCCAGCATCACAAGGGAGTATCGTACTGCATGACAGTAGCCCAGGAAAAGATCAAAATTAAAAATTCAAAGTACAGTTTCTACTTGAATGCATATTGTTTTTTAAAAATCTTAAGTTGGGGACCATCTGTATTTTAAAATGGGAGAGAGCCCCAGTTGGCATCCCTCAGGGCATTTCTGTCGGTCAGTTGGCCCTAGAAACCAAACTATATGAATCATAGCAACAGTGTAGTAACATTCTTAGGGAACAAACTTTGACTAAAGGGAGCAAGATGCTCTTTGTGAATACCTCCATCCAGTTAAGAGTTGATAAATTATTTCCTCTCGGTACTCTAAAAACCAAGAGCACACTCTCCCTTGATCCTGCTGCATAAACACTAATTACATTTTTCTTTGTTTCATTTTTTTTCTTGACTCCATGTAAAGCATCATCTTTGTTTAAAGCACTTTGGACACAATATTAAATATAACGTGATGTTAACATGTTTTTCTCATCTTTATTTTCTAAGAGTGTCACGAGAACACACATCTCTTATGAA
Organism: Delphinus delphis; assembly: GCF_949987515.2. Taxonomy (NCBI): domain Eukaryota; kingdom Metazoa; phylum Chordata; class Mammalia; order Artiodactyla; family Delphinidae; genus Delphinus; species Delphinus delphis. The sequence continues at coordinate 50,598,219 of NC_082698.1, read as the reverse complement.
TAAAATAACATACATCACAGAAGTACCCCTACATCTACAGATACACCACCTCCGCAAATTTTGTTAGAGTGAACTTAAAGATTAATTAAGTCTAATCATTTTAGTCAAGACAGCAGTATTAACTTGCATTTCCTCCTGTGTTCTTCAGTTGATCAGATGGGAAGATGGTTTATTGCTGGAGGGGCTGCTGTTGGTCTTGGAGCTTTGTGCTACTATGGCTTGGGAATGTCTAATGAGATTGGAGCTCTTGAAAAAGCCGTGTAAGTAAATTGTTCTCAAACAATTCGTGCCTTAAAGGTTCCAGTTTTCTTCTCATCCTTATCTTTCACCACTTTTGGAGTATTTTATGTCCAGTGTTCCAACTATGTGGAAATATACATGAAAAAAAATAGAATCTCTCATTTCCTTGGCATATATTTATTCAAACAATAAATAAAAATCTTTTACCAAGGTTATATATGTTTAAGCAAGAAGCAAATGTGTTGTTTTATATATGTGCCAAGGGCTTATATGTTTTATATTACTTAATTTTTTATGGTAACTCCAACATGCATCATTATTTCCATGATACTGGAATAAGATTTAGAGCAATAAAGTGATATTTCTCAAGATCTCCCACCTAGTAAATGATTCAACCAAAATTCACATTCATAATTCTATAAATTAACTGTGTTGTGTTTCTTACAGAATTTGGCCTCAGTATGTGAAGGATAGAATTCATACCACCTATATGTACTTAGCAGGAAGTATCGGCATAACAGCTTTGTCTGCCCTGGCAGTGAATAGAACTCCTGCCCTCATGAACTTCATGATGAGAGGCTCTTGGGTGGTAAGTTAGCTTGTTTTTGTTTTCCTTTCCCACTAAATAGCAAAAGATTAAATGAAAACTATCGGAGGAGGGGATTAAATGGAAAGAATACCTTACTATATTAAACAGATCTTTGTTCAAGTAATATATGAATTATTAGTGCAGCTGAAACAAAGTAGGAAATACCTTCTTAGGCAAGTCAGCTATTATTCCTTGTTGAATATGTATTTTAGTAGCAGCAAAGATGTTGGAACCTAAACTTACAGGAACATTCTACTTATCTAGCAGCAGATATCAAACAGCTCTATTTTGTAGTAATTTACTAAAAAATAAAGCCGATGAAAATCCATCTTATGTGGCACATATATACAGTGGAATATTAGCCATAAAAAGAAACAAAATTGAGTTATTTGTAGTGAGGTGGATGGACCTAGAGTCTGTCAGACAGAGTGAGTCAGAAAGAGGAAAACAAATACCGTATGCTAACACATATGGAATCTAAAAGAAAAAAAATGGTTCTGAAGAACTTAGGGGCAGGACAGGAATAAAGACGCAGACGCAGAGAATGGACGGGGAGGGGGAAGGGTAAGCTGGGACGAAGTGAGAGAGTGGCATGGACATGTATACACTACCAAACGTAAAATAGATAGCTAGTGGGAAGCAGCCGCATAGCACAGGGAGATCAGATCAGCTCGGTGCTTTGCGACCACCTAGAGGGGTGGGATAGGGAGGGTGGGACGGAGACGCAAGAGGGAAGAGTTATGGGGATATATGTATACATATAGCTGATTCACTTTGTTATACAGCAGCAACTAATACACCATTGTAAAGCAATTATACTCCAATAAAGATGTTAAAAAAAAATCCATCTTAGAGGTCAGTGGAGAATAGCTGTCACAAAAACCCAAGCACTCTATACTACTAGGAGTAGAATAGTGCTGGCACTATTCTGAACTTTTCTTGACCCTATATAAGGTTTTATATTCAGTGAGAGTTTCTTGAGCATTTGTTGTTTTACTAGCATTTTTTTATTTTAGTAGGAGAGGACAGGGTAGTCGAGTTTTGTGAAAAAAAAACAGCTTGGGCAAAGGAGAGGAGGTAGTCATTACAAGTGACTTTATAATCCCATTCAAGTGAAGTTTAAGTGTTTGAGGTCTGGAGTGTGAAGAAGACACAAATAGAAAGGGTGTGTTTGATTGCCGAGCTGAGGAGAGCACCTAAGCGGTTAGAGGCCATTGCAGATACTAGAACAGCAAAAGTATGATTTGTATTTGAGCTTTAAGAACTAATGTGGAAGAGACAGGAAGCAAGTGTACCAGCTGTGCCTTTTCAAGGTCTAAAATGATGGTAATGCAAACTAGAGAAACGAGTGTGAGACTGGAAGGGAATGGGAGATGGGAAAGTTTATATAACACACACTTCCCACAGCACATTCCCACTGATTCTTCCCATGGGCAACCCAGATCCCTATGACTTCCAAATCTGTAATGTTTCCACTATTCTGTACTTTCCAAAAGGAGAACCATTTGCAGTTGTGTAGCCATTTAGACACTTCAGTAGTAGGGTCTTGCTTCTCAGATGGGTGTCATGAATCTCCTAGCCTAGAGGTTATTGAAGGCACAGAATCAACTTGTTGCATTCTCATCAGGTATGTCAGTTTTAATCAGAGGTAAACAATTTAAAGCAATGCTTTTGTAATAAAGCAAACATGAAAGATTAAAATATACAAAAGAGTTTAGCCCCTAAAATAAGACTTCAAGGAGGTTTTGTGCTTGGGCCACCATATTCTCAGGTGCTTGTGGGCATAAGATCAGTCTCACCTGCCTTTAGGGCTGCTTAAGTAAAATAGTTTAGAAAGCCAGACAGGTGCTACGGAGAGGAAGAAGCCTTTGGGAGGTGACAGACATACACACAGATAATGTCAAAGTTTGTACCAAGTGCTTTTGGAACAGAGTAGAGACATCTGACACTGCTTATTACAGCCAGGGTACCTACTAGAAAAACTTTTCAGGCAAAGAGGTAATCCTTGAATATGTCAACCAGATAGGAAGGACGTATTTTTAGGCACAATAAACAAAATTAAAGAGGTGTGAAACTGGGGCATGTTTGCAGCCTACCAGTTCAGTGTACCTGGAGTGTAGAGTATGGGAAGGTAAAAGGCAAAAAATGAACCTGGATGTTGAAGGACTTTAAAAGAAAAATATATAATTGTGTTAAATATCCTGAAAATGCTTTGCATAGAGATAGATGAAGTAGCTTTTAGTAATTGTTTCTCCATTGGAAGGTGGTGAAGTAGAACCCAGCGTGCTTTTCTGTGTTATGAGTGAAGGCTTTCGCATTCTCAGCAAAAACAGCTGTTATGTTTACCTGTACTTTACCTCAGGGGTTGCCCGTTCAGATGCCCATGGGTTAGTCATAATGCAGATGAGTGAGGCAGGCCTGGTATGTCACGTGGGATTTTGGCATCTAGAGAAAGCCTTCCAACTAAATGCGTTCTCGCTCAATTGTTTTTTGAATAGTTGGCCAAACAAAACATCTGCTGCCTGATCTTGCCCAAGGGCTGCAAGTTTGCAATTTCTGCTTTAAATTTCCTGAAGATTGATTATCATCTTTCATTACAAACATTTCTTCCTTGTTATGCACAAGGAATATTTAAATGTATAACAATGGAAATCGAAGATAGACAAAGAAAGGGGATGAGGGCCAATTCAGCCAGAAAATTGGGAGGATAGAAATGTAGAATCTTATTTCTCATCTTTTCCATGTGCTGCTTTTTTTCAGGTTTTCATTTAGCAAATATAGAGTTTGAGACAATGTGAGAGATATATATATATATATATATATATTCTAATTGGTGTATCATGACTAACTTTTTTAATATTACTTGTGCTATACCAAAATAAATATAATTAAAAATAATTATTCTGGGATTTTTAAAGGGGTTTTGTTATACCTTTGTCTAACAGGAATAAAATTTTTTAAAGATGATGTTATCTTCCAGAGCTCTACTCATTCACTTAAAGTTGTCTGGAAAACTTTATGTATGATAGTAGGGGGTGCTCTTGCTAATTTGACCAAACTGAAATAAGCACAAGGCCTTTTAATGTGCTAGAAAAATATAGGATTCTGTTTATTACCGTTCATCTTTTTAAACATGGTTTATTGGAGGGACTAACTGGACTTGGAACCTGTGAGTTTCTACTTTGTTGTTGTATAAGGATCAATTTTTCTTAGTAATACATGTCTTTCAGACAATTGGTGCAACCTTTGCAGCCATGATTGGAGCTGGAATGCTGGTCCAGTCGATATCATATGACCAGAGCCCAGGCCCAAAGCATCTTGCTTGGTTACTACATTCTGGTATGTTCTGTTTTACAATTGTTGTTAAACAATCTTAAACACTGCCTTTTTTGATGGCTCTTCACAGTCGTAAATGATATGTACACAATTTAATTAAGCCTCATGTCTGCTAAATACTTACGGTTTTCTGCACTTATTCCTGGTAGTATTATTGCCAGATCTCCACTCTGGAAAGTTAATGATTCTGATACTAAGACCATGGACAGCCCCAGTATTACACTTGCCTCTGGTGACAGTCTAGTATATGCAGAGATTTCCTTTTATGTGTTTTGTCTAATACCAGTAGGATTTCAGATCTGATACACATCACTTGAGAATTGTTCTTGTTGTATATCTTTAGAAAAATAAGAAACTGGGGGTCTCTACCAGAGAAGGAGGACATAAGATGTGTGAAAGAATAGGAGCAGAGGTTTTTGCAGCGGAGCATTGAGAAGAAGAAAGCAGTCAAAAAGATCTTTGGAAATTCACTTTTGTGTGTGATGTGGTTAGCTGGGTCAGTAGATAGTTTTTGGCACAAAGTTACTGTGGGCAGGACAGAGGCTGTCCAACCCTGGTATTGTGGAACAGTATTAATATTCCTTTACGTATATGTAATATTTTCCCTAATTATGGAAAGACAAATATTTTAAAGTTTACATGAAGTATTTTCCATTGCAAGTATCCCAGGGTATTGTGCCTCTGGGTTGAGTAAAGAACACCAGATGCAGAAACAAAAATGCTCTAGATGCATGATCTTTACCACAAGCCAAGAGAAATTTTATAAGCATTTCCATGAAAATTCCAGGGAGACAGACTGAAATGTTTTTAACGTGGGTTAATAAATGGAAATTAGTTTTGGGGTACCCAGTATGATGAATTTCCAGTGTGAAATACATCATTTGTATTCTTCATGTGCTGGCTTTGTTTTGGTGAATGTGAGAGAGCATGACTTCCCAGCCTTGGTTTTCAAGCCTCTCTTCCATTAGGTCTTAGGTAATTCAACCATAGATATTTTCCATGGACCTTTACAAGACAGAACTTTTGTGGTTGGGAGGGCGATGGTCCCAATATTTTCTTCTAATACCAGTAACCTGCTTTTAAGAAAAAAAATACTTAAAACGTAGTGTGTGCATTTGCTATAAAATTTAATATCTCTTAGTGCCATATAAATATTCAAGGATTATTCAACGTCTTAGCCAGTAAATAGAGTTCTACACCTGTTTCCCATTTTAGACACTGTTTCCTTGAATAAACAGGTTCAGTGTCATTTTATCTCTGATAAATAGTAGATCCACTTGTTGAATTAAAGTAGCTATGTAGTTTTAATTCGAGCTAGAATAAGTAAGCCTTTCTACCTGTGTTGCTTAGAAAACCTCTTCTTATCTGATATTATTGTAACATATAAATTACTTAAGTTCTGGGTGGTTTTTGGGGGGGGTTTTTTGGTTTTTTTTTTTTTTGTGGTACGCAGGCCTCTCACTGTTGCCTCTCCCGTTGCGGAGCACAGGCTCCGGACACGCAGGCTCAGCGGCCATGGCTCACGGGCCCAGCTGCTCCGCGGCATGTGGGATCTTCCCAGACCGGGGCACAAACCCGTGTCCCCTGCATTGGCAGGCGGACTCTCAACCACTGCGCCACCAGGGAAACCCAGTTCTGGGTGTCTTATGTGTGTTGGAGCGCAGTCCCCAAGGCCACCCATTCATTCAGCAATTTGTTAGATGGAGTCACAGGACTCAGCATATAGTTACACTCACAGCTAAGGTTTATTACAGTGAAAGGATACACAACAGGATCAGAAAGGGAGAAAGATACAGGCAAAGTCTAGAGTGTGGAGAAATCCACACACAGGCTTTCAGTGCTGTCTCCCCCCTTTGAGGGCACACGGCAAGAATGCGAAATGTGCAGTAACATGTACAATGTTTCTGCCCAGGGAAGCCCATTAGAGACTCAGCACCCAAGGTTTTTATTGGGGGCTGACCATTTAGGGACCCTCCTAGCAACTACCAAAATCCAGACTCCCAGAAGGAAAGCAGGCATTCAGCATAACTCATTTTTTGCATAAATAGTCTAACCCTAAGGTTCTAGAGAATGGTTCCAGTGCCAAGTTCTCAGATGCCAGCCAAGGACTAACCTTGCAAGCAGGTCTCGGTAAAGGTAGGCTTAGGTCTGCTGTGTTAACCCTTTCTTGTGCAGTATGAATGCCATTTTTTTCTTTTTTTAATTTGTTTTCAGAATTTGCTTTATTCTTCATAAACATCTTGGGAAGCTGTGTGTGCAGGCATTAGCCTGTCCATATGTTCATGGATGAGGAAGCTGAGGCTGGGTGAAGTCACACAGCAGGAAGTGCCAAAGTCAAGACTGACACCCCCAATGTTATTCCTTTTTTTCTTTTCTTTTTTTTTCCATAAATTTATTATTTATTTGTTTATTTTTGGCTGCATTGGGCCTTCGTTGCTATGCGCAGGCTTTTCCCTAGTTGCGATAAGTGGGGGCTGCTCTTCGTTGTGGTGTGCGGGCTTCTCATTGCAGTGGCTTCTCTTGTTGCGGAGCATGGGCTCTAGGCACGTGGGCTTCAGTAGTTGTGGCACGCAGGCTCAGTAGTTGTGGCTTGTGGCTTCTAGAGCGCAGGCTCAGCAGTTGTGGCGCACAGGCTTAGTTGCTCCGCGGCATGTGGGATCTTCCTGGACCAGGGCTCGAACCCATGTCTCCTGCACTGGCGGGTGGATTCTTAACCACTGCGCCACCAGGGAAGCCCCCAATGTTATTTCTTAAAGTCCAACTCTCTGTCTAATTCTTCATTCACTGGCATGATGGAGTTTCAGACCCCTTTAATCCAAAGTGGATGACCTAAGGGCAACCACTCACAGAGTCAAAGAGACATCAAAGCCAGGTTTTGACCCAGGATAAACATCCCAATGCATTCTATTTTCATTTTTCATACAGATGTTTAATACCTTGTGGACACAGCTGTGGTCTCAATCAGGCCTAAGTGATATTGTGCAAGAATTACTGAAACGCTCGCTGAAAGCTAGTCTCTTCTGTGTTTTTCCCCTGCTTTATTGAGATATAACTGATACATGATATTGTATAAGTTTAAGGCATACAACATGTTGATTTGACACATTTATATATTACAAAATGATTACTACCATAGCATTAACCTTCATTTCGTATTTACCGTATCTTTTTTATGATGAGAACATTGAAGATCTACTCTCTTAGCAGCATTTATGATGTGGTATTATTAGCTGTAATCATGATGTACATTACGTCCTCAAACTTGTTAATCATAACTGGAAGCTTGTACCCCTTGACAGGTATCTCCGCATTTTCGTCTCTCCCCAGCCCGTAGTAACCACCACTATGCTCTGTGTTTCTCTGTTTGACTTTTTTAGATTCCACGTATAAGTGAGATCATACGATATTTGTCTTTCTCTGTCCGACTTATTTCACTTAGCATAATGCCCTCAAGATCCATCTGTATTGTCAAGAAGTGCAACATTTCATTCTTTTTTGAGTCTGAATAATATTCCATTGTTTATATATACCGCATCTTCTTTATCCATCCATCCATTGACAAACACTTGGGTTGTTTTCATATCCTGATTTCAGTTCCTTTGCTTATAAACCCAGAATTGAGATTGCTGGATCATATGATAGTTGTGTTTATTTTTTGAGGAACCTTCATACTTGTTTTCCCCAGTGGATGTACTAATTTCCTGAAGGGCAGTTTTCATTCACAATAATAATGTTGAGCTATTCTTTTTAGTTTTGTAATTGATTTGTCCTTAAGCAGCAAACATCTATTGCCATTTAAGATTTCTATCAGTATCATTGGAAAAAATCTCAATAATCTCCTTGAAAGTTTTTCTTAAAATTTTGCTGTCAGTTGCAAAACTGATAGGAATTCTGATAGAAATGTCATACAGACGAATTTCTATCCAATGTCTTTCCTAGAGCAAAAAATTTTTTAATTTTTCATCATCATGTGATAAAATATGCCCTATTACTTGATCTAGAAATGTTAGTCTCAAGAGACACACTGGTATTAAAATTTCAGTGTGAAGGTAGCTCTGTGCTTATTCCATGAGTTCAACTATGCACATTTAATGTTTAAGAAAAGGGTATAGTTGAGAATTCTCTGGCTGTCTAGTGGTTAGGACTCTGTGCTTCCACTGTAGGGGACCCAGGTTCAATCCTTGGTTGGGGAACGAAGATCCCACAAGTCACATGGTACTGCCAAAAAAAAAAAAAAAGAAAAGGATATAGCTTGTTCTACTCAATACGGAAAGAATGCCTTATCTGAGATCTGTTTTTTTTAAATAAAAGATTTCTATTTACCTTTGCTAATGAAATTATTGTTACTATCCTTTGGGTGGACATGTTTATAAATATCTAACAACTAAAATTGCTTTTTCCAGCTGTGATTACATTCCCTATTACACAAGGTAACAGCAGCATCTGTCCGTGAAGTTCCTACTTTAAGATTAGCATCATATACTTATTCTTTCCTTTTACTGTGTTCTCTTTCAGCACAGTAGATTTGACCTTCATTTATTTTAAGCCTTTCATCTCAGTTCTTCCAAATGTGAATATTGTTATAAAGACTATTGGTAGACTCAGATCCAAATAATGAACTACACTGAATTTGACTTAGTTACTAAAACTCTAGATTAGTGTTTTTACTTGTGTGAGTTTTGACTGATTGACTAGGAATCGTGTTAGTTGTGATTTAGAATTTAGGTAGGTACAAGTTTTAGTTGTGGGGTTTGGGGATAGTGTCACCTAAATAAGGAGAAGACTTCTTGTAATCATATTGTTTAACTATAAGCTACAATATGTTCAGATGGCATGTTAGAAGAAGCATTTTCCTTTTGGTTGTTGTTTAGTAAATATTTAACTGCCTGCTTGCTCTTTCTCCAGGTGTGATGGGTGCAGTGGTGGCTCCTCTGACGATATTAGGGGGGCCTCTTCTCATCAGAGCCGCATGGTACACAGCTGGTGTTGTGGGAGGCCTCTCCACTGTGGCCATGTGTGCACCCAGTGAGAAGTTTTTGAACATGGGAGCACCCCTGGGCGTGGGCCTGGGTGTCGTCTTTGTGTCCTCACTAGGTAAGCCACTGTGCTTTGACGCTTGGTTCTTGGTTCATGATGTCCTAAAATCATCTGACATACTCAGGTATCCTAATGGAGAGAATTTAGTAAGTGTCATTTTTAAAAGTTGGTTAAAACATATATGCTAATTTGACTGGATTTGCTCGTTTGGCATCATGGCAAACCATTATTATTGGTTTTACCAAATACATGTAAAATGGGAAAGTTGGTCTGGAGAACATGAAAATTGCTCTGATGCAGGAACTTTCCTATAATGTGGGCAAGTGACCCATTGCAAGAATGAGTATAATGGGTTTTGAACTGAATGTATGTAAAATTAGAGCACATACTCGGATGTTTCCCTATCTGTGCAACATGCCAAAGAAGAAAACTTTTTTAAGTGATGCTGATTGTAAATCCAGTTACAGAAAAATCCTTTTTCCCAGAAAAACTTTTTTTCCCCATTTTGATTTCAGGATCTATGTTTCTTCCACCTACCACTGTGGCTGGCGCCACGCTGTACTCGGTAGCAATTTATGGTGGATTAGTTCTTTTCAGCATGTTTCTTCTGTATGATACACAGAAAGTAATCAAGCGTGCAGAAGTAGTACCAGTGTATGGAGTTCAAAAATATGATCCCATCAATTCGTAAGTAGCCTTTAATGTCTTTTCTTTGTTGCATAAGGACATTTGTGTTTCTTTGGCCTATTTTGTTTTATGACTGTGTTAGTTTCCAAGGACTGCTATAACAAATTATATAAACTGGCTGATTTAAAACAACAGAAATTTATTCTCTCATAGTTCCAGAGTCCAGAAGTCTGAAATCAAGGTATCATCAGGGTTGGTACCTTCTGAGGGCCCTAGGGGAGAATCTCCTCCATGCCTCTCTCCTAGCTTCTTGTCATGGCCAGCCATCCTTGGCATTCCTTGGCTTGTAGATATATCACTCTAATCTTTACTCCTGTCCTCATATGATGTTCTCCCTGTATCTCTGTCTCTTATAATGATGCCATATTGAATTAAGGCTCACCCTTCTCCAGTATTACCTCCTCTTAACTCACATCTTAATTATAATCGCAAAGACCCTATTCCCAAGTAACGTCACATTCACAGGTACCACAGATTAGGACTTGAACATATCTTTTGAGTTCAACCTGCAACAATGACTTTGTTGAATTTTACTATTTTATTTCTGTTATTATTTGGTCTGTTCTCTTTCCTTAGTAAGCTATGTATACACAGAACATTTGATTATATTGCAACTAAGTGTAATAATTAGGTATATATTCAATTGATTCAGAGTATTTTACCTATTTTGTTGATTAGCCTTATAGTGCTTTTGTTGGTCAATTAATTTTGCGTGTGTGTTTGTGTAATTTATATTTAACAGACTTTAAAACTGAAGAAAAGATGTATTAGTCAAGTGTTATTTTTGGAAAGTGTACATAATTGAAATTTTTAATAGAAAAGCCTATTTTATTAAAAATTGGAAACACTTCAATTTTTAATTTTTTATTAAAAATTGAAAATTCCATTTTGGAGATATTCAACTGTAGCTGATGTTGTGTTGTACAATAATGCTTTTTCCTTTCCTTGGCCTCTCCACCAAAGTAGGTTATTTTATTTAAGTAATTTCCTTGAGTTTCATGGTGTCTATCACATTTTTTAAAGTCATTTATTTTTATTTCTTTAAAACTTAATGTAATGATTTTTTTAAACATTGCTATAATGCTCACAGATTTGTGGCAGGTTTTTTGGGGGTAATCAGGGGAGGCATTGAAGGGAGTGTGTTATATTTTTAAATGCCAGACTTGTGTCTGACACATTTTTGTGAAGGTGTTTCTTTGGTTTTTATTTTGATTATTTCAGTGTCTATCACCCATTTCTTTTCTTTTTAAAGCAAGATATTGTACTCATAGTAGAGTGTCAGAGAATATAATGATTTTTAAAACTGCCCTTTAACACTTAAAAGATTAATCTGCCAAAAGAAAAATCTTGATAGTTTTCTAGTCTAGGACTTCCTTAGTTGGCGTCTTTTTTAAAATTTCCATTTCATATACCTGGGACAAATAATCAGTGTTGCGCTTTCTTCTCTCCTACATTACGAAATAGTTTTTGTCATTGTTACAAGAATTACATCATATTTAACAGGCATAATTTCTTTTCTAGGATGCTGGGAATCTACATGGATACATTAAACATATTTATGCGAATTGCCAGTATTCTAGCAACTGGAGGCAACAGAAAGAAATGAAGTGACTCAGCTTCTGACTTCCTTAACACATCTGGCTTGTTTAATAGGGGCAGATATTCTTTAAATAGTTTGTGCAAGCAGCTTTCGTTGAAGTTTAGAAGATAAGAACTTGTCAACATGTTTCAGGTGTTCCAGTAATGTGATGCTTCAGGTCTGCTTTTTCTTCTGGAGAATAAATTCAGTAGTTCTCTTCCAAATAGCACACACATTTTCAATTCTTGTGTTTGAGTAATTCTAAAATGTTCTAATGAATATGAAAACCAAGTTTTGTGTTGCAGGAATTTAAGTATTTTATCTATTTTTAAATTTATTTGGTTAAGTGAAATTTAGCAAACTTGTATACCTGCATTTTTCATTTTGGATTGCAGAATATTAGCAAGTAATGTCATAAGTGATGTAGGGGTTTGGTAAAGGGACCAGAGAGAAGTAAAGCGACACCTGCAGTCTTTCTTTGAATACTTAGAACTTAGCGCTTGTGTAGTTGTGGTGAGCCAGTGAGGGGGTCTGGATGTTTGGAAACAAGTCATGGCTGTACATCTGCTGAACTTATCAGAAGCACTGAGCAGAAAACAAAGACATAGGTGATTCTCCAGGCTCTCCTTACGACGTGGATGTGATCATGTTTGGCTTCTCATTGTTTGACACTGTTAGGAGAGTCCACAGTGCTAATCATGTGGAGAATTCCTGTTACATATATTATGTGTGTGTGTAAGTCTTACTTTTGAATCGTCTAGTAGAACAAAATATCCTTAAAACACTCAGGAAAATAATATTCGAAGCAGGAAAATTGTTGCATTTTAAGTATACAAACAATATGTGCATAGTTGCTGAATATTTTTGCAAATTTATTGAAATGTTTAAAGGAATAAATGCTTGCCTTTCTTATCTCTTCAGGCTTTAACTTTTATATCAGAAAAGCCTATTCGTGGTTTACACTTGAGATTATGAAAGCAGTTTTCCCCCTCAGATTTAGTTTCTTGCATTCCCTCTCAGAGGAATCACTAAAAAAAGGAAGGCAGGGCTTCCCTGGTGGTGCAGTGGTTAAGAATCCGCCTGCCAATTCAGGGGACATGGGTTCGAGCCCTGGTCCGGGAAGATCCCACATACCGCTGAGCAACTAAGCCCGTGCACCACAGCTACTGAGCCTGCGCTCTAGAGCCCGCAAGCCACAACTACTGAGCCCGTGTGCCTAGAGCCCATGCTCCGCAACAAGAGAAGCCACCGCAATGAGAAGCCTGTGCACCTCGACGAAGAGTGGCCCCCGCTCGCTGCAACTAGAGAAAGCCCGCGCACAGCAACGAAGACCCAACGCAGCCAAAAATAAATAAATTAAATAAATAAATTTATTTAAAAAAAGAAGGCGGCAAAGCGAGGCTTCTTTCATGAACTGTATCAATCAAAAATGTAATGGAGAAAATGCTTCACTAGAGTTTCCCCTAGCAGAATTCTCCTTTCCTCCATAGGCCATTATTTAACTCTCTTGTGCCATTTATAAGTTTTTTGATACAGAAGAGTTATTTTTGGAAGTTCTTATGAATGAAATAAGTGTATGATTATTGAGATAGTTGGTGTTTTGACAAATATTTACTACAGTAATCCATAAATAACTATTCTCCCCACCTCAAGTTACATAGGATGCCTATTTCTGAAATAATAATGGTTCTAGCCAGATGGTGATTGGTCTGTAATTTTTCCAGCTGAACCATATGCATGTTATTGAATAGGAGATTTGTTCAAGAAAGCAACTTAATCCCTTACTGATGTAGTATATAGAGTATGGTATGATTATAACTATGGTCCTTACAGCTAGACTGCATTTATCTGAACCCCAGCTCTTCCACTTATTCCTTACATGACCTTTGGCAAATGACTTAACCTCTCTGTGCCCATTTCCTTATCTGTAAGATGAAGATGATACAGAACCTACCTCAGGGTTAAGGTGAAATGTGCAGGCACTTAGTAAACGCTATGTAAGTTTTAGCTGCTGTTGCTGGCTGGTTTTGAAGGGTTTTTTCCTAAGAAAGATCTATGAAACTTCTGTGTGTTCCCTTCTCTACCGTAGCCCCTGTACAGTGTGATCTTCGAGTGAAATCTTACCGGTCCTGTTGTCAGTCACGTTTTAGCACACAAAGTTTATATCCTTATGTTGGGATGATATACACACAACACAAAATGATATAATTTCAACAGTGGTATCAGGCAAAGGCTTATCTAGAAAATAAAGGGGGTTTTTTTGTTTATTTTTTTTAATGACAGCATTTTATTATAGCACTTTTTCTGATTTTGCTAAGACAGTGAAGACTTCAATATAAAATGTGAATATAAGTTAAAATATTATAATAAGACTTAAATGATAACAGAAGAAAAATCACTATTTCTTTGGCTACTGTTAACATACCACTGGGGTTTTTTCCTCACATCACTCAAGGGAAGAGTGGAGACCTGCAAATTGATGGGCTTTAGGCAAAAAAAAAAAAAAAAAAAAAAAAAAAAATCCATTTCTCATTTTCTGAAACATCATCTGATCTCCTAGGAAGGGTGTCGTGTCTTTATTAGCTCATTAGTCATGCTACCTGTTCTAAGATGCAGTATTTGTCAGACTTCATTTCTGAAATGTGTGTTCCATTTCATGATTTTTTTCCACCAAACGAAACAGCGTATCTTTAAATCAGTGGCATCTTAGAATTGAAGAAATAATGGCATTTTTCAATGATTTGTTTTCCATTTCTAATAGTTCATTGTCCTGTAGGAACTGGTATCTGATGATTCAGAGAGAATCTTCCACAACCTAGCCCCACCCAGTTATGTACTTCATACAGGTTGAATTGGACTGATTTCCCAGCAATGCAGAATGACTTCCAAACAGGAATGCCAGTAGAAGTTGAGAGAGAAAGATTTTGTGGTTTGGCGTGATCTGGCTGTTCATAAAAGGGATTAACGACTTGGTTCAGTTCAGTACTCCTTGAAGGAATGAACTCTTAGCACCAACTGTGGGGAGAAACCAGGGTGAATGAGACCCTTTTCACCCTGCTGTCACAGCCTGGCTGGGGGCTTGTCAGCTAGAAGACAGCATCAGATGGGCAGAGGCAGTGGGTGGTGGCCAGGAGAGATCTCATAGTGAGAGAGGGCCGTTGGCCCTGCTGACCTTTGAGCAGGGAATGCTGGAGACAGAAACCCTTACTGTTGGTGGGGAATTTTGTGCCTGAACACAGCAGCATTAAAATTTTTTTTTTTTTTTTTTTTGCTGTATAGTTGATTTATAATGTGTCACTTTGTACAGCAAAGTGACTCAGTTATACACCTATATACAGTTTTTTTATATGCTTTTCCATTATGGTTTATCACAAGGTATTGAATATAATACCCTGTGCTGTACATTAGGGCCTTGTTGTTTATCCATTCTACATGTAATAGTTTGCATCTACCAACCCCAAATTTCCAGTCCATCCCTTTTCCTACCCCCATAACGGCATTAATCTTTACAAGTCACTTTTTTTAAGAGATCAGGTCAAGAGATAGGCACTCTATTTGGTACCATGTTGCTAAAATATGAGAAACAGCAATAAATGACCCAAGGTAATTGTGAAGTGATTATTCAGAAACTACAAAAGCATTATGGAGACTACTCACTACAAGAGTTCAGAGAAAGGGGGCAGTTTCACTATGCTGAGTGCCCACAGGAACACAGGTGTCCTACACACACCAGCACAGAAAGGCTGGGGGCTGGAGGGGGCTCCCAGCTTTGGTGGGAAGGGGCATGTCCGGGGCAGCCTTCCCGCAAAGCATCATGGGAAGCATCTGGACCTACTTTGCAGAGAACCCAGCCTTCTCCGCCTGCAAACCAAATGTGTTTGTGACTCTACTTGTGTGCTCACAAATTATGTCACCCTTATACTGGGTGCCTCAGAAAAGAAGTATGGTCACCTACCTCATTTAAGTAGAAGACGTATTTAAAAAGAAGTTGGGGGATTCCTTAGCGGTCCCATGGTTAGGAATCCACGTTTCCTCTGCAGGGGGCACGGGTTCGAACCCTGGTCAGGGAACTAAGATCCCTCATGCTGTTTGGCACGGCCAAAAAAAGAAAGAAAAACAAAGTTGGAGAAATTATGACAAGATTTTCACTCTTGTTATTTCTAAGTGGCAGAAGAAATGGGCATTTGGAAGGGAAATGGGGTGTTCAGTATCTTTTTCAGTATATTATATCTGCCCATAAGTAGTTTTTTAGAAAAGTAAGTCCATATGGAGAGAAAATACATTGAACACCTCAAAAGAAGCTTTTCAGATTTTAGGAACTTAGTGGGAAAGCAGAAACTCTCTCCACCCTGTGGCCTTTGGCACCATCTCACCTCTGAGTGGAACTGAACCCAGAACCTTCAAGGCCCTTTTAGCCCTGAGGTGCTGTGTCTGCAGTGACATCAGGGTTGAAGTTTAGCCCAGGATGGCAGGGCTCTGTCAGCACCTTGCGCATCCGCCTGGTCCTAGTGCTTCCAGGAGTGGGGCAAGAGTAAGGGAAGGGGACACCTCTCCTCTGGGAAGCCTGCTGCCAAACCTGCAAAGCATGCAACAGACACTGACAAACAGGATCCATCCCAACCCCACCTGCCGTTCTCCAGCTCCAAACGCTGGCAAAAGCCGGAAACCTTGGCATCCTCCCTCCTCCCCATTGCCCAAGTCAGTGGCACTTGCTTTGCTGGTCCTCTCACCCTTCTCCATCAAAATCCACACGTGTGGGTGAGTCTGCTATCAGTCCTTTAGACCTGAATTTCAGTGTTTATTTCTTCTTTGCCCCAAATCGTGGCAAGAAAAGACAGTCATCGTTCCACGTTAAAGAAGCGTCATACATCCTTGAGCACAACTGGGGAATTGGTATTTCTTGGAGACAGGTTATTAAAAAAGGGAGGGAAAGCTATGCTCCCCACTGCTGACAACTGACTGCCTAATATAACAAAAACTTCTTTTCATAGGGCACGATGCTTTAGCATTCACTTTCATCAAAGGGATCTCTTCCTCTCCAACTTCAGTTACTGTTTTACTGAGGAGGAGAGAAACTGAGGAACAGAGAAGTTGAGCAACTTGTCCAGGGTCACACAGCTAAAGATTGCCAAGTGTTCTGCTGAGAACCTGCATCATGTGGCTATAGAGCCTATGCTTTTCATGAGTGTAGGGGAGTAAGGGAGACAGAAATAGAAAGCAAGCGTCCTGAGTCCCCTACTCCAGGCTAAGACCATGGGGTGGACGTGAAGGGGTGGAGGCAAAAGGCCAGGGGCTCCAGAGAGAGAGCAGAAAGCCAAGGGACTATTCCCTTTAGGGACTCAGAGATGGTGGCTTCACAGGTGTTCCAGCACCAGCATGGGGTGGCCACAGGATAGAACACAGTGCCTTCTAGCCTCCCCAGGTGGCTTTGTGGTGTGGAAGAGAAGGTCACATTGTGGCACATGCCCATGGAGGAGCCTGCAGGCCTGCTGGCAGCCACCATGGTGAGGCAGGGTAGCCCACACCAGTGGGGAGGGAGGCATGAGTAACAGTGGGTGGATTCACAGCATCATTGAGTACCTAGGGGACCAGCAAGGGTGAAAGTGGAGGCAACAGACCCTGAATTTACCAGCCTTGTCCCCAGCAGCGGGACACCCAGAGGCAGGCGAGATCCAGTGGGTTGGAGGCTTATGAGGAAGTTCAAATTCATTGTAAAAAATAGAGGAAGTTGTCAGGTTTTGGTACAATTTGAGGGTAGTGTGTAAGCTAAACTTAAGTGTAGTGGATTCTTTTCAACTACTCATGAGTTCTAACGGTACCACTGTCAGGAAAGAACCTCTGATTTGGCGGCAAACACACCTGGTTCCAGGTGAGAAGTTGCCATAACATACTTAGGTGAAGGAAAACTTCCCTTTCCCTTGTTGTAAGATGGAAATGAAACGCCTGCACCCCTGAGGTGGGAGGAGAATTAAATGAGAAGACAACTGAAGGATCACACCAGATGCTGGCCCCTCTATTATAAACTGATCTGCAATTTCCTGAGCAAATAAAGGATGGAGAGTCATTTCTGATCAATCACAGGGCCCATATAACAGCCTTAAAGAAGAGCATGGTGGCCAAGAGTGAAGGAGGGACATGGGTCAAAATGCTCTAACCATAAAGGACTCCAGGCATTTTCCTAATTGACCTTAGAAATCACAGATTTGACTTGAAAATTTTTTTCTTCCTTGTAAATTCCCCTGTGTGTTAGGTGTGTCTCTGGAGACTTTTTTCTCAGGAAGATTGCCAAGTGTTCAAAAATCATCTCTGGAAATGATTCAAAGCCTCAAACTTGATTATTTTTGTACCCAAACTGCATGTGCTTAAAACTAACAGGTGTTCCTGTTAAAATGCTTCTCATTTTCACCTCTCTCAGCTCAACATGAGATTTCAAAAATTCTAAAGAGCCAGAGGTGTTTCTTCCTTTTTTAAAGTAAGAAGTTGACAGTTATCTTTGAAATGTTAAAAAAGCAGGTGAAAATCTGTGAACAGGGATTGTCTCTGGGGAGTGGGGTTTTGGATGGAACTTATACTTAATACCCTGTGTTATTCAAATTAATGCATCATAGATGGCTTCAGTAAGTTTTTAGAAGCATTTAAAAAGCAGGTCGAATTCTGACCTCTGAATCTGCTTTTCCCATTAAACACATGGTCCTGGGAATACCTGCAAATCCGTGAGTTGTATGTGTGAGTGTGTAAGGAACAGACCCCTGAGATTACAAGTTCTTCCTGTTCTTAGCTGTTCAGTGCCCCCCAAAAAGCTGTACTGAGAACCGAACCTAACCTAGCAGTACAGAACCTAGCTGTACTGAGAACCTAACCTAACAGAGTCTATTTCTGACTCTGTGGCTGAGGGTTCTGGGAAAATTACCCAAGCCCTGGCTTTGTTTGACTGTGTTTCCTAACGAATCTCTCTCTTCACTAGCCTGGAACTCTCTCCTAATTTCTGCACCACTGCTAAGCAGGTAGAGTTCAGCTTGAATATGCGGCCCAATCCCTGCCCCCTCTGCCCAAGTACCTCGTTCTTTTCCCCTCTGATGATGGCTTGCCAAAAGGAAGAAGGAGCCATGCCAATCCAAAGAGTACCTGTTACAGCAGGTAACGAGTGAGTGGCAGCCAAAGGTAGGCTGTTGCCCAGAGAACTCAGTGGGGGCACCCTAAATGACCCCAGAAAATAGTGGTAATAGTCCTTGATGTGGGTCATGGTTGTAATCTCAGGAAGCATCTTAAAGTTTGCTGGGTTTAGGAACCTATAACAAGCAATCTAAGAAAAAACAGCATGAGGGCTGACGGATGGAGACTCAAGACAAGTCCCATCCTCTTCTCGACCCTCCTTCGTACAATGGCCACGCCTCAAGCATTTCCTGGGCCCCAGCTCTGGAGCTGTCCTTGGTAGACCCCTTGGGTCTTCCTGACCACACCGTCTGCCATGGCCCCTGCCCGCTCACCACAGAGAGCAGGATTCAGAATGCAGCCTGGAAAGGGAATCAGGCCAGGGCTGGGCAGGTGACTAACACAGTATGACATTTTGGTCCTTAAGCGCCCCAACCAGTTTCTTTGTGTGGATTGGTTTTAAGGTTCTTGGGAACACATGAAAGCATACAGGCTGACTGTCAAAATATCCCCTGGCAAACAGTTTGCTCACCAAGCTGTCTGAGCATGTGATGTATCCTGAATCTCTAATCTCTAGCAAGAGAATAGAGCCAGTTCCGGGCAGTGGGGACTGTCTGAATTGACTGCCGGGAGCCAGGATGATCCTAGAGTGTTGAACCTGATACTATCATCTTCCCACTTACCCTTCGAGGCTGGGAACCAGCTCTTTGGTTAGAAGGGCACACTTCTGAAAGGACAAGATGGACATAATATTTCAAGGGAAGATGCAAATTCTGTGTGTCTGCATGACTGCCTCCACCACAAGAAGCTCCCTGAGACCAGCCAGGCAGTGTCTTCTGTGTCCCTGGGGCCAGGTGCACAGCCTAGCCCATGGTGTGTGTCCAATGGATACGGTGATTCCTGAGGCTCCTGCACCATTAGCCGACTTTCCCCCATGCTTGCCGTTGTAGGATGTTCTCTTTCTCCACATCTTGGCTCAGTTTGATTCTGTACCTGACATGTTCTTTTGCTTCATCACTGTCTTAAACGCCCATCAAGGTGCAGCCGCTGGTCCACCTCCTTTCCAGCCGTACAAGCATCTGCCATGTCGCAGGCGGCTCCTCACACATGTCCTCGTTCAGGTTTGTGGGAAAGAGAGCACTGTGCCCATTTCACAGACGGGGAGCAGATTCAAAGCTATTCAACGTCAAATTCAAGGACACACTGCGGATATGTGGCAGAGCCAGGACTCAAACCCAGGTCATCTGATTCCTAGCAGTGTGCTCCCTATTTTTCATTCACTGCTCAAGACTCTTCCTTGAGGCTTTGCAAGGGGTTTTATGGACCTCTCTGCCACATCTAAGGAATGAACAGGAAAATCTGTATTTGATGGAATGAATACTGACACTAAAAGTTAATATTCAACCCTGAGAAGTGGCTCTTCCCTGCCAGGAGCTTTCTGAGGCCATTGTCGGGAGCTCCTTCCTGGGGCTGGGCATTTATAGCTTTCTGTTTTACAGTTCATGAAATGCTCTCAACTTCTCGAAAAGCTGAGGGTTTTTTCCTCCTGGGAGGGGCTGACTCTACCCTTTATGAGAATTCCAAGGCTGCTGGTGCCCTGCCCACCAGGAAACACCTCTCTCTCTGCCACTCTATAAAGGTCCCCGGTGGCCCCAAGGGAGGACTTCTGCGGCACAGCGGCTTCCCCGGGACGTGACGTTCCCACCCGGCCACCATGAGGTTTCTAGCCCTCGCCAGCCTACTCTGCATCTTGCTTCTCTGCTTGTCCGTCGTCTCCGCAGAAGGTAGGACTATCCCCCTCCCCCGCCCAAGGTGCTGGTCCCTGAACAGGGATTCCCATGTCTGGGAAGATTGGAATCAGGAAATGTTGGAGGGCAGGCCCTCACAGGCAGTGCTGGGCCCTGAAAGACGGGCTGTCACCCCTGAACCTGTACAGCACCTCTATCCACAGTGGCAGCACCGGGGGTGGCTCGGGAGTTTTAAACCCCTGCCATCTCCATCCACAGCCCCAGCTCCCCAGACACACACACACACACAAAAACTAAGTAAGAGCAGTGTGCTGACCACTCGGACACACAACCTGCCAGCTAGATTGCTTCGTGCACCGAAGTCCTCCCTTGCTGGAAGTTCTGGAGCCGCTCTATTACACGTGCATGAAGCTTGGGGCACGATCTGTGTTGAGTGAATGAATAAATTAACTAGTAGACCATCTGAGTCTGAACACCCCCAAATCTCACGCACAAAAAACACCTGTGGCAGACAGATGGGATGAGAGTATGTGGTGGGGGGCATGTTAGTGTGCATTTGGAACTGGGGGAGACAGCCCTTGCACTTCCGTGGATATGAGTATTTAGCTCTTCTGTCTTTCTCAGTTCAGATAGCTGAATACTTTGAGCTTTTGCTCTTGCCTAACCCTCTAAAAACTGCCTACTTTTTTTTGTTTGTTTGTTTTAGCAATTATGGTTATTTTAACATTTGTTGGAGTTTGGGGATATAGAAATAAACATGGAGGGAAAAACACCCATAGTTTCATGACTCAAGAATGGCCGTGTTCAACATTTTGTTTATTTCTTTTCGGTGTGCCTACAAGCATCTTTGTAATTGAAAACGCTCTGTGTGTTCAATCTCGTATCTCTTTTATTGATCACTATATTATTATAGTCACCAAAAATACTTATGATTGAAATCTGGAAGCATTTATACCAGAATGTCAACAACAACCATCTCTGTCTGCACGGTAGGATTATAGAAAGTATTTGTTTTCTAAAGTTTCTGCAATGAACATTGCCACATATACAACATGGAAAACAGTGATTAGAGTTCCTCATAAACACAGTCTATAGCAATGCAATTTATCAGACCTCTTCTGTTGGAAAAGTTAGAGGTTGCCAGTGTTACCTTAATGACAATTCAATGAAGATGAATGCCTTTCCTCGTTAAGTTTCCTATCCATTTAAGAGTATATCCAGCAGATTCCCCAAAGTGGTGTTATTTAACTAATATTTTTAGGTATAACTTGCCATCAGGTGAATGTGCTGTGATGAATTTACATGTTTAGACGTTCAAATGAGTCACAACTTTGCACTATTTTAAGTATATGGTAAAAATCATGTGTGTACATAAAACATTTCCTAAGTTTAGGATTATTTTCTTAGATTACCAAAGGGAGAGAATTACTGTGTCAAAGGGCGTAGACACTTCTGAGTGACGGTGCTGAACTGTTACTCGGACAAGGGACACGAGGAAGACGTATTCTGGAGGCAGAGTATCTCCCCACACTGACTTTTTTTTTTTTTTTTGCGGTACACGGGCCTCACTGCTGTGGTCTCTCCCGTTGCGGAGCACGGGCTCCGGACGCGCAGGCCCAGCAGCCACGGCTCACGGGCCCTGCCTCTCCGCGGCATGTGGGACCCTCCTGGACCGGGGCTCGAACCCGCGTCCCCTGCACCGGCAGGCGGACTCCCAACCACTGCGCCACCAGGGAAGCCCTGACTTTTTTATTTACGGAAAATAGATCACCTCAAGGCCCACTCTTCCCACAGGCCCTCCTGTAGCCTGGCCCATCCTGAGTTTCCTTGAATAAACATTCCTGAGCCCTCAGCCTTGGGAGTTGAAGTTCCCTCCTGTCACTCTTGTACAGACCCAGTCCCTGGCAACCCCAAGCACGCTAAGAGAGGGTCTCTGTTCCTGTGTCTGCCCTCAGGGAGAAGGCATCTGAGTCATCCTGCCAAGCCCGGGAAAGGCAAGCCCTGCTGTCCCCGAGTTCCTGGCCCTGACATGATGACCCGGAAAGGTAAGCACCTGCCCAGATGTAAGGAGAAGCTCTGGGGAGGCCGTGAGACAGGCCGTGTATGCACCCCTGGCCCCCGTGCCTGGGGGACATCAGGCACTTTTGCGGAAGGGCCACAAAGAGACCTGATCTCACCCTCACTGAGCTTCCCGTCTAGTGGGGGAATCTGACCCCCCCCCCCAAAGTCAACAATTAATCACCTTGAACTGAATACATTCCCACAAGGGAAAGAACAGGATGCAATTAGAAAATGGGATGGGAAAGACCCCTACCCTGGGTGGGAGGCATCAAAGCAGGTGACATTTGTGCGACCTGAAGAAAGACAAGGAACTGGCACCCAGAGTGTGGAGGGGACAGGGCAGGGCAGGCGGGGAAGCAGCAGGCGAGCAGGCAGGAGATGGGCAAGAGGGGTGGGGTGGGGGGAGTCTGGAGGCACTCACGGAAGCTACGAACCAAGGCAGGGCTGACCTCGTGAGTGAGCTGGCACGTGAGGCAGGGTGACCAGAGGGGATGGGGCACACAGGTCCAGGGAGTCCCAGAGCTGTGGGCAAGCAGCACCCGTCCAAGGCGCCAGGCTAGAGGTGCAGATCCGGGCTCCCTGCCAGGGCGAGGGCTCGAAGAGCAAGGCTACCCTCTCCTCCAAGGCCGGAGGGGACTGGGGAGTGAGGGAGACGGGCCAGCAGAGGGCTGCAGGCACCCAGCTCCCAGGACTGGGGCACCAGGCCAGGGGCAGGCTGACGCATGGGAGTTGCCTGACCTGGGGTGCAAGGTTAGGACAGCTGGACCTCTGCTGGCCTTTGGTAGGAGGGTCCTAGAGCCTGGACCTGGCAGAGCTCCCATGGCAAAAGCAAGCCAGGCCTGACACAAACCCAGGGTTCCTGCCTGCCCGCCCACCGTTGCCCCCCCACCCCGCCCCTGCAGCCTAAGGCCACTTCTCAGAAGTCTGAGAAGGCCCCAGCCCTGCTGGCTCCTCTGGGGCGGTGGCCCAGGGAACCTGTGATCAGAGCCGAGCTCCCACACCCCTCCCAGCTACCAAGAGTCCTGTGCACCAAGCTGGGGGCGGGTGGGGGCCTGGGTGTGAAGCAGAGGGAGGAAGGCAGGCTGCACGGCTCAGCCTCGGGCCACTTCTCTGGAGAAGCTGACAGCCCCTCCTTTGAGACTGGCCTCACATCCCACTGGGGTCGGGTAAAAATAACCACTTCTCACACACTGAGCCCCAGTGTGACGCCCGGCCGGGGCTGGCTGACTGCAGCTCTGCTCTCCCCGGAGGCTCCAGCCTGGAGGAGGAGGTGTGTGAGTCCTTCCCCATGGGGAGGGGCAGGGTATGCTCAGACCCTGCAACCCCTCCCCAGGATGGACTTGCTCAGAGGCCCTTGTCGATGAAGATAATCAATAAACAATCAATAATAAGAATAGAAAATAGTTTGATTTGAGCCGAACTGAGGACTAGCCCAGAAGCCCGCCTCCCAGATTACTCTGAGAAAATGTGGAGAAGCAGGGTTTTCAGCACAGTTTTTTATCTTGTCAGAGCAAAGAACATTAAACAAGTCAGGGTTGCATTTCTTCAAGGTTTCAAAAAAAAAGAACAGACCAGCATGTACACAGCGACTCAGTATGACCTTGGCACCTGGGAAGGAATGCTAATCAAAGGAGTACCAGCCCTGGTATCCCAGGAAGAGGGGCATTTAATCTATATTTTAAACATGGACATTCTTTACTTCTGGTCAATGTGCCCTTTTACTATTCAAAGCAGATGTACAATGCATGTTTGATAAGGCCACACACAGGCTATTTTAGTTAGCATAAAATTCAAGTTAACTCGCGTATAAGCCAGAATGACTTCCCTATTTCTCAATATGTGAAAAAAATTTTAGTTTTTGGCCACGCTGCACAGCTTGTGGGGTCTCAGTCTGCCGGTCAGGGATTGAACCCAGACCACGACAGTGAAAGCCCAGAATCCTAACCACTAGGCCACCAGGGAACTCCCTGTGAAAATTTCTTTCATCACAATAAACATAAGAGAAGTTAAGGATGCATGGTGCGTGCGCACACATGCACACACGCACAGACAAGCCCACACGGTTCATAGGAAACAGCTGGGTTAACTCCTTGTGCACAGTACAATGGCAGCTCTTTTTTCAGTCACACAAGACTTTAGGATAATCTAAGTGCATGGCTCCCGTGCTGAGTCTGGATTTCTTGTAGTGTATATGTCTTTTAAATTCCATTGCAGGAATTTGCAAACAACTTAGAACAAGAAGAGCAAAAAACATTTTTACTAGGTCCCTGTCATGCGGTCTCATTTAAATGCTTGGAACCACCCTGGGGAAGCACGGTCATCACTTTACAGATTGGGAAACTGAGGCTCAGAAAGACTATGAGGCAGAGCCAGGAACTTGGATCTGTCTTCCTCCTTCCACTGCAACAAACGCTGTCCTCCAGAGAGAGAACTTTCCAGCATCACGCTTATGAAGACATGTGCGTGCCCAAGGGAGACTGCATACTTTCTGGAAGGAAAGTTCCATCTGGGTTGGAATCTCAGCTCCACCACTGGCTAGCTGTGTGCCCTTGAGCAGGTACCCCAGCTCTGCTAAGCCTCAGTCTCCTCACCTGTGAAAGGGTATAATAATGGACTCTATATTTTCATAGAGTCTATTACCTCATTGTCCATGGGGTCATGACTATAAAGCCAGGCATTGGCCTGGCACCAGCTACCCCATAAACTTGCCCTCCCGTGGCTGTGGAGGAAGTCTGAGCTTGCCCAGGCTTGGAGGTTCCACTCGCCATCTTCCAGGGCTGACCCTGGGGCTCACTCAATGCTGTGGAATCAACAGCAGGGACACTGGGTGTGCCAGGCTCTGGGAATTCAGCCTCTCTATCCCAGTTCACTGACATAGGAGTGTCTGCGCATGTCTGTCAAAAGAGAAGGTAACCTGGGGCAGCCTGGAGGATGTCCCTGAACTGACATCACCAGCTGTGACACACACAGGACAATATCACCTACCCTCCAATCTAAGGCATCTTTCCTGAGCATGGCTTTTACCTATGTGCTCTTCTAGGACCGTGGCAGTGACAGGAAGAGGCGGGCACAGGACTCTGGGTCAATTTGACAAAACCATTGTCAAAAATCAATGTGCTGAGTGGCCAATTTGCTGAACTTACCACATTTACCAATTTACTAAAAGAGGGCTTTCTATAAAGCATTTGAAAAGTTTGTAGCAATCTATATGGCAGCATTTTTAAAAGGAATGTTTAATTTGTTGATTCTGTTAGCACTTGAGGAACCCCAGGTTTAGGCTGGGGTCAGACTGACAGCTGTCTAGACCCCGCCAGCTGGGAAGTTCTGTGACCCTGGGGACTCTGTCAAGCTGCCCTCCATCCATGTGTCCTGAGGCTGTGAGTGAGAGGGAGCTCCTGGGGAAGGCTGGGGCGGCCTTGTGGGAGGGTCCCTCGAGTCTGAGAGTGTGCCTGCCTATCCCACAGACTTCCCGAGGCCTGAGAGCTCCGTGCCACCCTCGCTGCTTTGAAGCCCAGCAAAATGACTTGACCCATAGTGGGAGACAGGGGCTGAAAGGGACACAGAGAGATTTCTTGCCCACCGTGGGGTTGCCACTGTCTTCAGAAAGGAGCCCAGACTGCAGAGACAAAGGTTACCCACTGAGGACCACGAGTGTGATGACTTGAGAATTTTGGCAACTTTGGGTGGTAGCAGGGTGGACACAAGGGCTCAGTACAATGGATGCAGGAAAGGAGGAGGTGGAGAGGGTGCCCGGCCCATACTGCCCAGTGGACCAATCAGAGGGACTCAGATCAGCAGTCTTGCTCTTTGTGATTATACCTGTCAGCCACGGCTGCATAACAAAACACCTCCAACTTCAGTGGCCCAAAACAATAAGTAGTTATCATTTTCCATGTGTCAACAGGTCAGTTGAATGGTTCTTCTCGTCTTGGCTGGGCTCACTCATTCTTCCAAGGGTTGGACAGGCACTTCTGCTGAGCTTGGCTGGGCTCTCTCACATGTTTGGGGGTTGGTGGTCTGAAGCTAGGATGGTCTCAGTTGGGCAAATGGACTCTCTTCCACATGGTGTCTCATCCTCCAACAGGCAAACTCAGACTTGTCTACCTGGGGCTGCAGGGCTCCTCCTATGTGAGTGGAAGTACCTAAGGCCTCTTCAGGCCTCCGAACTGGTCCACCTTCATCTCCACTGCATTCTCTTGGTCAAAGCAAGTCACCAGGCCAGATTCAAGCAGCAGGGAAATAGACCCCTTATCATGATGAGAGAAGCTGCAAAGTCACATTGCAAAGGGAGGGTGGAGAACTGCACCCATATTTGCAGTCAGTTAACTGCAGTGTTTATTGTAGGAGCCACAGAAGAGAATCTTGGGGCCTGAGGGTGGGGACAGGGGGTGGAGGGGAAACAGTGATCAGGAAATCATGGTTCTCCATCAAAAATGCTGGTGGAGAACTCTCACAATATGATACTAATAGAAAGGAGTAGTTTACAGTGTATATTACTATGGTTATCGCTATGGAAAGGCAAAAGCACTTTCAAATAGGAAGAAAAAGAGAAAATTACACCAATATTAGCACTTATTTATGATTAAGAGATGAAGCTATGGATGAATTATGATAATTAAATTTATTTTTCATACAGCTAGTGATTATATAGCAATTACTGTGCAGCACTTACATCTGCTAACTCATTTAACCCTCACAATAATCCTAGATACTTTTGCTATCCTCATTTTTACAGATGAGGTGCCAAAGCACAGAGAGGTTTAGTAACTTGTTGAAGGTCACCCAGCTAGGGTGGGTAAGTAAGTGGCAGAGCTGGGCTTTGAATCCAAATAATCTGGCTCCAGATTCTATGTTCTTAACAATCATACCACCTTGCATATAATAATAATCCAGAAACGAAAACAGGAAAAAGAAGAATTTCATTACCATAATTTAATAACCCTCCTCATTCATTTGTGTTTCCTTTTTTTATACAAACATACTTACCTAGTTTTATTTTTATTGTACCTCATTTTTTAATTTTTAAAATTAACATTGCATTGCAAGCATTTTTCTTCATGATGCTATATAGTCTTCATAATCACACGGTTTTATCTCTGTTAAACATTTCCATCATCACGAGGTACCATTTACTAATTAACCATTTCTCTACCATAGGATATTCAGATTGTTTCCAGAATTTTTTTGTGCTATTAAAAACAAAACTATGGGGACTTCCCTGGTGGCGCAGTGGTTGAGAATCCGCCTGCCAATGCAGGGGACACGGGTTCGAGCCCTGGTTTGGGAAGATCCCACATGCTGTGGAGCAACTAAGTCCGTGCACCACAACTACTGAGCCTGCACTCTAGAGCCGGCGGCCCACAACTACTGAGCCCGTGCCACAACTACTGAAGCCCGCACACCTAGAGCTCGTGCTCCACAACAAGAGAAGCCATTGCAATGAGAAGCCCACACACCACAACGAAGAGTAGCCCCGACTCACTGCAACTAGAGAAAGCCTGCACACAGCAAAGACCCAGTGCATCCAAAATAAATAAATAGATAGATAACAAAAACTACGGAGCTTCCCTGGTGGCGCAGTGGTTAAGAATCCACCTCCCAATGCAGGGGACACGGGTTCAAGCCCTGCTCCAGGAAGATCCCACATGCTGTGGAGCAACTAAGCCCGTGCGCCACAACTACCGAGCCTGCGAGCCACAATTACTGAAGCCTGTGCACCTAAAGCCCGTGCTCTGCAACAAGAGAAGCCACCGTAACGAGAAGCCTGCGCACCACAACCAAGAGTAGCCCTCACTCACCACAACTAAAGAAAGCCTGGGTGCAGCAGCAAAGACCCAAGGCAGTCAAAAAATTAATTAATTAATTAATTACCTTAATAAAAAACTATGGGGACTTCCCTGGCAGTCCAGTGGTTAAGACTTGGCCTTCCAATGCAGGGGGTGCCGGTTCGATCCCCGGTCGGGGAGCTAAGAAGCCACATGCCTCGTGGCCAAAAACCAAAACATAAAACAGAAGCCATATTGTAACAAATTCAATAAAAGACTTTAAAAATGGTCCACATCAAAAAATCTTAAAAACAAAAACAAAAAAAAAAAACTATGAAGACTAGCTTAATGCATGCAGGTTTTTTTTCCTTATGGATTATGCCTCCCATAAATGGGACTGGTTTGTCAGAAGATGAGACACATATTGCCTGAGACAGAGAGGAGACAGCCTGAGGGTCCAAGGGCCTGCAAGTAGGTGTGGGTGAACCCTCCCACCACCGCCATCAGAAACAGGGCTTCCAGACCCCTCAACTTTAGTGGACTCTGCTCTTGACAGAGACAGTTGAACAGGTAAACTACCTTCTCTCCATCTTCTGCCTGTAAATCAGATTACTGCCTGCTGGGATAGAAATAGCCTGGGCTGGTCATGTTTGCAATGAAAAGCCCCCTCTGGGCCTCCAGGAAGGAGTGTAAGATCTGACTCTTGCTTTAATTTTTTTAAAAAAAATATTTGTATCTAAAAATTAATCTTAACTGTATTTTCCCCTCTCCCCCACCTTGACTCTGTCTGCCTCTCTGCCTCTTGTCTGGTCTTGTCTGCCCACTGCTCCTTCCCAGGACACCATGTGAGAAGCTGCAGACCATGCAAGTTCAAGCCAAAGCCCCACTCTTGGGTGGTGCCTGGGGCACTCCCACAGGTGTAGTGCTCCCCAAAACAGGCTCCATATAGCCTAGACCCTCATGCTCAGTGCCTTAGACACCCAGAAGACTTAGGTTCCCCCAGAATACTCCCCTCAAAGTTGGGGCTGATGACAAAGCCTCTGCCCATGAACCTGAGCCTCTTCTCTTAAACACAACATTTCTTGCCTGCCATGTTGGACTGTGCTCATGCTGCCTTTTAGAAAAGCCAGAACCAGAATCTTCTGAAAACCACCACATGGATTCAAAGGTCAAAGTCCTGGAATGCCTGTCTTGTTGTGTGGCCCTGGACAAGTAACTTAGCCCCTCTGGACTCATGCTGGCTCAGAGATATAAAATCCAGCGAGACAAAACATACAAGGAAGGCATCAATGGGCTTCACTAACCCCTTTCAACCTTCATGGCAGTGAGCTGGGACGTTGGAGGGCTTCGTGTCGGGCAGCAAAGGCCCTGGGAAAGTTCCAGAACTCCAGATCCTGGTCTCAATCATGCCACCAACCTTCAGAGTTATTGTGTGCCAGGTTCAGCCCACCTGGCCTCAGTCTCCACCTGGAGCCTTGAACGCTGACAGTCAAGACTCCACTGTGACCTGTGGCAGCTACAAATCTGGAGACTTCTGAGCCTGCTAGGGTGCAGGGTAACAGGAGCCCAAGAGCAGCCAACCAGCCATGCAGAGGTTCATCTGTCCTGAGATAGTACACCTAAGCCCCACATCCCGTGGCTCCTGAAGGAACCCCTTCCTGACTTCCCAATGTGAATCTGCTGGAAAGAACGCTCAAAGAAACAAATTGTAAATAAATAAACAAAATGCATGGCACATGGTTGCTTGAGAAAATTGGTGGTAAGGCCTGAGCCACAGCTTTCTACTAGAGGAAACCCCACACCCTGAGGTCTCTCCTGCAGGCCACGCCTTCCTCACAGCACACCCTAACCAGCAAAAGAGGGGAGAGAGGAATAGTGACAAGAGCAAGGGTCTTGGTCCGACGCACCAGGACTCAAACCCCAGTCCTCCCCAGGATTTTCGTGTGACCTGGGCAAGTCAGTTTCCCTTGTCTGTAAGATGGAGAGTCCAGGACCTATTCAGAGGGTTAACATGAGGCTCCGGCAAGTAGACAGCTGTAAAATGCCCACAAGGGGCCTGGCACACAGAGGAGCTTGGTTCCGGGAAGCCCCTGCCTTCCCTGCCCCCCACCCTAGGGGAGTGTTTATGCCCAAGTGAACACAGAACTGCGGAGAGAAGGCTCAGAGGGAACAGATGGCCCAGGTCTAAGAGGATTATCCCTCAGTAAATGCCTTCTAATCTGATTCTCCCGGCAAGGTGAGAAGGCCCTCCCTACGTCATCCCACAGGCACGTCTGAGAAGACCAGGCCCACCAGGTGCGAGGCTGATAGGCAGAGCTTCCCTGGCCCTGGGCGATGGGGACAAAGGTCCTAGGGCAAGCTCAAAGTCCCTACCTTGTCCTAGGACAGACCTTTGCCTTCCTTCCAGGAACTTCATTTGCGAGCTCATTCACTCACTCAGTTATCCATTCCTGGGGGTAGGTAATGGTCAGACGGTGCTAGTTGTGAGGCTCAGAGCTGAGCAAATATGGTCCTCGAGGGCAGAGAAATCGTCACGCAGTTGTGAGGCAAGAACAGAGGACCAGGCACGCGAATGGACGTGAAAAGAGGAGGAGCTTATGCTTACACTGAGTTATGGGAGAGTCCCAGCGGGAGAATGGGTGTGTGTGTGTGTGTGTGTGTGTGTGTTCGTGTGTGTGTGTGTGTGTGTGTGTGTGTGTGTGTGTGTGTGTGTGTGTGTTAGGGTGAAGCAGGGGTAAAGACTTGAGTGTTTGAGAAGAATCTAGCAACTGGACAGCAAAATCGCGGGACAAAAGCGAAGTGGAGTTTTCAGTCTGGGGCCATGAGAGCACCCAAACGTTATCAGATATTTAGAGCTTATCCTGAGGACGATGGAGAGCCAGAGCTGTCTGTGAGCAGGAGAGAACGCAGGTAGGAAGGACCATCAGGAAGAGATGGAATGAGCTGGAACGAAGGCAGAACAGCAGGGGAGGGACACAGGGGAGGGATTCCAGGGGCTTCTGAACAGCAGTGGAGCAGGCTTGAGGCTCGGTAAGTGTATGGGCTGGGGGCCAAGTCCACAGTGGACATTTCCTGCGCTGTGTGAGACTCTCACCAGGAACTCTCTTGCAAGGTGAACCCCTCGCCGCCCAGCAATGGGGGAGCTGGCCATTCCAGATCCTCGTCCCTCGCCCATCTCCTCTCCGCTCCACCGCACTCCACCTTACCCAAGAGAAGATAAAGAAAACACTCACACGAAACTAGACACACGTGCTCGAGAGTCAACAGGAGGAACAATTCGAAGGCCAGCAATTCCTCAGGAAAGCACAACCGCAGAAGCTTCGGCATCTTTGAGGGCGCACTAGGGAAGTCATTTAAGGTACACAAATAAAAGGAAGACACAGCCTGGCCCTTGGGAGGAGGCTGTCTCTGAGGGGCAGGAATGCAGTCCCCGCAGCTCTGAGCCACTGGCCTGGGGGAGGTGAGTGCCAGAAAGAGACCAGCCTTGGGCCAGATGGACAGTGACCCAGAGGGGCTTCCAGGGACACCAGCCCTCAGAACAGCCCAGGCCAAAAGTGGGAGGCACAGAAAGGAGCTGAGGACCCTGCACCTGCCCGCCCACCCTGCCCCATCTGTCCTTCCTCTGAGGAGCAAGGGAAAGACTGAGACCAATTCCCAAGCAAACAGAGGTGCCCATGCAGAGCCGAACGCTGTCCAAATGCCAAACACTCTCCTTCCCCCGCTCACCTGTGGGATGCCCTCTCCAGAACTTGTGACACGGGCTTTTAAACTTGATGGAAGAACTTAACCCTCAAAGGGTATTGAGTTGACAGGGAAAGTCTTATGAATAAGGCTATTCAAGGCTCACAGGGACCCTAAGAGGATACAAAGAAAACCCAGACATCTGGAAGTGACTTTACGTTATAAAACTGGAATTCTTCTGTTGCCTTAATTGACTCCTTGAAGAATCTAAACACACTGGCAGGTTACAGTAGTGTCGCTAGAGAAAGTGTGCAGTCCCCATGGTAACTGAAGGGGCCCACACTCCCTGACTTGGTGGGACCCCTAGTGTAGTTGACAGAGCACAGGCTTCCCAGACGGACTTGGGTTCAGGTGATGGCTGACTGTATGACATCAGGGAGGTCAGACGACCTCTCAGAGTCTCAGGTTCCCCATCTGGAAAATGAGGCCAAGACTGCCTGTCACAGAGGGCTGTTAGGGAGAGGAAATGAGAAATGTCTGGCTCTGAAATAGAAGCCGAACTGTCATCCCAGATCTGTTTCCACCAAACTAAACGGATCCAGAACTCTCCCCCTCTCCACCCCTGTTCAAGACTAGGTCTTCAGGTACAGAAGGAAGTCAGAAAGAGAAAAACAAATATCGTATATTAATGCATATATGCAGAACCTAGAAAAATGGTATACAGATGAACCGGTTTGCATGGCAGAAACAGAGACACAGATGTACAGAACAAACGTATGGACACCAAGGGGGGAAAGTAGCGGGCAGGGATGGTGGAGAACCTGCTGTACAAAAAATAAATAAAATAAAATTCAAAAAAAATTATATGAATGAGCTCTTTAACATTCGGTAATTCTACACTGCTCTTTTATAACTTATATTTATGTTCCAGTTCCCCATAAAATGTTATCCAAATGTAATACTTTTTGTGTTTGAAAAACATTTTACTGATCACATCTTTGCAATAAAATTATGTATGTATTAAAGTAAAATTAAAAAAAAAATAAAAGACTAGGTCGTCCGGGACCAGTTCCATCCCCAGCTATCACAGAACCTCCTGTTGGAAACCACACGCATTTTACAGCCCTGCGTGCCCACCCACTCTGCTGACTCATCTCTGAGCTTATCTCTGGGCCAACTGTCCAGGGTAAACCACTTTCTAGAGTCCCAGCTGGTTAATGTTCACGCAGGACCCCACGTGTGACTCCCTCCAACTGACTCCAGAGCCACTTGCCCTGTAGTGGAAGCATCATAAAACTTCTAGGATATGGGTGTGTCTAGGTATCTAGTCTGGTTTCCCAAGTGGTGGTTGGACCTTGCCTGTTTACAAGCAGTCTGGTAACATGTGGCCAGGTCCAGAGGCAGGTGGTAGGCTTGTTATCAACAGCTCCATCACTGGAAGAGGTCTTTGGTTCATCTGCTGTTTAATCTGTCAAACTGCCCTGACCCTCAGGATTTGCAAAGTATGAACCAGAGGGTAGAATTTATCAAATTACAAGATGTCAGACCTTTTCCACGTCAAAATGCCACCATTTCACTTGTTCAACTCAACGTTTAAATACGCTATAGATATGGACGCTTACACATGTGCAGTAGTTCCCACTACTCCCTATTGCCTTTCCCTCAGCCATTTCACACCTTTCCACATCCTGCCTGGCTCAGCAGGCATTTCAGTGTATACCCTTTGGCTACTTCAGCCTACCCATTTATGGATGCGTGGAGGGGGAGGGAGAATGTCAAAGGCCTGAAGAGGGCCAGTTGTTGACTAGGACCAGGAACCAAGACTTATGACACTGTCAGGTGTCCTTCATTCATTCATTTATTCAGTCATCATTCAGCGAGTCAACAGCTGCTCATCAAGGATCTATTGTGGGACAGGACCTATGTGGATACTGAAGCAACCTATGCATGAAACATGGTCTCTCCCCTAAATGATTCACGGCACTCTGGGGGAGACACCAAAGCAGACAGATTACAGCACTAAATTCTTTTAAGGGTCCTGTCAAGGTCCCAAGTAAGGACCAGTTCTGTCTGGGGACAGAAGCATACTACTCTCTGGAGGAGAAGACATTCTTGGGAATATCCCCTACCCAGGCTCAGCCATCTGGCAGGCTGAGATAGCAAAGGAGACGGCTATAGGGTGAAAATAGGCAACGCCAGGACTGGAGTTTCTGCCCACCTGTGTGAATGCCACAGTGACCAAGAGCCAGCATTAAGACACAGGAATCCCAGCAAGTGAGTACTAGTTCCAGCTAGATGGAGACTGGGGGAATAGGTGGCAGCCCCAGATTCCTGCAGAGTCTCTCAGTTAGGGGAACAAGTCGGGCCTTAGATAAGAGGAAAAATGCCATTCCCATGTCAAAGGACACTGAGGCAGCCACCTTATACCTGGCCTGGACACAACAAGGGGTCAGAGAGTGGCCACATTTCAGAGTAGATAATGTCCAGGACTCCTCAGCCCCACAGAGCCCACTGCTGTAGGGAGGGACTCCCAAATTCCAGCCAGGTGGGTATACCTGACCCAGACCTGTAGAGGACAGTCCTCAGGACCTCACCTGGGCTGGGATAGGTGGGACCTCACAGTCGTGTCCAGAGAAGGTACATCCCCTGACCCTATGCCTTCATGCTCAGTACCAAACCCCATCCTGGACCACGGCTTCCCTGTCATGAGCAGTCATTTTGTTGGAACTTGGCAACTGAACAGAACAGCTCAGGATGCCAAGTTCCAGGGCAGACGTTAGTCTGCCAGATGGTCTCATCCCAGACAGCTGGGGCAATAGCAGGGTGCTGGAGACCAACCCTATCCCCCTCCTAGATCAGAGTCATTAGGAACATGAGCCCGAAAGCAGGCCTCTGCTGCTCAGCAACAGAAAGAGCTGAGAGCGCCCCTTGCCCAAACTCCCCTAGTGCAGGTGCACACACGTGACCTGGGCATGCGTGTTTAAATGAGGAGATGTGAGCGATCCGCTGGCTGTGCACGCATGTGTGCACAAATGGGTCTGCAAATGGGACTAGAACTCGTGTGTTTTCGGGCAGCTGTGCGAATGTGCGTGCATGTATGTGGGCAAAGGCACTGCGGGTTAGCACGCTCAGATCAGATATGATCAAAGAGGTCACAAGAGCCTGGGGTGACATGCTGGCACATGGGGCTAGAACACACATGCATGCCCAGTCTGGCAGCTGGCACTCGAATTCCCACTTTCTAACAGCGGGACCAGCTGTTTTACGTCTACCTGAGGAAGAGCTCTCGGAACCTGACCTAGAGATGACCTGAGTTGGTATTTCACAGCAGGTGCCATGGTGAGGAGGCCCAGGGGAGAGGGAGCTTGTCACCATGCAGGGGTGACGGGCCCGTGGAGGATAAGGTGACAGGTGTGCCCGAGACTGCCCGGGGTCTTTGAGTGAGGGCCAAGCCCCATGTCTCATGGCAGGTGGGACTTTCCTTCCCAGCTATGAGAAACTGAGCCCTCCAAACAGTTTCCAGACCCTCAGCACCACAAGGTCAAGATCAGGGTCCATGGTGAGAACCTCCATAAAGAGCTGCTGTTTTTTACGTTCTCAGATGCTTTGTTTGAGGACAGGGGCCGGTCTAGACTGACTAACTCATTCCCGTTTAAGTCAAACTTTAATGGTTTTAGCATTGAAAGTCCAGTACCCCGGAAATCCCCTCAGTCCCAGGCAAACCAGGCTGCTAGTCACTATAAGAGATCTGAACCTGTACAACTGAAGGGGGACAGAAGAATATAAACTACAAATACAAAATTAGGGCTCTGGAAGGACGTGTGAGAAAGGGGCTCAGGAGCTGAAGCTTCAGGAGCTTCACGGTCATCTTCCTCTGCCATGGAAAGAGTTTCAACTATTTTTACAGCCAGGCCAAACTGGGTGTGAATCCAGACTCTTTCCCTCACTGGCTGTGTGAGCCTGGGCAAGTGACTTACCCTTTCTGTGCTTTCACTTCTTCCTTTCGAAAGCAGGGACAATCACACCACACACACACACACACACACACACACACACACACACGGCATGTGGGGTACTCCTTCTCTATCCCTCTCCAGTACAAGTCTGTTGACTGTTGACTGTTGACTGTTGACTGTTGACTGTTGAACTGAGGAGAAAGGAGTCAAAAGCACCAACCACTGGTGAGGAGATGGGCAGATGGGACACAGGGAGAGCTGGCTTTTCTCAGCACATTGACACTTGCCCCAGGAAGCCCTGTCTGTGCCTCCAGCTCACTGGGTGATCTACAGAGAGCCGCAGTCTCCTCATCTCTGTGTAGCACACAGGGAATGCTTGCCCTAGCTTTGTCCCAGCATTTTGTAACACGAATGATGCAGGAATGTCTGTGCAAGTTAAAGTGCATCTTTCCAGCAGACTCACAGATACGGAGAACAAACTAGTGGTTACCAGTGGGGAGAGGGGAGGGGAGAGGGGCAATGTAGGGGTAAGGAATTAAGAGGTACAAACTATTAAGTATAAAATAAGCTACAAGGATATATTGTACAAGACAGGGAAAGTAGCTAATATTTTATAATAACTATAAATGGAGTATAACCTCTAAACATTTTGAATCACTATATTGTACACCTGTAACTTATGTAATATTGTACATCAACTATACTTCAATAAATAAAATAAAATAAAAATAACTGTTATACCTTTTCAAAAAATAAATAAAGTGCACCTTTTCAGTGATAGGGCCAAGCCTGAGGGGATTCAACATGAAGGGTTTTGGTTAATTGGGCCTGAAAATTGCCAAACACTCTGGGACTGCTCATTCATCTTCTCCTTGGCCTGAATCCCTAACTCTTGCTAACAGTAGTTGGAGGGGGACTGGCCTGGGGGATGGGGGATGCTCTACTCCTGTGAACGTGCTTGGGGAGGAAATGTTGGGACCCCAGCCTCTCTGGGGAGCACACAAAGGGGTCTTCTCTGTCTGTGGCCACACCCTCCCAAGGATATCCTTGAGAGCGACCAAGCTCGGGCCTGAAGTGTCCGCCCTGTACACCCTGTGACTATAAGGAGAACAGGCTGCTTCTTCAACCAGATGCTGGTGTCTGAGCAAGAAAGTGAAGGTCCAGCCCAGGGAAACTTATCAGCAACCAGGAAGGCTCCTGAGCTTAAGTGTTTCTCCCAGCTGTCAGCACCCGGGGCCCCCATAGCAGCGCCTCGCTTGCCTAAACGTCTTCCAGGGATGGGAAGCTCACCCCTCCTGGGACAGTCCATACCTGTGTTGGCCAGCTCTGTTAGCAAGTCTGTCCCATCATGGGGCCTGAATCTGCTTTCAAACAGTTCGCCCTTCCTTGCAAGGCGTGCGTGGGTCTGCTGCTTCTCCAATGGTCACAACTGGGCACTGCAGATGGGGAGGGAGGCTAGCCTGCTGCCTGGCAATCTCTGCCTTCCACCTTACTAGAGACTTGAAGGCCCTCTCTGCTGCCCACCACACACGTGGACCCCCACTAGTGACCAGACTAGTAATCGGACCCTCTGGGAGAGCTAGCCTGGCCTGGGGGGGGCAGGACAGGAATGGGTTGAGATCTCAGAGAGGTGGTCCTGATAAATCCTCACCATCTGCCCCTTTCCCAACCGCAAAGCTCACCCCCAAAGCCTTCAGGGACACATCCCTGGAGTCGATTTGGATTTTTTAGGCCATGCCCTTCCCAGAGCCCACCCACCCCCTTCCTGCCCCGCCCTCATTTCTCCTAGAGACTAGTGGGAGGGACCCTTCCGCGCTGAGGTTGCGCCCGTGCCCTGCCGCTGTTTTACAGTCAGGCTCAAAGAGAGCGGCAAACTCTCTGACAGTCACAGAGGAAGTTCATAAGAAGGGAAAACTCCAGTGGAGCCCAGCCCTACCAGGATTTGCAGACCTGGAAAAAGTCCCAGTTTTCCAGTGCCCTGCGGCCCTGGGGTCCCCTTGGCTCCTGCGCTCCAGACCTGGGGGCAGAGGTCGCGGTAGCACAGAGGAATGCCCTCCCGGCCCCCACCCCCGCCCGCTGCTGGTAGCGGGTCCCCTCAGCTCTGCACCCACTAATTGGTCTCGTTCCGCTGCGGGCGGGAGCGCTCCAGCGGCGCCGATCCGAGCCGTATCATCCGCTTAGCGCCCTCCGCACCTTTCGGCGCTCCCGCCCACGCCCGCCTCCCGCCGCCGCCCCCACCCCACCACCGGCTCTGCACTCGTCGCGCGCGCAGGGCATGCTCCGTGCTCCGGCGCCCGGCCTCTGCTGCGGGGAGCAGCAAGACCCGCCCGCGGAGACATGGGGCGCGGCCTGCGGGCCGTCCTGGCCCTGGGGCTGCTGTTCCACCGCCTGGGTGAGTGGCCGCAGGCCCCGCGGGCCCCGGTAGGGACGAGGGGTGGGTGCTGGCGCCAGCCGGGTGGACCCAGGGACAGTTCTGGACCGTTCATTTCCAGAGTGGGGCTCGGGATAGGGGACGGGGACACGGACTGGGGAAAGGGGATTCTCGCTACTCTCCGCTTCTTCAGAAGCACAGTCGGAGGTTTGGCAGCTGCCCCGAGGGCTGTGGGAGGGTGTTTTCACTCCCCGTGTGACCTTGACCAGGGCACTGCCCCTCTCTGGGCGAGGCTTCCTAGTCTGCCCATTGATGGGGCTGAGACTGGCCGCTGCCTGAGTTCCAAACGCCCAGATGGTGCGTGTCCCTGACAGGCCGAGCCCAGCCGGAGCCCACGGGAGGAGGTGGCCGAGGGCCCCGGTGGGCGCGCTGGGCTCTGGGACGGGAGCCCTCGCCTGCCCGCGGGTGGGCCAGACGCGCGACCACGCCGGTGCCGAGCTGTCCCTGCGCGTGTTCGGGTGTCCTCTGTTCTGTGTTCTCTTCCTAGCCCAGGCCAACTTCGCCCCCTACTTTTTCGACAACGGGGTGGGCAGCACCAACGGAAACATGGCCCTCTTCAGCCTCCCGGAGGATACTCCTGTGGGTGAGTACGCCTGGCGTCTGCCCCACATAGGTCTCCCGGAGGGGCGGCCCACGTTCCCCTGGACATAGAGACCGAACCCGTGACTCCTGGGACATCCTGTTAGCGCTCTGAATTCCCTGGGGCAGTTGCAGGAAAGGAGGGCACGGGCGGCCGTGGACACCTAAGCTGGGCCAGTCCTGGAGACCCAGGCGCCGAGCCCAGAGACGGGGCCAGCCCCAGGGGCAGGCGGCAGTCCTCAGCGCTGGGGCCTTTACCCACTGCGTGACCTTGAGCAAAGTACTAACGTGCCAGAGCCCCAGGGCTCTAGGCTTTAAAATGGCCCCAGAACAATGAACTCAGTGGCATCTGCAGGGAGAGGAGCGGGAGAAGGAGGGAGGTTCACACTTCCTCTCCATCACCTGGTCTGGGAACCCTGAGCAAAAGGACCGCTGCAGTGTACAGGAAGCACCTGCTCAGAGTTCCCCGAATAATCCAAGCATGGGGAACAGTGCTGCCCGTGGGTCACCCCTCCACCTTAAGGCTCCTCCCTTTTCCCTCATCCCGCATCCCCAGTCTTGGCTCCTGGGACAGGAGTCATTTCCAGGCAGAGACCCTAGAGTTAGACCCAGCAGCCCTGAAGCCCTCTGTAATCCGTATTCTAGATTACAATCTGTAAAGTGACAGGTACTAACAGCCACCTGATAGTCGTGAAGAATAAAGAAAAAGAGTAGGAAGCAGCCAGCTGGGACGGGGCCAGCAGTGAGCGCTCAACTGTCTCTTTCCAGGCTCTCATGTGTACACCCTGAATGGAACAGACCCCGAGGGAGACCCCATCTCCTACCACATCAGCTTTGACCCCAGCGCTAGAAGTGTCTTTTCGGTTGACCCCAATTTTGGAAACATAACCCTGATTGAAGAGCTGGACAGAGAGGTATGGGGACCTGTGAGGAACATTGCCTGCCAGGCATGTAGACAGAGCTCTGTGGGCGGGAAGGTGCCCTAGAGAGCATCCTTGGAGAGCTCCCATAAATCACAGAAAACTCAGCCAGCGGATCAGGGCTGGAAAGACTGGTTTAGAAAGCGGCTCTGAGCTTGGTAAAACTCCTCCCCTTCTGTGCCCTCTGAACCTGCGGGTGACAGGGCGTGGGCTATGTTTCCCTTGTGAGATCCCACACCAGGCTGGTGGACCAGGTACCTGGACCTCAGCTGCGGGATGCTGCCAGCTCTGATCCAATGGCAGACTCCACCAGTACAGAGAAGGGAAAGGGTGGGTCCCAGAGACAGCTGGGGGACACGGCAGAGGAGGTGAAACTGTTCTCCCCTCCCTGTCACCCTACGGGACGTGGGGACCTCGACACCCACCGTGTCAAGGGGAGAGCTTGAGACACCACAGACCTGGACCTCTGAGGAACTGTAGAATATGGAGAGTCGAGGGAGAGATAAGGGGCAAAAAGAGGAAAAATTTTAAATGGACTAAAAACCTCTTCCTGGGTCCTCCAGCACACTCGTTAGCATCTCTCATTCTGACAGGGGTACATTTTCTGTTGGCATCTCCACCCTCTGGGTTTATGAGAACGCCTGATGGGCCAAGCCCCAAAATAAGGTCTCAAGCATGGCCAGAGGCAGCTTTCAGCCACTCCGCCCTGCTCCAGGGCTCCCTTGAAATGCCCGGGCCTCCTCTGCTGCACCCAGCCTCCAGGGGTCCCTATGGTGCCTCAGACTCCTGGACACTTTGTCCTTGTGCTTCACAGAGGGAGGACGAGATTGAAGCCATTGTCAGCATTTCCGACGGCCTGAATCTGGTGAGTACACACTCCAGCCAGCCCCTGGCAGCACGCGGGGCAGGGCTCCCAGCAAACCCGAGCTGAGGTCCAGCAAGATCTGCCCCAACGTGCTCATAGGAGAGAGGGGAAGGAAGGGAGGGAGAGCACACCCACATTCCTCAAGCAGTGTCTCCTCAAACCTGCTTGCCCATCCGTCTCCTCCCGCCTGGCTCCTGGCTCTGCACCGTCACCCAAGCTGAACACCTGGGCACTCGACCCCTCCTTCCTCCCCTCCTTCCCCACAGCTGCCACTTTCGCCCAGCCCTCATCACTGCTTCCCGGATAATCCTGGGGGCTCCCCTCCCTCCAAGGCTCCCCGACCTCAATCCACATCTGGAGCCATCACTGTGCAGTGCAAGGCCTGGCCACAGATCCCAGCTCAGAAAGCGCTAGCAGCTGGCCTCCACTGCCCTCAGGGTGGAGTCCAAGCTCCAGACTGCCATTCAGAGCACCGTCAGACTCACCCACCTTCTCTCCCACATTCACCCACCCAGCCGCGTAGCCCTAAATCTGCTTCTGCGCTCTAAACCCACGTATGTGCTTCGCTCTGCCTTTGCCCGTGTTGCTGCTTCTTCCTGACACACCTTCCTCCTCTTCCCCTCTCACCTGACAAAGTGCTGCAGACCTTACTTCTCACACCTCTGTGAGGCCTCCCTGCTGTCAGCCACCGCAGGCTGGGTCAGATGCCTCTTCTCTGGGCCTCTGGATGTAGCCCCCTAAACTGGTGCCTTTGCCGAGGCTGGGGCACACGGTGCCCCCAGAGTCATGTGGTGCAGGCCCCAGCCCCCAGCGCCCAGCCTGTTGTGGTTGCCGCCCTGAATGACATCACGACTGTTCTTTCATATGTTGCTATTTGCCCACCACTCCACCCTGCAAAGTTCACACCATCAGACTGTGTCTTCTGTCTCCAGCATGGAGCACAGTGCTTGGCACCGAGTAGTTCCTTAACAGTATGTGCTGCATGAATGAATAAAAGAGGGAAGGAAGGAGGGAGGGAGTGGAAGGGAGGGGGAAGGAGGGGGCAGAGACATATACCTAGGGTGTTAGAGGCCATTGTCCCTTTATCACCCGGAAGGTCTCAATGCTCCAACACCTGTCCCCTTTGCCCCTTCTCAGGTGGCGGAAAAAGTCACTATCCTGGTGACGGATGCCAATGACGAGGCACCCAGGTTCATCCAGGAGCCCTACATTGTCCAGGTTCCCGAGGTGAGCAAGGGGCCACCAGGAAGGGTCGATGCACTCCCGCCCCAGGCCTCTGGGCTGCCCTGTGACCTGGCCAAGGGGACCAGGCATTGGAGTGAAGAGCCCTCTCCATCACTCACTACCCTCTGGAGACCCCTCCCCTCTGTGTCCTCCTGCCACCTCTGTTGCCAGCCCCTCACATTTTTATTCCAAAGGAATGTTCATTGACCATTTTCCATTAGAATTATAATGCACTTTCTTTTTTGGGGGGCACCCTCGCCCCCTGCAGTGAAAATGCCAAGTCCTAACCACTGGACCATCAGGGAATTCCCTATAATGTACTCTTATCGTGAAAATGTGAATTGTACAGAAAAGTAGGGAAAAAAGAGTTTCAGAAACCACCCTTAATCCCTCCAGCTTGAGACAACATTGTTAAATTTGGGGGTATTTCCTCCTCATCATTTTCATGATCATAGGTTCTTGCTTTCTCTTTATTTTACATAGTTTTGACTATACTAAACATGTGCTTTCTGTATTCTATTTTTCACTGAATTTATAACATAAGAATTTTCCTCAGTAATTGTAAAGTTGCGGTAACTAAGATTTTAATAGCTTTCCTTGAGTGCATATTCCAGCATTTACTGAACTGTTCCTTTATGTTTGGATATTAAAGATACTTTAAGTTTTTGCCGTCATAAGAAACACCAAACAACAGACTCTGAGCATAAAAGTTCCTTTCTCTAATTGGAATGATTTGACATTGCTGGGTCAAAGCCTGGGTGCCTGTGAGGTGTTGCCAGATTGATTTTCCAGAATGGTACCTGTTTGCCTTTCCCCTAGGATGTGAGAAAGGGTTTGTCTCCTGGTTCCTGGCCGACACTGGCCATTCTGGGAGTTTTAAATGTCTGCTAATTCAGTAGGAGAAAGATATTTGCGCTGGCTCTAAGCTGCACGTGTGTGATCCCTGGTGATACGGAATATGTCTGTGTTTGTTAACTGTTTACAGTCACTTCATATTTAAAGCCTTTGTCTATTTGGAGCCGTTCTCAGGGGGAGGATGTCTGTTTGTTCCTCCTTCCCTCTGCCCTTTCCTGACCCCGCTCTGACTCCAGTGTGTCTGCTCCATCAAGGCCCCTCCTCCTATTGGATGCTCCCTGGGTCAATCACCACCTTTCACCTCTTTTTCACCCCTCACTTCCCTGACTCCACCTTTCCGTGCCCCCAGACCCCAGTTCCCCGAGCATCTGTCACTGCCCCTGGGACTGACTTTCTGTGGCTGTGACCCCTCAGGACACACCTGCTGGGAGCAGTATTGCCAAGGTCCGTGCAGTGGACAGGGACACAGGTTCTGGAGGGAGTGTCACCTACTTCCTGAAGGTAAGGTGGGACACACAGGAAATAACCAGAGGCCTGGGCTAGCAGGGACGCCTGGACAGCCCCCATCTCCATCACTAAAGCCCTTAGGTCAGTGCCTCAGCTATTCCCAAAGATTGTCAGAGATGGTGCATCCCACCCAAAAAGGTCTCAGTAAATGCAGGTGTGGGATGAATAGGTGGGGACCTAAGACTGGCCTGAGAGGAAGCCATCTTCCCCTGACTGGCCCATCCTGGCTCCCTCTGAGTTGACCTGCCTCCCTCTCCCCAGATCTCAGGACCCTCAGCTCTCCCCCTACCAACCCCTCCCCCAGAAGATGGCCTGGGCACTTTGCACACACACCAAGTAAAAGAAACTTGTCTGAGCCTAGAAGTGTCAATCGGAAAAAAGGCAGAAGGGGCAACTCTCAGAATGAGCAGAGCTGTGACACCTCCACCCTACCCTTGTCCATCCATCCCACCCTGTCGGAGGCGGACACCCCTCCCCACGCCTCCTGCCTTTCCCTGGACTCCTCCGGAACCCACTGCCCTCCTTCCCATGGCTGCTGTTTCTGCAGCATCTTCTCTGCTCTCCACAGTTAATCACTTGCTCTCACCATTTTCAAGGCAGTATAGCTCAGTGGCTAGAGACACCGGTTCTGGAGAAAGCCCCTGGGCTCCACGGGTTCTGGAAAGACTCCACCACTTCCCACGCATGGGGCTTCCGTCATTGTATGACTTTCCCAGCTCAGTTTCCTCCTGCGTAAAATGGGCAAGTCGAAAGCGCATCCTCATTGGATAGTTGCGAGGATTAAATACGTGTCCAGCTCCAACAACAGCTCCTGACACACAGTCACCCCTCTTCAGATTGAGGATTGTCCCCTGTCCCCATCTGACCGCCCCAACCCCCTACCCAGATGCTGCTGACTGACCCCCAGTCACTTAATGGAGGGGTTGGAAGATCCCGAAGGCTCTCTCTGTCACTATGGCTCTCAGCCCTCACCTCCTCTAGGTTAGACAACTCTGCTGACATTTCTGCCTGCTGGAAACTCCAGGCCAGAGCTTAGCCCCGAGCTGGGCCCCGTTGTTTTCTAGCTGAGCTGAGAAAAGAGCTGAGGCCCTGCTGGAAGGGAACGTCTTTGCTGGACTGAGGGAGAGGGAGGGGAAGCCCAGAGCCCTAGGAAGCGGGACCCTGGGGGCCGGGAGGACTGAGTGCCCTGAAGTGTG
This sequence comes from Delphinus delphis, assembly GCF_949987515.2. NCBI lineage: Eukaryota > Metazoa > Chordata > Mammalia > Artiodactyla > Delphinidae > Delphinus > Delphinus delphis. The sequence continues at coordinate 50,553,811 of NC_082698.1, read as the reverse complement.
CATCTCAGCCCTGAGACCAGAGTTCGTGTGATGAAGGGAGGACGGTGAAGACCCCCTTTCAGGAAGCAGAGCAGGTGAGGGCCCTGGGTCCCTCCCCAAGGCCCAGCCTGCCCCTCGCTCTTTACAGAATCCACACTCCACCAAGTTTTCTGTGGACCGCCACAGTGGTGTACTCCGCCTCCAGGCTGGGGCCACCCTGGACTACGAGAAGGCCCCGGCCCACTTCATTGCTGTGGTTGCCAAGGTAATAGAGAGGGAGGAATGGTAGCACCTGGACTCTCCTCAGCCTCCGTCAGGGGAAGCTGCCCTTGGATTGGAGCAGCTAGGTTCTACAACTGGGGGGCAGTTCGGGGCAGAAGGTACAATGGGGAGAGGATGGGGGGTGCAGCCGCTCGGAATCTCTAATGCGTGGAGCCTGCCCAGACATGGACATATTCTCCAGGGAGGCTGGTGTTTCTGAACCAGAGAGGGCTCACATCCACACAGCCTGGCCTCTGGGCACCTCTGTTTCTCTGCCCGGGCTTGCTCACCCTCCTCTTCCTCTCTGTGTGACCGTTTACCCTCTCTGAGCCTCAGTTGTCTCATCTGCCCACCCCGAGACTTAACTAAATTCCTCATACTTCTAAAGCGTGTGACATGGGACCTGCAGCTCAGCAGGTGCTCGGCCAAAGCGGCTGCTCTTTCCCGAGGGCAGGAAACCCCAGCCGTCCCTCTAAGCCCCCCATTTTCTTTTCCAGAAAGGCCCCTGCTGGTCACATATTGGCTACAGGGCACCCCCCTCAGTCTGCACCAGGAGGCTCGTGCCGGGCCTGCCTGCCAGCCACTCCACGAGCGCTGGCTTGGTGGGCGCACGGCTCCATCATACACGCTCAGGCGCGGGTCCACATCGTGCTCTTAGCAGGTCCTCAGGAGTGTTTGAGGCTTGGCTCCGGGCTGGGAGAGGGGATTTGGCTCTGACCCCCTCCTCCTCTGCTGCTGATCAGACATGATTTCCCTGGAGAGAAACCTAACCCTCTTTCCAAAGGAATGCCTATGAGCGCCTACTGCATGCCAGGCACTGATTGAAGACCTTCTTGCATCATCTCATTTAATTTTCCTAACACCCGTATGAGGGCAAAATTATCTCCAGAGGACACGGAAGCAAACGGAAATCAGGGAGGGCAGCCAGTAAGTGACAGGAGCCGGATTCCGTGGGAGTCTGCTCAACTCCAGAGCCCAACCTCTCTTCCCTCCCCGACCCTTCCCCAGGATGGCGGAGGGAGGCTGCGAGGGGCCAGCGTGGTGCTCTCGGCCACCACCACGGTCACAGTCAATGTGGAGGACGTGCAGGACATGGCCCCTGTCTTCGTGGGCACGCCCTACTACGGCTATGTGTACGAGGACACCCTTCCGGTGGGTGGCTGCGCCCCTCAGCCCAGTGTCACCTCCAGACACCTCCTGCCCTGTGCTTCGCGCTGCCCGAGGAATCCCCCTGCTGGATGGCTGGGCTCGACCCGGGCTCGCGCGCCTCAGCTCACGGGGAGGCCGGCTCTGGACCCCTCACTCAGGCCACAAACAGGTCGTTTTGCATGCGGAAGTAGGCCCGGGAAGAAGCGGCGGCTTGTGTGTGGAGCACGTACCGGGTGCCCAGGCTATGCCAGGCGTCTCTTCACTCACTCAGGCTTACGCCAGCCCGGCTGCACATGTCAGCCCTTCAAAAGGGCTGAGAAGAGAGGCTGGGAAGAGAGCTGATGATTGGTTTAGGTGGCCCTTTCCTCCACCTCGTACAGGAGGTGAGGTGCCTTTCGCTTCCCTCCCTCCAAGCCTGTAGCCTGGGGCCCCTCAAACCGGTAGTTCTCCCACAGTTTGCTGCCGAATCACCACAACCCTTGTCGGACATCACACGCGGGCCCAGCTGGAAGGCTGGCCTCAGCTTCCTCCCCCTTCAGCGCAGTCTCCGTCCCTCCTTCCCGCCCCCCCCCCCCACCGCCACCCCTGTGTTTCGTGTTTTGACCTCTCAGGTTCCAGTCCTAGGCCTGGCATCCAGGGGCTGGCCTCCCCTCCACCGGGGGGCCCCCACCATCCTCTACTCAGCCCAGCCCAGCCCTCTCACCACTGCATCCTTTTCCTTCTGCCAGACACGTGCCCATGGGCCTAACGCCTCCTGCCCTTCTCGGCTCAGCCCAGGCACTGCTTTCGCCGACATCTTCGGTTGATGTCTGCTCCTACGCCCAGCACGCCCCTCCACGGGCACGCCCCTCCTTGGGGTGAGCCCATGTGTTTATGTGCCCCCCCAGCCACACCTCCCATGGCCACGGCTCAAGAACTCTCTGTGGAATGGAATTGCATTCTCAATTTTCACTTCCCCGGATTCTGATAATTCCCAACTTTATACAACAATGAAAACACTTACTGAGCACTACTCGTGTGCTGGGCCCAAGCTAAGACATCACCTTTTCAGATGCTGGCAGCTGAGTTATGCAGAAGGGCACAGAGTGAGGGAGAGAGAAAGGCCGGGCTGCTCGCATGGGGGCCGCAGGTCAGAGCAGGGCGAGGCCCAGACGGTCCTGCTGAGGAGCTAAGCGGGAAGGAGGTGCCGGGGCGGGGGGAGAGGACAGTCAGGAAGCTGCCATGAGGATGGATAGGCCTCCGGGGAGACGGGCCTGAGTAGGGGGACCAGGAGGGGGTGGCAGGCCAGGATCGAGCAGGGCTTGTCAGGTGGGGCAACTTCCCAAAGCCTTTGAACGGCCTCCCAGGGCCACAGGATAAAATCCTTGTTCCCCCCAAGGGCTCAGAGGTCCTGACCGTCGTCGCCATGGATGGAGATCGCGGCAAACCCAACCGTGTTCTCTACAGCCTCGTGAACGGTGAGTCTGGGGCTCACTGCTGGGCTGCAGCTACAACTCGCTGGGTAACCAGAGTGAGATCCAACCTCTCCGGATCCCAGTTTCCTCATCTATAGGCCAGAAGCACAAGATGCGTGGAGAAGAGTGGCTGGGTCCCTGCAGGAGGCGGCACGTCTCCTTGGGCGTCTGCTTTGGTCCCTGCTTCTCATTAGGTCCAGCAACAGGGAGAGACGCATTGGGCAGGGAGGGGCTGGGGGCTGGCTACTGAGAGCGGCACAGGTGGTGCCAATTCACGTTCCCACAGGCTCCTGGGCATACCTCGTTAATGGGAAGGGGTGGCAAGATTTCTTATACTCTTTAAATTGCCATGTGTTTTTCTCATTCTTTTAAATGTTTTGGCCTAGAGCATAGAGTTGAATTCAGTGAATTAAATGCAATGATGATTTTGCGTGTGCCTAGTACTAGCCCTGTACATGGGTGAGAAAACTGAGGCTCAGAGAAGCTAAATTATCCCAAGTTCCCATTGGGTTTGAACCTAAGTCTGCGGGCTCTTTCCACAGCTGGGCAGCAACTGAGCAGGAGAAGCCAGCCCTGGGGAGGGCTCAGCCCTCAGTAGCTGGTCCCCTCCAGGGGACCACCACACCTCGTACCTGGTCCCCTCCAGGGGACCACCACACCTCGTGCCTGGTCCCAGACGTGCACACATCTCTGTGCTCTCACTCAGACACCATCACCTCCTCTGACCCTGTCCCTGGGACATGCCTGGTACACACTGCCCTTCCAGCAGCTCACACACATGCAGATGTGTCCACTGTCACACACAGGCATCTCTCCCCAGGCATGCAGATCTCTGACTGCCTTCCCTCCCCTCCACCGCTGCAATCCTTCAAACACCTACCGAGTGCCCACACCACACCATCTCCTCTCCTGTCTTCTTGCATCTCCCTCTACTCCTCCTCCTCCAGTCTTTCTCTTTCTTCCCTCCATTATTTTCTCTCCTTCTCTCCACCCCCCATCTCCCTTCCTCTATACCTCTTTATTTCTCCTTTCTCTTTCTATCACACACACACACACACACACACACACACACACACACACACAAGAAGCAAAATACTAGAGCACCTGGGAGCCAGAAAGTAGTGAGCTTGAGTCCCAGTTCTGCACTCATGTGTAACTTTAGATAAGTTACTTAGCGCCTCTGAGACTCAGTTTCCTCGTTGGCAAGACACAGATGATAATAGGGGAGACTTGAATGAGATAACATCTGAGGAACGTATGGCACCCTGCGCCACCGTGTGGCCTTGTTCAGAACTGCAGGGCACATCTCTCTTCTGTGACAGGCAGTGATGGAGCCTTTGAAATTAATGAGACGTCTGGAGCAATCTCCATCACCCAGAGCCCTGCCCAGCTCCGGAGAGAGGCGTATGAGCTGCACGTACAGGTACCCTCCCACGAGCTTGGCGCTCCCCACCCTTCGGCCCTGGAAGGTTCCAAAGGTGATGAGACCTGGGCTGCCCCCTTACCCCCCAGGGCTCGCAGGATCTAGGGAGGAAGGATCTAGATGTCGCTTCAAGGAGCACCTACAAGAGGTGGTACCTGGCGAGGGGAGCTGTGATGAGGCAGGAGAAGGAAGGCTGGAAGCAGCGATGCCATGAACATGGGTAGGACCCAGCAAGTGGAGACTGGTGTTGGGGAGCACTGTTTAGGGTGGGGCAGGCGGAGGCCTTGCAAAGCTAGGAAAGCCCAATGAGCCGAGGCTGGAGGTGAGAGCACATGATGTAGCAGGGGCGCAATGAGGGGTCAGGTGGGACCGGAGCCAAGAGTCCACAGGCAGCACGTAAAGGGGAAACGGTTGGAGCCCAGCTGGTGCCGGAGGAGTAAAGGCCTTGAATACGAGGCATGGGTTTTCCCTGCAACAGGGCCAGCTTTGCGGCCATGCAACCTGTGAGATGACACAGGAACCACAGTTAGAAGGGCCCCATGCTGGGCTTAATGCTCTGCTCTTGCTGTCTTGAAATTCTCAGGGGGCCCCCTATTTTCATTTTTCACTGGGCCTGCAAGCTATGTACCTAGTCCTGGCCAAGAGCAGGGAAGAGCCATGGAAAGATTTGAGCAGAATTAGAGTCTTGTTAAAAGCTCACTCTGACTGCTCACTAGACCAGTGGGATTCCCAAAATCAGAGAGCTTGGAAAAAAAAAGATTTCCAGGACACACTCCTGAGGATGGGTATTTAGTATGTCTGGGGGAAACCCAGGATTCTGCATGTTTTGAGCTCCCAGGTGATTCTGGCACCAGTCTCAGCCTGACGTTTGAGAGCACTGGTCCCAACTTGGGTTTGGAGGGAAGTGGATGAGAGGTAGGGAAGCAAAGCCATCAGCCCAGGTGACAGATGTCGAGGGGCCGTGGGGATGAGCGGAGGCGGAATGGTGAAAATGGACGAACGGCAAACTGTGAAGGAGACAGACTCCACAGAACGGGGCCATGAGGGGTGGGGGAAAGGAGAGGGAGGGATGCATCTAGGGTGGTACCGTGCCATCAGGAACACAGGTGAGAAGGCAAGTTGAGTAGAATGGGCATGAGACATTCTGGTGCCTCGGGGACATTCAAGTTGAAACATCCAAACTTGTGGGTACAGGTTTGGACTTCAGGGCAGACAGCATCAACATACAGGTAGCTGTGAAAGGAGGGGAGGGCATGAGGCCACCCAGAGGAGGGCTGGGGGGAGAGTGGAGCCACCGGCTCAGAAGGCCACTGCGGGAGCACCCCAGGATAAGAGTGAGGAAGAGGGAGCTGCCAGGGAAGGAGAGACCAGGGGTCAAGTTCAACCTGCAAAGGGGAGCCACTTTAGCCAAGGGGACAGCACACTCGGAAGGGGGAGGGGGAGCGGGCAGTGCCACCTGCAGCATGGAAGTCAGTGTGAAGTATCTGAGTTGGGGACGGGCTGAGCATTGAAAGGGAGGAAAGGGGGCAGAGGGCACAAGCTTCTACCAAAGAAGAGTTAGGAAGCAGCTAGTGTGTGATGGAGTAGAGGGCAGGGAGGGTCATTTGAGGATAGGTAAGACCAGACATGCTCATAGGAGAGCAGAAGGAAGCCCTTGCAGGGCCTCATATGGTATTTGCCACCCGTTCCTGAGGTGCTTGTGGACTCTTGGCCCTGGCTTTGCAGCCTGTATTTGTCATCCACTGTGCATCGCCACACCTCCCCTCCCTGCAGCCTCCCCCTGGACAAGTGGACACAAGTGCAGAACATGGTAAAGCTAGGGTTTGAACCCGCCTCTGGCTGCAAGGAGAGGGCAGTGCAGTGAGGTGGAGAGAGCACTGCCTAAGGAATCAGACACATCTACTTTCTTCCTAGCCCAGCTGTGTGACCCTCACTCCTCTTGCCTCATCTGTAAAACAGGACAAGTAATAGCACTATACTAGTTTCCTATGACTGTTGTAACATATCACCACAAATTTAGTGCCTTAAGACAACACACATTTATATCTTGCAGCTTTTGTGAGTCAGGAGTACAGGGTCAGCTTAGCTGGGTCCTCAGATTCAAGGCCTCTCACGTAGCTGCCAACAAATTTTCAGCCAGGACTGGGTTCTCATCTGAAGGCCCAGCTGGAGGAGGGTTAGCGTCCAAGCTCACATGGTTATTGGCAGGATTTAGTACCTCGTGGGCTGTCAGACTAAGAACCTCTGTTCCTTGCTGGCTGTTGGCTAGACATCACCATTAGTTCCTAGGAACACAGGCCTCTTCAACACAGCTGTTTGCTTCATCTAAGCCAGCAAAAGATAGATATAGATAGATATCTTCTATCTGTCTAGAAGATAGAAGTTATGACCTAATCTAATCATTTATTAGTGATTAGATTAATCACAAATTAGTGACCTAATCACTAAGTGATATCTCATCACCTCTGCCATATTCTGTCAGTTTGAAGCAGGTCACTAGGCCAGGCCACACTGAAAAAGAGGAGATTACATAAGGGCATGAATACCAGGAGGAGGCAGGGATCATTGGGGCCATCTTGGAATCAGCCTGCCACACAGCCATAGCCACCTGTCCCCACCCCAGGTGACTGAGGTCAGCTCTGCAGGGACCCCAGCTGCCCAGGCCATGGCCCCTGTCACCATCCGGATCGTGGACCTCAACAACCATCCGCCGACATTCTATGGAGAGAGTGGACCCCAGAACAGATTTGAGCTGTCCATGTATGAGCACCCGCCCCAGGGGGAGATCCTGCGGGGCCTCAAGATCACTGTCAACGACTCAGACCAGGTATGTGGTCCTGCCCTCCACTCTGTCTTCCTGCAAACCACATGGGACCAAGTCCCAAAGCTGAGCCTGCATGAGCCTTTCCTGCTGATGTCACAGGGGCCTGGAGAGTCACAAAATGAATGACGCAAGAGTGGGTAACCAAGAGAGAGAGGAGGGAGGGTAGATAATCAAAGACTAGCTGCTTGGCCTAAATATATTCACAATCAATTAAAAGGAAAAAGCCAGTCAAATGAAAGCACCTGTGCGTCTGACCCTCCAGACATTGCAGATGTGGCCTGTTGCCTCCTGTGCCCGGCTCAGGGCTAGGCTTTCTGTGCTTGTTTCCTTGGTGAGTCTTCATAGTCTGCTCAACCTTTCTGATTCTTCATCACCTCCCCTATAGAAAGAAGTAATAATACTCACCTCCCGGGGTCAAGGGCACGTGAAGGCTCCTTGCACAGCGCGACTATCTAATGAGTTTCTGTTCTCATCCATCTTCCCTGTTTCCTTTCTCCAAACTCTTGTCCAGGGAGCCAATGCCAAATTCAACCTGCGGCTGGTGGGACCTGGGGGCATCTTCCGAGTGGTCCCCCAGACGGTCCTGAATGAAGCCCAAGTGACGATCATTGTAGAGAACTCAGCCACCATTGACTTTGAAAAGTTCAAAGTGTTAACCTTCAAGGTAGGTGATGCTTTGCACTACCCTGAATGGGGGGTCACAGCAGTACCTAGATTCATTCCTAAGGGGTCCCTTGTCACACTCTGCCCCTCCTGGCCCTACTCCTTTCCTCTCAGTTTCTCTGCCCCTCCTGCTGATTTGAGGAGTAAGTGGAAAAGGGAGAAGAATAATCATGACACAAGAACCTTCTCTTACTGCACACAGCCTCACTGAGCTCCCGCTTCTAAACTACGACTGTCCCCAGGAATGCATGGAGGGGTGTCCAAAGGAAAACTACCAGTACGATGTGCCATGTGAATAGATTGAGAGAAGAAAACCATTTGATCCTCAGGATAGATGTTTTCTCATACACATTTGACATATGTCATCTATTCTGTTAAAAACTTTAGCAGGAGATGAAAAATATACTCCTTTTCACTTGTAATTATTTCAAATGATAAACATAAATAATGCATATTATACATAAATACATAATTTATATTAATAAAAAGGAAAAATACTTTGTTGATATTTTTTAAATTGTTTTAATTATTCATGATTATAAATGCATAGACACCGATAGCTAGCATCATGCTTAAAAGTGAAATTCTACACAACATTGTAAAGCAACTGTACTTCAATCAATCAGTCAGTCGATAAAAGGGAAATTCTAAAAGCATTCTATGAAGTCAGGAACAAAACGTGGATAACTGCTCTCACCACTATTCTTTAACACTATTCCTAGAATAACATTATTCCTGGATAAAAAAAGGAAACAAAAGGTACAAACATTAGAAAGGAAGAGATAAAAATTATTATTATCATCATTATTTTAGATGATGTGATTGTTTGCTTAGAAAAATCTAAAAGAAATGATCGAAAAACTGTTAGACACAGCAAAGTTGCTAACATGATTGATTATAAAGTTGATACACAAAACCTAATAGTTTTCCTACGTACAAAAAATAGCAATGAGAATAATGGCATAAGAGAGCACTTTTACAGTAACAACTAATAGATAAAATTTCTAGGAATTACCATAACAAGAAATATGCAGCATCTAAATGACAAAAAAATGCACAAATTTAACAGAAGGACATAAAGAAGGCAAGAAGTATAAAGACACACCTGTTTAAAAATGCAAATTCTCGTCAATTAATAAAGAATCACACCACCTCAATTAAGTCTTACCCAGAATTTCCTTAGGGGAGGAGGGAGGGGGCTTGACACAATTATACTGGTTTTTATCTGGAGAAATAAACCTGAATAGTCAGGAAATTCAGGTAAAAAGAATATGAGGCAGGAACTTGCTCTAACAGACATTAAAGTATATTATGAAGCAAAATAGTTTTTTTAATGGAAGTTTAAAACAAAGGAATATGCAAATCAGTGGAGCAAAAGAAATTGGTCCCAATGCAAATGGCAACCATAAGGAAACGGGCATTGCAGTCAGTGGGGAGGGAAATGATGTGTGCCTTAGAGGTGCCCCCTGCAGGTGGGGGCAGGCATAGCTGGCTGGCTGCTGAGAAAACGGGAGACAAGGCAGGGATGATACTGAGACGGGACGTGGCAGGCTCTCTGCAGAGCGACTGCCACCCAGACAAGTCCTCCTTTTCCTTCCTTCCCCAGCTCCTGGCCATCGAAGTGAACACCCCAGAGAAGTTCAGCTCCACAGCGGACATCGTGATCCAGCTCCTGGACACCAATGACAATGTCCCCAAGTTCACGTCCCACTACTACATTGCCAGGATCCCCGAGAATGCCCCAGGGGGCTCCAACGTGTTGGCTGTCACAGTGGGTTGGGGCTGACCCAGGGACTGGGGGTGAAGGGGGCCTTGTGAAGTCAGACAAACTGGGGCTCCAGTTTGAATCGCAAAGCCCACACTCACTGGCTGTGTTCTTAGACAAGCTACCTGCCCTCTCTGAGCCTGTTTCTTCTATACAGTGGGAATAACAGCACCTCACAGGACTGTAATGAGGACATATAATGAGAAATACAAGGCCTTCCAGATCTGGTTCCTCCAATGCTTGAGATCTCCTGAGGTGAAACTAGGGCTCCAGAGCAGGGCTCCAGATCAGTTTCTCCCCAGCTGGGCAAACCCCCCAAATCCTTGTTTTGCCATTGAAAGCAAGAGCTGCCAACATGCCCTGACAAAGGGGCAGGGGCCACTGGGAGCTTTCTCTCTTCCAGGCCGTCGATCCGGACACAGGTCCCTGGGGTGAAGTCAAATACTCCATCTATGGATCCGGGGCAGACCTGTGAGTAGATCCAGAATCCCGGACAGGACCTCAGGCAAGGGATTTGGGAGGCTGAGGGTGGAGGAGGATCTGTGCTAAAGGCAGGAGGAGCCTGGGAAGAGCAGGACCTGGGTCGGGGAGGCGAGCCTGGGCGCAAGGAATGGAGGGGAGCTGTAGACAGCCTGAGGTCGAGGTGTGGGGACCCACCAGGTGAGGTGAGTCTGAGAGGAGAAGGGACATCATTATGGCCTGGAGCTGGGGCTCGTGGCCTTGGGGGCCAGGCAAGCAGTGCTGGGCTAGGAAGGGGCAGGTGGTGGGAGGAGAGGGAAGGGCTGTGACTCGGGTTAAGTTCTACATTGATAAGACTGCTAAGTAGGTGGGTGGTCCTGCGGGATGCCTTGGGGAAGCTGCCTGGTGCATTACCGCCCCTTCCTGTAGGCGGCTCCTTACCGCAGGCACGTGTGCACCTCTGTGAGTGTACACACATGTACGTGAGTGTGCTTGTGCACACCCTCGCCTGCTCTGTCTGTGCCCGACAGCTTCCTGATCCACCCATCCTCTGGGATCATCTACACCCAGCCCTGGGCCAGCCTGGACGCCGAGGACACTGCCAGGTACAACTTCTACGTGAAGGCAGAGGACATGGAGGGCAGGTACAGCCTAGCCGAGGTGTTCGTCACGCTGCTGGATGTCAATGACCACTACCCCCAGTTTGGAAAGAGCGTCCAGGAGAAGACAATGGTGCTGGGGACCCCAGTGAAAATTGAGGTGGGCTTCGAAGGTAGCTGAGCTCCCCTAAAAGTCTTGTCCCTGCAACTGCAAGCGGCACTGTAGCATAAGAATTTCTTTTAAAATATACTGGATTCCTGAAATAAGCAAGGGTTTTTAAGGTACTTTATACACCCTCATCCCCACCTCAACCCGGAAGTAACCTCTGAGAAAGAAGATATTTTTGCCACTTTACACATAAAAATAAATTAAGGCTCAGGCAGGTTGCATGTTTGGTTTGCCTGAGTTCACACAGCTGGTCTGCCTGCCCTTACAGCACCGCTTTCCCCGCTGCACTGCCTTCCCGATACGGAAAAAGCATGAACCCTGGAACCCAACAGACTTGACTCTGGATCCCAGCTGCCCTCCTTCTACCTCTCCATCCTTAGACAAGTCACTCCGCCTCCAGGCTTTTGTTTTTTGACAATACTGGACTGCCTAGACTTGTCCTGAGAATGAATTGCTACAACACACATAGAGAGCCAAGCGCAGACCCACCCTGGCTCATTCAATTCCTCTCCCAGCTCCATTCACTCAAATAGGATTAGGACCATTTCCCTTCAGCCCAGCCAGCTCTATATGACGTGTTGGTTGAGCCAGGGTACACAAGTATCGCCCCCGAAGCCCAGCTCTGTCTGTCCCTCTCTGTGCACAGGCCACAGACCAGGACGCAGAGGAGCCCAACAACCTGGTAGACTATTCCATCATCCACGCAGAGCCAGCCAACGTGTTCGACATCGATATGCACACGGGGGAGATCCGGCTCAAGAACTCCATCCGCTCCCTGGATGCCCTGCACAACATCACGCCCAGCGGGGACCACACGTGGTCGCTAGAGGTGCAGGCCAAGGACCGCGGCTCCCCATCCTTCAGCACCACGGCCTTACTCAAGATTGACGTCGTAGACACTGAGGTGGGTACGGAGCCCTGATCTGCGGGGGGGTGGGGGGGAGGGCCAGAGGGCCAGCTCAGACCTCGCTGCCACGTGGCCAGAGGGAGAAAGACCACCTTCCTCCAAAGACACCCACCCAATGCTCTCGAAGACCACCTGTGCCATCGAACACACAGGCTTTGAAACCAGCTCGAAATCCTAGTCTCAACACTTTGTGATGGTGTGACTTTGGACTTTACTAAGCCTCCACTCCCTTTCTGTAAAATGGGACTAATGATGCCTCCTTCACATGGGTGTTGAAAGGCAGAAGTAAAATCATTATGTATAGTTCTCAGCTCAGGGTCTGGAAGGAAGTCATCACTTAAGAGGTTCTTAATGCACTTGGGCAAACGTGACACACACTCCCCCCAGTCAAAGGAAAGCAGTAGCAGCTAATGCAGGAGTTCTTCATCCAGAAGAGGTGCTTGCATCATGCTCTCTCTGTGTGCACTTTTCTGCACAGGTGCATGCATTGTGTTTTCTCTGTGTGCATTTTTTCTGCAATGAAGCCCGTAGTGCTCAGCAGATTCTCCAAGGGATGCCTGACCCCAGAAAGCTTAAAAACCATCAGGCTTAAGGGAGCTTACGGCCCCTGCTCTGTCCTCCGGGGACGAGGCAGGAGCAGCCGAATGCATCTTTCTTCCAGATGCTGTCCCGAAACCCCATGGCTGCCTTCCTGATGCAGACCAAAGACAACCCCATGAAGGCCGTGGGTGTGCTGGCCGGCATCATGGCCATTATTGTGGCCATAACCGTCCTCATCTCCACCGCCACCTTCTGGCGCAACAAGAAGTCCAACAAGGTCCTGCCGGTGCGGCGTGTGCTCCGCAAGCGGCCCAGCCCTGCACCCCGCACCGCCGGCGTCAAGTGGCTCAAGTTCAGAAGGACCAAGGCCGCTGACAGGTTTGTGCTCAGAGAGGATCCTCCCAATGAGAACTGCAACAACAACAGCCTGGGAAGTGCACCGCCCCCCAAAGTCCCTGCTCCCCCTCCACCACCCAGCACGGCGCCCAGCATGGGACCAGCCCATTGGATGGTGCCTACAGTCTCTGGCTCCCTCGCCCCTCAGCAACTCCATCCATCACCAAAACCCAAGGCCTTGGCGGAACACGAGGCTGCGGGAAGACCCGTCCAGTCAGCTCTGGTCTCTGAGCTCAGGCAAAAGTTTGAGAAGAAGAATGTGCATAACGAGGCTTACTTCTAGAACGTGTCCTGTGGTCCCTCTCTCCCAACCCGATTGCCCAACTGCTTGGGCCGTACTCCCCAGCTCTGCCCCTCAGGGTCACCCCTGTTTTGTGCAATGGTGTAACCCCCACATCCAGGCCTCAGGACAGTGCCTTGGGTGAGGAATTTATTTCTCTGGTTATGGATGCAATTGGCAAATACTTTGCCGTCACCCAGATCCTCGGCACGGCTTCAGTGCTCCCTGTTCTGCAGAGGCTGGGAGTTGACGAGGAGCCGGATCTATGTCTTCTACTCACCAGCCCCAGATCTCACAGTGTCTCTTGGGTCCTGCTGGGGCCCCAGCTTTCTCAATCCAGGAGCAGGGCCCTGGCCACATGTGACAAGGTCAACTAGAACCTGGATCCTGAAGTCTTCAGCTAAGAACAGGAGCAGAAGAAGGGGGTTCAGTGCTGACTAAGGTTGAGGGTCAGCGAACCTTGCAGGCTGTAGGAGACCAGATGCAGCAGGGGAGGGCAAAGATGCACTGAAAACTCATGCTGACTGTGGGCCTGTGCCTAAAAGCCATTGGAAGGTGGAGGATGGTGTCTGGGCAGAGACTGTGGGCCCCTGCTCTGCCCACATGGGCCTGCCCTGGTCCCAGAAATAGCTGGAGCCATGCTGGCAGCCCTAGAGATATCCGGAAAAGCATCAAGTCCCCTAAGCAGCTGTCCCACCAGAAGTCCTTGAAGAGGCAGTGCAGGGCTGAGATCTGGGGAGACTTCCATTTTTATCCAGCTCTTCTACTCACATGCTGTAACCTTGGGAAAGCTGTTTAAACTCCCTGCTCATCCTCTTTCTCATCTGGAAAATGAAGAAAGTGAGTCTGCCTCATTCATGGGTCTGGGGCGAGGCTCAAAACAAGTAGTAGCGACAGGGGCTTTCACCAAGTGCAAAGCAGCACAAATGCAAAGTATTTTTCCGCAGCCCAGTTCTCTGGGGGTGCAGCTCTTCCACAAAGTATTGGGAGCCCCTCAGCTATTCTTCCAAGCACCCCCCCCAGGAGGCACTGTGCTGGGTGAGGGCACTGCCCCTGATCCACCACAGCCCGAGCTGGGTGATGATGGCATAGCTTCCCTTCCATGTCTCCTCCCTCCCCACCCCACCCCCAGCTACATCCCCCGTGCAGCCCAGGACAGCCATCGTCAGAGAGGGCCAGAGCTGGGCAGCACATCCAGCCAAGGCTTCGTTTTGCCAAGATGACGAAAATGAGTTCCCTAGGGGAGTGGTTGCAAGAGGCCACGTAGCAGTTTGGCGGCAGGGACCTGGTTTGAGGGCTCCCGGCCCCTCAGCATGTTTGTGTAGCTGGGGCACACCTCATCAGCTCGTGACCACGGCCTCCAGCAGAGACGACATGCAGGCCTCTATTAATGCAAAGAAGTTCCATCTGACTTTAAGGAAATCTGCCAAGAGGAAATCTAAACGTGTGCCCAGAGAGAAACGGAACAATTCTTTGTGTTTCACTCCACTCACTAATAACCTCTCTAGAATATGTCCGTGATTTTATTTAAACAGATTACATGCACATGTGGTTTTCTTGATTTTTGAGTTGGTGTTTGAAGGTGTGTTACTCAGATGTGCCGGTGTGCAGGCTCCTTGCCAGGGTTTCTGCAGTCCACAGCCCAAGCTGTATTAAGGGCTGGGCTCTAACAAGCCAGGAGCCCAGACTGAACAAACAGGTACAGGTTTCAGGACAGGGCTGTGCTGGATCGTGTTTGCCCTCCATAGGCAATGCAGCATCCTTACAACTTGCATGCAGTCAACCACTTTTGTAAATGGTAAATAAAATCTGTTAACCAAAAGCCAAGCTGACCTCTGGCTGCCTGCTTAACATCAGTGTTCGCTGACTTGTGGAGACCAACTGTCCCGACAGCCAAGCTCAGCCTGCTGCCTGGCTCCTCTGGTGGATCCATCCCCCGACCCCCAGATCCGACTGGGGGGGGGCTGCAAAATTTTGTCCAACTTGCCACGCATACATCTGTAACAGCAACACGCCTGTGGGGCTTGTCTACCTGAGTGTGGCTCATCAGAGCCTGGATGAGCAGGACACGCCTCAGCAGGGCTGCTTGGGGAGGAGTGGCAACTGCAGCTAAAATTAATTCTCTCCCAGCCCAGCCCAGCGAGGGCAGGAATTGGGAGGCCTGGTATAGGCAATGAAAGCCCAGGAAGCAGTGCTGTCTCTGGGACATGAAGGCCCCTGGGCTGGAAGCTCAGGCCAGTATCAAGGCCCAGGGGTGGGGAATGGGGGCTCCAGGACAAGCCCAGGAGCTTGAACCAAAGGAGAGGCAATTGTGGAAACTGGGCATGTGAGCAACTCTTGTACTGGGAAGCATGGGGAAAGTGCCTAGCTGCCAGCACAAGCCATATTGAGAAAGGAGGAAGATGTGGCTAACACCAAGGGACTAGCAAATGTGGTGGCACTGGAGGGGACCCTCTGGACAGTGGGAGTGAGGCCAGGCCAAGTGCCACTGCACTAGGGAATAGTGTGGGCCAAGGGACTGCCTGTGCAGTCACACTAGGACAGGCACAATGTTAGACCTCAAGGTAAAGAGCTGGGAGGCAGGGGTAACAGATTGGGTGGGCTCTACCACTCCTGGGCCCCAAGGATAGATGGACAACTAACAGATGTGACTCCAAGAAGTCTGTAGAACAGTGTGTGCTTTTTTCCTGTGGTTGAGCTCAGACTTTCTAATTATATGAAATAACATCGTGCTCGGGAATTCCCTGGCGGTCCAGTAGTTAGGACTCCGTGCTCCCACTGCAGGGGGCACGGGTTCGATCCCTGGTTGAGGAACTAAGATCCCACAAGCTGCGTGGTGTGGCCGAGAAAACAAAAACAAACAAACATTGCTCTTTACAATCTGACAGCCCTGGGTCTGAATCCTGGTTCTGCCACCTAAGTGTGACTTGGGACAAGATACCAAGCATCCCTGGGGCTCACTTTCCTCATCAGTACAGGATGCAAAAATCACTGCTATGAGGATGACAAGAGCTAATCTATGCAAAGCACCTGCCACCAGCTTTGTTTCTGCTGATACAAGCTCAGGAGACAGGCGCTATTCTTAGTTGTACACGAGGGCATTTGAGGACGGCTGACGGTCCCCACGCTACAGCATCATACCCTGAGGAAAGGATTTCTTCTGCTCATCCTTACCTCCAGGATGTTTCCACCCTCTGATAGGAGAAGAGAGGAGAGTGGACCAGGAGGCAAGTGGGGGAGGGCGGGGCAGACACCACAACATCTGTGACCTTTGCAGCCCTACAGATTGCATTTGAGCATCTATGCTCCCAGGGAGTTAGGAATCAATGAGACTGCCCCTAAGAGGACCCATGGGACTCTGTACTGAACAGCTGTCCCCCAGAGTCCAGCTGGCGAAGTTTGGCAAGAGCTGGGCAGGAGCCGGAGTCTCCTGGTTCTCTGACGACCGGACACTTTTTTTTAAGTTAATTTTTATTGAAGTATAGTTGATTTACAAAGTCATGTTAGTTTCTGCTGTACAGCAAAGTGAATCAGTTATACGTATACATATATCCACTCTTTTTTAGATTCTTTTCCCATAGGTCATTACACAGTATTGAGTAGAGTTCCCTGGGCTATACAGTAGGTTCTTATTAGTTATCTATTTTATATATAGTAGTGTGTACATGTCAATTCCAATCTCCCAATTTATCCCTCCCCACCATGAGGACTGGAAGTTTTGAGAAAATCCTGGGTCAGCTCACCCAGCATGGATGTTGGCATCTGTTGGCAAGCAGGAATACTTCCCCGACAGTCTTCAAGGGCCCCGAGCGTGGGAGGATGGGCAGAGAGAATGGGGAGGATGCCAGGTGAGGACTAAGACTGCTGACTGGCATGTGGACACAGGGAGGACCCCTTAGGAGATTCACAGAAATAACTGGGTGAGGGGCAGTGCTCAGAAGGTCTTAGTTTCTGGGACTTCCCTGGTGGTCCAGTGGTTAAGAATCCGCCTTCCAATTCAGGGGATGTAGGTTCGATCCCTTGTCGGGGAACTAAAGCGACACATGCCTCGGGGTAACTAAGCCCGCGCGCCACAGCTACTGAGCCCGCGTGCCACAACTAAAACCCAACTCAGCCAAAAATAAAGTAAATAATTTTTTAAAAAAATAGAAAGTCTTAGTTTCTAGAATGAAGTGGGTAAGGCTTAAGCAACCATAATTTGATCAATAAAGTAAGTGACCTTATTTTGTAGCAATGGGCTGGTGATATTGGTGACATTATAAAATTGTACAAATGCACCTCTTTGGCTGAGTGAGGTCCAGTCATTTATTTATTAATCAATAATTTACTGAATCATTCTTTCAATAACACAATTTCTGAGTATATCATCTGTGTCAGGCCCTCTTGTTGGTGTGAGGGACACAGGCTCTAACAAGCAAAAAGAAAAAAGGACAAAACACCTCCCTCAAGTTGCTAATAACAGATGCCTAGGACTAGCAATGGCTTCATTCTAAAAGCAAGTAGCCCTGCTTACAAATGTCTCCTGTATCAAAGGCACTTACCTTAAAAAGACATGGTCTACGCTCTAAACAGATTCCCAAGAGCATGACAACTGAATCTAAAACTATAGCATATTTGAAACACTATTTATACAGAACAGAACATTAATTAAGCATTAATTAAACAGAATGGGAAGGACATTAGCATAGATACCCTGTCTTTATATGTATTTATACATATATGTATGTATTTCTACATAGACACACATATGTAATCCTAATAAGATCTGCTGTTCCAAATGACCAGTCTGTCTTCTGAGTCACATTCAGAGAAAACACAAATGGACATGGATGCCTTAAATGGTGATACTTATTGAGGGCTTACTATGTGCCGGGCATTGTTCTGAGATCTTTACATGTAAAAATTCATACAAGCATCAGGACAACCTTATGCGGTAGGTGCTATTACCCCTACCATCATATTGCCTAATCGATCTAACGTGCATCTTTAGGACTTTTTTTTTTTTTTTTTTTTTTTTTGCAGTACGCGGGCCTCTCACTGTCGTGGCCTCTCCCGTTGCGGAGCACAGGCTCCAGACGCGCAGGCTCAGCGGCCATGGCCCATTCGCCCAGCCGCTCCGCCGGCATGTGGGATCTTCCCAGACCGGGGCACGAACCCGTGTCCCCTGCATCGGCAGGCGGACTCTCAACCAGTGCGCCACCAGCGAAGCCCCATCTTCAGGATTTTTTAAGGGGCAGTCTAAGGGTCTTAAAATATCAGATTCTCAGAAATCCTCTCTAGATTATGTTCCCTCTCCCTAAATTTCCATGTCACAGACGCAGCTGAACACTGCCCCTGCTCAGGATATGCTCCTGACTCTCCCTGCTACCCACACTCCTCTTCCGCAGCCCCTTCCCTCCTCCTATCCCTCTGCCCACACCCACCACGAAGCTTTCTTTGCCCGAAGTGGAGGCCAAAGCCTCCACTCCTGCCTTCAAGGTAGCCCCAGGCCACTTCACGATGACTGCGCCCCCTCATGACCCACAGACAGCCTTTGAGCCTATGAAAGGAGTACGCAGAGGCCAATGGAAGTACGTTCTTACCCTGCTCCGACCACTTTTTTTCTAAATTTATCATGGGAAATCTCTCATAAAAAAATTCTCCGTTACATTACTTATATGTGTGTGTTATTTGTACACATATGTATACATAACTATATATATGTACATATAGTTAAAAAATTCATGTTCCTTGGTGTGACAGTGGAATTGTGGTTGTGTCTTTTTGAAACTTCATTATCTGTTTGGAGATAGAACTAAAATATTCACAGGTGAGTTTTGTATTTACCATAAATACTCCAGTTTAAAAAACCTGTTGAGAGCAAGGACTAGATGAAGTAAGAGTGGAAAATGTTAAAAAAAAAAAAATTACGGAAGCTGACTGAAGAGAAGAACAAGATTTCCTCCACTTTTGGTGTGACAGAAATTTTCCATGAGAAAGCTTCTGGTGCTCAGAAAAAGATAAATGAGGAGAACTTGAAGAAGTGAGGTAACAATTGGTCTGAATATGAGAGCTGTCTTCAATTTTTTTAAAATTCATCATAACCAACACTGATTATCAACACAGTCCAGGTATTGGATGAGCCCAGCAGCTACAGCAAGAAAGGTCACTCTCTGCCCCAAAGGGCTTGCAAGTAACAAAGACATTGCATATCCTGTTCCACTCATTATTTCTTTTTCCTAGACATGTAAAGTCAAGGAGGGCTACTTGGAGGACGTGATACATGAGATGGGTCTGGAAGGATGAGTAGGAATTGGTAAGGAAGGTGGGAAGGAGAGAGAAAATATTTCTGGGGATGTCACAAGGGGGTCAGCTCACACTTGAGTCTTCAGAGCGTCTCCCTGTGGCCAGCGGGAGAAGCTGTGAGGACACCAGATGTCGGTTTAAATCCTGGGAAAGACCTTCACTAGCAGGGGTGCGTGCAGGGACAGTGAGCTGTCCCCACACTCCACGTGAGCCCCGTAAGAGGAAACAACCACCTCTCAGGGGTTTAATAAGAGAGCTTGGAACATTAAATGGGGAAGGGAGTGCGGATTATTTCCTTATTCATATAAAAACATTTGTCACACTCAGCACTGCAATACTAGGGACACAGGGCTGAAAAAATAAGCCTTAATCTCACAATCGCATGAAACTAGGTGGGAATCAGGACTGTGTAGCCTCCTCTTTGTAATAAGTATAAGAGCAATAATAATAATTATAGTTATATGATTTTATATAAATTCTTTTCTTTCCAAATAGGGCTCCTGTGACCCTGCTTTCCATCAATCACTGGACCATGAGCCCCGGGCTGCAGCCAGTCCCCTGTTCCTCACTGCTGATAGCACCAGGCTCTCAGGAGCACCAAGGACTGCTCACAGGGACACAGACACCCACAAATAGAGACTCACATCACCCACCAGGCTCTCATCACCCCAAAAGGCAGCTTTTTAGAACATCAAACTTATGTGATCTCAGTTGGGAGTTTGCTGTTAAAAGGAAGAACAATACTTTCTGAACAACCGGAGACACAAGAGACTTCAAAGCAAACATTTAAAGGAAACAGTGGAACTAGAACCTCTTTGGGTGGTGCCTCCTGCCTACTAGTTGGGTGACATTGGTCAAGTCATTGTAACTTTCTGGGCTTCTGTTTCTTCACCTGTAACAAAGGCTAGAATCCTACCTTTCTGCAGGAGGATAACACGTGTGAAATGTGTTATATGTAAATGTTCCATGTAAACATGTAAATGTTATAGGGTTAGATATTTAGAAAATAACATTTATTAATTTCGAGTCACCATGGATAACTGGACAAGGGTCCATTGGCACCAGTTCTGTGAAGATAAGAATTGTGTCTCCTGGATCATTGTGTCAAGTTCAGAGCCCTGAACTGAGTAGCTGCTCAATAAATACTTGTTGACTAAATGGGTCGAGCCAAGTTGAGCTGCCACAGAGATTTAATTTAGGGGCTGGAGGCCCACACCATTCCTCCCGGGCCACTATCTCCCTCTTCATCTCTCTCCTCGTCCCCCTCCCCCTCAGCACCTCTGTGCCCCAGGCCATCTTCACAGACAGCTGTGTGGTCTCTGTAGGAGACATCCCTGTGCTCTGGGACTGCCAGGGGGCATCTGGGGGCTTTCCTGCGATGAGGACAGCAGCGCAGGCCCCACTCCCTGCAGCTGCAGGGAGCCTGGACTGCCCAGACATAGGCGCCCACAGGCACCGAGAGCAGCACAGCACACAGGATCACCGTGGTGTGCAGGAGGCGCTCCCGTCCCTCCAGCCCGCCGTGGTCTCGGCCCGTCACAAAGACCACACACCGGCCCTGGCGTGGGGGCTGGCGCCCCAGGCTAAGGCAGACCTCATATTTTGTGCCGGGGAGGAGATCATCCACCAAGTATGTGCTGATTCCTGGGCCGACATGAACGACCTCCTTCCTGCGGGCTTCTTCCGACCCAATGTAGAGGGTGAACCACTTCTCAGGGGTGTCGGCCGCCACAAACCATTCCAGCACGATCCCACGCACTGTCTGCTTAACCACCCGCAGGTCAACGTAGGCATTGCCCTCCGAAGTGGAGAAAAGAGAATGGAGTGTGGGCGCGGCCTGGGCGGGCTGGACGTGGAGGGAGATGACACAGCTGCTCCTGCCGATGGAGTTGGAGGCTACACAGGTGTAACTGCCCCTGTCTACCAGGTGGGCAGCAGGTATGACCAGCTCCGACAGAGCAGCATCTTCTGCAGTGGACGAGGTCAACACTGGGTAGAGAGACAGCAAAACAGCTCAGGTGGACATTTCTCTGATAGACAGTCAGCTGGAGAGTGTCCAGCAATGCCAGTTTTTTGTTAAAAGGTGGTGGCGACCATTTATTAAGCATGTACTAGGCGCCAGGTGTTGCCTCTCAGCAATCCTGTAAGGTAAGCACCCAAATTTTACGCATGGGAAGTTGGGGACTAGAGTGATTAAGCAACTTGCCTACAGTGAGAATCGTTCAGGGGTGTCGATTGATCTGGAACCTAGTTCTTCTGTCTAGGAAGACCACACTCTATTTTTCTTTTTTTTTTATGCGGTACGCGGGCCTCTCACTGTTGCGGAGCACAGGCTCCGGACGCGCAGGCTCAGCGGCCATGGCTCACGGGCCCAGCCGCTCCGCGGCATGTGGGATCTTCCCGGACCTGGGCACGAACCCACGTCCCCTGCATCGGCAGGCGGACTCTCAACCACTGTGCCACCAGGGAAGCCCCAGACCACACTCTTTTAACTTCACTAGCTCCTCCCACCAAACGACCTTAGTCTCGCTGAGCTAACACGTGGTTTCCAGGAGATCGCTAACAACAGTGTGATTGTACAATACTGTGAGCTTCAGGAAGTGCCTTTTTACCTCCAGGATGTAGAGTGGCTCAGAGCCTGGAGCCAAGTGCCTGGATTCTATCCATTACTAAATATATGGTCTTGGATGTGTTGCTTAGATTCTCTTGGCCTCAATTTCCTCATCAGTAAAATGGGATGATAACAGTATTTACTCCATAAGTTTGATAGTAAGTGCTCAGTAAGTGTTAGCTGTTATTATTACTGAGAGAATGGATCTAACATGGTACCGAAGAGAATGATAATAGAACATCACAAAAGATAACATCTGGATGCATCTCATCATTCTCAAAGAGGCTACGACAACAGATCCTATGTTTCTCCTTCATTGGTATTTAACCTCAAGCCTATGAGACGTAATCAAATGATAGGAAAAAGTCAAAATTTCAGCTAATTAAGTATTTTTTAATCATCCAGAGTTTGTCACCATATATAACAAATATCTGGGTGACTGACTGTACTTCTCAAGTTTCACTTAGATATTTCTAGTTGTCTTCTAGAAGCATCGAGATAGTTCTAAAGAGGCCATCCCTGGCTTTGTGATGTACCCCAGCGCTGAAGGGTGGCATTAAAGGTGATTTCAGCTGAGGTGTGATAACAGAGCATGAACTTCAGGAAATGAGAGGCAGTTTAGAATCCCAGCGGTGGGGCCCACGAGGGTCACTCCCTCTCCCTGGGTCCCAGCATGGCAACTTCAAGCCAATAAGGTCTGATCAACACAGCGGTAGGAAAAGTAAAATTCAGTCAATATCTAGGACTTCCCAACTTTGCCTAGTAAGAGTTAGCTGGGGGGTAGGCAATGGCAGAGGGATGAAACACTTGTTAAAATACATTCTCTCAGGCCCTCCCCTGGACTAACGGAATCAAATCTCCAGGGAGAGGCCTGAAAATTTTATTTGAAACAAGCACCCCAGGTGATTCTGCTCAGAGAAGTTTAAGAAATAAGTAATAGATAATCTCTAGAATCAGTTCTAGTCAGAAATTCTCTGATTTAAAAATACACGGTATGGTTTTTTTGCATCTAGAAGGCTTTCAAAGAATATATGTGTTCATATACAATTCTATAGTATTTATATAAATACAATATTGTTAAGTCAATTCATATATATTAACATCTTACATCCTATCAAGATCTATAAGCAACAAATATATATATATGCAACAAATATGTATGTAATATATATATTTACATCTTACTTCCTATAGAGACCTGTATGCAAAAATATATAGATATATATTATACATATATGTGTGTAACAAATATATATTATATTGATAGATAGATCTGTGTGCAACAAATATATAAATATATATTATATGGAGTACATATATTTACATCTTATATCCTATAGAGATCTGTACGCAACCATGTAAAATAATGCCAATAGGGAGTTCCCTGGCGGCCTCGTGGTTAGGATTCCGGGCTTTCACTGAGTCGCATGACCAAATAATAATAATAATAAAATAATGCCAATAGTGGAACACTGTCTCGGAATTTTTTCTGTCGTGGTGAGTATAATTCAGGTCTGTCCCAGTCTTACCTGCACCCCTCCTTCATGATTGACCCAGTTTAGAACTTCTCTATTGAGGGCGGGGTTGCTACAGACCTCCCCAACCGCCCCCCGCCAAGATACGTGGAGAGGGTGCATGCACTTACCATCAAATTCCCTCCACTTGCTCAGGGGATAAGTCCAGGCAATAGTTGGTGAGGGGCTAGCCTGTACCAAGCATCGCAGAGTCACATTCTGTCCCACCCGGATGCTGACATTGGCACTGGGGGTTGAGATCTGCGGCTTCATGCAAGCACTGAGCTCTGTTTCGTGAAAAAGCTGCCCTGCCTTGGAGAGAGGACCTTGACACGTGAGGTAGGGATTCACCAGGACTACTGGAAGACTGATGGACTTTACAAACTGGACAAGTCCCCTTAGGCGACAGTCACATAACCAGGGGTTGTCGTGCAGCGCCAGCATCATGCTGGAGAGAATCTCGGTCTCACAGCCAGGCTGCCGGTGTTTCTGGTAGGCTGGCCAGTTCAAGAAGACACTCTTGGCTACAACTGTAAGCCTATTGGAGGATAGGTCAAGGTAGGTCAGGTTGACCAAGAACTGAAGAGCCAGTTCAGGGAGTGCATCAATCCTGTTGTGTTTGAGGTCCAAGACCCGCAGGAGCGGGGTGGCACGGAACTCCGTCCATGGTACTGAGCGGAGTTTGTTGCCCTCCAGTCTCAGCTCTTTCAGTTCTGACAGGTGCTCCAGGGCTCCTAGATGGATCACAGTGACATTGTTAAAATTGAGCCAAAGGTACTCCAAGGTGCTCATGTTGATGAAAGACGCTCGGGGCAGTTCAAATAAGGGTGAATTTTCAATTCTCACTTGCTTGAACTCTTCAGGAAGTTTCCTTGGGATCTTTCCCAAAGTGATAGACACGCACTGCAGAGTCCTGTACAAAAAACCACAACAGTTTTGAGATGTACATCAGGAAACTGGGAGGTGGGATCAGGCTTATCCTGGCATTAGACATATGCATTAGAAGGAAATAATACGATTCTCTTGAAATACAAGAGTTAGACCCATTTTGGTAAAAGCGCGCAGTTTATCAAAGCTCAGCACCGGTTAGAGGGAGTCTCACAGAGATTTTGCTGATTTCCTGCCAAATCTTGGCCTGCTCCCACTTCACACCATCCCCAAAGAAAGCCCGTCCCCTACTGGGATCCTGTTAGCCCAGCGCACCTGCCAAAACTCTCCTCTGAGCAGGTACATCCTGGCAGACAGGATAGCTGAGCTGTATGTGAATCCAGAAAGACCAGAACTAGCAAGAAATAGTGAGAAACTGAAGCCATATTCTTCTGTGAGAAACTACCTTATGAGTTTTTGAATAAGTATAGTCCAAGCTTCCGAGTGGCAAATCCTATTATTGGTAATCCATAATGACGTAGGTCAGCACAGCAGCAGCAAAGCCCCTGGATGCTCTGAGGTCTGTTATGGCCCAGATCACAAGCTCAGTAAGAACCCAGAAGAGGGAGCTATGTCTCTTAACTAAGGTCAGAAGATTTACCGTTTTTCTGGTTTTTGAGTCCAGAGAGCAAACTATAAGCCAGATGTCCAATTCAGTCCTGATACTGCCTCCCCTCAGTCTCATAAAAAAGATCTGAGAGGGCTTCCCTGGTGGCGCAGTGGTTGAGAGTTCGCCTGCCGATGCAGGGGACACGGGTTCATGCCTCGGTCCGGGAGGATCCCACATGCCGCGGAGCGGCTGGGCCCGTAAGCCATGGCCGCTGAGCCTGCGCATCCGGAGCCTGTGCTCCGCAACGGGAGAGGCCACAGCAGTGAGAGGCCCGCGTAACGCAAAAAACAAACAAACAAACAAAAAAAAGATCTGAGAAACAAACAGGTAATGCTATCCTGAGCACTATGGTTCAGGAGATTTGGCCAGAATACATCTAATACTTCATCAATCACAATTGGCTTCTGTAACCTAGAATTTTCAACCAGTCTCTAAAAGTGAATGCAGATAATGGTTAACAAAGTAATTCTGCAACCACTCCTATCAGTGGTAATCTCCCCAGCACCTCGCGTGGTGGATTCATTTTTCTTCTGCGTTAAGACAGCTGCACCTGCTGCTTGGATGACCAGAATCAGAGAAGCATCACAGTACAGAGGTTAAACCACGAGATTGTGTTTTCTGATTAAATCAAAGCATGTTTCTTATCCTGGATCACATAATTTATCCTGAATGCTGTGTATTTCATATGTTATAAATCTTCCCTGAACGCTGTGTATTTCTTATGTTAAATTTTTTTTTTTTTTTGCAGTACGTGGGCCTCTCACTGTTGTGGCCTCTCCCGTTGCAGAGCACAGGCTCCGGATGCTCAGGCTCAGCGGCCATGGCTCACGGGACCAGCCGCTCCACAGCACGTGGGATCTTCCCGGACCGGGACACAAACCCGTGTCCCCTGCATCGGCAGGCGGACTCTCAACCACTGCGTCACCAGGGAAGCCCAGTTAAAATTTTTTAAGTGAGATAATATGTGGTTTTGTATATTTGATCTGCTATTCTTCATTCATTCAACAAATATATATTGGTCATCTGCTCTAAGCCACACCTTTGCTAGGTGCAAGGAAGGCCATGGTGAGCAATACTGTTATAGATCCGGTCCCATGGGGTCTTCTATCTAGCTTATACTTCCTAGTTTTGAGATCTTTGGAAAGTCGGTTTCTCCTGTGCAAAGTGAGAAAATTAATGAATTCTTTATAGTGTTTCTAGGAAATATTAATATTATGCAAAATAAAGTACCTAACATAAAGTAGGTGCCCAATAAAGTTTAATTCACCTCCCACACCAACAGACTCTGGAAGAGAGTCTGCTTTCCATTACCTGGGGTACTTTCTGATGACTATTGAAATTCCATGGGTTCCCCTAAGATTCATGATATACATTATATTCTATAAAAGACCTCAGGGAAGAAAATCCGCTTAGTAGCTAACCAGTGAGAGGGGAAATGGGTCACCACGTAAGCTGATTACACCCCAGGCTTTCCATCCAAGCCAGATATTTTTGCTGGAATTTCCAGACAGTCTAACTCTACAATCTGGCTAGATCTCTGGACTTCCTCTCAAAGTGAAAATTTAAAAAGCAAGGAGAGTACAATGAGCACAAAGCTGTGGCAGATGTGGAGAGGTGCTGCCTAGACACCCTTCAAGGAATGAGTCGATGCTCAACCCCAAGGAGTGCTTGCATGAGGTCATGCCCTTCCCCAGGCAGCCCCAGGCAGAGACTGAGGGAGGTGAGGGCACAGGGCCCTGGCCAGTCTGGCCTGATGGGGGCAACTCTGATGGGTGATTCTCATTCCAGAGTTCTCTACCAGGTTGGCCAAAATTTTGCCAGCCTTGCTTTGCGGGAAAATGTGATTCAATCCATGGGTATCACAAATGACTAGTGAGTTCTTTTCTCACCCCAAAATAGAAAGGCCTAAAGAGCCCTACATCCCCACAATTTCTTCTCTGTTCATCCCATCCAGCCTCTTTAAATGAATCCAGCTCAACTCAACCATTCAGTGGTCTGCCGGAAAATTGAGAAGGATGCCCACTGGTATGTCATCTCTGGAATCACTGCTCCTTCTTCTCTCCTGACTCCCTCATCCTCTAGTTTCCTTATTTTGTATATAGGCATAGGGAATAGCTGTGCTGTCAGTTAAAACAGGAGACTAGAACAATTAAAGTTAGCTTGGCTCGTGTCGTTTCTCTTAAACAACTAGTGGTTAAGTGGTGTCCCTAAACTCAAGAGACTTAACAACAAAGGGAAGGAAGGAGGGAATCTGGGGATATTATAGCCCTATCACCCTTCTGGAAGGATGCTTTTAGGAGCTTGGCTCTTAGGATTTTTAGTAGAGACAGAATCCTGGGGGAGGAGTTACTCTGTTTTTGTGAAATTAATTAGATAAAAATGGCTTCTGAGCAGCAGCTCCCTGGCTTGTCTTTTCAACTGGAAAACGCCCCCTTCCCCCCATCCCCCAATATGATCGGAACTTTGGGAGAGTTCAGACAGAGAACTAGGCAACCTACCAGGAAGCAGATAGGCTGTCCTTCCTCTTTCTCAAGATGGTGTTTTTCCTTCATTCCTCCACCTGCTCCAACCATGTCTCAGACGGTCTTCTCGGCTCCCTGTGCCTGTGATAGACACACAGAGGACTACATCCCCACGCCCCCTTGAAACAGGTGGGCTACGTGACCAATATTCAGGCTAATGAAATGTTGGACGAAATAATGTTTTAAAAGCCCCTATGTGATTCTCCAGGTTCTCTTTTCCCTTGTTGCAGCAACTGTTGACCTTCCAGGTGGTGAAGTCTTCATCAGCCTGGGCCACTGAGTGAAGAAGAGAGCAGACCCCTCCCTCCATCCTCATTTCCCACTCACTCAAGTAGACTCTGTGAGAGCAGGAATAAATGTTTCTTTGTTAAGCCGCTGAAATCTGAGAATTGTTAGCACAGCATAAGCCTAACCAATCCTGACTACAATGCCCATACAATAAAATATGCTCAAGTGCTTGTAAACTGATTTTTGTCTCTCCTGGATTATATGATAGTTAAAACAAAAGTTTCCAGCTCTAGCCCTTTAAACGCACTGCTCACTGAGCCCCTTGACTAACAGCCTAGTTTTAATAGCCACATCCACTTTCCAGGATAAAATTTCTGTTGTCTGCCTTTTGGTTCCCTGTAAGTTTCCATGTCTACATCAAGTGACAGCAGACATACCCTCTGCCTAGGTCAGGAGGAATATAACCATGTTGCAGCCAAAAAAAATAAAAAAGACATGTTGGAGACGTCATGATTCCAACCAACCTCCAAACAAGGCTTCCAAGGGCCACATGCTGTGGGATCACCCTAGTGCAGGCTGGTCTTCAGCATTTGAGAGACTAGAAATTCTTTTTTTTAAAATTAATTAGTTTATTTATTTATGGCTGTGTTGGGTCTTCGTTGCTGCGCGTGGGCTTTCTCTAGTTGTGGTGAGTGGGGGCTACTCTTCCTTGTGGTGTGCGTGCTTCTCATTGCAGTGGCTTCTCTTGTTGTGGAGCACAGGGTCTAGGTGTGCGGGCTTCAGTAGTTGTGGCATGAGGGCTCAGTAGTTATGGCTCGCAGGCTCTAGAGCGCAGGCTCAGTAGTTGTGGCGCACGGACTTAGTTGCTCCATGGCACGTGGGATCTTCCCGGACCAGGACTCGAACCCATGTCCCCTGCACCGGCAGGCAGATTCTTAACCACTGTGGCACCAGGGAAGTCCTAGAAATTCTTCTTCCAGGATTTTAAGAAGACATTAGGTTTCCAGGGACTGACTCATACTAACCAGATTCATATACCAAAAGACTAATATATAAACAGGACATCATTTTATTTTTTACAGCGTGAATTTGTTTTTTCCAGTGACTTGAATATTCATGAGCACAATCCAGGATGATTCTTCTCTACAAGAGCAAACCAGGGAAGACAGAACACACAAAGAAAGGCTGACATATGGGTATTTGGAGGCTGACCATCTTGGGGGCCATTCCATTCAGACCACCAAGGTAGGTCTTCATGAATCATTGGAAAGTTGAAACTTTCTTTCTCTCTCTCTTTCACACACACACACACACACACACACACACACACACACGTTACTGGATAAATACTAACACATTCTTGCTTTCACGTTCCTGATTTTTCTTCAAACAGAGTTCAATAAAACTGCATGTTAGTTGGGTCAATAATTGTTCAATCTCAATTGGCTCAGCCAATCTTTTAGAGAAAACATCTTTATCATTTCAACAGATGGCTGCTGTCATCCACTGCACTTATATTTGTTCTGATTTGGGGAGTGTCTGTCAGTCTCATATACCAAACCATCAGAGTTGAGTCTTAAGTCTCACAAGGCATAGCAGAAATGCCTTTACAAATCTAGATCAGGGGTTGGCAAACTACAGCCTGGGAGCCAAATCCAGCCTGCCACCTGTTCTTGTAAATAACATTTTATTTGAACTCATCCATGCTCATTAACTTACATATGGTCTGGGGTTGCTTTCACACTACATCAGCAGAGTTGAGTAGTAGTATTGGAGCCTCGAGTATCTCCTATCTGGCTTTCTTTATAGAAAAACAAAAGTTTGTTGACCTATGATGTAGACAGTGGCTTTGTCATTTTCCAACCAAATAATTTCTCTAACCAATAGCAACAGCCCCCAAGTTAAAGTCAGGTGCACCCTACAGGTGATGGGCAGGGAATAGCCATGTATGGAAATCCCACATTCACATGCACTGGTGCTCTCAGGATTCTGATCCCAGGTTTCAGTAGCTCAAAAAAATCCATTTCCATAGTAAAACTGCTGTGGGTCACACTGCAGAGATCAATACTGAACAGAGACCCTCAGCCTGGCCAGAACATTATCAAAGACACGGATCCTCCAAGAAAATCCATCACTGTGCTCTATAAATTATTCAGCTCTTTGGGTTTCAGTTTTCTTGTCTGTAAAATCAAATAGCCCAGCCTTCAAAACAGGTCATTGTGAAGATCAAAATGAGAGAAACCAAGAAAAAAAGTTGTAAGGTTATCTGTTGTAAGGTCTTTCGTAAATGTGAGAGGAAGTACAGTAACTTTAGACATCACTGCATCACGCTGGTCTTTATGTTTAGCAAAGAGTCAAGACAATATGGTGTCTCTTAGGTGATACTGGAAAGATAGCTTTCCTGCATCACTTGCTGTCCCCAAATTTCCTCAGTTATTACCCAAAGGCCTTGGCACCAAACAGCCTGGATGCTCCCTTCGTTAGAAGCCACTCCTTCAGACAAGACAGAACATTGGCCCTTCTGCTGGGAACGTTTGTCTTCTCCTATGTACAGAGATGACATCTCAGAGGTTTCCCAGCTTTAAGCAAACTGAACAGGAATCCTCCTTTGAAGTGGCTTACTGAGTGACCCAGAAGGCTCTGAGACACCCTCAGGAACCCAGGTAAGTTTCAGTTAGAATCACAAATGCTGCTACACAGGGACAGAGGTGAGCTGTGTGCCAGACAGCATTGAGTGTACTGTGCCACCTGCCACGGAGGGTCTCTCAGATCCCTCCAGCCTGACATTCTGAGAGTAAACGAGCAGTAGTCTCCTGGGCATCATCTAAACTTCTAGAATTTACTGAAAATCAGGTGATTATCTCTAGGCAGAATGGCACCCGGAGAAAAAAATGTTAGAATCCATGTGTCCACAGTGAGGGTCTCTGCATGTGTGTGTATGTGGCTGTACAAATGTGGCAAATGCATAAAGAGACTATGTGTGAGTGCCTACGAGTTAGCATAAATGGAATCAAGATGCAGTATAGGAAAGTAGCAAGGACTATCAACTCTGGAAACAAGTGCATGGTCCAATTTCTAGAGCTGCCATTTCCTAGCTGTGTACTTGTGGGCAACATAGATTAGATCACTGCTCAGCAAAATATGTCCTGCCCTACCATTACCTCCATGGGAGAACTATCCTTTCCTGCCTTGTTTAAAGTTTAGTTTTGGCCATGAGACTTGCTTTGGCAGGTAGAATATGGGAAGAAATGGCAGTGTTAAGGAGCTTAATTGGCATCACATGTTTTTGCTCATTTCTCTGATATCATCTGACATCTCCATGAAAGAAGCCTGCCCCAGGTAGCCACTGACTCTCCATCCTGAGCCCCAAGTAGGACACACGGAGCAGAGCCACCACAGTCAACCCACCGACCTATGGATTGTGTGAAAATAAGTGCTTTTTGCTGTATACCACTGCAATTTTGCCTTTATTTGTTACACAGCAAAAACTGACTGATACAGGCAAGTTACTTACTCACCCTGTTCCTTCTCCAGGTAAGTGGGGAGAAGAGTGGTGCCTGCTGCAAAGTGTTGTCATAAGAATTCAATGAGCTAATGTATATAAAGCACTTAGAACACTTTCTGGCACATAGTAAGTGCTTATATAAGTGTTAGCTGCTGTTGCGGTGGTGGTGTGTAAATGTATGAGTAAGCAGATACCCAAGTAGGTAAGAGTGGGTGAGCATGGATTCAGGTGTCAGAGTGAGCGCGTGGGAGGCGAAGAGGGAGAGTGGTTGGGAGCAGGCGTGTAGGCACCTGTGTGCACGGCCCTCAGCAGAAGTACTCGTTGATCCGTCTGCCCACCCTGACGCCCAAGGCCTGAGAGTCCAGGCTGGAGTGGGCAGAGAGGAGCCTGTCGGCCTCACTGAGGCTGTGCTGGGACAGCTCCTCTGAGCCATCCTCACTGTGGCCCAGTCTCTCCAGGTTGACGTAGGCACCTGTGGCCTCAGCGGAGCCCCTGGTGTGGCACTTGCGCCAGCGGCTCTGGAGAGCGCTGCAGCAGACGAGCAGCGTGAGGGGCAGGGCGATGATGGCAGCCACACTGATCACCACCACGTTGATGAGCCACTGAGTGGCTTCAGCATCCACCACTTCGTCCGTGGAGAAGATGACACACTGCTCCTTCCGGGGCACCAGGCCCTGCACGCAGACACACGCCACGTACTTGATCTTGGGCACCAGCCCATGGATGGTGACACTGGTCTTCCCAGGCTGCACCACCATCCGCCGCATGTCGCGCTGCCCAAAGACTGCGTAGAGGACGCTGAAGGAAGTTGTGTTCCCAGCCTGGGGGGCCTTCCACACCAATGTCACGCTCTGGTAAGTGTCCCCCACCACCTTGAGAGAGCTCACCCTTTGGGCCTCCTGGGGTCCTGCCTGCACATCCAGGTGCTCTCCTGGGGCCCCCATCTGGAAGGGCTGGAGGATCAGTTGCTCCTTCGTGTTGGGCACAGGGGGCCGAGTGGCTGGGACAGCAGGCTCGGGGATGTGGGGGACATGCCTGGCCACCATCTTGTTGTATGCAGCTGCTTCTGCCCCCTCACCTGTCCTTGCCCACGGTGCCGCTGGGTCCCCACTGTGTTCCGTGGATGTCTGGGGCTCAGAGACGACCAGGGAGATAAGAGTCTCAGAGGCTCCCAGGAAGTTCTTGGCCTGGCAGATGTAGTCTCCAGAGTCAAGGTGGGACACAGCAGGCAGGCCCAGCAGAGTCCAGATCGTGCCGTCACTGGAGACTTCCTGGTGCACTGTGGGGAAGAGGCACGTGTGGGAGAATGAACGGGCCCATCTGCCCCAAGCTTCCTTCCAGGGCTGAATTCACAGCCCCTGGACTGTGTACATTCTGCCAAACACCCTGTTATCCCAAGAACAGACTGGGCATCATTGAACTTTTCTTAGATTAGCCATGGGGATGGAGATCACCTGGGCTCCAATTTGGGGAGACACAGGCTGAGACATAGTCTAAGAACGATCAGCCTTCTAAATCTGAGATGCTCCCACTGTGTCTTTCAAGGGCCTGAGTTCTGCAGAGCTAACCCGTCAGGGGTGGCAGGCTGATGCTTTGGGAGTATGGTGGGTTGGGTGAACCTGAGGCAGAGGCCCAGCTAGAAGTGCTCTGCACACCCCTGCCTGGCCCCACTGCCACTTCAATCACAGCATCTCCAACTTTCTGTATTACATTAGTGGAGCTCCTTACACAGTTTTGTTTGTACATTGATTTCAAGCCCACAGTCCTAGAGCAACGCTTGCCAACCTAGTTGGGGGAAACACAGAAGAAAGCTGGGAGGGATGGGAGGTGTTCTTGTCAGGTGCCAAGAAATTATTCCTCCTTCACCCTCTTTCTGCATGTAGGTGGGCTGTGACTCCTGCAAACCTCCCCCACCAAGTGCCAGGGATGGAGCACCTCTATCTGCACAGCAAAAACGTCACAGGCAGTTCCTCCCTGTACGAGCTGTGTGCTGCAGACCAGCCATTTAGCCTCGGTTTACTTACACCCCAAATAGAAGGATAATCAGTTTGTTCTTTAAAGTTCAGTGACACCTTGTACATAATACATTTAACACATGAAGCGCTCAATAGATGGTAACTCCTAGCATTAGTTACTCCTAGTGATACTGGCTTCATATTTACAACTTGGAACCTTACTATCAATATTAAATACACTAAGAGAGCATCTTCTACCAAAAAACCAGTGTTTTGCTCCTCTCAGGGTGGGCCCCACGTCTCTGATAGAGTGGCTGGTGGAATATGACAGGACAGGTTGAGATCCATTGTTATTACTGAAGCCACTGTCCCCATGTCCAGCCTCTGGACGGAGTCCCCCAACTCCACTCAGACAGGGTGGGAGTAAAGAGCCTTGCTCAGCCTACCTCCCTCTCCCTGGCAAACCTGAAGCCCCATTCCCCCGCATGTGGGATGATGACCCACCCACCCCAGGCTGGATCTCAGCACAGCCGTCCCCAGAGCTCACACACCTGTGCCGTTGAGTGGGTGCCCGTTGGCCCTACTCCAGCTCATTTCCGGCCCAGGGACCCCGAAGGCCCCACAGCGTAGCAATACTGCACTGCCCAAGGGGGACCTGACGCTGGCCGCCCCCGGACGGAGCTCCGGACTCTGGCACCTCCTCAGTTCCAGCTGGCTGAAGGTCAGTCCGGCCAGGCTGCGCGGGCTGGCACACCTCAGCCTGGCCTCTATGAAGGCCAGGTTTGGGGCCCAGCCTTCCAGGAGATGGACCAGGTCATAGAGTCGGCAGTCACACACCCAGGGGTTGTCCTGCAGCCCTGCAGGGGTGAAAGGCAGGGCAGGAGGTGAGACCTAGATATTCAGATCCCCAGTCCCAGCCCCCCTTCTCCCCCAGGGAGGACAAGGCACGTTGTGAGCTCAGGGTCAGCAGAACTGGCCTCCAGACCCAGCTCCTTGCTTCACTACAACCTTAAGCCCGGTTCTTCATCTGGAATGACAGCATTACTCCCGTTTCTGGGTGGCTATAAGCATAAATAAAGATAAATGATATTAAGCGCCGGGTAAGCCACACAGCGTGCCGACAAAATTGGCAGTTACTGCTGCCACTCTCAGACTGATCCTCTCAGGCTACCGGCCAGGCAGTGGGTATTTCTGCAATAACTGCAATACACCAGAATCCATCCATTTCTAGAAATGCTTCATGAACCCGACCCCACCCCCCGCTTTTTTTTTGGCCTTGCCTTGCATCTTGCAGGATCTTAGTTCCCTGACCAGGGATCGAACCCAGGCCCCCTGCAGTGGAAGCCTGGAGTCCTAACCACTGGACCTCCAGGGAATTCCTGACCCCTGTTCTCCCAGTATAAGTGGCACTTTCAGCATCACCCCAGCAAAGAGTGTGGCTGTTCTGAGCCACGGTCCCTTTGACACAGGCTCAAAAAGACAAGAGTGAGGATGACAGGGAACCCAATCTTATGTTATATTCCCAGCCATCTTTACTTTAAAATTGAACACTTTTATAGAGCTGAAAGCAGGTCACTGCACCTACCCTGTCAAATAACCTTCAACATATAGAGAGGTATTGTGGGTCCTCAGTTCTAAGACACAGTTCCTTTTCATATGTTTGCATTTCTAAATACAAAATGAATGCATTTAATGTGATGTCCTTTCTACCCTCCACGGATTGTTATTAAATTTGATAGCATCTAATCAATAGCATATTATATGTTTGCATACCTGTATTTGATACATTTGGGAATGGAAATGTCAAGGGTTGGGGAAGGTGGATTCAGACCTCCTTGTATATCCATGACTCCCGGGTCCTTTAGAGCACTAGCTGGGAAGGCGCCGGCTCCTCTGCTATTCCCCACCCCCATCCCAGCCAGGTGACGGCTACCTTGTGTCACTGGTTAAATGCATTTCCTGATGCATCTGCACCCCAAGAGTCATCACTGCCCAGCTCTGGTGGTGAGCTATCTGACTTCACACAGAATCCCCAAAGAATTGATGCAAATGGCAAAGTTAAAGGACAATGAAACTTTCACCAGTCAGACTGGCAAAAGTTAAACATTCTGACCACTTTAACTGTTAGCTTCATGAGAGAATAGATGTTCATCCGTCTTGTTCACTGCTGTATCTGCAGCATCTAGAATGGAGCCCACACATTGGCTGGCATTCAAATAAGCTTGCAGAGTGGACACAAGCATGGATGGTCGTGCACACTACTGGTGGGGGGTAGGAACTGGCACTTTAGAGACTATGATTAATATTAAAACATCTAACGTGCATACTCTGTGACCCAGCAATTCCACTTCTCAGTTCCTAGTCTAGAGAAACATTTGTCTCGGTGCACGAGGATGCATTGCCAAGAATGTTCTCTGCGGCATCACAGGTGTTAACAAAATAATGGAAACAATTTAAAGGCCCATGAAAGGAGGAATGGCTAAATAAACTGTAGTATAACTGTATGATGGAATATTATGCCAGAGTTTTAAAAAATGAAGTTGATCCATTTGTAGTAACTTACAAAGATCTCCAAGACATATTGCAGGGCAAAAAAAGTGCTGGTTGATACATATGATATGATGAAATTTTATGCAAAACACACAGCTAAAATTTCTATATGCATGTATGTTTGCTAAAATTTCTATGTGCATGTATGTTTGTATATGCATGTGTATGTAAATGTAAACGATAGGGAACATGCAAATAAACATAACAGTGGCTACTTTTTAGGAGGGGAGAAGGAATTATAAGAAGAGGGCATAAAATATAAATATATATATATAGGACATTCAAAGTTGATTTTCAAAGAAACAACGTCTTTCCATGTAAGTACTACCCTATACGATGTCCTTTATCAGGTGACATAGTCTGTAGGGTGGATGGAGCTGGAATGGGCTTTGCTATTCCCTGCTCCACATCCAGGAAGTGAGGGGTCTAAATATTCCCTCCTTGGGCTTCCCTGGTGGCGCAGTGGTTGAGAATCTGCCTGCCAATGCAGGGGACACGGGTTCGAGCCCTGGTCTGGGAGGATCCCACATGCCGTGGAGCAACTAGGCCCGTGAGCCACAACTACTGAGCCTGCGCGTCTGGAGCTTGTCCGCAACAAGAGAGGCCACGACAGTGAGAGGCCCGCGCAGTGCGATGAAGAGTGGCCCCCACTCGCCGCAACTAGAGAAAGCCCTCTCACAGAAACGAAGACCCAACACAGCAAAAATAAATAATAAATAAATAAATATTCCCTCCTTGAGAGACTCTCCCAGGCCTCAGGGCAGACTGCTCCAAACTGCCCCAAACTGCTCTAAGATTGCTCCAGCCCTCGGTGCTGGACCTCACATGAGCCGAGGCATGCTCCAGGGACACCTGCGAGGAGGCCTCTCTTCTGACACTGCCCACCCACTCCCTACCACCCACTTTCTGGCAGGGCCTCACCATGATTCCAAACCCCTCATGGGACAAGGAAAAGGAGCAGAGCTGGGGTCTGAACTGCAGCAGTCTGGCTGGGAGCTTGAGCTCCTAAACCTACCTACCAATGTGTGCCTCTCATTCAATCTTTACTCAAACCCAGAAGGCAAGTGTGATTTTCCAGGTAAAGAACTGAGACTCAGAGAGGCTTTAATAAACTTGCCTAAGACCCCCAAGTCTCACTAAAGTGGTTCCAAGTGAAGGATGCCATCTCTT
Organism: Delphinus delphis; assembly: GCF_949987515.2. Lineage (NCBI taxonomy): Eukaryota > Metazoa > Chordata > Mammalia > Artiodactyla > Delphinidae > Delphinus > Delphinus delphis. Next base: position 50,517,066 of record NC_082698.1, on the reverse strand, counting down.
ACCTAGGACCAGCTTGACGTGGTGGCCGGGAAGGAAGGGTCCCTTCTGCAGGTGAGTCCAGGTGGTGAGCAGCTCCTCGGGGAGCCTCAGCAGCTGGTTGCTGGAGAGGTCAAGGAAGGTGAGGTTCCCCAAGAAGCGCGCGGCCTCCGGGGGCACAGCCGAGAGGCGGTTGGCCTGCAGGTCCAGCAGCCGCAGCTTGGGAGCGTCCCTGAGCGCCGCCCAAGGGAAGGTGACCAGGTGGTTCCCGGGCATGCGCAGCTCACGCAGGCGGCGCAGACCCCTCAGCATCAGAGCGTTGAGCTCATAGAGCGCGTTGTAGGGCAGCCACAGCTGCTCCAGGCGGCCCAGCGCCTTGAAGGCCTCCCCGGGCACCCTGCGAATGGCCGTCCGCTCCAGGCGCAGGCTGGAGGTGTCCAGAGGGACAGATGCTGGGGGCAGGGTCATGTCAGGGTCGTTGCACACCACTGTCCTGGTTACAGAAATGGGAGTATTTGAGCAAAAGTCCTGTGGGGTCGGAGATTCCCCCTTACTTAACCTCCTTTCAAGAGACCCCCTGGTGCGCATGGCCTCATAGGACACCAAACCCAGACTGCGGTGTGCCCTGGAGGTGGGCTAGTAACAAGGTTCCTTCTGTTTTCTCTTTGGGAGCTTCTTGCTTGCAGAGCCTCTCATAAGTGTCCCAGGAGGGCCGTTTGGTCTCGGTCACTGGCCTGAAGGACCTCAAGCTTGAACTACTATGTCCCCTTACAGCCTACACCACCTGCAGTGCACTAAGAATGAATAGTATTTATAAATCCTGAGATCATTTTGTGCATTGCAGCATTGCATCTATGAGTTAAAAGGGTTCCTTTGTTAAATTATAGCTCAGTTTTTGTGACTGCTTTGGCTTTTCTTTATTTAAAAAAAAAAATATATATAGCAACGGCATCAGAACTGGAAGCCACACACGGGATGCCTCGAGCCTCTCCTGACACTGAGGGACCATGAGATAATCAAGGTGTTTAAAAGCTGGAATTTTGCAGCCCCACAGCTGGATTCACCTCTGGGCTCTTTGCTTGTTGGCTGTGTATCCTTGAGTCTATTATGTAACCTCTATTTTCGTCAGTTTCCCCAGAATAATAGACTCCACCGCACAGGGTGGTTTGGGTGTTTGAATGAGTTCAGGTGTGTACCAGCTCTGCATACCTGTCACCTGTAGAAGCCCGATTGCTATTGACCACTGTTGTAAGTTTCTGCATCCCAGCACTGCAAGTACATCAGGTCAGTCTTACCAGCTCCTTCCAATGCTCCTTCTGCCCAAACAGTGACTTCTTAAACCTCATTCTATTAAGTTTGACACTAAAGCAGATAGAGAGATAACAGGAGGCAGTCCCCGCCCTCGAGGAGCTGACAATGCAGGACTGTGTTAAACGCTATCACTGAGAGCAACACACACACAGACGGTAAAAAGGGAAAGATTCTCAAGAGAACGAAACTTTGAGTCTGGCCGTGAGGGACCCAGCCCTTGGGCAGCCCCAGTTTCGTCTGGAGGATGTTTCTGCTCACACTGAAGGAGGTGGGGTGGGAGTGAGGTGGGGATATTGTTTAGCTCTGCTAAGAGAGGTTGTTCTCTTGTAAGGTCATAACGCGTTGCTCGTATCATTCTTCCTGACACCACACACACACACGCACACACACACAAACACACACACACAAACACACACACACACGCACACGCGTGCGCGCACACACACACACACACACACACACACGCTCCACCAGCATCCCTCAGCTTAACTTTCATACAGTACTCAAAGTCAGCTGGGCTTGGCTTGCTTTTGTCAATGGTGCCCACAAAAGGCCCAGTTACTTCTGCCCACTCGTATTCATTCTTTAGATATACATGGAACCCCTGCTGAGTGACAGAAGAATATCAGGCTCACAGCCCCCGTCCCCATACAGCTTATAATCCAGCAAAGGAAGAAAAAGCATTGGAGGCAATGATACCTTCAGTGATAATGGAAGCTTGGGTGTTGCAGGGAGGAAGGTCTGGATGTAGGTGGGAGGAAGGGAGTTGATGGGAAAACATGTGCTGGAAGGGGGAGAAGATGGTCAATGGAGGGATCAAAGAAACCGATAAGAGCCAGCACAGGCCAACCGCACGGCTCCTGGTGGGGCAAATCAGGCATGAAGGACAAGGGGGCACATCTCTCCAGGTGCCCAGGCTCCTCCCCACCTCGCAGCCCCAGGAAACCCCAGGACCCACAACTACACACACTCTGTTCATGATAGGGGAGCGTGGAGCACAGGCAGGTCCATCAGGTGCTCAGGTGTAAGGGCTGGGCCCTCCGAGAGACCCCGGTTAAAGATGGGGTGAGGAAGGTGTCTGAGACACAAAAGGAGACTCTGTCTGACTGCACAACCTGTGCCCTTGGCCACTGGAGATCTCAGGTTTCCCAACAGCCTTTCATGGCCTCATTCCCCTCATTCCTCACACTCCATGCAGATGGGCCGGTGCCTATCAGCTGTGGGACTTCTGGGCAGGTAGAAATGACGGTGAGAGCTCTGGCTTCAGAGGAGGCATAACCAATAGCTGATGTTAGGGGCCCTGGAAACTGCCCTTGGAATTTCATTTTCCATCCTAAAGTCAACCTGCTATCAGAAGCCCTTCCTGGTCCCTGCCCATGGCAGCATCACCAGGTAAGAAGAGTTCTTGAAATGGAACTGAAGTTCTGGGTTCCAGGACCAGCTCTGCCACTGATGCTGTATGACTTTGAGCCCTGTGCTCTCTGTAGGCTGAAAGGGAGGCTCTTTGTCACCTTGGTCACACTGTCCTTGGCCATGGGCTATTCCTGGCCTATTCAGGGCTTAGCCCTGGCTTCCCTTGGGGAGAAGATCCTTACCTCTGATGAGCCATATGAGTTGGAGCATCACAGCTTTGGGCCAAAAATGGAGCTCTTCCTGTTCTTCAGACCACGTGGGGTATCCTTTCTTGGGGGTGCCTCACTTTCTCTGCCTCCCCTCACACCCAATCAGCCTGACCTATTGCTAAGATCATTGAAAGAGTTACACTGAGGGCTTCCCTGGTGGCGCAGTGGTTGAGAGTCCACCTGCCGATGCAGGGGACACGGGTTCGTGCCCCGGTCCGGGAAGATCCCACATGCCACGGAGCGGCTGGGCCCGTGAGCCATGGCCGCTGAGCCTGCACGTCCGGAGCCTGTGCTCCGCAACGGGAGAGGCCACAACAGTGAGAGGCCCGCGTACCGCAAAAAAAAAAGAGTTGCACTAAGTTGCACTGATAACATTGCTGTCCTGATCAGAAGCCATCAGTGGCTCCCCAACACCCATCTAAGACAAGGGAGAAAGGGAGGATGAAATTCCAGAAGGTTGGAAAGATGGTAGGAAAGACCCTAAACCAGAGACTGAAATCTCTGAGTAAGTTGGGAAATGCAGTGGTCATTAACAGATGGGCTGAAGAGGTCAGAGAAAAGATAGTTTAAAGACTGCCAAAGAGAGATAGGGAATGAGTCATGGGGGAAGAGCAAGGGTCCACAAACCACAGGAACCTTGGGGACGTCCCAGGGAGAGGAGGAGAAGAGGATGGAGGTGCTCTCAGGGCTCAGATGGGGAATGAGGAAAGTCAAAGAAGAGGCTGAGGATGGAGGGACCCTTGTTTGCAATGGAATGGGCACTCCTGGCCTTTCTGAGAGCCCATCGAAAGGGGTCAAGGCTGAGGCTCCTGGGGGCTGGGCCAGAGGAGACCCAAAGTGGGAAGAGTATGAGGAATCGGGTGGTCCCATCATGGGTGGGGCAGTAAGAAATACCTGGGATATGACTGGGTACCCCCAGGAGGTGGGGCAAGAGAATGGAAGAGTCCTGGGAAAGAAGGGGCTGGGGAGATAGAAGATAGTAGGGGGCAGGAGAGAAGGAGAGGAAGAGAAAGAGGTAAGGGGGAGACTTCCTGTGCCCTTAAAGAGGGTTCCACTCACAGGATCCTGGAGGAAGACTCAGGAAGGATTTCTGGAGCTGGCACACCTGTGCCCCACCCCTGCCCCATGTGTAAAGGTACCTGGTACTTCAGGTCCAAACCCAAGGCAGAGCCACACCCTGCTGACTGGAAGAAAATGCAGCCCAGACAAGCCCCACGAGACTCTTGGGTCTTGAGGGCCAGGGAGATGGAGGTTTCACCCCCCCACGATCCTAGGGCCATGCATCCAACCCCTCCCAGCCCAGCCTAGCTGGTGGAGCCTGGGAGGCTGGGCAACCCCCCCCGCCCCGCACACCTGGCGCCGTACCTGGCTTTGCTGCCATCGCCCAGGACATGGAGGCTGCAGCTGCACTGAGAAGGGCAGGCGCCCCGGGCCTGCGGGGGTCCTCCGAGGGCCAGGAGCCACAGAATGCCCACCGCCACCCTCATGGCTCCTGGCTCCTCTGTAGGCCGGGCAGGGGCCTGTCCCTTACTGCTCTGTCCTGCTGGCCCAGCAAACCCAGCAGCTGCCCACACCCCCAACTGAAGCCATCGGATAATCATGGACAGGCTGGGGATTAGGGAGGGGGAGCCCTGGCCACAGCGGCTCAGCGGCTTATTGCTTCCTGGAATCGCCCAGTCCTGAAGATGGGGGTGGGGCATCCCCTTCCAGAGCCACAGCCTCAGGCCCAGAGCACGTAGGGTCCGGCAGGAAGTGGGCAGCCCCCCAGAGGCAAGCGGCTGCTGGACTGCCTATGCCAGCCAGGCTGAGGATGCACAGCCCCCACAGGGTGCCTGGGCTCAAAAGAGATGGACGCTGGCCTCTAATAAGGGCCACTGGAAATCCTCTCCAGTGACCCTGTCTTATAGTGAAAAGGCATTGAGATGAAGGTGGTGAAGGCATTAGAAAGAGCCCAAGTGCTGGGCCAGGCCAGCTGGGTTCAAATCCCAGCTCTTCCATTTGCAGGCTGTGATGTCGGGTAAGTCACACGGTCTCTTGTGGCCTCTGTGTCCTTATCTGCCAGAGGGAAGTAATGTTACTCTACTCACGGTGTTTATGAAAATTAAACAACCCAAGTTTCTCAGACCTTGACAGCCTGTGGGAGCAGAAGCTTTCTTGGGAGTAGTAAGTACCCAGTTCCACGGGCACTTCCAAGTACCTGCTCACGGAGGAGCTGGGAAGAATCAGCTATTTGGGGACAACCGCAGAGGTGTCTCCCATGGACTCAGGAGCTCTCCCAGCCCGCTGGTCAAACAGCTGCCTCCTGGGGTACCCTGCGGCACCGAGTCTCAGATCACTGCCATCTGAGCCTTCAGGGCATTACCACCAATGACAAAGGCATGAGGTGTCTTGGCCTGAGGGTGGAGAGTGCCCCTCCCCTCAAGTTATCTCACTCCAAGGAGGGTCTCAGAGCAGGATCTCCCAGAGCTTTGAGAGAAGCTAAAAGCTTCTGTCAGTTTTTACTGATTGTCCCCTACCCCCAACCTCATCCCACCATAGACACCACCTGTCACTCATTGATTCTTCACGTTTGACTCCAAGGCCTTGCTCTTTGGCCCAGAAAACCCTACCTGGTTCCTATGGCTTTTCCAGAAGGTTCCTCAGCCCATGCGCCTAGACAAACCTACACCAGTGAGGTGTGACCAAGGCAGATACCTGGGGCCCCGGTATACGCACAAAATACCTGTGCCAGGCCTGTTTGGACAATATTGGCTTCCAGGAAACATTGGTTCCCATTCCTTCCTATCTTCCGATTCAGCCAATGTGATTTTCTCAGTGCTTCCCGCCTGTACCTCCTCCTCCCCAAACCAGAAAGCCAGCCCTGCCCATTCCCACCTCTCTGGCTTTTCCTCCTTCTTTTGGCCATGCCGCATGGCATGTGGGATCTTAGCTCCCCGACCAGGGATTGAACCCATGCCCGCCTGCAGTGGAAGCACGTAGTCCTAACCACTGGAACACCAGGGACTTCCTGCTGGCTTTTCCTCCTTCTGTTGGGGATGCAACAACCCTGCTCTCTTTTGCCAGCCTAAATTCTAACCTTGGTTCCTGGTCCTGTCTTGCTTTCTCTTCTCCCTTGAAGTCTTTTGCAATCTTGCAGGCATGAACAAAAAAAACCTGACATATGTTGCTGGTTACAGTAATGCAAGATGGAAATCAGGAAAGGCAGGGAACACTCTCTGGTAACTGGGTAATCAAGGAAGGCTTCCAGGAACACGTGGAAAGTCAGCTCAGCCCTGAGGGGTGGTTAGGCTTGGATAAAAGGGCCAACAAGAGGAAAGGCATGGGAAAGGAACATTTACAGGATAAAATGAGCTGCTTGACCAGGAGCCCAGGCAGTAGGAGACTGGGCTTCTGTTCCAGCTCCATCCTTGAATCACTGCATGACCTCAGGCCAATTCTTTACTGCTTTGAGCCTCAGTTTCTTTGTGTGGAACAAAAAGGATGATGGTATCTAATTTGTTCATTTGTGGTAGGAATCATCATAAGATCATTTAGCACAGTGCCTAGCCCTTACTTAGCGAGCTCTCAATAAATATTAGCTATATTACTGGTAGTGTAATAAGGAAGAACAAACCTGACTCCATATTAGATCTGTTTCTTTAACTTTGTTATTCTATTGCTTTGGCTTAGAGTTAAGAACGTTGACTATAGCCTGAAAGATACAGAATAGCCCATTCTCAAAGCTCTGACCTTTAAGAGTATAACACTTTGCCATTCATAAAGAGATAAAGAGTTGCAGAGAGAGAATAACATTTGTCTTGTTGAAGGTTTACAAGAACATCGTGGCCTGACATAGGTGGACAGCTGCAAGAACAAAGGATCTGATACCAAGAAGTCTGCAACCACCAGCCATGCCCCTCCCTCACCTTGCCTTTAAAAATGCTTTGCTGAAACCCTTCGGGGAGTTTGCGTTTTTGGGGGCACGAGCCACTCCTTCTCCTTGCATGGCCTGCAATAAACCTTTCTCTGCTTCAAACTGATGTTTACGTTTGTTTAGCCTCACTGCATCGGGCACATGAGCTTGTGTTCAGTAATGGTAGCACTCTGAGCCTTGGTCTCTTTACCTGAAAATGAATTAAGTTGTTCTGAATTAGTGTTTCTTTTTTTTTTTCCTTATCTTTTTTTCTTTCTTATTTTTTTTAGCTGCGCTGTGCAGCTGGTCGGATCTTAGTTCCCCGACCAGGGATTGAACCTAGGTCTTGGCAGTGAAAGCGAAGAATCCTAACCACTGGACCCCCAGAGAATTCCCAGGAATAGTGTTTCTTGATGTAACTGTCACTATAAGCCAGTGTGTAACTTGTAGCAGTCCCTCATTTATAGAAGGCACCACTCTTAGTGGGTCATGGGCCACTTACAAGAAGACAGAAGCCCCTCTGTCCCAATCCAGTGCCTTGGGAGATGCTTGTGGTTGCATAACTTAAGTGCTCTATGGGAGACAGGAAATGCAGCCCCAAAGGCTCTATCCAACATGTATTCTTCTGACCAAGACTCACACAGGCCAGGGGCAAAGATGCTTACTTTGCAAAAGAGGCAACTGAGATGACCCGAGTGGTCCCGCCCCAGGGACATAGCTAGTTAATGGTTAATGCAGAACCAGAACCAGTCTCTAGTCCCAGTTGGAGCTCTTTCTATGACAGCAAATGACTTCCCAACCAGCATTCTTTCCCCATCGCTTGTGAGAACACACACATGAGCAGGTGGACACACACACATACGTGCACACACATGCACACAGGTGCTAGGCTTGTCAGCACCTGAAAACATGGAAGGGCCTGGCTCCTGACCCGCTCTCAGGCTCAGCTGCAGCTCATATCCCCACTTCTGCCCCCATCCCTCCCTGCGTTATGCAACTCTCTTCTAATTTAGCTTTCAGCCATACACCATTTGGATTCCAGGTCCTTAATCCGATGGAGCCGAAATGAATGAGGCAGGACTCTGTGCTGGCTTCACAAAGGCGGCACTGTCTAACTGGTGAATGGGTTCCTTCTGCCCGAGCCAAGAGGACGATTTGGAGGGGCCAGGGAAGGCAGCAAAAAGGAGCTCAATGTCTAGCATAATAACCTGCATGTGCCAGCACGTGGAATGGCCCTTTATAACAGAGGCACCTGGGCTGGGGGAGCCAGAGAAGAGCTGGATCAGCGGGGAGAAAGGCAGAGAGAATGGCAGAGTCCGGGACCCTGCCCACCGGCTTCGGCGAGCTGGAGGTCCTGGCAGTGGGAACGGTGCTGCTGGTGGAAGGTGAGCCAGGCAGGAGCCGGGGTGGAGCAGGAACTCGGCTGGGTCCCAGAACCCAGACCGCAGCTGCAAAGCTGGCAAGGAGAGGTCCCCAAACCCTACTCCTCTGTGCCCAGACCCATGGGGTCTTCCGATGGCTGCACCTGCGGGATGCAGCACGCAGGCTGGGAAGCCAAGAGAGAGAAGCTGGTCAGGCTCAGGGAGGGAGGAACTTTGAGAAGGGGACGTCTGCGCAGGGCATGACCAAGAACCAGGGCTTTTCATGTCTCTGCAGCCAAGAGAAAGTTGAATCCGCTCCCTGGAAGTCCTGCTAAGAATCTCATATAAGATCAGGCCCCTGGTAGGCTCTGGAGGCAGACAGCTCTGACACTTGCTGTTTGTGTCACTGAAACCAAGACACTTGAGCTCTCTGGCCCTTGGTGCCCTGACGTGCCAAGTGGGTGGCGGTAAAGGTTAGATGGGATCAGGGCATAAAGTGCTGGCCTAGATAGACACCCAGGGTTTTCAGTTCATTCATTCCCTTCCTCTCCAGCCCCACATTACTTGCACCATCTCCATTCCCTTGGCCCTAAGGTCTCCTGCTCTAGGGGTGACCTGGGTCCATGAGGTACCAGGTTCAATCCAGAGCCCCTAAGATGCTCACTGAGGCCAGAGCTGGGCCGGCAGGTGCTGGAGTTGGGCCACAGCCCAAGACTAGGTTGATGGAGGCTGCAGTCCTTGTTCAAAGCAGGTCCAGAGAAATAATCAACACATTCTCTCACCCAACAAGAACTGACAGTGGAGAGGGAGCCGCAGCCACCAGGCTGGTCCCAGAGACCCTGGATGTCATCGTCCGGTGGCCGAAGCCCCTTTTCCTCTCCACTGGGAACCCTACAGTCTAGCATCTCTCTAGGTCTTCAAACATGCCTTGAAAGTTTACAGCTTGATGGTTTTGCACGTGCTGTTCCCTCTTTTTAGAATGCTCTTCCACTCCTTGTTCTCCTAGTGGACGCTCACAGTTTGAATGCAGGATTCTTCCCCATTCCTCTTTAGACGGGAGAAGCCCAGGTGCAGGGAGCATAAGGGGCGGCAAATGAGTGATAAAACTGAAGTTCAAGGTCAAGTCTGTCTACCACTGGAGACCACTCCCTTCAAGCTCACCTCACTGCCTGGTGTCCTGGGAAGCTCCCAGTTCTACGTTGCCACCCCTTAGCCAGTGCTCTCCCTGACGTTGTTCCAGAGCCCTTGGAGAAGGCATTCTGGAATTGGAAAAACCTGATTTCCAGTCCCAGCTCCGCCACTTCCTAGCTGCATACTTAGGGCAAGCTGGCCAGCATCTCTGAGCCTCGGCCTCTCTGCAGTAAGTGGGGAGGACAGTGTCCAGGTGAAGACTGACTGGGAGGGAGGACCCAAGTAAAGTGCGCAACACCCTGCCGGGCACGTAATAAGGGCTCAGTGGCTGCCCATGACTGTAATTGTTCCGGCACACACCGTGCTGCACTTTAGCGGACTTCTTCCTTGTCTGTCTTCCCATCAGACCGTGCGTTGGTAGAGGGCAGGGTGTACAGCTCGTGGCTTTCGGTACCTGAGGGCCAGCCCGCTGTGTAGGGGCTTGGTGAGCTGTACTGAGATGGATGCTGAGGGTTTCGGGGAGGCTGCTGAGGCCCCAGCCACCCCATGGCCCCTCATTCTGAGCCCAGGAGGGCCTCTGCAGCCCCGGTGCCAGCTCTCCCCTTCCTTTCAGCTCTCTCCGGCCTCAGCCTCAATAGCCTGACCATCCTCTGTTTCTGCAAGAACCCGGAGCTGCGGACTCCCAGCCACCTGCTGGTGCTGAGCTTGGCGCTGTCGGACAGTGGGATTAGCCTGAATGCCCTCATGGCAGCCACGTCCAGCCTCCTCCGGTACCTGCCCCCTCCGCAGTCCCTGGGCTCTGGGGCCCGACCTCTGGGCACTGGGCAGCAAGCCAGAGACATTCTGCCTACCTGTAGAAGACGATAGGGGAGAGGGTGGGCAGACTGAACTAGGTTAAATCCGAATTCCAGACTATCCCTGTAGAACCCCAGCCGATTTCTGGAACGCAGGAGTTGCTCGGACCTGACCATCAGAGCTGGCTGACTGCGGGGATTAAGAGCATGGGCTCGGCAACCAAGCTGCCTAGGTTGGAATCCTGACTTCATTATTTCTATCTCTCGGCTTCTCCTGTAAATTGCATATTATTACCTAACCCATATGGTTGTTGGAAGTATTGACTTATTATTTGTAAATAACGTAAAACAATGCTTGGCACCTAGGAAGCCATAAATAAGTGTTTGTGAAAGCAAACAGGATTTTGACACGTGTCTAAGACCTTATGTGCAAACCAGGGTCTTCCAAAGTGGCCTCAGAAGGTGTTTACTGGATTGTTTTCTTAAGCAGACGGAACATTCCTGTGAAAGCTAGAGCCCCACCCCCACCCCACCGCTGCCCTCCTATGAACACTCAGAGCTGACCAGTCTGTAGGGTCTGAATCAGTGAGGATTCCTTGCCTTGTTCTCCTCCTACCGCTTCCCAGGGCTGGGGAGGGACAACTGAAGCTTCCACCTTGCTTGGCCCATGAGGCTGGGAGTTGGGAGGCCTGGGATCTACCCTCTGTCTTTGTCTTCATCTGCTGTGTGACATTGGCTCAGTACCTTTTCCCCTCTGAGCCTCAGGCACAAGCTCTCCTCCCAACCAGGTTGTTCCATTTCCTGTGATGCAGGCATCTGATCACCAGGGAGACCCTTCGGTCCAACAGAGGTGCCGTGAAGGACCCTGAGCCTGGAGAGTCGGCATCAGGCTCCACCCCTTCACCGCAGCGGCTCCATCTCTAAGGCCCCAGTTTCCTCATAGGAAAAACAGATACTAAAGCCCTTTTCTAAGGAGCTAAAAGTGCCTTCCAAGCTGCTGCTGAGCAGGTGAGGGAGGAAGACAGGGACGGGGGGAGGGATCACTGGTGCCCCGTGTCTCCCACAGGCGCTGGCCCTATGGCTCAGAAGGATGCCAGGTTCACGGCTTCCAGGGCTTTGCAACCGTGTTGGCCAGCATCTGCAGCAGTGCAGCCATCGCCTGGGGGCGCTATCACCACTACTGCACCCGTATGTCTTCGGGTTCCCACAGTGGAGGGACATCCACCTACTGAGGGTGATCAGGGAGAAGGTCTGCTCAGTGTTTCCCAGTTCAGGGAACTGTGGGTGGGTGTAGGTGACCCTGAGCGTGGGGTGTGGGCACTCAGGAAAGGAGGGGTGGGGAGAGTGCAGGAGAGGTGTTGAGGCACATGCTGGGAAGGCTGCCTGTGCCCCCACTACAGCCTCAGGCAAGTCAGAGGTCCTCTGTGAACTTAGTCTCCTCCTCTGCAGGATGATTTTTATAACCTACCTCACAGTTTTATTTTGAAAATCAAATGAGATCCTGGATACAGAAAATACCCTTGAAAACAGGCACTGTTGGGAGGCAGAGAGGAGGCGTGTGTGTGTGTGTATGTGTGTGTGTGTGTGTGTGTGTGTGTGTGTGTGTAAAACTGGGCATGTGCCTTCACACCCCACACTTCCATGGAGCCTCTGTCATGCGAAGGCTTCATGAAAATCAGTCTAGCTCCAGATTTTTCAAGCTGTATTGTCAAATTCCATCTTCATAATTATCCATATCAGTGTACCACCTGCTGTGTTATTTTTTTTCTTAAAAGTGACCCGTTTTAAAAAATTTAAACACCTGCTTTAGTCTCATTCCAAAAAATATCTGTGAAATCACAACTTTAGTGTCCTTATAATTATAATACACATTAAAGTAAAAAAACACGTTCACCCATAGACCATTTAGAATAACACTCACCACAGAGATACATAAACATGTATCTGGGGGGCCGTGGCTCAGTTACCACTCACAGCAAACCCCCAGCTTGCAGACTGGGAAGCAGAGGCTCAGAGAAGTTGAGTAGCTTGCCCCGAGTCACACAGGTATAGGGGCAGAGCTGGGATTGGGCATGGCCTGGATGCCTCCAGAGGGAGTCTCTCCCTTTGTCTCCTGGGCTCTGAGTCCTGGAGCTGTGGATTTGCTTGGCACAGAGGCTACTCTGGGGTCCATAGCTAGCATGACCTCAAGACCTGAGCACTTCCCCTTTGGAATCGCAGATCTGCCCTGGCCACAGACACACATGGCCCCCTGTCCTCCACAAATTCACATGCCTCTGTCCAGGCCAAAAAAAAAAAAAAAGCCTTTGTTCTTATCCTAACTCCTATCTGAGCCCCTCCCACCCCATCTGACCTTGGAGCGCCTCTCCCACCACTTCTACCCCATCCCTGTCCCCAAAGCTCCCTCAGACCATCATGCATGCGTGCACACACACACACACATGCACTCCCACATGTGCACACGTGAATGCACACCTTCTCTCGGCCTTAATATAGAGCAGTTAATCCCTGTCACATGGGCCTCTGGATCAAAGCCCTTCCCGTGCTGGAGGGCACAGGCGAGCAGCACGAAAACAGGGAAGAGGGAAGGGGGGTTGTGTTATAATAAAAATTATCTCTTTTATTCTTCATAACAATCTTCTGAAGCAGGGAGTATCATTCCCACTTTGTGAAGGAGAAAACTGAGGCTCAGAGAAACTCTTAATTGCCCAAGGCACTACGCTATTAAGCATTGGAGCCAGCAGTTAGGGACATTCTGCATGACCATAGAGTCCATTATTTTTCACTCTGCCAAGCTATCTCCTCTTCTCAACCACCCTCCTCCTGTGTCCCATGCAGGCAGCCGACTGGATTGGAACACGGCCGTCTCCTTGGTTTTCTTTGTGTGGCTGTCTTCTGCCTTCTGGGCAACACTGCCCCTCCTGGGCTGGGGACACTATGACCGTGAGCCGCTGGGGACATGCTGCACCCTGGACTATTCCAGGAGGGACAGGTGAGGTGAGGGGAGCGGCTTCGAGGCTCCTTTCCATGGGAGTCTTGGCTTTGAGTCTATAGGACAGCAGTGTCAGCTGAAAATCCAAATGGGGACATGTCAGCTTTTGCCAGACAATCTCAACTCCCTAGTCATGATACCCACTAAGGAAAGCCCATTCCAAAGACTGGCCAAGTGATGGGAATGTTATGCAAACTGGGGTACAGATTTGGGCCACAGAAGGGGTCCTATCTGGGGAGCTATTGGCCTGTGTTGGTTATAACATTCACTGAGCTCCAGGACCCCTTTTCCACCTTCAGTACAGTCAGATGTCCCAGCTCTGACTTACCAACTTCTACAGGGAGTCATATCCTTGGTTCGATAGCGTCAAAGAATGTTAAGGTCTTTGCATTGGAAGGGACCTCCTTGGCATAGAGTTCAGTTCTCGGAATTCCTTGAGCGTCTGCTGTGAGCCAAGCCCTGGAGAGACAAGAATAAATGCATGATGGAGCCTACCTCTGTGGGCCACACGTCTAGTATACTGCCAGGTCGACCTGGCTCTGGGGAGTCCGGAGCTCCCTCTAGGGGCTGCCTTGGGGAGGGACCACATGGGCTTCAGCCCCCCTCTTGCTTCCACTAGAGCCACATTGCATTCATCTGCTTTACATGTTTATTCATGTTTACTCATAAAGCACCTGCATTGATGACCCGTTTCCCTGGTCAAACCCACTGGAGAACCCTGGGTCTTGTCTAATGCCCTTCAGGGCATTCCCTGCAGGTATTTCCGGAGCTGGTGTCCAGTCCTTCTGGCAGCCCTCCTTCCCACTCCTCCTTAGTGGACAGCACCCAGGTGACATGGGCTCCCCTTCATGAAATGGCAGCCTACCTCCCTGTAACTCCCACCTGCTTCTGGGCAGCTCTCTTGCCTCCCCGTGACCACTACCTTGGACCCCAGGCTCTTCTCTGGTCCCTTCAATGATTTCTTCAGTGATACAACGTCCAGTCTCATCCACAGGGTCCTTCCAAATCCCTATGTCAAGAACACTCCTTGGATGAGCCTTTCTCCTGGTCCACTGACATCTCCATTTGGGAAACACATTTCCCAAACTAAAGTGTCCCATTCTCTATGCTTGGGGCACATACAGAGAGCAGGGCTGAGCACATGAACCACCCAACAGCAAGTTAAAGGAGGACTATCCTTCATTCCAGCTCCCTGGCTCCTAAAGGCAGGTTCCAGGAGGACCTAGTAGCTCTCTGGTTCCGAGGGGAGTTCAGCTGGGACTTGGGAGCACCCACACCCTGAAAACGCATCTGATGGGAGCAGTTCCGTGCACCTGACTGTCTAGAGCAAAGTCTGGTGGGCTTTCTAGGGTAGCTGATCGTCTCTGAGAGGCAATCCTGACTCCTCCATCCCCTCTGTCTGCAGAAACTTCACCAGCTTCCTCTTCACCATGGCCTTTTTCAACTTCCTCCTGCCCCTCTTCATCACAGTCATATCCTATCGGCTCATGGAGCAGAAACTCAGGAAGACTGGCCGTCCTCCGGTAAGGATCAACACCTAGAGCAGGAGAAATCTCTCTGTCCCTCTCAGGGACACCAGGGAACATGAATGATGCGACAACAACCAGGGGTTCTCTGTGTTTTCAACGATCAGGAAAGAAATCCAGCTTTCGTACATTGAGCATATGCGGTGTTAGGGCAGAAACATACCTTCCCCATTGCTGGGGATCACCAAGACCTGGGAGGAAGTATCAGAACTGCTCAGACTTACCCAGACCCCGTAACTCTGAGAGCCAGGGTGCCCTACCGGACACCATCCTTGCTGTTACACTTGCTCCTTCCCAAGAATGTGAGGGTTGGCACAAAATTACATGCATTTTAAATGCTACTTATAAATTGCTTCAAGATGTTTCATTGAATCACAGGCACAGGCTGTTACCCACAACATAAAACCACACCTGAAAGCACATTTGTCCAAGAAAAACAATACATCAAAATAAGCCCTCCTGGTCATTTCTCAATTTCTGCATTAATATTCTCTTGCCACGATTTTCCTTTAACTTTATCAACTGAACAGTCTCTAGCAGATGAGTCATAAGAAGTACCAAAAACTCAGAAACAAAACAAACCAAAAAACCCAGGTACTAATGTTACTTTATGTGCATTATATCATTTCATTTTTGCACCCACTCCCCGAGGAAGGAAGGTTTTACTGTCCCTAGGTCACAGATTAGAAATTTGAGGCTGAAAGGGGTTATTAGCTAAACAACTCAAAAGCCATGCAATTAGTAATAGCAGAGTTGGATCAAACCCAGGTCTGGGACTCCACCACTCAAGTGGGCAATCGTAGTGCATAAAAGAAACACTCTGCCACAGTCTGCCACATTTTTTTTTTCTTTGAATTGGAAAAGCACTGTACAAATCGATTTTAGCTGTGGACCCAGGTTCCCCTGGTCACAGAAGGAGGGCGAGGGCTGTGCCGGTGCTTTCCCGCTCATCACCGCCTCCACGGTTGTCCTCCTCGCTCTGCCCTCCCCTAGCCCTGCCTGGGTGCTCAAAGTCGCCACATTTTATTGGAGGTTCAATCGACCAGGAGACAAGGCTGCCACACGGATTTTTCCGTGTTGACTTTAAACCATCCGTTTCAGTAACATCAGCAGAGGTCGCCACGCGTTGTCCCAGGGACCACGCCTGCGAGCTTAAGTCACCTTCTTTGTTAAAAGGCGACATGGTCAATAAGAAAATAGGCACTGATTTTTAGCGTCAGGATTTTAACCTCTGAATGTATGTGGGGAGCTGGAATTTAGCAAGTTCCACCCTGAAATTAGAGCGCAAGTCGTGCGCCCTCCTGTGGCCACAGGTGGTACCACATCACCTGCGATTCTATCTCACACGGCGGAAAGCGGCCCCTTTGAACCCAGGACTGGTTGACCTGCAAGTTGGCTGCAGCTACTGATGGCCAGCTGGTTCTGGGGCTGAGTTGTGAGGGTAGCGCAGCTTGAGGACCCTTACGCACACATTCACACTCACAGAGCCCCTGGTTTCTCAGAACACAGACCAGGAAGGAAGCTCATTATCCACACCAGTCCCGGCAAGTCAGGCATTATCAGGCCACTTTACAGACAAGGCAGTTGAGGTCAAGTAAGCTTGAACGAGAGGCCTAGGGTCAGGCATCTTAAACAGAAGAGAGATTCATCTGGTCCCAGGTTCCCCCACAGGCTCAGCATCTTCCCACAGCCCTGCCGAGTGCCGACCTGGTTCCTGGACCTCACGGGGCTGCCGACCGCCTAGAGCAAGTCGATGCCTCCCTCCTTTACCCATGTCTCCCCAGGTGAACACCGTTCTGCCAGCCAGGACGCTGCTGTTCGGCTGGGGCCCCTACGCTCTCCTATATCTGTACGCAGCCGTTGCGGATGTGACCTCCATCTCCCCCAAGCTGCAAATGGTACAGACACCGCCAGTACCCAAAGCTCTCCCCATTTTTGTGCTTCTGTTTCACCCCATCTCTCTTTCTGGCTTTATGGCCTCCAAGATAAGCTCTCTCTTTCTCTTTTCCTTTGAACATTCATAACTCACTGGGTATTAGCTTGTCCCCTGGTGACGCAGGGCCGCTGCTCGACATGGCCTAGGCTTATGTGAGATGACAGGGACAGCCAGCCAGATGGTGACACGTACCCTCTGGGACCAGGGGCTGAGATTGGTGCCCAGAGGATTGTGATTCCATGCATCAACCACCGACGTATGTCATAGTCAGAGAAGGCTTAGAGGTTGCAGAATCAAGATAAGGACAGATGCTTGGCGGCTGGGGGGATGTCGGGGCGAGCATGGGGGACTGCGGTCACCAGTTGGGACCAGAGAGAGGAGCAGAGGCTCTGAAACTTCTCTCCTGGACTTTTCTGTCACAACAGGTGCCCGCTCTCATTGCCAAGGCTGTGCCCACGGTCAACGCCATCAACTATGCTCTGGGCAGTGAGATGGTGCACAGGGGAATCTGGCAGTGCCTCTCGCCGCAGAAAAGAGAGCGGGACCGAGAGCAGTGAGCCTCTCCAGGGCGCTGCTCAGACCCAGGCCCACCCTGGCCACCCTGGACTGAGCCCCTCGCAGGAGGCTGCCCGGGAGTCCTGTCCAGCACCCTCAGGAGCCCCGATGGGCCTGTTGAGCCTGGCCCGAGGCTGGACACCGGGAATTCAGAGAGAAACCAAGCTGCGTGGAAGGAGCCGGGACTTTGGAGCCAGACAGACCTGAGTGTTGGTCATAGCGGTCCCCACGGAGGCTGAGAGATCTTGGGAAAGTCATGCTCTCTGAATTCAGCTTCCTGACCCATAACATAAGGATGTTAATATGCACCTCAGGTCTGTCGTGAGACTTGAACATGATAGTGTGTCCTCACCACGCACGCAGAAGCTGCTGCTTATTAGAACAGCTGTTAGGACTCAGAAACTTGCATAGAAAGGGGTGAAAGCCCCAGGTTTGTTTGTGGGAGCTCAACCCAGGCTGCCAGCGTTCAAATACCACTTATTAAATCGTGATCTTTGCAAATGACTTACTCTTTCTGGGCATTTGTTTCCCAACTTGTGAGGTGTGACGACAGTAATGGTGACTTAACTGTGCAGAAAGGCCCAGAATGTTACCAGGCACATGCGAATTGCTCACTGAGAGTAGCCGCCAGCACCCACCAGTCAAGACAGCTAGCTGTACGTTGCTTAGTTGCCGACATTTAAAAACTCGGGACAATGTATTTAGAACTCCAGACATCTGAAGATGAGGCCCCACCAGCCCCAGGGGAGGCTCCATGGTGACAGTCTGAGATGCGGGGTGGCTCTGCCCTTTGCCCAGGGCACGTGCTCTGCCATCAGTTACAGCTTGTGTGTTTCCCTGCGGAGCCCGCGGGCATCTGAGTTTGAGACATTAACGCTGGGGTCCCCATCCCTGGATGTCCCTCTGCTCCTCCCACAGAGCCAGCGCTTCAGGGACGAGGCACAGCAGGTGCACGGGCCTGGGCGAGACCCATGGCCCTAGAGGGAAATGGAGATGGGTGGAGGGTGACTGAGGGCTCTTCAGAAGGTCTGATGTTGGAGGGACAGCTGCCCCAGGCACCGCGGAGGCAGCAGACTGAAAGCCAATCCCGTGGAGCTGAGGGGAGGAGGGGCCACATCGGGGGTGGGCGCGGGTGGCCAGGAGAACAGCATCTGGGGTCCCTGCAGACCAGGACCTGCCTCTTGGTTTTGCAGATGCAGAAAATCAGGCCACAGAAACATCTAACTCCCAAGAAGTCTGCTCAAAGCAGAGGCCGTTTCAGTCAGTTTGCAAAACCTTGTGGGGTGGGGAGGGGAACGCAACCTTCACACAGCACTGTTTCCTAGACCACGCCCTGTGCCAGGCACTGTGGAGGTCGAGATGCCACTCGGGCTCACTCCAGCGTCCACACAGGGTCCTTGTCTTCAGCCCTGGAGTGGGGATGGGGTGGGGAAACCTGGGACCTGAGCCGGGCTCACACACCGACGGAGTGGGTCACCAGGAAAGCGATGGATTCTGCGGCCCAGAGATACTGACTCTGCCTCCACAGCCCGTGGACCTTTAAATGGTCTTTATTGGGGACCCGCCCTTTATGTCCCCATTAGAAACACTAAATCCTTAAGGAGGGTTGAGGAAACACATTGAGAAGAGGGGAGATGAGCCCAAGACTCCAATAGGGAAGGGCTGGAAGGTTAGACGAGGCTGAAGACACCCAGCAAGAGTGGCCCATGTCCCCAAACAGATCGAGCCCCCGCTGGTGCTCAGAGAGGAAGGGAGGAAGACAGGTTGGCCGGATGTGGCCAAGGACAGCGTCAGCTTGAGCCCTGTATCCCCAAGTCTGTCTGGAGAGGGGAAGGTGGGCTTGGGGCATCTCCACCCTGGCTGGGTCGGCAGGAGATGGGAGGGGCTGACAGCACCCGGTGGGGAACGACCAGAGCCCCACCTGAAGCTGTTTGTTCAGAAGCCCCAAGTCCACCCACTCATACCCCTGCATCTCACTCAGGTAATGGGTTTAGGGAGACTCATCAAGGTGTCACTTCTGCAGAACCGCGGGATTGTATAAAGCTCAATTTAAAAGGCACAAAATTTGCTTCCTAAGAGTGCCTACATTCTAAGATCCATTGATTTCAGAGTTTATTTAAGCTCTTATTAAAAAGAAATATAAGTACAGTAGAATACTATCCCCCATCCCTCCCCCCCATCTTCTCGCTGGGAAGGATGACTCTGCCTATTGACAAATGGACTTGAATTAAGGTTACAAATAAAGTAGCAAGTTGTCTCTGAGGTAAAGGAATGTACAATCCCTGGTCTCCTCCCCAAGATCCCCACTGGGACAATTTTCCTGGGAAGAGGAGGGACTGTGTGCCTGATTGATTAGAAAAAAAGGAAACATAAATTAATTATGGCCTAAACTACATCTATATTTTCTATTAAAAGTAAAAGGATTTTACAAATTTTCTACATTCAATAGCAAAGTAGTAGACCTAATTTATTTATATCTTTCCCCTTGCCATGAAATTGAAAGGAATTCTGCTGTTTTCCCTGTTACAGACACACTTAATTCAATTTGTTGAAATACAGGCTCATTCTCCCTCCAACAAAACTGTCTCCTGGATTATTTTTCCCATCTCAGTAATATCATTACTATTTGTCCTGTCATATAAGCTAAATGAAGAGAGAAGAAAGCGGGGAAATGCAACAGCGTGCTAGGCCGAAGTCCTTACCTGGAAGATAAGGATGACGCAGTGCCTAGTTTCTACCACAGGGTGGCAGTGCTAACTCAATGATAAATTAATTCAACCTGGGTCTCCAGTCCCGGAGGTGTCTTTTGAAGAGCCTGGCGGTTCCTCACAAGGCTACTGGGGTGAATTATAGATTCCTGCAGGATCCTGGACAAGCATTCTTTTCTGCTCTTGCTACAGAAACCTGATGTCTAGTTGTTTTCCACTCCAAATAATGACGTGATTCCACATCTCTCCTTGAAGGGCACACAGAATTGCACACCCACTGTCTGGAGGACTCCCAGAGGGCCCTATACAGCTCCCTTTTTCCTGCCTACAGAACAGTCATTGAAAGTTCTGCCAGATGTAAACCTCCAAAGTCTTCCCATGCATAGGATCTGGTTAGGACGTCTGGTCTGGCTTCTGCCTCTGTCTAATCATGAGAAGTTGGGGCAGTCCCTGAATTTTTCTGACTTGGATTATTCATCTGGAAAGTGGAGGTGAGAGCACCTTATGCTGATATTACATGTGGGAACACACAGTAAACTATGGGATGTGGGACATAAGGGCATTGCAAGGACCGTACCCAGAGAAGCAGCCCGAGCCTCAGCAGAGGTGCAGTAAATGGCTTTTGGTTATGGTAACATTTCTAAGGTAACAAGTCCTGGAAAAGCCCTGGGTGAAGGCCAAAATCACAATCCCTAAATCTTCCTGTCCTCTTGGTTGAGGTAACTTGCTTCTCCACTCTTAAGCTGCTCCCTGGCCCTGACTCCACACATCCCTGCAGCTGCTGCTACAATGGCCTCCACTGTCTCCCTGCAAGGCCTGCTCTGCCCAGCTGCCCTTCCTTTCGCAGCTGTCAAAACACATGCAAGTCCTTTGCCATCTAGGTGAGAGGCAGCGTGGCAGCTTGGAAAGCACTTAGGTGTGGTTATTGGAAAGACCTGGCATGAATCCAGGATTGGCCTTTTATTCAGTGTGTGACCAAGTTTGAGCAAGTTTCTTATCTCTGATTTTGTTCTGCTCCCACCAAAATGGCCTCATTGGGGTGGCATATTTTAAAGCACATAGTGCGTAGTGGGTGTTCAATAAATATTAGAGTCCCACCTTATCGACTATTCCTTGCTATCCCCTGATTTTTACTATTACTCAAGAAAGGGGTGTACAGGAAAATTATGATGATTGAGTGACAATTATATGCAACATGTGTCACATCTACAACCTCGTTTAATTCCCCACAACATCCTCAAAAACATATTCTCAAACTTGTCTGCACCTTTGAAGCATCTTGGGGCCTGGCCATTCAAAGTGGTCCCTGGACCAGAAGCGTCTGAGTGCTTGTTAGATAGGTAGATTCCCAGGCCCCAACCCCAGACCTCCCGAATCCAAATGTGCTTTTTAAATGACCCCCAGGTCATCTGTATGCATCGTAAAGCTTGAAAAGCACAGCGGAGATTTACAGACTGTAAAGTCTGGGTCCCTCCCACAGAGACTCTGATGTAATTGGTCTGAAGGGCTGGCGGGGCTTGAGGCTTTTAAAAGCTCCCAGATGATTCTATTGTGCAGCCAGGATTAAGAACCATTGACTAGGGGTGGGGGTTATGGACGCTCATTCTGTGAAGAGTGATTTAGCTGAGATTTACTCTGAGTCATCTCTGAGGCTATTATTTGCTGTTTTATATGAATATATTATATATCTATATCCACACACACATATGCATACACATTTCTCTCTAGAAGTCTATTTCTTTTTTTTTTTTAATTTTATTTATTTATTTATTTTTGGCTGCATTGGGTCTTCATTGCTATGCACAGGCTTTCTCTAGTTGGGGCGAGCAGGGGCTATTCTTTGTTGCAGTGTGCGTGGGCTTCTCACTGCAGTGGCTTCTCTTGTTGTGGAGCATGGGCTCTACGTGTGTGGGCTTCAGTAGTTGTGGCATGTGGGCTCAGTAGTTGTGGCTCACAGGCTTAGTTGCTCCGCGGCATGTGGGATCCTCCCGGACCAGGGCTCGAACCCGTGTTCCCTGCATTGGCAGGAGGATTCTTAACCACTGCACCACCAGGGAAGCCCTAGAAGTCTATTTCTTAGTTACTCACCCCCATCTAGTCCTATGGCTTGCTCTCATCTTTCTCTTACTAATTCCCCAAATCCCAAAGATCATGGACCCAGCAGTAGAGTTTCAGCCTAAGGCTTTTTGTTTTATCACCATGATATCATTTACAAGAGAACAGGGTCAGGTCTTGTAACTGATGGAGAGACAAAGGCATAAAGAGGTTAAACATACTCCTTAAGGCCATACAGTACGTGGGGAAACATGACTCCTGACTCTCAGCCCAGATTTTTGGGTATCAGTGCTGGCCATTCAGATGCAGGAGGTAGAGAACCGGGCTTCTCAAGCCATCAAGTGCACACGAATCATTGTTAAGTGCACGTTCTGATTCAGTAAGTCTCAGGTGGGGCTGAGATTCTGCATTTCTAACAAGCTCCCAAGTGAAGCCAAGGCGGCCGAAGCTGTAGTGTGTTTGGCCAGGGCATCACACTATGATCCCTGGTCCCCGTTGCACGGCTCTCCCTTCCCAGCAGCTGACCGGGGTGTTCGTTCAGTCTCCCTCACCTGCCAGATGTTTCAGACCAAAGATTCAAGGTGTGTCATCAGGTTGTGGAGATCGGCTGACCTCCATGCCATGACTCAGCCTACCACTGGGTGGCGCTCTGGGAACACCTCCCTACAGGATTTCATATTGCTCAGCTGCTCTTGGGTGTTCGTGAAACAAATATTTATTTGGCCTAATTTTATCAGGACACCGTTTAAACAAGACAGTCAAGGTCCTCACTTGCAGTTTACAGTCTAAGACAATAAATAAGTGTATAAAATAGATCATTATGAACTGTGCTGTGCAAGGAGATAAATAAGGGCTAAGATGGGAAGTGACTGGCAGTGGTGGTCAGGGAAGACGGCTCTGAGGTGGTGTCCAGTGAGCACTTGGAAACATGGGCAGGAGCTAAAGGGAGTTGCCCTGGGCGGGGCAACATCACATGGCATCCTCTAGGTGTGGGACAGAGTCACAAACTCCCAGCCTTAGCACAGTCTCTCTTGACAGCCCAGGAATTAGCATGAGGAAAGGAGTGCTCTAGGATTCTGTTGAGAAGTTTAGGGCCTGTGATTCTCCGAAATAAATAAAGCCATGAGCATCAGTATTCTGCTACTACGGGAATAAATGGAGGACCTTAGTGAACATGTGGATTGGGAAAAATTAGAATTAAAAACATTTTTCAAGTCTTTTATTTCTGTGATCCTTAGAACAAACGAAAGAGGAAAGCAGGAAGGGGCTTTGGAGTCCCATTTTTTGATGAAAAACTGAGATTCACACAGGTTAACTGATGACACCAGAGCCTGCATTTGAACCCCTTCCCCTTGATTCTAAATTAAGCCTCCAAACCCTGCAGATCCAAATACCTATGGCCAGATAAACTATTCTTGGAAAATACGTACATGATTCAAGACAGCACGTGCTCGAATGTTTTTTCAGGTGCTTTGGGAGGTGACTTAACAGGGTGGCAGCAGGTAAGGTGGAAAGAAACCCTGGGCTCCCAGTCAGCACAGCACCCACCTTGGAGTTCCAGCTTTGCTGCTCCCTTCCTGTCTGACTTTGGGTGGGTCACTAAATTTTTCTGGTCTGTATTTTCATCTAATAAGGGGTTTGGATTATATCAGTTGTTTTCAAAGTTTAAAAAAAATGGAAGTTTTTGTTTGTTTGTTTCAGAAAAGCCACACCAGGATGTAAATAAATTAGAGGGATCCCAGCCTAACTTGTCCCCAGTCCTCTTCTCCAAGAACCATCATCCTGGAAGGTCTGATGACCTCTCTGCTTTGCTTTCTAGGAGTCTGTGGGTTGCTTGCCTTTCTAGGTAAGTCCTGGGGTTTCCTACCTGCCCCCAGCTTTAAAGCCTCCAGTGCCCCAGGAAAGCTGTCTCAGAGTCCCTGTCTTCACACCTCGCAGCCCCACAAGGCAGCAGGTGCCCTCTGTTCATAGCTCTGTCAGGGCATGAGCCCCATGGATGGAGCATCTTGGTTGTTCTGCCTGCCTGGGTTTCAAAGAAGACCTTTGTGGAAGCTCAGGCATCAGAGAGCTAAAGACGCTATTATCCATCTGTCGCTGTTGGCAGGTGCATTTGCCAAACCTTTGCCTAATTTAAACAGGAAGTGATTAAAGGGCTCCCTGGAGTTAGGAAAGGCAGGAAGAATAAACACTCGTAATTATGAGCAACAATGCCTGACACCTTGCTTTGTGTCAACCCATCTAATCCTCTGAACCATACTAGGATCACAGTATTATGATACTAAGTACTATTTCCCACATTGCATATATGTGAAAACTGAGGCTCTAAATGATTATAAAAACTGCCTTAGGATGCTATTAATAAGTGACACAACTGGAATAGAAACCCTCACAATTATGTAGATACCAATGGAAGAATAGTTTTTCTAAGATTCTCTAGGATTTAGAAATAAAGCCAGAGCATCGAAAGATAGCACAATTACTTGTCCTCGGTGGTTACTTCTTCGGAGTTCAGTCATTCATTCCTTCAATAGCAGCCCACTATTTACCAAGCACCTGACTTGGCTCTGGAGGTGAAGATAGGAGGTGAATAAGACATAATCCTTTCACTCTAGGAGTTCACAGCCTAGCAGGAAAATAAAGTCATACATTATTATTTGTTACAAGTGCTATAATAGAAAAGTTGATTCAAAATACCATGGGGTGTCAGCAGGAATGATGGAACAATATATATCTCAACCATATAGCTCAGTTTTAGGGTGTGTAAATTGAAAGTGCTACAGGAGCTCAGAAGAAAGTTAAAAGCTATAGGGGCATCCAAGAAGGCTTCCCTGAGGAGGTGATATAAGTTCTTCTCTTCCTAGCTCTCAAGTCTCTGAAATATAGTTGGCTCACAATCACCTTCCAAAGCAATGTCTCACCACAGCACTAAGGTCCCACTTCACATGCTGATGTTTCTTCCTAGTGCCTTTCTTTCCTCTATACAGGCTTTACATTACATTGACAAAATCTTCCTAGCTCTCTTTGTCCATCCTTTCTTCAGTGGAAGTTTCTTCTACATCTGAATATATTTTTTCATAGTCATTTTAAAATCAATGTCTAATAGACATCTAGCATGAGAATTTTCACATCTTCCACATGTTTAAGGCTGGAGCAAGGTGGGAAAGAGACAGCCCATGGGAATGGAAGGGAAGGGGCGTGCTAGGGGCTGAATGTCCGGGTGTGTAAGGGGCATTATCTAGTGACTTGTAGCATGGTTTTGCCACGCACTATGCTTGCACCACGGTTGCATGCCATAAAAGCAATGCTGATAAGGAAACCACGGCCCAATGCCAGGATCCATTAGGTTGTGTATTGATCAGAAAGGGGACAGAGTACAGAGCAACAAACAGTGGTGGAAGCATCCAAGGGGCACCGTTGATGGAGGATAGATTTGGAGATGGGCTGGGAGGAACGGAGTCCTAACTCTAGGTCCTGGAGGAAGGAGCGTTCATCTTTAGCACAGAAATTGCCTGCTCTCCACTCCCCCACCCCACCACTCTATGGACCTTAACATCACTGAGGTTTGAGAAAGTCATACCCTTTTAGTTGGGGTGCTTTTGATGAGATGAGAAAGGAGATGTTGCTCTAAGGCCATTGGAGTTGAAATAATAAATGTAAGGAAAGGAATGATATAAGCTGGGGCAGGAGACACTGGCCAGACCACACAGGTCAGTTTAAAGATTTTAGACTTTACGCTAAGTGTAATTGGAAGGCACAGAAGGGGGTTAAGCATAGGTCAATATAATCCAATTTATATTTTGACATTCTGGCACAAAGAAGGGTCTTTGTTAGGAAGAGCGGAGGCAGGGGACCAGTTAAAGTCTATTTATGGACATCCAGGGAAAATATGGTGGTAACTTGGGCTGTGATGATGGCAGTGGAAGTGGAGGAAAGGACTGGAAGGTGGCTGGGTTTACGGGGAAGATTATGAGTTCAGCCTGGGATTGTTGTGGTTGGAATACCCGTGTGATGTCAAGTGGAGATGAAGAGAGGGTGATTGCATATAAGAGAAGTCTGAATGGGATGTAGATATGCGAGTCTTTGCTACAGAGTTGATAACTGAAGCTGTACTCCGAGATGAGATTGCCCAGGGAAAGATTATACATGGAGAGGGAAAAAGAGCCTCTACCGAGCCTTGAGGAACCCCAAGATATTTAATGGCCTGATGCAGGAGGAAAAGTCTTGAAAGGAGATGCAGAATGAATATCCAGAGTAATGGGGGGGAAAAAACCTGGAGTGGGGGGTGTCCAGAAGTAGAGGGAAGTGAGTGTGTCGAGAAGGAAAGCAAGGTCAAGTAAGAATGGGAAAATGTGCATTGGATTTGGTGACTTGGTGGCCATTATTGACCTGCGTAAGAACTGTCTCAGTGAAGGGAAGAGAATGGAAGCCAGAGTGGAGAAACAGGAGGTTATTCCAAGAATTTTAACTGTGAGGTGAAAAATAGAAATAAGGTAATGTGGGGGAGAAAGGGAACTCTGTGAACTCTAAGAAGGACGAGATGTGAGTAAGCTTAAATGTTAATGGGAAAGCTCTATTAAGAAGGAACAACTGTACATATGGGAAAGAGAAGCAGTAATTCGTAGTGTAAGGTTCATTTTAATTTTTTTTAAAAAGAGCCTATCACTTTAATTATTTATGTTTGTTCTGGTATGCACAGAATCAAAGTTTCTCATTTTTCTATGGCACAAAGACCATGATTTAGTTGAGCTGATTACAGTGTAAGCCAAAGGGAAAAGTTATCAAAATCCTTTTAAATACTTGATTTAACTGCAGGACAGAACCTGCTTAAGAATAAATTTTACAAAAAAAAAAAAAAAAAGAATAAATTTTACAAGTCTTTTGAAAGCTGAGGTTTTATTAAGTCCATGAGATTTTTTTTTTTTTTTTTTTGCGGTACACGGGCCTCTCACTGTTGTGGCCTCTCCCGTTGCGGAGCACAGGCTCCGGACGCGCAGGCTCAGCGGCCATGACGCACGGGCCCAGCTGCTCCGCGGCATGTGGGATCTTCCCGGATCGGGGCACGAACCCGTGTCCCCTGCATCGGCAGGCGGACTCTCAACCACTGCGCCACCAGGGAAGCCCCATGAAATTTTATTAAGTCCATAAAAATATCATTCTTTTTTATGGCAACATATGAGATGTGATTTTAAGCATCTGCACTTCTAAACATGTTTTTCTCAACTTTTAGGTATACAGTGTCTTCATGTTGAAAATGAAGCTATCACAACTTCCTAATTTGGAGGAGCATTTCACATTTTCTTTTCTGTATAAATGTTATCTTTCTCTACATCCACATAGTGTAGGGTTCTGAGAAGAGGAAGTAGATAGGACCTAACACAAGAGAAGAGAAAGGGCGGAGGGAGGGAGATTGGGATGTTTGTGGGTATACTGGCAGAATTTTAAGGAAATTCCCATTTGATGACTTCAATTTTCTTTGTGAAAGAGGAAGTCCGCTATTAGCAAGGGAAAAAGTGAGAAGGTCAGAAGATTGGGAAGAATGATAAGAATGAAGAAGGTTTAAAATAAAAGTTGAATTTCACTGAAGAGGATTACAAATAAACACATGAAAAGATGTTCAACATCATTATAGGCATTAGGGAAATGCAAATTAAAACCAGGAGAGAACTCCTGTTTTCAGGAAATTGGAATAGACTTGCGATTCCTTATTCTTCTTGCCAAGTATAACTAAAAACCCTGGACATGATATATAAAGCAAACATAAGAAAATGGCTGAGAGATGGAGAGAAGGAAGCCTGCCTAGAGACCTCAGGATGGAGAAATGACACAGAGGTTTGCTCCCTGGGTTTTCTTTTTGCATCCAATACCACAGATTTGAAGCTGAGGAAGCCAGCCTCCAGTCACGACAATCAGTGAAGAAAAAAATAGAACCCCAATAAAAACCTGCTCTCTCTAGCCAAGTCAACAGGAAAGGTGCAGCCTGGCAAGACAGAAAACATTTAGGCAATAACCACCCCAATTTAATTAAATACCACGGGAAAATGTTATTTCAACGCGTAAATTTGACAACTTAAATTTTACCGATTCCTTAAAAGCACAAACTACCACAACACATCCAATATGAAACAGATCTTTTGAATAGCCCTATGAGGGAAATTGAATTTATAGTTTAAAAATTCCCAGAAAAATCTCCAGATCCAGAGAATTCTACCAAATGTTTAAAGAAGAACTAACACAAATTCTATGCCATCCCTTCCATACAGTAGAAGAGGAGGAAAGGCTTCTCAATTTATTTTATGAAGCTATCATTACCCTGATACCAAAACCGGACAAAGACAAGAAAACTACAGACCAATATACCTCATGAATATAGACGCAAAAGCCCTTAACAGAATATCAGCACATAGAAATCAAAAATACTTACAAACAATTATATGTAAAAACAAGATCAGGAGAATCTATTCCCAGGGATACAAGGCTGGTTCAATATGGGAAAATCTATCAATGTAATTGTGGACAAACAAAGAATGTTGCCTGTTCTTCCAATAAACCACAAATGTTGCCTGCCATCAAGCCGTCAGCCACTGCAGCTGCCACCTGCCCACGGTGCACCCTGAGGGGAATTCAAGATACAGAAAAACAGGATACTGGCCCTAAATAGTTAAGATGCATATCTAAGGAATAATTTCAGTATGCCCAGATTCTTGCATATTCCCATACGTAGAAAAGCACTAAAATCATTAACTTGAGTTGTCTGGTTTTTGTGATTAGCAGTCTTTAGATGTTCAACTACATGTTGTTGTTGTTTTGTTTTTCATCAAAAACTCCTCTATATCCTTGCTCCTCCCTTACCTCTTTGGAGCAGTTCTTGAGAGCTATCTGAGAGGCTGTCTCTCAGGCTGTGGTCCACAGGAAAGTCCCTGAATAAAACAGAACTCAGAATTTTTAGGTTTTGCATTTTTCTTCAGTCGATATAATCCACCATATTAACTAAAGAATAAAGACTAAAGAATAAAAATCACATGATCATACAAATAGATGTAGAAAAAACATTTGATAAAGTTCAACACCATATTATTCATAATAAAAATTCTCAAAAAAATAGGATAAAGTTATTTAAGTCAGACAAAGAAAGACAAACACTGTTCCTTAACTTGATAAAGAGCATCTACAAAAACTTACAGCTAACATTATATTTAAAGGTGAAAAACTGAATGTTTCTCCCTAAGATCAGGAGCAAAACAAGGACGTCCACTTTCATACATCCTATTCAATATAGTCCTAGAAGTTCTAGCCAATATAATCAAGGCAAGAAAAGGAAATAAACAGCATAGAGTTTGGAAAGGAAGAAATAAAACTGCCTCTATTTGCAGATGACAAGATTGTCTATGTAGAAAATCCCAGCAAATATACAAATAAACTCCTAGAACTAATAAGTGAGTTCAGCAAGGTCACAGAATAAAAGAAAAACATAAAAAATCAACTGTAGTTCTATATGCTAACAACTAACATGTGGAAACTGAAAATAAAATACAATACCATCGGGCTTCCCTGGTGGCGCAGTGGTTGAGAGTCCGCCTGCCGATGCAGGGGACACGGGTTCATGCCCCTGTCCTCGAAGATCCCACATGCTGCGGAGCAGCTGGGTCCGTGAGCCATGGCCGCTGAGCCTGCGCGTCCGGAGCCTGTGCTCTGCAATGGGAGAGGCCACAACAGTGAGAGGCCCGCATACCACAAAAAAAAAAAAAAAAGAAAGAAAGAAAAAAAAAATACAATACCATTCACAATTGCTCAAAGACAATGAAATACTTAGGTGTAAATCTAGGAAGACATATATAGAACTTGTGCGCTGAAAACTATGCAATGCTGATGAAAGAAATCAAAGGCCTAAATAAATGGAGAGACACATCGTGTTTGTGAATTGGAAGACTCAACACAGCAAAGATGGTAATTCTCTCCAAATTGATGTAAAAGTATAACACAGCTCCTATTAAAATCCTAGCAACAATTTTTGTAGATATAAATTTTAAAAAATTTTGTATAGAAAGGCAAAGAAACTTAAATATCCTGAAATTTATGAAAAGGAAGAATAAACTGGGAGGAATCCATCTACTCGATTCCAATACTTATTATGAAGCTACATAACCAAGACTATGTAGTATATTGGCAGGAATATAGTCACATAGATCAGTGGGAGAGAGTGGATAACCCAGAAAAAGACCCACCCTAATAGACCCAACTAATTTTTGAGGAAGGTGCAGAAGCAACTCAATGGAGGAAGGGTAAGCTTTTCAACAAATTGTGCAATGCAAGTCCATAGGCATAAACAAACAAACAAACAAGTAAATGAACAAAAATTAACTTGACCTAAGTCTCACACTTTAGGCAAAAACTAACTCAACATGGATCAGGGGCATAAATATAAAATGCAAAACTATAAAACATTTAGGAAAATAATTTAGGGAAAAACTTCACAGGGTATAGAGCCAGCCAAAGTGTTTTTAGACCTGACACCAAAAGGACGATTCATAACAGGTAAATCTGGTAAATTAGACTTCATCAAAATTAAAAACTTTTGAAAGCAACTGTACTCCAATAAAAATTAATTTAAAAAATTAAAAACTTTAGCTGTGCAAAAGACCCTCTTGTCAAAATGCCTCTAAGAGGTACTTTGACAAGAACACATTTAATAGTTTCTATGAGGAAGAAAGGAAACCTCACTTCAGTTCAATAGAGATTGTTATTTGGGACCCTTTTAAAACAACCAATTATTACTCTCTCTATGATATTGCCATCCAGCCCCCATCCCTCACTACTGTCTTCATGGTACTTAGAAGGTATTCATTCATCCTGTGCCTTGCTGAAGTCCAGATACTACTGTCTAAAGCAGTTCTTTAATCTGCCTGTCTACTGATCCCACCACAAATGGTTCTATTCAGTCTGGCAAGCCTCGTGCGTGGTGTGATTTTCTACACAGTACCCTCATTGTAGGTGAACGGGACAAATGATCTGATTAATAAAGAAAGCTACATTCAAAGCATTTTGTCCCAGACCCGGTAATCTCCATTAGAAGGAAAATACACTTTCTATTTGAGAATCCTTGGATTTAAGTCTTCCATTTGGAGGTTGGGGAGAATAAAGAAGGAAATCTGTGGCATCTACTTCATTCACATCTTTCTACAAGGTGAAGATTTATTAACTATTTGTTGTTTGGAACTCTTCATTTTAAAGTTCTCAGTAAAAGCAGTCTGTGATGACAGCATCTTCCTACCTCAGAATTCATGTGTGCCCTTTATATTATCAAGGAATCAAATGTTAATAATCATAAATACTTTGTTATAGAAACTACTTTCACCCCTCTTGGCTTTATTGCACACTGCTATGAAAATATTTCAAATTCTTCCAAAGATACTGCCTTGGGAGTAGTCACGGAACATTCTTGTTCAACCTGCTTATTAACCCAGCAAGCAACAGCTTCGGGATTATGCACCTGTGATCAGGCCAAATGTGGTAAGAACATTATTTACCCCTGTCTCCTCAGGGATGAAAAAACTCTGCCTTGCACATCAGCCTCATTTTTTTCCCCTTACTCTCTGCCCAGAAATCCAGCCCCACCCCATGAAAAGGCTGTCTATTCAATCAGAGAGACACAAAGTTGGCTTGTGCAAACCAGGCCTGAAAGACACAAGAGCAATTTATTCTGGTTAATAAGCTGGGAGAAAAGATGTAGAGGCCAATTGTACGGTGAGCACAAGAAGGGTTTCTTGTCTGACCAGTGTATAATGTTGTGGCAGACACTGTTATTTGTTTGCTCACCCAATAGCCACCTCCCACTCGCCTTCTTTACTACTTAGAAAAAAACTGTCTGCTACAGATATCAGGCAGATGGCCATGGGATTTAGGAAGCAATGATTTGCTATCAGCCCTGACAGATGAACAAATTACAGTTTCTCTATGCAAATGTTGGGAGGCAGCTTTGAGATCCTCAAATGATGCTCACCTCCTGGCCTTCATGCCCTTTTGTAGTTGTCTCCTACAGTGAATAGGGCTGATGTGTGAACAACAGGATATTGTGGAAATGGCAGGGAACACAGGCTAGTAGAGCTGAGGACCCCTAGGAATAAAAAGTCTCTTAAAAGAAAATGAAACAAAACCTGAATCAGCTGAGGCCTTCTGGCCTGATGTGAGCTGCCTTTGGACCCACATAACCTTTTTAAAGGGGAGGAAGAAAAGAGTGGATACTGGTAGAATGTGTACTCTGTGTTTATCACTGGACTAGGTACTTCATAAAAATTATTTTATTTGGTTCTCACAACACTATATGTCAGCAAGTGTGTCAGCATTTCCCTAATGATGAACAACCCAGGACACTGAGAACTGGAGTAACTGGCGGAAGGTCACCTAGCTAATCAGCAGTGGGGAAAGAATTTCATTCCAGGTCTCTCTCCGTCCAAAGCTCCAGCTCCTTACACTCTGGATGCTGCTATTTCCAAAAAGTCAACAACACAGTGGACTCTTGACCTAAGAAGAACTAAATAGCATTTGTATTAGGTAATAAATAATATGGATTATTTATTATCGAAGTGCTCTGCTTGAAGTCAGGGGATACTGATCCCTCTACACCCCTTCTTCAGCTTTCAGGGGAGCTCCTCTAGGTGATGGAAAGATCCTGCAAATAGCTTCACTCCTACTCAGTGGGAGAAAGTGAGGTCATTCCTGAAAACATGGGCTGGCAATGCCCTGGGACAGTGACTTAAGCCATTGAAGGCCAATGCTTGACAGCAACCAAGGGATTTGCTGGTGTGTGGTTAGGTCCCAGGGAACAGAAGAGGCTTCACACACTAAGACCAGGACCCCATCTTGAAGCCATGCCTGAGATGTGGTCAGTTCAACAAACACCACACTATGGGGTAAACCTTTTATGGTAAGGTAATAGCATGGTGGTTAATGTCACCTCAGGCTGTCTGCATTCACATTGTTTCCACTAGCTGTGTAATTTGGGGTGCATTTATTTAACCCCATAAGCCTCAGTTTTCCCATCTGTTAAATGGGGATAATAGAGTTGATCTTATGCAATTATGTATGTCATATGCTTGACCTCTGGAAAGTATTCAATCAACTTTACCTATTTTTATTAACATCATTACTCTGCAGTGATGCAGGTCACTGAAGGAAAAGGCAGAGTTTCAACAATAAAAGGAAGAAGGTCCTTAGCGTGTCTCCATATTCCTTGAAGCAGAGCTGGAAAGACAAGATGGGCTTGGCCTCACTTCCCTCCCAGGCCCTCCCTGTTGGACTGTCATTCCTCTGCACACATTCCTCTACAGAAGCAGCCCCACCCATCTCCTGAATCATTCCCAACCAGGACAGGAGGACATCATGGCCTCAACCCACCAGCTGCACCACAGTTGAGCCTCTTGTCAGGTGCCCACTGAATCCCAGGCCACCCCCTCTCCTGTCCTTGTCCATCTGACCTGACTTCTGACTGGTTTTCTCTGCTGGACACTGGTCTGGGGCTGTATGTCCACATGGATCTTGTGGTCCCCTGCCCAGAGGTTGGGGGGAAGAGGCTCCCACGCCCTAAGACGACAGCTGAGCTCAGTCCTCTGTGAGTGCCGCCTGTCAGAAGAATAATGGCACTGTGTTTAATGTGGCAGCTGTCACTGTGACCCCATCACCCAGATGAGCACATGCCATGCACCTGTGGATCACCAGCTGCTTTGTAGAGAGGTTCTCCCATCCTATGATGACCTAACCGGCTTCCCAATCTTCCCCAAAATATCATATCGCTGAGGTCCCTGTGGATGTTGCAGATAAACTCACAAAGGACATCCTATACACAAGACAAGCTGCTTATAATTAAACAGTCTTGCTCTTCGGTTCCTGGGCCCTACTTCACAACAGATGGCAGCCAGCTGTCTGGTTTACCCACTTAGGCAAAGTGATTCAGAAGTTTTCCCATCCATTAAAGCTACCACCTTCCATTCTGAGCCACACCCCTTAGTGGATGCACTAAAACACAGTCTCTCCCCTCCACCTGCTTACTGTAACCCAGGGAAGCCCATGGGTTGTTCCTGATTTCAGTATTTCTGATTGCTATAGGAACAGGGGAAATAGCAGCCACATGAGAAACTGAGTTTGACCCTGTAATATTATAAAATTCTTATAATAACTGGTTTTAGGCTTAGGGTCCATATTGTTAAAAAGAGATGATTCAGTGGATGCTTGTTAAAAATGGCAAGACAGAGTTTATTCAAGACTATTGCAACAGAAGAGAGACCAAACTCAACTCTGAATACACACAGAGAAGGAGAGGATAGGAGGAACTTGGTTGGGTATCAAGAGTTGGGAGGAAGAAGAACTGCATTAGCCCTTGATAAAAGGTGGAAGAAGAAGAGTATGATTGGAAATCAAAGGGTGGTTGGGAGAGATTCTTCATAAACTGGCTTAGCAGGATTATTTGGTAAAATTAGGCTCAGCAGGTCAAGGATGAGACCTAGTCAAGCAGATCAAGGGGGGAGTCTTTGTCAGTATCAGTCAGAATCCTTTGTCAGTATCAGAATCGGAACCATCAGGATATATGGATATGGAGAAGGGGTGGGGGGGTGGGAGGGAGGGAGGGAGGGAAGGAAGGAAGAAAGGAGAGAGAAAGAGATTTATTTTAAGGAGTTGACTCATGTAATGATGGAGGCTGGCCAGTTTGAAATCCATAAAGTAGGCCAGCCGGCAGGAAACCCAGGCTGAATTTCTGTGATACAGTCTTGAGGCAGAATGTCTTTTCTGGGAAACCTCAGTTTTCTCTTTTTTGCTCTTAAGCCTTTTAATGGATAGAATGAGAACCACCCACATTATGGAGGGTACTCTGCTTTTTTAAAAGTCAACCGACTGTAAATGTTAATCACATCTACAAAATACCGTCCGTCACAGCAACATCTAGACTAGCATTTGACCAGAAGACTGGCACCATAGTTGAACCACCCCGACATAAAATTAACCATCACCAGGTTCAAAGAAAGTATGTGGAAGGCCAGCTGGGCACGTCCAGTCCCCTTTGACTTCTGAGGGGCACTCACCAGCCTCCTGATCCTATTTTCAGAGAAGATGATACAGAAGACCCCTCCCCCGTACAATGCTCCTCTTAATAGCCTAGAGATTAAAATGAGGTAGAAAATGTTTGTGCCTTTACCTCAAGTGGACATTCTTTATCCAGAAACCCATTGTTCTGGGAACATCTGCCTCCTTCAGACCCTGGCTGTTGAGCAAGGGTATTTTGAGGCACTTCATACAAGATGCATTGCCAAGGAGAGGGAAAAAACAGTCGCCTGAACCTGAAAGTAGGCTCTCAGTCCCGGAGACGCTGAGCCTTGGCAAAAATGCTAAAAACACTGATATAGGCCCCACAGTGTTATGTGTAGGTAAGAGCAAGGAAGGATTAAGCCACAAACCTAATAATCAGAGATGATTGAAGTGGAAAATCTCACTTCCCATATATGCTGTTGTCTTCTGACTCCCAAAAATGAGCTTCTAGGGGCTTCCTTGGTGGCACAGTGGTTGAGAATCTGCCTGCCAATGCAGGGGACACGGGTTCGAGCCTTGGTCTGGGAGGATCCCACATGCCGCGGAGCAGCTGGGGCCGTGAGCCACAACTACTGAGCCTGTGCGTCTGGAGCCTGTTCTCCGCAACAAGAGAGGCCGCGATAGGGAGAGGCCCGCGCACCGTGATGAAGAGTGACCCCTGCTTGCCGCAACTAGAGAAAGCCCTTGCACAGAAACGAAGACCCAACACAGCCAAAATAAATACATTAATTAATTAATTAATTAATTAAAAATGAGCTTTTAGATTTGGCAAGGCAGGAAAAACCACACAGATAGAAATGGCCACCATCCTCTCCCCAAATAGGAACTTGTCACAGAGCATCTTACTGCTTTGCTGAATCTTCATAACTGTCCTCCACGGAGTGAGAGCTAAGCTGCTCAGAACCGAGTTCCCGCTGCCAGCTGATGCCACTGCTTCACCAAGCACCTCGGCTCCACTGGGACTGGCTGGGCCTCCTTTCACAGGGAGTCCCTCTGGTCCAAGACCGTGGGTGGTCTTCAAACAAGCAAGGGAGTGAATAGAGTTTTCCTACTTTCTGTGATGGATTTTCTTGGTGTGATTATAAAGTAAGGTGCTTGCCTTTAAAAGGACAGCTCCCTTGATTTTACTTACTACATCCCCTTCTGCCAGAACTTGGACATTAACGGCTGGGCTGAGAGACAAAGCTGAGAGATGCCAGGTCTGGCTCCTTCCTGATAACCAAGCTCCTGATTGGATCAGGCTCAGCCTGAGGGAATTCCTCCCCTCTCATTCACTCACGAGTGCATTTTAGAAATGTACTTTGAGTGCCTGCGCACCAGGCACTGCTCTGGGCGCTGGGGATTCAGCAGTGCCCACACAGCCTCCACCATCCTGAAGAGCCCCTTCTTGCAAAGGGACCTCTGCTTCCATCACACCAGTGGTCAGATGTGTCCCAGTGGTCAGATGTGTCCAAATAGGCCTGCTTCCAGTTCAGACTCATGATGGGCTCT
This sequence comes from Delphinus delphis, assembly GCF_949987515.2. Taxonomy (NCBI): domain Eukaryota; kingdom Metazoa; phylum Chordata; class Mammalia; order Artiodactyla; family Delphinidae; genus Delphinus; species Delphinus delphis. The sequence goes on along the minus strand of NC_082698.1, from coordinate 50,480,642 downwards.
CTTACCCCTGCTATGTTACGTATATTTTTTAAAAATATTTTTAAACATTTGTTAAATAGCACTTAGTGGTAGATATTTCTTCAAAATAGGAAAACGCAGAAAAGTTTAAAAAAGAAAAGTAATAATCATTTTTACATCCAGATCCATTGATAACAATTGTTAATATATTGGTATATTTCCTTCCAGTTTTTTTCCCCAATATATATGAAATTGGAAACATACCACACATCCCGGTAATGGGAAGAATTGGCCATTATCTCCGTTTCCTCCAGAAGGACTTGGGAGATCAAAGGCCCTTGGCTGAGAATGAAGTGAAGGCATTGTTAGAAGCGTCATTTCACAGCCCCTCTCGGGGTAACCAAGGGAGCCTCCTCTGAGGCATAATGTGACTCCTTTGTTTTTCAGGCCAGCCTTAAGGAGAGGCAGGAAATAAACCAAACACGACGTAGCTTAACAATGCAGCATGATGACTCCCAGGAAATAGGGAGGTGCACTCAAATTATGGAGCTGCTCAGGGAAGAACTCCCTTCTCATTGCAGGTTTGGACACTGACTCTGACCACTAGCATTGCTGTTTGTCCTTGGGACACATGGGTGTTGATGCTGGCTTTAGCAGGTGCATCATTTGAAGAAGCTGGATGTAACAGGTGCATTCCCTGGGAGAAATGTGGCAAAGGAAAGCCGATCTGATGCCAGCATCCACGTAGACCATTGATATCTGAGGGCCAAAGCCCCTCCCGGGCCCAGGATGTGCAGGGGACTAGATTATTGAGTGGGAGTTCCCCCATCATCCTTCCAAAGCCCAGTGGATCACAGACTCAGGCTTGGGGAAAGGCACTGGCGCCTTATAAAGCGGTGGGCGTGGGGATGAGGGCTGTGTTGCTCAAAAGTTGGGTGGAGGTTTAAAGAAAGAGGCATCACCACAGTGGGGCAGGTGTGAGCAGGGGCCTAGTGCCAAATTAGGACCTGGGTCATGCCCTGAGGGGCTCCTCCACGAGGAGCTCATCTCTTTCCTACTGTTTCTTTGGGTTCTGGGGAGAAATGCTAATTATCACCTTCAATGTGACAAATCCTTTTCCTCCACTACCCTAATCAAAGCCCCTGAATGACATCAGGGCAGCAGGCCCAGGTCAAAGTAGACAGACAGATGCCACTGGGAGGGGCTCTGTCTTCTGGAGACAAAGGAGATAACTCCATATCTGAGACTGAGGAAGCCTTGTTTTTGTGGTTATTGTTTAACGGAAGAAAAGAAAGAATGTGAGGACTTCGGGAAAGAAAGACACAAAGAAAGAAAATGTAATACTCTCCCCAGATCCACAGAGAGCATTGTCAACGTGGACCTAATAAGGTAGCCTTTGTTTATTGATTTAACCAAAATGGTAATGGAGCTATATTGGGAGAATGGAAGAAGAAGATGATGTAAGAAAGCTAAATCATGATCTAAAGGAAGTAAAGAGAGAATGTCTAAAATTAATAAATTATGATTCAAAGTGCTCATCCGGGGAGCTGGGGTGTGGTCAGAGGTGGTGCAAGGTATTGCTTTATCATCCTCCTCTACTCTTCCTCTTAGTTCTCTTAGCCATGTTTGTGTATAACTTTTACCCAAAAAATTAAATCTATGAAATTATTTGGGAAATGGAAGTATGCCTGTTTACATGGCTGGTATACGGAAAGGGGGTCTTGGGGACTACAGGAGGGTGGTGGAGGAGAGGGGCCTCCCGCATGACCCCCGCCTCCCCATGTCTGTGCTGTGTTGGAGGACGAACAGCAGCCAGCCATTTAACAGGTGGAGTCCAGGGAGCAGCTCTAATGCTGAGGACACCCTGCAAGGACCCCTCCTGAGAGACACACGTTAGACCTTCTCTCTGCTTGTGCAGGTAAGAGAAAGCTGGCTTTGAATGGGGAAGTCGAGGTTGACACTGATGTTTCACATATCTCTGTGTCTTGCTTTTTACACTTATGGGCATTTTGTGTGTGTGTGTGCAATATATACATCCTTTGGAAATTTGGTCAAAATGATATCTAGTCTCATGTCGTGACAATCCCATGTTAGTGGCAAAGCCAAAAACAACACTGCTGGTTAAGAATGCAGGTGTACCAGTCCCATCCTCTGGGCTGGAACCCTGACTCTGCCACCTGACACAGCTTCGGTTTCTACCTCTGTAAAATGACCTGCTTCCCGAGAGCAGTTGTGAGATTTAAATCAGTGGATACATGCAAAGTGCTTAAAACAGCATCTGTTACATAGTAAGCACTCAATAAATTGTAGCTATTACTTTTTTTAAATTTAGCTATCCTCATTTTTAAATATAAGGTTTCTTTTTCCTAAAGCTCACTTTGATAAACATCCTTGTACAATTTTTTTTGTGAAACAATAATACAAATAATTTATATTTATTATAGAAAAAATAGACAATGCAGATGAGAAAAGAAAAAAGAAAGAAAGAAAAGAAAAGCTGCTTGCAGTATATTACTCCTCAAAGACAACCACAATATATTTGGTGTATATATTTCAAGTTTTTATTTCCTATATGTGTGTACGTACACATACACACACACACTTTACAAAACGAATCTTGTGTACTGTTTTATAATTTTCTTTCTACCACTTAAGAATAATCATGTACGCTTGTCAGGAAAAAAAGGCAACAACATAATTTTTAGTGGCTGCCTAGTATTCCTTTGCATGTTTGTATCATTCTTTATTAGCACCCATTGCCAATTACAAACAGCATTTTATTATTCAAATTGTACGTATGTGGTGGGGTAAAAAGTTATGCACAGTCTCCTCTGGTGCAAAAGCGTACAGCTTTAAATTTTCTCCGTAATTATCACAAGGTATTCTCTATCAGGTGGTGTAATGACAGAAATTTAGACTTGCCATTTAAAAGTTTGCTATCTCTTCTCTCATTAGAGATAAATTGCCTGTCAATATTTAGTCTCCTTCTTCTGAAATTGGTATCTGGGTTGACGGGAGCACAGTGTGTGTAGGAATGAGGGGGCAGGTCCTAGGGCAGAGCTTGGAGCTGTGTACTCTGGTCATGGGGTCTAGCATGAAGTCTCTGGGGACCCCTTTCTACCACCTGAGCCCTTGACCCCTGACTCCTGCAAGCCCTCTGAGCCTAGACACTTTCTCCATCAGTCCCCTGGCCAGTCTGTCTTCACCAGTGCTTTTCAATCTTTGGCACACAAAGCAATCACCTGGAGAGCCTGTCAAAAGAGATTCCTGGGCACCATACCCAGAGATTCTGATTACAGGTCTGAGATAGGGCTGTGAGAGTTTGTATTTCTACCGAGCTCCCAGGTAAGGCAGGTCCAAAGACCATACTTTGTGCAGCCCTGGTCCACGTCTCCACCACAGCCTCTGCTTTGGGGTCACTTTGCTCTCACCAAGGTGGTCCTATGGCTGGCTCATTGGCTCTTAACTAAGCTGTCTACCCCACATGTTACTGGGAACTTAGGAGAATTTCTGGATTCTTGTATTCCACAAAAGAAACAGGGGTGGGTGCTGCGGAAGTGCTTTCTCTAGCTCTCCCTTGGATGAACATTCCATGCTGCCTCCTCTCCCCTAAAATGAGGTGGGAGTTCCCTGTGAGAGGCATCCTTCCAAAGTACCAAATGGGAAGAGAAGCACAAGCTCCCTTTGCTTTAGGCTTCGATCTGAAGAGGCAGTTCTTCCATTTTAAAACTAGGACCGGGGCTTTCCTGGTGGCGCAGTGGTTGAGAATCTGCCTGCTAATGCAGGGGACACGGGTTCGAGCCCTGGTCTGGGAGGATCTCACATGCCACGGAGCAACTAGGCCCGTGAACCACAACTACTGAGCCTGCGCTTCTGCAGCCTGTGCTCCGCAACAAGAGAGACCGCGATAGTGAGAGGCCCGCGCACCACGATGAAGAGTGGCCCCCGCTTGCCACAACTAGAGAAAACTCTCGCGCAGAAATGAAGACCCACCACAGCAAAAATAAATTAATTAATTAATAAACTCCTACCCCCAACATCTTAAAAAAAAACAACAAAAAACTAGGACCAAATGTGGGGAAGGGTAAACACAAGGACACTGGCACCTGACATCATTTGTATCTCTTTCTCTCCTCTCCTTTCCTCCCAGAACCAAAAAGGCTTTCTTTCATTGCTCGCTTTGTCTGAAAATCACTTTTTCATTGTTAATGCCTCCTTCTTCCTGTGGTGGACATTTGGCCGCCTTCCCTGGGGCCATAATGGCAGAGTGGCTTCTGGGGAACATGATTGAGAGAATATTAAAAAATACACGGCTGGGCTTCCCTGGTGGTGCAGTGGTTGGGAGTCCGCCTGCCGATGCAGGGGACACGGGTTCGTGCCCCGGCCCGGGAAGATCCCACATGCCGCGGAGCAGCTGGGTCCATGAGCCATGGCTGCTGAGCCTGCGCGTCTGGAGCCTGTGCTCCGCAACGGGAGAGGCCACAACAGTGAGAGGCCCGCGTACCGTAAAAAAAAAAAAAAAAAAAAAAAACATGGCTTAATGTTTTCAAAAGATTGTCTCTGATACATTCAGTAATTGTGTTATCTTTTTTCTTTGTTACATTTGCAAGACATTTGTCTATTTGTTTATGCTTTTTTATTTGGTTTGATTTATTAATTCTACTTCTTCCTATTTTCACATTCAATAATATTGTTACCTTTATGACATTCTTCAGTTTTAGATTTTTTCTAACATCTTGAACAGAAAGCTTAGTTTATTAATTTTCATCATCTTGAACTTTAAAAATATCAATATATTTCACAATCACATACTGTAAATAGGTAATTTTACATAAATGGGATCATGTCACATGTGGATACCTTCTCTGCCACCCTCAGTTACATCATCCCTTTGCATCAGCACTGCCCCTTGCCTTTTTCTTCTTATATAATAGAACATTTGAGGCTAGAAATTTATTTCTTTAAATGCTTTGGCTGTATCCTATTAGTTCGACATGTAGGATTCTCACTGTCTTTAAATTTCTATAGACATTAAAATCCTGCTATAGGTTGCCTCATAGATAATGTGAATTTAGACATACTAGATCTAAATTTACTGAGATCAGTGCTTTGTTCCTCCCCTCCTCTGAGCCTTCTTCTTCCTTTTCTTTTTTTTTAAATTTATTTATTTATTTTTGTCTGCGTTGGGTCTTTGTTGCTGCGCGTGGGCTTTCTCTAGTTGCAGCGAGCAGGGGCTACTCTTCGTTGCAGTGAGCAGGCTTCTCACTATGGTGGCTTCTCTTGTTGTGGAGCACAGGCTCTAGGGGAGCAGGCTCAGTAGTTGTGGCACACGGGCTTAATTGCTCCGCAGCATGTGGGATCTTCCCAGGCCAGGGATCGAATCCGTGTCCCCTGCTTTGGCAGGCGGATTCTTAATCACTGCGCCACCAGGGAAGTCCTCTTCTTCCTTTTCAAATGGGGTCAGCTAAAATTCTTATCTTCCTCACAGGAAGGGGAATCTTAGAAGATGTGAGATTGGGCAATGGAGTGAAGAGAATATGGCCTCCAATTTCCTGGGATTCCCCTGGCCCATTGGCCCCAGGTCAGTTGGAAAACACCAGGTAAGAGATCCTGGGACTGTTGCTCATGTCCTGGATGTAATCAGCCACAGAACTCAAATGCACTCCTGTGAATATTTATGTTGGGACAGCCATCAGCTAGCAGGTAACACCAAATGCAGCCAGATCCTGGATGGATTTGGGGAAATCCCAGCTACAAAGATGTGACCCCCATCTTTTCATCTCATTAAACTTGCAGTAACATAAACCTGTACATTTTACAAAATTGAATTTTTTGGACTCTTCTAAGTGGATTATGGTGGGGTTTTACTATGGGATGTGTGAACAAAGAACAGAGAGCGTCACTCATCACCTAGTTATACAAGGGTTAAATCGAAACCCATGTGGTTGCCCACTAAGAGGACACCCTGAGAGGGATTCAGGATGAAAAACAGGATGAGGCACTCTGTGCTTTGAATAAATGGGCCCCTATATTCCTAGAGAGTGAGAAGTCTATCTCAGGAAGAATTTCAATGACCCTAGATTCTTGCATCTTCCCACATATATTTTAAAAAAACACTAAAATCATTAACTTGAGATGTCTGTTCTTTGTGATTAGCAGTAATCTTTTACCATGATGTATCCTTGACTATATGTATTTCCTAGCCAAAAAAAAATCATATACAAACTGGCTCCTCTCCTACCTCATAGCTGAATGAGTGGCTCTCTCCAGGGCTATAGTCCTCAGTAAGACCCTGAATAAAACTTAAACTCACAACTCTTATGTTGTGTTTTTCTTTAAGTCAACAGATGAAATATACTTGAGTCTGTTCCTACCCCCTAGACCATGAACACCCAGCGCCAGAGAATGGCTCCCTGCCCCTGATGTTCACTCACCCACTGCCCTCCTTCCAGCTCACATCATCCTGTGGTCCTGGCACCGGGCTTTTCTGCATTTCGCACCCTTGGCTCCTAATCCTGTCTGCCATTTCCTCCCTCAAGCCTTCTTACTCCAACCAATGATTCTGGTACTCTCCTTTTTGGTTGCGTTTTAAAATTATTATTATTGTTATTATTTGAATTTATTTCCTATACTGCATAGGTATTTTCTTCATATGGTACAGCATTGAAAAGCTACACGAGTATACAGTGGGAATAAAGTCTCCTTTCATTCCACATCTCTTAGTAACAGAATCCCCCTTTGTGATAGCAACCACTGTTAGAAGTTTCTTGAGTATCTTCTGAGAGATGGCCTTTGAAACTACAAATATTTGTGTATATACACCTATTTACTTTTCCCTAAACAAGTTGTGGCACGTTATACATATACTTCACACCTGGCATTTTCCCCTTGACATCGTGACTTAAAGGGAGCTCCATTCCAGCACGTGGAGACCTGCGCATTGTTGTTGATGTCATTACATTTCTTGGGCCTTGACTTTTGGAAGTGTCTTGGGTCATTCTGAGAACCCTCAAAGCTGCCTTCTACTCCCCACACTGCAGCTTCCAGTAAGAGGTACTCCGTTCAGTCCACCCCACCCTCAGGGACTGGCACCATCCCTGCCACTCTCCCAGGCTTTCCTGCCAATGATGGAGAGGAACGAGCCAGTTCTAGCCACAGCACTTTATTTCTCCCACAGAACAGCTGAGCTGAAAAGGGAAATGGCATTTTCTGGAAGGGAGTCTGTGGACCTTCAACAATGACATGCTGACGCCTGGCGAGGAGCGCAGAGTCACAAAACCTCCCCAGCCATAGCGGGCAAATGGCATTCATACAGGAGGGCAAGGCTCAGCAATATCAAATCAGCAAATTCTTCTTTATCTGCGTGTTTATCCTGTAAGATAAACAAGGGGTCACTTTCCATGAGGAACAGTCAGCATCCTTCTCAGGGCCCAGGGCGGCAGGATATCTCAATTTCTTTACTCCTTGATCATGCAGGTTATTGTATTATCACTTCTTAAAAAGTTAGCCTTTTTCTCCCCAATTCAACAAATATTTTTGAATACTCACTACGTTACAGGTTGTATTCTAGGTACCAAGAATATAACCGTACTCGAAGGTCCCTATTCTCAGTCCAGTTGTTTTTTTTTGGTTTGTTTTGTTATTTTAATTCTCCAATCTTCCCTCTCACATGCTCTAAAACCTGATGGCTGTTTCTTGTATAATATTGATATGTTCATTGTAATTTCATGGGAAGGATAAAAACCTTTGCTCAATTTCCTGCTTGCTTTTGGTTCCTATTCCTTTCTCCAGACATGTCCACAGATCAGGTGTGTCAAGCAGAGTCTCCTGGCTTCCATGACTTAATGCCCTGGTGCTCAGGATAATGCAAAGGAGGGAATGGAAGGGAGAAGGAATCAGATACTGCACTGAAGTCGTCCGTGGTAGAAACTGCCTCTAATACACATTCTCCTTTTCTTCATAGGCGTAGATTTTATATCTGGGCACAGAACTGTAGAGAGGAAAGAACACATTTGCCAGCCTCCCTACAACTAGGTGTGGCCATGAACTAAAGTTTGGCTGAGGAAATATAAGAGGAAGCGTCCTGTGGCCACTTTCGGGAACCTACCTTAAGAGACTGCTGGAGCATGCCTTTTGCCCTTTCTTCATTCCTTTCTCCAGCCTAGTGCTTAGAACACAGTTGTTGACTTAGACCTTGAAGGCGAGAGCCACATCCTAGGGATGGTAGAGGAACTTCAAGAGAAACTGATGGCGCCAAGCCCCATAACGATACTGGACATGTACCTCTTGACTTTTCCTTGAAGGAAAAAAGAAATTCTGGTGTGGTTGTAACCTCTGTCAGGTTGAATTTTGCTGAATTTTTTCCCCATCCCTACCTAAGTCATAAACTACCATCCACTCAGAATTCTGAAGAAATATATTTTCATGTTTATTTTAAAATCTCTGCTATTAGTAACGGCAAGGGTTAATTTATAATTGTTGATTTAAAAGCTATCAGCCATTCTCAGCCCCCTGCCTTTCCAACCTACATAGTTAATTTTTCAGCTTGAAACCTCAGTCCTACTCAGTGCGTGAGCCTGAGGAGGGGGTATGGAGTATGCATGTGGAGAAGGGCAGGGGGTATAGAGGAGTTTGGAATTGTTCTTTCAGGAGGTTGGATTCCAATATGCCCAGGCTACCCAGATGGTACTCTACACACCTGTGTGATCAGCCCAACATCCGCCTGACCCTTAATGTCTTGCTTCTCCATCATGAGCAGGTCATTCACTCCTCAAGGGTGCACATCCTCTTTTATGTCTGTTAGAAGAGCTGGCTACTGGTCAGTGGCCTACGATGGATATCCTCTCCATGATTAGTCCCAAGTACCAGGGAAACTGACAGCAGAATTGGCATAGGAGCCAGTTGGGAAGAAGTGAAAAAGGCAGCCCATGGGTCATTAAGCAGATGGTTTCCTATCACTGGCACCACTACTGGCCGATGGTGCATGGGCACATTTACCCAGCTTAAAGGTCCAGGGTAATCTGTGTAGTTTCTGACAGAAGCCTCTCTGGGTTGCTGGTGCCTGGTCCCTACACTCTGCCCAGCTCTGAACGAGATGGGTCAGTTGGAAGTGCTCAGGTGCTGCCAACAGTGTCCATATTGCTTGGAGAAGTTGATTCTGGGCTCCATCACTACACCAGACTGGGATGGATACTAGCTCATAATGTAACTCATATTTGCTATGTACCCTGCATGCTGATTTGGAATCCCTGCCCCCTATATTGGAAATCCTCTCTACAATGTCCTCAGTGACCTGAGCCTTGGGATCACCCATCATCCCTTTCCTTCCTGGCCCATTGTTGAGCCAATTGCCCGGGATCACAGACAGATTTCAGAGGTGCTGTGGTGTTTGCAGGGGCCAAGGTGAGGCCAAGTCATCCAGAGAGAGTTACTGAGCCCTGAACAAGTCAAGAGGACTATATCTCCCGCTACCTTACTTGGAGTCTTCCACTTGGAAGGTTAAACAAGGGACATTGCTCCAGTGACTACAGAAGGCAGGAGACAGCATCTTTGAGGACCCCAACTCTTCCCCAGCACCATAAGGTCTTAAAAGCTATAGCCCTTCCCATCCCCCATAAATTCAGACACCTTCTTAGAGAGAGAAGCAGGGAACAGATGAAGCCATAGAGATATCGGGTCTTTTTACCAGGAAATAATCAAAGACTTCTTAAAATTTATTGTTTAAAACATCAGCTATGTCCAAGTTTTAAGCAGATTGATATATTTTTTTCCAAAATCCAGCAGATAAGGAGTCAGGGGAAAAGTCAGATTAGTTATAGTCAAATAAAGGAATTTAAATTTCTCTGCTGTTATGGGCTAAATTGTGTCCCCCTAAAATTCATATGCTGAAGTCCTAACCCCCTGTACTGAGTGTATTTGGAGATAGAGTCTTTAAAGTGGTAATTAAGGTAAAATGAAGTCATTAGTGTGGGCCCTAATTCGACATGCTGGTATCCTTGTAAGAAGAGATTAGGGCATAGACACAGAGGGACACAGGGATCAGATGGCCATCTACAGGCCAAGTTGAGAGGCCTCAGAAGAAACCAACACTGCCGACACCTTGATCTTGGACTTCCAGCCTCCAGAAGTTGAGAAAAAAATTTCTGTTGTTTAAGCCACGCAGTCTTTGGTACTTTGTTATGGCAGCCCTAGCAAACTAATATATCTGCATATCTGAATAATAGTGTAAATAAATTTACATCCCTGTTACGACTTTAATTTTTACATGAATTGAAGTGTGTTGTACTAATATCTAATTATTTAGCACCTCTTCTGTGCCAGGTATTACTCTAAGGGCTTACATATATTAATTCATCTTATTCTTATAAGAACCTCATTTATTCTCCATTTACAGATATGAACACTGAGGGACAGAGAAAGTAACTTCTAAAGCCTCACAAAGCATCAGTGGCACGTGGCAGAGCCAGGATTCAGAGCTAGACAGACACCAGAGCTACATGCTCCACCAGCACAGGGAAACTTGGTTTTTCACTGAAATATAATACTTCCTGGCAGTTTTCCATGTCAGTACATGTTTGTTTAAAGAGTCACATGGAATTATAGTTTTATTCCAGGGTATGAAAATTAAACCTGCATTGATGCCTTTGCTGCTTTAGCAAGTAGCCTTCTGACCATCCTCAGGAACAGTGATTCATCCAGAAAGAATTAAGGCATTTCCTCTCATCCCCAAGGAGCAGAGTGGCCATTGTGTTTCTCAGGATTGGTGGGCCCTCCTTCATTTAGTAGAGCTCCTTTTTGAGAAGCTTTGCCTGAAAGGAATTTAAGTCATATTATGACAGAAAAGAAGTAAAATGAGAGTTTGTAGGAGAGGTACTAGATGGATTTGGAGCTAGCACCCTAAGAAATGCCTGGGAACAGGGGACAGGAAGAAGTCCTTTGAAAGGTCCTGGGGTCCAGTAACTGGCCCATACTTGTGTGGTCCCATCTGTGGTATATAGTTGGGAAAGGGTCAGGTCTAATGCCAGTGGGGGCAGAGGACTGTAGGGAGTTCTGTTGGAGTGGCCAGGGTGGACGTCAGACTAGAGAAGGGCTGTCCTACACCAGAGGCAACCAGCCAGGGCAGGCTGCACAGTGGGGAGAGGAAACTGTGGGAGTGGGCACTTGCCCTAGATGCTGCCTGCCCAGCCTCCTGGGAAAGCCTATGAAATCCATGTCCCCTAGTGAATCATCTGCTAGTGAGGAGCTTCCTCTTTTTACCCCAGGAACTTGGCACACCTTCAGGAGATCTCATTAAATTATTTAATCTCCTGTTCTCAATCTCTTTTTCCGTTTTCATCAATTTCTGGGAGAGTTCCTCAACTTTATTTTCTATCCCTTCTATTGAGTTTTTTCTTTGCTGCTTCATCTTTTTCATTTCCAAAGGCTCTTGAACAGTGTTTTCAGAACATTTCTTTTTTTTATGACATCTATTCTTGTTTCATGGATGCAAGGATATTTCTTATTTCTTTCATATTTCCTTAAACACATTATTTATACTTTTTTGTGAGGCAAGTGAATGGGGGGTAGTTTTCTTCTTCCTGAAGAGTTTCTGGTTCCTTACAGGTCTATTTGTTTGGGTCTCTGTCTTCTGTGTTAGAGGTTGTCTTCTAGTGTGCTGCAATTTTGGTTTCTTGTTCATTGTTAAGCAGGAAGGGGGAACTAAGGAATCCTATAAAACTATATTGGATTCTGTACCTATAGAAAAGAAAATATACCATTTTTTGAAGTGCACGTGGAAAATTCATGAAAATTAACCAAATATTAGGCGGCCAAGAAAATCTCAAGAAATCCCAAAGAATAGAAACATACAAATAACATTCTCTGATCATAATGCAATAAAACTTTTAGAAATTAGTGACAGAATTTCTTAAAAATGTAAAATTTCCTTTTTCCTGGTAATTTAAAAAAACTATTAAACACCCATTGGATTAAAAGGAAAATAAAAAAACAAGAGTTCAGAATTTCTTGAAAATAATAATAATGAAAACATGACATAGAATCTCTGTGATACCACTAAGGCTGTTATCACAGGAAAACTTATAGCTTTAAACACCTGGTGCAATAGAAATAAAAACATCAATATAAATGAATTCAGCAACCAAAATGGAAAGCTAGGAAAAAAGTAACTAAAAGAAAGGAGAAGGAAACTAATAAAGATCAAATTATAAATAATGACTTGGAAAACAGAAAAGAGTAGAACTAATAAATCCAAAAGTTGGTTATTTGAAAAACACAACAAAATACACAAACAATTAGCTAACTTAAGCTTTAAAAAGGGAGAGATCACAAATGTAAGAGGGAAATCGCATAAAAGGGAGTAAACCACTAGCTAACTTATTCTTTAAAAAGAAAGAAATCACAAAAATAAAAGGGAAATAGCATAAAAACAGAGAAAACAATTTTTAAGAATAAAGTACTTTGTGCAACTCTGCAAATAAACATGAAAACTTAGAAGAAATGGGCATGTTTTCAGGCAAACAGAAGTTGCCAAAATTGATCCTAACAAAGACAGAAAGTCTAAACAAACTAATTGCTATAAAAGAAATGAAAAGGCTAAAGAGTTATTGCACAAAATAATACACAAAGAGTCACCAAGCCAAACGAAATTCCACATAATCTTTAAAGGTCAGATAATTTCATTGTTACTTAAACTATATATAATATTAATCTCTAAACCTGATGAAGATTATCAGGTTTTTATTCCAATACATTTCAACTCATTTAGGATAAATTCCAAAGATTTTTATTCCATCTGTAAATTTTTTTTTTTCATTTTATTTTGGCCGTGCCATGTGGCATGTGGATCTTAGTTCCCTGACCAGGGATTGAACCTACGCCCGCCCCCCCCTCCCCCGCCCCCCCGCCAACCCCGGCCCGTACTGGAAGCACAGAATCTTAACCACTGGACCGCCAGGGAAGTCCCAAAGCTTTTTATCCCAATAAAAGGAGACCACAGACCATTCTCAATTAAGAATTTCCTTATCTATTCATCTATGTCTTGGCTCTTGTGAATTATGCTGTGATTAACATTGAGAAAGAGACATAGCTTCAAGATAGTGCTTTACTTTCCTTCAAATATATACCCAGAAGTGGGATTGCTGTGTCATATGGTAGTGCTATTTTTAATTTTTTGAGGAACCTCTGTAGTGTTTTCCATACTGGCTGTACCAATTTACACTCCCAACAATACTGCACAAGTGTCCTCTTTTCTCCACATCCTTGCCAGCATTTTTTTATCTCTTGTTTTTTTGTTCTTTTTTAAATTATAGCCATTCTAAGAGGTATGAGGTGATCTCTCTCTCTCTCCCTTTTTTTTTTTTAACATTAAAAAAAAAGAAATTTATTTAACCAAAAAACCAAAAACAGTTCACCCACTTCTCCCACCCTTTCACACCCCCACCTCTGGCACCCACTAATCTGTCTGTTCTCTGTATCTATGAGCTTGAGCTTGTTTTTTTTGTTTTTTTGTTTTTTTTATATTCCATGTATAAGAGAAATAATACAGTATTTGTCTTTCTCTGTCTTACTTATTTCACTTCATGTAATGTCTTCGAGGTCCATCCACATTGTCACAAATGGCAAGATTTCTTTTTTTTTCTTCTCTGAATAATATTCCATTGTATATATACCAAATCTTCTTTATCCATTCATCTGTCAATAACACAGCTGTTTCCATATCTTGGGTATTGTAAATAATGCTGCACTGAACACAGGAGTTCATGTATCTTTTCAAGTTAGTGTCTTGATTTTCTTCAGATGAAAATCCAGAAGTAGAATCGTGGGATCATTTGGTAGTTCTATTTTTAATTTTTTGAGGAAACTTCATACTGTTTTCATAGTGACTGCATCAATTTACATTCCCACCAACAGTGCACAAGGGTTCCCTTTTCACCACATCCTCACCAACATGTATTTCTAGTCTTTTTGATGATAACCATTCTAACAAGTGTGAAGTGATATCTCATTTTGGTTTTGATGTGCATTTCACTGATGATTAGTGATGTTGAGCATCTTTTTAAAGATAATAAATGTGTATTACAGTATTTAAGCTATAAATAAATAAATAAATACAGAAGTCCCTAGGAATACTAACTCCAAACTAGTAAAACATGTTAAGATGTCTATAAACTTAAGAAAATACACTGAAATATTATTATGATTGTATTAAGTGTGTTTGAGAATTGTGAGAAGTCTTTTCCTTGTTTTACCCATTATGATCCTATTGTAGATACTTTTTTAATCTAATAAACATGCATAGTAAAAATGTATAAATATGCTTGCTGACTCTTCTCTAGACTCATTCCCATACAGACATCTGTAAGGCAGACACCCCTTCCTCCAAACATTCTGTGCTATCATACCATTTTTCTTAATAAGCAAGTCCAGACTGCGATCCAAAAGATCATCTGATTCCCTGTTTTCCCTGACACCACTGGGCCCATCCCAAAAAACACTGGGAAGGTTTGTCAAACTACCAACGTTCCCACCACAGCATTTTATACATCTGCCCCTGACTCTTCATCTTCTGTTCTACTTCCCCTGCTCGTGGGGCTGGGGTTATACCCTGGCCTTCTCAGGCCTTCTCTGCTGCCTAGCCTGTGTTGAAGGCTGCCACAGTTGGGTTACTTATCCACATAACACATGACACTTAAACCTTTGTCTCCCATCAGTCATTCATGGGTTTCTGGGAGATGGTCATCTCCTACCTGATTAGGATGATTGTAGAATAGATTGTTGAAGAGGTAGTTTAGTGCAATGGTTCTTACGGTGTGGTCCCTGGGCATTATTCCTCCCAGGAACTTATTAGAACTACAGATTTTTGGGTACCACCCAGGCCTTCTGAATCAGAAACTCTGGGGGTGGTGCCCAGCAAGCTACAGTTTGCTAAGTTCCCCAGGTAATTCTAACTAAAATTTGTGAACCACTGCTCATCTTGATCTGCCCTCTCACATTTAGCCTCAGTCATAAGCAGGCTTCAGACTCTCAGAGGTCAGACTTCTAAGGATATATATAATATGTATATACAATATATTTATATTTAATATTAAAAGCTTTTCTATATATAGCTTGATGTGCCTGACAGAACTAATGTGACATGATAACAACCAAGTAAATGAGGAAATTGGGATAAAGACTAAACAGCAATAAGGAAAATTAGATGAAGTTGGGAAATATTCATACACAGCAAGCCCCCAGTAACCTTTGTAGAGGAAGAAGGGAAAGGTGACAGTATTTAAGAGCTGCTAAAGAAAAGAGAAAACATAATCACTTCACGTCTTTAGAGAATCACAAGATAGCAACCTATATAAGAGCTATAGCATAGCTCTTTCTGGTTTTTGGAACAGAGATGTTCCTTTCCTAGATCCTCACATGCAGACTGTCTAGTATGTAGCATCTTCTCCAATTCCCGCATACAAGTTGTTAGGAGACATTTCTTTCTTTTTTTAAATTAATTAAATAATCTATTTATTTTTATTTTTGGCTGCGTTGGGTCTTCGCTACTGCGTGTGGGTTCTCTGGTTGCGTCGAGTGGGGGCTACTCTTTGTTGCGGTGTGCGGGCTTCTCATTGCGGTGGCTTCTCTTGTTGCAGAGCATGGGCTCTAGGTCCGCCTGCAGCAGGCAGGCTCAGTAGTTGTGGCTTGCGGGCTCTACAGCACAGGCTCAGTCGTTGTGGCGCACGGGCTTAGTTGCTCTGCAGCATGTGGGATCTTCCTGGACCAGGGCTTGAACCCGTGTCCCCTGCATTGGCAGGCAGATTCTTAACCACTGTGCCCAGGGAAGCTCGAGGAGACATTTCTTGTACCACCTCTCAATTTAGCTGATGGCATAAACCCCAAAGCACATGCTGGTAACTGCATTTCTATTTTTTTTTTTTTTTGGTACGCGGGCCTCTCACCGTTGCGGCCTCTCCCACCGCGGAGCACAGGCCCCGGATTCACAGGCCCAGCGGCCACGGCTCACGGGCCCAGTCGCTCCGCGGCACGCGGGATCCTCCTGGACCGGGGCACAAACCCGCGTCCCCTGCATCGGCAGGCGGACTCCCAACCACTGCGCCACCAGGGAAGTCCAGTAACTGCATTTCTTGAGGGATGTTCTTGAGGGGTGTGTTCAAGTGTTCAGTCTGGTGTTTGCCTAATGACCTGACTTAATCCAGAGATAAATCGTAGAGTGTTTAGTTCTAGTCTACTTAATCCAGAGATAAATCGTAGAGTGTTTAGTTCTAGTCTTTCTCTACATTTTAAGCATACATCTTATCTTCCAAGAAATTCAATCTTTAACTTTATGGGTTGATTTTAAACATGACACTATTTTCCAAATATAAAAGTATATTATTAAGAGAAGTCTGGTTCTACAAATCAGGCATGCCCCCTCATATCAGTCTGGTACTTTCCACTCCCTTTCCCCTTGGAGTATCACTGATCTGGACGCATGAAAGAAATCAGTATTTCTCAAGAAATCCTCAAAGTTATTTACTGCAGTGGAGCTGCTGATAAGCGTGGCCTACAGGGATTTCAGGTAAGTCTATTGCCAGACAGGGGAACCTCCAGGGCTTTTACATCCAGCTAGACGAGGGAGGCTTCCAGGGGCAAGGGCACTCAACAAGCCAAGCCATCAAGGGAGAAAGGAGGGGAAGAGAAGGCCTATGGCTGATGGAAGTCCCAGAGGGCAGGAGGACCTGGCTTCTGGCAAAAGAAACCCAGATTGATTATGTCATGAAGCTGTTTCCAC
Organism: Delphinus delphis; assembly: GCF_949987515.2. NCBI lineage: Eukaryota > Metazoa > Chordata > Mammalia > Artiodactyla > Delphinidae > Delphinus > Delphinus delphis. The sequence continues at coordinate 50,463,916 of NC_082698.1, read as the reverse complement.
TCTCAGCACTCCGGTGTGCCTATTTCTTCCACTCAATCTCAGTAAGATCCGGCAGAGTGTTGGTTCTCAGTAAGATCCGGCATTATCCAGAGCAAGCACCGGAGGGCAGAAAACAGGGATGGACCTGAAAACACAAAATGTTAGATCTGTCCACTTCACCGAAATGTGGGAGAGGAGCCCATGTCAGTCCCAAAGCTCAGACTACTCCTAACTTTTCGGGGTCAGGAGGTTTAGTTGACAGGTTTGACCGAGGTAAAGAGGCAAATGTTGGTCCAGGAGGCCGGCTATAGGTGCGTCAGCCACCAGGCTGGCGTCACAAGTTGGGCGCAGGAAAGGCCTGAGTCAGGGGGCAGAGAGGCAAGGTCAGTGGAAGGGGGCGGGTCCTGAAGTGGGGGCGTAGCCTGGGAAAGGCTGGCGAGAGGGCGGGGCGGTGCCAGAAATGGGCAGAAGCCGGAGTCAGGCGGCAGGGGCGGGCCCAAAGGCGGGGCCTAACCTCGTGAGGCTCGCGCCTGCGCAGGGCGTCTCGGGGGCGGGGCTGCGCGCGCGCGGTTCGGGGGCCCCGGAGGGCGGAGTCCAGGAGGGCGCCGGCCGAGGGAGGGGGCGCGGTGGCTCTGGAGTCCAGCGCTCCCTCAGGCCGTGGACGTGATGCTGGCTGCTGTGGGTCGGGCGGCTGGGCCAGCGGGGATGTGACGGGCGGCTCCTCGCCTCACCTGCCGTCCTTTGGCTTGTAGGTCGCTGGGCGACCCGCAGCCGGGCCGCGGCTGAGGAGGCGGCGCGACCTCCGCACGGTGAGAGTCGGGGTCGGGGCGGGAGCAGGGGCCGGGGTCGGGGCGGGGCGAGCGCCCGCGGCAGCCCTGGGCAGGGGGCGCGGTCCGGGGCCCAGGTCCGGGCGCCCGGGATAGGGCCGTGGCGTCCTCCGGCCTCCTGTCCTCCGGAGCGACCCTCTGGAGTCTCCGCCAGCCGCCTGAGGGCAGGCAGGCGTGGAGCGGGGAGGTCGGACGCCCCTCGCCCCTGGGGCTGTGACAGGCATATCAGGGCCCGTGGGCCGCTGCGGCTGCGGCCCTCTCTCAAGGAGAAATCAGGGCGAGGCTGAGATACCCAGTGATTTCAGAGCCAGGATGCTAGTGAGGGATGATAGGGAAAGTACCAAGTACCGGGGTGCCCCGAATGACTGTGGTTTTTTTTTTTTTTAATTACTGGGCCCAAACAAAGACACACCCTAAACACATCCTGAGACAAAACTTTGGTGGACCACATCGTTCCCATAGGTTCAGATGCTGCTTCTCTCTCCTTTTTAGACATCTGCTGTTTTTATACATATATATATATATTTTTAATGCACCTACTCTTTTTTGTCAGGCAAAGGGAGAATGACTCCTTTGAGGGAGCATTTGACGGCTAAGCTTGAGTTTGAATTTCAGTAATTGCAAATTCATCTTTGTGGGCTACCCAGCCAGTTAGGCTTGCTGTTCCTAGACTAGGCCTGAACAGTGGGAAATTACTGATGCAGGGACTCTTCGTAGTCCCAGATTGGAATGTCTGTGTTTCACTCCCATTGGTGAGATAAATGGAGCTTAGGCTTTCCAAAATAACCTTTTGAAAGGCATTTCTTTTCTCCCTTTTTTTCCTGAGCATTAAAATATTAATGGAACCTATTAATTTTGCCAGTTTTTTCTTTTTCTTCTTCTTAAGCATCATCTTCTAGACTAGTTTTAAAGAGAGTTTGGTTGTGGCACCTCTTCTTTAACCAAAAGGCATTTAAGATACTTGCCTTCTGCAAAAGATAGTCACAAAAAACATGTCTTATCTGTAATCAATATATGTATTATAAGGATTTAAACATTCCTGAATGTTTTGCCTGAAGTCAGTCTTAGATGTTATTACTGTTTGCCTCTCTTAATTTATTACTTAGTATCTTTAGTATTTTCTTATTTGCTTGTTTTCTTTAGTGTTCTCAACAACACTGATGTCAAATAATCTTTGGGTAAACACACACTTTCTTGAACCTTTAGCTGTAATTCATACTGTTTTACTTCAGTGTTGTATTAATACGCCATAGTAAGAAACTGCTAGAAGCCATCCTGAACAGCAGGAACTCTCCATTTAAAAAAACACAACAAGGCAATTTATTGTACCTTTTCACATCCAGACCTTCATTTTCTGTTTGTTGTCTTGACTCAACTTTGATTGGGGAAGAAGAGGGGACTTTGATTTCATGTTTAAAAGTCTGGCAGTGACTCTTCATAATCTGTATTTGATAAAAGTCAGAGCCCTTCACGATTTCTCGTACTTGTCTTTGTTTCTCATTTCATCTTCTACCATTTTGCCTGCCCTCTGAATAAAGACTACTTAGAGTTCTCTGAAGATGTCATCTTCCTTTGTGGTTTTACACTGTTGCCTCTATTGAGAATTCTTCTCCATCTAGTAAACAACTTACCCTTCAAGACCTGACCAAATTATCACCTCTGAATCTTGTCCAGACATCTTATCTCACTTGTCTTCACTGATCCACTAGTACATTGTACATTCTGCAGTTAGGACTTGTCAGTTGGTAGTTAATGATTTGTTAATATGGCTGTGTTCACCAGACTTTTGGGCTTCTTAAGGGAAGGGACCTTTGCAACCCTAACACATGCTGTTTTATGGCACAGGTGCTCACAAGCTGTTTACTGAATGAACTTTTGAGGAATGCTCCTAATCTTGAATATAGTTTATAGGTAAAGTATATTAACTACCTCTTTCTGTGTTAGAAAACTTAGAAGCGGTGACTGCACAAGGTACTTTAAAATTTCCAGGAATAAAGTCAAAATTGTTGTTGCTGGTTAGGAATGAAACCCCACTTAAGACAGAAAAAAACCAATATGTTTTATGACACAAGAATAAAAAGAATATGGCCAGTAAGTATTGCTGTTTCTTTAATTTTTTTTTTTTTTTTTTTTGCGGTACATGGGCCTCTCACTGTTGTGGCCTCTCCCGTTAAGGAGCACAGGCTCTGGACGCGCAGGCTCAGCAGCCATGGCCCACGGGCCCAGCCGCTCCGCCGCATGCGGGATCTTCCCGGACCGGGGCACGAACCCATGTCCCCTGCATCGGCAGGCGGACCCTCAACCACTGCACCATCAGGGAAGCCCTTGCTGTTTCTTTAATTTAGGACTTTAAGACAAAGAAATTTGCCCAAGGTCATGCAGGTAGAAGGGGACAGAGATGGGATACAATCCAGGTCTTTTGACCATCTGTGTCCTTGCCCCCAGTTGCCTACTTCTAAGTCTTGTTTTATAATCAGAGTGGGAGATTTTGAGAGAGTTGGACGTATATTGGTTAAAGGGGTCTATTAGTAGGATATTGAACTTGAAAGAATTCATAGATTATTTGTTTCAACTTTAAAAATTTTACCCGTTAAACGACTGACACCCCAAAGGGCAAGAAACTTACTTGAAGTTACTAAGAGTCACTTGTATCCCACATCTCCTGATGTCACACTTGTGTATTTTTCATTATTCCATGGTGCTTTGGGGGAAAATGAGGAAGTTGTCAATTTTCAGAGGGAGAGCAAATCAGCTTCCACTTTCAATCTCTTTGGCTGCTTAATTGCCTGCTGCTTCTAGGGTCTTAGAGCCCTTGAGGCTAAGAAACATGATGATTCATTTTAGGATATAGGAGAAACCTAACCTCCACTATTCCATTCGTCTGGGGTTTTTGACCTCATTGCTGGATAGAGTGCTCCTTAATAAGTGGCTTCTGCTCACCATATGGAGACCCCCACATACAGTTACATTTTGATGGTAAAATGAGATTTAATAAAATAAGGTTACAGCTGGCTAATAGCATGGCTAAAATTACATGTATCGCTAGTCTGTACGTGAAAAGAGCCTATCTGATTACTTCTATGTGATAGGTTTTTTGGAAAAGAAAAATTGTGGTTTTATGCCTTTGAAAAGTTAGTTTTGAAATGTGTACTTCCTATGGGAGGCCTGATCAATTCTAACAGACAACTTAATGATCAAAGAAATAAGGAAAAAAAATAAACTTAAAATATTCTCTTATTCATTTCTCATCATATATACATGATTTTGTACTGTAATCACAGCATTACAGTTCAATTTTTGCCTTCATGTTTATGTTTTCTTACTGCTATAGTTTTTATATATTTAAATTATCATACAGTGTTACAGTGAGTTGATTTATTTACTTATTTATAATTATTGGACATCTCAGCTGCTTCCCGTTTTTCACGGGATGCAGTTAACATGGAGATGTCCTTTGTTTTGCTTCTTTCCTTTCGGCTAAAGCCCCAGGCGGGGGATTATAAGGTCAAAAGGTATGAAGGGTTTTGTCACTTTTGAAAAATATTGCTAGGTTTGTTTCTGAAAGGTAGTATTTTTTTTTTTACTGCTTCCAGCAGTTTGGTTGACCAGTTTTATCTTTTACAGGCTTTTGTTTTGAACTTTTTTTTTTTTCAAATGGGTATAAGGGTACCTGCTGTCTAAGATCACTATTCACAATAGAAAAGGAAGTGCAGTATTTCTCTCATTTTATTTCCTCCTTTGTATGAATTGTTTGTCCTTTGCCCATAAATTTACTGGACTCTTCTTACCAATTTTCATTAGTACCTAGCATCATAAATATATTATTCTCTTGAAATATGTTTGTGATCTGTTTTATTTTTGTTATTTTTATTGTTGTAGACTTTGCAGTTTTAAAATTATTAAAGTCATTGACCACAACAACAAAAACCAAAAAAAAATCATTGACAATTTTTGTGTGTGATTTCATCTTTTGATTGTGAGCTCTACGAACAAATGTCACTCTACCATCTGATGCATATTTTTATTTTCTTAAGCTTCTATGGTTCTTTTTGTTATATGTATATATCTTTAACAATAATATATGCAATTGAGATTGCATTTAATTTTTGTGGATTTTATACTATAGAGAATCACATTCTTATAAATATCTAAGTGAGTTTCCATTGGTAAACTGCTGCCTTTTTTCTTCTTGAACTTGAATAGGAAACAAAACAAAACGAAACTAACCTAGTTTTTTTTATAAATGGGTATTTGTTTTTTAATAAGTTATAGTAAACTTAGGCAAAAATTTCATGAAAGCAGTTTTTGGTTAATTGAAGTTTTTGTTGTTTCTGGATTAACTAGAAGATCATTTCTGATTTAACTTTTATTAATCATTCTAAAATGTACGAAAATAAAACCTTGGTTATCTTCTTCCTTTGGGAGTAAGACATTCTAGATAGATGAGACAACCCTGGTGTAGTAATTAACATTGATTGAGTGCTGGTTACTTTGCTGGTACTTGGATAGAATTTCTTACTTAATCCTCATAACAACCCTAAGATGTAGGTTCTTTTCATATCCTCATTTTGCACATGAGAAAGAGAGGTAAGGTGACCCGCCAAAGGTAACACAGCTAGGAAGCATCGGAACCAGAACTCAAACAGCCTGCTTTTAAAGGGCTCTATTTGAAAAGTATATTATATTACTTTATTTTCTCTGCTAAGGATTTGAACTTTATCTCTTAGGTACTGGAAAAATATTAGATGTTTCAAAGCAAAGGGATGATATAGTATGTTATATCTTTTAGGGAGATGGCTGATGTGGCAAAGTGGAAATATATTGAATTGTGTTTCTGATAGGAAGTGGTTGAAATAGGTCTAATGAGAAATGAAGCCTAAACTGCAAGTTGGAAGTGGAGATCAGGGGTATTATAGAAAGCTGTGGGGCTTAGTAACTGATAAGAGAGTGGGAAGCTGGAGTGTTGATTTGGACGTTATCAAGTGGGGTAATGACAGATGAATATGCGCTCACAGCGCTTTGTTATATTTCTTTCATAGCATTGACTGGGATTTATTGTACCTAACTTAGTGACACAACTAACTCCCCCACTGGGTTATGTACTTGTCAAGGACAGGGACTGAGTAGAAAGCATGAGCTAATACAGGATGAGCTAATTCAGGAAGATGGCAAGAGACTGAACTGGGGGTAGGAAACACCAAAATCAAAAAGTGGCTGGAGGAAGAGAAGCTCTAGAGAATGACAGTTGTCAGGGAGGAGGGGGAAGAGCCATCAGTGCAGGATTAGAAGAGGAGCCTTAAGGAGAGGGAAGTATTCGCACAGAAGTAAACACGGAATGCCACCTCACGCTACGAACAGTTTTGGTTCGCGTGCACTACTGTGATTTGCTGATGGCCAGTGGCTGCATAGCATTAAATCGTCTTTCCTTTGTTACTGACCTCCCCGCCCCCCGCCCCGGCCCCCCGCCCCTCCCCCTTTCTCAGAGTATCCTGTGCCCTCTTTTAGCTTCTACCATCTTCTTGCTACAGGTGCTGATGCTGGGGCGTGACTCAGCCTATAGAGAGCAACCAATCAGAACGCTCCTTTCTTTTTAAGTGAATTGACCAATCAAGAGTATGATAGGTGTAATCTCTGAGTTTTTAGCTCTTCTCTGCTGAGTTGATTGCCTTTGAATGCCCCCAGAGTTACCTCTCTGACTTCAAATGGGTTATTTTGAGATTTGGAGCCATTGGGAAGCCAGAGAATTCTTAAAGCCTGCGTCCATGAAAGTGAAAGATTTTCACCTTTCCCATGTTGATCAGTAAGTTAGTTCGAAAATATTTAGATCATCTTTGAGGATTGTTGATCTTAAAAATGCCCCAGGACCATCATTCCAAATAATTAAGAATCTCTCTTCTCTTTGTATAGTTTTGTTATTATCTAAAGTGTGGGAATTTGTTTTAAATTTTAAATTTCCTCGGTCAGTTCATAACTTCATGTTTGTTTTTCGAAGAGTGACTTAGAAAAGGAATTTGTGCATGATTTCTTCTGCTACCTTTTGCTTCAGAGCATCGTTATCCTTCACTGTCTGTGTTGTCCTTCCTTGTATTCATCTGCCCAGTTTCTTCTATACTTGGTAAGTAGAATAGGAAGGGGGAAAAGAGAAAAAACATGGGTAATTATTCCTCTCCCCTGCTTTTCCATGGTTGTTACCACTCTTCCCTCCCCCATTACTGCTCTCAGCTGTCCATTTTGGCATGGTCTCCTGCGCCATCTCTTCAATTCTATGTATGGTAATGGGAGATGCAAGACAGCTCTTTAGCTGAGGAATGCTGGATTTCTCAGGGTTTTGGTTCCTCTGTGATCTCTGTTTTGGTGTCATATTGAAGAGCCCAGGTGACATCTTGTATCTTAACAGATGCTTTCTATTCCCTGGCAATCTACCTCTCTTTAAAATGGAAAAAAATAAATCCAGGTCCTGTTTCTTTGAATTTGCTCTCTCTTTCTTTCCCTCCCTCTCTTTCTCTCTCTCCCCTTCTCCCCCCTCCACACACCTCCCTCCCCCCATATCAAGATACCACAGTCTCTTGATGACAGATACCCTAGTGCATACACTAGAGAAAATGAAGATAGGCAGACACCAGAAGGTACTTTGAATTGTTGTTGTCATTACATTAATGATATTTGGTTGCAGCCTGAGTGCTTTGGGGAAATTTGAGAGCTTTCTCTGACCATTATGTCTTGGCAGCCAGCGTTAGGGTTGGGAGTTACAATTTTCTCAGAAGCCCATACCTTAGAAAAGCAGGGACTATTCCTAACAGCTATTTAAGTGTGTAGAATGGGTCTGGTAATATTTTGGTCTAACTTGGTAGGCCAGCTTACAGGAAACATATCCAGGTGGTATTTCTTTACAGGGAATAGCGAGGCAGGGATGGCCATTTCTTCTTCTTTCTTTTATTTTTATTTAAACATTTTATCTCAAGCTTATTTTCTTTATTTTAAGATAGTCTGGACTTGTCAGCCCTTATTTATTATTGGCATCAGCTAGACATGTAGACTTGGCCATTGTTGTGGCCACTTTTGCAGTTGATGTTTTTTTCACTACTTGAGGATTTCTACACTGTAAGTTTCCTCAACCCAGACTTTGAGACCAGATCCTGAATCTGGATTTTCCTCATTCATGCCATCTTTCCATTCAACAAATACCAGCTGGGCACTTGCTAGTAATGGTGCAGTGAAGAAAACACATTTTCTGACCTTGTGGAACTTATATTCTAATAATAAGATACAGAAAATAAACAAGTATGTATGCAATATGTCAGCTATTATACTGCTGTGGAAAAAAACAAAGCAGAATAAGGTGAAAAGAACACAGGGGATGCTGCAGTGATCAGTGGTGAGCAGAGATGTGGAAGAAGTGAGGTTGTGATCTAATTTGTACAGATACTAGGGGAGAGCATTTGAGGAAGATGGAATAAGAGTGCAGATGTCTTTTGTCTGAAGCATGCTTGTCCTGTTTGAGGAGTGATAAACAGATCATTGGAGGCCTTGTGAGGAATGATTGGTGGAAGATGAGGCCAGAGAGGTGGGTGAAGGGGCCAAAGGGATGGTAGTGGGAGTGCAAAATAGATCATATATGGCCTTACAGGCCAATAGAACTTTTTGGCTTTTACCCTGAAAGTGGGAAGCCATCCATTGATTTTGACTTGTTTTAAATAGACCTTTCCACTGGTGTGTAGAGAATGTCATAGGCGGGCATAATGAGATAATTCAGCAGGCTTCAGCAATAATGCCATGTGGGAGATGATGGTGATTTTAGGCAGGGTTAGGAGAAGTGCTCACAGTATATTTTGAAGGCAGAGCCAACAGAATTTGATGGTGGATTAGATGTGGGTTGTAGGTTTTGACCTGAACCACTGAAAGAATGGAGTTTACCGAGATGGGGAAGACTGCAGGAGAAGCAGGTTTTAGGGGGAGTAAGGCGTTCAGTTTTGGATATGTTAGCAGTCCAAGTGGAGACACTGTCTAGACAGCTGGGTATACATGAGTCTGCATTTCAGTTCAGAGGAGGGGCTGGGGATATAAATTTCCAGTCATTGGCATAGAGATAGTATTTAATACCATTAGAACTGATTAAGATAATCTAGGAAGTGAGTGTGACTGGAGAAGTCAGAGACTTTGCCTTGGGGTCCTCTAATGAGAGAGAGGGACCTGGAGAGAGAGTTAGTGCTAGAGCTAAAAAATGAGAGTAAGAAGCACCCTCCAAAGAAGGAAAATGAAGAGTGAGTGGTTATCTCTGAAGCCAAGTGAAATGTTTTAAGAAGGGGGAAGTGAGTGATCAGTTTTGTTGGCTGCAGTTAGATCGGGGACTAAGATGTGACTTAGATTTAACAATATGAAAATCATTGGTGGGAATTCCTTGGAGGTCCAGTGGTTAGGACTCCGCACTTCTACTCATTGCAGGGGGCATGGGTTTGATCCCTGGTCAGGGAATGAGGATTCCTCATTCCTCGTGGTACAACCAAAAAAAAACCAAACAAACAAAAAAGGAAAATCATTGGTGACCTTAAGTTGTTCATGGTGGATTAATGGAGATGAAAACTTGATTGGAGAGGGTTTAAGAGGGACCTGTAGGAGAGAAATTGGAGACAGCCAGTGTTTTCAAGGAGTCTCAACTGAAACTGAGGAAAAACAGGGTGCTGGCTGGAGGGGATGTGGAGTCAAGGAATTTTAATTTTTTTAAAAGATGGGTGCTTTTCTAGTATATTTGTAGCTGATGGAATGACCCAGTAGAGAGAAAAAAAATTACAGGAACTATTTCTTTGAAAAATAAATGAAATTAATTTTATCCTTATCTGTGACCCTAAGGTCTGTCATTATCATATATGTGTCCTTATGTACTGACCTATATTTTTTCAAATGAAGACAGTGACTAGTGGAGATAGGTATTAAAGAACATCCCTTCCCCCCAGTTTGGTGAATTTTCATCAGTTCAAAACTGTTGTTTTTATATGTGGGTAACAAAATTTTTAATGAATTATTAGGAATCCATTAAATAATCTTTGTTGTTGTTGTTATTGACCAGTTTTTCTCTGGTAACTTTTTTTTTTTTGCGGTACGCGGGCCTCTCACTGTTGTGGCCTCTCCCATTGTGGAGCACAGGCTCCAGACGCACAGGCTCGGCGGCCATGGCTCACGGGCCTAGCTGCTCCGCGGCATGTGGAATCTTCCCAGACCGGGGCACGAACCCGTGTCCCCTGCATCGGCAGCCGGACTCTCAACCACTGCGCCACCAGGGAAGCCCTCTGGTAACTTTTTACTGATTATCATTCTCAGTAGTTTTGCACAGTGCTAGTAGCCATTTGGTAGGTTCTAAATTTGGATTTAGTAATCTCTGCCTGCTATGGTAGTTTTATTATGAAGTATCTTTTTTAAAAAGAAAAAAAATTTTTTTTAATAAAAAAAACCTTTTAAATTAAAGTATAGATGAAGTACGTTTAAGGGGAAAATTTGGTGGCCACTCTTTTTCCCTTTTTTTTTAATGTCCCTGATTGTACTTTTACTGTAATTGCTTCTGATTATTGAGTTGTTATCAGAGATGAATTCTGAAACTCATGGTTCAAAGCGCATATTACAGTTACAGCATTTATGTGCCTCTTTCTGTGGTTCATTTATGTTTGAGTAGGTAGTTGTCAGTATTTAGTGCTGGAGCATTATTGCAATTGCTTCTTAATCTTCTTCAGTTTTCCTCAAGGTTTTCTTCCCTTAGCCACTGCTACTGACTTTTGGATTTCTGAAACAAGTTTTGTTATTGCTTAAAAATCTTCTGTGGCTCTGCCCTGTTTTTTGCTTCTCCATCTCCTGCCTGCACTTGCACTCTGCTTTAGGGGATTTGGAGTACTCCTTAGGGCATTCTAATGCACATCTGATGTTTCTTACCACAGGACTATAGGATAAGGGTCAGATTCCTTATCAGTGTACAGAAAGTCTTCCATGAGCTGTGCCATGACATATCTGTCATGTTTCCATGAAGATGAGAAACTCTTTTTGACATCTCCATGCTTTTGCACATACTATTCCTTTTGTTCCAGAATACCATTCAGCTTCTTAGCTATCTTGTTAAATCACTTCATCTTTTAAAAAGCCCAACATAGGTGTCTCCTCTTCCAGGACAGCTTCTAGGTCTATTTTCATCATGCCTTCTCTACCCATCCTCCATTATATTCTTTGTTCTGTGTTACCTGTGTTTCTTTACATTTTGCAGTGACTTTGTTGTAGTATTTGCTATATGTTACTTTATTTGCTTTGTATCTGGTTCCCCTTGTCCCAATGCAAACTGATAGTCACTCAATAAATATTTTTGAATGAATGAATAAATAAAGCAAGTAATTATTTAGTATTGACCCAGTTTTTTTTAAACAAATTTATTTTATTTATTTATTTTTGGCTGCGTTGGGTCTTCGTTGCTGCAGGCGGGCTTTCTCTATGCTGCGTGTGGGCTTTCTGTAGTTGCGGCGAGTGGGGGCTACTCTTCGTTGCGGTGCGTGGGCTTCTTATTGCAGTGGCTTCTCTTGTTACGAAGCATGGGCTCTAGGTTTGTGGGCTCAGTAGTTGTGGCTCTCGGGCTCTAGAGCACGGGCTCAGTAGTTGTGGCGCATGGGCTTAGTTGCTCTGCGGCATGTGGAATCTTCCCGGACCAGGGCTCGAACCCATGTCCCCTGCATTGGCAGGCGGATTTTTAACCACTCTGCCACCAGGGAAGCCCTATTGACCCAGTTTTGATTGACCTATTTGGTTGGGCTTTTACATCAATTTAATTTTTACAGAATATGCAAGTAAGCAATTCAGATAGCATTCTTAAAGATAGAGTCATACCCCCAAAGTGTCTTAGGAAATTGGTATTTTGTTAAATATTTGTTCTTATGAGCAAATAATAAGATTTGTTGATGATTTCATGATGTATCTCAAAATTCTCTTTTTTGTTTGAATATCTGAATGCAGTTTACCCTTGAACAACACAAGTTTGAACTGCATGGGTCCACTTATGTGTGGAATTTTTTCAAGAGTAGATACTATAGTACTACAGGATCTTAGCTGGTGAAATCTGTGATGCAGAGGGACCAAGTATAGGGAGGGCTTACTGTAAGTTGTACTTGGATTTTTGGCTGAATGGAGGGTTGGCACCCCTAATCCCTATGGGTTTTTTTTCCTTCTGTGGTTTCATTTTTTGCTGTTTGATATTTCTATTTGAATGTTGTCCTTAGACACGTCTCATCCTAAACATATTTTAAACTCATTCCCTAAACTTGATCTTAACTTCTCCATTAGTGTTTTCTATATTACCGTCTTGTAGTCACTTAGGTTTCTCTGCAGTAACTTTAAGTCCCACTTCTATATTTTATCATTACTGAGTTCTATTGTAATTCAACAAAATTTTTTTGGCCTCTTCCTGTGTCCTGTTTTGTTAGTTCTAGTAATGAGAGGCCGAATAAGAGAGGGTCCCAGTCCACGAATGATTATGATGCAATGTGATGAGTATAATAATATGATTATTTTTAAAAATTTATTTTATTTATTTTGTTTCTGGCTGCGTTGGGTCTTCGTTGCTGTGTGCGGGCCTTCTCTAGTTGCGGCGAGCGGGGGCTACTCTTCGTTGCAGTGCACGGGCTTCTCATTGTGGTGGCTTCTCTTATTGCAGAGCACGGGCTCTAGGCGTGCGGGCTTCAGTAGTTGCGGCCAGCGGGCTCAGTAGTTGTGGCTCGCGGGCTCTAGAGTGCAGCCTCAGTAGCTGTGGCACACAGGCTCAGCTGCTCTGCAGCATGTGGGATCTTCCCGGACCAGGGCTTGAACCCGTGTCCCCTGCATTGGCAGATGGACTCCCAACCACTCTGCCACCAGGGAAGCCCTATGATTATTATTATACTCCAGTCCACAGATGATTATGGTGCAATGTGATGAGTATAATAATATAGTAATAGTGGAATATCTAGGGCACACTGGGCTTAGAGAATATCTCTCCTTCATGTATCTCTTAATTCTTACTTTGTCTACTGCCAACCTCTTTCAGGCCCTCATTACTATGTTTAGATAATTTTAAGGCTGCTTAATAGCTTGTAACTCTCGTCATTCCAGTTCATCATGAATGTTGTCACCAGGGTAGTTGTTTCAAAAAGAAAAAAGAAAAGCTACTTGTCTTTCTTCTTCCTCACAGAATAAAATCTAAAATAGAATAAAATCTTGAATGCAAAGTCTTTGGCCCAGACTTCCTGTCTTGTCTTCTGCTACATGAACTTTCCATTCCAGCAAAACTCTTCTACATTCTGTTCCAAATACACTTTGCCAAATACACTTTGCACTCTTCCTTTTTTGTTTCCTTCTCCCAACAGTGTTTTTATTACTTTTGCTTCCTCTACTTGTTGAAATTGTATTAACCTTGGACATAGTTCCTAATTGTTAAATCCTGAGTGAACCATTTAGCTGATCGTGCCCATGTTCTTGACACCCTCTTTTTCTTGGCTTCCATGATATCACTCTCTCCTGTTTCTCTTTCTTACCTCTTCTTTCTCAGCTATCATTACTAACTCCTGTCCCTTAATGTTCATGTTTTCCAAGGTTTCAGCCTGACTTTTTTTTTCTTCATTGTTATGCTTTCTTGAACATATTATTTTTTGTTATCTCATATCTGTGTTCTTTTATCCACCCTAGTTTCTCTCTTGAGCATTACAGTCCTTAAGTTTGCTATTTAGAATGCCTACCTGATAGTTCAGCAGAAAACCTGAAATTTAAAACATCAAAAATTAGTACGTGGTCTTCTCCAGACTTATGTATTCACTTCATTTCCTGCCATGGTTAGTGATGCTGCCAGTCACTCAGTTACCCAAATTATAAACCTGAGAATCATCTTGACTTCTGTTCATTTTCCTTTGCCTGTCAAGTTCTGCTGATGGAGCTTTTCCTTCTCCATTCTCCTTACTGTTTCCTTCGGCCAGGCTCTAATATCCTGAGTAGACCATTGTAAAAAAAACCCTTTGAAAGTAATTCTTCTGCTTGGTCCTGGATATTCTACAGGAAATGCATGTTGGTTGTATCCAGTAGGAATGTCAAAGGCAAAATAATTTTGGATATGCCACCCTAGAATAGTGCTTGAACCATTAAAGGTCAATTTCCTAAATATCTCTGTTAGGTGATATTGTTAAGAAGTAGTTTATGCTTTTTACAAGAAATTTGCTTAAGAGTTAAGAATATGATTTGTAAGGATTAGTGGGGAAAAGCAAGAAAAGATATATGGATAAGTTCTAGAAGTGCTCTTATAGGACATTTTCTTAATGAGCTAGAAAAGAGATTAAAACTTTGAAAGCAACACTTGGTGCTTTGTGTCCAAATGCCAGTTAAAGAGCAATTAAGTATAAACCCTGCTTTCCACTTATACCAAACCACCCAAGGATCTGTGACCATACTACTATCTTTCAGGACTCCTTACCAGTCTTGGTACCATACTACCTCCTTGGCTCAAAATACCCACTCACCCACCTTGGTCCATCATGGAAACTCTGAAGACTTCTTCCTTTCTTAGCTTAACCCTTAAGCAGGAAGATCTTGAGGCTGTGAATAGATGAAAATAGGAGCTTTAGCGTGGGGAATTGTAAGCTAATGTATTTGAGTAGTACCTTGAAGAAATGCTGTTTAAACTCAGTTAATACCCAAAAGAGACTCCTGATATTATTGTTGCATGTTCCTGGAAGATGCAGGCCTAATATGCTGATGCTGCAGATGTGGTAACATAATCCCTGTACCTCTACATCATCTAATATTCATAAGCACAAGTTGTTTAGTATTGAATCGTCATTTTCTGATCCCAGATATAGTCATAGAAGAGCTCTTTAGTTTCTTGAATTTTGTCTTGGTTTGCTAACAGATTTTGTAAAATTTTGTAGAATTTATCTTGCTTGTTACATTTAAAGAAGTCCAAACTTGCAGAAGAAAGTATTTTTAAATTTGATCCTTTATATTCGGGATGATTTACCACATATTTCAAAATAATTGAATTTTACATGTTGTGAATGTTTTGCAAAAGTATTAAATGTATTTTTATTAGCCTTTGCTCTTGCTACATTGTTGATCTTTATTTACTTTTCTGATAAATGTAGAGTTTATGAGGCTGGCACTATATTCTCACCTGGAAATTACCTTGGAAAATCTATTTGAGCATTCTGTATTGTAGCATTTTGAAGTTCAGAGTGGGGTGTGTGTATCATTTTGGCTTATATTGTTCTGCCTAGGAACCTCCCTTGTGGAGGAGGTAAGAAAGAAAGGAAAAAGTCTTCAGAGAGAGTTCCCAAGGTGGACCAAGGTGGGTGAGTGGGCATTTTGAGCCAAGGGGGGTAGTATGGTACCAAGACTGGTAAGGAGTCCTGAAAGATCATAGTATGGTCACATATCTTTGGGTGGTTTAATATAAGTGGAAGGCAGGGTTTATTGGGTAGTTGTGGGAGAGAGCTGCTGCAAAGGAGTAAAAGCCAGATTTTGAAGGCTTTTGTAATCTTAGCTGCATTTTCTTACTGTGTGGCTATGGACAGATCATGTGATTTTTCCAAGTTTCGTTTTGCTTAAATCTGGAAAATAAGAATAATGAATATATCTACACTGTAGGATTGTTGTGAGATTTAAATGAGGTAATGCAGGTACCTGGCATACAACTTCTCAGCAGCTGTCACCTGCTGTTGTTAGTACTGTTTTAAGGTGTTTGTTCTTTGGAGGACCACTGAAGGATTTTAAATTGAAGAGTGACATCAGATATATGATTTTTCTTTTTCTTTTTCTGCGGTACACCGGCCTCTCACCGCCGCGGCCTCTCCCACCGCGGAACACAGGCTCCTGACGCGCAGGCCCAGCGTCCATGGCTCACGGGCCCAGCCGCTCCGTGGCACGTGGGATCCCCCCGGACCGGGGCATGAACCCGCGTCCCCCGCATCAGCAGGCAGACTCTCAACCACTGCGCCACCAGGGAAGCCCCAGATTTATGATTTTAAATATCAACTCTGGGAAAACTATAGGGATGAATTGAAGGGGAAGAAACTGAAGGTAGGGAATTAAGGAAATTTATGCTAGAATACTGGCTCTAGATGATAAGATTCTAGATTAAGAAATGAGGTAGTGTTGGAGAACACAGGACAGAGTTGAGAATTATTACAAATTGACATGTGCATTGTATTCCACGAGTTGGAGAGATCTAAAGGAAACTAGGAGAATAGACAGCCATCATATAGACAGAGTACCTAGATGAGTAGGAAACATTGTATTCTCCTACTTATAATAAGAGAGTGCAGAAGAGGATGGTTAGAAGCAAGTACTTGCCATTGCCAAGGAACTAATGACTGAGCTGGGTTGCCTACTGTTCCCCAGATGGGGCTGGAGGGTTTGGGCAACTCTGGATGAGTCCAGAGCAGTAACTTTGGGCAGCACATGGGGATTATATGCCAAGTGTCAGGAAGCTTTCATGAGTGGAGGAGAGAAGTGACGTAGACCACAAGTAGACCTTAAGCAGTACCAGGCATGAAATAGAGAAAGAGCTAGTTCCTAAGGGGTTGGAAGGACAAACTGACAGTGTTGTGATATATTTGGATTTTCTAAGTACTAAAAGAGGATCAAGCCCCACTAAGGACTAACCTAAGTTTTGTTAATTTTATAAGCCCAGTAGTATCCTTCAAGCATTTGGTATTTCAACGTTTGATAGTGAGACATTTTGCAGTATTACTATAGTAATAGTATTATTATAGTATTATTATAGTCATTTTGGGTAAAGATGTATTTCTGCTTTATAGTTTTGTTTTTGAAGTACTTTATGTGTATTCTCGTTTAATCATATTGTGACTGGCAAGTTTAATTGTAGTATTTGAAAACTACCTTTCACAGTAAAATGATTAGTTTTTAATTTGTTTACTAAGTTGCTTATTCTTACCTAACATAATTTTACTTAAAGTTACTTTCATAATAGAGAACAAAGTTGTGTCTAGAATATTATCATATGTATTTTCTTGTCACTGAAGCGTTCCTTGCGTTGTATTGACCAGTTGCCAGCATAGGTTAAATATAAATGTACTTTGATTTTAAGGTGTGGTTGATACTCAGGCCTCAGCCTTTAACTTTTTTTCAGTCATAGTTTATGAAATTATTTGTTATTGAAGTAGTTATGAAATTATTATTTGTGTTACTGAAGTAAACACGATTTGGGGATTGTGCATAGTGTTTTTAATATTTCAGTTCTTTATCAGCAACCCCTAGTTGCTGTGTCTCATTTGCTATGTAATTAGAGGAAGACTCTTTCTACATACTGCTATGTCCAAGGTAAAGAAAAAAACCAAAACACCTTTTTACTAGAATTGTAGTCATAACATATTTAGGTTCTTTAGTAACTTTTATTTCTTCCCTCAGCTTTTACTGAGTGTTTTTTCCTACATCTTTAAGAATTAAAAAAACCCAAATATGTTGTGGTCCTTGTTTTTTTTTTTTTTGGTACGCACACAGGTTTCCCACCAGGGAAACCCCATGGTGCATTTCTTTTAGTGTAGTCTAAGATTGCCTGTGTGTGGCCTTATCACACTGTTAACCCTTTTGAGCTCATCAACTAAAATTGCTAAAGTTAAACTAAGGCCCCAAATTTATTTTCTTGAGATTTAAAAACATTTTAATTTTTCTGCAGTAATGTATCAGATTGGCTTAGAGACCTGAAATAGACTGAATGACTTGAGGGATTGTTTAGGGTATTCTTTCCTGTCTAAATTATTTCTTGAAGGTACCAAAACCTTAGACTGCTGGTATATTATTTGAATGTTTTCTACCAAGACTACAATTCCTACTATCCTGAAATAGGTTACTATTTTAATATTTTCAATTAAAACTAATAATTAAGTGGTAATTATAACTAAAGTTTAGAAAGTTTTTTCTGAGAAGCTTACTTATATACTATAACTAGCATATTTAAAAGCAAACTTAAAAATAACTCCATACTTTGTTTTTACAGAGAAATGTCTTTAGAATTGAATTATAGTAATTTCCAAACTTAAAGATGTTTTATTTAATACTTGGAAAGCTATTTTCTCATAAAACCATTATTTTATGTTTGTCAACCCAAAATAATAGACAGTAACACCATTGGATGTTAGTAATTAAATCCAGAAAATAAAATTGATTGAAATTATGCTTTTTAATTGATATGTGAAGAAAATCAAGTTTTATTAGATGAGTATTGAGGAGATAGGTGGACATTTAAAAAGAATGAGGGGCTTGAGAGCAGGATTTCTGTGTTACTGTTCTTTGTATCTAGTAATTTGTTGTAAATGGTTGTTGAGTGAATTCTGAAAGAATTTCTAGGTAAGAATTTCTAGAAATTTCTAGAATTTCTAGGTTTCTTTTCTGTGTTAGAAAAGCTGGCTCTGTGGTCAACAGAATCTGAATGGAAATTCTTTTAACTTCTCTGGACTCAATTTCTTATATGATCTGTAATTTCCCAATTCCAAAGTTCTGGTTTATTAAATTTAAAGTACACTGTATGACAGAGTGGCATTTTTAAGGATATAGAGATTGTTTATAGCACTTTTATTTATTATATCTAATTTTACTTTAAAATATTTTTCATGATAAGCCATTTTTAACTGTTTATCTAATTTTCAAGGTTTATCTGTCTTCCTCAGGCACGTTTTGTGATTTATAAGTGGAGTGAAAATAAACAGGATTTTTTTTTTAAATTTATTTTTGGTTGTGTTGGGTCTTCGTTGCTGCACGCGGGCTTTCTCTAGTTGTGTCAAGTGGGGGCTACTCTTCATTGCGGTGCACAGGCTTCTCACTGCGGTGGCTTCTCGTTGTGGAGCACGGGCTCTAGGCGGTGCGGGCTTCAGTGCTTGTGGCTCGTGGGCTCTAGAGAACAGGCTCAGTAGTTGTGGCGCACAGGCTTAGTTGCTCCACGGCATGTGGGATCTTCCTGGACCAGGGCTCGAACCCATGTCCCCTGCATTGGCAGGTGGATTCTTAACCACTGCGCCACCAGGGAAGTCCCAACAAGAGGATTTTTTGTTTTTTTTTCTCTGAAGTAGTAACTGGGCAAGAATTTGAAAAGACAGAAGGAGAGATGGATAAATATTTGGTTTTTAAGTTTGTGTATAAGACTGTGCTGTCCATTATGGTAGCCTCTAGCCACGTGTAGCTTTTAAATTTAAATGAGTTAAAAGTAAATAAAAATAAAAATTTATTTCCTTAGCTACTGTAGTCATATTCTAAGGCTCAAGAGCCAATTGTGGTTAGTGACTACTGTATAGGACAGGGCAGATATAGAACATTTCCGTTATTGTAGAAAATTTTATGGATAGTGCTAGAATAAGAGATTGTATGGAATGGGATTACTCATGAGAGTGGAGACAGACAAAATGGTGACTTGTGTGCACACATTCCTTTTAAGGCTAAAGAGACTAAATCTTGAAGGTGGGGTGAGGGAGAGGAGATGTGTGAACAGGGCCCCAAAGACATACAATTGTTTACACTGGCCATCAGGTGACAGTGTCTACTCAGGTCTGGGGAAAGGGGAAGAATGAGGGGAGCAGTCCTATGGATGAGTGGCAGCCAGTGTGCAAGGTTTTTTTTTTATATATGGAAAAGTTTGTCAGTAGGGTCTTTACATTTTACAAGTTTCTTAGATGTTGCAATAAAATGTTTTATCCTTGTGTATTTTAAAACTTATAATCAGAACATTTTACATGCTGCACGCACATATATACACATAACTGAAACTAAAGTGTCATGAAGTACTTTCACTATGCATGATGCCTTCTGATATTTTCTGTTCTATTCTTATTGCTGTATATGTAGCAAAGGTATTGATTCATTATTAAGTAGGGAAAAACTGCTTTTTTAAATAAGTAAACTGCTTTTTTAAAAATAAATCTAGTTTCCAAAATATATAAAAATGACTCAGTGAAATGTTGCAAAATTAATTTTAAAAATCCAACTGAACATTATAACAACTGCTGAAGCTGTAACTGTCTTAGGTTCTACACTGGTTTTCCTTATATGAAATACAAAGGCAAAAATGTTTACATAAAATAATTACATTTTATAGTACTGTTTCAGGTTTGAAAAAACATTGCAGGCAAGTTTATTACTCTAAGTCCACTGAATGTGACATGCCTCGTTTCTTTGGTCTGACAAGTAAGACCATTACTACACACAAATGGAATCACTTACTTCACATGAAAAGACTGAGTCTGTCAACATTTTACTGTCTTTAATCTACCTTAATCTTTCATCGGTGGTTTGATAATAGAATTCCGATAAAGCCTTTTGAGGTTATCTGCAACTTCTGTCCTCCTTTGCTGGCATTTTCCCTCACAGTGGTCCATTCCAGTATTATTTTGTAATTCACCCCAAATAATATAATTATTTTTCACCTTCAGACAGTTTTGATTTTGATTTTTCAATTACATCAATCAGAATTTCTCCTTGCTGTTTGTTTGTTTTTTTTTGCGGTACGCGGGCCTCTCACTGTCGTGGCCTCTCCCGTTGCGGAGCACAGGCTCCGGACGCGCAGGCTCAGCGGCCGTGGCTCACGGGCCTAGCCGCTCCGCGGCATGTGGGATCTTCCCGGACCGGGGCACGAACCCGTGTCCCCTGCATCGGCAGGCGGACTCTCAACCACTGCGCCACCAGGGAAGCCCTCCTTGCTGTTTTTCTTCTTCAAACAATCAATGCCTACATTTATTTGTGTACTCTTCCAACATCTCTTTGCCTTCTATTTGTTCTCTAATAAGTTTTAGATTTCCCTGAACTTCACCTGCTACGTCTTTGCAAAAATGTCTTCCTTCGTCTGTCGCCTTGTCTCACTAAAAATTTCCCAGTTGTCATTTTATAGCTTCGTTTTTCCTTATTTGTTCCGTAACTTACTTTTAATGATGAAGCTGACAGTATCTCTCCTTTTACTTAGGATTTCTTTCCCAAACTGCTTTTAGAACTTCTGTCTGCATCATCTGAATCAGACAGTTCTACTTCCAGTGTTCTTATGTCATCTTCCTGTTTAGAGAATTGCTTTTCATTTTCCTTTTGTTGATTTCTTAGCTACCTCTAATTCCTTTAGGTGGTAAGAAGTATCTTTGACTCAGCGTACAAGAGACTTCCGTTTTTTTGGTTGCAATAGTTGTCTGATTTGCATTCCTTGTTCCATTTTCTTGGCTTTAGCTATGTTTGCATAAAGAATTATTTTAAGATACAGTTCCTACCCACGTTATAATTCATTGTTAAAAAGTGAATTTTTTTCTTACTGTGATATTCTTTTTTTTTTTTTTTTTTTTTTGCGGTACGCGGGCCTCTCACTGTTGTGGCCTCTCCCGTTGGGGAGCACAGGCTCCGGACATGCAGGCTCAGTGGCCATGACTCACGGGCCCAGCCGCTCCGCGGCATGTGGGATCTTCCCGGACCGGGGCACGAACCCGTGTCCCCTGCATCGGCAGGCGGACTCTCAACCACTGTGCCACCAGGGAAGCCCTCTTACTGTGATATTCTTGAAAAAAACTGCAATTTGTATATTATTTATTTTCAGTTCTTCAGAAGGCTCTAGTAACTGTTGTCTCCCCCTTGTGGCTACATTTTTTTCTCTTATTGGAGTTAAATTGAGCATCTTTTTCAGCTTTCTATTTTCAATCCCTGACCCTTTTCATCATATTCTTGTTTCCCTGAAGTGTTGATTTCTTCAAAAAAATAGATTATTCTTTGGGTTTTTTTTCATTGAAATTGACTTTACTGTTACTTTGAATAATTCTTAAACATTTTCTCTTATCTATTCTATACAACTTTTACATTTAAAGAAGAAACAGATTTTCTGATTTGTGCTCCATGAATAAGTTTTTGAATATTTTTCACTGTTAAATTTGATTGATTCCTTCCCCATCCATTACAAAACTAAACAAACACATCCGTTACATATGCTTTTCTTGTAGTTCACCCAGGATGTTGGCCATCTCGTCCAGCACTAGAGAAGGTATTGGGAAAAGAGTGGAGTAGTCCATTCTATTCTAGTCTTTTCATTTACAACAAAACTTGCTTGTCATAAACCAATACATTGATGTCATGAACAACAGTTTGAAAAACACAGTATATTGCATCTTAGCTTAGAGAAAATGAATAGGAGAGAGGCTGTATAGGGTAATGGTTAAATTTGAATCCTGGCCCCACCACTTAGTAGCTGTGTGGTCTTGGGAAAACTACCTAACCCCTCTGTGTTTACTTTCTTGCTTTGTAAAATGATTACATTTACTTCATAAAGTAGTTGTGAAGGTTAATAAATATGAAACCGTTAGAACATTGCCTATCACATAGTAAGAGCTATAAGAGTGTTTGTTAGCTGCTATTGTTCCTGCTGTTACTACTACTACCACTACTATCACTACTCATCATATTGAGTGCTACTGACTTGGGTTCAGTAGTCTTGGTTCTTTATTATCTATGTGAACTGGGACAAGTTACTTAACCTCTGAAGAAAACTGAGTTTCTTCATCTCTGAAATGGGAATAAATGTACCTGTTGTGTGTTGTAATGATCAGCTGATCAGCACAGTGCCATACATATACTGTTCTTGATAAAAATTAATGTTTTTTTAATGTTTTTAATAAAAATTAATGTTTTTTTTAAAATGTTATCATTAAGACCCCTCACAGTCATGTTGTCCTCTTTTGTTTTCAGTAGGGACAATTAGGTTTTTCCACCCTCCTGGTCCCATAGGAAGGAGATTTTTCTATCCAGGTCATTGGAAACACTGCAGAGCCTGCCTTCCACAGGTGTTCTGTCTCTTGGGATATTGCCCTGAGTCGGTCCCACAACATCATTCACTTGTGTGCGCTGATGTCTGTTATGTGCCAGGCTCTGTGCTAGATGATGAGAACTTTAAAAATGAGTTTTTAAATTAAGCTATTGAGTAAATATTACAGACATTTTCATTACATTTATATTTTTGAAATTATTTGTATTGCCCACTGTCTCAATAATCTTGCTGGTTGAGTTTGCTCATAACATCTAATAAGACCTAGTCCCTGCTTTCTACAGCCCCGTTCAGCTGCAAGCACAATTCCCACATCCTGCAGGTTTAGCCAGTCCCGACTAAGGTGGGTGAGTGGAGCCTGCAGTAGTGTCCAGTGTTCCCAGGGCTAGAGCCCTGAGCAATGTGCCTGTCAAGCTACCACCTTCTTCGTGACTCAGCTGTAAATCAGAATGTCTGCCTTGTTTTCCTGTCTAGCATTCCAGGCCTCATCATGGGACTGGAAGCCCATCCTCATCTTATATCCTGTGGTATCTTGCTGTAGCTATTCTTCCCACCATTTTCTTATTTTTAATCTGCTGTTTTAGCTCTTTCTCTGCATCTTAGAAAAGAGAGCACAAAATTAGAAAAAACCAAAACTACTGCCTTTATTTCCTCTCAGGTTACTGCCTTTTTCTTTCTAGTCTTTGAAAGAATGGATTAACGTTTCCTGACTCTATTTCTTTACCTTATTTTTACTCTTGAACTCTGTAGTTTTCTGTGCCTCATCTTGTCTCCTGAAACTCCTCTGGCAAAGGTGACCAAATTTGCAAACTACCAAGGGTGATCATTCCTTTCAGTCTTTAGTTTTTCTTTGCTTATCTGTGGAATTTGACACTACTGCCTATTATTTTCAAATTCTCTTCCAGTTCTTTTCTTTCCTTTTGGATTGTGCATTCTCAGCCGCCTTTGTTGCTTTTTTCCCCTTCTGTCCATTCCTTAAATGTTCGTGATCCCCTGGATCTCCTTAGCCTTTCTTTCCTTTTTCTACATCTTCCCCAGATGACCTCACCTGTTTCTGGTAGAACATTTGACTGTTTTCTTTGTATTGACAGTTCCCAAATCATCTCCCATTCAGATCTTGCCCTTGCATTTCAGACTTCTTTACATGGCTTGTAAACATCCCCACCTGCACCCTCTGTAGGTACCTCAAAGTTACCTCAAAGTCAGCTTGACATGCTAAGTTTACGATCTCTTTCCCTAGACATAATGTTTGCCCTCAATTAAAGGCACCACCCTCTGTCCAGTCAGGCCTGGAATCATGAACCCTTTCTCCTCTCTACATCAAATTAGTCAATCAGTTATCCATTTCCATCTCCTACACCTAATCAGGCAGTCAATTATTCATCCATTTATTCATTAAATATTGTGCTCTCATTTTGTGTCCACTGTTATGATCAAATTCTCAAGATTCAGTATTGCTAATATCTTTTGTATTTGTATCTTTTCTCTAACCTTTTTGCTACAACCCTTGCCATCATTTTCATGTTAAAACCTCTTAACCTATCTACCTTTCTTCCTTTGGTCCATCCTTCATACTGAAATCAGAGCCAGTTTTCAAAATTCAGGTCAGGTCATTGCTTTCTGACTTAAAACCCTTTGGCTTCCTTACTGCCTGTAGTAAAGTTCAAATTTCTTAGTATGGCATTTAAGGCCTTTCGCAGGCTGTATTTTTTCCATTGAACTTTTCTCGTTTCCTGCAGCATTTCTTTGAACCCTGTTCACTACCCTTATTTAATTAATAACAGTTTCCTGAATGTGCCATGCTTGTTCTGTGCTTTTGTTTATACTCTTTACTTAGGCTGTATTGCTTCTCACATTTTCTTTATTATTATATTATTATTTACTATTTATCATTTGGACCCAACTCAAGCATTGGCTTCCTCTATGAAGCCATTTATGAAATCCCCTTCTCCCATTAAGTACTTTCTTTTTTGTACCCTCATGTACTATCCCATATACTCTCCTATAGCAATTATAGCACTTCATTGCCCTTTTCTTGTCTATATGTCTTTTTCTCTGTATTGGAGTGTCTGTTGTATCCACATCCTCTAGCATAGAGCCTGATTTGTAATAAATCTTTTAATAAATGTCTTCAAAAAGGCTTTCAATACATGTTTGATGACTGAATTAATGTATTCTAAGTCATGACCATGATGAAAACATTCCTTCCTTTGCCAGATCATAAGCTTCTCCTGGCAGGCATTATATCCTACCTTGTTTATTTTTTAGGATCTTGTCTCATAGATGCTTAACAAAAAAGTGTTATAGTAATCTGAGGTGGAGGTATGCAGTGAATTAAGTGGGGCTTCCCTGCAGAGGAAGAAGTTGAATTGTGATAGGCCTAAGCACAATAAGATTGCTCCTATATTCAGTGGTCCTTATGCCTTACATCATGATCAACTTATAGATGCAAATATTGTACCTAACTTTAATCACTCTGATTTTTACAAAATCAATAAGATTCTCAGTGCCAATACCTCTGGGGACTGATTAAATGCTGTTAACTAGTTTAAGGATGTTTACTTTTTAAAAATGTTAAAATATGAGTATCCTAGTTCAATTAAAAGTTGCAGAGTAATTATCTAAAATACTTTGTAATTAAATCACACAAAGAACATATAAAGAGCACAATCAGACTGAGATTGTGTCATGTCCCATTTCTTTTGTAATTTTCTTTTTTAAGAATGGAGACTTTTTAAAAAATTAATTAATTAACTTATTTTTGCTGTGTTGGGTCTTCATTTCTGTGGGAGGGCTTTCTCTAATTGTGGCAAGCGGGGGCCACTCTTCATCATGATGCGCAGGCCTCTCACTGTCGCGGCCTCTCCTGTTGCGGAGCATAGGCTCCAGACGCACAGGCTCAGTAGTTGTGGCTCACGGGCCCAGTTGCTCTGCGGCATGTGGGATCTTCCCAGACCAGGGCTCGAACCCGTGTCCCCTGCATTAGCAGGAAGATTCTCAACCACTGCGCCACCAGGGAAGCCCCTGTAATTTATTTTTTTAAAATAATGTTTTATGCCAAATGTTGTAGGTTTCTTGGAAAAAACTTAAAGAGTTAGGTGCCATGGGTATGAATAGGGAATGAGATTCCAAATTAGAATAAATTCTTAAGCAAGAAAGCTACCAGGGAGGAGACTGGCTTTTTCATTGGGTTTAATAACCCAGTGTGGTTTGTGGAGGGGTGGGAAAAAAATCAGTATCATGAATTTGGGTACCTGTTTTACCTAGGAAAATAGGAGTTTATTAACAGAAGCTTGTACTTGTGTCAGGCTGTGTTATGCTTTATACATATAAATGCTTTTATTGCTTTTTAAAAAAATTTATTTATTTATTTTTGGCTGCATTGGGTCTTCGTTGCTGCACGTGGGTTTTCTCTTCGAGCGGGGGCTACTCTTCGTTGTGGTGCGTGGGCTTCTCATTGCGGTGGCTTCTCTTGTTGCAGAGCACGGGCTCTAGGCACGCGGGCTCAGTAGTTGTAGCTCACGGGCTCTAGAGTGCAGGCTCAGTAGTTGTGGGGTATGGGCCTAGTTGCTCTGTGGCATGTGGGATCTTCCCGGACCAGGGCTCGAACCTGTGTCCCCTGCATTGGCAGGCGGATTCTCAACCACTGCGCCATCGGGGAAGCCCTAAATGCTTATATTGTTGATTAGAGGTAAAACTAACAAAATTCTCAGAAAATCACTGTTAAGGGATATGCTTTTCTTGCTTTCAACCTGCATTTATAAAATGCCAATTATGTGCGAGCCTATGTCCTAGGGCCACAGTGAGGAAACAGAAGAGTGAAAGGCATAGTTTGTATTCTCAAAGAACTTGGTTTCCAGTGAAGGGAACATAAACCTGGAGTGCTCTGAGGAACCCTTCTTGGCTTGTTGACAAGAAATAGGAGTACACATTCATTTGAATGTCCTACGCAGTTATTGAGTTTTACCTGAACTAAATAAATTTGGAGAGAGAGCTTTTGTGGTTGGCCAGGGGAGCTTCCAGTTCTTCTTTAGCTGCTAGTATTCTCTTTGTTCCTTAAATTAAAGTTTCAGGAAGTAATATACTTTGAATCTGCATTTAATAACATCATTTAATGTTCCCAAACCACAAATTCATTTTGAGACTTCCACAAGTTGCTTTGATCCCCATCTGCCTGAGTAAAAAATTGTAGCTAGAGGACAAAAAGGTCAGCTTGATTTAAAAAAAAAAAAAAAAAAAATGGGGTTTTGGGTTGAGCTCGGTGTGCACTCTTTAAAACCGTGAAGAATCTGGAATGAAGTTGTATTGTTTTAAACCTTTACTTTTGAAGGTGTTATTTTTACTTATTTAATTGCTATAATCAAGGCTTTGAATCAACTTGACATAGATAACAGCCAGAAAAAACATGGGAGAAGAAGATATGAGGGAAATGGTTGGGTAACACAAGGTAAAAAAAAAAAAATTTTTTTTTTTAAATTAACTGTGGTTATCTGAATGAGAAAGCAAGTTTCAAGAAGTGACTGGTAGGGGCATGTAGTCATCAGCATTGTTGTTCAGTTAACTGCTCTTGGACTCAGTAGTGAATTTATGCCTATGTAAAATCCCTAAAATGTATGCATTTCATACTTTCTAAAAAGCTATTTGAAAAACTAAAAAAAAAGAATATGAGTGGGTGGTTCCTCAGATGATAAGGTAATTGATATGAAAGAAATTTGAAAAAGAGAAAGCTCTTACTTGTTCTTTTGCAAAAACTTCTTTAATCAATACCTAGGTTCTTTGCAGTCTTCATGCTTCTCCTCTAACCTTAGCTATCCAGTTCCTTCCTTCACTGTTGTCCTTAGCTATCAGTAAACTTCTCAGAATATTTCATTCCTTTGTCAGGAAGGCAGTCTGCCTGGATCCTGGAATCAGGTAGAGTTGAACCTGAATTCTCTTAAGTAATTTATGAACTTGTGACTTTGGGCAAGTGTTTTAGCCTTTCTGAATCTTGGTTTATCTGTTTAAAATAGAATGAAATCTACCACCTTATAATATTAGGAAGATTAAACAATTAACAGGGACAATGTGGTAAGGATGTTACCTGTTATATAAGTACTCAGTAATATTTGCTCCTTCTTTTCCCTTCTTATCCAATTGTGGATTCCTTTTAAAAGCAAAAAACTTTGATTTGTAATTTAAAAAAAAAAGAATTTATAAGTAGTTCTGAAAATTCTTTCATATGTGAACTACCATACTTTAAATGTGCTATACTTAAAAAAATTATTCTTACAGGAAGTAACTCAAAATCTCAGATATTTCCAGGCCCTGTACCAGGTATTATTCTTAGTTCAGCATTAAACTAAAGCTCACAGACAATGTTAAAGTATTTCAGAGAAGATTATATCATTAGATGATGTAGTCAACATGTACTTTTTCAGACTTATGACTGCATTTTTTTTTTTTTCTTTTTGCGGTACGCGGGCTTCTCACTGTTGTGGCCTCTCCCGTTGTGGAGCACAGGCTCTGGACGCGCAGGCTCAGCGGCCATGGCTCACGGGCCCAGCCGCTCCGCGGCATGTGGGATCCTCCCCGACCAGGGCACGAACCCGTGTCCCCTGCGTTGGCAGGCAGACTCTGAACCACTGCGCCACCAGGGAAGCCCATGACTGCATTTTTTAATTGCTTAACCGACTGCATATCAGGTAAAGTGTAGCAAAGACAGCACAACTACTAAAATGAAGCAGATTCACAATGTCTGTTTTATTTCACTTCAGAGTTACAAGTAAGTATAGGAGAAAGTTTCATGAATATTTAAAGACAGAAGGTAGCTCATCAACAAATGAAGTGACAATATTCATAACATAAGCAAATATGGAAACTTTATAGAGTTGAGCTCTCAGATTAGCTTAGTTTTAAGACCACAGTCCAAGATGATTGATAACAATTATGTTGCAGTTATTTGTGCATTTAGAAGTCAGTAAATAATCTTGATAGGAAATAGTACATTCAGGTTCTAATCTTTTTTCTCCCCTGCCACGTGATAGTACCCTAAACATTTTGTAGTAACAGTGTGTCTTTCTTGTGGGCTTATCTTGTGCCTCTAAGTTATTAATACTTAAGATGTTCTTGGGGGATAACATATATTACCCTCATTTCAGACAGTCAAGTAGAAGCATAGAGAAGTGAAAGAATAGAGTGTTCTGTTCTCAGTCTACTTGTGACTGGCAGGGAAATGTTAAGGCCTTTCTGACTCACAGATGACTCACCAGAGGACAGAATCTTTAATGTGTGTTATTTAATGATTTGCAGAATGACCCTTATATCTAATATCATTACTAGTTTTCTTATGGTCACCCTGAAAGTATTTGTAGGTGTGGAGTATGTTTTGTGGTAAAGGTCATTATCAGAAAATGAGGATGGCAGTCATCCAGCATGGATATGCTGTCCCTTTTCCTGCTCATGGCAGATATTGCTGTTTGATCAAGATTCTTTACTGCAGAGTCTAGATTTCACCTCAGAGTCCTCAACGTATTGCTCAAGGCCGCTACTACCAATCAGTCACAGGCCCACAAAATGAAATTACTTTTCAGTCTTGGATTACTATTTATTAAATTAATTTGCACTAAGATTATGAGTTTACTTAAAAGTTGACCATCTGTCATATTTGTGATCCTATAGCAGGCACAGTTTATGTTCTCATACTTTCTTATGGGTCAAATAAACATGCACACAATTATAAGACAGATTCAGCTCTATTATTGGTGTGAAGGGAATA
Source organism: Delphinus delphis (assembly GCF_949987515.2). NCBI lineage: Eukaryota > Metazoa > Chordata > Mammalia > Artiodactyla > Delphinidae > Delphinus > Delphinus delphis. The sequence continues at coordinate 50,434,581 of NC_082698.1, read as the reverse complement.
GAGAAGGATGCAAAATTAATTTTAACTGGAAAGGTTTGTGAGTGTAATGATTTTGGACTTGGAGGGTAGGATCTTCAAGGTGGTCTTTACAACTTTAGCAAAGGCATAGAAGGTACAAAATATAGGATGGATTTGGGAGAATGATAGACAATGTGTCTTGGCTAGAATGTATAGTACTGCAGTGATAGGGTAGAAGCAAATAGAGAAGCTTGATCTCTGTACAGTGGGTTTTGGATTTTATTTTGTTGTTCCTGGGCCACACGTGGTTTTTAATCTATAGAATGACATGATCAGATCTGTGCTTTGAGAGAATAACTGTTTTGACAGTTTGAATAGAAATGGAGTCGGAATCTTGATAACGTAGGAATAGGAAGGCTTTTTAGTAATGCAGAAAGAGATGAGGGTAAGAACTAGAATTGTGGAATGGATATGGTGAATTTAGAATAAAATGTTAAAGATAAAATTGATAAGTGAAACAATAAATTGAGGTTGAAGTCTGGAGAAATTGAAATAGTAATTTATGAAAAAATAATGTCTGTTGACTAAAAAAATCCTCTTTTGTGTTTTATCCAAACTTCTATTTTTATGTCTTTTAAGTATATTTTCTGTAATATTAAACTTAATTTTAAATAATTTTTTTGGTAAGATTAAACTGTTTAAGAGTCTTGTTTGATACTGAATAAATAGTTTTAATTTTTTAAATGCAGTTTTTTAGTTAACATGTTTTAAATGGTAAAAATATGGGCATATTTAAAGTATTTAAGCAATAACGATGTAAAGGTGAAAAGAAGACTTCTTTTCACCTAATTCTCACTTCCCTAATGGTAATCACTATTAACAGTTTGTGTGTTTAAATATATAGGTGCACGCACATCTCTATGTTATATCCTCTGTCTGTCTATTTATCTATCTATCTGGCATGTTACTTTTATAAAAATGGGATCTAGTGTACAATTTCTCAAAGTAGCAAAAACGAACATGTTCATTTACATGTCCCAAAGAGGGTCTTTCTGTAGCACACAATAACAAGAAGCAAAAGCATATAAACTTGAAATTATGCTTAGTAACCAAAGTTTTAATATTCTTACTTAGAAATGATCTAGCAAGCCAGTGATTATCCACTAATTAATTCAGTTTAATATTAGTCTAAGCTTTTGTTACCTTAAAGTTCTTGGAAATTATTTGTAAACTGACATACTATAAAACATAATTACTGTTGAAATGAAAAGTTTGTCAGAATAGTCATTCAATTTAAATACAGTTTTACATTTTCATAGTCTTAAACACTGTGTGTGAGTAATACTGGCTTATTTGATCCGTAAGCCTATATATGTTTTAGAAAGTTACTCTAATGGAATAAAGATGTATGCTTGTATTATACTTAACATTGATTTTAAAAAGCAGAAGATAAACCTATTTTATTAAACTATTTTTATTTGCCATTTACCTTAATTATATGAACTTGGTTCTTAAAACCTTTCTGAATTAATTTCTGTAAGAATAATTTAAAAATATATAACACATTTAAAATATTAGAAGATCAATTTGCTTATTTTCTGGGAATTTTGGTAATATTCAATTTATAAAAATAGTGCATATTTATCTCTATAAGCCAGTCGGAACAGAGCTGCTTTAAGAGACTTTATAGGGCTTCCCCCCTGGTGGCGCAGTGGTTGAGAGTCCGCCTGCCGATGCAGGGGACACGGGTTCGTGCCCCGGTCCGGGAAGATCCCACATGCTGCGGAGTGGCTGGGCCCGTGAGCCATGGCCGCTGAGCTTGCACATCCCTCCGTAATGGGAGAGGCCACAGTGAGAGGCCCGCGTACCGCAAAAAAAAAAAAAAAAAAAAAGATAGGTAAACAAAAGAGATAAGTGAACAGGTGACTAATGAATCAAATTCTTCTTTTTCTCTCACCCAACACAGATCTGTATAAACCATTAATTTGTTTACAGAGATCACTGAATGACAGTCCATAAAATCAAATTCTGAATCATTGTTATCACCAACAGAGAATAACTTATTGACCATAAATAAACCAAAAACAAAATTAGAAGAGAGGAAAGTTAAAATAGAAAGCACAGTTAACAAAGTTCTATTGCTGTTCTTAGTTCACCTCTGGGAGACAAGAAATGTCTGGGCTTGAGCTGCCTGTGAGGTGTATGTACTATTTTGGCAAAGAAGTTACCTAGCTCTGTCAGGTGAATCCACTGGGTATCTTGGTGGAATTTCCAAAACTACTAAGGATAAATTTTAGAAAAGAATTAAATCATGACTCTTATTCAGATATCAAATGGACATGTTAAAGGTTTTATTTATCTAATCATTAATGAGGGAGTCAGAGATATGTTATAGCTGGCCCAAGGGAGAATGCAAAGGACACGTACATTTATAGATCAGGAATATTGAAGTGAATTTGCAAAGCTGGCTTCTTCCATCATGGTGGAGAGAAGTCAACTGAAATGGGCAGAATTTATTTGCATGTCTGTAGACAAGAATTGTGTGCTTTACCATTAGTTTTCTATATGTTAACCTCTATCTTTACAGAGTGGTAAAATAGTCCAATGACAATTCCTGTAGGATTAAATTATCCCTAGAAGCTGCAGCATTTCATCAGAAGGATCTTTTTTGCTTATTCAAAAGTCTTAAAATTTTCTTTACAAAATGATTTTTTTCGATCTGCATTCCCAGAGAATTATTTCTTTATCCTTGTTGTTTTATTAATTTAATTTAGATATGTATTTGGATCTGTGGTTTATTGTATTTTTCCTTTCCTTTTGTAGATTTTCTTTACCTTTATTTTAGGACTATTTTCTATCATGTCTACCTGCTTTTTCTCTTCTATTTGTTTAGTTATTCTACTTCAGGGATACTAAGTATCTTTCTGTTTAGTCTCTGTCCTACTTATTCTATCTGATTGCCTTGGTATCTCTGTCTGTTTTTCTCCTCAGTACTTAGGAGATTTTTCTTATGATTTTTCTTCTTGCCATTAGTTTGATTTTCAGTGTTTGGTTCTTTTTCTTGCTTTTTTTTCAAATTCATTTTTCTTAATTGATTTTCTTAGCTCCATAGCTTTTCTTTTCAACTTACTTGTTTTGTCTTTTCATCTTTGAGCTTTTGATTTATTAAATGTATGTGCTTATTAGGTTGTTTTCTGTTACAAAGAACTCATTGGGGATTTCCTTATTTTCCTGTGTTATGTTTGCTTTCAGACTAGGTTCTTTTTTTCTTTCCTCGTCTTTCCACCCTCTTGTTTATACAGTTGCATGGCCTTTTCTTTATATCTTGCTAGGTAAATACTTGGATAGTGAAGTCAAGACTTTGTATCTGCCCTGATATAACATGGGTGAGTTCTCCTTGATGCCATCCTCATCTTAGCTGTGACTTTGTCTCCTCCTTTTACTGTACCCCCTCAATACATCTTTTGAGCAGTGTGTTTTATTCTCTGTCTGCTTCTCTGTAGTTGAAGGATATAAAGTGGTGGTGGGGGGAGAGTTCTTCTGGGGCTCCAGGCTCTCCTGTCTCCTTAGATTTTGTTAAGTGTCCTGTACTGGCCTTATTCCATCCTGCCGAGGGTGTAGTACATTTCTAGGGGCTTCAGACCCTTTCTTTAACTCAGAAGAATGCCTTGGAAGTCAACAGGTTCTGGTGGCCACTCTGCCTGTCTCAGCTTAGGTTTTAAAGCTTCTGTGCTGAGGGTGTTCTCCTGGACTTTTCTAGGGCATGCCAAAGCAGGTCTTTATATCCAAACCGGAGGATATTTATTAAAATATTTATATATTAAAATTTTCAAGTTTTATGAACTCACCAATTTTTCTCATTATTGCTTCTAGGCAGTGTAATCAGGCTAGGAGCCAGATCACACTGTGCAGAATCTTTTTCTGGCCACTACTTTTTAAAGTTTAGAGATGTTTAGTTTAAGCATTTTCTTGTTCGACTGTAGCTGGTGGATTTTTGGCTGAAAAATGAAACACACACGTATGTATAGTCTGTGTCTTTTTTAAAAATTAATTAATTTTATTTATTTATTTTTGGCTGCTTTGGGGTCTGCACGCGGCCTTTCACTAGTTGTGGCGAGCGGGGGCTACTCTTTGTTTCGGTGCGCGGGCTTCTCATTGTGGTGGCTTCTCTTGTTGAGGAGCACGGGGCTCTAGGCACGGGGCTTCTGTAGTTGTGGCTCGCGGGCTCTAGAGCGCAGGCTCAGCAGTTGTGGTGCATGGGCTTCACCGCTCCGTGGCTCGTGGGAACTTCCCGGACCAAGGCTTGAACCCTTGTTCCCTGCGTTGGCAGGCAGATTCCCAACCACTGTGCCACCAGGGTAGCCCTAGTCTGTCTCTTTTTTTGTGTGTGTGCGATACGTGGGCCTCTCACTGTTGTGGCCTCTCCCGTTGCGGAGCATAGGCTCTGGACGCGCAGGCTCAGCAGCCATGGCTCACGGGCCCAGCCGCCTCCGTGGCATGTGGGATCTTCCCGGACCGGGGCACGAACCCATGTCCCCTGCATCGGCAAGTGGACTCTCAACCACTGCACCACCAGGGAAGCCCGTGTTACAACATTTTTATATAACCACAGTGAACATATAGTGACCATATTATATTTTTGTTAATGTTAGGGCATTTTAATATTTTTATCTCATTTTTGTAATCTCATCAGATGACATAATTTATTAAAGTTACTCACATAGAGGACACTTTATTTTTATGCTCTTTTGTGTTCATTGAACCTTTTTGTTGTTGTTTATTACCTTTAAAATAATTTGAGGGACTTCCCTGGTGGTGCAATGGATAAGACTTCACGCTCCCTATGCAGGGGTCCTGGGTTCGATCCCTGGTCAGGGAACTAGATCCCGCATGCATGCTGCACCTAAGAGTTCGCATGCCACAACTAAGGAGCCTGCCTGCTGCAACTTAAGACCTGGTGCAACCAAATAAATAAATATTAAAGAAAAAAAATTTGAGAGGTTGAGATTAATGGACTAATCAATGTTACTAACTCATTATACTTCTCACCCTGACACTAACTGTAATGTTTGTTTATATTACTGGATAGAAATTCTTTTGAGATATTTGCTTAACATGACAGCTGACATTTCAGCCCTTGATGCCAGAAGAATTTTTTTGGTGCTGTTGGATTCTTTATCTACATCCTTCTCGTAACTTTAACAATGAAAGCTTTAAATTGCATTCCAGTTTTTATAAGATCAAGTGCACTTAAAAAAAAAAAACAGGGCTTCCCTGGTGGCGCAGTGGTTGAGAGTCCGCCTGCCGATGCAGGAGACACGGGTTCGTGCCGCGGTCCGGGAAGATCCCACATGCCGCGGAGCGGCTAGGCCCGTGAGCCATGGCCGCTGAGCCTGCGCGTCTGGAGCCTGTGCTCCACAACGGGAGAGGCCACAATAGTGAGAGGCCCACGAACCCCCCCCCAAAAAAAAACAAAGTCACGTTTTTATTTTTGAAGGAAATAATATTACCCAAAATGGAAAAAATAATTTGGATTGGAAATTGGAAGATGTGCTGTAGAAGTGTTATTTTTTTAATACAAATTTGATAGTCTAATTTTATTATTTCTGGATTTTGCTATCATCATCCATAGCCCAAGTTAATAAAAGGGTTTACAAAAATGTTTATTTTCTTCTAACATGAAGTTATTAATTAGTGTAATCAGTATTTATTAAGAGTTCTGTAGGAATTATGAGTAACTTGGTTTTTGCTGCATTTATTTAAGAATATGCATTCATATTATGTAATAATCCATGTAATTATCCTTATTTAGAAATGTTTAATCTGCTTTTTTGTCTCCTCAGATTTTGTCAAATTTTAAGAACAAATGCACCATATAGCTCATGGAAGAAAAAACACAAATCAAGACTTTTTTGGGTTCCAAGTTGCCAAAGTATGGAACAAAACCTGTAAGAAGTACACTGCAGCCAATGCCAAATGGAAAACCTGTTAATTTATTGGGAACTTCCAAGAGTAGCAATGCCAAAAGTTACATCAAAAATAATGGCTCTGATTGTTCATTGTCCCATTCATTTAATTGGAGAACGGCAAATAAATACCAGTTTAGTGCACAAAGTCCTGAAGAGCCTAACGGTACTCAGACTTCACATGATAAAGAAATTGATCCTGAAAAACATGCACCTGCTCAAGGAATGTTTGATAAAAATGGGATGAAGGGAGGTTTGAAAAGTATTTCTTTACTCACATCAAAGTTAGCAAAGACATCTACTATGTTTGTGTCATCTGCAGAAGAGTTAAACCAAAAGTCTTTGTCTGGACCGTCTAATTTGGGTAAATTCACCAAAGGCACATTATTAGGAAGGACTTCATATGCTTCAGTCAGTGCTCCAAAGTCGCAGTTGAATGGATTTTATGGAAACCGATCAGCTGGTAGCATCCAAAGGCCTAGAGCAAACTCCTGTGCCACCAGAAGCAGTTCTGGAGAAAGCTTAGCACAATCCCTAGATAATATTAAATCTCTTGCTTGTGAAAAAATGGTTAGGTCACAGAGTTTTTCACATTCCATTCAGAATTCATTCCTTCCACCTTCATCTATAACCAGATCACATTCCTTCAATAGAGCTGCAGATCTTACAAAGCCTTATCAGAATCAACAGCTACCCATTAGAGTGCCTCTGAGGTCAAGTATGCTAGCAAGAAATTCTCGGCAGTCAGAAGTACTCAATGGGAATGAACATTTAAGGTATGGATTTAATAGGCCTTATGCTGCTGGTGGAAAGAAGTTGGCCTTACCAAATGGCCCGGGTGTAACTTCCACTTTGGGTTATAGGATGGTTCATCCCTCTCTACTGAAATCTGGCCGATCTCCATTTTCTGGGACTATCACAGTTGATGGTAATAAAAATTCACCGGCTGACACATGTATAGAGGAAGATGCTGCACTTGTGGCTAAGGACAGAGCTAAGGATAAGGACCAAGAACTAATTGAAAATGATAGTTATATAACAGAAAATGACCAGACCATGAAACATGATACTAAAATTAGATACCTGGGTGATGATGTGGATGACATTTCATTGTCTTCTCTGTCATCTTCTGATAAGAATGATTTAAGTGAAGACTTCAGTGATGATTTTATAGATATAGAAGATTCCAACAGAACTAGAGTAACTCCAGAAGAAATTTCTCTCAAAGAAGAAAAGTGTGAAAATGAACCACCAAAGGATATATTTGATTCCCCCAAGGAAAATGAAAAATCCTTCAGTAAAACTGATGAGTGGATAGATATAAGTGTCTCTGGTAAATATTAATGTCCTTAATTTTTTTTGCTTTCTCCTAGATAATAGAACTGAATTTCCACTTAGGATTATCTTCTGATTAATACCAGGATACTAACAATTTCATGGAAGGATGGATCTAGACAAAATTGGAATGGGGCAACATTTACCTTCCTTGTGACTTTTGTCCCTTGTTCTATTTTTCATGCTAAAACAACATCCATAAAAATATTCATTCCCTTATGGTATTTTACCTTTGCTCTTCTTTGTCACACGCAGGCTTATTCCTGCTTGCTTCAAAATTATTTTTTTTCCCTGCTTCCTCCAATCAGTGGCAGCCTGTTTTAAACTATCTCTTCCTTTAGGGTAGTAGATCACTACTATTTGTTAAGAGTAAAGCTGTACCAAAGGGTAAATGGACTAATATAGGTTATGTCCAATCTAATGAATTTTTTTATCCTAGGCAATTTTCATTTTTTTAAAGGAAGAGTTAGATTTCTTGCTTAGTAGACTTAATAGTTAAACTTTCAGAGGAGCTTAATTCTTTTAATTGAGAGTGAGATAGCACCTGTTAAACATTTCTTCTTATACTTGGTAATCCTGGTGCTAAATACTGGAGAAAATTTATCTCTGTGCCCATCTGGCCTGAAAAAGGAACAAACTGACGGTTTGGGTATAGGCATGTAATCTGGTTGAAGGACTAGGCCATCCCTGGAGATATGCATACACCCTTGACTGCCTGAGGGTCTTCTAGTTAGGAGTGACTGCTGGAGCAAGTTATTTCCTTATAAGGAGTCAACTGCAAGGTTAAATGATATACACAGAGTAAAGACTTTCCTGGGCAGTGCTTAAAAATAAATATCTTAGGAAATATTCAAAGAATATGAGGCTTTATGTACATTTCTAGAAATGTTGCAGAAGTGAAAGATGGCTCAATGAATTTTCTTTATTGGGAAATATTTCAGTAGTTTATTTTTAAGATTTTGCATCTTGATTTTTTTATTGTTTAGATTTAGAAGATTCTAGTTATGAATACTTTTTTGCCAACTTTTTTGCTATAATATATCAAATTATTAAATCTTATATTTTTTGAACCTGAGAAATAATTATATTTTTATGAATTAATAACTTATTTTTCCTCTCTTTTAAAAAATCAACTGAAGACAGGAGTGAATGTTCAAAACATGCTTCTGGAAACAACTTGATTTCACCAGATACAGATTACAGAGCTGGTTCTTCATTTGAACTCTCTCCATCTGATAGCTCTGATGGAACGTACATGTGGGATGAAGAGGGCTTGGAGCCCATTGGAAATGTCCACCCAGTTGGGAGCTATGAGTCCTCTGAGATGAACAGCATAGTATGTATGGATTTATATACCATTTTGGAACATTTTGTTTACTTTGCTATAGAGAGACTTGGGATATTGATTGGATTTTTTAAGTTTATGAACTAACTTTCCTAGTTTGAGAAATGGGAATTCATATCTCTTAAAGGCCTACAAAACATCTGGTCTTAATACATAATAAAGCATATATTTGTATAATATAGCACGAGTTAAATATGTTCTCATACACATTCATAATATAGTTGACCCTTGAATAACATGGGTTCGAACTACGAGGGTCCACTTATATATGAATCTTTTTCAATAGTAAAAATACTACAGTACTACACAGTCTGTGGTTGGTTGAATTTGCGGATGCGGAAATGCGGGTATGGAGGAACAGTGTATATATAGAGGGCCGATTGTAAGTTAAATGTGGATTTTCAACAGTGCAGAGGGTCAGCACCTCTAACCTCATGTTTTTCAAAGGTCAGCTGTATGTACATAAATACACACACATATTCATATGGACACCCTGTACTGTTCAGGTTAAGCTAGGTTAGTGGTTCTCAGTAGGGGAAGGCAATGTCTGGAGACATTTTTGGTTGTCACATTGAGGGATGCTGCTGGCAACTAATGGGTACACACCGGGATACTGCTTAACATCCTGTAATGCACAGGATAGCACCCACAACAAAGATTTATCCAGCCCAAGATGTAAATAGTGCTGCTGATGAGAAATCCTGGGCTAGGCTGTGCTGAGGTAACATTCTCAGTGCCAACTCTCAGTGACTTAACACAATAAAAGTTTATTTTTTACCCTTAAAATGTCTATTGTAGGTCTGGACAACTCTCTAGGGCAACTGTCTTCAGTGTTCCAAGCTGCTTTGATCTTGGGGCTCTTTTGAGACCCTTTGTCACTCTGGTAACGAGGTTCTCACACATGCAGTTACTGGCAGAGGGTCTCACACATGCAGTTACTGCTGTGGCCTGCAGGTGGCATATGGCACTTTTACTCACAACATACTGACTGGAACTAATCTTATGTACTGAGTGGGCAGGAAGTGTAATTTTCCTGTGTGCCTGGTAGGCGAGGGCACCAGATATGAATGAGCACTAGAGGACCTACCATATATTTATACATGCATATTTTAAGAAAAATTGCAAGTAATGTGGATTATATGCCATGTGAGTAAAGTATAGTTGGTGTGATTAAAGTTACTCCCTGTAGTTACTGAGTATATAAAATCAATTTTCCAGTAGTTGTATGGGAAAATTGGTAGTCTTTGTGGTATATTAAATTCCAGGTAGACTTCAGGTGATGTAATTTTCACAGGTTTATTCATATAAACCTGTGACTTGGAAAAAAATAAATGTTACCAGAGGCTTGTTAAATTGCACAGACATGGAGAGGACACGTACTTAATTTAGAGGCAACATCTCTTATTTCGTTAGATAAAGGAAGTTCAGAAAAGATTACGGTTTAGGGCCTTATGTGCTCTCTTACTAGAACTTTTTAAGCGAATATGATTGAAGTTGAAATGACCATTGTGTCCAGTAGATGGCAGCAGTCAGCTGCCTAGTACCTGACATTTTTCAGACAGTTCACTGTTCTTGTAACATAAATGATGAAATAGCCTCTGGAAGACTTCAGTACACATCTGAATTGACCATTAGTCTCTAAGATCCATGAATTTCCTCCTTGATTATTTGGCTTGTGTATATGGGATGGGAGACTACAAAAGTGTTCATTCTGTGCTTTGGAACGGAATGGTGTCTGTGTGTCATTCTCTTCGGATCTAAGAAGATAGTCTGAGAAAGGATGGCGAATTGATGGTAAAAGTTGAAAAGAGTGTGTTAAGATCTACTGTGATAGTAGATTTACCATTTATGTTCTAAAATTCTATCAACTGTTTGCTTTTTTCTATTTTAAATTAATTTTGTTACATGTGTACCTGTTTAGAATTGTTTCCTTGGTGAATTGGACTTTCAGTCATTGTTTAGTGAACCTCTCTAAGCCTCATTATGCTTTTTGTCTTAAGGCCTCTTTTTTTTCAGAATTAGTATACTTTACCAGTTTTATTTATATATTTTCTATCCTTTCACTATCAGCTCTTTTGATATATAATAGGTTATTATTTTTTAAAAAATACTATGTGGGCTTCCCTGGTGGCGCAGTGGTTGAGAATCCGCCTGCCAATGCAGGGGAGACGGGTTCGTGCCCCGGTCCGGGAAGATCCCATGTGCCGCGGAGCGGCTGAGCCCGTGAGCCGTGGCCACTGAGCCTGCGCGTCCGGAGCCTGTACTCTGCAACGGGAGAGGCCACAGCAGTGAGAGGCCCGCGTACCGCAAAAACATTTAAAATAAATAAATAAATAAATAATACAGTCTGTCTTTTGTTTTTAACTGGTGAGTTTGGTCCTTTATGTTTGCATTTATTGATATACTTGGAATTAACTCTGTTATCTTATATTTTTATTTAAATTATCTCACTTTTTCTGTTTCTTCTTTCTCCTTTTTCTAAAATAGTATATCTAACTTACCCCAAAAGAACTTTAGCCTGTTCTCATTTTCCTTTGTCTCTCCATTGCCTCCTTTGTCTCACCAAAGACATTTCCTAATCTTCTCCACAAGCACCACTATGGTTGTTCTTTACAACAGTGCTCATTCCGGTCCAGGTTGAGGTTAGGAGCCTTCACTAGAATGTGAGTCAGCTGTGTCCACAACTAACAGTTTAGTTGAAATCCATTGTTTAGTTCAGCTGACTTTCTCTTTGAAGAAAGCAGTGTGTTGATGCAGTCTGGTGCAAGCTCCTTATCTTGTCATAGGTCCTCACAGTTTGTAGACGGACTACTTTGCATAGCACTTGTCTAGAATCTAGGCTTTTTTTTTTTTGCTTAAATATTGACAGTGGTTTGTTGAGGTATAATTTAAATACAATAAAATGTACAAGTCTTTTGCATATAGCATAGGGAATTTTGAAAATGTGTATACTTGTTTAACAATCATCCACATTTATGATATAGAATATTTCCAGCACACCAGAATATTTCTTGTGCTCTTCAGTCATTCTGTTACCCCACCCCAGGAGCAACCACTGTTCTGATTTCTATTGCTGTAGCTTAGTTTTGCCTATTCCTGAATTCAATATGAGTAGAATTATAGACATGTGTTATTTATATCTGGCTTCTTCCAGTAAATGTTATATGCATATTTGTTAGTTGTTTGCTCATTCTTCTTGTTACATAACAATCCATTGTGTGAATATATTATAAGTTATTTTATTCTGCTATTGGTGGACATTTAGATTGTATCTGGTTTTGGGCTACTGCTTCTGCTGTGAAGATTTTGCAACATGTTTTTTGGTGAACATTTATGCATTTCTGTTCACAAAATATGTAGGAGAGGAATTGCTGGATTATAGTGTATACTTATGTCTATAGCTTTAGATGCTTTCAGTTTTCCAAAGTGGTTGTATCCGTTTAAACTCTCACTAGCAGTAAATAAGCATTCCCGAAATTCCACTTTCTAGTTTATACTTTATGTTGTCTGTTTTTTTTTTGCATTTTTGCTATTCTGGTGGGGGTATAGTAGTATTGCATTGAGATTTTTGTCCTGTGGTTTGTGGTAACTACTTGTTTGCCATTAGTATATACTCTTCTGTGAAGTGCCTTCTGTTGGGCTTTATGTATTTTTTCTTAATTGTTTTGTAAAAATCCTTTATATATTTTGGATATAAATTTTATATATATACACACATATACACATATGTGTATACATTTTTATATATATGGATTGCTTTTAAAACCTTTTAATAGTGTCTTTTGATGAGTAGAATTTAACAATTTAACATTTTTCGTTTATTATTAGCACTTTTTGCACTGTGAGAATTTTTTGTCTACTCTAAAGTTATGAAGGTATATTCCAATGTTTTTTTTTTTTTTTTGGCGGTATGGAGGCCTCTCCCGCTGTGGAGCACAGGCTCCAGACGTGCAGGCTCAGCGGCCATGGCTCACAGGACCAGCCGCTCCGCGGCATGTGGGATCTTCCTGGACCGGGGCATGAACCCGTGTTCCCTGCATCGGCAGGTGGACTCTCAACCACTGCGCCACCAGGGAAGCCCCCAATGTTTATTTTTAAAAGCTTTGTTTTTTAACCTTTCATAGTAAGGTCTACAAGCCATCTGGGAATTATTTATGTGCATGATATGAGGTAGAGGTCAAGATTAATTTTTTTTTCTTTTTTTTGGAAAAGTCATATTTTTCCTACTCTACTGCAGGGTTTTCTTTGTCCTAAGTTAGTAATTGTATCTATGTATTTCTTGCCTCTCTTTTAGTTCATTGGTTTCTTTGTTTATCCTTGTGTCAGTGCTACACTGCTTTAATTGTTGTAGCTTTAAAATAAGTATTGACATCTGGTAGTGTAAGTCTTCTAGTTTTGTTCTTTTCCAAGGTTTCCCTAGTTGGCTTTTTGTAATCTATTTAAATGTTAGAATGAGTTTGTCAGTTTCTACAAAGAACCTATAGGAATTTTGAATGGGATTGCATTGAATTTATAGACCAATTTGGGGAGAAATGACATATTTACTATAGTGAGTCTTCTACTTTATGGGTATGGTCTGCTCCTCCATTTATTTGGGACTTTAAGAAATATTTATTGCTAACATTTTGTACTTTTCTGTAAAATTTTATGCATATTTGCATTATTTTTAGGTATTTGATTTGGTTGCTATAAATGGTACCACTTTAAAAATTTTATTTCCTGATTTTTATATTTTGACCTGTTTTTTCAGTGACCTTGGTAAATCCACTTACTAGTTTTGATAATTTGCCTGTGAATGTTTTTGGAATTTCTACATATACTATACAGTGATACCATTTGCAAAGGCTCAACATCCCTCCTAACCCCCCCTCCCACCCCACCCTTTATTGCACTGGTTAGAACCTCCAACATAATGTTGAATTGAAATGGTGATAGAATTTTAGGAAAATTTTAATAGCTCACCATTAATATTTGTGTGTGTGGATATTTGTGTGTGGGGGGGGGTTGTAGATATTTTTCATCAGATTAAAGAAGTTCCCTTTTACTTTATTTGCTGAATTTTTGTTGTGAGTGAATGTTAATTTTGTTATCAAACACTTTCTCTACATTTATTGAAATGATTAAATTATTATTATTATTTCTGTTAGTGTGGTAGATTGCATTTCTTTTTTTTTTTTTTTTGGGCCGTGCTGTGCCGCTTGCAGGATCTTAGTTCCCCGACCAGGGACTGAACCCATGCCCCCTGCAGTGGAAGTGTGGAGTCTTAACCACTGTACTGCCAGGGAATTCCCTAGATTGTATTTATTGATTTGCAAATATTAAACCACCTTTCCATCCCTGAAATAGATTTACTTGGCACTTGAGTGTGATGTACTATCCTCTTATAATAATAAATGTTGTTTAACATTTATTATAAACTTGATTTCCTAATATTGAATATATATTTATGTTCTTTTTTTTGCATTTATGTTCATGAGCAGGATTGCTTTGTAATTTTCCTCTTTTTTTGCGGGGGAGGGGTATTCTTGTGGTGGTCTGGTATAAGGGTTATGTTGGCTTTATAAATGGGTTGAAAAGTGTTACTTTTTTTTTTTTTCCTTTGAAGAGTTTATGTACAATTCATGTGGCTTCTTCCTTAAATGTTTAAAAGAATTCACCAATGAAACCTTTTGGACCTGGAGTTTTCTTTGGGAAAAGAATTTTAAGAACAGATTTAATTTTTAAAATAGATGTTGGCCCATTAAGGTTTATATATATATTTCTTCTTGTGTTGGTTTTGAGAACTTGTCCATTTCATCTAAGATGTCATTTGTTGGTGAAGGTTGTTCAGGATTATCTTATTTTTTTTTAAACATCCTTATGGTCTTGTAGTGATGTTCACTTTTTCTTTCCTGATTACTGATTCCTGCTAATTCATTCATTAGCACCCTAGTAGCAAATATAAAAATGAGTTTCTTCTAATGTGTCTTACTTTAAAACAATGAATTCTAAACCATGTTATATAGGCCATCTTTTTCTTTAACCTTTAATGCATTTATGTATCTGTGGATAATACATGATATTGTTTTGTATGTCTGTTTTACAACTTATATAAGTGATACATGATGTTCTGTGATTTTTTTTTTTACTCAGTTTTATGTCTTTGAGGTACATGTGTATTTATATTATAGGTCTATTTCATTTATTTTTACTACTGTATAATATCATTTAAATATACCATTCTTTTGCTCTCCGTTCCTCTGCTAATGGACATTCAAGTTATTCCTCACTGATAATATCAAGATAGTGCAGCAGTGAACATTCTTACTCATGTTTCTTTGATCTTATACGTCAGAATTTCTCTAGGATATAAACCTAGGGATAGCATCACTGGATCAGAGGATCTGTGGATATTCAGCTTTACCAGATGCTGCCAAATATCTTCCTAAAATGGTTCTACTAATTTATACTTTGCAGCAGTGAATGAAAATTTCTCTTGCTCCTCATCTTAGCCCACTTGCTATTATCTAACTTTAAAATTTTAGCCAGTCTGTTGAGTGTGAAATGATACTCATTTTAATTTGCATCTATATCACTATTAATTTTATAATTTTTTCATATATTTACTGGTTGGTTTCCTTTTCTGTGTATTACTTATTTACTGATTTTTCTACTGAGTTGTTTGTCTTTTTCTTATTGATAAGAAAAAGTTTCTTGTGTGGTCTGAATTTAATTCTTGTTAAATGTGTCACAAATATCTTCTCTCAGCCATTGGCTTCTGACTTTTTTTGTTGCCTTTACCATGTATAGTTTTAAATTTTCATGTAATTAAATTTAGTGATGTTTTTCTTTATGGTTTTTACTGTGTGTGTGTGTGTGTGTGTGTGTGTGTGTGTGTGTGTGTGTGTGTAATAAAGACAAGAGCCAGGGCTCTGAGACAGGTTAGATTAAAAATCCCGTCACTGTCATGTACTAGTTGTATATCTTTGGATTCTCTGTTCCTTTTTTTTTTTTTAATAAAATGGAGATAATAACAGTATATATCTACAGGGCTGATATTAGGAAGTACATGCGTGAATGTTTTAACAGCTATGTGATAATGGTTGTTGAGTATTTTGAGTGTCATCTCGGACCACCCCCTGGAATTGCTGTGAACCTTAAGTAAGGTCATACATATAAAATACTTAATGCCAGGGAAATAGCAAGAGCTCAACAAATGTTAGCCATTTATTATTTTCCTGTTGTCTTCATTTTTTTACATTTAAGACTTTAATCCATCTGAAGTTGGTATGAGGCATAATAATTTACCCTCAGTAATATTCTTTCATAATATACTTGCTGTGCAAAAAAGACTTAACACAGCAGGCCTGAGATTGCCTATTCCTTAGCTGGCCCTTTGCTGGTAAACAGTTCCCTTACTGTGATACAAAACTTTCCCTAAGTGATAAAGAGTGGTTCACTGTGCCTCAACTGTGCATGTGGTTTATGCTGTGTACCTGCTTTCCTTCTGGGGTTCTGGAGTTTTGGTTATGTCCTAGGCAGAGGGTGCCCATGTCACCAGCCCTCAATAAAAACAACCGAATTTCTTAGGAACATCTGTAATAGACAACACTTTTCATGTGTTGTTACAACTTGTTGCTTGAGGAATTAAGCACACGCTGCGATTCCACTGGGAGAGGACTCTTGGAAGCTTATACATTGTTTCTTCAACTTCGTCCCATGTGCCTTTTCCTTTTTTTTTTTTTTTTTTGAGGTACGTGGGCCTCTCACTGTTGTGGCCTCTCCTGTTGTGGAGCACAGGCTCTGGACGCGCAGGCTCAGCAGCCATAGCTCACGGTCCCAGCCGCTCCGTGGCACGTGGGATCTTCCCGGACCCTTCCACGGGCATGAACCCGTGTTCCCAGCATCAACAGGCAGACTCTCAACCACTGCGCCACCAGGGAAGCCCCAACCTTTTCCTTTTTTTATTTTGTTTCGTGTCCTTGTGCTGGAACAAATCTTAGCTGTGAATATCTATGACTGCTGAGTCCTGTGAGTCCTTCTTGTGAACCATCTAACCTGGGGGTGGTCTTGAGGACTCTGACATAGGTACTGATTTGAAGTTATCTTTGTTTGCTGCAGTAAGTATATTTTTAATTTATCATCTTTTGTATTTTTATAATAATCCTTTGAAGTAGCTATCGACCAGTTACTAACTCTTGCTTCAGATTTGGATGAGTTTAGATGCGTTGAGTAAACTGATATTGATAGGTTGGGAACTAGCTTGCTGACTGTTGTACTCTCGGTCCGGTATTCTTCTTTTTCAGCCTTCTATCTACTCAGGATAACTGAGCATTTTAAAACTCAGGAAACTTTTAGTCGACATTTAACTTTTTTGAACATGAAATACAGCATTTTTTTTGTTAGTAAATATTGTCCGAATCATAGTGTATGTGAACAATTAGAGGCAAAAACATTTTCGCTGTTGTACAGCGAATCGCAACCCTCTTTGCTGTGGTGCTGTGACCAATATAAGAGCTTTCATTGCAGAGGAATTGAATTACAATGTCACAATGACTGATTTCCTAACACTGATATATTTAGGGATTGATAATTTTAAATCATCACATGGAGTGCTTTTATTTTTGGAAGGATTTTTATGGAAGGCTAAAGAAGTGGTTGAACCAGATTTTCCCTGAAAGTGTCTAGCTTTATTTTTCTATTTTATCAGCCTTGACTTATGTTCACATAGTAGGCAGGTTTAACCTTATCATTTAAATAGAACCTTTTTTACTTTGAAATGTAGATTCAAATTCTTGCTTGAATGCTTTTGACACATCAGTAAGTAGTTATGCCTCATGATGCTAACACGTTTTATTACACATTTTTTTCCTGTGTTTTACTAAGGGAAGAGCTGGCTAGATTTGGGTTTCTACCTTCGTGGCTGATGTTGCTAGACTTTATTGAGACTTAAATGTATGCCGAATATCTTAATATTCTTAGCAGTAATTTATGTGGGAATAGGACTCCCATAGGTTTTTTTGCACTGAATTTTGGAATTTCCTGTGGTCTAGAAATGTAGCAGAGGAATACTAGAATATCAAATTTGGTTTTTATTTTTCGTATTTAGTTTTATTGGCTTTAATTTCTGTTTCCTGTTTCTTTGGGGTATATTAACAGGAACCAGCAAGCTACAGCCTTGAGGCTGCCCACACTTTTTTTTTTTTTTGTGGTACACGGGCCTCTTACTGTTGTGGCCTCTCCCGTTGCGGAGCACAGGCTCCGGACACGCAGGCTCAGGCTCAGCGGCCATGGCTCACGGGCCTAGCCGCTCCGTGGCGTGTGGGATCCTCCCAGACAGGGGCATGAACCCGTGTCCCCAGCATCGGCAGGCGGACTCTCAACCACTGTGCCACCAGGGAAGCCCCACCCATTTTTGTAAGTAAATTTACGTATATGTAAAGTTTAATTTACATGTAGTCTGTGGCTGCTTTCATGCTACTGTGGCACTATTAAGTAGTTACAACAGAGACTATTGTACACAAACCTAAATATTTACTATCTGGGCTTTGAGAAGACGTTTGCTGACCCCTACATTAGAACACTGCAGATAATTTTAAAGATTCAGGAGTTAACTTTTTAGACCAATGAAAAGTCTATGGAATATTTTTAAGCATTTAATTTTCTCTTTGTTGTCATTGCTACGCCGTTCTTCCTCTGACCCCCAGTGGAAGGTATCCATCAATTCATTTAACATATTTGAGTGACCATCATGTGCAGAGCACTGAGGATACAGTGATCAAGACAGCTGTAGGATCTGTTTTCGTGCTTATATTCTATTAAGGCACATGTAGTTGAAATATTTAGCTAACTCATTATCTTCAATCGATATGTGGAGAAGGTGCTACAAAGGAGAATTACAAAGTGTGAAAGTGTATTATTGGAAAACCTGGTCTGGTGTGAGTGTAAGGTAAGGCTGTTTCAGGAAATGATGTTTAGGCTTAGTTGGCCCAGGGATACAGTAGGTAAAAAGGGTATATGTAATTGGAAGAATGTCAGGTGTTTTAGTAAACGGCATATGGAAATGCCTTGAAGTAGGAAGGGATCATGGAGTGTTTGGGGAAATATGAGAAGGCCAGTATGGCCTGAGCACTGACACAGAGGGGAGGAGTGGCAGGAGAGAGGAGGCTATTAGTATAGAGCTTTTATGGAGCACAAAGGGTTTGAATCTTTATCCTAAAAACTGAAGGGGAGTTGTTGGAGGATTTTAAGCTGGAAAGGAACATAATTTGATTCACATTTTAAAAACGCTCTGTATAAAGATTGAATTAGGGGGCTTCCCTGGTGGCGCAGTGGTTAAGAATCTGTCTGCCAATGCAGGGGACACGGGTTCAAGCCCTGGTCCGGGAAGGTCCCACATGCCGTGGAGCACCTGGGCCCGTGCACCACAGCTGCTGGGCCTATGCTCTGGAGTCCGCAGGTCACAACTGCTGAGGCCTGTGCGCCTGGAGCCCGTGCCCCACAACAGGAGAGACCACTGCAATGGGAGGCCCGTGCACCGCAACAAGAGTAGCCACAACTAGAGAGAGCCTGCGCACAGCCAAAAATGTAAATAAATAAATTAAAAAAAAAAAAAAGACAGAGTTAGAAGAGAGAGAGAAAGTATGCTGGAAGCTGTCATTCAAGTGAGGGGTGGTAGTGGCTTGGGCTAAAGTGACGGCAGAGTGAAGATGTAGTGGGGTCAGCAATTTTGAAAACGGGTTTAGAGGGTACAGCTGATGAAATTCAGTTACTCATTGACGGTAGGGGAGAAAAGTGTCACCTCCTCCCGTTTAGAAGTTACGATTAGTACTGTTGCTCTCATTCATTTTGCCAGAATCATCCTAAATTATCAGTTTGACTTCTTATTTTCCTGATGATTTTCCCATTCCTTATAATGTCAAATGTAAACTCCTTGACTGGCTCTCCATGGTCTGTGCTCACTTTATATAGGTCTGTCTAGTTGCATTTAATCTCCAGTTCCTACTACATGTCTTGAATATAGTTGATATTTCTCTCTCTCATCATTCTTTTAGATTTCTGGCACTAAATAAAGACTCAATACATACTTTTTGAAATGGGTGCCATGATGACATGCCATTTAATTCAAAATAAATGGAAACCCTTAAACTAAATATAATGCTTAATATTATTCAGTATTTTTCCATACACATTGTGACATAATCTATTTACAAAGTAAGTTTCTAAGGTACCACGTGTCATAATGGCAAGTTGCAAGTAACTAAAAATGTGACATTAGCATAGGTGTAATAGTGGAGGGACAGCTTACAGAAAGTTGAGACCGTCCTGATATAGGTAAATGAAAATCTCAAACTGACATTAATATTTACAGTATGCTCTGATACAGAATACAGAACTTGAATGCATAGAAGGGATGTAATCCAACTCATTTAACTATTTTACAGATAAGGGGACGGAATGAGATGGGAAAACTAAATTTTTCTTAATTTCCTTTTTTTTAGCTAGACTAGTGAATTTCCCATGTCTATTTAATTACTAGCATAGCTTCTTTTTTGGGCTGTTAATGTAACTTTTAGGTTTAAAAACAAAGTTTAAATTTATCACACATGGTTGTTGTGACCCTTTAAACATAATGTTTTTCTTCACTCTATATTGTTTCTTGTAGATTAAATCTTTAATATGAAGTTCAATTCAGTAATTATTTATTGAGCTTCTGCTATGTCTCAGGCACACTGTTAAGTGCTGAAATTACTGAATATGTGTAAGGCTGTCTTTGTCCTTTATGAATTCAAAATAGTATAATTTTTAAATGATATCATGCATGCTGTGCTAGCATGTGCATGGTATACTAAGAGGAAGTGACATCTGAGTTGAGTTTTGAAAAATGGATACAAAGTTGACCAACTGGTCAAGGAAAAGGGAGGGTGAGCATTTTAGGCATAAAGAATAGCATGTACAGTGACCTGGAGGGATCACAAAATCGTGATGTGTGAGAGGAATATCTGCACACTAATAGTATAAAGTGTGAAGTAGAGAGAAATTAGAGATGAAGCTGTGGAATTAATAAAGTGGAAAGGAAGAAAAATCTTGTATCTCAAATCAGAAAGACAAGTGATGTTTACAAATCAGATTTTAGAATAAGACAGATATAATTTAAATATTATATCAATATCTCTATTTCAGATCTTTATACACACTTCCTGTCTATGTACTGGGACCATGACTATTTTTTTCTGAGCATTTTTTCGTTTTTCATAAAAATGGAATTATTGGACTGTCTAAACTCCTTCTGGGTCAAAGCCTGTGTTTCAGAGAAAAAGTTAGTGAATTTAAAAGTAGTTTGTCTTATGGTTACCAAGGGAGAAAAGGCAGGGGAGG
The DNA here is from genome assembly GCF_949987515.2 of Delphinus delphis. Taxonomy (NCBI): domain Eukaryota; kingdom Metazoa; phylum Chordata; class Mammalia; order Artiodactyla; family Delphinidae; genus Delphinus; species Delphinus delphis. Next base: position 50,413,620 of record NC_082698.1, on the reverse strand, counting down.
GGTAAATTGGGAGATTGGGATTGACATATGTACACTACTATATGTAAAATAACTAATAAAAACCTACTGTATAGCACAGGGAACTCTACTCAGTACTCTGTAATAACCTATATGGGAAACGAATCTAAAAAAGAGTGGATATATGTATATGTATAACTGGTTCACTTTGCTGTACAGCAGAAACTAACACAACATTATAAATCAACTATACTCGGATAAAAATGAATTAAAAAAATAAAAGTAGTTTGTTAAAGAAAAAAAAAAAGAGTAATTAGTTCACTACCAGGTCCCTTTTACCTAGCATAGGACCTGGCATAGAGTAGATGCATAGTTAGTAATATTTATGAAGAAAATACTGAATTCTGTGAGTTGAATCAGATAGATGTTATAAACTAGTTATGGTTAGTGAGGACACTGAGGCTGAGGAGTTAAATGCCTTTTATGAATTTTAGGAGTTGTTGAAGTTGCTGTTCTAACCTAAATGATTAGTCACTTAAGTGTACCCCCATAGGAAACACCTTTATCAATTAAAGTAAGGTGTTTATATAGAATTCCTTTACCTTTAGTCTTGCAGACTCCATTCATTTCCACAGTTACTTTGGACAGTGCTTTATTCCCTTCACCTCCTTCAGTGAGGTTGTTTCATAAACTTAAAAAAAAATATGCATGCATTAAGATTTACTCTTTGTGCTATAAAGATCATTGAATTTTGACAAATGCTTAATGTCTTGTATAAAGAATAGTTTCACCATCCAAAAAATGTCCCCTATATTTTATGTGTTTATCCCTCCCTGCAGTGAACCCCTTGCAAACACTAATGTATAGACCATCTCTATAATTTTGTCTTTTTAAGAATGTCATATAATTGAAATCATACAGCACATAGCTTTTTCATATTGGTTTCTTTCATTTAGCAATATGAATTTAAGATACTTCCGGGTCTTTCTGTGGCTTGCTACCTCATTTCTTTTTATTGATGAATAATATTGCATTGTACCGCAGTTCGTTTATCCATTCAGCTATCAAAGGACATGTTGGTTGCTTCATTTTTGGCCATTATGAATAAAGCTGCTATAAATATTCACATGCAGGTATTTATGTGGACAGGTGTTTTCAACTCATTTGGGAAAATACCAAAGAGTGCAAATGCTCAATCACGTGGTGAGACTGTTTAGCCTTATAAGAAACTGCCAAACTGTTTTGCAAAGTAGCTGTACCATCTTGCATTTCCACTGGCAGTGAGTGAGAGTTCTAGGTCCTCTGTGTCCTCACCAGCAATTGGTATTGTCAGTGCTTTGTGTTTTAGGCATTCTAATAGGTGTATAGTGGTATCCTGTTATTGTTTTAAATTTGCAATTCCCTAATGACAAATGATGTTGAGCATCTTTTCATATGCTTGTCATCTGTATATCTTTAGGTGTCAGTTTGGATCTTTTGCCCATTTTAAAATTCATTTCTTACTGTTGAGTTTTAAGAGTTCTTTGTATATTTTGGATATGTCTTTTATCAGATATGTGTTTTGCATGTGTTTCCCAGCCTGTGCCTTGTCTTTTCATTCTCTTAAAAGTGTCCTTCACATATATACACTATCAAATGTAAAATAGATAGCTGGTGGGAAGCAGCCACATAGCATAGGGAGAGCAGCTTGGTGCTTTGTGTCTACCTAGAGGGGTGGGATAGGGAGGGTGGGAGGGAGACGAAAGAGGGAGGAGATATGGGGATATATGTATATGTATAGCTGATTCACTTTGTTATAAAGCAGAAACTAACACACCATTGTAAAGCAATTATACTCCAATAAACATGTTAAAAAAATAGTATCCTTTACAGACCAAACATTTTAATAAATTCCAACTTAATTTTTTCTTTCACAGATCAAGGTCATGTAGTTTTTCTACTTTGTTTTTCTACTTCAAGAAGTTTTATAGTATTGTATTTTACCTTTTGGTCTGTGATCCATATTGAGTTAATTTTTGTGTAACACCTATGTTTGAGTTAATTTTTTTGCATAAACTTTTGTCTAAGAATTCCAGCACTATTTGTTGAGAAGACTATCCTTTCTGCATTAAATTGCTGTTACTCTTTTGTCAGAATGAGTTGAGTGTATTTGTGTGGGTCTACTTTTGAGCTCTCTGTTCTTTTTTGTTGATCTACATGTCCTTTTGCCAGTCACATTCTGTCTTGATTACTGTCTTGTTATGTCTTATAGTAAGTCTTGTGTTGTATAATGAAGAATTCAGCTGGCTTTTGTTCCTAGTTTCTGCGTGGGAGCCTCTACATCTTTGGAATTTCCCAAGTGATAGAAGTGTTTTTGTTCACTGTGGGCCCTAATAATTTATGCTAACAGGGCGGCTCAAGGTCAGGGTAGTCCATGCAAGAAAAACCAAACATGTGATTAGAGGGTTGGGGTGTTGAGCCCTCTGCTATTAGTCTGATCTCTGGGGAGCAGGGGGAGTGGGCTGGACATTGAGTTCAGTCATGTGGCCAATGATTCAACCATGCATGCTTTTGTAATGAAACTACAATAAAAACTCTGGACACTGAATCTCAGGTGAACATCCCTAATTAACCATACTCTCTGCATACGTTGCTGATCCGTGTGCCAAGGAGGTGACCTGTTCTGACTCCATGGGGAGAGAACACAGAAGCTTTGCGTTTGTGACCATCCTAAGCTTTGCCCTGTGTGTCTCTTCTTTTGGTTTGTCCTGATTTATACCATTTTGGCTATAATACAACTTATCATGAAGTATATTGCTTTCCTGAGTTCTGTGAGTTGTTCTAGTGAATAACCTGAGGGAGTCACGGGAACCTCTGCATTTGTAGGCAGTTAGTAGGACATACAGGGCCTGGGAACCCCTGAGCTTTTTTGGCCAGTGATGTCTGAATTAATGTCAGTCTTGTGGAAGACTGTGCCCTTAACCTGTGAAGTTTGTCCTAACTCTGGATCATTAGTGTCAAAAGTCCTTGTAGTTGGTGTCAGAAAAAGTGGAATATGCTAGATAACCCTGCCTCACTGTAGCTTGTGGGAAGAGAAAGGATGAAAGGACTGGGGATGAAGAAATTTTGATTCTTGGATGGCTATCTAGTTACTCATGATATGAAACTGCAGCTGTGCTATGATCCATTACTAAAGGCAAAAGTTGTGGAATAGAATTTAGAAACGGTGGGAGACACAATCCCCAATGAGGTGGCTCACTGGTTACAGAAGGAAATGCAGAATAATAAGCAAACTAAATATATAATGTGTTGGCTATTGTTACTTATAATAGCTAAAGTGAAAGTAATATAGAGTGCTGGGGCTGATCCTGATGCTGGGCCAAGCTTAGATTTCAGTCAGTCTGATCTACCACCAATAACTTTAAAGCCACCCCTAATGAGAGAGATTATTCTAGGACAAAAGGCAGTACTGTTATGAACTCTGGTTACCAGGAAGGTGGTCCAGTTAGGGAGAAGGAAAACCCAAGAAACTACTGAAACCAAGGGTTATAGTGCCAAGGAGTAGTCTTATTTTGTGGATCTGTGTCAACTTCCTGAAGAACTTTTAGTAAAATGGATTGCGAGAGTGACTAATTTAGGGGTAGTATCTTTGGTTTTGAATGCTACAGAGTGGAAGAGAATGTTGGGTTGACATAGGACCCACAGCTCACTGTAGAACAATCACAGATGGCTGTCCATAGTAGGTTACCTGAGGGAGTGGGTAGCCTGGTGGACTGGATAAAACTTGCTGTAAAGTCTGTTTATCTGAGAAGAGAGACTGTATTTCTTCTATAAATGCCAAGTGGAACACCACAGATGAAGAGTCTGTGCACTTCATAGCAAGCCATGCTGGATTGACTTGATGCTTTTCATATGAAGGTTATTTATCTACTGAATATGCCCTATAACCAGGTCATGGTAACTCTTGTGATTAAGAGGGCCCCTTTTACATGGGCACCTCATGAAACAATACTGTTGTAAAACCAAGCAGCTGAGAAACGTTATTAGATTTGTTGTCTCAGTTTCCCTTATCGATGTTAAAGATGAAAAAAAAAGTCATTAAAAAGAAAAGGGAGGAAAACAGAAGGGGAGAGCTAAGGGATTCGTCCCATCAGGGGTCGATGTTTATGAGAAATATAGTGAATATATTGGACATTGATGAGGTTAAGACAAAGGTGTTAATGCAGCAGTGTTGAAGATTGAGTGTACCAATGGGAGCTAATGCTGGTTCTACAACTTTAAAGGGGCCTGAACAATACCACTGTATTTATCCCAGTTTGGAGGAATTTTAAAAGCTTAAAGGCAAAGGTAAAATTGAGAAACCTGACTTGGAATCACCTGGGACAGTGTTCTGGTAGATTAGTGAAAGTGAAGATTGACAGAAGGGATAGGGTCCCTTGGCTCTTAATTCTTCCCCTCTGGGGACCTAAGGCCTTATGTATGTGAGTGGGTAAAATGGTCACCAGGTGTAGAAGAGACCTTTCTGGGACTCCTTGACACAGACCCCCATGTACTTTGGTATCAAAACATGTTGACGAACATGTCTTAACTGGGGCCACTTTAGACTGAGAGAAAATAGTAATGCATTGGTTGATGGGATTAAGATGAAAGTTCAAGTGAAAGTTTAAACAGGCTTTATGTGAAGTAGTTGGTCTTCTTAGCTGAATGTTTTACGGAAAAGGATATTATACCCTATCTAGTATTGTGAAGCAAAACTGTTTGGTGAAATTTTAATAGAGGCTACTGTTAGGAATGCAAAGTTGATGGGACTATTGTCCTATGAAGGTCTGAGAATAATATTGTAATTTTCTGTAAGATGTTATGGAAAAACCCGAACAAACTTTTTGGCCAACCCAATAATTCCACCACCAACAATATAATTATTGAAAACAGCTTGAGGATTTTTTTTCTTTCTTTCTTTTTTTCTATTTGTAATAGTTTCTCTCTGAATGGTTATTCCATGAACTTGATACACAGGTTTGTGTATATTATTTTACTTTTGACTTTTAGGGATTCGTTTAAGCATTATTTGCAATAGTAGAATATTGGAAACAACACAAACACCCAAATAACATTCATATTACATAAGAATAGCATATTATAGAGGCTAAGGTAGGAGAAGGAGTATGAAAATACAGATATTTGTTTAAAAGTTTTAAATTAATTTTTTATTACTTCATTTTTTTTAGAAAAAGTAAGCAAATATGAATATATTTACCACCCCTCAGCTTCTAAACATATATATTATGCTTTTGCTATTACAACTAGTTCTTTAATAAATAGCCTTGTCTTTTTGCATTTTGGGGATAGATATATAGAATGGTGATATTGGATCAAAGGTTAAATGTACAAGTAATTTTCTTAGAAATTTGAGCAATATTTTTTAATTTTCAAAAGCTCTTTTTTATTCTTGAGTGAAATTTCATTCAACATAAAATTAACCATTTTAAAGCGAACATTTCAGTGGCATTTTGTATATTTGCAATACTGTGCAACCACTACCTCTGTCTAGTTCCAAAACATTTCATCACCCATAAGTAAAGATTGTACTCACTTAAGTAGTTACTCCCCATTCACCCCTCCCCAGCCTCTGGAAACCATCAATCTGCTCTCTGTCTGTATGAATTTACCTATTTTGGATATTTCATATGTGGAATTATACAACATGTGACCTTTTGTGCCCAGATCTTTTACTTAGCATAGTGTTTTTGTGGTTCTTCCACATTTTTGTAGCATGTATCAGGAGTCCATTCCTTTTTAAAGCTGAATAATAGTCCATCATATGTACATTCCATTCATCCATTAATGGACATAGGACATATGGGCAGTTTCTACCTTTTTGCTGTTGTGGATAGTGCTACTATGAACATGCATGTACATGTGTTTGTTTGAGTACCTGCTTTAAATTTTTGAGGTGTATATACCTTGGAGTGAAATTGCTGGATTATGTAGTAATTCTGTGTTTAACTTTTTGAAGAGCTGCTGAACCGTTTTTGTTTTGTTTTTAATTGCAGCTGAATCATTTTACATTCCCAATGTAAAATGTGTAAGTCTTATACAGCAATGTATAAGTCTTCCAGTTTTTCTACATACTTGATGACACTTATTTACTGTCTTTTTTTTTTTAAATAGTCAACCTACTGGATATTAAGTGATATTCCATTGCGGTTTTGATTTACATTTCCCAAATGAATAATAATGTTGAGCATCTTTTCATGTGCTTGTTGGATATTTGTATATCTTCTTCAGATAAAGTCTATGTAAGTCCTTTGCCCACTTAAAAAAATTGGATTTTTTGTGGTTTTATGTATCTTGGATACTAGAGTCTTATTAGATATGATTTGCAAATATTTTCTTTCATTCTGTAGGTTGTCTTTTCACTTTGTTGATAATGTCCTTTGATGCACAAAAGTTTTTAATTTTGATGAATCCAATTTAATTTTTTCTTTTATTACTTCTGCTTTTGATGTCATACCAAAGAATTTATTGCCAAATGCAAAGTCATGAAGATTCAGGGTCTTTTGTGTTTCCACAAAAGATTAGTAGAATTATTTCTTCTAGTTCTATGAAAAACGCCATTGGTATTTTGATAGAAGTTGCATTCAATCTGTAGATTGCCTTGGGTAGTATGATTTTTTTTAACAATATTCTTCCAGTCCGTGAGGACATATATCTTTCCATTCGTTTGTGTCATCTTCAATTTCTTTCATCATTGTCTTACGGTTTTCAGAGTAAAAGTCTTATTCCTATGTATTTTATTCTTTTTGATGCAGTTGTAAATGGGATTTTCTTAATTTCTCTTTCTGATAGTTTGTTGTTAGTGTATAGAAATGCAGCAGATTTCTGTATATTAATTTTATTTCCTGACACTTCAGTGAATTCACTTATTCTGTTTTTTGGTGGTGTCCTTAGAATTTTCTATATATAGTATCATGTCATCTCCAAACAGTGACAGTTTTAGTTCTTACTTTCCATTTATTATTTCTTTTTCTTGTCTGATTGCTGTGTCTAGGACTTCTAATACTATGTTGAATAAAAGTGGCAAGAGTGGGCATCTTTGTCTTGTTCCTGATCTTAGAAGAAATGCTATCAACTTTTCACTACTGAGTATGATATAAGCTTTAGGCTTATCCTATATGGCCTTTATTATATTCTTTCTATACCCACTTTCTGGAGAGTTTTTATCATAAATGGATGTTGAATTTTCTCAAAAGCTTTTGCTGTATCTATTGAGATGACCATATGGTTTTTATTCTTCAATTTGTTAATGTGTTGTATCACACTGATTGATTTGCAGATATTGAACCATCTTTGCATCCCTGGGATAAATCCCACTTGATCAAGGTGTATGATCCCTGTAATGTATTGTTGAATTTGGTTTGCTAGTATTTTGTTGAGGATGTTTTCTTGTATTGCTATAAATTTCCTTCCTAGAACTGCTTTTGCTGCATTCCATAGATTTTGGAGCATTGTGTTTCCATTTTCATTTGTCTCCAGTTTTTTTTTTTCTTTCTTTCTTCTTTGATTTCTTCTGTGATCCAGTGTTTGTTTAGTAGCATATTCTTTAGCTTCCACGTGTTTGTGTCTTTTTCAGTTTTTTTTCTTGTAGTTGATTTTTAGTTGTCATAGTGTTGTGGTGGGAAAAATGCTTGATGTGATTTCAGTTTTCTTAAACTTGAGACTAGTTTTGTGGCCTAGTATGTGATCTATCCTGGAGAATGTGTTATGTGCACTTGAAAAAAATGTGTATTTTGCTCTTTTGGATGGAATGTCCAGTAGATAGCTATTAAGTTTAATGAGTCTAACACGTTCTTTAAGGCCAGTGTTTCCTTATTGATTTTCTGTCTGGATGATCTGTCTGTTGATGCAAGTGGGGTTTTAAAGTCTTCTTCTATTATTGTGTTACTGTCAATTTCTCCTTTTGTGTTTGTTAATACTTGTTTTATGTATTTAGGAGTTTTTCTCTTAAATTGTTATACTTTCACCTCCAGAATTTTTACTTTTCATTCCTTTATGTTTTATATCTTCACTGATATTCTGTACTTGGTTAAATATACTTTGCCTGAGGTTTGAGCATATTTAAGATAGTTGATTTAAAGCCTTTATTAAGTTCAGTGCTTGGGCTTCCTCAGGGATCATTTCTGTTAATTTTTGTTTTTTTTTCTGTGACTGGATGATACTTTCTTTGCAGGTCCCTAAGGTTTTGTTGAAAACTAGTCATTTTAAATATTTTAATATAGCAACACTGGAAATCATATCCTTCATCTTTCTTAGGGTTTGTTTTTGTTACTTTTTTAGGCTATAGCTGTTTTTTTAAAAAAAAATTTATTATTTATTTATTTTTAGTTGTGCTGGGTCTTAGTTGCAGCATGCAGGATCTTTGTTGTGGTATGCGGACTCTTAGTTGTGGCATGTGGGCTTCTTAGTTGCGGAATGTGAACTCTTAGTTGCAGCATGCATATGGGATTTAGTTCTCCAACCAGGGATTGAATGCAGGCCCCCTGCGTTGGGAGCATGGAGTCTTACCCACTGGACTACCAGGGAAGTGCCCCCTTTTTTTTTTTTTAGTGAATTTTCTAAACTATTTTTCCAAAGCCTCTCTTTTCATGTGTGGTCTATGAAGTGTGTGTTATTTTAGCTTGTGTTTATTTAGTGTTTTATGCAGAGATTTCCTTGAGTGCCAGATGGCAAATAAAAAGAAAGAAAAGAGGGCTTCCCTGGTGGCGCAGTGGTTGAGAGTCCGCCTGCCGATGCAGGTTCGTGCCCTGGTCAGGGAAGATCCCACATGCCGCGGAGCAGCTGGGCCTGTGAGCCGTGGCCGCTGAGCTTGCGCGTCCAGAACCTGTGCTCCGCAACGGGAGAGGTCACAACAGTGAGAGGCCTGCGTACAGCAAAAAAAAAAAAGAAAGAAAGAAAGAAAGAAAAGCAAAAAAGAGGGAGAGAGGAAGAGGAAGGGAATAAGGGAAAGAAGAAGAGAAGGAGGCAGAGAAACAACAAAGAATTAAAAGGAAGGAGAATTAAAAGATCTTACAGTCAAAATTAAAAAAAAAAACCCATTCAGTGTCTCTGTCTGCATATTGGCTCTGTGTTGGACCACTCCTTCAATCTTTAGCCTGACCATTTACAGTTCTACCTTAGCCTTCACTTGCTACTTTTTCTGGGCCTAGAGATCAGCCAGAGGTGAAAGCTTTGGGCTTTCTTAGGTCTTTACTGAGAATACATTCTGCCCTGGGCATTTTTGTGGCTTTCTAAATTTCCAACATACATGGCACTTTTGAATTACCTAATTTCCCAAAGAAATTCTCTCCCCAGCCTTTTTTCTCAGTCTTTTAGTATTCTATTATATCAACTATAATCTTTTGCCCCAGGGTGATTGTGGATTGTTTGACTTACAGTAGTTTTTGAGCAGTGCCCACAGCTTTTCTGCCTGAGTGAATTCCAAGTTGGGCAAAACAAAGAAAAGCACTTTGTGTTAGTTATTCATGTAACCCCAGACAGGTTAGAGCGGACAAACACAGTATTTCATGAATAAGTTTGCCACTGTGCCCTTTGGAACCAGGTAGCAGAGTCCCACACTGGGAACAAGGTCTACTTTAAAGTCTGCAGTCAAGCTGGGGAGGGGCATATGGGAAGGGCTGGTCTCAATGATAATTGGAATGCAAATTGTTACAGCAATTCTGGGAAATGGTTTAGCAGTTTCTTATCAAGTTAAACATAAACTCACTATATCACCGAACAGTCCTACTCACTTGGGTATTTACTCTAGAGAAATGAAATCCTATATTCACACAGAAACCTGTACATGAATGTTCGTAGTAGCTTTATTTATAATAACTAAAAACTGGAAAAACCAGTTTACTTCAGTGAGTAAATGGACGCACAAACTGTTACATCCATTTAGTGGAATGCTATTCACTAGTAAAAAGTAATGAGTTACTGATATATTCAATGATTTAGATTAATCATAAAGGCATTCTGCCGAGTGAAATAAACCAGTCCCAAAAGGTTACGTAGTGTATGATTGCAGTTATGACATTCTTAAAAAAAACAGCTGTAGTGATGGAGAACAGATCATTGTCTGCTAGGGGTGATGGGTGGGAGAGGGTGTAATTAAAACTGGATAGTACAAGGAAGTTTCTTTGGGTGAAGAAATTATGTGTCCTGATTATATTGGTGATTACACAAACTTATATGTGTTTTAAAATTCATAAACTGTATGCCAAAAGAAAAAATTAATTTTACTGCATGGTGATGAATACAAACTTGTGATGAAGTCCTTTATTTGCCAGAAACATTTAGGCTTTCTTCAGTGTATTACTGAAGGAGAAACTCGTTAAGGAAGCACTGGCCCACCATCTCACAGTTCACTCTTTTTGAATGGAAAAGCATTCTCAGAGACCGAGGAAGTTCTGTGGCACTTCTGCTCATATGTGTTTAGTCAGGGTTTTAATTCCAGTGAGATTTGTGGGAAGCCTCTGGAAGCCAGACAGTATACAGATTTATGTTTTCATTGTCATACTCCCAGCTAATCGCTGTGCTAGATCGTCTCCCAGGTATATGTGGATGTTGGCTTCCAACAAATGCAGGCTTGCCAGTGAGAGGAAGAGCCTGCCACCATCACAAACATGGAAGAGAAACACTTTGCCATGTTAAGCAGTCTCCATGCTTATATGGCTTCCTTTCTTCCTATAATAATGCATTTCCTAGAGTGTACAAATGACAGATTTCTACACTAGTGAAGAAAAATTATAATAATTTTTTTCTTATCTCTTTGCCTGAATCCTTTCTGAAAGGTCTAATAATATCTCTGATACTACTGTTCTCAAAATCTGATATTGGAGAAACAGAGACCTTCTATGGGAATGTGGGAAAAACTGTCTAAGACAGATATTAGAATCCAGTCTTCTCAGTCAGCATTGTGTCTCTTGTCAAACTCATTATTCAACAACTTTCAGTTGTCATCTATGTGGTAGTGACTCCCACACCTCAACTCCACTCCCCTGTATATTTAATTGTCTGGTGGACATGTCTTCTTAAAGATGCAGCAGGCATGTCAAAACTGTCAGGTTCTAATATTATTTATTAATTTTTTAATCTCCTATCACATCTGGTCATCCTTTTTTAGTACTTTATTTCAGTGAATGGGAATCACCCACCTGTTTCTAAATCCAGGAACCAAGGAGTCATTCATGGCTCTTTCTTTACTTCTTAGTTAACTTTGGTTCTTTAGATCCGAACCCCTCAGTGTGTCTTATAATTGCTATTCTTTCATTGTCACTGACACTAATTAATATCAGGCTGCTGTCATATGCCACATGGATTCTGCAGTAGCTACAAAACTGCTTTTTTTCCCCGATTTAAATCCATTGTCTACACTGTAACCAGAATAATGTTTCTTTAATGTAGATCTCAATTTGTCACTTCTTAAAACTCAACAGTCATATCCCTGTCATTGAGATACAGTCCAAACTCCTTAACATGGCTGAAATAGTTTTTCATGATGTAGATATATTTCTGTCCCTTCCCCTTACACTCTGTTTGAGTGTTGTCTTAGTTCTAGCTACTGTAACAAAATACTGTAGGCTGTGTGGCTTGAACAGAGACATTTATTTTTTACGGTTTTGGAGTCTGGAAGTCCTAGATCAAGGTGTTGGCAGATTCAGTTCCTAGTGAAGGCCCTCTTCACCTTTTAACAGAATCCTCACATGGTGGGGAGAGAGATTGTGTGCTCTGGTCTCTTTTGCTTCCTCTAAGGACACTAATCCCATGATCGGGTCCCCACCATCATGACCTTGTCTAAACCTAATTATCTCCCAAAGGCCATATTTCCAAATATCCTCATATTGAGGGTTAGAGCTTCAACATATGAATTTTGGGGGGATGCACACACAAACATTCAGTCCATAACAAGTGTTAATGAGCTACTTGAAGTTATTTGAATAGAGCAGATCAGCATACTATGTCCTGTAAGCGAAATTTGGCCAACCACCTGTTTTTTTCACAGCCTGAAAACTAAGAATGTTTTTTACACTTCCAGAGGTTACACTTTAAATGGTTATATAAGTACCTACATAATATACTTGATTTTCTCTGTAGACTTGCAAAATCTAAAATACTTTTCACCTTTTAAAAAAGTTTCTGCCAACGTTTGGAATAGATTATGCTTTTTGCTTCCTTGCCCTTACCATACTGTTTATGCAGAATATAGTCTCCTCTTCCACGTTCTAGAGGCTGAATTTGTTGTTTCTTAGGTTGTCTTGACTTGACTTTGTTTCATTTAAAACAATTTTATTTTATTTTATTAAAAAAATTTTTAAATTGTTAAATTTTTTGAACATCTTTATTGGAGTATAATTGCTTTACAATGGTGTGTTGGTTTTCTGCTTTATAACAAAGTGAATCAGCTATACCTATACATATATCCCCATATCTCCTCCCTCTTGCGTCTCCCTCCCACCCTCCCTATCCCACCCCTCTAGGTGGTCACAAAGCAAGGAGCTTATCTCCCTGTGCAATGTGGCTGCTTCCCACTAGCTATCTGTTTTACATTTGATAGTGTATATACGTCCATGCCACTCTCTCACTTCATCCCAGCTTACCCTTCCCCCTCCCCATGTCCTCAAGTCCATTCTCTGCATCTGTGTCTTTATTCCTGTCATGTCCCTAGGTTCATCAGAACCTTTTTTTTTTTTTTTAGATTCCATATATATGTGTTAGCATACGGTATTTGTTTTTCTCTGACTTCCCTCTCTATGACAGACTCTAGGTCCATCCACCTCACTACAAATAACTCAATTTAATTTCTTTTTATGGCTGAGTAATATTTTATTGTATATATGTGCCACACCTTTATCCATTCATCTGTCGATGGACACTTAGTTTGCTTCCATGTCCTGGCTATTGTAAAGGTTCACTGTAGAGCTGCAGTGAACATTGTGGTGCATGACTCTTTTTGAATTATGGTTTTCTCAGGGTATATGCCCAGTAGTGGGATTGCTGGGTCATATGGTAGTTCTATTTGTAGTTTTTTAAGGAACCTCCATACTGTTCTCCATAGTGGCTGTATCAATTTACATTCCCACCAATAGTGCAAGAGGGTTCCCTTTTCTCTACACCCTCTCTAGCATTTATTGTTTGCAGATTTTTTGATGATGGCCATTCTGACTGGTGTGAGGTGATACCTCATTGTAGTTTTGATTTGCATTTCTCTAATGATCAGTGATGTTGAGCATCCTTTCATGTGTTTGTTGGCAATCTGTATATCTTCTTTGGAGAAATGTTTATTTAGGTCTTCTGCCCATTTTTGGATTGGGTTGTTTGATTTTTTGGTATTGAGCCGCATGAGCTGCTTGTAAATTTTGGAGATTAATCCTTTGTCAGTTGCTTCATTTGCAAATATTTTTTCCCATTCTGAGTGTTGTCTTTTGGTCTTGTTTATGTTTTCCTTTGCTGTGCAAAAGCTTTTAAGTTTCATTAGGTCCCATTTGTTTATTTTTGTTTTTATTTCCATTTCTCTAGGTGGTGGGTTAAAAAGGATCTTGTTGTGATTTATGTCATGGAGTGTTCTGCCAATGTTTTCCTCTAAGAGTTTTATAGTGTCTGGCATTACATTTAGGTCTTTAATCCATTTTGAATTTATTTTTGTGTATGGTGTTAGGGAGTGTTCTAATTTCATTCTTTTACATGTAGCTGTCCGGTTTTCCCAGCACCACTTATTGAAGAGGCTGTCTTTTCTCCATTGTATATTCTTGCCTCCTTTGTCAAAAATAAGGTGACCATATGTGTGTGGGTTTATCTCTGGTCTTTCTGTCCTGTTCCATTGATCTATATTTCTGTTTTTGTGCCAGTACCATACTGTCTTGCTTACTTTAGCTTTGTAATATAGTCTGAAGACTGGGAGCCTGATTCCTCCAGCTCCGTTTTTCTTTCTCAAGATTGCTTTGGCTATTCGGGGTCTTTTGTGTTTCCATACAAATTGTGAAATTTTTTGTTCTAGTTCTATGAAAAATGCCATTGGTAGTGTGATAGGGATTGCACTGAATCTGTAGATTGCTTTGGGTAGTATAGTCATTTTCACAATGTTGATTCTTCCAATTCAAGAACATGGTATATCTCTCTATCTATTTGTATCATCTTTAATTTCTTTTATCAGTATCTTACAGTTTTTTGCATACAGGTCTTTTGTCCCTTTAGGTAGGTTTATTCTTAGGTATTTTATTTTTTTTGTTGCAATTGAATTTGTTTTAGATTGGCTCTGATTTGCCAAGATATATATCCATGTGATATACCCTCATGACACCTGGGAATACCATACTGTGAAGGAATTTTCTGTTTGAGGAGAGACATGTAAATTTGGAGGGTTGTTGTGACTTTGTTAAATTAACATTTGTTAAGTAGAGCCCCAAGGTGTTGTTTGGTGAGCCCCAATTCAACAAAAGACCACAAGGGAAATAGAAATAGAGAAGTTTATTACTCTCAGGTCCTGGAGGAAGTACATGGCATGCCTGCAGGGGCCATATGGGAAAACGTGGCATGCCTCGAGGAGCCATACAAGGGCAAACAGAGTGGCAGGAACCTGGGGCACATGCTTTTATTATTAGGGTCCATGGCTGGAGTGCTTTTAGGTTCTTGGGCTAAGGCTTGATTGGGCAGTTCAAACCAAGAAGTGCAGGGTTTTGGTAAGCTCAGCAGCGGTCTTATCTAAGGTTTCACAAGGGGCAGTCCCTGGGGGGCAGGGGAAACTGTTGCTCACAAGGGCTGCTGGAGAAGTCCTGTTAGGAATTTACATTTGCTTATGACTCTGGAACTGTTATCTAGGGCAGGCCCCTGCAGACTTCTTGGTCACACAAAATGGATGCCAGGGCAGCAATATCATTGAGTAGTTTAGCAAACTCTCAAGATAGGGATTGTCTTTTTACATGAATATATCATGTACCCAGAATTATGCCTTGCATATATTGGTTTTCATATGTGTTGAATTTTTGATGGTGTGTCTTGTGGTTGCCACATGGAGGCAGGATCAACTGCCCTCCCCCCAGATTTGTTCAGTGTCGAGAAAGATGGTGCCACACATGTAGCAAGAGAATGTGAAAACATTTATTATTCACATAGTGAGACTTTCTGGGAACACCAGGACAGACACCCAAACTAGTCCAGAATGGCTCGAGTGAAGAGGGGAGAGGCAGGTGGCTCTGGTTATTATTGTGGTTAGGGGATGGGCTGGGTTGAGGATTCCCACATGCAGGCTAGACTTGTGTGGTTTGAACTTCCCTGCTGTTGCTAAGGGAGGTTCACTGTTTTAAGTGTGAAGTTTTGCTTATTATAAAAGCAGTATGTTCTTATTACAAAATCAAAAAAAGTGTAGCAAGTCAAAATCAAAAGGAATACAAAGAACATAAGCGCATGTTGTCTCACATAGTGGAAAATAATAACAATTCTTTGGTTTATCACCATTCAGACATTTAAATGTATTTTACAGCATTAAAGATGAAGTCATATTGTACATATATAATTGCTTCCCCGCCCACCATTTTACAGAGCATCTTTCCATGTGTCTAGATAAATTTCTGAAATATCATATATAATGATTTATTGATGAGTGTTAACTTGAAGCATAAATGTGGATGGTTTTCCCTTTCTGTAACTATTGCTAACTGTGTCCCCCTTACTTTTCCATTGAGCCTTAGTAACTTCTCAAAGTGATACAATTTTTTGACCACTTTTGAATTCATTAGAACAGGCTCATTCCCATTCCCTAAGACTATGTTTTTAAATCTTTGTTATAAAATGAAACCTACAGAAAACCCTACAAAACATATGTAGAGTTTAATTAGTTATTAAAAGTTGAACACCTTTTTGGCAGTGGTGACAGTGCTCCTTTTGCTGACTGGTGCTTCTCAGCAAGCCCTACTTTGGACTTAGAAAATGAGGTTCTATTGCCTTTGATTCTTTGCTGTGTCTTTAGTTGTCAGATTTGGCCTGGGGTGCCCAACATCATCTTGTTTCACACATATTCATACAAATAGCCAAACGTTTTTAATTGAAGATATGATTTTAGGAGTAAAATTATATAAGTTATAATACTTACTGCAGAAAATGAGAAAATACAGGTACTCTAATCAAAAAAAAAAGAAGAAGAAAAAGAAAAATCTCAGAATCCTAAAATAGTTAACCTGTGTTTTGGTTTTCCTCTAAGTTTTTTCCAATGCATATTATACAGTTTTTTTTAATAAAATGGATAATTCTGTATGTGCTGTTTTAGAGACGTGATTTTTTTTTTCCAGTTAACATGTAGGCCTTTTCAGTGGAAGAAATGTATCTTTTATTTTAAGATGAAAAACATCTTGTGTTCATACTGATACTTCCCACTTATACTCAGGAACATAGCATAGAATTTTTACTTAATTTCATTGTTTTTTACATCTTTATTTTCTTTTTCCTGAGATGAGAATCCATTTTTCAGCAAATACCAATATACACAAGTCTCAGAATAACAACACCATTATTACCATCTGTAATGTGATTACTGAAAATAGTTTGAGGATTTTTTTCCCCCACTTGAAATAGTTTCTCTCTGAGTGTTATACCATCAACCTGATATACAGATTCATTTATTTCAATTTAATGTTGACATATAGGGATTTGTTGAAACATTATTTGTAAGAGCAAAAGATTGGAAACAAACTAGTCCGTATTTTTCCCCAATTAACATCTTTCTATGTCTGTAAATACATTTTTATTACCTTTTTTTAAGAACAACATCATATTCTGTTGTATGACTATATCGTACTTCCTGTTTAACCATTTTTCTGTTGTTGGACATTTAGCTCATTTCTACTTGTTTTGCCATTCTGTCCAATGCTACAATAGCCACACTTATACATATATTTTTTGCATTTGTCTGTTTCTAAGGGATAAATTATTAGGAGGGAAGACTTTGCCTTTTTCAAAAAGGCTTTAGCTAAATTTTAACAACAAAGGCTTTAGCCTCCAGATGGTTTGTATGGATACTAGATTCCTCTAAATCATGATAGATCCACATTGGTGTGGTAGCATTCTTTCCTACATTGTATTTATTGGCCGTTTATTTTCTATTTATTTTGTGAATTGTCCATTATGGCCTTTGGCAGTTTTTTTTTTCCATATTCATTTTTTTCCTTGATTTTTTTAGGAAGACTGTTTTAAGAACAGCAAATATTTCATAATGGAAAGAGGTTCTGTGAAATAACTTTTTCTTATGCCAAGGTTAAATAATTATGCAGCTTTTTTGTTCATTTTAAATAATAACAATTATTCCAGTTACTCTTAGTTCTCAGTGGATCCTGGAAGGAAGGCCCAACACAAAATTGAAAAGATTTGTGTGGAATATCCAATACAGGAAACACTTCTAATTTTATTCATATTATCTGTAATAAAGTAGATATTCCCCTTCTGTGAGTGTTTTTCAAGGTCATAATCTCTCAGTCCCATTTAAAGATTTGTGAATTTGTGATCTTTTTACTTGTATATACTAAGGCAAGATTTTGCAGTATTAGATCAGTTTTTGGACTGGAGGGATTCACTAGTGGGCTATAGGTCAAACTGAGTTCATTACCTTAAACTTAGTTTTTGTTTATTTAGTTATTTAGACTTCAGAATAAGAGTCTTCTAAAGCAAAACAGTACTTTTCTAAGGATAGATAACAGCTAACAAGATTGCAAATAGAACCCAGGAGGGACTGCTTATAACCAATTTGAGTAGTCCAGTCCTACTGTAGAGAAAGAACAAATTAAGATAAACCAAGGAAGCAGTAGTGGTGCTGAAAGTAGTAGTAGCATCGGTGTTTGGCTCAGGAAAGGAAATGTAATAATGACATCATTAAAGACTCACTTCATTAATTTATGTAAGTAGTCAGATCCCTAGAGATAATAAAATACCACCTCCCACACCAAATATGAATACATCCTGTGAGATTGTTTACCATTTTTGATTATTCATGTTATTAGGGAAGTTGTTAAAAGCGTGGACTCGGGAGATTGACCTCCTGTTGTTCACATTCTATTTTGGCCAGGGATTTAGATTTTCTGTGCATTAGTTTCATCATGTATAATATGGAGATTATACTAGTCACTAAATCATAGTGAAGACTGAAGAAATCAATATCTGTGAAGTGCTTAGAACAATATCTTGCAGATAGTGAGCACTGTGTAAGTTTTTAAAAATACAAATAAAAATTACTGGTGGGGAAGAAGACTAGGAAAAGGATGTTACAAATAGCTTAACCAAGTAAACCAGTTGAATCTATTTTTTTTTTAATTTTATCTTTAAAATCTATTCTTAACCACACAAACATTGAGTAAAATAAGATTCTCATATAGTGATGTTTGAAAATAATGATTACACTGAGCTAGGTTATAGCATTTTTTCTGCTTTTGTTTACAGGATATTCTGAATAATCTTGAATCATGTGACCTTGAGGATGATGACCTTATGCTTGATGTGGATCTGCCTGAGGATGCACCTCTTGAGAATGGTAGGGGGGACAATATTGAACCTTCAGAAGTATATAGTTGAGCTACTTGACTACATCCAATTTGGTATTTGTTATTTACAGACTTCCTTATCTCTATGGTGGTAGCCTTTTCAGGCTGAGAATTTATCATAAGTGATGTTAAACAGGTTCTTTTGCAAAATTATTTAAATGTTTAAAACCTGACTTTGTAGGTCTTACGTATAACTGTATGATCCAATAAGATTGTATACCTATATCCTAAAGTATCTGGTAGATAGGATTTGTCCTTTTTTCCCTTTGTCTTATCCAATTTTTTATTCCTTTATCTCATTTTGATTTTAAGAAAACATAAATTTAGAGAAAAAGAGATATCATTTGACTTGTAAAACAGCAGCAAAAACCATTAAGTTAATAAATACTTTTAAAAAATCAATTCTGGGAAAATGGTGACCTGAATGAATCATTCTATCCTTTTTACTCTCAAATCTGGTCTGTCTTCGTCTCTGGATCCCAGTAACTGCTGGAGTGGGGCTTTAGATAATCCATGTGCAAGAGGGGCCTGGGTGCTCTTGCCCCCATTGCCATAGCATTTGAAGGATTTTCTGTCTTAAAGACTTGTCAGGAACCAGAGACCAGCCTAGGAATCCTCTGGGGCAAGGGTTGAAATGAGGATCCTCCTGGAAGAAGAATCTCAGAGAGCTGTGGATTCCCTGTTAGTCAACATTTGCCAGGTTTCTTAGGCCTTCCAGGGGCCAGGGATGAACTAAAAAGGGTAGTGAAGTCCTTTTTATACATGTTGCTAGAAAAATGCAAGGATATTTCAGAGAGCGTGGTTCGTTGTTCTAGTGCTTCATCGAGGTACAAGGAGCCTGCTTGCTGTTCACTTTTGTCTTATGGTCAGGGTTTTTTTGCTTGTTTTTTCTTTTCCCCTGCTGCCAGGATGCTGTATAATAATCACTCTTAGAATCTCAGTGGCTTTCAAAATAAACATTTATTTTTCTCATTCATGGATCTTTGTATTAGCTGGGATAGCTCAGACTGTGGGACTGAGTTCAGGTCTACTCCTTGCTTCTTCATTTTGAAACCAGGACTCCTTGGAGCAGGTTGTGCTCATGGCAGATGGCAGAAGGACAATAGGGTGCGGAGAAGCATGCATATAGTATCTCTTAAAGTCTTCACTTAGAACCAGCACACTGGTATTCTACCCACATTCTGTTGGCCAAAGCAAGTTACATGGCCAACCCTAAGAGCAGTGCGACTTGGAAGTATACTCTATTCACAGTGCGAATCTCTGCAGCAGAGGACATTGGATGTATAAGTCTATTGAAGGACAGAGTGTAGAGCTGAGAACAGTATCTACTCTACCACAGGGGTAGAGACTGTTGCATCTTCTTGTGGTTCTGCTGTCACTTGGGATACTCTAGCAATCAGTGCTGAGTTCTAGTCAACTGAGAAAGAAAAACCACAGCCAGTACCCAGGAAGAGGAACAGGGAAAACAGCAGAACTCCCGGAATTAGAGTGGCCGAAAGAGATGATAATGAGAGCACTTAGATTCAATTGCAGCACAATACTTTCTGGAGCTTATTATAAAAGAAGATTTCCCAACAAAACAGTTCAATCTATGACAGAAAGCATAGTTGAAATCTGAATTAGTGGCCTGGAAGATCAAGTGGAAAAGTATTTTAGAACACAGAAGAAAAACATAAACCATTAATGATTATAAGGGAAAAAATAATGAGACTTTATGATCCAGGAGATTTAATGTGAAGTTTTAAGGGCTGGTAGTGAGGAATGAAGGATTTACCTCCATGGAATAAATTATCTAATGCATTTTACTTTGACAGAACTATAACAACTTCTCTTTGGAAACCTTAGCTAAACCAGGAAGTAGAGAGATGGCATTGGTCTTAGAGCCTGCCTCATCTTTAGAGCACAACAAAAAGTTATCCATATATTAGGTAAAAGTAGAATCACAAGGCAATTTAAAGTTTCTGAGGTCTTGGCTGGGGACTTGTGAAAAGTAGGAGGGAACTCCTGAGGTATAACATCTCACATATATTATAGATTTTCCTAGGAGAAGGCAAACAAGTATTGATTATTTTGAGCTAATTGAACACGGAAGAAAGCAGAACCTGGATCTAAAATATGTAGCCTTCAGAGGCACCAAAGATAAAACAGTATTTAGATTTGGTACTACTGGGAAGGAGGGAATGACTATTCTCTTTATAGGTCTGAGGTCCTGAATGACTATACCCACTGCTGCTGAGTTTTTTTATTGGCAGGATAGGAATGTTACAAGGATTGGTACAAGGTTTAAGGGGTCTTCTAATATACTTAGACTATTGGTTTTAGTTGCCTTTAGCTTCTGGTTTTTGAAGCTACTGTGCAAATTTGGGTAGAGTTTTGGATGGATCACTCTGGATTTTATGGGTTCAGCCCCACTAATTCTGCCAGTATCAGTGGAATTTTTGTCAACAAGAAGACTGGCACCTTGTTCAGATCTTTAGTTTGGGTTTGATTTGGACACAAGTTTGCTGTGACTTTATTATGAATAGGGAAGTCATCTGGGATTTCAAGGAAGAGGCCATGAAGAGAATATTTATCTGGCAATTGCATTTGTGAACCTATTAAGGTAGCATATGTGGTAGCACAGACAAGGAAAGAATGTTTGTTGGTCAAATGTTTCTTGGACAGTTATGGGCTAGGACTTGGGAACTGTCTGAGTTATTGGAGATAGCTACACTGGGTGGTTTAGTGACACTGAGGGGGAGGTTATATAATAGTCACAGGGTTTAAAGTTGATATTATAGTGCCTATATCAATAATATATTTTCAGGGTTGTCCTTTACTGTTTAGAAAATTTTATCTTTGAGTTTAAGGGTAAAACCTGAAATTGGGTGCTTGATTTTTCCTTCAGAACACTTTGACTAATTGCCCACTTATTTTTTCTCCTTTATTTCTTAGGCAATGCAAGACAGTTTTTCAGTGCCCTGCTATTTATCTATAAGTGTATCAAGAGACTCCTTTCTCCAGTGTTTAATTTACTGGGGTGGAGGCATCTCGTTATATATGAAGGACATCATTTTATTCTGAGTCTTATTCTGCTTTTTTCTAAGTCTCTTTCCAAGCAGTGGAAGTCTGGCAAGGGAGGAGGGAGACGAGGTCACATCTCTTTCAGCATCTATTCCTGAATGCTATCTGATGGTGTTAGTCTATCTGTGAAATCTCTAGTGGATTTATTCTTCCTTTGCTTACAGAACTGAATCAGAGCCCAGTCTACGTTCACAGGAAATACTTTGTTGACAGCCTCTGAAAGTCCTTTTCTAACTTCTGATTTCCTCTGCAATTGATGGAGTTCAGGACACACGACCCCAAAATATGGCACCTTGGCATATTGAATATTTTAAGCTGAAGGAGTTTGAGAAAATGGCAGAAGCAGAAAAATCACTCTGATTTCCTCCCCCTCTTGCCCATCTTCCCTGAAACAGGTCATAAAATCGTCATGTGAGGGGCACCTTCCCCATACCTAGAGGAAAGGAGCATCCTTATCTCTGAAGACAAAGTTAGACTAAGAAGATCCTAACAAACAGGCCTTGCTAAAGTTTCCCCCAGTTTACCACACTTAGACTCCTTAACCTGTCACATTCCTCCTTGACTGTCTACTCTTCATCAAGCCTAGCATAAAAATATACAGGTCTAACTGTTTCTTTGGGTCTTCATTTTCTCATGAAGGCTCCCATGTCACATATTAAATAAATTTGTATGCTTTTCTCCCATTAATCTATCTTATCAGTTTTATTTTCAGGCCCTAAGAGAGTTGAGAAAATCTTTCCTCCTCTACTACACAGTCGTGGGTTCTTCAGTCAACTTTAGGTTTTTCACACTGTGCTTTTTCTATACTGTTTTTATGCACCTAGATTTCCTTCTAATGTATGAACTAATTGGTATAAATCTGGAGGCCCTGGATTATCAATTGCTAAAAGTATTCTAAATTCTTCTGGAAATTTCTCCCAGTCTTGTTTAGACCTTAGAAAGTCTGTAGCTATGGCTCTCAGCTCAGGATGAGACCAGATCCAAGTCAACCTTAAGGGAATTTTCCGTCTTCTGAAGGAGGGTTAAGAGGTATAGAGTTTTTTAGGTTTCTGGTCAGCTTGAGGGGTAGGGAAAGAGGTTAAAGGGAGAGATGGGGTGGAGGGAAATTGAATATAGAATGAGGGAAGAGGAATAAAAGGAAAAAGGACTTTAGATTTGAGTAGCAATTTGGGAGGATCTAAAAAGAGAGACTATTTTCTTTTATATTTTTCTTTTACCTTGGTGAGGGAATCTCTTAAGGAAATTTTGGAATCTGAATTTCTTTTAGCGGACCAGTGGGTATTTGAGCTTTGCTTGCTTTTTGTTCTAAAGTGTCTCTCATATAAACAGTTTGGTTATACCAAAGGCATAGTTGTATTGTTTTATTCTCTTGCTCAGAAACTTCTAATGGCCACTCATTGCCTACAGATTAAAGCCTAGCATTTGGCACATTCATAGCATCATCCTTAGGTTTATGAAATTTCCATAGTATACATTTTCTTAGGTGTGATCTTTCTTCCACTCGTTCTGTTTTAAACTTTTCTCTGTTGAAAAAGATATATTTCTAATTACTTCCTGAATCCTATCCCATCAAATTATGGTGCCTATTAAATTGCACTTACTTCATGCTATTAATATATTTCCTAAGGCCACTTTTTTGCTAAACATTTTATTGAGATATAGTCATATGAGGTCAATAGTATTGTCCTTTACCACTTTCCAATTACTGTATTTTCTTCTGGAAATTTATCTTTTCAGTACTAATGGCATTTAGTAATATCAACTTCATGATTTTTTTTTTTAGCATGAGCTTTTCTCCTTTCAAACCAAATTTCATTTAAAAAACTTTCTTGTTCATATTGTAAAACCTTCTGCATGACACATCCTTTCCAGACTTTCTGATATGTAATTTCTTCCTGCTATCTTCATAGCCAGTTGTTAGTCATAGATAGGAATACTACCTGTGTCAGCCATTATCTTCTTAGGACTTTAAGTTATTAGAAAGAATCTAGGGTACTTTTGGCATCATATTTCGTTCTTTATCAAATCAGAAGAAATGGGTATGATGAGTGTTAGACATAGGCATCTCCATATCCCATACCTTTCAGTTAGCTATGTTAGATTCTCTTTCCCTCATCACAGGGTAGAAGTACTGAAAATTCTGTCTCCTACTCATAGTAAAAAACCTACTAAAATCTGCCTTTTACTTTGGGAGCTAGAAAGCCCCTTTAGAAGGCGTTTATTTATTCTCTATTCCTAAACTCATAATTAGGGTCAAATCTGGTGTGTAGATAGTTTTGATCAGCATATTGGTTAAAATTTTTTTTGGAAAGCCTTTAGGTTTGCCTCATCCTTCCCTATGATATTACACATTCAGAAGGATTTATTTCCTTTCTTAGTCTTGTTTGTCCTGTTCCTTCATTGGCGCTGGAAACTGGCTTTAAATTAACTCCATCTTGTAATTTTATTGGCTTTCCATTTTATTTTCTATGTTATTTCTTTCTCTCTGCCCTTAGTCTTTTCTAAGAAACCACCACTAATGTTATTTCGCATTCTCTTCTTAGTAACATTTTAAAGTGTATCAAAACATGATTGATGGATACTGCAGGTAGTAGTATAAGCGGGACCCTTCCTTCCTTCAGAGTCTTGGAGGAGACATTTTTCTGAGAGTTTAAACCCCCCTCTGTCCCAATTCTAACAATAGTGTTTTGTAGTCACGGAAAATATTTGTTTCCGGTGCCTATTTGTCGTTATGGTGATGGTTGAGTTCATGTTTCAATGAAAGTGCTTTATTTGGAGCCTGTGTGTAGTACCAACAATCTTTAGTAAATACAAAAGCAGCACATCATTTTCTGCATTATAATTTCCCACAGCATTTAACCCCATCTCCTGACTTGTTTTCCTGATTAGTGTGCTTCTTATTACTCTGAGTGCACTGTGTGGATGATATACTAATTATATATCAGATTCTTATTGCAGAATTTCTTTTTTGGGGAGTGAGTGGAATTTTACCTGTGTGAATTAAGAGGAAATATGAATTCAGATTTAAAAGTAGATATAGATTATCCCTCAGCTATACAGAATTTCTTAACCTAAAGTAACATTTTAATGCCATTTAAAAATACTTAAGGAAGTTAACTGAGTCTATGAGTATAATGTGAATGTCAACTAAAAGCATTTTTAAGCCTTCTTAGGATTATTTTTCAATTTATTTTTCTTTTGCCGTCTTATATTCTCCTCCTTACTTTTGCGGCATAATGATCACCATGCCTTTATTTACATAACAGTCCTGTTTTCTTTATTGAACTTTAAAAAAATATGTATATCTTAATTTATCCCAATAAGATGATGAGAAATTGTTAGAAATAATTTCAAATGTAAGTCTTCTTTAAAAATTTTTTCTTAAAAAAAATTTGTTTAAACTATAAAACCTATCGTTTTTTTCCCCCAAATTGATTTCTCTAATGGAAATTTTCTAATAAACAAAATTTCAATGTCTTTTAGAACCTTATTTAAATTGTTACTCATATACAAGTAATGTGTTCACAGTGAGTTCAGTGTATATGAGAATTGAACATATACACTTTAATTATATCAACCTTTTTTTGGAGTGGGGAAGTTTGTTTTTATCTGGTATACTGTAATCAAACACTTGCCATGTATCAAATTCAGGTTTAGGTTAAGTTAAAAAAATCATTTAAATAATGAGGTTTTTTTTTTAATTTTAATTGGGGAGGATTACGTTGATTTCTAAAGCTTTCTTATCACAAGGGATTCTGAACATGCAGAATTTGAACTTTCTCATGTAATAATTCTCAGACTAGAGAAACCTTTCCTGTTCCTGCCTTGGGTTAGTGTTTAGTTGTATTTTTAGTAACAGTCTTAACTCAGAGGCTATGTAAGCACTGAGTGAAGATGGAGTCACAGGGTAAACTGGGCTTGCTTCCCACAGGGAGGGCTGGGAGTTGAGCAGGAAGGAAGGCCTGTTTGTCAGTGCCTTGTATGCAACTATGTCTGAGTAGGCAGCAAGCGACACAATGTCTCCCTCGTACAAAGTAACTCTCTTAGTGAGTGCTCAGATATGTGAGGAAAAAGTGTTTGGGTAAGTGAAGGAGAAGCTTGGGGTGTTTCAAAGAAATTCTTTTCATGTTTTTGTGGCATTTAGATTTCAGGGAGTGTACTGTTTGTTGCTGCAAAGTACTGGCTTTGTTTTCAGTGGCATTTTTGAACAAGCTCCACTGTCGGCAGATTGGAGCATTTTACTTTCTAAAACTGTGAGCTTAATTTAAAAAATATGATTTGTTTATGATGAAGAGTTAATTTGTGCTTCTTGAAATCAGTAAAAATTAATTGTGGCATTCATTTTTAGGAATGAGTTCTCTACCAGACTTAAAATCTTCTACTTTTTCTTGTCATTTTCATTCTGAAGTCAGAACCAACTACTGATAATGATGAAAACCACTTAAAACTGACTACTGGTGTTTAAAATGTATAATGTTGATTTCAAGGATAATTTGCTTGTTTTAAAACAGTGGGACTGTTGTTACTTAAGTGACTGTGATAATGAAAGTTCTATAATTTACTTCAGTTTGAATAATATAAAGTTTGGTTTTCACTGAAAGAACTAGTCATTTTTCTTCTGGAAATCTTGATTTTGTGGTTAGCTAACATAAATGGCTGGTAGTTTTAGAACATTACTTTTATATTTTCAGCAGCATTTAATTATTGAGCTGTAAGTAGTTAGCTTTTATAGAGTTTGTGTACATGTTTCTAGTGTTTCGCTTTTGAATTTGTCTAGTGGAGTGTGACAATATGAACCGCTTTGACCGATCAGACAGAAATGTTCGGCAGTCTCAAGAAGGATTTTGGAAAAGGCCACCCCAGAGGTGGAGTGGACAGGAGCATTACCACCTTAGCCATCCTGACCACTATCATCACTATGGAAAAAGTGACTTGAGCAGGTGAGTCTAATTTCAATTATATTTTCCATCTTATTAGTTTAGAATCATATTTCCGCCCACCCCTTAAAACTGTTTTTCGTCTTTGTTTTTAGAGGCACCAAAAAACATTTCAAGTTATATGTGATACTAATTGGAATAATCTGTCTAATTCTTTTCTTTTGACTTAAATCTTTTTTCATTAGCTGTTTGAACTTTAAATTTTTGCTGTTTGAACTTTAAATTTTCGTGTGATTTTCTGGTTCTTATTTGGGAATGATCAGAGATGTTGACTTTGTTGAAGTTTATTATGTTTAAGATATTAATGTGTAAAATTAGTTTCAAGTGATTTGTCTTCTTTTGCTTATATAATAAATTGAAATTTTAAAATTCCTCAAGTACTGTACTAGAATTCTTTTTCTTTTTGAAGTGTACCATACTCTTTAATTTGGTCAGACCTTATGTATAGTGTGGCTGTATAGTCATTCAAACCTGGGATCAAACCCTGGCCTGGTACAACTTAGTTTTGTGAGCTTAGATAATTTTTTAACCCCTCTCTACTTCAGTTTACCATCTGTAAAACATACTTAATAATACCTTTCTCTCAGTGTTCAAGGATCAGGGATAAAAGTGCCTGGAACAGTGTCTGACTTACTATAGGCACCCGATGGCAGTTATTAATTTTTTCCCTTTTTACTCTGTCATCTCATTCTCCTAGGGATTTGAGGTCCTTTTGGAGCACATTTACAATACAAATAATAAAATTGGGATAAAGACACAATGGAAGGGGGGAAACTTAAGGCACTGTATAGTTCTTGAAGTAAGAAAAAAAATTAAGATTCCTTGCAGCAAAAGCAAAGAACAAAACTTGATCCATTACAAGATTTATAATATATATAAGATAAAGGGTATGTTTCTCAGTTAATTTGCTTTTATGAGATAGAAACCTGAAAGCAGTTGCTTTGCATGATTTCTTATAAGGAGACTACCTTGTGATATAGTGGACAGGTCTCAGACAGCTTCCCAAAGTAGAAATAATGATAAATTCCTTAAGTCTGTATTTTCTTTATGTTCTTCAATCCATGCTACAAAAAACTCTTAAGTGACAAAAGGCAGTTGTACAGTGGATCATGAAACAGTGAGGTCCAACTAAAGATCCTTCTGTTGGTAAAATTTGATGCCAGGATAAAATTTAGAAGATCTGGAAGAATGTATGGAGTACATACCCTTCCAGGCATTATTTTGGCTGTTCTGTTTCTGTTATCTGGGCTTTTGATAAGGAATGGACATCAGAGAGTTGGTATTATCAGGCAGGAATCTGATGTAAAGATAGTCTTCATTGCTAATAATGAAGATGATGCTTCCTTCATCTTTGATGGTTGGTTTATAAGAAGGTAAATTTAAGGCCAACTTATGAAAATTTAGAAGCCTACCTAAAATATGAACCTTTGCTTATAAGACAAGATTTATTCAACCATTTGAGAAGTATTTTTTGAGAACCTGTATGTTGAGCTCTGTGCTGAATTCTCAAGCTGGAATGAAGTTGGAGATGGTGTGAGAGGTGAAAGCTGTAGATTGGTAGTGGCTTCTGGGAGCATTGTTTTGAGGAGGTTAAAAAGAATTATGCAGTGTGTGAGGTCAGTTGGAATCATTGCAATTATCAGGTAGGTAGCAGACTCTTGTGCCTTTTCCATCCCATACAAATATGAGTAGTAAATACTTCCTGCTGCCAGGGTGTTTAGTGTATGGGAGAGACAGGTATGTAGATAGTTATAATGCAGTATTAGTACAGTGTAATGATGAGAGGTGCCTCAGAGTGTTGTATACAGGACTCCAGGAGCATACAGGTTTTTGTCTAGGATAGTGATGCATAAAGAAAGTTCCTGTCGAACTGATAACCATGACTGTAGCAATTGCAGAGGATCAGTTTCTGTAGAAGGGTGAGTATTCAGATGGAAAAAATAGCATGTGCAAAACCATGTATGAAACAGTGACATTTTCAGAGAACTGCTCTTAGGTTCCTAGCTGAATTGGTAGTTCAGGAGGAACTACCAATTGGAGGAATGAATAAATGTGATCTCTAACTGTAGATAGCAAAATTATCTATGCATTTTAAGATAAAGGGTGGCAAATTTCAGCTTTGTGAGACTATTAATCAGAATATCCAAAATGGAATGAATTACCTGGAGATAGCAGTCTCTGTCCCTGGGAATGATCAAGAGATCAAGAGATCAATGAGATCTCATTGATCAAGAGATCAATGAGACTGATTATTTATCTGCCAGAAAAGTTAAGCAACATTTTTCAAAAACTGTATTCCTGGATTTCAATAGGTGTAGAAAAGGGAGACTGATCAGATGAGTATAGGAAGAACAAGTTAATCGAAGTTAATTTTTTTTTTAAATAGTAGACTCTGCAGTGCCTTTAATATATAATTATAGTACTGTGATGTTACAAAAGGTGGTACAGGAAAATATGTAGCCATTTTCCAAAACATGAGGACAAATCCCTTCTACACAGTGTATTTTGAGGGACTAGTGGTTTGTGGATCATCCACACTTGTGAGTCTCGATGAGGAGAGAGAAATGCACAGAACTCTTGGTGGTTGCTAATCTGACTCAGCGCAGAACTTCCCAACAAGTGAACTGACACATACTGGTTTGTTATGACTGGTTATAGGTTAACCAGTTTATGGATCCCCTCAGGCTTTTGGGTAGCTGTGCGAGGTTTGGGACTTCTAGATTTCTCAGAGCCAGTTATGGGGATGGGTGGTAGAGAGAGAAATCTCATCCAAGATAAGCCTTACTCCAGCAAACCTTAAAACTATTATTTTCTTTCTATACCTTGATTTTAAAAGAATTGGATGTACTAACCCCAGGGTCTTTTAATATTACATGTGTAAAAATTCCTCTTCCCATTCTATGACTTCTTGAATGTTGCTGGTCCCCTTTCCTGTCTGTCCTTCAGTTCCCATCGTTGTCATAATTAATTACAGGATTATGTCTTAATCTGTAATTCAGGGGACTGGTGGTTCAGAACCACTTATCTACTTTCTCTGTATTTTTGTCAGTACTGTTTCTCTTTTCACCTGGCCTATCCTTTTATTCCTCTTTTCTCCCCAGACCTCCCCTTTTCCCTGCACCCTCCATTAACCATATGGAATTCTTTCACATCTTAACAAACCCATATCCTTGACTTCTTCACCTATATTCTCCTGATTGTAACTTTTTCCTAAATGTACTAATTCCTCAGTAGCATTCTTACATGAAAGATTCTTATTTTCCAGGCACTCTAGTACTGTGCTGTTTAGGGGTGAGGTCTTTGTCTTCGCTCCTCATTGTTACTTCTAAATGAAGTGTTCTTAAGCCTCTTTCATTTGACACTTAGGGCATTTGGCTTTATCAACTCCTCCTTAACGGTCCCAATCCCTAGCTCACAAAAATCTTGGCCCTTGGCTCACTTTCCCTCTTCATTGTAAGCTTTGCTACAACTCTGAGTGTAGCCTCCAATGTTCATGTGCATGATTCATTTAACCTTCCGACTACCTAGTTCCTTAGGAGTCTCTTATATATAAGATCTGTCATCTGAGAATAGAGATAGTTTTACCTTTTTCTATTCAATCTGGATGCTTTCCCTTTTTTCCCCCCTGCATAATTGGCTAGAATCTCCAGTACAAGTTAAGGAGTGATGAGAGCAGACATCTTTGTCTTCTTTCTGATAGTAGGAGCAAAGCATTTGGTCTTTCACTGTTAAGTATGACGTTAACTGTGGGTTTCATAGATACTCTTTATCAGGTTGAGGAAGTTCCCTTCTATTCCTATTTTGTTGAGTGTTTTTTTTTTAATCACGAACAGGTATTAGATAGCATTTTTCAAATGCTATTGCTGTGTCTATTGAGATAATCATTTTTCCTTTCATTCTGTTCACGTGGTGTATGACTTTGATTTTCAGATGTTGAATCAACCCTGCATTTCTCGAATAAATCCCTCTTGGTCATGGTATCCTTTTAGATGTTGCTAGATTCAAATTGCTAGTGTTTTGTTGAAGATTTTTCTGTATACATTCATAACAAATACTGGTCTGTAGTTTTCTTGAGATGTCTTCGTCGTTTTGATATTATCACATAAATTGAATTGGGAAGTGTTTCATTTCTATTTTTGAGAGAGTTCATGAAGGAATTTTGTTAATTCTTCATTAAATGTTTTATAGAATTCACCATTGAGGTTATTTGGGTTTTGGCTTTTCTTTGCAGTGAGTTTTTTGTTTGTTTGTTTTGGGGTTTTTTTTTTGCGGTACGCGGGCCTCTCACTGTTGTGGCCTCTCCCGTTGTGGAGCACAGGCTCCGGACGCGCAGGCTCAGCGGCCATGGCTCACGGGCCCAGCCGCTCCGCAGCATGTGGGATCTTCCTGGACCGGGGCACGAACCCGTGTCCCCTGCATCGGCAGGCGGACTTTCAACCACTGCACCACCAGGGAAGCCCTGCAGTGAGCTTTTTGATTACTAATTTAATCTCATATATTCTGTGCATGTCTGTTTGGTTTCCTTAGTTTGTAGTGTTGCTCAAGTCTTCTGTTTCCTTGCTGACCTTCTTCCTAGTTGTTTTATCCATTAATGAGAAGGAGGTATTAAAGTCTCCAACTTAAATATATCTTGTAGGGAAGGTTTGATAGCAACAAATTCACGCAGTTTGTGTTTATCTGGGAATGTTTTAGTTTCTCTTTAATTTTAAAGGATAGTTTCGCTGGATATAGGATTCTTGGTTGATAGGCTTTCTTTTAACGTTTTTTTTTTTCTGTCCTTTTTATTTTATTTTTTTTAAATTTTAACAGCTTTATTGATACACAATTCACATCTAATACAGTTCACCCATTCAAAGTGTACAGTTCAATGGCTTTTTATATTCAGTATCTACTGAATTGTGCAATAATCACCACAATCAATTTTACAACATTTTCATCACCCCTGAAAGGAAACCCTATATTCCTTAGTCACCCCCCTACCCTACTCGCCCATACCTTCCAGCCTTAGGCAACCACTAATCTGCTTTCTGTCTCTATAGATTTGCCCGTTAGGATATTTCATATAAATTGAATGATACAATATGTTGTCCTTTGTGTCTGGCTTCTTGCACTTAACATGATTTTTCAAGGTCCATCCATGTTGTAGCATGTATCATTGCTTCACTTCTGTTTATCAACAAATACTAATCCATTGTATGGATATGCCACATTTTATTTATTCATTCACCAGCTGATGGTCATTTCATTCTTTTTTAGTTTTGGTCTATTATAAATAATGCTGCTATGAACATTCGTGTACAAGTTTTTGTGTGGATGTATGTTTTCATTTCTCTTGGGTATGCCACCTAAGAGTAGAATTGCTGGGTCATATGGAAACTCTTTGTTTAAACTTTTGAGAAACTTCTAGACTGTTTCCTAAAGAGACAGAACCATTTTACATTCACATTTACAGTTTATTAGGGTCCCAATCTCTCCACATCCTCGACAACACTTGTTATTTGACTTATTGATTCTAGGCATCCTAGAGGATATGAAGTGGAATCTTGTGATTTTGATGCACACTTCCATGATGGTTAATGATGTTGAACATTTTTTATATGCTTATTGCTCATTTATATATCTTCTTTGGAGAAATATCTGTTCATATCCTTTGCTCATTTTATTTATTTTTTTATTTTATTATTATTATTTTTTACATCTTTATTGGAGTATAATTGCTTTACAATGGTGTGCTAGTTTCTGCTTTATAACAAAGTGAATCAGTTATACATATACATATGTTCCCATATTTCTTCCCTCTTGCATCTCCCTCCCTCCCACCCTCCCTATCCCACCCCTCTAGGTGGTCACAAAGCACCGAGCTGATCTCCCTGTGCTATGCAGCTGCTTCCCATAGCTGTCTATTTTACATTTGGTAGTGTATGTATGTCCATGCCACTCTCTCGCTCTGTCACAGCTTACCCTTCCTCCTCCCCATATCCTCAAGTCCATTCTCTACTAGGTCTGTGTCTTTATTCCTGTCTTACCCCTAGGTTCTTCATGACATTTTTTTTTCTTAAATTCCATATATACGTGTCAGCATACGGTATTTGTCTTTCTCTTACTGACTTACTTCACTCTGTATGACAGACTCTAGGTCCATCCACCTCATTACAAATAGCTAAATTTCGTTTCTTTTTATGGCTGAGTAATATTCCATTGTATATATATATGCCACATCTTCTTTATCCATTCATCCGATGATGGACACTTAGGTTGTTTCCATCTCCTGGCTATTATAAATAGAGCTGCAATGAACATTTTGGTACATGATTCTTTTTGAATTATGGTTTTCTCAGGGTATATGCCTAGTAGTGGGATTGCTGGGTCATATGGTAGATCTATTTGTAGTTTTTTAAAGGACCTCCATACTGTTCTCCATAGTGGCTGTACCAATTCACATTCCCACCAGCAGTGCAAGAGTGTTCCCTTTTCTCCACACCCTTTCCAGAATTTATTGTTTGTAGATTTTTTGATGATGGCCATTCTGACTGGTGTGAGATAATATCTCCTTGTAGTTTCGATTTGCATTTCTCTAATGATTAATGATGTTGAACATTCTTTCATGTGTTTGTTCGCAGTCTGTATACCTTCTTTGGAGAAATGTCTATTTAGGTCTTCTGCCCATTTTTGGATTGGGTTGTTTGCTTTTTTGTTATTCAGCTGCATGAGCTGCTTGTAAATTTTAGAGATTAATCCTTTGTCAGTTGCTTCATTTGCAAATATTTTCTCCCATTCTGAGGGTTGTCTTTGGTCTTGTTTATGGTTTCCTTTGCTGTGCAAAAGCTTTGAAGTTTCATTAGGTCCCATTTGCTCATTAGGTCCCATTTTTGTTTTTATTTCCATTTCTCTGGGAGGTGGGTCAAAAAGGATCTTGCTGTGATTTATGTCATAGAGTGTTCTGCCTATGTTTTCCTCTAAGAGTTTGATAGTTTCTGGCCTTCCATTTAGGTCTTTAATCCATTTTGAGCTTATTTTTGTGTACGGTGTTAGGGAGTGATCTAATCTCATACTTTTACATGTACCTGTCCAGTTTTCCCAGCACCACTTATTGAAGAGGCTGTCCTTTCTCCACTGTACATTCCTGCCTCCTTTATCAAAGATAAGATGACCATATGTGTGTGGGTTTATCTCTGGGCTTTCTATCCTTTTCCATTGATCTATATTTCTGTTTTTGTGCCAGTACCATACTATCTTGGTTACTGCAGCTTTGTAGTATAGCCTGAAGTCAGGGAACCTGATTCCTCCAGCTCCGTTTTTCATTCTCAAGATTGCTTTGGCTATTCGGGGTCTTTTGTGTTTCCATACAAATTGTGAAATTTTTTGTTCTAGTTCTGTGAAAAATGCCAGTGGTAGTTTGATAGGGATTGCATTGAATCTATGGATTGCTTTGGGTAGTAGAGTCATTTTCACAATGTTGATTCTTCCAATCTAAGAGCATGGTATATCTCTCTATCTATTTGTATCATCTTTAATTTCTTTCATCAGTGTCTTATAATTTTCTGCATACAGGTCTTTTTTCTCCTTAGGTAGGTTTATTCCTATATATTTTATTCTTTTTGTTGCAATGGTAAATGTGAGTGTTTTTTTTTTTTAACATCTTTATTGGGATATAATTGCTTTACAATGGTGTGTTAGTTTCTGCTTTATAACAAAGTGAATCAGTTATACATATACATATGTTCCCATATCTCTTCCCTCTTGCGCCTCCCTCCCTCCCACCCTCCCTATCCCACCCCTCCAGGCGGTCACAAAGCACCAAGCTGATATCCCTGTGCTATGCGGCTGCTTCCCACTAGCTATCTACCTTACGTTTGTTAGTGTATATATGTCCATGCCTCTCTCTCTCTCGCTCTGTCACAGCTCACCCTTCCCCCTCCCCATATCCTCAAGTCCGTTCTCCAGTAGGTCTGTGTCTTTATTCCTGTCTTACCCCTAGGTTCTTCATGACATTTTTTTTTCTTAAATTCCATATATACGTGTTAGCATACGGTATTTGTCTTTCTCATTCTGACTTACTTCACTCTGTATGACAGACTCTAGGTCTCTCTACCTCATCACAAATAGCTAAATTTCGTTTCTTTTTAAGGCTGAGTAATACTCCATTGTATATATATGCCACATTTTCTTTATCCATTCATCTGATGATGGGCACTTAGGTTGTTTCCACATCCGGGCTATTGTAAATAGAGCTGCAATGAACATTTTGGTACATGACTCTTTTTGAATTTTGGCTTTCTCAGGGTATATGCCTAGTAGTGGGATTGCTGGGTCATATGGTAGTTCTATTTGTAGTTTTTTAAGGAACCTCCATACTGTTCTCCATAGTGGCTGAACCAATTCTCGTTCCCACCAGCAGTGCAAGAGTGTTCCCTTCTCTCCACACCCTCTGCAGCATTTATTGTTTGTAGATTTTTTGATGATGGCCATTCTGACTGGTGTGAGATAATATCTCATTGTAGTTTTGATTTCCGTTTCTCTAATGATTAATGATGTTGAACATTCTTTCATGTGTTTGTTGGCAGTCTGTATATCTTCTTTGGAGAAATGTCTATTTCGGTCTTCTGCCCATTTTTGGATTGGGTTGTTTGTTTTTTTGTTATTGAGCTGCATGAGTTGCTTGTAAATTTTGGAAATTAATCCTTTGTCAGCTGCTTCATTTGCAAATATTTTCTCCCATTCTGAGGGTTGTCTTTGGTCTTGTTTATGGTTTCCTTTGCTGTGCAAAAGCTTTGAAGTTTCATTAGGTCCCATTTGTTTATTTTTGTTTTTATTTCCATTTCTCTAGGAGGTGGGTCAAAAAGTATCTTGCTGTGATTTATGTCATAGAGTGTTCTGCCTATGTTTTCCTCTAAGAGTTTGATAGTTTCTGGCCTTCCATTTAGGTCTTTAATCCATTTTGAGCTTATTTTTGTGTACGGTGTTAGGGAGTGATCTAATCTCATACTTTTACATGTACCTGTCCAGTTTTCCCAGCACCACTTATTGAAGAGGCTGTCCTTTCTCCACTGTACATTCCTGCCTCCTTTATCAAAGATAAGGTGACCATATGTGTGTGGGTTTATCTCTGGGCTTTCTATCCTGTTCCATTGATCTATATTTCTGTTTTTGTGCCAGTACCATACTATCTTGATTACTGTAGCTTTGTAGTATAGTCTGATGTCAGGGAGCCTCATTCCTCCAGCTCCATTTTTCGTTCTCAAGATTGCTTTGGCTATTCGGGGTCTCTTGTGTTTCCATACAAATTGTGAAATTTTTTGTTCTAGTTCTGTGAAAAATGCCAGTGGTAGTTTGATAGGGATTGCATTGAATCTGTAGATTGCTTTGGGTAGTAGAGTCATTTTCACAATGTTGATTCTTCCAATCCAAGAACATGGTATATCTCTCCATCTACTTGTATCATCTTTAATTTCTTTCATCAGTGTCTTATAATTTTCTGCATACAGGTCTTTTGTCTCCTTAGGTAGGTTTATTCCTAGATATTTTATTCTTTTTGTTGCAATGGTAAATGTTTTCTTGATTTCACTTTCAGATTTTTCATCATTAGTGTATAGGAATGCAAGAGATTTCTGTGCATTAATTTTTTATCCTGCTACTTTACCAAATTCATTGATTATTTCTAGTAGTTTTCTGGTAGCATCTTTAGGATTCTCTATGTATAGTATCATGTCATCTGCAAACAGTGACAGCTTTACTTCTTCTTTTCCGATTTGGATTCCTTTTATTTCCTTTTCTTCTCTGATTGCTGTGGCTAAAACTTCCAAAACTATGTTGAATAAGAGTGGTGAGAGTGGGCAACCTTGTCTTGTTCCTGATCTTAGTGGAAATGCTTTCAGTTTTTCACCATTGAGGACGATGTTGGCTGTGGGTTTGTCATATGTGGACTTCATTATGTTGAGGAAAGTTCCCTCTATGCCTACTTTCTGGAGGGTTTTTATCATAAATGGGTGTTGAATTTTGTTGAAAGCTTTCTCTGCATCTATTGAGATGATCGTATGGTTTTTCTCCTTCAATTTGTTTATATGGTGTATCATGTTGATTGATTTGCGTATATTGGAGAATCCTTGCATTCCTGGGATAAACCCCACTTGATCATGGTGTATCATCCTTTTAATGTGCTGTTGGATTCTGTTTGTTAGTATTTTGTTGAGGGTTTTTGCATCTATGTTCATCAGTGATATTGTCCTGTAGTTTTCTTTCTTTGTGACATCTCTGTCCGCTTTTGGTATCAGGGTGATGTTGCCCTCGTAGAATGAGTTTGGGAGTGTTCCTCCCTCTGCTATATTTTGGAAGAATTTGAGAAGGATAGGTGTTAGGTCTTCTCTAAATGTTTGATAGAATTTGCCTGTGAAGCCATCTGGTCCTGAGCTTTTGTTTGTTGAAGGATTTTAAATCACAGTTTCAATTTCAGTGCTTTTGATTGGTGTGTTCATATTTTCTGTTTCTTCCTGATTCAGTCTCGGCAGGTTGTGCTTTCCTGAGAATTTGTCCATTTCTTCCAGGTTGTCCATTTTATTGGCAGAGTTGCTTGTAGTATTCTCTCATGATCCTTTGTATTTCAGCAGTGTCAGTTGTTACTTCTCCTTTTTCATTTCTAATTCTATTGATTTGAGTCTTCTCCCTTTTTTTCTTGATGAGTCCGGCTAATGGTTTATCAATTTGGTTTATCTTCTAAAAGAACCAGCTTTTAGTTTTATTGATCTTTGCTATCGTTTCCTTCATTTCTTTTTCATTTATTTCTGATCTTATCTTTATGATTTCTTTCCTTCTCCTAACTTTGGGGTTTTTTGTTCTTCTTTCTCTAATTGCTTTAGGTGCAAGGTTAGGTTGTTTATTCAAGATGTTTCGTGTTTCTTAAGGTAGGATTGTATTGCTATAAACTTCCCTCTTAGAACTGCTTTTGCTGCATCCCATAGGTTTTGGGTCGTCGTGTCTCCATTGTCATTTGTTTCTAGGTATTTTTTGATTTCCTCTTTGATTTCCTCAGTGATCAGTTCGTTATTAAGTAGCGTATTGTTTAGCCTCCATGTGCTTTTATTTTTTACAGGTCTTTTCCTGTAATTGATATCTAGTCTCATAGCCTTGTGGTCGGAAAAGATACTTGATACAATTTCAATTTTCTTAAATTTACCAAGGCTTGATTTGTGACCCAAGATATGGTCTATCCTGGAGAATGTTCCATGAGCACTTGAGAAAAATGTGTATTCTGTTGTTTTTGGACTGAATGTCCTATAAATGTCAATTAAGTCCATCTTGTTTAATGTATCAATTAAAGCTTGTGTTTCCTTATTTCTTGTCTTTTTTTTTTTTTTTTTTTTGTGGTACGCGGGCCTCTCACTGTTGTGGCCTCTCCCGTTGTGGAGCACAGGCTCTTGACGCGCAGGCCCAGTGGCCATGGCTCACAGGCCCAGCCGCTCCATGACATGTGGGAACTTCCCGGACCGGGGCACGAACTCGTGTCCCCTGCATTGGCAGGCGGACTCACAACCACTGCGCCACCAGGGAAGCCCTCCTTATTTATTTTCATTTTGGATGGTCTGTCTATTGGTGAAAGTGGGGTGTTTAAGACCCCTACTATGAATGTTTTACTGTCGATTTCCCCTTTTATCGCTGTTAGTATTTGCCTTATGTATTGAGGTGCTCCTATGTTGGGTGTGTAAATATTTACAATTGTTATGTCTTCTTCTTGGATTGATCCCTTGATCATTATGTAGTGTCCTTCTTTGTCTCTTCTAATAGTCTTTATTTTAAAGTGTATTTTGTCTGATATGAGAATTGCTACTCCAGAGTTCTTTTGGTTTCCATTTGCACGGAATATCTTTTTCCATCCCCTTACTTTCAGTCTGTATGTGTCTCTAGGTCTGAAGTGGGTCTCTTGTAGACAGCAAATATATGGGTCTTGTTTTTGTATCCATTCAGCCAGTCTGTGTCTTTTGGTTGGAGCATTTAATCCATTTACATTTAAGGTAATTATCGATATGTATGTTCCTATTCCCATTTTCTTAATTGTTTTGGGTTCATTATTATAGGTCTTTTCCTTCTCTTGCCTAGAGAAGTTCCTTTAGCATTTGTTGTAAAGCTGGTTTGGTGGTGCTGAACTCTCTCAGCTTTTGCTTGTCTGTAAAGGTTTTAATTTCTCCATCACGTCTTAATGAGATCCTTGCTGGATTGATTAATCTTGGTTGAAGGTTTTTCTCCTTCATCACTTTAAATATGTCCTGCCACTTCATTCTGGCTTGCAGAGTTTCTGCTGAAAAATCAGCTGTTAACCTTATGGGTATTCCCTTGTGTGTTATTTGTTGTTTTTCCCTTGCTGCTTTTAATATGTTTTCTTTGTATTTAATTTTTGACAGTTTGATTAATATGTGTCTTGGCGTATTTCTCCCTGGATTTATCCTGTATGGGACTGTCTGTGCTTCCTGGACTTGACTAAGTATTTCCTTTCCCATATTAGGGAAGTTTTCAACTATAATCTCTTCAAATATTTTCTCAGTCCCTTTTTTTTTCTCTTCTTCTTCTGGAACCCCTATAATTTGAATGTTGGTGCATTTAATGTTGTCCCAGAGGTCTCTGAGACTGTCCTTAGTTCTTTTCATTCTTTTTTCTTTATTCTGCTCTCCAGTAGTTATTTCCACTATTTTATCTTCCAGGTCACTTATCCATTCTTTTGCCTCAGTTATTCTGCTATTGATGCCATCTAGAGTATTTCTAATTTCACTTATTGTGTTGTTCATCGTTGCTTGTTTCATCTTTAGTTCTTCTAGGTCCTTGTTAAATGTTTCTTGCATTTTGTCTATTCTATTTCCAGGATTTTGGATCATCTTTACTATCATTATTCTGAACTGTTTTTCAGGTAGACTGCCTCTTTCCTCTTCATTTGTTAGGTCTGGTGGGTTTTTATCTTGCTCCTTCATCTGCTGTGTGTTTTTCTGTCTTCTCATTTTGCTTATCTTACTGTGTTTGGGGTCTCCTTTTTGCAGGCTGCAGGTTCATAGTTCCCATTGTGTTTGGCATCTGTCCCCAGTGGCTAAAGTTGGTTCAGTGGGTTGTGTAGGCTTCCTTATGGAGGGGACTAGTGCCTGTGTTCTGGTGGATGTGGCTGGATCTTGTCTTTCTGGTGGGCAGGTCCATGTCTGGTGGTGTGCTTTGGGGTGTCTGTGGACTTATTATGATTTTAGGCAGCCTCTCTGCTAATGGGTGGGGTTGTGTTCCTGTCTTGCTAGTTTTTTGGCATAGGGTGTCCAGCACTGTAGCTTGCTGGTCGTTGAGTGAAGCTGGGTGCTGGTGTTGAGATGGAGATCTCTGGGAGATTTTCGCTATTTGATATTATGTGGAGCTGGGAGGTCTCTTGTGGACCAGTGTCCTGAAGTTGGCTCTCCCACCTCAGAGGCACAGCACTGACTCCTGGCTGCAGCACCAAGGGCCTTTCATCCACATGGCTCAGAATAAAAGGGAGAAAAAGTAGAAAGAAAGAAAGAAAGAGAGAGAGAGAGAGAGAGGGAAGGAGGGAGAGAGAGACGGAGGGAGGGAGGGAGGAAGAAAAGAAAGAGGATAAAAGTAAGATAAAATAAAATAAAATAATTAAGATAAAAAATAATTATTAAGAAAAAATTAAAACAAAAAACGGACGGATAGAACCCTAGGACAAGTGGTGAAAGCAAATCTTTACAGACAAAATCTCACACAGAAGCATACACATACACACTCACAAAAAGAGGAAAAGGGGAAAAAATAATAAATCTTGCTCTCAAAGTCCACCTCCTCAGTTTGGGATGATTCGTTGTCTATTCATGTATTCCACAGATGCAGGGTACATCAAGTTGATTGTGGAGCTTTAATCCGCTGCTTCTGAGGCTGCTGGGAGAGATTTCCCTTTCTCTTCTTTGTTTGCACAGCTCCCGGGGCTCAGCTTTGGATTTGGCCCTGCCTCTGCGTGTAGGTCATCTGAGGGCGTCTGTTCTTCGCTCAGACAGGACGGGGTCAAAGGAGCAGCTGCTGCGGGACTCTGGCTCACTCAGGCCGTGGGGAGGGAGGGGCATGGATACGGGGCGAGCCTGCGGCAGCAGAGGCCAACGGGACGTTTCACCAGCCTGAGGCGTGCCGTACGTTCTCCCAGGGAAGTTGTCCCTGGATCCCGGGACCCTGGCAGTGGCGGGCTGCACAGACTCCTGGGAGGGGCAGTGTGGATAGTGACCTGTGCTCGCACACAGGATTCTTGGTGGCGGCAGCAGCAGCCTTAGCGTCTCATGCCCGTCCCTGGGGTCCGCGCTGTTAGCCGCGGCTCACGCGTGTCTCTGGAGCTCCTTTAAGCAGCGCTCTTAATCCCCTGTCCTCGCGCACCAGGGAACAAAGAAGGAAGAAAAAGTCTCTTGCCTCTTTGGCAGGTCCAGACTTTTCCCAGGACTCCCTCCTGGCTAGCCGTGGTGCACTAACCCCCTGCAGGCTGTGTTCACGCTGCCAACCCCAGTCCTCTCCCTGCGCTCCGACCGAAGCCCGAGCCTCAGCTCCCAGCCCCGCCCGCCCGGGCTGGCGAGTGCGGGTCGGCACAGATCCTCTGTGCGGGAATCTCTCCGCTTTGCCCTCCGCACGCTTGTTGTTGTGCTCTCCTCCGCGGCTCCGGCTCCGAAGCTTCCCCCCTCCGCCACCCGCAGTCTCCGCCCACGAAGGGGCTTCCTAGTGTGTGGAAACTTTTTCTCCTTCACAGCTCCCTCCCACTGGTGCAGTTCCCGTCCCTATTCTTTTGTCTCTGTTTATTCTTTTTTCTTTTGCGCTACCTAGTTACGTGGGGAGTTTCTTGCCTTTTGGGAGGTCTGTGGTCTTCTGCCAGCGTTCAGTAGGTGTTCTGTAGGAATTGTTCCACGTGTAGATGTATTTCTGGTGTATCTGTGGGGGTAAGGTGATCTCCCGCGTCTTACTCTTCCACCATCTTCCCGATTCCCCCCTCTTTTAACGTTTTTGATCCCTATGCTTTCTGATGAAAAATCAGCTTGTAGTCTTATTGAGCATGTCTTCTACATAATAAATCATTTTTTTCTTTTTTTTTTAAGGAATTTTGCCTTTTTTAAAAAAATATTTATTTATTTATTTATTTATTTATTTATTTATTTATTTATTTATTTATGTCTGTGTTGGCTCTTCGTTTCTCTGCGAGGGCTTTTTCTAGTTGCAGCAAGTAGGGGCCACTCCTCATCACGGTGCACGGGCCTCTCACTATCGCGGCCTCTCTTGTTGCGGAGCACAGGCTCCAGATGCGCAGGCTCAGCAATTGTGGCTCATGGGGCCAGTTACTCCGGGGTATGTGGGATCCCCCCAGACCAGGGCTTGAACCCGTGTCCCCTGCTTGGCAGGCAGATTCTCAACCACTGCGCCACCAGGGAATTCCATAAATCACTTTTTTCTTGCTGTGTCAGGATTCACTTTTTCTTTGGCTTTTGACAGTTTAACTATGATGTGTCTCTTTTGGTTATGATATATCATATTTTGGAGTTTGTTGAGCTAATGATTAGAAAGCGATTTCCTTAAATGCCTTACACCAGTAAGTTTCGCAGCCTTTTGCCAAGGGGCTCTGTGTGTGTGTGTGTGTTCAGGGGTGCCTTCAGCAACCTGATAAGCAGATTGCAGCACTTTCTTAGCCTTCATTTCCTGCTTGCTCAGAGGCTCAAGGTTAGCAAAAGGTGAAGGATTAAGAACTCAGGTATTTCCATGGCTTTCTCTATGCCCAGGAATATGTTGGAGCTTTCCAAAGACTCCTGTGTACATCTCATTCCTCAGGTTTTCTTTTTAAGTTTTTTGGTCACCTTCTTGTTTGTTCCAAGTGGTATTGCCATCTTAGGCAGCTGAGGTTTAAAACAATTGCCACTGATTTTTTTTTGTTTGTTTTTTTAAAACAAATGTACTAGAGATAAGGCTGTTCCCCCTGAGGGAGCCCTGAATGAGGCCAAATAAAACAACTGCTGAGAATGGGCCTTTTCTAGGGAGGTGCCATTTAGGTCAAATAGTAACAATTCTCTAGAAATGGTGCTTTTTGGAGAGTTCCAATCCCAGTTTACCTCCTATCCCAGCCCCTAGAGATTGCTGAATTTCACAGCCATTGTACTTGTAAAGCTTTTGTTTTGCAAGCCAACACAGAGCTAGGAAGATAGGCAGGGAAATAGAATAAATTAAAATGTCACAGAGTTTGTTCTTCTCATGAGATTCAGGTAGTTTTTTTCAGTAAGTGCTCTTCAGTTGTTGCAAGCGATTCCAGAGCTCTGAAAAAGTTTTGACAAATTTGCCAGTATTCTCAGAGCTTTTATGGAGGAGTGGATTTTTGAGATCTTTTATTCTGCCATTCTGTAAGTACTTCCTTCTTTTCCTTTTGTCATGGATTTTTTTTTAAATTGCCTTATTTTTTAGAGCAGTTTTAGGTTTACAGAAATTTTGAGCAGAAAGTACAGGGAGTTCTCATATATTCCTTCACCACTTATGCACAGTTTCTCTATTACTAACATCTGGCATTAGTGTAGAATATTTGTTACAATTAATGAGTCAATGTTGATACATTATTATTAACTAAAATTCATAGTTTATATTAGGTTTCATTTTAAATGCCTGGAACCAATAAGTTGTGTGTACATTCTATGCACTTTGACAAATGCATGATGATGTATATCCACCATTACTGTATCATACAGAATAATTCTACTGCCCTTGAAACCCCACATCCTCCATCTATTCATCCCTTTCTTCTCCTCCCTATCGCTACCCCCTGGCAACACTCCTGACAAACACTGATCTTTTTACTGTCTCCATAGCTTTGCCTTTTAAACAGAATGCCATATAGTTTGAAACAGAATGTAGCCTTTTCAGATTGGCTGTTTTTAGCCATACGT
Organism: Delphinus delphis; assembly: GCF_949987515.2. NCBI lineage: Eukaryota > Metazoa > Chordata > Mammalia > Artiodactyla > Delphinidae > Delphinus > Delphinus delphis. The sequence goes on along the minus strand of NC_082698.1, from coordinate 50,370,213 downwards.
GTTTAAGGTTCCTCTGTGTCTTTCCATGGCTTTATATCACTAAAGAACAGTGATTTCTTTTTACTAAATAAAAGTCCATTGTATGGATGAACTATAGTTTGTTTATCCATTCACCTACTGAAGGACTTCTTGATTACTTCCAGATATAGCAATTATGAATAAAACTTCTCTAAACATTTATGTGGGTAAGTTTTCAACTCATTTTGGTAAATACCAAGAAGCACGATTGCAGGGTCATATAGTAAGGGTATGTTTAGTTTGGTAAGAAACTGCCGTGGCTGTACATTTTGCATTTCCTCCAGCAATGAGTGAGAGCTCCTGTTGATACACATCCTTGTCAGCATTTGGTGTTGTGTTGTGGATTTTAACTGTTCTAATAGGTGTGTAGTGACATCTCATTGTTGTTTTAATTTGCAATTCTCTAATCATATGATGTTGAGCATTTTTTCTTATACTTATTTGCCATCTGTGTATCTTCTTAGTGACATGTCTGTTTAGATCTTTTGCTTATTTTTAAATTGGGTTATCTGTTTTCTTATTGAATTTTAAGAGTTCTTTATATATTTTAGATACCAGTCCTTTATCAGATACATATTTTACAAATATTTTCTCCAGCCTGTGGTTTGCCTTTTCATTCTCCTAATGATGTTTTTCACAGAGCAGACGTTTTTAATTTTATGCAGTACAGCTAGTCAATCTTTACTTTCATGTATTGTACTTTTTGTGTCATGTCTAAAAACTTATTGCCAAGGTCACCTGGATTTTATTCGTTGTTATATTGTAGTTTTACGTTTTACATTTAGGTCTTTGATCCATGTTTAGTTAATTTTTGTGGAAGGTGTGAATGTCTAATTGTTCTAGTACTATTTATGGAAAAGTCTGTCCTCTCTCCTTTGAATTGCCATTGCTCCTTTACCATACATATGTACGGGTGTATTTTGGACCCTCTATTCTGTTCCACTGATCTGTTTTTTTGTACCACAGTCTTGATTACTGTCACTTGATGGAGTAAATCTGTAAGTCAGATAGTGTCAGTATTCTGACTTTCTTCTTCAGTGTTGTATTGGTTATTCTGGGTCTTTTGCCTTTTCATATAAACTTTAGAATCATTTTGTTGCTACCCACAAAATAACTTGCTGGGATTTTAATTGAGATTATGTTGAATCTAGCATTAAAAAATGTAACCAAGAAGGTAAAAATACATATGTTTAACTTTTAATATACAATTTTTATTAATGATGAGAAAAGAAACAAAGGTTTTGTGAAGTCAAACTGTGACTCAGATTAGGAAATAAATAAGGAAGAAAAATCTCAATCTCTCTCTGTCTCTCTCTCTCTCATTACACACACACACACACACACACACACACACACACACACACACAATCTCCATTCACCAGTCTAACCTATGAATCACAAATCTTAAGATTTGCACAAAAATCACACATCTTAGTAATCAAGAAGCTCTGATAGTAGTGGTGAAGAATATAAATATATGGATAGAGCCATATAATTTGGGGAGATTACTTTAAAACTGCAATAAGTGATTATGTAGCAATGTGATTATTAGGTGTGTGGGTTGAATATCAGGTGCTGCTACTGTATATGGATTAAGTTTGAATTGGTTTTAAAAAAGCTTATTTCTTAAAAATTCCTTTTTATAGTTATTCTGATCGTGTTGTTTTTCTTGTTGACTTTATTGGCTGTACTTAATAGAACAATGTTAAATAATGTTAATGATAGTGGGCATTTCATTCTTATGCTTCTGTAACCACTGAAATAATTTTTGCCTTCATCCATACCTGTATTGGTTCAATTCTTCATATCCACTAGCCGTCTTGGCCTATGATTGGCCACATAGGTTCTGCCTTTGCAAACACACTGCCAGCCTTCCAGTGTTTTGCCCAAAGCAGCTTGGAGTCTTTTGTTGCTTTCATGATCTAATTTCCCTACTAGAAGTCCATCATTGTTAAAATTTGTACAAAAGTATAAATTTATGACTGTTAACCTAACATGAGGTATTTTTCCAGTAATTCCTTTTTTTTTTTAACATCTTTATTGGAGTATAATTGCTTTACAGTGGTGTGTTTGTTTCTGCTTTATAACAGAGTGAATCAGCTATACATATACATACATCCCCATATCCCCTCCCTCTTGTGTCTCCCTCCCACCCTCCCTGTCCCACCCCTCTAGGTGGTCACAAAGCACTGAGCTGATCTCCCTGTGCTATGCGGCTGCTTCCCACTAGCTATCTGTTTTATATTTGGTAGAATATGTAAGTCCATGCCACTCTCTCACTTTGTCCCAGCTTACCCTTCCCCCTCCCTGTGTCCTCAAGTCCATTCTCTATGGCTGCATCTTTATTCCTGTCCTGCCCCCAGGTTCTTCAGAACCTTTTTTTTTTTTTTTAAGATTCCATATATATGTGTTAGCATACGCTATTTGTTTTTCTCTTTCTTACTTACTTCACTCTGTATGACAGACTCTAGGTCCATCCACCTCACTACAAATAACTCAAATTTCATTTCTTTTTATGGCTGAGTAATATTCCATTGTATATATGTGCCACATCTTTATCTATTCATCTGTCGATGGACACTTAGGTTGCTTCCCTGTCCTGGCTATTGTAAATAGTGCTGCAGTGAACATTGTGGTACATGACTCTTTTTGAATTATGGTTTTCTCAGGGTATATGCCCAGTAGTGGGATTTCTGGGTCATATGGTAGTTCTATTTTAATTTTTTAAGGAACCTCCATCCAGTAATTCCTCTTTTGTCTCATGTTTTTACCTCTCATTCTGTTTCACAGGTTCAGGTTTTCCTATGTGAACTGCATCATCTCAGAATGTGAAATTTCAAAATCTTCATTATCTTTCATTATCTTATTTTGTTTCTTCTCCTCCTGTTTTAACAGTGTCCTTTTACTTTCTGAAAATAACTTCTGTTATGTATTTGCTTTCTGTTTCATTTTTGTCTTCTTCTGCCTCTGAGCCTTCTCAATTATATTCATTTTTTCCAGCAACCTTAAAATGGCCCTCATTGAGATATTATGTTATTTCCAGCTTATTGTCATATGGTTTAGCAACAAATATACACATAGATATAAAGCATTGTGTCAATATTTATCAATTGTTGAATCTAGGCGAGGGGTATATGGCATTATAGTATTCTTTTGACATTTATGTTAGAAAAAAATTTCAATATAGAGAAGTTAGAAATTATTGATAATAATAATACATAGTAATTGGTTTTTATTTAACAATTATTTGTAAGTCAAGCACCATTCCAAGCATTCTAACATATATTATTACCTCATTTAATCCTTATACCAACCTAATGAGATAAATACTGTTATCCCCATTTTACAGCTCAGGAAAATGAAGCATAGATAAAGTGACTTGCCCTGTGTGTTATATAGCTAGTGAGTGACAGAGCTGAGATTTGAGCTCAGATAATCTGTGCATTAATTGAATAATATAAAAATGAATAAGTCCCTGTTTTCAAGTTATCATCAAGTTAGAGGTGATATTTATGCAGATTTCTTTCACTTATGCTGTGAAAGAAGTTAAGCGTCATAAAACAGTTTTATCTAGTTAAGGGGCATCAGGACTAGGAGAAGATGTAAGTTTAGTTTTGGGTCTCATGGTGGAGGTATTTGAAATGCAGCCTAAGGCATATGAACTTTATTTGGTAGGCACTGGACAACACTGAGAACTAAAGAACCTATGGCCCGAAGATATTAAGTTTTTTTTGTTGTTGTTGTTTTTGTTTTTGTTTTTGCGGTACGCGGGCCTCTCACCGCTGCGGCCTCTCCCGTTGCGGAGCACAGGCTCCAGACGCGCAGGCTCAGCGACCATGGCTCACGGGCCCAGCCTCTCCGCGGCATGTGGGATCCTCCCGGATCAGGGCACGAACCCGCGTCCCCTGCATCGGCAGGCGGACTCTCAACCACTGCGCCACCAGGGAAGCCCGATATTAAGTATTTTTAATAGCTAGTTACTGTCAGCCAAGATATAAACTTCAATCCTAGGCCAGAGCTGTCTCTTTTATACTATTGTGGCTTTTCTAGATGCCAGTTCTTTGTCCCCATATTCAGTTAGTGATCAAGGCCTGTTGACACTTCCTTTGAAATGTTTTTAATTGGTTAGTCTCTTGCATGTGGTTCATATTTATGCCTAAACCTAATATAAGCCATTATTGTAATCCTGATTCTTATGCTGTAGACTACAGACCAGTTTTCTTCAGTCTCTTTCCTCTCTGCTTTTTCTCTTACTTACCTGGTAAAATAAAAAGTAATCTTAATTTGATTATTATCTGGAACTTTTTTAACATGACTGCTTACAGATTATAATTTTAAAGTAGTGCTTTTTCATGTCACAGATAAAGAATTTTAGAATCTCAGAGACGGAAGCTTAAAAAGAAAAACCAACCTAGTGGTTAAAATTCATACTTGTTACTCATTCAATAAAAACAACAACAAAAATAAACAAACAAAAAGTCGTTTCTGACAGAAAAAAGAAGACACAGTCTGTGTCTTCATGGAGTTTGTCATTCGGCATGGATTGCAAATGAATGCAATGTATTGTGGCAAGTACTGTGATGGAGTCCAGCAGAGGGCTCTATAAGGACACCTGTGGAAGTACCAAGTGCTGTTTTAGGGGATTAAGGAAGCTTTCCCTGAGGAAGAGCTAACTAATTTAAATTGAAGAGGAGTTTTCATTCTCCAGATCAAGTGTGCAGTGGAGGGCAGAATGGGTAGATTGGCCAAGAGTACAGAGAGGTTGAGGACATGGGTTTGGAGATGAGGGCGATTGTCGTGTGCTTTGGCAGTCTCAGGAAATTGGCTATGGATTAAGAAGTCAGTCTGAGGGAGGCAGGTATATTGAGGGATGAAGTTGAAGAATAAATTGTATTCAGGCTGTCTGTAGTCTCATAAGCCATGTATAGGAGTCTCCTTGTCCCTGAAAAACATGCACTTTTGTGCCATTTATTTTCATTTTCTTTTTCTAGAAAACTTTACCTTTCATTTCAGTCCAACTCAAACCTCACACTTTATAGTTCATCCCAGCTTCTTTCCTACCCAAGAAAATTTCCCAAAGTATGTCTATGTCAGCTTTTTCTCCAGAACCATAACTCTTGTCTCTACTATTCATTTGCCAGGTGGTGCTATCTTTTTGTCTTACTATTTAAAAATTTTTTCATCACTTTGTGTATAGCTTCTCTATTCAGTTATGGATGATAAATTCTTACTAATAATTGATCAGTACTTGAAATTTAATAATTCAACTATATTTTGAATCTGTAAAAATAAAACAATTAATTCTTATCTATGGATCAGCAATTTAAAGGTTCTTAAAAATCTCTTCTTTGGTTAAAAGAAAAATCAGGCCTGAAATCAAGTATGAGAAGTAGCTTCAGAGAAAAATAATCTTATGAAAACCAAGCTCATATTGAATATTTGAGAATTTAGAGATTTGGGAATATTTGTTAAAAGCTAGAAAATTTAATAGAAACTGTATTTCTACTTTTGAAATTTAATGCATCCATGAATTTAACTTTAATCCTAATATGTTAATGTAGCCGTTATATTGGAGAGAATACTTTTTCAATGTATTACTTTAAATGTTGAGATTTCACACATATAACAAGTTATTGTCTTAAAAACCACCTGGAATTATGTGTAATGTGAATGCAGTAATTTTTAAATTGCTATAGCTATGACTTCTGGTTAAAACATTGTGTTTTTCACGTCCGTGAAACACATTATCCCTAGTTGTGTTGTTTTTTTTCCCTCTTATTCAGCATGTATGTTATTGCATGAAACTAAAGGGAAGCTTAAATTTTTTTAGAGTAGAATTTTTTTTAAGGCAGTTTAAAATTAGGAAATATGTGGTATGTAAAAGACTTTTATAAAACCTTGTTTAATCTTTATTGGAAAAGATGGTTTATCAACAATGTAAAAACAAAAGAATAACAGTGTATCTGTCTTAACTGTCTTCTGGCACTTTGAGGACATAGGAGTCCAGGGGTGTGTCCAAACTGGGAATTAATGAGGGTAGAATAGTGATGCAGCTAAAAAAGATGTGAAGTTTAAGAGGGTAATTAAAATTAGAAGCTAAAGATCAGACTATCAGTGCAGAAAAGTAAAATAAGTATAATTTTTTCCAGGCAAGGCCTTTCCTCAGAGGTTTTTGTTTCTACTCTAGTTCCTAAGGAATAAGATTTACTTAACCAATGTGTAAAATACACAAGAGGAGGGAGTGCAGATGATAATTGTGTTAATGACAACTAGGATTGATTGAACTTTTCAGTGGAAACAAATTCAGTATCTGAAGTGAGTAAAAGTCAAAGGTTTTGTGATAATGATAAATGATTTATAATAATCACTGTAATAATTTTATAACCTTTATTTCTTTCTGAAATTATATTGTATATCTTTTCCCTCCAACTTCTTCCCCTGCCCTTCCAGAGGCTCTCCCTATAGAGAATCTCCTTTGGGCCATTTTGAAAGCTATGGAGGGACCCCCTTTTTCCAGGCTCAGAAGATGTTTGTAGATGTACCAGAAAATACAGTGATACTGGATGAGATGACCCTCCGGCACATGGTTCAGGATTGCACCGCTGTAAAAACTCAGTTACTCAAACTGAAACGGCTGCTGCATCAGGTTAGTATGTAGTGAACATTTTCAGCTCTGATATTTTGAATTGCAAAATGGATTGACTTTACTTTTTTTTTAAAGTATAGTTGAATTTCTAATGTCTACTTAGATTTGTGGAGAAATAATGGTTTAAATAGTACATAATAGGAACTTCTCTGAGAGGAAAAAAATGTGTGATTTTGCATGGTGGTCTCAATACAGTCCCCAGCATTTATGAGCTATGTGATATTTGGTAAACTCTCTGCTTGTTTCCTCGTTTTTATAGTACCTACATCGTAAGTTTGTTGAGAGAGTTAGAGTTAGTAGTTGTAAATTGGGTGTTCAGTCCTCAGTGGCTGCTACTATAATTTCAGCTAAGTGAGAAATAAGGAATAGCAATGTACATAATCATATAATTTCACTTTTATTTGAAACCTTCAAGTTTAATCATCCCCAGTCTTTTCATTTTTTTTTGGAGAAAAGCTAGATGATATGGTTGTCCAAAGACACATGGTGAGCTGATGGTAGAACCTGGCTTCTGATTCAGTAGCACTTTCTTTGTTTGAACAGAGCACATACAGACAAAGTCCAATGCAAAGCAGAAAGCTAAGGAATAAAATACTAATTTTAAATTGGGAATATATTTTGTTTAGTTTTAAATCTATATTTGTATTTTGTAGACTGGGCAAGTTTAACTTAAAATTATCGTTGAGAAAGAACAGTCTGGATTTTCTTCTCAGTTTACATTCTGAGTTACCTTCCTCAGGATTGTATATTCTAACTTCTTATGATCAGGGACCAAGTCTTAGAATTTCCGGTGGCCATCAAAACCATCTGGCGGCCATCAAAACCATCTAGCAGCCATCAAGATAGATACTCAGTAAAGGCTATTTGAAGTGAACTGTGGCTCCTCTGTTAATAACTACAATTAGTGTGAATATCCTGTTAGTCATGTAAATTGTTTTATATTACTCGATTGTGGATTCTCTGGACTATTCTCCGTTCTTTATTTCTTTATTTATTTTTTGCTCCATTCTTTTTTTAAAAAAAAGTTATTTATTTATATTTTTGGCTGTGTTGGGTCTTTGTTGCTGCGTGCGGGCTTTCTTTAGTTGCAGTGAGTGGGGGTTACTCTTTGTTGCGGTGTGCGGGCCTCATTGCGGTGGCTTCTCTTGTTGCGCAGCATGGACTATAGGCGTGCGGGCTTCAGCAGTTGTGGCTTACAGGCTCTAGAGTGCAGGCTCAGTAGTTGTGGTGCATGGGCTTACTTGCTCCACAGTATGTGGGATCCTCCTGGATCAGGGATCAAACCGTGTCCCCTGCGCCAACAGGCGGATTTTTAACCACTGTGCCACCAGGGAAGTCCCTATTCTTCTCCATTCAAAAAGGTAGATATTTAACTACCTTTTGAAAAGACACTTTTCTGTGCTAAGGCCGGGAGCAAGAAAGTGGAGGATCCTTTTCGGATCTGAGGTTCTTGTACTCCTCTTGAGGCAGAAAGAGATTCAGTGATTGAAACACCCATACATAAAGCTTACAACTTAGTTTAACTGTAACTAGGATATAGATTCTCTTCGTAGTATTTCTCTTCTTGCTGGTTCCAGGAGAAGATTTTCTGTCAGGAGCTTCAGAGACAAAGGAAAGAGAAGGTAGAAAAGGTGGTAAATAGCTAAAATATGTTAAATATCTACTTGGAGTTAGTCATTGTACTAGCTTTACCACATAGCCTCTTTTGTGTCTGGGTGTATTGCCCTGAAACATGAAGCATGATTGAATATCATCTAATTAAGACCAGGCCACCTCTAATAATGAGTAAAGTAGCATAATTCAGGAAAGAATAGGTGAATTGGTAACCAACCATAGGTACCATAAAAATAGAAGACTGTTCTTTGAGACACTTTATGAAAAACTGTGAATATCTTAATGGCTCTTTTCTGTCATTATGGCCTCTGAAATTTTAGATAGTACACATTGATCAGATTGACTTTATCCTTTGTTCACGCAGTGAAAACAAATTATGAGAAGAAAACTGTCTTTTTAAGACATCTTTAAAGTTTCCCAAAATGCTAATAGAAGTTAAAAGCTGAATTAGTCCAATATTTTGTATAATTGCCTCTTTTATTTTTTGGCTGCATTGGGTCTTTGTTGCTGTGCACGGGCTTCCTCTAGTTGCGGCGAGCGGGGGCTACTCCTCATGGCGGTGTGTGGGCTTCTAATTGCGGTGGCTTCTCTTTGGTGTGGGGCACAGGCTCTAGGCGCATGGGCTTCAGTAGTTGTGGCTCACGGGCTCCATAGCGCAGGCTCAGCAGCTGTTGCACATGAGCTTAGTTGCTCCGCGGCATGTGGGATCTTCCTGGGCCAGGACTTGAACCCGTGTCCCCTGCATTGGCAGGCAGATTCTCAACCACTGCGCCACCAGGAAAGTCCAATTGCCTCTTAATGTTACTAAATTTTTATTTAGTAACATTAAAATTTAATGTTATTAAATTTTAAAAACTTCAGTGTAATACATATACATGGCTTAAAAAAATCACATAGTATAGAGAGGCTTAATGAAAAAACAGTATTTCTGTCCCTCTCCCCACTTCAGTCAGCCTTTTCTAATCTGAACAGGTTACTATCTGAAGCTTCTTTAGAACTATCATACAGGGACTTCTTTTGTCATATTCTGGGATTTCAACTGTTATTTCCTGGATAACATATCTTCTTTTTTCTTAGTTTACTCCCTTATTTAGCTGGCGTTTATCCTTAATTTACTTCCTAAGAGAGGGCAAATGGGTGGGAAATTTTTTTAAATTAATGTGTCACTGAAAATCTCTTTTTATCTACTCTCACATTTAATTGATACTAATAGTTTGGCAGGGATGGAGTAGTGTGGCTGGGATAGAAGTGAGTTTTTCCTTAGAAACTTGAAGGCATTGCTTTTCTAAGATCCAGTTTAGCCACTGAGAAAAGTCTACTACATTCTAATCCATTTTACATTTTGTTTTGTCTGTTTTTAATCTCTCTGGGAGATTTTTAGTCTTTTATTTATGGCATTCTGCAGTTTCACAGTGATATCCTGGGATTTTTTTGTTTGTTTTCCACTTAATGTATGGGTAATTAGTGAGCTTTTGAAGATTCATGTAGTGTGAAATTTTCTTAAGTCATTTCTATGATTATTTTCTTTACCCTGTTTTCTGTTTCTTTCTGGAATTCTTGGTAGTCAAAACTAGAACTTACGAATTTTCAGTCTTTTTTCTTGCATATTTTCCTTTTCTTTGAGTTTGATTATGTTTCTGGTATATTTCCTCAACTTCATATTCCAGCTCCCTGTTTCTGTTGAATTATCTTGGCAATTGTATTTCCAGTTTCCAAGAACTCTTTATTGTATATCTTTCCTTATTCATATCTCAGTTCTTATTTTGTCAGTAAACTATATTAAGTAGCTTGTTTCTGTTCTTTTTTGTTAAGATTTCTCAGGTTCCTTACATTATTATCTCTTTCTAAATGGTCATTTTGTTCTTTGTGTTTATTTTAGTTTCTCTTTTGGAATATTTCTTTAGATGTCTAATGATTCTTTGTTTATTAATATTTAAGAGTGAGGGGGGAAAAAGTTGGTTCAGGACTCTTTATACATGGGCTGGGCTTGTCAACTGGCTGGCTTCATTTTACAGTGATGGATGGATGTCAGTGGACCCTCAGTACTTCCTAAGTGGAGGATTTTTCCTTCTTAGGTTTTGCTACAGTTTCTACAGAGAAGAAACCTCTGATTTTTTTTTTTTTTTTGCTTGGAGTAGAGGTAGAAGTCACCTTTGCATTTTGTAGTTCCCTTTAGTATCTATTACCAGTCTGAAGGAATTGCTTTTGTGTTAGTCTGGGTTCTCCAGAGAAAAAAGAACCAATAGTGTGTGTGTGTGTGTGTGTGTATTCATCTATCTACATGCACACACACATGTAATATATGAAGAGGTTTATTATAAGGATTTGGCCCACATAATTATAGAGGTTGAGAAATCCCAAGATCTGTAGTTGTTAGGCTGGAAACCCAGGAGACTGATGATAAAGTTCTAGACTGATTCTGAAGACCTAAGAACCAGGAGAGTCAATGGTGTAAGTTCAGAATCCAAAAGCCAGTGTCCCAGCTCAAAGACAGTCAGATGGAGAGAATGTGAATTCTCCCTCACTCCACCTTTTCTTCTACTCAGTCCCTCAGCAGGTTGGATAAGGCCCACCCACATTCGGGAGGCATTCTGTAAGTCCACATTGATGGTAGTTTTGGCAGAAGCATTGCGAGTGTGGGAAGTGAATCATATCCAGAGTAAGGACAATAAGGACAAAACACTGCTTCCGTAATGGAAGTGGTCCAGTGTAATCAACCTGCTACCAGATAGCTGGCCGATCATCCAGGGGATGGTGCCATATCAGGGGCTCAGTGTTGATCTGCTGCTGGCAGGTAAGGCACTAAGCAGTGACTGTAGCCAGGTGGGCCATGTTGCTGAGTCCATGCATAATCTCCATCCCTGCCACTGTGGCTGTTTTGTTCATGAGCCTATTGGATGATAATAGGGGTGGCTGGGAAAGAGGCTGACTGGTATCCACAGAGTGGGTCATCCTATCCACTTGATTATTAAAATCCTCCTCTACTGAGGTCACCCTTTGGTGAGCATTTACATGAGACACAAATACCTTCATATTTTTTACCTATTCAGAGATGTCTATCCACATATATATCTTCCCCAGATTTCCTTGTCACCAATTTTTCACTTATATTCCTTCCAACTCCTGACCTGTCAAACCATTGGTCACAGCCCATGAATTGGTATATAACTGTACCATTTTTCCTTCTAAGCAAAGTGAACAACTAGATTTACTGCTTGAAGTTGCCCACTGGGAGGATTTTCCTTTACCACTGTCTTTCTGGGATGTCCCAGAAAGGGACTGTAGTGTTTTAGCTGTCCACTTTCAGCTGTTGTCTGCATGTTGTACAGAACTGTCTGTAAACGAGACCTGAGTCTTCTCTTCCTCTATCAACTGGTTATAGGGAATTCCCCATGAGGCCATAGTACAGGCTGAGAGAGAAAGGCTGTAGCAGGAGTAGGGATCATGGGCGTTTGGGCCACTTTTTCATGTAACTTACTTGTATCATCCGGGTCTGCTTGGGACTGATCCACATATATACCACTTCCATTTGATGATGGAATATTGCTGTACACACGCAACTTCATGGCTTTGTGTGTCAGATGATACTAGTTCATGATGGGCAGCTCAGGTAGCATGGTAACTTGGTGGCTCAAGGTTAAACATTTAGTCACTGTTGAGATCCAGTAGCAGAACAAGAGCTGTTTCTCAAAAGGAGAGTAGTTATTTGCAGAGGATGGATGGATTTTGCTCCACAATCCTAAGGGCCTACAGTGAGAGTCACCAGTGGAGGCCTGCTAAAGTCTCCAAACAGCATCCATATCTGCCACTGTCACTTCAATACCAGGGGATCGGCTGGATCATGTGACCCAAGTGGCAGAGCAGTTTGCACAGCAACCTGGACCTGTTGCAGAGTCTTCTGGGCCCTACTCAAAACTAGCAGCTATTCCAGTCACTTGGTAAATGAGCTGAAATAACACATCCAAATGAAGAATATATTGTATTCAAAATCCAAAGAGGTCCACTAGACATTGTACATCTTTTTTTTGGTTGTAAGAAGATCCAGATTCAACAGCTTATACTTTACCTTAGAAGGGATATCTTGACATGCCCATGGTCCCCACTCCTGCTACACTGCCTTCTTTCTCTACCAGCAGTTGTTTATATTCCTTCTGTGTTTCTGGTAGTAACGGTAAATTGATGATTAGCAGTGCTATTCAAAGTAACTTGTACATGAATTTTCTGTTCCTGGTCCACTAGAGTTAAAGTAGCTCTTGCCAGAATAGACATCAACACATTTCATCCTTCTTCCACAAATTCTTGCTACCAGGGAAAAAAATTGAGCCAAATTAAACAGTATGTTTACTGACTACTTGATTTATATTCTGGTCCAAGCTTTTTACTGTGTCATAGACAGGAAACAGTTTGTGGACCAGAACTGTTCTGCAAATCAAACTGTGAATAACACTGGTGTAAGATACTGTCCTTACCTGTAAAAGAGATATGAAGGGAATGAAAAAGATGTGCAACCAAATGTTATATCAGAGGTATATTTATGTAGTATGCAATAGAGAAAATGCGCTGGGAATGGAGATGAAGAGATTCACCGTATGCCATTTTAGAGACATTGATATTTTGCTTCCTGAAAATTGAGTGTATCAGGTGAAGAATTCTGGGGAGATCAGTGGAGTTGGCACGTGCAAAGGCATAAGTTCTTAGGAGCTGCATTGACTGAGGGAAAACCCACAAGTACTAAGATACTCAACAAGGAGAAAACCAGAAAAATCAGGGCTCACTTGGTACACTTTGAGGTGACTATTAATACAACTTCTTACTCTAAAAAAGTTTATTAATGGGAAATCATTAAGCACTTACGCTACATTTATAGTAGGATATATATTTCAGTAACTAAAGAGATCCTTCATGAAAGATAATTCATCTCTGCTGAAGAGTGCCAGCAAATGAATGTAGAACGTGTGATACAATTAGAGAAACATCATTTTACAAACCCTAATGAAATTCCATAAATGAAATTTATGCGGAGATTATTATTGTTACAAGCATTAGGTGAAAGAGTGATGCTTTCCCAGACAATTCATATAGTGCCAAAGTAACGTTGTATAACTTACTTTATGGTTGCAAGAGAAAAACACATAAGTGTTCATTGGAGAGATCAAATTGCCATCACCCCAATCCAGTGATTAGTTTTCCCATCACTACTGAGTTGCGTTAACCAGATAGTGTGTATCTTCTCATGTGATACACAGCATTATGTTTAATATATTCTAGGCAAAAATATTTAATTTTAATTCCTCAAGTCATTATTTACAGCTTCCTTTTTATAGGAGAAACAAATGATAGAAGATTAAAGAAGGAAGGAACCAAAGAAATTCAAATGGTTGGAAATTCTGTAGGAAAGCTAGTGACGTCACTTCAGCTTATTAGTGTCCTAAAAATTTAGTACAGGGAGGTGACAGTGCTACCTTAAAAGGAATTTAAGAGACAGCTAGATGCAATGTGAAATTATGAATTGGATACTGGTTGGACAGATAACTATAGAGGACATTTTGGGTCAGTTGGAGAAATTTGACTATGGCCTATGTATTAGATGAGGTGGAATTTTACTGAAATGGAAAGATTGTTGACTGAAGAAAAGCAGGTTATAAAACAGTATGTGCATTATGATCATATATCTTTATCTCTGTATATCTGTATACTTATATCTCCAGAAGGATATGCACTAAGGCGGTAAGTGATGATACCTGGGTGGTGAGAATGTGATCTCTTTTTTTTAATTTACATTTTCTAATTCCTGATTTTCTGCAATATATATTTACTGTTTTGGAAAAAATAAAAGGCTATTGAAAAAGTATGTGTCCTACTTAAAGATTAGTTATAAATTGGATATGGTTAAAATGTAGAGTATTAGGGAAGAGGCAGGAATGATAAATAGGCTTAGGGCAGATTGTAAAGGGTCTGTGTACCACAGAAGGAGCTTGGGCATTATTCTGTAGGCAGTAATAAGCTGGGATTAGTGACATGGCCAAATTGGTATTTTAAAAATATTACTTGAAGGGATCTGTGGAAAATGAATAGCAGAGAGAGTGACTTAACTCATAATATTTAGGCGGCTGTTGAGGACATCCAGGTTTTAGCTTAAAGTTTTTAAAAAGTCTTCTCTTTCCTGTATGTCTTACAGAGTTGTATGTAAAAATTTTATGTAGTGGTCATACATTTCATACTGGGCATTCTTCTAGGTTCTGTAATGTATATTATCTCTAGTTCTTGAAAAGTGGGTGATATTGGTTTCATCTCACAGTTGAAGAAGTTGAGACTCAGAGAGCTAATTATTGATAAAACCGGAGTTTTTACCCCAGTCTATATGGACTCCAAGGCCTGCTGCACACAGTGGCATTCTAGGAGATACCCTGGGGTACAACAGGAAGAGGAGAGTGTGAAGGCAGCCTCTAGCACTCTCCTCACCATCGCGTTGCATCCCTTCAGCCAAACCCAGAACAATGGTTTATTAAATAGGCCTCTGTGTTTAAGAGTTCACTTGAACAAAGTTCTCAGTGCACACAAATAAAATTTAAAAATTGTAAACAATTGTGTTTAGTCTTGATCTATTTTTTGTTTTTGTTAATGCAACTCAAGGGTACTTCACAATTTAAACAGCGCCTTTGTGAACTTTATTTTCTTTCTCAGTAACTGTGGGATAGGGAGGATGGCAGTGATCCTATTTTAATGGTCAGAAAACTGAGACTCCCAGATTTATTGTGTTTTTCAAGGTCACCTGGTTGCATACTAATGCAGAATGTATTTTAAACCCAAGGCTTTTGAAATATTTTAGCATAATACCTCTCATATTGTATTACCTAATTTAGAGAATTTTAAATAAGAACTTTTGATCCTGATCTGAAGACAAGGGCACATACAGAATAAAAAAATTTTTAGTGGTGTCTTATTTCCTTACTTTAATTGTGTACTTCCTGTTTCAACCACTTGAAGCATAATATGCACATAGAGAAGGGTACAATTCATAAATGTCTATCTCAGTCAGTTTTCACAAACTGAAAATACCCATGGACTTAGCACCCAGCAAGAAGAAGAACATTACCAGGACCCCAGAACAGAAGCCTCTTTCAGTCATTAACCTGCATTTCTAGTGGTGACTATCTGATTTCTGAAAACATAGATGAGTTTGCCTGTGTTTGAACTTTACATAAATGAAGGGAATGCATTATATTTCCTTTTTGTGTGTGGCTCCTTTTGCTCAATATTATATTTGTGAATTATTTCATTTTTTTCATTTGTTCTTATTGCTATAGAGTATTACATGATGTGAATATACCACAATTTATTTCATTTGTTCTACAGTTGATAGGCACTTAGGCAGTTTTTGGCTATTATGAATAGAGCTGCTACATTATTCTGGTATATGTCTTTTGGTGAACATACGTGTGCATTTTTGTTTGGTATATACCTGTGAGTGGAATCAGCTTTAGTAGATACTGTAAAACGGTTTTCCAGAGTGGTTATACTCATCCATTTTCTTCACTCTCATTTATTTTTCCTGTATGCTTTTATCGTATTATCACATTGAGCATCTCTTCTGACCTTGGAGTGAGAAATGAAATATCTAAGGTGGAGTAATGGGAAGAATATGATGGTATCTTTTTCTGACATTTTTCTTTGGGATTGCAAAATATTTGATCCTGATGATTCATACCCTGTCTACCTTTTTTTGGGGATAAAAATAAAGGGGTATATAGTAGTGTTTTATGAACTGTCAAGTATGATATACAAATGTTTTGTTTTATTATTTCCTCTCAGCTCCAGTGTTGAGAATAAAACCAGTAACTTGTCCCTCACATAATTCTTTTGTCTGTCTGCCTGTCTCTGCCTCTGACTCTTTCTCTCTGTTCCTGTGTCTCTATCTCTCTGTCTCTGTATGGGGGGGAGTGGATGCATGGGTGCAGTGGCAGGTGGATGAAATATTTACAGCAGCAGCATCCTGGGAGGGTGCACTAAGAGTTGAGGAGCTGCTGAATGATTGCCACTTGGTGGCAGAGAACTATAGAAAAGTCAGGGAACTTATGCTTCTCTATCCCCAGACTTTTCTCTTCATTCCAGGAGAAATAAGTTTATGAAATATACATAAAAAGAGCATATACAACATAAGGGTACACCTTAATGAATAATGTGAAACAGGTTTGTACTCACCACCCAGGTTAAGAAACGAGACATTAGGAAGCTCCCTATGTGATCCTTCCTGATTGTAGTGCCTTCCCTTTCCAGAATCTAGTATTTCCCTTGCTTTTTCTGTTAATTTTTAACTGTCTCTGTTTGTGTCCTCATGAATATTATTTTTGCCTCTTTTAGAACTTTATATAAATGAAATTATACTGTAAGTATTTCTCTGTGAATTGCTTCTTCCATTCAGCATTTTCTTTAAGGTTCTTTCATATTTACGTTTAGTTCTGCTTCATTAATTTTCATTTTTGCACTATCCAATTCTGTGAACAATTTCTTTCTCCATTTTATTCCTGATGTCCATTTTGTTTCTTTCCAGTTTTTTTTTTTTTTTTTTTGCCATGACAAATAATGTTGATATGAACTTTTCCTGGTATACTTGTGTGAAAATTCTTCTGGAGTAACTAACTAGGAGTGGAATTTCTGAATCATGGGGCATAGAAATATTCCACCCTACAAATACCAAACTATTTTCCAAAATTGTTCAATCTGTTTCACTCCTTCAAGTAATAGATGCTTTTTCTTCCATTGTTCTACATCTGAGCAACACTTCGTATTATCACACTTCTTAATTTTTGTCATGTGATGGGAATCTAGTGATATTTAGTTGTGGCTTTATTCTGCATTTCAAAATCAGGAAATCAACATTGACACATTACCACCATTTAATCCTTAGAGCCTGTTCACCATTTGTCCTGGTAGTGTCCTTTATAGCAGAAGCAGAAAGATCCAGTTTAGAATCACACATTGCTTTTAGCTGTCATGTTTCTGTAGATGTCTTCGAACTGTAGTACTTCCTCAGTTTTCTCTTGACTTTGATGACCTTAATAAACTTACTCTTTTGACCAATTCTCTTGATTATAACCAGCTTCTCACCACCTGTCCTGTGCAGTTGCCCTCCTCATCCCTCTAAGATTCTGAATCCCCATGCCTGGCTGCTCACCTGTGTACACCTTCTTCACCCTACTTGGGCTCTGACTCCTTGTCAGCCCCATGGGTTCTGACACCCCACACCAGTCTCCTCCTCCTGTGGATGCCTCTTCACTCTGCTTGGGCTTGATGCCACGTGTCAGTTGATGCCTGCACGTGGATGCCCTCTTAGCCCTCCTTGGGTCTGACACCTGGCACTGGGCCTTTTCCTGCATAAGTGCCCTATTCATGCTGCTTGAGTTCTGGTAGCCCTCTCCAGGCCCTCCTGTGGGAGTACACCCACCCCACTCAGCTTAGACTCTGACAGCCCAGACCAGGCTGCCCCTGTGTGCACGCACCCTCCTCATTCTATTCAGGTTTGACACTGGAATCTTTCTTCCCCCATCCTTTCTGTGGATGCCCTTTTTACTCCTCTGAGCTCTGACTTGCCTTGGTAAGCTGACCCCCTGCAGGGACATGTTTCTCAACCCACTTAGACTCTGAAACCCTATGCTGGGCTGTCGTTTTGGGTGGAGACTTATCTTTTGTTGTCTCACCTGATGGCTTATTCAGGAAGATAAAGGAAAGTGAGGAGGAAGAGGAAGCAAATTTTAAAAAATTTATTGACTTTATCAAGGTAGAATTTGCATTCAAGTAAAGTGTACCCATTTTTAGTATGCAGCTGGAGTTTTGATGAATAGACACAGTTGTGAAACCCCCAGCCCCACCATCAAGGTATAGAACACTGCTGTTGCTGCTGATGTTCTGTCATGTCCCTTTGGAGTCACTCTTCTCTCAAACCTGGCCCAGACAGCCATTGCTCTGCTTTCTGTTACTAAAGCTTTGTCCTTTCTAGAATTTCATCTAAAAGCTTTGTCTTCTTCTAGACCATCCAATGTGTGCTTTTTTTTGTTGCTGGATTTTTTTCTCACCATAATGGCTTTGATACTCATCTGTGTTTTGTGAGTTTCAGTACATTCCTTTTTATTGTTGAATAGCATTCCATTATACATGTATGCACCACAATTTTATTTTTATCCATTTACCCATTGATAGACATTTGAGTTGTTTTTGTTGTGGGTTAATTGGGGTAATGTCGAATCTCTAGAATAATGATGAAAGTTAATAATAATAGATGTATTCAAAAAATCAGAATTTGAATTTAGGCCATTTTCCCCACTTGTTTGTTGTGGATAAATTATCTTGGATAAATTAAATTACTTAAATTTCCTATGCCTAGACTTCCTCATAAAAGAAATAGAGATTATACTAGCTCCTATCTCAGGACTGTTATAAAGAAAGCATGAGGAAATTCAGATAAAGTGCTAAGCATAGTGTCTGATGCATAGAAAGCAGTTAATAAGTAAGTGTTAGCTGTTATTTTACTGACAATAGAAACATCAACAAAGGTAAAAATGTGAAAGTTTTTTAATTGCTTGCATTGCTTACAGTTTTATGTAGCTGCCCAAAAAGCTAATTCCATTTATTTTAGTATCCATGTATTGTTATTTCATCATTCAGTATACTTTATTAAGCACTTGTTGAGTATCAAGGATTGTGGTAGTAATGAAGATAAAAAGAAAGAAGACATAATCCTTTCCTATATCTAGTGCATTGTTCTTAAAACTACACATTACAAATGGTTAGTGGGTTTTGAAATAAATTTTGTCCATCATAACTAGACTTTTTTCCTAATAAAGTAGAATGGTATAGAAACTATTAGGGGGCATCACGTATGCATGATAAGGACAGATATTGTTTTGTGAAACTTGTTTTTAGTGTGATATTTGTATCTCTCTGTCTACCATCCATCTATCCATCCACCATCTTTTTTTAGACACATGCGTGCAAACATACACACACATGCATGCACACATATTCAAGTATATATGTACATGGTTATGATGTAAAATGTATTCCTTATTGTGGGACATGGTCCAAAAAAAAAAACCTGCTCCAACAGGTAAACAGTACTATACTCAAGACTTCAAGGATAATAAATCAAAGATTTAAATTGGAAATAATGAAATAACCACTGCATCAATAAAACATTAAATCATCAATAAATCTGAGAGATGTTTGTGATGTTTTATAAAGAACCCTGCAAAACTTTGTATAAAAGATTTAGATAAAATACCGATACTTATATTCTATAGGGAGGCTAAATATTATAAAAATTATCTTAATCCATGGATATTAATGTAGTAATCAAGGCTACATTATAGTCTAGGAGAACATACGAGTATTAAATAACTGTAAGAATGATGTGTTGGCGTGTCACACTGACTTGACATCCAGGCTCCCTGGGATCAGTCTCCAGGTCCAACCCACTTAGGAATAGACTGGGCCATATGCAAGAACTTCTGGGGGACACACTGTACTGTTAGGGTCCATCCAGCTCCTAAACAGAGTTGCTAATTCCCCTGAAGCCGGATTTCATGGGAACTCCTTAGCCTTTCTCTCCGAGGCATTGCCAGGGAGTCTAGTCCATGAGAGGCACATGGGAGACCTCTATCTCCCACGGTGGGGGTGTGAGGAGTGGGTGTTGGGTGGCTGGGAAGAACGATGTGTTTGAAAGAGCAAAGATAAGATACAATCTGAGTGTGTGATTGGAGCCTGTAGTTCTTCCTGGTACTATTGGTAGATGTAATACAATTTCAGCCAAAATCACAACAGTTTTATTCTGGGGATTAATCAAAATGACTCCAAAATTGTTAACACCAAAGTGTAAGATTTGTGTACATTAAGAAAGACAAAAAGAGAAGGAGGGAAAAACCCTTTAGAGCAGGTTATAATATTGACACAAATGGAAACTTAGAGCGGTGGAAGAGAATAGAAAACCCAGAAATATGTGCTGAAGTATGTACTAAAATCAGTTGGACACAGAAGGGTTTTGAAATAAATGTTGAGAAAAACTCAGTAGTATAGAAGGAATTATTTAATTTCTTGTTTTATATTATAGTAAACTCAGGTGGTTTGAAGAGTTAAATTTTTTTTTTTTTTTTTGCGGTACGCGGGCCTCTCGCTGTTGTGGCCTCTCCCGTTGTGGCAGGCTCCGGACGCACAGGCTCAGCGGCCATGGCTCACGGGCCCAGCCGCTCCGCTGCATGTGGGATCTTCCTGGACCGGGGCACGAACCCGTGTCCCCTGCATCGGCAGGTGGACTCTCAACCATTGCGCCACCAGGGAAGCCCTAAATATTTTTTTTTTAATGTAGAAAAATTAGAAGAAATCTACAACTAATATTTTTAAGTGACAAAAGAAACCTACAGAAAAGGATATCCTGAGTCAGATATGTACAAATTAAACAATTAGGTTTAATAAAAAAAAAAGTTTAAACAGAAGATATTTGTAAGTAAGGTTTGCTTAGAATATTACAGACTTTACCCATATATAACAATGTTCTAGTCAATTTGAATGCCGGGGAGAGTTTTCTGTTTTGAAAATGTCTTTGCCCCAAACCATCTGTGAGGATCAACTCATCTTTGAAACACTTACTGAAAATCAGGCTTTGTGACTCCGTATCTTTAAAATCTTTCCAAATGTAGCTTGAATCATTAGATTTTAAGTCCCATAGGTGAATTACAGTATTACTCAAAAAACTATTCTCAGTGCACACATTCTGTGATGTGATGTTCATCCATATATACTTTTGTTTTTTTAAAAAGTGACTTTTGAAAAGAAAATGAAAAAAATCTCTCCTCTTCCTCTACTCCCTTTCCTAGGATGCCTCTTGTGATTGTGTTGTAGCATATCTGAAACACAAGGCAGTTTTGTTGACATCACTGATGCTGCTTGTCAGCAGAGATTGGTCAGTGCTGCCAAACCTTTTGGTTAGTCATTTCAAGTGTCCATGTCCATTGCAGCTGCTCTGGAACTCATAGGAAGATCCCAGTTTTTGCAAACTCATGGAAGAACCACTTGGGTAAGATGGAGTTTGTTATACGGTTTTCCAACAAGTTAATATGTGAAGAGTTTAATATTAGAATAAAAGTTTACCTTTCTGCTTTGTCAAAAAGAAAAGTGGAATATCATGGACATCTTCCTCTTAGGACAGAGGAAGGTTTACCTATCTTTTGGAATCTTTAGTAAAATGCTATAAGAGTTAATGACATAAGAGTTAATCAACTTAAGGTTAATTGAATGCAATTAACTTAAGGTTAATTGCATCCAGAATTCAAAAATCCTAACTAGAACCCACTAAGACACTTCACTTAGTAAAGCAGCCAGAATACTTCGGTAATCAGTTAACTATGAATTGCTTACTTTTGTGCAGTGGTGTTTTATAGTTTTTATGTATTATTTTTGTATCTATGTATTTATTAAATATGTTTATGCAAAATGCTTAGAACAGTTCCCAGCACTGGTCAATAACTGTTAGCTCCTTAGTATGTGTAGTATGAAGCATGAAAATTGCATGCATGGTTGTTATTCAGTGTTTTTAAAAGAGAATATTTTCTGTACATTTTATGCTTTTCCCCCGTCTAATGCTTAAAAAAACTTGTCTCAAAATGTTTCCTAATGTCTCAAAATGTTTGACCTGAACACTTCTCATCCTAGTCAAGGTTTTATAGCGAGTACTACCATTATTTAGGGTCAAAGATATTTGGAGGGTAGGTGGTTTTATTATTGATTGGAGATTATATTCATGATCTTTAAGCTCTTGTGCTTTGATGGAAATAATAGCTTTTTCCTTCTTTGATCTGTTGAATCTAGACTACTAGTCTGTTAAAAAAAATTGGGGGGCTTCCCTGGTGGCGCAGTGGTTGAGAGTCCGCCTGCCGATGCAGGGGACACAGGTTCGTGCCCCGATCCGGGAAGATCCCACATGCCGCGGAGCGGCTGGGCCCATGAGCCATGGCCGCTGAGCCTGAGCGTCCGGAGCCTGTGCTCTGCAATGGGAGAGGCCACAACAGTGAGAGGTCCGCGTACCGCAAAAAAAAAAAAAAAAAAAAATTGGAAGGATTTTTTTTTCCTTTGAGACATAGAAATAACTTAAACATTAATGACTCCCAATTGTCTTGGGCTGTACTATAAATTTATTTTATTTAGAAGAATTTTTTCAGTATTCAAAAACATTGGTTTGAAATATGAGACTAGCTTTTTAATTAATTTCTAATTTTAGTACATTAATAGTAAAGAATAATATCTATATGATATAAATTCTTTGGAATGTGTTGATATTTCCTTTGTGGTGGAAAACTTTTCCTTGGCCAAATAGTAAATATTTTAGCCTTTTCAGCTGAGAGGCAAAATTGATGTTATATAGATATTAATAAAATCATTTAAAATGTAACCATTTAAAAATGTAGAAACCATTTTTAGCTCATGGACTGTAATAAAAATGGCAGTTGACTGGAGTTCTCCTGTGGACAATAGTTTGTTAACTAACCCCTGGCTTGGAGCCTGGTCAGTTTTTGTGACTGTTCTACGTTTGTTTGACTAGGATATATATTCTCTATGTTTTATGTAGTGGTATATCTATTATATTAATCTTTTAGTATCTTTAGGATATTTTATTAGGTATATAAATCTTTATGATTGGTACATCTTCTTGGTGGATTGTTCCTGTGGTCATTAATTAAAGCCTTTCTTTATCCTCATTAATACTTTTCATCTTTAATTATACCTTAATTATAACCCGTGTGTTATAATAATATTGCTGTGTCAGCTTTATTTTCCTTGGGATTGTTGAGATTTATCTGGTGTTTCTCTCTTTTTGTTTTCTTTTGTTTTATTAGGCCTTACATTAGTTTTCTAGGGCTGCCATAACAAGGTACCACAAGCTGGGCAGCATAAACGACAGAAATTTATTCTCTCAAAGTTCTAGAGGCTAGACATCTGAAATCAAGATGTCATCAGGGCCATGTGTTCTTTGAGGCTCTAGGAGAGGAACCTTCCTGCCTTTCTAGCTTCTGGAGGTTGCTGGCAATCCTGGCCATTCCTTGGCTTGTAGATGCATCACTCCAGTCTGCTTCCATCTTCACATGACCCATGCTTCCAAATTTCTGTGTTCTTACAGGGACACCAGTCATATTAGATTTAGGCCCCACCCTAACCCATTATGACCTCAACTTGAATATATCTGCAAAGATCCTATTTCCAGATGAAGTCATAGTCACAAGTTCTGGGTTAGATGAATTTCTAGGGGGACACTATTCAACCTGTTACAGTTCTATTGAGGTATATACATGCAGTAAATTTCAGTCTTTTTTGTTGTACAGTTCTGTGAGCTTTGACAAACGCATGCAGTTGTG
This sequence comes from Delphinus delphis, assembly GCF_949987515.2. NCBI lineage: Eukaryota > Metazoa > Chordata > Mammalia > Artiodactyla > Delphinidae > Delphinus > Delphinus delphis. Next base: position 50,346,537 of record NC_082698.1, on the reverse strand, counting down.
CAGCTATTATAATCACACTTTAAAATTTCTTTTCTTTTTTCCTTTTAAGTCAATCCCTATATCCACTGCTAGCTCCTGGCAACCACTGATCTGTTTTATGTCTCTGCAGTTTTGCCTTTTCAAGACTGTCACATACGTGGACTTGTATATTTTTTAGTCTTTGGAGTCTGGCTTTTTCACTTACTGTAATGCATTTCAAATCCAGTCATGCTGTAACATGTACCAGTAGTTTCTTCCTATTTATTACTGAGTAGTATTACACTGTATGCATATATCATAGTCTGTTTATCTGTTTACCAGTTGAAGGATATTTGTGTCTCTTTCCAGGTTTTGGCAATTATGAATAAAGCCACTGTAAACATTCACGCACAAATTTTCATGTGAGGTTGTTTTCATTTCTTGCCTGGGGGTGGGGATTGCTAGGTTGTGTGGTAAGTATATATTTAACTTTTTAAGAAATTGCCGAACTGTTTTCCAAAGTGGTTATATGATTTTGTATTCCCACCAGCAATTAATGAAAGTTCCAGTTGTTTTACATCCTTGTCCACACTTGGTATTGTCAATATTTTTCAAAAGCCGTTCCCATAGGTATACGTTGGTATCTCACTGTTTAATTTGCATTTGCATAATAACTAATGATATTGAGCATCTTTTGTATGCTTATTTTCCAATTGTGTATCTTTGGTGAAGTGTCTGTTTTCCCTATTAACAAAAATTTTGTCTGTTTTATTATTGATTTTTGATAGTTCTTTATATATAAGTCCTTTATCAGGTATATAAATTATGAGACAAATGAATATTGAAAAAATGGAATGCGCTTTTTGGGAAAGTATTTACAATTGTGAGTTAATGGAGTCAGTTAAAAATCCTAGACTTGGGCTTCCCTGGTGGCGCAGTGGTTGCGAGTCTGCCTGCCGATGCAGGGGACACAGGTTCGTGCACTGGTCCGGGAAGATTCCACATGCCGCGGAGCGGCTGGGCCCGTGAGCCATGGCTGCTGAGCCTGCGCGTCCGGAGCCTGTGCTCCGCAACGGGAGAGGCCACAACAGTGAGAGGCCCGCTTACCACACACACACAAAAAAAACCCCAGACTTTCACATTATCATTATTTTTGTTGTTGCTATTGTTAAAAAATAGCCACTTTATAAATGCCTTTTGCCTTTTTTGCAGTTTAGCTAATAATTTTGCAATTGTCAAAAAACCTGCTTTGGTTTTATTGATTTCCGTTTCTTGATTTTCAGTTTCATTAATTTCTGTTCTCTATTATTTTTGTGTGTTTGTTTTGGCTTTAATTTGCTCCAGTTATGGATTTGACACCTTTGCTTTAATATAAGTATCTCATACAATAATTTTTCCTTCTAAGCACTGCTTTAGTTGCATTCCACAAATTTTGATATGTGGTGACTTCATTTGCCTTCCATTCAAAATATTTTCTCATTTACTTTGGGACTTCTTCTTTTGACCCACAGATCAAAGAAATTTGTTATTTACTTTCTAAGTGTTTGAAGATAATTTTTCTGTTACTAATTTCCAGTTAAATTCCCTTATGTTCAGGGAGCACATTCTATTTTCTCTACTTTTAAATTGAGCTTCTCAAATATGTAGGTTCATGTCTTTCACCAGATATGAGGTGTATTTATCCATTATTTCTTCAAATATTTTTCTGCCTCACACCCTTCCTTCTGTGACTTCAATGATATGAATATTAGATCTTTTGTTATTGCCCCACAGCTCCTGCAGCAGGCTCTGTTTTTTTTCTGTTCATTGTTCAGAGTGGATGATTTATGTTGATATATCTTCAAGTTCCCTCTGTTACCTCAAATGCTGGAATTTAGTCCATCCAGTGCATTTAAAATTTTTGATTATTGAATCTTTGCAGTTTTAAAATTTTCATTTGTTTCCACTTTGTATATTCTGTCTTTGCTGAGACTTTCTCTTTCCATTCCCTTTAAGATTTCATCCTTACTTTTGGAGAATTTTTATAATAGCTCTGTTAAAATCTTCTAATTAATTTCAACTTCTCTTTTATTTTGTCATTGATGTTTGTTGATTATCTTTTTCTGTGTGACTTGAGATTTTCTTTGTTGTTTTTACATTGAGTAATTTTGGATTACATTTTAGATGTTCAAATGTTGTGTTGTGAGACTCTGGATCTTGTTTAAATCTTATGGAGAATACTGTTTTTTGGGTTTTTTTGTTTTTCTTTTTGTGGTACACGGGCCTCTCACTGTTGTGGCCTCTCCCGTTGCGGAGCACAGGCTCCAGACGCGCAGGCTCAGTGGCCATGGCTCACGGGCCCAGCCGCTCTGTGGCATGTGGGATCTTCCTGGACCGGGGCGCGAACCCATGTCCCCTGCATCGGCAGGCGGACTCTCAACCACTGCGCCACCAGGGAAGCCCTGTTTTTTGTTTTTTTTTAAAGCAGACAAATGATCTGATTAGGGTCAGACTGCAAGTTCTAATTAGCCACCTTTGGATTGTGGTTGTAATATCAGTTGTTTCCAAAGCCTCGGCCATGCTTGCCACATCTGTTTTGAGTGTACACCTTCCAAAGGCTAGCTTGGGACCTGGGCATAGTTTTAGTTTATTTCTCAAAGTCTTTGAAATGCTATTTAGGATCAGTTACTAGCAACTGTGGTGTTCAGGAATGGTGAATCTAGTAATTTACATACAACTTCCTGGAGTCATTTTCTTTATGACTTCCTTATTTTCCATTTTCCTGGGCTCACCTTTTTATTCCTGTACAGTGAAAACTGATGTATTATTTTTCCTGTTCTGCTTCTTCCCACGACTACCCCCATGTCCAAGGCAGTTGAGTTTATGTTGTCCTCCTCTTCTTTGAGGTTCCTGCTCTGCACTGGGCAGGAAGTTATTGTGGATGTTGGGAAATAAGTCAAATTTTACACTCCTTTTTTCTCAAATATATACTTGTTTGTAGGACTGGCCCTGTTTTTATATGTCAAGGCAGAGATAAACTTTTTACTGAGATGAATCTTGTAAAATTTCTTTTTCTTTTTTTTAAACATTTTTTAATGTTTTCTGAGAACATTTGTTCTTCATTAGGATGTTACATTCTCTCTCAGGTCAGATTCTTAATGTCTGTATGGTATCACCAATAAAAATGTAATTTATCTCTGCTGGAAATTTGGCAACTGCTAATACTTCACTGTCAATCACTGTTAACCTGTTCAATTTTTCTAAATACTCATTCCTAGGCCCCATCGCTAGAGATTCTGATTCAATAGGTATACAGTACAATAAGTAAAGAAGAAAATGATCTACATACTTATGTCTCCTATTTTAGCACTCCTGTTTCAATACAGGACATTTCCATGGTCTGGGAGATTTCCTTCAGGACAGATAGGTCTGAGGAAGGTTGCTATGGCAGTACTCCTTGAAGGTTGTTGACTCAGTGGGTGTCCCAAGGCAGCTAGGTACCATCTGAACAAATAAGGTATTGAGCCGCAGTTGTACTGCCTTGGTCAGGGACTCAGTCCCTCACCATCATCCCAGGCATATTCTTTTCTGGTTCATCTTTCTTAAGGTTGTCCGTGAATCATTGAACATGGCCATCTTTCAGCTGGTTATTCCTAAACCACTTCAGCAAGGGGTAGGACATAATACTATTCTGTCATTTTTAAAAAATTGAGTTTAAGGACAAAAATTTAATTTTTTCAATTTTTTAAATTGAGGTATAGCATACATTCAGTAAAGTGCTTAAGGTGTACCCGTCTTAAGTGTAAAGCTTGTACTTTTCATTTGTATGTACGCATACAGACAAGACATAGAACATTTCCAGCATCCTTATGGAGTATAATGCACTTTACTGTCAATAACCCCTTTCCCCTGAGTCAGCCACTGTTCTTCTGATTTGTAGCACCATAAATTAGTTTTGCCTTTTCTCAAACTTCATATAAATAGAGTCATGCAATATGTATCTAGTATTTTTAATCAAATGATTTTTGTGGTCAAACCTTTTTTTTTTTTTTTTGTGGTACGCGGGCCTCTCACTGTTGTGGCCTCTCCCGTTGTGGAGCACAGGCTCCGGACGCACAGGCCCAGCGGCTATGGCTCACAGGCCCAGCCGCTCTGTGGCATGTGGGATCTTCCTGGACCGGGGCACGAACCCACGTTCCCTGCATCGGCAGGCGGACTCTCAACCACTGCGCCACCAGGGAAGCCCATGGTCAAACCTTTTTGAGCCATTTAATATTATTGTTTCTGACTCCTTTATACTCAGAACACCACAGCTGATTCAAATCAGACTTAATTTGACTTTTATTTTACATTTTTCATAGGTGAGGTAGTCTTAAAATTTTTAAGGAAATTTCCCATATTCCTTTTCCCACTTTAAAACTTTCAGTGGCTTTCTGCATCATCGACTTGTATAGTGTATGTTATTTATTCCCACAAAATATTCTTTCCTGAGCTCTGTTGTTTCCTGTTCCACATTTCTTTCTACCAGTGCATAGAGATGAAAAGGAGATTTCTAAAATCTTATTTCCTGTTTGCCATGCTTATATTTGGCCTGGGGTGAATTCAGGTTGAATTCAGTGTCTGCAGTTAATTGTATTAATCTTACGTTTTCTTTTTCTTCTTTCTGACAGCATGATGAAAGTGGTTCATTGCATGATGTTCAACTCTCCTTGTCATCTAGTCCAGAACCAGAAGATGGTGATCAAATATACAAGGTATGATGACTAGGTAGTCATGCTGAATTTTTCAAAAAAATTTTTATTACTAAAATTATAAAGCAATAATAATTAAAACATTTAATAATAAATATATTAAAACCTGCAGCTTTGCTGTCTTGGATTTTAATCAGATTTCTTTTACTACCTTATTAAGTTAAAATGATATCACTGTGGTGCTTTAATTTGAGTTTGTCTTATCAGTTGGATAATCATCTGTCCCTGTATTAATATTGGTACAGGATTCTTTTTAAAAAAATAAAAATCATTAAATTCTTTTTTATAATTATGAATAACAGTTTTTAAAATATGACTACCAACAAAAATTAAAACAGTTAATAGGTACTTCTCATATATAATCACAACATTGAAGAAATATTAATGAAAATGACATTAATTTATTTTTTTCATGTTTAATGATAAAATTATAGAATGCAGATGCAGGTTAGTGTTTGAAGGTGTATTTCTTTATAGTTCTCACCTTGAGGTCTATTTTTAGTTGAAGAAAGCTCTTTTTGTTTTTTGCATCTACCTGAATCACATATTTACTTCTTAAGCACATACAGGTATTCTTGATGTCTTTCATGTTTCCAAGTAAAATTATTGTTTCCTTTCACATTCTGTTTTCAAGGTATAATAGTCAGTGTGTGCTGCTTATCTGTAGTAACAACCTCAAAATATTGGTGGCTTACAATAACAAAAGTTTATTTCTTGTTATTTCTCGATATGTTGCATTTTGGTTGTAGATCAATGGGACTTCACGTGTCCTCTTCATTCTGAGATCCAGGCTGAAGGATCAGCACTTATCCTGGGACATGTTTTTTGTACCTGAGGGAAAGTAACATTGGCATAATAACATGTGGATTCTGCTTGGATGTAACATATGTCGTTTCCAAAACAGGTCAAGTGGCCACGCTTGGTATTAGGGGTCAGAGAAACGTAATTTTCTCATAGGATGTGGAGTGACCTATTGGGAACAAATTTATGTATAAAACACAAAATCAAAAGAATATAGGATAGTAGTCACATCTGGTTATCTAATCTTGGCTTTTCAACATGTTACCTACCTGTTGTCATATAAATTTCTTCCCGTCTCTGGGCTTCCATCCTATTGTGAGTATAATAATAGGTTTGCAGTAGGACATCTCTTTTTAAAAAACTTTTACTTGCATACTCAATTGAGAACCATTGATTTAGATGATTTCTGATTATCTCAGTTTTTTTAAGTTTTGTGACTGATATTTTAAGAGTAAAGTTGACTTTTTTCCTGAATTCTTTTTTGTGAAAAGTTTTTTACATGTAAAGAAATTCTTTTTAAAGAAAAAAAGTTTAATTCCAACTTTTTTATAGAATTAATGTCTTCATTTTGTCCATCTTCCTTTACAGTTTGTCTGTTAATTTAATACTACATGATAGACATATCATGTATTTATTTCTTGTCCCCAGTGCCTTCCTTTCAGGCAGATCATTCCTAGTCTTTCTTCCTTCTTTCCAAGGTGAGATGCAATAGCTCACACTGTCTCAGCCCAGTACACTAGACTGTCCTTCACTTTCATCAGCAAATCCCCAAGTATGTCATCTTCTTATCCAAGATGGTTTCGCAGTTCAGTTTCAAATGATACAAATATGGTGACTTATACCATTACAATTTTAGGGTCTAAAATCTACACTGGACCTGCCATGTCTACAGTCTTTCCTTTATCTCAGGACAGCTGTCTCTCCCATTCCCTTGATGAGCTGTTCCAGACATTGGCCACTCTCCTCAGCCTCTTTCTCAGCTACTCTTCTCAACTTCTGCAGGTGGCCTTGTGTTTTTCAAGCAAGATCTTCTGCTGCCTGCCTTCTGACTTAGTCTGTGTCTATGTCACTCTCAATCACTTTATTCCAGTTGTAGGGAAAAGTGACCGCTGTGCTGTGGAAAACCAACCTTTCTTCTCGTGTTCTGGACTCTTATCTTCTGCTGCAGTTAAAGACCTCCTCTCTCATCTCTGTGCAGTGTGCTTTCTCAACTTCCCCTTCATCCTCACCTTATAAATTTCTGTATCTTACCTATCCTAAATTCAGTAAATCGAATAAACCTTTTCTTGACTCTCCTTAAACTACCTTTCCAGTTAATGTGGAAACCTGGGAAAATAGACATTTGGCCTGGCCTTTGTCGTCCTACAAGCTTTATCCCTTGGTTTTTGTGTCACTTCTGTCTGAATTCCCTATATACCCCTTAACATCGCCCCCCTCCATTTTCTTTGTAGGTTCCTTTTCTTCTTTAGCATGTAGATTTATATCTTTAGTCCAGTCCTCATCAAACTTTCTACTGTCATGATTTCACATATAACATATATATTGATAACACATAAGATCAGTCTCTCTCATACTTGGTAATCCAGTTGTCCCACTGGACATTTCCACTGTGTGTCCCACTCACAGATGGAATACCTCTAACACACCTCTCAAGAGGTGTGTGTACCTCTAGCAATGTATTTAAAACTCAAAAATATTCCTCATTGGGGAATTCCCTGGCGGACCAGTGGTTAGGACTCAGCGCTTTCACTGCCAGGAGCCCAGGTTTGATCCCTAGTCAGGGATCCCATGAGCTGCACGACGCTGCCAATATACATATATGTATTTCTCTTTGGACATATTTCTTCTCCTTCATTCTCTGTTTCTATTTACTATATCATCTAAGCTAGAAATGGAGATGTCAGTCTTGACTACTTCTCTGTGCTCTTCTCTCTCATGCAGTGAATTGCCAACATCTTCTTTTCTCCTGTTTCTTCTCCTCCCTATTATCATTCTCTTGGGTCAGGCCCCTGCTCTTACCTGGCATATTACAACATCTTAACCAGTTTCCTAGCCTAGTTTTGTTGTTGTCCTTGTCAAGTATATCCTCCAAACAGCTGTCAAAGCCATCTCAAATGCAGATCTATCTGTTACTCCCTGACTAAAGCCACGCTTGATGTTCAGGCCCTCTATGATCTGGCCCTTGCCTAATTTACTAACCACATTGCTCCCCACTGTATACCACAGCCTTCATGTGACAGCATCACTGCCTGTAATTCTCCAAATATGCTATGCTTGTCCCCATCTCTGTATTGTCTTATAGAATCCCTTACCCTAAAATACAAAGCCTGACACACTTTGTGTCCTTAGAACTTTTTACTTATCCTTTAAGACTACACTGGAATTACCCATTTCCTGATGTGTTCTCCTTTGCCTGTCTTTATGTGTAAAATCCTTAGAGCAGTGCCTATTCTAAAGTAAGTGCTATATGCATGTCGGCTATAAATGTTATTACCATACTGTGTTTTGATTTCAGCTTTGAGTCCATTTCCTCCAGCACCAGCAGAACCTAGCCATGACTGAATGATGGCTGTGTAGTATTCCATCAAGTCGCTTACTGTATTGTATTTCAGTTGTCCTCTTACAGGACAATTCTAAATTTGTAACTTTAAGAGAATATCTTATTATAGGTTTTCTCGTACTTAGGATCATTTCTTTGGCATAGGAGTTGGATAACTGAATCAGAGAGTGCAAGTAATTTTTATGACTTTTGTATATACAGACATACGTTTGTCCAGAAACGTCAGTTGTTATGTCTGATAATGTACCATTTTTTCTGCAGTCTTGTTAATCACATTGAGTATTTCTCCCCCAATTTAATACCTGTAAAACAATACCTTTAATACTTTAATTTGTATTTCTTCAATAAGTCAAATAGAACATTTTTCCAGTTATATGTATATTTGTGAGAACTGACTATTTGTCTATTGGGGCCTAGAAATGATCTTATATGTTTGAACAGTCTCCTAATACACTTGAGTTATAAATTCTTTGTCATATTAGCATAGGTTTTCACCAGCTTTTAACTTTAATGTTAATTGTATAGATGCTTTAAATTTTTATATAATCAAATATACTTATCATTTCTTAATAGCTTAGTTTGCCACTTAGTTTAAAAATATGTCCTTCATGATTTGCAGTCCATCTTTTTTTTTTAGTCTTGATATATTATTTTTTAAAGGCCCTAAACTCTTTAAATTCAACTGGAAGTCATTTTTTATATATAATAATTAGTCTTTCCCAATGGTGGTATACATAACAGCATTTTAAAAAATATTTTCTTCCCTGTTGTTTCTTCCCCATTGCGATGCTTATTTGATATGTGAAAGCCTTCATAAAATGTCTGTTTCCAATCTCTTGTTAATGAGACTGCAATATTATTTTTTGTTCCCAATATATCTGAAGACGAGTGTATACTTTGCTCATGACCAACACATTATAATTATTTGCTCACTTTTCTCTCTGGAAAGATGTATCATTCACATATATATTCTACAGTTTATCCCTGAACAACACAGTTTTGAACTGCATGAGTCCAGTTACATGCGGATTTTTTTCAATAATATATACTGTGGTACTACACCGATTTGCAGTTGGTTGAATCCAAGGATGTGAGCCTTGTGGTTGTGGAGGAACTGTGGATGTCAAGGGCCGACTAAAAGTTATACCCAGATTTTTGACTTTGCAGAGGTTCGGTGCCCCTAACCCCTGCTTTGGTGCCCCTAATCCCTGTGTTGTTCAAGAGTCAACTGTGATTTCCTTGCTTGCATTACTTCATCAGTATATATATATTACTTCATCAGTATATATTTCAGTATATATTTCAGTATATATTTCTGGATAATTGAATAGCAGTAAACAAAATGGGCTAACTATAGGGTAATGATACCTTATACTTGGAAATGTAACTGGATTCCTGCTAACCTTGACAATAGGTTTCTCTTAATACTATTAGGAACTTAGACTAAGTTAACAGGGTATTTACTCTTTGATTTAGGCAGTTCTCATGAAAGTAGCTCATGGAAAAAGAATCTTCCTTGTTATCCTTCAGGCACGTTTATCTTTCTGCTGATTTCTGAACCAGCCATGAAATGACTCTGTGCCTTTAATTACACAGTTTTCTCTACTTGTGGCCTTCATTTCTTCTGACAGGCGACTCTTATACATTCCTTGAAATCTAGCTGAAGTTACTGTTTTGTGTGTAATTTATTTTACTACGTGGCCTAGTTCCCGATTTTCTTGTCTGTAAAATGGGGATAATAGTACCTACCTCAGGGTTGCAGTCGGAATCAACTACTTAGATACCTAAAAGGTACTTAGTTCTTGGCACCTGATTAATACTCAATGAATGTTAGCTGTTGCTGCTATTACTGTTCATTGTTTACGTGTCAGACTCCTTAGACTATGAATTCTTAGAAGACCAAAATGGGTTTTTTTTTTTTTTAATGGATTAATAGCTGACATATTTAAGAAGAATTTCCCCCTTAAATAAACAACCAATTCATTACTCAGTCTTCATCATTGATTTAATGCTTCTCATTAGTGTTTTTAAATACAATTAAATACTTCATGTTAAATTTTTTAAAATATTTCAGAATGAAGATTTATTAAATGAAATAAAACAACTTAAAGATGAAATAAAGAAAAAAGATGAAAAAATCCAACTATTAGAACATCAGCTTGTAAGTATTATAGTGTAGTATGTAAAGTGCAGGCTTTTCAAACTGGGCAATATGTATATTTTTTTATAAAACTAGCCAGAATTGAAACTGGATTTTATTTTTAGCTTTTAAGATTGCAATATTGTATTATTTTTAAGTTACATGCTCTCTTAAAGTATGTGGTTTAACTTTCAGTCTAAATAATAAATTTTCAAGGTGAAAAACTCAATCCATTTTCAGTTGCCTCTGTTTTGGGTATTTGAAATTCACCAATTTACATTCATGTTGTTGAGGAACGAAACTGGTGTTTAGTCTTAGGAATCTGAATGGCTGTCTGTTAGAATGGCTGTTCTAAAAAAAAATGTTTCTTGCCCATGGATGATACTGAGTGATCTCTCAGAGATATGTCTGAATCTTTATAATTTTATAATTGTTATGATATCAAATGTTAGTTCCATATGAAAACTGTATGTGCTGTATCTTGAATTTAATTATAATTTGGTTTGTAATAATAAAAGGCCAGGATAACAAGAATATAATGGCATAACAATCACAAGAGGCCAAAGAAAATCTTTGTTGGAAGTCAAAACTTATTTTGACATAGCAAAGCAATGCAGCAATATGAAGGAGTAATCTCACTCAGAATATAAAGGATATAATATATTGAGCTCTGAGCCATTGGGGTCAGATCAGAATCCACCTTATGAATAAATAGTAAGAACAGATGGATCAGATGTTATGATTAAGGGTATCAGAAAACTTATGAATCTGAAAAAAGAATAACTGAATATTGCAAATTGAGGGCCTACTACATATAAGATTAAAAAGGAAAAGAGTAAGACCAGTGTTCGTATTTAAGAACTAAAGACAAAACCCAACCCAACCAATTATTAGGGAGAAGAAAAGGTACTTTTAGGAAATTAAGCTTCAAATTTTGCAAAAATCTGTTACAGAGCACAAGAAGTTGTATCTAGTGCACTTTAGAAAAAAAGGTTATGACCCTCACATTTTATAACTAAATGCATTTTTATTTATATACAAAGATACATTCTCAGACCTTTAGCATATTGAAAAATATGCCACCCAGTTATCTTTGTAAAATTATTTAATAATGCATCCTAAATGCTTGAGAGAGAAATTTAAAAATAACTCAAGGGCTTCCCTGGTGGCGCAGTGGTTGGGAGTCCGCCTGCCGATGCAGGGGATGCAGGTTCGAGCCCCGGTCTGGGAGGATCCCGCGTGCCGCGGAGCGGCTAGGCCTGTGAGCCATGGCTGCTGAGCCTGCGCGTCCAGAGCCTGTGCTCTGCAGCGGGAGAGGCCATGGCAGTGAGAGGCCCGTGTACTGCAAAAAAAAAACAAAAAAAAACTCAAGAATAAGGAAATAAAGATTAAAATGAATGAGTGGTGAAATGAAAACCATCTTTAGAGAGATTAGGTGGGATAAACTTCCCAACTACTAACGGGAGAAAACTTAATGCTCATTATTTAATCTTATGTAATTATATATAATTTAATGTTAAAAAATATTAATTTATTAATTAAAACATGTTTTGAAATAAAAAATTTTAATTAAAATTTTAAATTGCTATTAATTTTTGTAAATATTTAGATTAAATAAAATAGGTTTGAGAAAAGAGTTAAGGGATATGCTGAAGAAGTCAGTAGCACTGAATTGTGTATCTACAAATGGGTATCTAAAATTATTCTTTTTATATACTTAGATAAATGTTTGTGAAATGCTTTAAGATAACTAATAGTAGATTAGAATAATGTATCTTGCAAAAGATGAAAGTAAGAAGACATCTAAAGTAGAGAAATACCAAGGATGTCTAAAAACAGCAGAAGTAAAGTGACAGAAATTAGACCAAATGTAATAAATATAATAGTAAATGCAAGTGGCCTTATCTCATGGAGAGAGCTTTGTTGAGGATTTAAAGCAAAATCCATTAATTGCTTTGTATAAAGGAAATTTAGATAAAGTAAAACAGCACAATAATGCTGAATATAAAAGGTTGGGTGAGACAATAAAGTTATTCTCATCTAAAAAACTGAAGTTGCAGTATTAAAATTAGAAGAAGAAATCTAAGACTGAAAAAAATTATGAAAAGAGGTCACTTTATATTGATATATGATTAATAAATAATGAAAGATATAGCTTTTTATGCTGAGAACTTTTAATAGTGTCCTTTTTAACTGCAGTGTGCCTCTTAAAAAATAAGAAATGTTCTCTTCCTAGCTGAAATATTATCTTTAACCAGTTAATAGTAATTTTTAAAATATTTTCTAATATCCATTCCATATTCAGATTTCTGCAGTTCTAAAAATATCCTGTACATTTGTACATTACATCTAGTTATTCCTTAAGTCTCTTTTACTTTAGAATTATTCTTTTTTCATTGTACTGACTTACTGAAGAGACTGGGCCAGTTATCCTTAACAATATCTCACCTTACAAATAACTTTTAGAAAGGTTTTAGAAATATCTAAGAGAATCCTAAAGAAAGGAAGAAAAGCAAAGAAAAGTGAAAACATTACTCTTTAGCGATATGTGCTTCAAAATTCTCTGTATTTGATACATTAAACTTAGAAATCGTATTTATCTTGGAAGATCCCATCACCTACCTTTAGTTTAGTTGTGGAACTGGGAAGTCACTTGTTCAAATCAAGAGAATTTAAAGAGATATAAACCACTGAAAGTAGAGATAGGTAAGAGCATTTTTCAGATTACCAAAATTAAAATTGCCTTTCTCTTTACAGTTTTTTTCTTTCCTTGTATCCCTAATTTGCTCTTCTTAAAAATAGCAAAATGGCATCAGAGGAGCCATGGAATAGGAATTAGATAACTTTTCTTCAGTATTAATTAGCTGAATCTCTTGTCTTCAGTATTAATTAGCTGAATGACATTGGCAGTTTCCATCAGTCTCTAGTGCTTTCTTTATCAAAAATGTGTTTTTTCTAGATGATTTCAAAGTCTTTTTCCATTTCTAGCTTTCTATACTTTTTATCTTTTTTCAAAAATAGGCACTCAGCTCTAACCTATGTTTACATGCAAACTTCAAGAAAAATATAGCGACAATATGATGTGTTAAATTCATATTTTGTGTGAAATATACAGATATAAAATCAGATTGCAGTGCTCCAGAAATGAAACTGAAAGGTATAGAGGCATGACTATTTGAACCTTATTCCAAAGTGCTGAGAATGCCCATTTATTTTCATCTTAGTGTACTAGTTAAATGATAGTTAATTTAGATGCATTTGTTTATTGAATCCTCAGAATAATCTTATGAAATTATTGTGTAGAATTTTCTTTGTGGAGACATTAGAAAGTGGAATTCAGCTTAAGTAGGTTAGCACTGTAATATATTTGAGAAGCCATAACCAGCCTGAAGCTGCATAGACCTGGGTTCAAATCCTGGCTCTGAAACTTAGTAGCCGTCTTCTCTTAGGGAAGTTACTTAATTTCTCTTAAGCCTCTTCTATATGTGAGGATAATAAAAATAATACTGACCATATAGGGTTGTGATAGCTAATTGAACTACATATGTAAACTCTCTAATGCTACAGTTGGCCCATGGGTGCATGATAAATAATAACTCTTATTTGATGATTTGTCCCAAATCACCCAGCTAGTAATCAGTGCATATCTAATGATGTTTTAAGTTTTAAGTAAAAGTCTAACTAAAAGTGACTTGAAAATAAGAACATTTATAAACTTAAATAACAAGAAAGTATATTGGTCCCATCTGCTTCCATGGTTTCCTAATTGGTCATTTGGGTAATGGCAAAGTTCTAGGGTAGCTTTTTTGGAATCCTCTTGGCTACCCCTTCATGGTCACAGGATGTCTGCCATAGCTGTATGTGTCATATACTCAGTAGTCCCCGAAGATATGAAAAGCACTTATTTTCTGTAGCATACCAATTTTAAAAATTAAGAGCACTTTCTTAGAAATAACCCAGGCTTGCCTCATGTTTTATTGGCTAGATTTGGGTTCTTTGTCCCTTAAGCACTGAGGAATGGGATTAATCAGACTGGTTCAGACTAATCAAACTCTATCACTGGGTCAAGAGAGGATACTGAATCCCTGAATATGGGACTGCATAGAAGGTGAGCATCTGAACAGAATCTGTCAGCAATAAAGAATGCAGATGGAGAGGGAGTGATTTGAGTAGCTGTTTTCTATCTATTGAAATCACTAAAAACTAGGTTTTCCAAATTGTGGAAAATTCAAATATTTGGCGGTTATTGTTCTTCATATGTTACCACATAGGCCACAGACAGGACATTATTTCTGGAATTGCAGCAGTCAGGATAGAACAAGTAATGTGCTTGCATTAAGATAAATGTCTTACAAAAGACATTAATGTCTATCTTATAAAAGAAATTAAAAATGATACAAACAGATGGAGAGATATACCATGTTCTTGGATTGGAAGAATCGACATTGTGAAAATGACTATACTACCCAAGCAATCTACAGATTCAGTGCAATCCCTATCAAACTACCAATGGTATTTTTCACAGAACTAGAACAAAAAATTTCATAATTTGTATGAAAACACAAAAGACCCCGAATAGCCAAATCAGTCTTGAGAATGAAAAACAGAGCTAGAGGAATCAGGCTCCCAGACTTCAGATTATACTGCAAAGCTACAGTAAACAGGACAGTATGGTACTGGCACAAAAACAGAAATATAGATCAGTGGAACAGGATAGAAAGCCCAGAGATAAACCCACGCAGATATGGTCACCTTATCTTTGTTAAAGGAGGCAAGGGAAATGGAGAAAAGACAGCCTTTTCAATAAATGGTGATGGGAAAACTGGACAGCTACATGTAGAGAATGAAATTAGAACACTCCATAACACCATACACAAAAGTAAAGTCAAAATGTATTAAAGACCCAAATGTAAGGCCAAACAGTATACAACTCTTAGAGGAAGATATAGGCAGAACACTCTATGACATAAATCACAGCAGGATCCTTTTGACCCACCTCCTAGAGAAATGGAAATAAAAGCAAAAATAAACAAATGGGACCTAATGAAACTTAAAAGCTTTTGCACAGCAAAGGAAACCATAAACAAGATGAAAAGACAACCCTCAGAATGGGAGAAAATATTTGCAAACGAAGCAGCTGACAAAGGATTACTCTCCAAAATATACAAGTAGCTCATGCAGCCCAATATCAAAAAAACAAACAACCGAATTCAAAAAGGGGCAGAAGACCTAAACAGACATTTCTCCAAAGAAGATATACAGATTGCCAACAAACACATGAAAGGATGCTCAACATCACTGATCATTAGAGAAATGCAAATCAAAACTACAATGAGGTATCACCTCACACCAGTCAGAATGGCCATCATCAAAAAATCTACAGACAATAAATGCTGGAGAGGGTGTGGAGAAAAGGGAACCCTCTTGCACTGTTGGTGGGAATGTAAATTGAACAGCCACTATGGAGAACAGTATGGAGGTTCCTTAAAAAACTAAAAATGGAACTGCCATATGACCCAGCAATCCCATTACTGGGCATATACTCTGAGAAAACCATAATTCAAAATGAGTCATGTACCACAATGTTCATTGCAGCACTATTTACAATAACCAGAACATGGAAGCAACCTAAGTGTCCATCGGCAGAGGAATGGATAAAGAAGATGTGGCACATATATACAATGGAATATTACTCAGAGATAAAAAGAAACGAAATTGTGTTATTTGTAGTGAGGTGGATGGACCTAGAGTCTGTCATACAGAGTGAAGTAAGTCAGAAAGAGAAGAAGAAACACCGTATGCTAACACGTATATATGGAATGTGAAAAGAAAAAAAAAGGTTCTGAAAAACCTAGGGGCACACAGGAATGAAGACACAGACATAGAGAATGGACTTTAGGACACAGGGATGGGGAAGGGTAAGCTGGGACGAAGTGAGAGAGTGGCATTGACATATATACACTACCAAATGTAAAATAGATAGCTAGTGGGAAGCAGCCACATAGCACAGGGAGACCAGCTTGGTGCTTTGTGACCACCTAGAGGGGTGGGGTAGGGCAGGTGGGAGGGAGTTGCAAGAGGGAGGGGATATGGGGATATATGTATACATATAGCTGATTCACTTTGTTATATAGCAGAAACTAACACAACAATGTAAAGCAATTATATCCAATAAAGATGTTTAAAAAAAAAGATAAATGTCTTATATTATCTGTTTTCTTCTTTACAAATTCCTATTATATTGAATTCCAGGAGGTCTTGATTGACCTGCATATATATTGAATTTTGTTTCAGTGACTGTCCCATGTTTCAGAATGGGAAATATGTCTATACTAAGAATACAAAGAATGTGAAACACGTCTGTATTACAGAGATTTTTGTTTTGATTAGATTTTATTTTGATTATGGAAATTGGGATGATCCGATTGCAATTAAGAAAAAATTTGAATATTGGTAAATATTTTAAAAGTAAAAACTTACCATTTTAGCTTGATGCAATAATCTAGAATTTGTTATGTAGGTTTTCCTACAAGAAAGCATATTTACCTCCAGGGGGGTTGTTTAATAAATAATATGGCTATATTCCAACCTCACACCAAGGAGAAATTATCATTATCAATCTTTTCCTTTTTTAAAAATTTGATATTTATTTGAGAGACCGTAGTTTACACAATAGGCACGTTATTTTGTGTTGTATAAATTACTGAATGAGTATGATCTGAGTGAAGTCATGTGAAGAGAATTTATTTATGAACTGAGATGGTCAGATGGATCTTGTCAAAGGGCAGAGATCCTTTAAAATGTTCCAGTCCAGTAAAGTCAACACATCATTAAAAGGGCTTTTAAATGCGTTGCACGGGTGAAGTGACAACCTTAATTGTGGACTGGTGGTATTTAATAGCCGAGTCCCATCAAAAATGAATTTAAGAAAGAAACTGTGCTGCAGTGATTGTAGTACCATAATACTTTAGGGACGTATTTAAAGTTTTGCTATTATATTCTATATATACTGTATATTGCTGTATATGTTCTACATCTATATACACATATATTTATATAAATAAAATCATAGGTAGTGTGTTGTATAGGCAGTATAAGAGATTGCCAACGGTAATTTTGACTACTCAAAATTTTGCCTTGCTGGGTGAATCTAAAATCCAGTCTGTGAAAAAGATGGGAGACTACTGAATAGATTTTGATGTTTGCATTTTTTATTTTAACCCCCTAAGAAAGACCCTAATTACTTTGTTTGTATGTATATGTGTATATATAGAATTATACCAATGTAAAAATTTATGTTTTTGTTCAGGCAACTCGGTGTAACTGCCATCAAAAATCTAAAGAGGAAAAACGCACATATGCTGATAAATATACCCAAACACCCTGGAGAAGAATTCCTGTAAGTAACACATACTCTTATCCTCTTTTCTTGTCATTTACTATTTCAATGTTTTGTTCTACTCCTTTTACGCTAATAATTTTGAATCTGCTGTGGCTGTCAGTTTTTTTTTAAGGTAAGTGGATTTTTCTTGTTCTTAGGTGTTTCTGTGCTTTCTAAAGCTTCTCTTCTGTGTCTTATTTGAATGAATGTGCATTTAATAGCTTTTCCATTCTGCATACCGTAGGTCATTTTATTTGAGTGTCTAGTCTCTCTCTTATTGCATGTATTTATGAGAGTAGTAGTTCCCCATGCCCTACAAGAAAAAGAAGTCCAAAATGCAGTCTTCCCTCTTTAGCAGCATATGACTCTGAAAATATATTATGTAGCCTGTTCTTTTTATTTGTTGAGACTTTTCAAATATATTGTTATTATAATTACTCAAACAAATATTGAGGCTATTAGGAAGTATAAATGCATTAAGATACAGATAGTAAAGGTTATGTTTTGGGCATAGTTAGGGTAGGGAATGGCTTCTTCTAAACAGTAGAAAATAACCATGCATTCTGTGCTTCTTCATTGTTTTTCAAAAATACTACATCTCAAAACATGTTTAGTGTTAAAAATACACTTTCTGAACTCGCTCAGGATATGCCTGAGCCAGAGAGTCATCATGGCTATCAGTCATTGTTATCCTATTGTATGGTGCCAAGTAATAGGTATTTCATGGTAAAAGAATGCCTGATAAGCCAGCCTTGCTCTTCTTTTGCCTTATTTTAAGCAGTGGAATCCTCGTTAACACAAATGAACAGGGAATTATAATGGTTAGTGTAATCAACAATCTGCTTTTTTTAAACTTAGCTATAGGCCTTTAAAGTTTATACGATACTTATTTCTTTTCATCTAATAAGTAGTTATTTTTTGTATGCTCTGTATAAAGTACAAAGCTAATAATTAATTTGTTCAACAAAAGTTTGGTGAGCCCCTCCCATCTCAGTTATTAGCCTCTTGAAGTAGAAGTGGGGAATTGGGAAAGAAAATATACAGACAAATAAGGATTCTTCCATTAACAAGTGCTTATTAAAGGAACTGACGGTGTGATATAGTTAAAGTGTAGAAAGTGCTGTAAGGTTCAAAGGATTGGGAAAGTCTAGGTGGAGGAATCAAGCTTGGTGAAAAGGGTGAAGGTAGTGGTTGAATCATAGAAAGCAAAAGATGTCAGTAGACAGAGACGAGTTCCAGAATTGAGAATGAGAGACTATTCTACATCAGCACTCTTCCATAGAGTTTCCTTGAGGTCCAGTGCAGTAGCCACTAGCTACATGTGACTGTTGAATACTTGAAAATGTGGCTAGTGTGACTGCAGAAGATAACTGTAAATAATATTTAATTGTAATTAAATGTAAATAGCCACATATGGCTAGTGGATACCATATTGGACAAAGCATCTCTAGAGTTAATGATGAAGTAGACTTAGATGGATTATAGGAAAGCCACCTGGAACAATAAAGGGAAGTCAGTGAAGGCAATTTTTGGAAGAAATGAAGGAAAATAAAAAAGACAGAGTTCATATTTAGGTAGTGGAAAAAAAGAGAGAAAGAAGGTAAAAATGAGTTGTAGGAGAAGATGGTACCTTCAGAAGAAGAATGGATAAGTCAAATTCTGACCAAATGTTCTCATCTGAGGGACAGAATGCCCAGATAAAATAGTGAAATGGATAACATGGAAAGAAGAATAAAAACATGGAAGGTGCCTAATCATTCATACAAGAATACTTGAAGAGACTAGGCATATGCAGGAAAATGGTGATTATGTGAGAAATAAGGATTCACTTTAAATATATAAACTTATAAGACTATATTTTAAACATAGTATGACATTGTTGATCCATGTACAAGCATGTTCTTATAAATAATACTATCTTGGACTGAATTTTAAGTTTTTAAAATGTATTTCCAATATCATTTTTAAAGGATTTAACATCAGTATTTGAAGATTTGAATAGTTATTTTGCACATTAAGTAAATTGTAAATTTTCATGATAGGTACTTTTATAGAACATTTGTTTGAACATCTTAAATTAACTAGAGAAGACAAAATATCAGAATACATTTCTAGACTCACACCATCAAAGCTTATTATTTATGCCCTTGAATCTCAAAGAAGGGATTGCAAGATGGACCCAAAGGATTTACATAATGACCCAACCTGGATTACTCTGAAAATTGAGTGTAGGAATAAACAGTTTTATTGGTATCATTGGGAAAGCTGCCAATCAGTTAAAACTCAGATTGTGCACAATTTGACCTGATACTAGTTTCCTCTCATATTTTAAGAACTAACTCTTATTATATATAGCAAAGGAGTTAAGAAAGATGCTTTTATATAAAATTTAAATGCTCTGTTGGAATTAGTTTCTAGTACTGAATCACAGATTAATCCACTTTATAGCATATTTAATAGATATGAATAAAATTTATATAAATTCAAGAATTGGAATATCATCAGCATTATTTGCAATCCTTTGTGCTTAGAATTAGGTTCGCATGACTCAGATTTATTGGATCATACATATATTGCAAAATGTTACAGTCAACTATGTTCCTATTGTAACTATTTATAAAATAGAAAATATTGAATCAGAAAAATATATCACAGACATATCACACACAAAAAAATCAATTGTTTATAATTCCCAAAGGGGAAGGAATTTACTTAGTCCTACCAGTCATGATATATGTGCTAGCAAAGAACTTTGCTCCTTTTTTTCCCCTTGCCTGGGAGATAAGATGAAATGTTAAATATAAGGAACAATATAACCCAAAGATTTGTCTCAAGTACTCTTTCCTAAGTCCTTTTTCTTTTAGACCACATGCCTTTCTGATTTGGAAGTGGGCAGTATTATTGGTTAATTTTTATGTAAGATTAATAACCTGATTTTAAACTTAGATGTGCCATTTTCTCCCAATTAGAGAGTCGTTACATTACTATTTATATATATTTCCAAAGGGAATTAAGGGATTTATTTCTTTGCTAAGCTTTTTATTTATATTCACTATTACTTATATTTAAAATATGCCACTAGAAGTATTTTAAGTGAAATATCTATATCCTTTGGTGTATAAACATGTAATATTTAATGGTCATGCAATAATGTTTAATCAATATTAGACATTGAACGTTAAATATGACCTATGTTTCAGTGAGCTAAATGCTGATAGGAACCATCTTTGTACTGAGACATCACATTTTAGTAGGCATGTGAGTATGACAACACACCAAGAATTCTATTATATGTGTCTTTTACACTGTAGTTTATGAGCAATAGCACCTGAAACCAATAACTGAAAAATGGAATTGTTTTACAAGGCTAGGGACAAATGAAATATAGATATTAGAGCAGCTGAGTGATTTATCTGGTCATAAATTTAAGGGTATGTAAATTCGTATCCTCTAATACCAAATACCAGAACTGAAGTAAGCATTTTTGGAACTTTGTTTAAAATATCCACTGAAAGGGACTTCCCTGGTGGCACCATGGTTAAGAATCCGGCTGCCAATGCAGGGGACATGGGTTCGAGCCCTGGTCAGGGAAGATCCCACATGCCGTGGAGCAACTAAGCCCGTGTGCCACAATTACTGAGCCTGCATGCCACAACTACTGAAGCCCGCGCGCCTAGAGCCCGGGCTCTGCAACAAGAGAAGCCACCGCAATGAGAAGCCCATGCACCACAATGAAGAGTAGCCCCCGCTCGCCGCAACTAGAGAAAGCCCTCATGCAGCAACAAAGACCCAACGCAGCCAAAAATAAATAAATAATAAATAAGTTTTTTAAAAATAATAAAATAAATAAAATGTCCACTGAAAGAAACAAAGTTTGTGTGCACAGTAGTTAGAAAACAAAGGACAGCACCAAAGTTTTCCACTGCTGGTATCCATTTCATGTGTGTAATGTAGGGTTTAACTTACTGACTTAACACAGTGAGGGTGTAGGCAGGACATAGAGAGATTTTACTCTTAGAATTTAATGTTAGATAGCAATCAGTGAGAAATGGATGATCCTGTTAGGTTTCCAAGAAGCAGCATGATCAAATTAGTCTTTTAGAAGAAATTAATCAGCTTCCATAAGAGGTAATAAAAGTTGCTCCTCTTTTAGTTTATGCTAGCAGAGTGCTAACTTATTAGGCCTTTATTTGTTGGAGCATTCTAACTTCTGTTGTTCTTAGGTAATTACAAAAACATTTTTACAGATGTTTTAGAAAATTACTATTGTTTAAATGTCAGATGTAACTAAAATTTTTTCCTAGAGAATGTCTCTTTAGTATTATTCTCAGAGGGTTCTTTCAAAAAGTTACATTGATATTCCTGATATAGCAGAAAATAATACCATTACTCTTACCTAGTCCTAAAATTTCTAAGCAAATATAGCTATCCTGATCATTCAGAGCAGTGAAGTGTCAATGTACCTTCAGCCAAAGCCCACCAGGAATATATCTGTAAAACAAGTTGGGTGGATTACTTGTTGCAGCCAGGGAGAACACACATCGTGAAAAATGATATCAAGATTGTATCAGAAAGAACCTTTTATAGGATTTGAGCTTTTCTTGGATGATTTGAGGGAGGGTCTAAGGAATCGGGTTTGCTCAGATTGGATACTATCAGAAGATAGAAAAGTCTAGAGTACTTTCTGGATGGCACAGTGTGACCTTACCTTTATCTGTACTTAGGCAAAATTATGAAGTGACCTTATTTTGTTTCATGTTACCATGGTCTCAGAGTAACCATGGTATTCTGTGAGATTGTTTATGAGATCACTGGGCACTAGGGGCTGCTTGTCATCTTTCACAGAAGGAATACCTGGGCATGGATTAAATAAAAATTTACCAACCAGATGAAATTTCTTTTACGATTGTAACTGTAACATTTGGATTGTTACCTCTCTGTTTTTTTAAATCATTTACTATGCTTTGCCATGTTTTAGTGTAGTTATTGGTGGTGGTAGTAGTAATGATTACATAAGAATTATTATGAGGAAAGAGAAGTTTGGAGAGTTAGAGTTGGATCACATTACGGAGAGACTTAGATGTTAGACTGAGAACTTTCAACTTAATTCTGTAGCCAGAAGGTTCTAGCAGGGGCCAGACTTAACTGTATTTTGTTACAGGGAGAGTAATGTGAGAGGAGAAACTGTGATTGTCATGAGGCAGGGGTTGTGTCTCATTCCTTCATCTGTGCTTACTGGCTTAGCACAGGGCCCAGTAGGATTGAATCAGTTCCAGTGAGAACACAGTGAAGGCAGGGAAAACTACTTAGAAGATTATTATAATAGCCCAGGAGATGAGGCTAACCTATGATTTTTGATCTCTCATGGAGATGGAGAGAAAATCCCTGAGGCAGAATCTGTTGTCTTGAAAAGTGATTAGATGAAAAGGTGTGATGAATGGGAAGAAGATGGATGTAAGTTATCAAATGTGGAT
Source organism: Delphinus delphis (assembly GCF_949987515.2). Classification (NCBI taxonomy): domain Eukaryota; kingdom Metazoa; phylum Chordata; class Mammalia; order Artiodactyla; family Delphinidae; genus Delphinus; species Delphinus delphis. The sequence continues at coordinate 50,323,493 of NC_082698.1, read as the reverse complement.
GACTGGGAAGATGACATGTCAGTTAAGAAAATAGGAGAACCAAGAGAAGGGATTTTATTTGGTAAGAAAACTGCTAAAGGTTTTAAATATATATTTTAATCACTTGAGATTGAGATTCTGGCAGGACAGAAGGGTAGAGGAGTTTGAATATGTAGGATTGGAACTTGAAAAGTGCCAGAGAAGTTAGATATAGATGTAGATTCAAAGTGGGGCAGTGGGAGGTGGGAATGAGTTTATGGAAGACAGAAATCTCTAGTAAAGAGTTTCATCCACTAAGGAAGCTCAGTGCTACAGTGCCAACTGCCACAGACCCCTTTCGGAGCAAATAAGACCATTCCAGGAGGCTTCCTAAGCTCTCCCAGAAGAGGGAGACACAAGCAAACTAATCTTCCTGAATCAGGAAAAGTTTTATCTCTTCAGTGCTAAGATTAAAAATTCTCCATCCTCTAAGCTCAGGTGGTAACTCTCATCTGCTCTCATCCCTTGCTTTAAGAAAAAGCAGCTGCTGAGGGAAGAGCTGCATGTGTTCTGAAGAACTCGGTTCACTGTTCTTTATCTTATCCCACAAGGTTTGAGTTCACAGAAAGATGTTTTTACTTGGTCTCCCTAGGCTTTATCTTGAGAGAAATGAAATTTCCTCTAAAACCCTGAATCCAGATACTCTTGTTTTTTAATGTTTTCGTATTCTTTTATTTTGTTCTTGTTTGTGTGCATATGTATGTATTTTGTCCCACCGATTTAAAGTGTAACTAGAATGTTATGCATATGGTTAAACTATATGTCAGATATCCTATGTTTTCCTACAAGTAGATTTTTTTTCCCCTTGGATGTGATATATTCATATGCATTCCTACTGCTTTTTGTTTTTATATACAACCATTGTGATTTCTCCAGCAGAAAGCGTCTCATATCTTCATCTTAAAAGTCAGCAGAAGATTTAAAGTAGACTCAGTTGAGCAAAAGGCCCTTTCCTGGGCAGATCTTAGGGATCTTCACAGCATCAACTAGGAAAGAATTATGCACTTTCCTGCCCTCTAATTAGTGCTCCAATATAAATGTAATGTGAGCTACATATATAATATAAATGCTTTAGTATCCAAATTAAAGCAAGAAGAAACATGCAAAATTAATTTTAATAAAATACTCTATTTAACCCAGTAGTACCATTTGAACATGTAATCAATATAAAGAAGATATTGAGATACGTTACATTCTAGTTTTTGTTTTCATATGAAGTCTTTGACATCTTGTGTGTATTTTACATTTATACCACATTTCGATTGAGACTATCTGCTTAACCCCATGTAGCTGCTAGCAACCATATTGGATAGTGCAGCTCTGAATGGAGGTCACTGGGTTTGGCTTTAAACCTGAACTATGTAGCAGGAATTAACCAAAAAATAACACAAAATAGAAAATTCCTTCAGGTTTTAAACCATGGGTCCATTTATTCATTCATTCATTGAACTTTGACTAGTTTTTTCTATATTTCAATCCCAGTACTAAGGGCTTTGGATACTAAATAAAAGACATTGCTTGATTCTTAGTTTATGGTACTCATGGACAGACAGCAAAGTGTAAATCAGATGATAGGACAGTGAGGCCTTGTTTCTGGACCAGAGGATGGTGGACATGTCTTCCAGTTACGGGGACTAGACCATCTGGCTCTCAAATCTATCTTCACATGGCCGTGACTTCCAGCAATCTTCAGTTCAGGAGTGTAGTGTATTCCAGCACTCACTGCTGGAAGAGATCTATCCGTCTGGGAAATTTTTCTTTCTTCGTTAATACTGTCTTTTTGCTCAAAATCATGTTTCCCATCCTTTCCTTAGATCTTATAAATCATACATCTTCCTAGTTTCGAAGTTAGGGTCTTCCGTACAAGTTCCCTTCTTTGTAGAAACACTTCCAGTAGACATGGAATCATGGAGAGCCAGCACATGCTGTTTCTTAGCGCTGCTGCTTGCTGTTGCTCACATGTCTGCTGTCTCTGAACTTGCCTGGTGTCAAGGTTTAGTTAGTCATGTTTTATAGTTGTTTCAGTTTTTTTTTTACTATTGAAAGGAATATATAATCATCTTTTTATTATCAGGGAAATTACCTTTAGTTTATAGAGATGAGAAGGTCGTTAAACATGTTTTCCTTCTCTCCCCAAGAAAATATGATCCTACCAATATAATTAGCGTTTCAAATAATTTTCCTCAGTATCACTCTAATGTGCATTGTTTTTACTCCTCTGTTTGTGTTGTTACTTTTTATTTTAAATTCTTGTAGATTCATAGGAAGTTGCAAAAATAGATCCCTTATTTCACCCAATATCCCACAACAGTTACATTTTATATAGCTGTAGTACAGTGTCAAAACCGAAATTGACTTTAGAGAATGCATAGTTCTGTGCCATTTTATCACTTGTGTAGATTCCTGCAACAACTACCATATTTAAAACACAGAATTATTGCACCACTACAAAGTTCTCTCTTCTGCGCTGCCTTTTAATAGTCACAACCACTTCTTCCCTTACCATTCCTAACCCCTGACAACCACTAATGTCTTCCATATCTAAATATTGTCATTTCAAGAATTTTATATAAATGGTGTTATACAGTGTGTGAGCTTTTGAGATTGGCTTTTTTTCACCCAGCATAATACCCTGGAGATCCATCCAAGTGGTTGTGTCTATCAGTAATTTGTTCCTCTTTACTGCCGAGTAGTAGACCATAATATTGGATGTTCCACGGTTTTTTTAACCACTTGTGTCTATAATAGATAGACATGTTGGTAGTTTCCAGTTTTTGGCTATTAAAGATAAAGCTGTTATAAATATTTGTGTAGATGTAAATTTTCATTTCTCTAGGATAAATGCCCAGTAGTGCGATTTCTGGGTAATATTGTAACTGTACGTTTAGTTTTCAGAGAAACTGGCAAACTGTCAGAGTGGCTGTGCTATTTTAGATTCTCATCAGCATTGTATGAGTGATGCAGTTTCTCTGCATCCTCACTAGCGCTTAGTGTTGTCATTATTATTTTTTAAATTTTAGCCATTCTGGTAGGTGTGTAGTTGATATCTCATTGATTTGTTTGTCTTGGGGGAGTAAAGAATGGGTATCATTGTATTTGTTTTTTAAGATTTTTAGGTGCTTGCAGTGTGTGTCCAGGCCTGTCAAATGTTATATCTTCATCTCTAGGTAAACACAATAACTTAATTTAATTCAGTTTGAATCAGTAAACAGAGTCTCCCGTTTGTTGGGGACGGTTAGGCAGGGAATGTGGGACATTTAACATCTTTTAAACTCCTGACAGGTTCTAGGTATTTTTACAGATACTTTCACTTAAATTATTTTAAAGAACTAATGATTTATCATGAGAGACAATTTAATACAGTTGATTGTTTTAAGTGCCGTATAAATAGAGTTATAAAATTAAAGGATAACAGCGACTCTGGAGTTGGGGGTGTGTGAGCCAACTGAATTACAACTAAAAGTGAGACGTTTCTTAGAGATGAACCATTCTATCTTAGTTCATTCAGGCACCTATAACAATACCACAGACTGGCTTATAAACAATAGAAATTTATTTCTTACAGTTCTGGAGGCGGCAAATTCCAAGATCAAGGCACCAGCCTGCTTCCTGGTTTATAAACAGCCGTCTTTTCCCTGTGTCCTCAACATGGTGGAAGGGGTGAGGGGGCTTTCTGGGATTTCTTTCACAAGGCACTAATCCTATTCGTGAGGGCTCCACCCTCATGAGCTAATCACTACCCAAAGGCCCACCTCCAAACCATCACACTGGGGCAGTAGGTTTCAACATATGAAACTTGGGGGCGGGAGCACAAATGACTTAGTCTGTAGCACATTCCAATCCTGCATCTTACAAATGAAGAGACTGAGACTCAGAGAAGATCAGTGGCTTTCTCAAGGTTATAGGCTCTTAGAAGATCCAAGGAAAAACACAGTTCCCTGATTCCCAGTGGGTACTATTTCCATAAACCCTCAGGGAGACGTTATTTCTTTGAGAAGGAATCTCTGACTGCTGGTTTAGTTTATTTACAAAATCCCTATCTGAAAGTTTCTTTACCCAGTGCAGTGAGTAGAAGCTGGTCCTGCCTGGTGAAACCCATAGGGAGAAAAGTACATGCCCCTTCTTGGCTGAGGACTTGCTTTGTGTAAAGGTTTTGGACCAAAACATCTCTGAAACAGCAAAATCGAGTTGTATCAGGTAATATCTATGGAGAGCACCTGGTGTCATCACCCTATTAAATATTTCCTAATCACCCATGGCTAAATTAGTGGAGAAGTTACAATAATTTCAAAAGACAAGATCTTTATTTACTAGGATACTCTAAAGATCATTAATTTTATTTAATTTCTTGTAGCTATTTGTTTCCTTAATCAACATAGAAAATGGATCTTTTTTTGGTTTTTGTTTTGTAGTGAGCAATGTAGGATTATTCTTAAATTTAAATGTGTCTGATTATACTGAACCTGAGACAAGGAATGTTGATACAGGAGTGGACATAAGTTTTTTATTTGGATCAGTGTTCCCGAAATATCTAAACATCAGTAAAATACATTAGTAATCTTCTAGTACATCATTTCTATATCAGATTAATTGCTGTGAAAAATTATGCATACTTTATTTTGCAAATTGAGCTGGGTGTGATGATGATTTACAAGCTCATTTTTCTTGATGCTATCATGAGTGTTTCTATAGTTTTATGTGTGGATATGTCTCATCAGTGAGGAGGCTAGGAAGAGAGAGACATGAGACCCAATCTGATTCTATTTGTGTGAACAAATTCTCTCTTGAAGACCCAGTTTCACCTGGAATGTGAGGAAATAGAAGTAAATGACATTTCTGTTGTTTTCCAGTTCTGATAATCTGATCAAAATAAGTAAAGCTAAGAAGCCACAAGTTAATAAAATTAAAAAGTTTGCATGTGTAACCTGTGGCCTGTATGTCACATTCTTGATATAGTACTCACTCTTACAACATCCTAAGTCTTTTGAATGCTGTGTTGGTTCTGCTATCTTCAGCTAATGTTCTTTATTTTAGCTGCTAATCCTTTGAAAACCTATGAGTTAAAAAGAAAAAAATTTTGTATGATAATTTTTTAATGCCTAATTTCTTATTGATGCAGTTTCTGTGTGTTTAACTCTTAAAGTCTATCTCCCCTTTTAAATGCTTTCATTTTTTGCAAAAAAACTGGAATCTGCTACTTTAAAAAGAGATACATGATGATAAATGTAATTGTATGCCAGAAAAAATATATTATTTCATATGCATTAACTACAAATATTAGAGGAAAATAATTTTTTTCTTAACATATGAAAAATAACTAGTTTTGGATTATGATGTATTTTTAGTAATTTGGGCTGCCTGTATTTAAAAAAATGAAATCTGTCTTCTCATTAACACTGTTATTTTTTTTAAAAGTATGACTGTGGTTTCTCTATTTTTTGGTTCCCTTTTTTATTATACCTCCCTACCCCCATCTCTCTCTGCACAGGGTGGGTATTCTGCCCCCTCCTTCTCTCCTTGGCAGGGCTCCTTCCAAGGCATCCCACGGACTGTTCCACCGCACCGCAGACAGAGTGAGTCTGTGTCTCTCACTCCTATCCTGCTCTGGCTTCCCATTCATGGTATTCCCCTTCTGCATGACTATCCCTCCCCAGCACCTCCTCTCCCTCCAGAGTGACCTGCAGGCACACGCTAAACCAGCACTCCCTGGGCTCTCCTCTCTTAATTAATACTTCCTTTGACTGCATGTAAATAGACTTTTCTCCTTAGAGCCTTAGGAAAGCTGTCTGAAGTTAATGTCATTCTAATGCCGTTTAAACCTATTGCCAGTGACCCTATACCTACTGACATGCATCTGTCTTTAATATATTTTCTATTTTCATGACCTTGAGATATATGAATAAAAATTTTTTAAATCTAGTCATGTTAAAAATGTATACACTATCTGCAGTAGTATAATGGACAGATGCATATTGTTTAGGGAGCAGGCTTACTAGACCATTGCACATTTCTTTAAATATTTTCTAATCAAAAGGTGTTGATTGTGTTTCACTGTCATCTAATACAAAAATCTTTTAAATCATTTTTAAGAGTGTTTTTTAATAACTAATATGTCTTTGTAATTTATCAGCTGCTTTACAGTACAGAAGAAATGGCTTTTGAATATGCATGGTTTACTAACATTTCTAATGATTTAGTAATTGTTTGACTTAAAAAAAATCTTTGTTTACATTAAATCTGCTTTCCAAAACAGCGTTTATTATTTTGTATTATGTACTTAAGTATATAACTGGTAAGTTGGTTATATTTTATCTTTTTTGAAAAGTCACCCAAAAAAAGCTAATGTTAATGAAAAAGATATAAATGTTGTCAGAGTCACTTTTATGCCTTCTCCATAGATTTGCCCTGATTTGTGATTCATATCAATTTTTTCATAAATTATTCTTAACAAAGTCATGTGAAGTATCAAAGGTCCAAAAGGGGGAAATTTTAAGCAGTTAAAATTTTAAAATGTGATTTATTCAAATAAAACTTTATTTCTTGAATTAGTCAATTATAAAGTATCAACATGAATTTGAGACAAGGTTTGAAGTTTATTTTTTGACCATTATGCCTTTCCTTCCCTTTTGCACTTTTTAAAGAACAATGGAATAGAATTTGCATAGGCTTTTATATCAAGTTTATTTACTAGCAAGTTAATTTGTTGGGTGAAAGCGTTCCTCCCTTTTCCTCCTTTCCCATCTCCTACCACCTTTGTAAATCCTCCTTTTTACTTCCTTTGCTTCAATTAGGTTGCTTTCTTCTCTATTTGAAGATGGCTAGCACATAAAGAATTATACTAAATTGCTAGTGAACTAATCTGAATTTCAAAGGGCAATTACAACAAATGATAATGTATTCTTAAACTGTAGCCAGTATACTGCATGGTTGACAGATTTACCTCAGATTGAGGTAAATTACGCACCTACCTTAACTTTTCTGAAGCCCCCTTATAGTCCCTGTTCTTTTTCTCCACTGTTCTTCTCCCCTATTCTCCTTCTCAGCTACATGTAATATGGAATTGGAGTTTAAGGTTAATTATTCAGTATTACAAATAGTTTAGATTTATTTTTAAAACATGTTTCCCAGAAGCACCCATTTCACTAGTTTCTCATTAGTATAGCTTTAGAAATTACTTATCCCTCACCTGAATCGTTGGCTCTCCATTTCCAAATGCTTCTTTCTCCTTTGGGTTCAGAGGTATTTTTTTCATTTCTGACTATGAAGCAGCACCGTCTGTCCTTCAGCACTATATCAAGAACTGTCTTTCTAGCTTTTCTAGATCAAACCTGCTTTCTCTGCATCTCCAAGTTAGCAAAAAGAAAGTTTGGTTCACCAGAGTTTGGATGTGTTGGCCACCTAGGAGAAGGTATATACATTGGAGTCTTTTCCTGGGTAAGTTCTCATGGCTTATGCAGCTAAGAGAACTGGCCCTGAGACTTGATCATTGAGACTTGTAGAACTCTGTTTGTGGAAAGTGCTAACTAGAGGACTTATTCACAGCTTTTTTTTTTTTTTTTTTTTGCGGTACGTGGGCCTCTCACTGTTGTGGCCTCTCCCGTTGCAGAGCACAGGCTCCGGACGTGCAGGCTCAGCAGCATGGCTCACGGGCCTAGCCGCTCTGCGGCATGTGGGATCTTCCCGGACCGGGGCACGAACCCGCATCCCCTGCATTGGCAGGCTGACTCTCAACCACTGCGCCACCAGGGAAGCCCTGTTCACAGCTTTTTGACAGCTCTTATTGAGCTTTGAAGGTTCCTTTAAAGGAAATATGTTTAAACTACTACACTTTTAAATTTACCCTGAGAACGCCTGACGGAGTATAAAAAAATAATATAAAAGAGTGTAAAATAATAATGATTATTATTTTATAATGATAAAATATAGAGAAGGAGAAGGATATGAAATTATGGGAGTAAATCCAGTAGTTTTTCAGAGAGTTTTGGAATAGGTGTCCCCATTTCCTGCACTAAACTGCTATGTATTCAGTGAAATAATATTTGTCTCCACATTTAGTCAGTTTGTGATTTCTAGTGCTGATTTTAATTTTTGAGAGGTTAATTCTGTAAGTGATGGTATGTAGTTGAGAGAGTTCTCCTACATTATCGTGTTTCAATAATAAGTTCCTTCTGATGCCCTCTTGAACATCAACTTAAGCGAACTGCCTTTTTTTGTAAATGCAGAAGCCAGGTAAGCTTGGCTATTAGTCTTCAGTAAGGTAGTCTGTTTTTGGTTTTGTTTTTTAAAATGTGTAAGAGTAGTGGACCTAATAAAACAGGCATAAAGAGATAGCCTGTTGTAGATATTGCAGAGAGTGAAATAACTAATGTTTACAGGGACTGTTTAGCTCTGGTAACTCCAGAAAGCTGCAGTGGCCAAGGATGTTCTTGGTGAATTTAAGAATAACTCTAAAAAAATGGAGATAAAAGGAAAATCCTGGTCTTTTTTTTTTTTTTTTTTTTTTTTTTTTACTTTCTCAGGAAATTTTGACTTACATTCCTTTTCTCAGGTGTATTACTAGTCTCAGCTTGATGATGCTTATCTCCCAGTTTCAAATTAAATTTTCCCTAGGTTAGCAGAAAATATCTACATTTAAACATTCAAAGGTCTTCCTGCTGTCAGTAGGCACTTCAGCTTTTGTCCAACTGACTTAACTGGCATTGGTTTAGTCTTTCTAATTTCCAACTGTGTAAAATTAGGAATGATATATATATAACCTACCTCACAGTATGAAAATTTAATAAAAATAATTACTTTTGGCAAGTAACAGCCTTAATGGTAATCTCAAATAACATTTCTTGCCAGAGCATGTGCTTTCAGGAATACCTGACTTTTCAAAAAGTATATCTTGGAATAATACCTATTTCTTATCATGCCTAAAGAGACTTAAAATTCGCTGTTTAACACCTTTCTTGAAAGAATTTAGAAATCTTAACTTCCTTTAGCTTCCACATACAGTAACTTAAATTGGAAGAAAAAAGTTGTTTTTAAGCAACAAAAGTAACAAATACATGTTTATGTCTTAATAGCCATATTAAGCCCAGCAGTCTCTTTTTTAAAAAATTTTATTGAAGTATAGTTGATTTACAATGTTGTATTTAGTTTCTGCTGTACAGCAAAGTGACTCAGTTATACATACATATATTCTTTTTCATATTCTCTTTTATTATGGTTTATCACAGGATATTGAATATAGTTCCCTGTGCTATACAGTAGGACCTTGTTGTTTATCCATCCTATATATAATAGTTTGCATTGGTAATCCCAAACTCCCAATCCAGCCCAGCAGTTTCTTGATGCAGTGCTGCCTGATTTCTAAATTTATATTATAATAATCACTAATTGTATTCACCAGAATTATATTAAGAATGGCAATTATATTGCCTTATATTTTCCTCCTCCTCTTACAACCTTCAGGGGTTGTTTCACAAACCTTTTTTGACAAATTCATTTTACATCATAACCCAGTATATATTTACTGAATGAAACTATATATTTACAACCCAAGACACACGTGTGTATATTTAATATTCAGATTAAAGATTCATGAAACAGTACTTTCTGTTAGGACATATGATACTCTCATATTTTTTTCCCAATTTTTTGTTTTGCTTTTTTTCACATAGTATTATATGAGCATTTTTTATATAGTAAATATTTCTTGAAAACATTTTAATGGCTACATGATAATACATTATCATGTGACTATGATATCATTTATTTAATGTTTTCCTGTTGTTTGACATTGATGTTGTTTCCATTTTCCCCTATTAAACAGAGATACTATTGTAGTGCAATTTATTCTTGTGTTTAGATCAGTGTCAGCACTAGAAGGATGGTTCTTAAAGGATGTGTGCTTTTTAGAGATGCGTGATGTGTATTGTTGAACTGTCAAACATGTTCATAAGGTATACATTAACGTGGCTCAATCTGATTGGCTTCACCATGTGACTGTAATCAATTGTACATGTAAAGATAGCATCAGTCAGTGCTTTAATCAGAATTTAGCTCTGAGAGTGACTTTTCATAAAAATAAAATATTTTTGATGAAGTCGAAAAGAGTAACTCAGTAAAAACTGAACAATTTGATTTTACAGTAAGCTATTTTTTTAAAAGTGTGGTTGATATAGAATATGGCACTGTGTCCATATTTGCAGTTAATTCAAGTGCAGATTAGTCATTGGTTAATTGACTAGAAATGTGCATCAAACTCATGGTCCAGGAGGCCGTCCCATAAACGTAGGCATGGGTTAGTTTCTTTCTCAACACCTTGCAATTATGAGAAACAAAGCAATTGCTGTTATCTGTATAAGCCTTTTATAGCCTGCTCTGCAGATTGTGGGATTGTCTTGTTAGCTGTATTTGTTGCCATATCATAGTGCCTGCAGTATCCTACTCTGGATAAATATACCATGCGTATTGGTCACAGCAGTGGAATTGTACTATTATGATGTTATTTAGTTTAGTTTTTTCTTTTTCCCTGAACTGTTCTCCATCCCAGGGGTAGATGCTGATGGGTTCTTTGTCTTAGAGATACAGACTCATGAAAATTAAGCATCTCACACTAATTATGCCTGTGCAGTAAATACTTACTTAAGTCACTATTATTCACGTCCATAGTTTTTATATTTTTAATTAATTTGTATTGGAGTATAGTTGCTTTACAGTGTTGTGTTGATAGTTTTTAAAAGCAGTTAACTGATCAACTTAGAAAAGTCATTGAACTCCTTATTTCAGAAATTGCTTATTTATAATTTATATTTATCAGTCATATATCTTCCCTAAGTTCTCTGAGATCTAGAGGCACTATTCTGAGATCTAGGGAATGAGAGCATTCCTGGTCCTCAGGAATCCTTGGAAGCTTTCATTGGGGTCATGTGAATTATAGACCAGAATTCTTTGAATCTAGTTATACTAGGGATCCAGTCCTGTCTTCCATCTCTATAGTGATGTGGGGAGCCTTGCTTATAATGTAGAACATTATATTTAAGACATACATGAAAATCAGATTATTCTTTTATTGGTCTTTAATGCAGCAGCAGTTAAAAGTAAACATTCAGTTGTATTTATAATATGCAAGACTGAAATTATTAAAAATAATTTCTACTTCCTTTATAAGGGATTACATGCAGCTAAACCTTTTTAGATCTTTGGAGTATGAATATTAATTGTGTCAAAATTCTTTTCAGTATTTTATTTGGTAAGATTCTTCAAGTGATTCCTTTTAAGGGTAAGAAGATTATATACACTGTTCTGTGGATATGAATATTTGTATTAACTTGCAAACCACTTCAGCAAGAAAGTATAAATCTATTAAGAATATGTTTTCATTTTATAGAAATATATTAAAATAATAAGTCCTAGAAAAATACAACAAAAGAAAAGCAAATACCGTTGGCTGCTACCCAGTCATGGCAATTCCTTGGTGTTGTATGTGGTCTCTGACACCACTGTCCTGTCTTTTTCTTGTCTCTGCTCTCCCATTATGCCATTGGCAAGGAGTTGAGAAGTTAGTCCATTACTTCTCTGACAAAGCGTGGTACAGTACAATTTCAGATTTTTTCCTACCACCTTCTTCATTGTAACTTTCCCCCCCCAGTTTGCATGATGCATGTCAGAGCCTGCATGAAGTTACAGGCATGTTATAAATGGCTCCATTACCATCTTCCTTTTAACCTTTGAAATGTATTTAATAATGATAATAAACTTGTATATATCAAGAAAATAATATTAGGTCATTCCTGTGTCTGTTATGCAATAGCATTTTTATGAACATTTTCTGTTTTCTACCTTACACACTTTGACATATTTTTACTCCATCAGGACTTGATATTTCTAGCTGCTGTCTTACTATTGGTGACTTTAGAACAAGAATGTTTACAGAAACTTCCTTTGTATGTTTACAGATATGACTATTTTTTCTTATGTTAATGCTAGAAATCTTTGAAGTGCTATGAAATGGTGAAGGTGAAGAGTTTTTGTGATGAGTGCTAATTTGCATTTCCTTGTGTTCAGTATATTTCCTCCAGTGGGTCTCTTGGAACCATTTTTCCCTGGAAATACTGCTTCACCATGTGGCTTGAATTTGGTGTCTGAGAGTTATCCTCTGTAGGACAGATCAGCTAAGAAGGAAATAGGACATTATCTAGGAAAGTTAATACCTGAATGTTGGTATTGAATCTGTCTTTTTGAGTTTTTAAAACAATCATCTGGCTATATTGCATATTCTGAAAGTCTGTGAACTCATTGGACTTAACCCAAATATCAAAGAATAATAAAATTTTAGTGCTGCATTTTAAATTCTCTGTCAGTTCAAATTCTAGCTTTGCCATTTACTAAAGTCTGTGAATTTGGAGATTCTACTTAATTTCATTTAACCTCAGTTTACTCATTTACAAAAAGAAGATAGTACCTTCCACCTAAGGTCTTGTGATAATTAGAGATTATGCATGTGAGCGTAGAGTTTGGTTGTCTACCATTGGAAAGAAGGGAAACCCTTCTTTTACAGTCTAGAGTATAATATTTCTCAAGTATATGTAATGTGTCAGGCATAATACTAAGCACTTTATATGCATGTTATCATTTGTGATTTACAACAATTCAATGAGGTGTAGGCACTATTATCCTCATTTTACAAGTTACAAAATTCCATCTCAGAGTAGTAAGATAATTTACCCAATATCTCACTGATAGAGATAGAGCCAGAACTCAAACCCAGATCAGTCTGACTTCCAAAGCTCAGTGATTCAATACTGTGTTGTACTAGCTCCTTCATGTAGCCACATGTAAATTTTCTCTAAACGTTAAAGTGCCTTGCATGTCCTAGCTCTAGTTTATCTCCAGGAGGACACTTGAGGAATCTTGACTTCTGTGTCATATCAGATATGCCTCCTGTGGATTTAAAACATTTAGATATGACTGACATTATTGAGATATGTATTTGGAGCCTAGAAACCTTGCAATCTGTAGCAACTAGTTTATTATAATACTATTATAGAAGTTGCTTCCCCGCCCCCCCAAGATGTAGTTACAAAAGGACAATGGCTTGAATTAATCATTTTCACACCTTTTCATAGTCGTGAGTGACATTTACTGAGCAATTTTGATGTGCTCTGGGAGGTTCTATCCTAAGTGTTTTACAGTTATAATCATTTTTAATTATTAGAATTAGAAATGGAAAATAGTTGAATGCTTGTTAAGACAGTTTCCCTAACATATTTCATCCAGAAATGTCGAGTCTCCCAACTAAAAAACATCTCTGGCGTAGCTGGTGGATCATTATGGGAGGTGCAGGTCATAATGGGAGGTGCTGTGTTCAAGCTAACATGTAATGAATCCTTCATGCTATGTTTCTAAACATGAATCATTAAGCTGACCCCAAACTTATTTAGAGAAAACATTTTTTTAATTATAAGATTTCTTTTCCATCAGTTATTAAGACTCGTTTAAATTAGTGCTGCATCATTGACCTAATAGGGGAGTATCATTTTGCTAGTCTGTTACCAAAGAAGCCGTGCTGGAATATACCACTTACCAATACTCATTTATTTATTTATTATCTAGTAAATACATATTTAATCCCTGCTGTGTGCCAAATACTGAGGATACCAACTACAACAACAAAAAATGAATAAAGCGTGGTACGTGCCTTAAGAAGCGCATAGTCTCTGCTTATCTTTGTAAGCAGCACAGAAAGACATTTAAGGTTATCATTGAAGATGCCTATCAATCCCTTGCATAATTACCCAGTAGTGCCTATTGCTGGCACTCTTGACCTTAACATCTGTAGCCATTGCATCTGAGAAGTCTCAGAATAGTGTGCTGAAGTGTATGTATTTAACTACTAAAGTAAGACTTGAAGTTGCTGAGTCCAGTTAGAAGCCCTGAGTTCTTTCAGTCTAGGAATGGATCCACATTTTTAAGCTTTAGTAACCAACCTTTCTACAAGTTGCAAGGATGGAGTACTAAAGCTCTACGAATTTGTGACTACAGAGAGTTTCCAGAGGTCCCTGCAGTAGTGGGGGAATTCGTTTTGCCCTCTGAGTCTTGTGGGCGGCTGAAGCTATGTAATGAATGGGCTGGTGGGCAACTTCCCCAGAGGTCTTTTTTTGATACAGGGCAATACCTCGTCTTTCATCTTCGAAGCTGGAAACCTGAACTCATCTTAAATTTCTCTATCTCCTTCAAAACTCTTTCAATCATTTCCAGTTTCTTTTCCTATATCCTAATTTTAAACCCTTATAATTTATCACTTGGGCTGTTAGCAATGGCGTACTACCTGGGTGTTATGCTTAACAGTCTCATCCCCTACTGTTACATTCCTCACCGATCCCACCAGAGTGACATTCTAAAATACACATTGGGTCTTACAGTTCCTCTGCTTAAAATTCATCAATGTCTCCCATCATCTACTGTACAGAGTCAGAACTATTTGGCCTGATGCGAGTTCCTTTATGAGTTGGCCCTTGCCTACACTTCCCTACCAACATTGTGCTTGCCAATTCAAACAATTTGAAGTTACTAGAACATAATCATGTTCTTTTTTTTTGCCTTTGTGTTTTGCATGTACTGGCCCTTTACCCTGAATGTTCTTCCCTTCTTGTCTTCTTGGCAAACTCCTACTCATCTTAAAACTCAGTTCAGACGTTTGCAATTCTTGGATGCCTTCTGTGACCTCTCTAATCAGCCATATATTTTCTTCTTGCTTCTACATTTTGTTATGCTTGAGACATGGTCTCATCATTTGTCTACCTGACTCTTTCTTATGAGGCCTCTCAACCACAGGAACAGCATTGTGTTCAGGTTCATATTTTCCTACACCTACTACGGTGCATGATATATCAGACATTTTTTAAATGAATGAATGGTTTTGATATTCCTTCCTATTGATCTTATTATCCCTGATTACATGGGGTTTTTCTTTTTATATTTAAAATGCATTCTGAAAACACCTGTGGTAGTGCAGTAGTAAACGTGGGCAAGATGAATTATTAATATACAGCTGAGAGTTTAGAATTTGGGGGATTGTACTGCAAGCAGCAAGCTGTCCAAACACATCTTTGCTTTTGCTTGCTAGATGTTAAGAGGCAACTTGTTGTTCTACTTGTCAACAGGTAATTAATGACAACCCAGTCTTTAGTGGGTAGCCAGTTTTACAGTCTTCCACAAATCAGGAGTAAGCCTTTCCTTGGTCCTCACTATAGTCATTTCTTGATCTTCTTCTAGAGACAGAAGATCAAGTAGCAGAATTGATTTACAAACTAGTTTTCAAATAAGTAATAAAATAAGACGTTTATTTTGGGATAGGGAAATTAAATTTTTATTTAAAATAAACTTTTAATAAAAATATAAAATCTATACTATTCAGCATTTAGAAACCACTGATTTATTTAATGTAATTAAATGATAGTATGGACACTTTTTGTATAATTGGTTAGTCTAATTCCTCTCAGTTAAAAGACTCAAAATTTTATTATTTTTTAAAAACCTGATTATTTTCTAGTTCTTTAGTATTTGTTATTGAGCTTTATTGCCTTTAATACAAGCAGAACATCTTTCTGACATGACACTCTGTTGTATTTCCATTTAGTTCTCTGGTAAGCAGTGGTCATTTGGGTAATATAAGTAATCAGAACAATGCGCATGGATAATTTATCTACAGTTCATAATGCCCCTTTTCTGGAGGCTTGATTGTCTTAATAATCAGTTTAATCTTACTTAGAAAATTATACCTGTATGCTTTGAGCTGGTAGTGCATACTTATACCATTTTTTTCCTTATGGGCGATAGACATATTACAATAAAATCATTTATTTAGATTGTCACTGATATTTTCAAAGGTCTTAAATTGTTTTAAGATTTTTAATTCGAGAGTAGACTATCTTATTGTTTTTAAAGGTGAAAAGAGGTAAAAAGGGAAAACAGATCCCCATTCAATTAACCGTTTAATGTTGCACTTTTCTCCTCCTTGGTTGCTTTTTTTTTTTCCCTTAGGTAGATTTTGGTTTGCTTAATAGGGCCCTGCTTTATATTTTTACTGATCTTTCTAAAGAATATATCACTTTGGCATGGCCAGTTTTTTCTAGGGAATCCCAAGGAGAGTCTTGAATAAATTCCTTGATGATTTTAGTACCTCTAAATCATCTCTATGGTGATATATTGTGAAAATGCCCAGTGACTTTAACTAGGACATTTATCTTGAAGCAAAAACTGAGATGACTTATTTATTTTAAATATTCTAAGATAAAAGTTTAATGTAACATATTCTGCATGGATTAACTTTGAGTAGTCATTTTCCTGATGTTTATTATTATTATAAGTAGCAAGTCGACCCCATGCCATCACGACCAACCATCCCTCCATGAATTGGTGACCTTTGTTCTCTGTAACTTGTAACCCCTCCATAATCTAATCCCTGATTTCTGACTCTGGTAGCCATCGTCCAGTGCTGGTCAAGGAGGTGAAAAAAGGAGCAAAATACAAGTGATGCAACATAAATAGATTCACCCTTTCTTTTGGGGAAATTAGAGATACTGTGTAGATTTGTTTGTGGATTAGCATAGTAAAAAAATTATTAGTAAAATATGGTCTTTTAAAAACATTCATGTTTCAAAGCCCTTTGCCACATTTTTTGGCATTTTCAGCCCACATTATTTAATAGAACGTATATATGAGTGTGTGTGTGTGTGTGTGTGTGTTTAAACATTTAGAGCAACTATTCCTGTATCATGATATGACCAATAGGCTCTGCCCCATAAACTTTTAACTGTTTGGGCCATTGAAAGATAACTTTAAGATTCATATTTCTTTACTGAATGCCCCAAAGTAATGGAAGTTGTATGTTTCCTCTGATTTGTATAGAATATAATCACACAGTAAGCTCCAGAGAAGTGTGTGCAAGGCATGTGAGCCGTAAGAACTTTACTTTTGTAGGCTTCTGAGCTTTAGTTCAAGTTACAGGCAACTTGAAATCCGTTTTAATCTCAGACATCATTCGAAAGGCTGGTTATTTTTAGTTTTATTAATGGACATTTGCTCTTGGGGAAGGTAAATCTGTTTTTCATATATCAGCCATAAGAGAACCTTGGTTGATCCCTCAAATGGCAGTGAGACAGAACAAATAAGCTGTGAAAACATTTTATTCTGAAACTTTTCAGTAAGAATATTAAAGGTAGGTTAACATTAGCTAAAGATGTTGACCTATTTTTTTTTAAGTAATTAGAATTTCACATCAACTGAGAACATAATCTTCATTCTAAATTGTTTATCTGCTGGTAATTTTAATTCTCGATAGAGGTACAGCACCTGACACTTTGAAGTTAATGCTTCCTCTGATGAAGTGTATTGAAGTGGTATAGATCTTCCCTTAAAAAATAAGCCTTTAAAATGGGTAATAAGATCTGAAGGTCATAGTTGCTATCATTCTGTCAAGCTGTCTTATAGATAAAGTTTTAAATAATTAATGAATCAATTAAGGTAGGAATCATTTTTTACAGTAAATCAGTACTTTAATATTTTTCTTTTCTCCTGTTTGATTTTGGATCTTGTTTAGTGTTTACTGCCTGTACCATTTTTTGTTTGCATCATCACTCTTGTATGTGTCTCATGAATTACTTGAATATTGCAATTTATGTTTTAATTGAAAAACCCCCACATGCTTCTCATATTAAAACATAATAAGTACCAACACAGCCTAATTGGAACTTATATTAATTCTGGGTGTTATTTCTAAAATGAATTGTTGCTAATGTTGTTTTTAATTCTAATAGCCTCAAGTACTACAGCCTTCCAGCAGCCTTCCCAGACCCACAGACCACGCCCAGGGAAAACTAGCAAAGCCACAACATACCGAGGCCCACAGTGAGTGCATAATCCAGGGCATACATCAGGCTGTTGCACCTCTGGATGAAAGCTTTACACACGGCTTGCAACAAGAAAGCAGCAGTGGTCTGGGAGACCGGCCTTTTTCATCAAGCCCACAATTCACTAAGGATGTGGTGAAGAGTACACCTTCTGAAGCAGACTTGAACATGACCATAAATGCTCAAGAGCCTTATCATTTGGCAAATAATCAAATTAGTGACATGCAATTTGTAACCACTTCTCTTCAGACACTTCCCCAGTCAAGTATAGTAGACCAGGCTAAGAGAGCTGGAAGAAATCAGTCTTCACCAGAGGGCTACACATCTCAGCCCAAGTCCTCGAAGCTTTTTAAGCCATCCATCTTGAATTCTGTGGTACCTCCTCCAGTTCCTGAAACGTGTCCAAGTGGGAATCCCACTTGTAAGAAGTCACCAATAATCACACCATGTAATTCTGCAAAACTCCAGCCAACATCTAGTCAAACAAATCTTGCAAATAATCCAAATCCAAAAGCATCTAAGCTCCGCCCCCCTGCTGGCTCTTTCAAACAAAAACAAATAAGCAGCCCCCGACTAGAGCCTCAAAACTTCCAGGCCAAGACAAGCATCCCAAGGCCACTAACAAGAAGAAAAGAAATCATGCAGAATCCTAATGACAATTTGAATTCTGGGGATTGTTTGGCCTCTAATCAATATTCTCGTCTTCCTAAACCAAAGATACATTAAGCATAGCCATCACCTGCCAATTTGTTTTTTTTAAAAAACAGTCTGTAATAGCTTTATGTGCAGTTTGCTACTGTGATGGAGGTTCCATTGAAAGCTTGCAAATCTAAAAATTAAAATGTGGAAGCTTCTACTAGTTTGGCTCTTCCATTTTATATCCTGGTTGAAGTACATAGTATTTGAGCATATTTGTCTCAGGTAAACACAAAAGTTTGCTTACCCATTCAGAGGTCTACAGAAGGCTCTAATCATGTTATCCATCCCTCTGCACATCAGAAAATTCATAATATTCCACTTAGCAAGCAACAAATGTGCTTTGCTGATTTAGTCCTTTTAAGGTCTGTATTAATTGTGGTTGTCACAGCCTCACCCTTTTTCACTCATCCCTCCTGTGAATATGGTTACTATTATAACTAAAGATTTGGTGATAATGGAAGATGGTAGTCTGTACGTAGAGTTCTGGCCAGTGATTTGTATATTTAAAAGGTCTATGCAAAAGCTCTGTGATGAATACAGGAGATCAGGCTTTTATTGGGAAGTTTATGTAAGTTTTATTTTTCTTTGCTATAGTCTCAATATTTATTTACCAGACAAATTCCCCTGGCTAAAAATGTTTCATATTATGTATATAAACCAATTATATGTTGCTTTAACATCTTGTTTTACACACACACACACACCATTTGTGTTTGTTTTTATTACTGAATAAATTTTGGAAAGCTCGAGTGAGGATACATCTTGAAACCTGACGTAAAGATGTATTCATTTGTAACATATGTTGGTGCTAGAGTTTTGCTGTTAATTCCATTTTGAACCCTATCGACTTATGGATCCATGATAGCTGTTTTGAGGTTCCACAGTATATATTTTAAATTAAGTCTTTATTGCAATGTTTATATTTATTGACTTTCTGCTAATATCCGAAGACTGGAATAATGGACTTGAAATGTTTGCACAGAACTTTGATGGGATATAAATATCCCGTATATAGGGATTTAAAACTATTTTCTATAGCAAAGCAAGTTAAAGTATTTTGAATATAATTATAAATTTAAGTAAGACTATCTTGAGAAAACCGGAATTCATAGCTGTGTTTTTTTGAGTTTTCCAGGTTTCCCTTTTATGTTGGTGTATGTTTGAATGACAATTTCTTGAAAGTAGATTTGGGAAGAAAAATAAAATTAGAAAGGGGAAATTATGTTTTATTAAAAGGTATTAAAAGATATTTCAATGGCAATATGTTTATTTATTTTAATGTGCTAAGAAGGTAGCTGTGGAACTGCCAAGGGACCATATGCATTAACCTAATTATGCTGCAGGCCGCTTGTCAGGTGGTTCAGTAAATTTGCCCTCCTCTTCTCCCAAATCATGGCATCTGTAGGCTGTTCAACTGTTGCTGCTTTTGTTAGAATTAATGTCTTTCACACAGATAGTATTTACAACGTCAATCTTTGTTGTGATCAGCTGACCAAAAATTTATCAAAAGGGTTTATGGCCAAAAAATCAGTCACTCAAATTCCTAGGGATCCCTTTAAAAAAATGTACATCGTCCCATTTTAGAGGAACAACACAGCAAGTACTCTAGCAGAAATTTGAAAAGAGGTGTTTACTACCATTTGATGCAGTCTTCCCTTACCTATAAGGAACCATTCGAATGAATTTGCCATTCACCAGATACCAGCGATTCTTGGATTTGGTAAGAGGTGAGCAACACAAATCTAGTATCATACTCTCATCTGACAGCACTTCTGCCAGAGAAGCACTAAAGTTGAGAAAGTTTTTCCCATAGTCTAGATACTGTTACTATGCTAAGCGATCAGACATATCAGGAAGGCTCTTTTTTCTTCATAGGGACAAGCAGTAATAGCTGAAGCTGTAAGTGGGTACATGTGGTTTTTATTTTGAAGGAGAAAGAAAACTGATCTCAGATATTGCAAATGGGGTGTTTCCCTAAAGTAAAACATACCGATTAGTAGGTCTTGGTTTATTTAGAAATTATATAAACTCTTGTGAAACATTATTAACAAGTAGGCCTTTATCTTTAGGGGAAAATTTTTAAATTTTTACTTTATTTTTAATCCCCTAGTCTGAGGGAAATGTCTTTATTAAAAATGTTGACTCCTGCAATATGTTTATTCTAATCCTTTTCCTGCTCTGTTTTTTATCCCTGATGAATTTGCAGAAATATTAATCCATCAGTTCAATTTCTCTGTACCTTTGTTGAGCCTGAGTCTTGGCAGAAGGCTCATTAATATAATTATGAAGCATACTATTAAATTTAAGAGAAAAAATCTAGGATGCTTGCATGAAACAACAAAGTATTTGCCTGCAGTTTTCTTTAAAAACTGCAAGAATATTATGCTAGTCTGCTCCTTAGTAAATGTTAAGTCAGAAATGAGGTGAGGCTGTAGCTCACCTGAATAATCAGAGCTCACTCACATTTGGCTCGATCTCTCTTTAGTGCTTCTGTAAGTCAACTCTGTGCCAAATCCCCCTGCACAGGAACTCAGATCACTCTTTTCCTTGTTCTTGTGATTTCGGTGAAGATGGTGGCAGTGTATGAATTCTAAATCCCGAGGAAGAAGTCTTATGGGCATTGGTTAAGTTTCACATTGGTGAAAGAGGAAATAGAGTATGTAGAATTATACATTTGGCTGTTAATGGGGTGCATATAAAATTCCTTAAAGACAGCTTGGCTAAGGAGTTAATCAGTACAGGTGCAGATGATTTTAAGGCATTAAAGGATTGTATAGTAATATCATTTAGAATGTTTCTAATAACTGAGACCCTCTAGCATTTTTCTTTTGGAGTCTCATTTTAATTTGTGCAATATTTTCAGGCCTATAGACTACTGTTCATCGTATTTATATAGATGTTAGGGAACTTTACTAAGTATTTTAACAAGTAAAAATCTGAATATGAAAGAAAATATCAGATTTGCACTTTAAATGAGCTTAATTGCTTGGAGTTGTGCCTGAAATATCGAAATGCCTCCTATTGGGTGTGGCTTTCTTTGTTGAAATGAATTTCTCTATAATTGTTGCTGTTCGAAGTACAGCCTTTCACAGTTGTATTCTAAGCATGTCACTTTTTCCATTAAAGCACTAAGTTCTTTGAATGTTTCATTGTCCCCTTAAGTATTTTACTCAGATGCATCAGAGAGAACATGGTCCCCGTAGAGCTGTCACTTCTAAATCTTCCTGTAGCATGGATGGTGTAACAGACACAGAGATGCACTCTTCATTTCTGAGCAGAGTTGTCATGATGGTTTCCTGGCCTCTAGGGCACTGAGGATGCAATTTGGAATCATCAAATAGGCTTGCAGTGAAGAGCAGTAAGACTGCAGCATAGTTTCAGTTTACTGTCAATCTTACGTAATAGTTTTCGTGTTTATGAATTAGTTGGGGTGGTTATGTTTGCATGCTTATGCACACATTTGAACATTAATTATAGCTGTAATACAGATACCTGATGTTTTTCCTTGGGGATGATGGCCTTGCTGTTTTTCTTAATTCTGATGCCTGAATTATATTTTAAAATTTTCTTTCCACACCTCCCTTCAATTTTTCTGCTGCAGCAATTTGAAAGAGTATGTTTGGGTAAATGATTATGATGGTGAGCACCAATCTACAACTATGCTGTTAAAGATACATCATATGTTTTAACTTTGTTGGGGGAAAGCTACCCACTTTCTCCTTGGTAAAGCATTGCCGTAACAAAATAATACTGACCCTAAGAATTTAAAATCTCTTAAGTCACTGCTGACTAAAATCAGAAACACCACGGTCTTTAATGTCTGCAGTATTGTTTTTCCCACCGATTTAAAAAAACAGTTCAGAGTAAATACTGTATATTAGAATTTGCTTGTAAAATGAATTATAAAAACTGGATGTAAAGTCTCTTTCCTGAAAATGTTGGCATAGTAAATAAAAATAAAGTTCATAATTATAAAAGTTTCCTTGTCCTTCTCAACACTGACGTCCACAGTGTACTTTCTCTCATAACTTCTTTTCCACAAAGATCTAAAATATTCATTTCGTTGATTTTTTTTCAAACTCTGTATCATTTCACACACTCCCTTCAGCATACACACCACACTTCCAGCCCTGATTGAGTAAAAGGAATAGGGAATTTATAATTTATTTTATTTTCCAGTTTAACTATATGTGATAGACTTTATATAATAGGATATTTGAAGTTGCTTCAGTGATGTATCACATTATTACCGAAAATGGTTCCATAAATGCCAGGAAAAGAGTGAATGAAATTTTATTAGCAATAAATGTGATAATGGCATTTACCATGTCTTAAGATACCTATATCAGTTTTAAGGCCCTCTGAGCTGTTAGCAAGTATTCTCTTAAATTAACTCAAAATTTTTCCTTTTTAGTCTTTCATCAAGTGCAGTCATTTGTTTCCCATTATGTTTTTTCCCCACATTTTCCATCCGGAAAATCTTTTTCTTCCCCAACAGAGAAAACAAGTAGAAGTTCTAACTTCTTGTGATGATCGGGTTTAAGTAATTTTGCTGGGTATCTTACGTATGCCATCACTGTACTGGCTGCTGGGTGGGCAGAGAGGAAGGCTGCGTGGTCTCTGCCTCCTGGAGCTGAAGAACCCACAGGTGGTTTTTAATACCCTCTCATCCAGTTCATCATCTTGTTGGGATAACAGTAAAACTCCACTCCTTTCATTTCATTCTGGGCTTTAATTCCCTTGCACTATTCTCATCTTTGCTTCTGTGTTACCTTTCTTGGTTACAGTTCTTTATTTCCCTTTGAAAACCTGGCCTTTTATAATCTGATTTTATTCAAGAACGCCTTTCTTAGCTGTACTGGATAGTCTTAAGTATTCTGCATTCTCTTCCATAGGTGATTTGGTCAAGATTTAGTTTTGAGGTTTCTCAGCTATCTTAAGCCGCCTTCCCTTGCTGACTTCAGCCCATAGATGTCTTGCTTCCAGGGGCCCAGCCACTGAGGTAGCAGTTTTAATTCACAGTGTCCTGTTAATAGGGTTATAGAAGTGTCGTGTTACAGAAGCAGGGCCAGCAGTCAATCCTACAGCCTCACACACGGAAGAGCCTGTGGGCCAAATGGAGGTCCCATTTCAAACATCTAAGATACTAACAGGCATAGTAACACAAACCTTAGTTTATAAAAAAGCGCTGTGACAAGTACTCTGATATGTACTGTATGTGTCCATTACAGTCATGATAGCTAATAACCCTTGGTGTCCTATGCGTGCCAGTCATCATTCTAAGCACTCTGTGCTACCCTTTTTTTTTTTTCTTTTTTCTGCGGAACGCGGGCCTCTCACTGTTGTCCTCTCCCGCTGCGGAGTACAGGCTCCGGACGCGCAGGCTCAGCGGCCATGGCTCACGGGCCCCAGCCGCTCCGCGGCACGTGGAATCCTCCCGGACCGGGGCACGAACCCGCGTGCCCTGCATCGGCAGGCGGACTCTCAGCCACTGCTCCACCAGGGAAGCCCTGTGCTACTCTTTTAATTCTAGCAACAATCCTATGAAGCAGGCAGCAGTATCTCCGTTTTACAGAGAGGAAGGTAAGGCTCAGAGAAGTTAAATAAGCTGCCTAAAATTTCACAGCTATTAAGTGACACAATAGAATTGGAAACGAGGCCATCTGGTTCAGGGTCCATGCAATTTAATCACAAGGCCATTACCGCTTCCCAAGGTATATTTCATCTCAGTTCATTTTCACAACAGCCCTTCCTTTCTCATGTGATAAAACTGAGACTCAGGGTGTTAAAAGTCACTTGCCCAAAGTCACACACTTATTTAACTAGCAGAATTGGTTCGGGGTGGAGGTGGGGGTGGGGGTGGGGGTGGGACTGAAGCCAATATATTTTTATTGAATTATGCTGCCATCTAGTGGTAAAATTTGGAAACATCCTTACACGTACATTGCCTTACCCGTTTCCAAAAGACTTCAAAGCTGCTTAATATTTCAGAAGACAGAAACCCTGCAAAATCCCCAAAGCATTAAAATAAGAGTGAAGGGACAACAACTACATGGTAATGGTGGAGGCAATATCTTTTAACTGAGAGCAGACTTGGTTCTGAGTTTCCTGGCAGCCAAGGCAAAGAGGGGAACTTTAATGTGTTCCATTTTTATCACTGCCAGAAAAAAAGTAGATCAGTACATCACAAGAGATTTACTGGTCTTGGACTTCATTAGCAATTCAACAACAGCACTAAAAATGCTGGAGGTTCCCTCAGTGTGGACTTTCATTTACCTGGAAAAGCCAGCATAGAGTCTCAATAGAACAGGTGTGCCTGTTTATATAGGAGCCCTGACTCAACCTCCTACTCTCTGCAGGCAGTCACTCCTGGGATGGGAATGCCCTGTGAAGGCTTTAGCAAACTATCCACTAGATCTTTTTTTTTTAATTTAATTAATTTGTTTATACAGCAGGTTCTTATTAGTCATCAATTTTATACACATCAGTGTATACTTGTCACTCCCAATCTCCCAATTCATCACACACCCCCACCCCCACCCCCACCCCCGCCGCTTTCCCCCCTTGGTGTACATACATTTGTTCTCTACATCTGTGTCTCAATTTCTGCCCTGCAAACTGGTTCATCTGTACCATTTTTTTAGGTTACACGTATATGCGTTAATATACGATATTTGTTTTTCTCTTTCTGACTTACTTCACTCTGTATGACAGTCTCTAGATTCATCCACATCTCTACAAATGACCCAATTTCGTTCCTTTTTATGGCTGAGTAATATTCCATTGTATGTATGTACCACATCATCTTATCCATTCGTCTGTCGATGGGCATTTAGGTTGCTTCCATGACCTGGCTATTGTAAATAGTGCTGCAATGAACACTGGGGTGCATGTGTCTTTTTGAAATATAGTTTTCTCTGGGTATATGCCCAGTAGTGGGATTGCTGGGTCATATGGTAATTCTATCTTTAGTTTTTTAAGGGACCTCCATACTGTTCTCCATAGTGGCTGTATCAATTTACGTTCCCACCAACAGTGCAAGAGGGTTCCCTTTTCTCCACACCCTCTCCAGCATTTGTGGTTTGTAGATTTTCTGATGATGCCCATTCTAACTGGTGTGAGGTGATATCTCATTGTAGTTTTGATTTGCATTTCTCTAATAATTAGTGATGTTGGGTAGCTTTTCATGTGCTTCTTGGCCATCTGTATGTCTTTGGAGAAATGTCTATTTAGGCCTTCTGCCCATTTTTGGATTGGGTTTTTTGTTTTTTTAATATTGAGCTGCATGAGGTGTTTATATATTTTGGAGATTAATCCTTTGTCCATTGATTCATTTGCAAGTATTTTCTCCCATTCTGAGGGTTGTCTTTTCGTCTTGTTTGTAGTTTCCTTTGCTTTGCAAAAGCCTTTAAGTTTCATTAGGTCCCATTTGTTTATTTTTATTTTTATTTCCATTACTCTAGGAGGTGGATCAAAACAGATCTTGCTGTGATTTATATCAAAGAGTGTTCTTCCTATGTTTTCCTCTAAGAGTTTTACAGTGTCCAGTCTTACATTTAGGTCTCTAATCCATTTTGAGTTTATTTTTGTGTATGGTGTTAGGGAGTGTTCTAATTTCATTCTTTTACATGTAGCTGTCCAGTTTTCCCAGCACCACTTATTGAAGAGGCTGTCTTTTCTCCATTGTATATCCTTGCCTACTTTGTCATAGATTAGTTGACCATAGGTGTGTGGGCTTATCTCTGGGCTTTCTATCCTGTTCCCTTGATCTATATTTCTGTTTTTGTGCCAGTAAAATATTGTCTTGATTACTGTAGCTTTGTAGTATAGTCTGAAGTCAGGGAGTCTGATTCCTCCAGCTCCGTTTCTTTCTCTCAAGACTGCTTTGGCTATTCGGGATCTTTAGTGTCTCCATACAAATTTTAAGATTTTTTGTTCTAGTTCTGTAAAAAATGCCATTGGTAATTTGACAGGGATTGCATTGAATCTGTAGATTGCTTTGGGTAGTATAGTCATTTTCACAATATTGATTCTTCCAATCCAAGAACATGGTATATCTCTCCATCTATTTGTGTCATCTTTAATTTTTTCATCAGTGTCTTACAGTTTTCTGCATACAAGTCTTTTGTCTCCCTAGGTAGGTTTAATCATAGGTATTTTATTTTTTGTTACAGTGGTAAATGGGAGTGTTTCCTTAATTTCTCTTTCAGATTTTTCATCATTAGTGTATAGGAATGCAAGAGATTTCTGTGCATTAATTTTGTATCCTGAAACTCTACAGAATTCATTGATTAGCTCTAGTAGTTTTCCAGTGGCATCTTTAGGATTCTCTATGTATAGTATCATGTCATCTGCAAACAGTGACAGTTTTACTTCTCCTTTTCCAATTTGTATTCCTTTTATTTCTTTTTCTTCTCTGATTGCCATGGCTAGGACTTCCAAAACTATGTTGAATAATAGTGGCGAGAGTGGACATCCTTGTCTTGTTCCTGATCTTAGAGGAAATGCTTTCAGTTTTTCACCGTTGAGAATGTTGTTTGCTGTGGCTTTGTCGTATATGGCCTTTATTATGTTGAGATAGGTTCCCTCTGTACCCACTTTCTGCAGTTTTTATCATAAATCGGTGTCGAATTTTGTCGAAAGCTTTTTCTGCATCTATTGAGATGATCATATAGTTTTTATTCTTCAATTTGTTCATATGGTGTATCACATTGATTGATTTGCATATATTGAAGAATCCTTGCTCCCTGGGATAAATCCCACTTGATCATGGTGTATGATCCTTTTAATGTGTTGTTGGCTTCTGTTTGCTAGTATTTTGTTGAGGATTTTTGCATCTATATTCATCAGTGATAATTGGTCTCTAATTTTCTTTTTTTGTAGTATTTTTGTCTGGTTTTGGTGTCAGCATGATGGTGGCCCCATGGAATGAGTTTGGGAGTGTTCATTCCTCTGCAATTTTTTGGAAGAGTTTGAGAAGGATGGGTATTAGCTCTTCTCTAAAAGTTTGATAGAATTCATCTGTGAGACCATCTAATCCTGGACTTTTATTTGTGGAAGATTTTTAATCACAGTTTCAATTTCATTACTTGTGATTGGTCTGTTCATATTTTCTATTTCTTCCTGGTTCAGTCTTGGAAGGTTATACCTTTCTAAGAATTTGTCCATTTCTTCCAGGTTGTCTATTTTATTGGCATAGAGTTGCTTGTAGTAGTCTCTTAGGATGCTTTGTATTTCTGTGGTGTTCGTTGTAACTTCTTCTTTTTCATTTCTAATTTTATTGATTTGAGTCCTCTCTCTTTTTTGTTGAGTCTGGCTAACGGTTTATCAATTTTGTTTATCTTCTCAAAGAACCAGCTTTTAGTTTTATTGATCTTGGCTATTGATTTGTTTATATTTCATTTATTTCTGCTCTGATGTTTATGATTTCTTTCCTTCTGCTAACTTTGGGTTTTGTTTGTTCTTCTTTCTCTGTTTCTTTTAGGTGTAAGGTTAGATTGTTTATTTGAGATTTTAGTTGTTTCTTGAGGTAGGCTTGTATTGCTATAAACTTCCCTCTTAGAACTGCTTTTGCTGCATCCCATAGGTTTTGGATCATTGTGTTTTCATTGTCATTTGTCTCTAGGTATTCTTTGATTTCCTCTTTGATTTCTTCAGTGATCCATTGGTTATTTAGTAACGTATTGTTTAGCCTCCATGTATTTGTGTTTTTTATGTTTTTTTCCTTGTAATTGATTTCTAATCTCATAGCATTGTGGTCAGAAAATATGCTTGATATGATTTTAATTTTCTTAAATTTCTGAGGCTTGATTTGTGACCCCAGATGTGATCTATCCTGGAGAATGTTCCATGGGCACTTGAGAAGAAAGTGTAATCTGCTGTTTTTGGATGGAATGTCCTATAAATATCAATTAAATCTATCTGGTCTATTGTGTCATTTAAAGCTTGTGTTTCCTTATTTATTTTCATTTTGGATGATCTGTCCATTGGTGTAAGTGAGGTGTTATAGCCTCCCACTATTATTGTGTTACTGTAAATTTCCTCTTTTATAGCTGTTAGCAGTTGCCTTATGTATTGAGGTGCTGCTATGTTTGGTGCATATATATTTATAATTGTTATATCTTTTTCTTGAATTGATCCCTTAATCATTATATAGTGTCCTTCCTTGTCTCTTGTAACATTCTTTATTTTAAAGTCTATTTTATCTGATATGAGTATTGCTACTCCAGCTTTATTTCGATTTCCATTTGCAAGGAATATCTTTTTCCATCCCCTCACTTTCAGTCTGTATGTGTCCCTAGGTTTGAAGTGGGTCTCTTTTAGACAGCATATATATGGGTCATGTTTTTGTATCCATTCAGTGAGCCTGTGTGTTTCAGTTGAAGCAGTTAATCCATTCATATTTAAGGTAATTATCGATATGTGTGTTCCTATGACCATTTTCTTGATTGTTATGGGTTTGTTTTTGTAGGTCCTTTTCTTCTCTTGTGTTTTCCCCTTAGAGAAGTTGCTTTAGCATTTGTTGTAGAGCTGGTTTGGTGCTGCTGAATTCTTTTAGCTTTTGCTTGTCTGTAAAGCTTTTGATTTCTCCATCGAATCTGAATGAGATCCTTGCCGGGTAGAGTAATCTTGGTTGTAGGTTCTTCCCTTTCATCACTTTAAATATGTAATGCCACTCCCTTCTGGCTTGTAGAGTTTCTGCTGAGAAATCACCTGTTATCCTTATGGATGTTCCCTGTATGTTATTTGTCATTTTTCCCTTGCTGCTTTCAAAAATTTTTCTTTGTCTTTAATTTTTGCCAATTTGATAGTCTCGGTGTGTTTCACCTTGAGTTTATCCTGTATGGGACTCTCTGCGCTTCCTGGCCTTGGGTGGCTATTTCCTTTCTCATGTTAGGGAAGTTTTCAACTATAATGTCTTCAAATATTTTCATGGGTCCTTTCTCTCTTCTCCTTCTGGGACCCCTATAATGTGAGTGTTGTTGCGTTTAATGTTTTTCTAGAAGTCTCTTAGGCTGTCTTCATTTCTTTTCATTCTTTTTTCTTTATTCTGTTCTGCAGCAGTGAATTCCACCATTCTGTCTTCAAGGTTACTTACCCGTTCTTCTGCCTCAGTTATTCTGCTATTGATTCCTTCTAGTATTTTTCATTTCAGTTATTGTATTGTTCATCTCTGTTTGTTTGTTCTTTAATTTTTCTAGGTCTTTGTTAAACATTTCTTGCATCTTCTTGATCTTTGCCTCCATTCTTTTTCTGAGGTCCTGGATCATCTTCACTGTCATTATTCTGAATTCTTTTTCTGGAAGGGTGCCTCTCTCCACTTCATTTAGTTGTTTTTCTGGGGTTTTATCTTGTTCCTTCATCTGGTACATAGTCCTCTGCCTGTTCATGTTGTCTATCTTTCTGTGAATGTGGTTTTTGTTCCACAGGCTTCAGGATTGTAGTTCTTGCTTCTGCTGTCTGCCTTCTGGTGGATGAGGCTATCTAAGAGGCTTGTGCAATTTTCCTGATGGGAGGGACTGGTGGTGGGTAGAGCTGGGTATTGCTCTGGTTGGCAGAGCTCAGTAAAACTTTAATCCACTTGTCTGCTGATGGGTGGGGCTGGGTTCCCTCCTTGTTGGTTGTTTGCCCTGAGGCGACCCAACCCTGGAGCCTTCTGGGGCTCTTTGGTGGGGCTAATGGCAGACTCTGGGAGGGCTCATGCAAAGGAGTACCTCCCAGAACTTCTGCTGCCAGTGACCTTGCCCTCACAGTGAGACAGAGCCACCCTCTGCCTCTGCAGGAAACCCTCCAACACTAGCAGGTAGGTCTGGTTTAGTCTCCTATGGGGTCACTGCTCCTTCCCCTGGGTCCCAATGTGCACACCACTTTGTGTGTGCCCTCCAAGAGTCGAGTCTCTGTTTCCCCCAATCCTGTCGAAGTTTTGTAATCAAATCCCACTAGCCTTCAAAGTCTGCTCTAGGAATTCCTTCTCCTGTTGCCAGACCCCCAGGTTGGGAAGTCTGATGTGGGGCTTAGAACATTCACTCCAGTGGGTGGACTTCTGTGGTATAATTGTTCTCCAGTTTGTGAGTCACCCACCCAGCAGTTATGGGGTTTAATTTTATTGTGATTGTGCCCCTCCTACCATCTCATTGTGGCTTCTCCTTTGTCTTTGGATGTGGGGTATCTTTTTTGGTGAGTTCCAGTGTCCTCCTGTTGATGATTGTTCAGCAGTTAGTTGTGATTCTGGTGCTCCCACAAGAGGGAGTGGGAGCACGTCCTTCTACTCTGCCATCTTGAACCAATCTCCTATGCACTAGATCTTACAGGCCCCCATGCCCACAGGTTTGGTACTTTTGGCCCAGTTATATTTCAGAAGCAGCACTGAGGACCTGACACCCTGGTTTGGACTTTGGAGAATGACAATGATGGTGCTCAGTTGTGTCATGAACTCACAGAAATGAACTTTAGACCTGAACAGTCCAGTAAAGTGGCTGTGAGCCACACATTGCTACTGAGCTCTTGAAATGTGGCTAGTCTGAATTGAGATGTCCTGTAAGTATAAAATCCGGATTTCATATAGAATATCTCACTAATAATTTTTATACTCATTACATTTGGAATAAATTTTTTCATATTGGGTTTAATAAAATATGTCATTAAAATTAATTTCATTTATTTCTTTTACAATTTTTAAATGTGTCCTTAAATAAATTTAAAATCACATATGTGGCTAGCATTGCATTTCTGTTAGTGCTGGTCCAGACCATTTACCCTCCTCTTCCTGGCTCCTACCAGAGAGCAGGTGGACTTGGCAGTGTGGTTGCCCTGTGATGCCCAGGACTCTTAAGAATCTTCTGTGCTATCAAGAGAAGAATACTTGTCTTTGTCTTCCAAATACAGGCTGGCTCCAGAGGGGATTTGCAAGACCCTGATACGAACCATGCCAAAGCTGGGTTCGAGTTGGAGAATTTGACTAAAATATTCAGTAGTCTCAAACAACTTTGCTCTGTCAGTTGGGACATCTGGTTCTCTATATGTGTGTAAATAGTCCTGGGATGGGGGGGTGGGTGTTTTGCCAACAGCGGGAGAGGAAGAAACAGAAAGCAGGTCTGTTTTTCTGAAGTCCAAAATGAACAACCCCATGTACCTGAAGTAGGTCTCTCCTTTGTAAAATATTCTTCAGTTTCCAGGTGTATATTGGTGAGTCCTCTTCAGGGTCTAGGTCCAGGGGCCAGGGTTTAAACTCCACCCTCTAAGGCACACTCTGATTTGCTTTTGCATTGGTTATGGCTTTAAGAGGCCAATCTCTGCAGATTTCCTTTGGGTTTTGAAAAGGCTAGAGTCAGGGAGATGAGAGCATAACGTTTTTGTAAACTATAAAATATCCTAAGTGCATACAAGTACACACACTTTCAACAATGAAGGTACCACAAGTCTCCAATCACATAACTGAGCTCATCATTACTGTGATTCCATTTTTTTCAACATAATGTGTTACAATATTGAGTCAATTTCCCAGAAGTTTCAGTGGCTTTTCTCTGACTACCCAATCAGTAACAAACCCTCACAGTCACGTCAAGTGAATGTCAACAGATCCCAGTGTGCCATGCTCTGCATAATGACTAAATGAAGCAAAATTTCCTTAGAGTGCTGTTGGAGGACAACAGGAATCTCTGGCAAAATCCAAAAGATGGGATCAACCTCTTCCATGTACCCTGGGCAGACTGGCCAAAATGTGATGGCAACTTGCCTGGATGGCCTTCTTCAAACTTTCCGGTCTACTCCTAATGCATTTAAGGGCATACTCCATCTTAGATAAGGTTAGGTAGGACCAGTGCCCACCGGAGTTATCGGAGGGGTGTGTGTGCCTCCCACACAGTAACTCCTCCTTAAGTATGAGTTTCCACATTAGGGGAGCCAGATGTGCAGGAGGCCTCCACCTGGGGCTGGAAGGAGGGCGGGGAATGATGAGAAGCCTCCTGCTGAGGTGCACAGGATTCACTGTGGGGCCTTGGCTCTTTGGTAAGTCTGAATTTGGGGGATAGATCTAAAGACTCTAGTAGCCTGTAGAGGACACAGCTTTGGTGCCAGGAAGGTGGCTGGCTCTTGGAGGGCACTCCATCAGTCCTGCTGAATGACTGCAGGGATGAAGCTGAGTGAGCAGTGCTAGTCTTGCTGCCTGTTACTCTGGGCCACTTCTTTTGTTCTGTCCCACATCTTTAGGGCAGCCCTGGAGGGGCCTTGCACCCAGCTCAGGCTAAAGTTCTCATGGGAGGGCCAAGACCCTGGGCCAGTAGGTGCTTCTTAAGCCCCCAAGAGGAAGAGAAGAGGATGCTCCTCAGGGGGTGGCTATCTTAGGAGGTCCTGTTCTATCAAGTGTCTTCCAATTTGAGTAAGGCCTGTGGAAGTGCTGCAGGGACCTCCTCCCCTCTTTCTCCTCCTGCCCCCCTCCCCCCCCTCGGTGGTGCTTCCTCCCCAGGGCATTTTCCCAGCCGGTTCTGACCTGGGGTGGCCAGGTTCCATGACCTGCGTTCCCAGAAATGGCCACACGGGGGCGCGCGGCTCCCGTTCCGGAGCAGCGGCTGGGTCTGGGTCGGGAGAGTAGGGAGAAAGGCAACCAGGCCGGGGACAGAGAACGACTCCTGTTAGGGTCGCAGGGCCCCTGGGCCCCCTCCTTGTACGCCTGTTTCAGGGCGGGATATCCCTTGAGTATCTAAGGGGGACGCCGCTGCGCCTGGAGGTCTTCTCCGACTTCGTTTCCAAGGCCCCCCGGGCGGGGACCGCTGGTGCAGCCTGGGTTCCCGCCCATCGTCCGGGATCGGTAACAGTAGCTTTTCCCTGCAGGGTTGTTGAGAGATGGAAAATGTTAACAGGGCTCAATTAGTACTTCTCAAGTGCAGGGGAGATTGACGGGGGTCTGTGCTGGGGGTTCGTCCTGGCGGTAGAGTGGGCAGCAGAGCCGGAGACAGGGTGCCGCGGAGGCCTAGGAACAACAGGCAGGCTGGGGTCTCCATCAGGAACCCTCTGCGGTCCCCGCATCTCTCCTCCTCCCCGCCTCCGGGCATGGGTCTGTTTCTCTGTCTGTGTTTCACAGGGCCCCAGCCTTTGCCCCCAGCTGGGGAGCCTGCACGATGAGAGAATTGGGCTGGCCATAAAGTTGACAGCTGAAGCAGGGGTTCCTGACCTTCAGTCCTGTCCTGAGTGATAGAGGAAATCAGCCTCCAGACTCTCAAAGGAGAGCTTGGGATGACGGGGCCCTGCCCAGGTACAGACCCGGTGACAGAGGGGCTGGGGCCTGCGCAGTAGCGGCTCCAGCGCCCGGCACTCACTACAGGCCCAGCACTCCACGCCTCACGTGGTACCTCATTTAATCCCACCCTCGCTCAGGGACGTAGGTGCTCATGGTTCTGGTTTTACAGGTGAGAAAAAGGAAGCATGGTCAGCTTAAGGAACTTGCCCACAGCTATCCAACTGTAGGGGTTACAGAGCTGTGGGGTCTGACCTTAACCACTGCAGGGTCCAGGACCTAGACTCACCCAAGGGTTGAATCCCTGCTCTCCTAGTAGCTGGCAGCTTCTCAGGTTTGCTATCTGAGCTCAGCATCCTTGTCTAACACCACCTACACCTTCCACCACTGCTGGGGTGAAATGAGTTTCTTGTAAGACACCTAGGGCAGGTCTAGGCCCAGAGTAAAGGCTGACCCATGGTGCGGAATTCCACTTGTGAAGGACCAGGGAGGTGTCTTATAACTCCCGGGGGATTCTTCCATGTTTTATGTGAAAGCCTGGAGTTCTTTATTCAACAAATATTTTTAAGGTGTTTGCTCTATGTCTGCCCCAGTTTAAGGTGTTAGGGATGCACCAGTATGAAGAAAAAAGACACAAATCCCTACCTTCATGAAACTTACATTTTGGTGGGAAAGACAGAAAAGAAGATACATGGACCTTTAAATGGTGATGTGTGCTAGAGAAAAAAAGGACAGGAGAGGAGGAGCTTGTGTGAGGGTGTGTGTGTGATTCTGTTTTTGATTGGGAGGCTAGAGCAGGCCTCACTGAGAAGATGCCGTTTCACTTAATCCCTGAGGGACGTGCAGTTAACCAAGTGACCCCACCCTCTGACCCGAGGCTGCTGGGGCTGGAGAAGCAAGTTTTCAAGCCCTGGTGCAGATGGGGTGCATATTTTGGGCCCCCCAGAGTCCTCAGCATTGGCATCTGTAGAAAAATGATGGGTCATATTTTCAAAGGCTCCAGAGACAGCATTTTCTGTAAATACAAGGCCAGGGACATGGAAACAAGAAAATCGACAAAAAGGTGAACGTCCTCTAGACGAGTAGCTGGTTACAGTTGTAATATATTTGACTGTATGATAACGTGGAATTTAAAACTTTAGATAGCAGCGGGCAAAAATGTGGAATTTGCCCTTCATAAAGTGTTTTATTTAAAATCATTAGAAGTTCTGCCAGTTAATGTGCTGAGGAGGCAGCTGCAAGGCTCCCGACGCATGTGTGTCCCCAGCATCCTGCTTCGGGAACTCATAAGGTCTCCTGTGGATGGGTCTGCGAGGGGTCAGCCCACGGTGGCCCTGGAAGTCAGGTCTCCCAGCCAACATGGTTCTCATTGTCTGCTTGGCAGGCAGATGCCCCAGCCATATGTGCACAAGTGCCTATCTCTGTGTGATTAGATTCCAGAGCCCAGGTCCTGGCAGAGTCCTCTGCTGACTGCCAGAGGTTGAAAATCTTGTCCTGATTTGGCCTGGCTCTAGGACTGAAAGTCTCACCACCCGAGAGGTCCCTTCAGTCCTGGGAAAACCTGGAAGGCTGGTCATCCATTGGGGGACCAGATACCCTCCCTAGTTCTCTGCCTGCCTCCCCATCTACAGCCTATAGCCAATCTGCAGATGACCTCTGACGACCGGCAGATTGATGCTACGTTCCTGCAGGGCTGTGCACTTGGCCCTGGGGCATCTCAATTTCACACAGCTACTTCTGGGCTTCTTCCCTGGCCCTTGGGCATTGTGGCTTTCCAGCCTCAGTGTGGGAATCCCAAGGGAGGGCTCTGATTGGGCCATCTGGGAACTGCTGACTGTGACTAGCCAGGAGAGGGCTGCTTCTGGGAGAAGGGGTGCAAGGGGCTGTCACAGAGTGACTTGTATGGCAGAGACCATATCTATAGACTGGTGTTATTATCCCCATTTTACAGAGGAGGAAACTAAGGCTCAGGGAGGAAAAAATACTTAATCCACATCACATGGCTGGAAGCGGTGAGCTGAGATTCGAACTCAGGTCCAAATGACTCCAAAGTGCTTCTCCCTCTGTACTCCAGGCCTGTTCTGTGGAGAGCCACGTGGAGAGCCCATGGGCTCCTGATCGACCTCCTAGGGCAAAGGAGGCTGGGCCCTCTGTTCTGTGCCCTTGGCTTCCAGGTCTGGCTTTCCAGGTGTCAGTTCCTGTCTGGGCCTCTAGATGTCGCCCGCCTCCAACGTCCATTCTAGGCTGAGCCGTGCCATTGGCCGGCAGAGCTCACAAACTCTATGCTCGAATCCCCCTCAGGTGGAGGGGCTGGGCCTCCCTCTCACAGGCCCCTGAGGCCCCAAACGCTGTCAGCACCTGGGAGGCTGCGCATCTGGGCGGCAGGGAGGATGGGAGGAGTGGGCGGGGCAGTGGTCACGGCGCGTCTCCCCCCCAAGCCCCTCCTCCGCGCCGGAAGTCCGCCACCCACGTACCCATAGGCCTTTTCCCTTCCCGTCTGGCTCAGGTATGTCCCTGCGGCACACGAGCCGGTCCGTGATGGAGCAGCTTCAATGCCCAGGCTCCACTGATGAGCTTATCCCCACTTTTCGTTATTCTGGTGCTGTGGGTCTTTCCCTTGCAGACCGTTCAGCTCTCATTTTCCGACCCCGCAGCGCCTGCGCACATGGGCCGGAGGAGCCCTGGACGTTCCGGTCTCTGCCCGTAGTGCCCTTCCGAGCAGTGCCCCGACCACCCTCTGTGCAGTCAGTGGTCAACCCGGGCACACTCGTCGACTCTGCTGCTTGAGTTCCTTCCCAGCACGTGGCAGA
The DNA here is from genome assembly GCF_949987515.2 of Delphinus delphis. NCBI lineage: Eukaryota > Metazoa > Chordata > Mammalia > Artiodactyla > Delphinidae > Delphinus > Delphinus delphis. The sequence goes on along the minus strand of NC_082698.1, from coordinate 50,286,834 downwards.
CGTGAATTTGACCGTCACGGACTTGGGTGTATCAAAATAGTCGTGTTATTTCTCTACGACACAATTCTGCATGGCTCACAGCCCCCGTTTCCACTAGAGAGCGACACTGTGACAACCTGAGGTAAGTCTGTGACTTTTCACTAAAATGCAGTTCGCTTTGGGTGAATGCTTCCGTGGGGTGCCTGGGGAAGCTCTTCCCCTCCCCCCTTCCCTCGCCGCGGGTCGCGCGTGACTTTGCTGGGGGAAGCTGGAGGAGAGTGGCGTCCGGCCTCAGGGCACCTTCTGTCCTCCTCGGCCTCACCTGAGGGGGTCCCAGGCCCAGCCAGGATCAGGCGGCCCTGTGCCCACCGCTCTCACCGGCCCCACCACCATCTCAGCTTCTCCTCCCCTTCATCCCAACCACCAGGCCTCTTCCACTGCCTGGGTCCTGAGGAGGGGTACACAGGTGCTCCGGAGGGGTGTGTCCTGAGGCGTTAGTTGGGCTGGGTCTTAAACAAAGGCCTTCTCGGGGCTTCTCTGGTGGCGCAGTGGTTGAGAGTCCGCCTGCCGATGCAGGGGATATGGGTTCGTGCCCCGGTCCGGGAAGATCCCACATGCCGCGAAGTGGCTGGGCCCGTGAGGCATGGCCGCTGAGCTTGCGCGTCCGGAGTCTGTGCTCCGCAGCGGGAGAGGCCACAACAGTGAGAGGCCCGCGTACCGCAAAAAAACCCAACAACAAAAAAAACAAAGGTCTTCTCCACTGTTTGACGTTTCAACTAGTAAAAACCCGAACTGCTAGACATCATCTCTCACCCAACATGACATTATGCCTCCCCGGTACCCCATCCACATGCACCATCGCCCCTAATCCTCAGCAGCTCAGCGACTATGAGTGTTGTTGCCCGTGTCACCTGCCAGGCAGGGTGAGCGGGTATGGTCAAACCCAGACCCTCCTGACTCCAAGCCCAGGTTTTCCACGTGACCCCACAGGGCTCCATGGAGGACGGTAGGGCAGAGGCAAGTCCGGCAAGAAACTGCCAGTGTTCCAAGGAGGCCGAGCCCAAGCCCAGAGGGAGCCCCACAGGCATGCTGCCCTCTTGGCCACAGTCCCCGCCCACCTGACTCAGCAGTCGAACAGGATGGTGTAGAAGAGAGAAAATTGGAGAATGAGTAGAAAGTGGGGGGAGAAGTAGAAGAGCCCAAGGGTGATCATCATCCTTCCCCCCTTTGGGGGAGGTCCAGCCATGTTTTTCCTTTTGGAGGAGGGGGGTTAACACAGGGCGACTGTCTTTGTCTATTTGGGCTGCTACAATGGAATAGGCTTATAAACAACAGAAATTTACTTCTCACAGTTCTGGAGGCTGGAAGTATGAGATCAGGGTGCCAGCTTAGTCGGGTTCTGGTGAGAGCCCACTTCCTAATTGAATGCTGTCTTCACACTGTAACCTCACTTGGCAGAGGGGTGAGGGGTCTCTGTTTGAAAGGCATTAATCCCATTCACAAGAGGTTCACCCACAGGGTTTAACTACTTCCCAGAGGCCCCAGCTCCAAAAACCGTCTCGTTGAGGATTAGGATTTCGACATGATATTTTGAAGGGAAACCAACCCTTCAGTCTGAAGCAGTGACAGAGCTGGGATCCATCCCTTGTCCATCTGTGAGGGGTGCCCGGGGCTTTGTGATGTCCATGACAGATTGACTTTGCCCTCCTGGGCTCTGGGGATCGAACGTGAGGCCAGCTTCCCCCATGACTGCTGCCCTTTCCTCCTGGGCCCCAGGATGAGCGCATATAGAACAGGTGCCAGCCCATAGTGGGGAGATCACAGCTGAAGCAGGGCTGCCCTGCTGAGCCCAGCCTCAACCGGTGGTCTTCAGTGGGCCACACTCATAAGCATGAGAATAAGTGCTGACCGTCATGTGCCACTGAGTGTTTGTGGCGGTTGTCCAGCAAAGCTGAACGATTAGTGCCATTTTGGGGTCAGGTCTGAATGAGTTACAGCCCAATTCCATGATATAAAAGACTTCATGGAGACACTAATATTTTGAAGATTGTGCAAGCTAGACTGCCATTGGTTTTCCTGGGGGAGGAGTTTTTGTTGTGTGCGTGTGCGTGTGTGTGTATGGTGTGTATGTGGGGTGTGTGTATATGAGTGGTGTGCATGTAGTGTGTGTGGTGTGTGTGTACGGTGTGCATATGTGGTGTGAGTATGTGATATGAGTGAGTTATATATGGTGTGTACATATGGTGCGTGTGTGTGGTGAGATTGTGTGTGTGTGTGGTGTGTGTGAGGTATGTACGGTATGTATGTGTTGTGTGAGAGTGTGTGTGTGTGTGTGTGTGTGTGTATGTTTGGTGGGGAGAGGACATGATCTCCGGTCAGGGCTCAGGCAAATGGCCTGCACAAGGTGAGGGGCCGGTTTCCCACCCAACGTCACCCTGAATGGAGGTCCTCCTAGACTTTACAGACGAGGCGGCTTGACACTGCAGCATCATTAGTAGTCGTCCTCCAGTCCTGTAAGCCTTCTGCTTATGGAACAGTTGCTGCCTATGGGTAGATTCTGATTTTGTCTTTCCTCTGTTGGGTAGAGGTAAGGCCATTGTCCCGTCTCCATTCTGATGCCACAGCAGGTACTGTCGCCGGTGAATCAGGGTTTCCAAGCATTACAGACTTTCTGGTCCGCCCATAATTTAAGTACAACTTTGTGGTGTAAAGATCCTGATTTGCCCTGAGTTTACACGCCAGGAAGTGGTTTCCTTCCCCAGAGGCATAAAGCACTGCGAATAGGGACCTGAGGGCCCAGCACAGGTGTCCACAGCAGTCAGCCACCAGCCAGGAAAAGCCATGATGTGAGCAGTGGGCCGAGGTGTGGAGGGCAGGCCACAGCCCATGCAGGTCCACCATTAGAACTCAGAGAAAGAGGAGGCGAGGCAGCTTCACAAGGTTCCACCCTCTGGTTTGATGGGGTAGGTAGAAGCCTCCGGAGGCTTCCTGTGGGGCATTGACAGCTGGCTTTGGCCAATCACTGCGGGCTCCCCTTCCCCCCGTTGCTGCCCACTTGGACATGGTGGGTGACTGGGGGAATTTCTGGCCAGCTCTGGATCTCCCCTAGCTCCATGCCCTCCCCATTCCCCACCATCTCATGTCTTCCTGGGCATTGCTTTGTGCAAAGACAGAAAATACCAGAGAGTTGTCAGAAAACGCAGGGGCCCCATAGGATCCACTGGGTTTGATGTCCAAGCTTCTTCTCTGAAACTCAAAAATGGGAGCAGATTTTCAGCAGCCGCTCCAACTCCTTTCGATATGATGAAATAACAAGAAGCAGTTGCCCTGTGACATCTGACACAGAACGTTTCTTTTTCTAGTTTACCCAAATAACAAGATAGTTTTATTTATAATGAGATAAACGGAAAGGATGCTCAGTAAGGCTTGGAGTCATTATAGAGCTCTTTCTATGTTAATGGCGATGACGAGAATGCAGAAATGGCTGTCACAGATTGAAAAGGGTGATGTTAAATATGCCTGTTGCAATGTAGCCAAGGTGGAAGGCCCCATTTCAATAAGGAGGATGAACAAGCAGTGTATGACTTTCGTGTTTCCTGGAGAAAAGGGTGTTTGTGGCCCTCTGAGCCCCCTCCCCAGAGTCCTTCCAGCAATTGCTCTGTTCTTACGTCAGGCATTTGCTCCTTTAGGCCTAGTGCAGGTGTTCCTGGGGATGACCCCAGGGATCTTATGGGATGCAAACCTCAGGTGGTCGGCCTGGACCCCAGCAGGCCTGGGAGGAGACAGACCACAGTCTAAGGGGCCAAGGAAGGGACCTGACATTGAAGACAGGGCAGCTGACTCCATGCTGGGCCAGGGGTGAAGCCATGGGATTGACTCAAGTAGATGACAGAAAATTAGTTCCAAACTGGCTTAAGCAGAAGGGATTCGATGTGGCTTGATTTGGGCTTAAAGGACGCCATAAGAGTGCCATTTCTCGTTTTTCCTGCTTTGCACTCCATTCTCTCCCATGTTGGGTCTTGTCTCAGGCTCCCCGTCATGGTTAGACCCTTGCCCCTGGCAGTGCAGCCACATCCTGGCAGGCTCTGGGGAAAGAGGGACAGTCCCTTTCTAGGGCATCCAGGAACGTGTCATTGCCTACCTTTGACTCTGGCCTGTGTGCCCATCCCTAAAACAACCAGCGTGCCAGTCGAAATGCAGTGCTCCGGTTGGCCAGCCCTGGGCCGTGGACTCCACCTGAATCACATGGTCCCCAAATGATGGTCCTGCATCCTTGCCTGAGTCTGGTGATTCATTCTCACTGACAATGCTTGATGACGGGTAGGCAGGCGGGATGAAGCAGGGTCCAGCCCAGAGCCCACTGGGATGTTTTAGGAAGGCAAATCAGCATGGGTCCCGCAAATATGGGATTCCCACCCATATAGCTCTTAGGTCCATCCCCTTTTCTGCCTGCATTGCTGATGCCTTATTTTGAGCCCCCATTTTTCTTTTCTCCATCCGGAATCATTACTGTCTGAGACATTTTTGTGGAACACAAAACCTCAGCATGCCACTCCTCTTTCACTACCCCAGTGGTTCTCACTCCCGCAGGATGAGGCCAGAGTACTGAGTGTGATGACAGAACCTTTCCTGGATAGGCCTCTGCCCCCCTCTACAGCCTCCTCAGACCAGTCCAGGTCCTCCAAACATCGTGATTGTCCCATGCTTATGCTTTGCATGTGCATGTGCCTGAGGTGCCCAGCCACCCCTGCCGTCCAGCTAGAAAAACTCCTGTGTATCCCTCAGGACCCAGATAGTGTCACCTGTTCTGTGATGCGTCCCCCAGGTTTTCCCAGGCATTTGTCTGTGCTCAGGCTCTCTGTGCTGGCTCTTTCTTTATCGGTTTTAACAGCTGCCTTCTTGTCTCATGTCCCCAGGAGCCTGGAAGTTCCTTAAGGACTGTGTTATAAAATATTCTTTTAAATTTTTTATTACGGAACATTAGAAAACTACAGAAAATTACAAATATGTATTCAAAACCCAGATTTGATAGATAACAACAGCTTGCCACATTTGTTTTAGCTTTCTCTTTGAAGAAGTAGATATTAAAAAATACCACCAAAGCCCCGATTCCCCCGTTCCCTTTCCTTCCGCTCCCAGGCTCCTGCAGTTGGATGGAATCTCTATTCAACATTATGCTCTTGAGAATTATCCATGTTGATTTATGTAAATATGTTTTGCTCATTTGTACCATAATGGAGGGCTTTTGATTTTAAGAATAAACTGTAGTTTACTTATCCTTTTTCTCCTCCCAATGAATGGCTCTGTTTTTGATTTTTCAATGTTATAAACGTGCTACAGGGAATGTTCTTGCATGTGTCTCCTGAGATCACAGGCAGGAAGGTATCAGCAGATAACCCAGTGGTAGAATTGTTGGCTCATAAGTATGTAGAGTCCATGCATCCTCACCTTAAATAAACTTTGACTGAGTTCTCACCAGGGTGTTGTACCTGCTCACATGCCCCCAAGGGATTTCAGTTCTGAGATACCCTCAAACCTCACCAACACTGACTGTTAGGAGACTTTTCAATGTTTGTTCCTCTGCGTAGAAGAGAAGGAAGTTTTGTTTCATTCTCCTTGCCCCATGACCTCAACCTTTTGTCTTTTCTCTCTCTCTTTTTTAAAAAAATTTATTTATTTATTGTTTTTGGCTGTGCTGGGTCTTTGTTGTTGTGCGCAGGCTTTCTCTAGTTGCGGTGAACCGGGGCTACTCTTCACTGTGGTGCAAGGGCTTCTCATGGCGGTGGCTTCTCTTGTTGCGGAGCATGGGCTCTAGGCGTGTGGGCTCAGTAGTTGTGGCTCGAGAGCTCTAGAGCACAGGCTCAGTAGTTGTGGCGTGTAGGCTTAGTTGCTCCACGGCATGTGGGATCTTCCCAGACCAGGGCTAGAACCCGTGTCTCCTGCGTTGGCCAGGTGGATTCATAACCATTGTGCCACCAAGGAAGCCCTCAACCTCTTTTCATATGTTTGTTGGTCATTCAGATTTTCCCTTCTGTGAGCTGTCGGTTTTCTTAGTGGCTTGTTTGTCGCTCTGTGTCCTGGAGCTGACTCCTTCGTCTGCTGTACACACCATGTCTTATCCATCAGTGTGTCCCTGCATCCCTGCATCTCCCTCAGGGCCAGACCCAGGCTGCCTCTGGCGAATGTTTGCCGGAGAGTGAGGAGGTGAACCAGGGGAAGCAGAGAAGCCAGCCCAACTGTACGACTGGGATGGAGGAGATGGGTCTCCCTGGGCTAGAATCTGAGTGAACAGAAAGTTAGCGATGGCCAGTTAGGGCAGGAGGGTGGAAGTTGAGACCCTGAGAAGGGATTTGAGCCAAGGGTCCAAGGCTGTGCTTTAAAGAAAGCCTCTTGGGGAGTGGGGTGGGGAGGAGAAGCTGGGGAAGGGACTTAGCAGGAGCAGCTGACCCACCCGGTGAGGACTGAGGACATCACAGCCTCCCAGAGGCCAGAAGAAGGGGTCAGGGAGGCTGCCCAGTCCAGTGACCCTTCTCAACTCCACCCTCCACAAAGCAAAGAGTCTCTGGGTCTTCCTGACAACAGTTGACAACAGTTCCTCCCAAGACCTCCCTAAGGTCCTTCGGGGCAGTAAGAAATGAGCTAGGCTCTCAGTCCTCTTCCCAAGGTGAACCCATTAGCAACGATCCTCAAGACTCACATCTAGACATTTTATTTCCAATTTTTTCCCATCTTGCTCCTGTGCTGAGTCTTTCAGCAGGCTCCCAGGCTCTCTACATTTGGACACACACTTGAGGGAGGGCAGCGCCTGGGTGTTCCACGGAGATAGTGAGGGCTGGCCCTGTGTTCCAGCACTCACCCTGGGAGAAGTGGGGACTGGAGTCCTGAGTCCTAATCATGTCTTTATTAGCGAAGACACACTTGCAGCCACAGTTCAACTCTCATCTATGTGTGAATGATTCTTTAAGTAAATAAAGTTCAGAATAAGCTTTGAGAGGGCAGGGATCATAGCTGACAGTGTCCCAGCACCTTCAGTACACCTGGCACATAGGAGAGCTCACTAATAATTTATTCAGTAAATGAATGAAAAGACCAGAACACCCAACACTCCAGAGATGGCAGTTCTCCCCGAGTTTGTCTATATAGAATTGCAGTTCAGTTAAAATATCATCAGGGTCTTATTTTATTTTTTAAACACTTAATCAAATTATTCTTAAAGTTCATCTAAAATCATGAACATAGAACAGCCAAGAAAATCCTGAGATGAAAAATTTCCACGAATTAAACTTCCTTCATATAATAAAACCTATCATAAAGGGACAGTAATTGAAAGAATATGGTACTGGTCCAGAAATGGATATATTAATGGATGATATTAAAATGCAGAAATATATTCAAGTAATATTAGAATTTTGGTCATAATAAAAAGGGCATATCAAAATAGCGGAACAATGATTATCTAGTTGATGGTGTTGCAACCTCTGCCAGAATATTTGGAAAACCAGAGCAGTTAAACCTTGGCTTCACTCCACGCACAAAAATAAGCTCCAGGTTCCAGGGGAGTTTTCTAGAGTGCATTTCCAGTTCCCACTGGACCAGCCTGCATTGTTCCTTACCTCTAGCGCCTCTCAATAGAGGGGTCTTGGGCCCATCCCCACTTCCGTGGCCTGTCGTGAAAGGCCACTGCTCCTGATGGGTGTGGGTCGCTGGGTCCACACTTGCCCTTTCTTCTCAGGAGGTTGCAGTCCTGTATGGGTGTGAGGGTTTGGGGGGGCTGATTAAAGAAAAAGATACGACCACAAGAGGCAGTAACACACAGTAAGCTTTGTTGGGTGATGCTCGGACAGGGTTGCGTGTGGGGGAAAGGAGTCCATTGTAGCAGGAGCCTGGCCAGAAGGCATGGCAGCTCAGGGTTGCTACTCAAGGGGAGGAGGGCAAGGGAACTCCCCAGGAGAGAAGGGAAGTGAGAGGGGGCTTATGTATCTGGTGAGGTCTCTTAGCAGCTTGGGGCCTTGTGACTGCAAAGCCCCATCCTGTCAGTAGGTAACAGCTGCTGGGTGAAGTGGTCTGCAAAGCAGTCATTCTCTAAATGGCTAAAAGGTGCTTGTTTGGACTATATTAACAATAATTGGATGTGTAAAAATTTGAATTTAGCATTGGCAGGCTTTTGAGCTAAGGGGTCTTAGCTTGCAATGAAGAAATAAAACAATGTGGAGGCCAGCACACAGAGGCCATCTTGTGCTCATTTATGTAACAGGTCCCCATCAGCGACTTCAGTGGTGGTGACTGGTGGGGTACCCCGCCCTTGTCAGAGGAGCTGTGTATGAGCAGACCCTGTGAGTAGGGCCCAGAAGCTGGGATTCTTTTTTTTTTTTAAAGCTCCCCAGGTGATTCTAATGTTTTAGGCTGCACTGGAAACCACAGACATAGGTCAGTGGTCCTCAGACCTAGCTGCCTATTAGACTATTTGGGTGGAGGTGAGAGTGGTGATAGCTTCCAGCACATATTAAAACCTGGACCCCATTCCCCGAAATTCTAATTCTATATCAGGGCACAGGTAGTTCTTCACCTCTCAGATGAGTGTGACATGCAGCCAAGACTGAGAACCCCGCCATGGGGCCTGGGGAGGGGGAGCTGGTGAGGCGTCTACCGGGAGGGCCACAGTGCCCACAAAGACAGGGAGTGACAGTGTCCAGTTACTGGCTGCTTACACACTGCACATGCCAGGCATTGTACTGCTTGCATGATCTCCTGTGTCCTTGCATCATGTCAGACAGGAAGCCACCCCACACGGCCTTCCACTCCCTCCTGTTTCCTTCTCCATGTCACTCAGGCTTTGCCAAGAGTTTTCCTTGACTGACAGTCACACTGACCAGAACTGGGGTTACCTGCAGTGGTCATGTCTGCTCACCTCCCACTCCTTCCATGGTGTCTGAAAGAGCTCGTCCTTTGCCTGTAGAGCTGAAAGGCACTGGAATAACTGGCACATCTTCCCATTGCCCAGATTGAGGCCTTGTCTCTCATACCTCTGGACGTGCACCTTACCCACTTCCTCTCACAGGCCAGGTGGGCTCTGCTCAGCCTTCTGGCTGCTCCACAGATAAAGAATCTGGCCTCAGATTCCCACGTAGCCATTGTACTGTTCCATGGGATGCAGATAGCCGAGTGGTAAGGTCCCTCTCCAAACCAAACTGAGGAACGTGCATAGTATGTCCTCTACGTGCAGGGCCCGAGACTCAGCCTTGCACACCCCCCCACTCCTGGCTGCTCCAGAGCCCATATTCTGCTGAGTCCCGGGCAGTTCCCAAGTCCCTTCCCAGAGAGATCCAGGCTGGGCAGGGAGGGAGGGAAGCCAAGTCCCTCTGTGCTTGTCTCCCTTCCCTCCTCACCTGCCCAGCTCCTTGCTGTCACACGTGTTTACCCAAGCATGGCACCAATACCAAGAGTGGAGTCTGACCTTTACAGAAAGGAATAATTTGATTTCCCGGGGAAGGTAGTGAACATCAGAAAGACTTTAGCAGTATCAAAGCAGCGTATCAATTAAATATCTGCCTAAGAGTCCTCTCTGGGTTTCCATATTCCGAAAGGCTCATGATAAAATTAACTCCAAAGTTACTGACTGAGAAATGTACAATCACTGTCTTGCTGGTACAATAAAATGGGATGGATTGTTTAGGCATTTAATTGGCATCGGACAACAGGCTGTTAAGTAGACATCAATTACGGCAGAGCTCTAATTGACATTTGATAAGCGTTCTGACTGATCACCAGTGTTTGCCCTGCCAAATTAAATGGCTCGGTGGATGGTGAACTCTGTGCTTGACGGCCGGGAGGGGGCTTATAAAAGGGCTGTGAGTGCCTGGTGGCCTCCGGGGGCAGGGGCTGTATCCAGAACACCCTTCCTCTCATTCAGAAACACTTCTGAGAGCCAAGTGATTGCTTTCTGGCCTTGAGTTTTCTTCAAATATTGCCTCTGGGAAAAGAGATGGCTCTCCTGCTGGAACCAGGCTTTGCCTGCCTCACATGCAGCCATCTTCCCATTTTCCGTCTTTCCTTCTCAGCCCACTCAGCCCCAATTTTGAGTCCAATTTCTGTGGGCTTTACAATCAGACCTATTTGAATGCTAAGCCTGGCTCCACCACTTCAAAGCTGTGAGCCCTGAGCAGTTCGTCTGTTTTCTCTGGACCTCATTTTCCTTCTCGGTGCAACAGGGACATTGCCTCAGTGTCAAGACCATTGGGAGAAAAGTGCTGGCCAAATTCTTAGCACAGAGGAGGCGCTCAGCATGTTTTAGTTCCTCTTTTTCTCTCTCCTCTCTTTCCCTTGTGCTCCCCTATTCCTACTCCTGGGCTATGGTTTTGTTCCACTCTGTTGCACTGTGGCCCGGATACGATCTTTCCTAATGCTCCATCTTAGCTGAGACCCAGCTTTGACAACTACCAGAGAAGCAGAGGGACTTGGGCTCGGGATTTAAACCCTGGTTCTGCCACTCATGAGCTGTGTGACATTGAACTAGTTACTTCACTTCCCTGTTGTTTGGTTTTCTCATCTGTGTTGTGGGGATAATTGACAATAATTACCTTCTAGAGTTAATGGAATGACTTAGGATGATGTCTGTGCTTTTAAGGGCCCAATGTATAATACATTGCCTGTTGTAATCATCAGGCCCATTCGTCTAGGGTGAAGCCATTGAACTTGATTCTCTTATTCAGTAACCAACTCTTGAGTGTATTCAGGCTTCCACAGTCCCTTGTTTCCAGATGGCAGCATGCCAAGTGGCCTCATTCCATCTTCTTAACCTCCTTTCACTTGAGGGCTGCTGGATCAGTTCAAATAGACTCTGGCTGCTATACGTGGCAACTGCATGGCATACGTTTTTGTTTTTTTAATTTAATTTTATTTATTTCTTATACATCAGGTTCTTCTTAGTTATCTATTTTATACATATATTAGTGTATATATGTCAATCAAAGTCTCCCAATTCATCCCACCATCACCACCACCCCCTGCCACTTTCCCCCCTTGGTGTCCATGTTTGTTCTCTACATCTGTGTCGCGATTTCTGTCCTGCAAACTGGTTCAATGCACCATTTTTCTAGGTTCCACATATATGCGTTAATATACGATATTTGTTTACTCTTTCTGACTGACTTTACTCTGTATGACAGTCTCTAGATCCACCCACGTCTCTACAAATGACCCAATTTCGTTCCTTTTTATGACTGACTAATATTCCATTGTATATATGTACCACATCTTCTTTATCCATTCTTCTGTCGATGGGCATTTAGGTTGCTTCCATGACCTGGCTATTGTAAATAGTGCCACAGTGAACATTGGGGTGCATGTGTCTCTTTGAATTATGGTTTTCTCTGGGTATATGCCCAGTAGTGGGATTGCTGGGTCATATGGTAATTCTATTTTTGGTTTTTAAGGAACCTCTATACTGTTCTCCATAGTGGCTGTATCAATTTACGTTCCCACCAACAGTGCAAGAGGGTTCCCTTTTCTCCACACCCTCTCCAGCATTTGTGGTTTGTAGGTTTTCTGATGATGGCCATTCTAACTGGTGTGAGGTGATACCTCATTGTAGTTTTGATTTGCATTTCTCTAATAATTAGTGGTGTTGAGCAGCTTTTCATGTGCTTCTTGGCCATCTATATGTCTTCTTTGGAGAAATGTCTATTTAGGTCTTCTGCCCGTTTTTGGATTGGGTTGTTTGTTTTTTTAATATTGAGCTGCATGAGGTGTTTATATATTTTGGAGATTAATCCTTTGTTGATTCATTTGCAAATATTTTCTCCCATTCTGAGGGTTGTCTTTTCATCTTGTTTGTAGTTTCCTTTGCTTTGCAAAAGCTTTTAAGTTTCATTAGGTCCTATTTGTTTATTTTTGTTTTTATTTCCATTACTCTAGGAGGTGGATCAAAACAGATCTTGCTGTGATTTATATCAAAGAGTGTTCTTCCTATTTTTTCCTCTAAGAGTTTTACAGTGTCTAGTCTTACATTTAGGTCTCTAATCCATTTTGAGTTTATTTTTGTGTATGGTGTTAGGGAGTGTTCTAATTTCATTGTTTTACATGGAGCTGTCCAGTTTTCCCAGCACCACTTATTGAAGAGGCTGTCTTTTCTCCATTGTATATCCTTGCCTACTTTGTCATAGATTAGTTGACCATAGGTGTGTGGGCTTATCTCTGGGCTTTCTATCCTGTTCCCTTGATCTATATTTCTGTTTTTGTGCCAGTAAAATATTGTCTTGATTACTGTAGCTTTGTAGTATAGTCTGAAGTCAGGGAGTCTGATTCCTCCAGCTCCGTTTCTTTCTTTCAAGACTGCTTTGGCTATTCGGGATCTTTTGTGTCTCCTTACAATTTTTAAGATTTTTTTTTTGTTCTAGTTCTGTAAAAAATGCCACTGGTAATTTGATAGAGATTGCATTGAATCTGTAGATTGCTTTGGGTAGTATAGCCATTTTCACAATATTGATTCTTCCAATCCAAGAACATGGTATATCTCTCCATCTGTCTGCATCATCTTTGATTTCTTTCATCAGTGTCTTATACTTTTCTGAGTACAGGTCTTTTACCTCCATAGGTAGGTTTATTCCTAGGTATTTTATTCTTTTTGTTGCAATGGTGAATGGGATTGTTTCCTTAATTTCTCTTTCCGATCTTTCATTGTTAGTGTATAGGAATGCAAGAGCTTTCTGTGCATTAATTTTGTATCCTGCAACTTTACCAGATTCATTGATTAGCTTTAGTAGTTTTCTGGTGGCATCTTTAGGATTCTCTGTGTATAGTATCATGGCATCTGCAAATAGTGACAGTTTTTCTTCTTCTTTTCCAATTTGTATTCCTTTTATTTCTTTTTCTTCTGTGATTGCCATGGCTAGGACTTCCAAAACTATGTTGAATAATAGCGGTGAGAGTGGACATCTTGTCTTGTTTCTGATCTTAGAGGAAATGCTTTCAGTTTTTCACCATTGAGAATGATGTTTGCTGTGGGTTTGTCGTATATGGCCTTTATTATGTTGAGGTAGGTTCCCTCCATGCCCACTTTCTGGACAGTTTTCATCATAAATGGGTGTTGAATTTTGTCCAAAGCTTTTTCTGCATCTATTGAGATGATCATATGGTTTTTATCCTTCAATTTGTTAATATGGTATATCACACTGATTGATTTATGTATATTGAAGAATCCTTGAATACCTGGGGTAAATCCCACTTGACTGTGGTGTATGATCCTTTTAATGTGTTGTTGGCTTCTGTTTGCTAGTATTTTGTTGAGGATTTTTGCATCGCTATTCATCAGTGATAATTGGTCTGTAATTTTCGTTTTTTGCAGTATCTTTGTCTGGTTTTGGTATCAGGGTTATGGTGGCCTCATATAATGAGTTTGGGAATGTTCCTTCCTCTGCAATTTTTTTGGAAGAGTTTGAGAAGGATGGGTGTTAGCTCTTCTCTAAATAGGTGATAGAATAATAGGTGATAGAATTTCATAGAATTCACCTGTGGAGCCATCTGGTCCTGGACTTTCATTTGTTGGAAGATTTTTAATCACAGTTTCAATTTCATTACTTGTAATTGGTCTGTTCATATTTTCTATTTCTTCCTTGTTCAGTCTTGGAAGGTTATACCTTTCTAAGAATTTGTCCATTTCTTCCAGGTTGTCCATTTTATTGGCATAGTGTTCCTTGTAGTAGTCTCTTAGGATGCTTTGTATTTCTGCAATGTCTGTTGTAACTTTTCCTTTTTCGTTTCTAACTTTATTGATTTGAGTCCTCTCCCTCTTTTTCTTGATGAATCTGGCTAAAGGTTTATCAATTTTGTTTATCTTCTCAAAGAACCAGCTTTTAGTTTCATTGATCTTTGCTATTGTTTTGTTTGTTTCTCTTTCATTTATTTCTGCTCTGATCTTTATGATTTCTTTCCTTCTACTAACTTTGAGTTTTGTTTTTTCTTCTTTCTCTGGTTCTTTTAGGTGTAAGGTTAGATTGTTTATTTGAGATTTTTGTTGTTTCTTGAGGTAGGCTTGTATTGCTATAAACTTCCCTCTTAGAACTGCTTTTGCTGCATCCCATAGGTTTTGGATCATTGTGTTTTCATTGTCATTGTCTCTAGGTATTCTTTGATTTCCTCTTTGATTTCTTCAGTGATCTCTTGGTTATTTAGTAACATACTGTTTAGCCTCTATGTGTTTGTGTTTTTTACATTTTTTTCCCTGTAATTGATTTCTAATCTCATAGCGTTGTGGTCAGAAAATATGCTTGATATGATTTCAATTTTCTTAAACTTACTGAGGCTTGATTTGTGACCCAAGATGTGATCTATCATGGAGAATGTCCACAGGCACTTGATAAGAAAGTTTAATCTGCTGTCCTGTAAATATCAATTAAATCTAACTGGTCTATTGTGTCATTTAAAGCTTGTTTCCTTATTAATTTTCTGTTTGGATGATCTGTCCATTGGTGTAAGTGAGGTGTTAAAGTCGCCCACTATTATTGTGTTACTGTCAATTTCCTCTTTTATAGCTGTTAGCAGTTGCCTTATGTATTGAGGTGCTCCTATGTTGGATGCATATATATTTATAATTGTTATATCTTTTTTTTGGATTGATTCCTTGATCATTATGTAGTGTCCTTCCTTGTCTCTTGTAACATTCTTTACTTTAAACTCTATTTTATCTGATATGAGTATTGCTACTCCACTTTCTTTTGATTTCCATTTGCATGGAATATCTTTTTCCATATGCTCACTTGCAGTCGGTATGTGTCCCTGGGTCTGAAGTGGGTGTTTGTACACAGCATATATATGGGTCTTGTTTTTGTATCCATTACACAAGCCTGTGTCTTTTGGTTGGAGCATTTAATCCATTCACGTTTAAGGTAATTATCGATATGTATGTTCCTGTTACCATTTTCTTAATTGTTATGGGTTTGTTTTTGTAGGTCCTTTTCTTCTCTTGTGTTTCCCACTTAGAGAAGTTGCTTTAGCATTTGTTGTAGAGCTGGTTTGGTGGTGCTGAATTCTCTTAGCTTTTGCTTGTCTGTAAAGCTTTTGATTTCTCCATCAAATCTGAATGAGATCCTTGCCGGGTAGAGTAATCTTGGTTGTAGGTTCTTCCCTTTCATCACTTTAAATATGTCATGCCACGCCCTTCTGGGTTGTAGAGTTTCTGCTGAGAAATCAGCTGTTAACCTTATGGGGATTCCCTTGTGTGTTATTTGTCGTTTTTCCCTTGCTGCTTTCAGTAATTTTTCTTTGTCTTTAATTTTTGCCAATTTGATTACTGTGTGTCTCGGCGTGTTTCTCCTTGGGTTTATCCTGTATGGGACTCTCTGTGCTTCCTGGACCTGGGTGGCTATTTCCTTTCCCATGTTAGGGAAGTTTTCAACTATAATGTCTTCAAATATTTTCACAGGTCCTTTCTTTCTCTCTTCTCCTTCTGGGACCCCTATAATGCAAATGTTATTGTGTTTAATGTTGTCCCAGAGATCTCTTAGGCTGTCTTCATTTCTTTTCATTCTTTTTTCTTTATTCTGTTCCATGGCAGTGAATTCCACCATTCTGTCTTCCAGGTCACCTATCCGTTCTTCTGCCTCAGTTATTCTGCTGTTGATTCCTTCTAGTGTATTTTTCATTTCAGTTAATTTTTGTTCATCTCTGCTTGTTTGTTCTTTAATTTTTCTAGATCTTTGTTAAACATTTCTTGCATCTTCTCGATCTTTGCCTCCATTCTTTTTCCGAGGTCCTGGATCATCTTCACTATCATTATTCTGAATTCTTTTTCTGGAAGGTTGCCTATCTCCACGTCATTTAGTTGCTTTTCTGGGGTTTTATCTTTTTCCTTCATCTGGTACAAAGTCCTCTGCCTTTTCATTTTGTTTATCTTTCTGTGAATGCGGTTTTTGTTCCACAGGCTGCAGAATTGTAGTTCTTTTTGCTTCTGCTGTCTGCCCTCTGGTGGATGAGGCTATCTGTCATGCTTTGTTAAGAGCATATTTGTGTGTGTGTGTTTGTGTGTTTATACTCGTATATTAGCATGCATCTGATTAATAGTTAGTGAGTCCTAGTTCTCTTACAGTGTAAGAAAAATGTGACTCTTTCTTCGCTACCAGTTGGCATTTTATTCTAAAATATCACTTGGGAATTTAGATTGCTGATGGAACTAGGTCAATTTGATGAAAACTAACTTATTGAATGGCTAATTTGCCAAAAGCCAATTCACCAAAAGTTAATTTGCTGAAAATAAATTTGATGAATCATTAAAACACTGAATGACCAGTTCACTGAAAACTGTCAAACCCTCAACCCCGTTTAGGAGTGGTGGCTGTAGATGTTTTGCTGTCGGAGCAAGAAGCACATGTAGAGAAGACTCATAAGCAAAGGCAAGGGTTAGGCAAAGATCCTTAAAAATAAAGAAGCTAGGAACCATGAGATGAAGGGAAAGTCTATCCGTTTACAGTTAAATAACAGCTTTTGAACAGTGAAACATACAAGGATTCCATATGCAGTTGACCTGGGCAGGTTGCTCTGTGATTAAATGGCTGCAAGAAAGCTATGATGAAACTAAAACAAAAATTAATTCTCAAAAATTTATTACTCAGTCATTTACAGATTGGCTTTGGCAAACTGATTTTCAGTGAATCAGTCTATTTTCTTCCCCAGTATGACCTTAGCCTGAGACTGATGTGAGAATGTGGCCAATTGGGAGAGGCCATCCGTCCATCCATAGAAAACAAGGGACTGATGGTGGCCTCTGGTCTGCCTCTGCATCTCAGCTAGGGCTGGGGCAGGGGAACCTGGGGCTGGGGATCAGGGTCAAAGAGGCTGTGCCTCTGGGTGGTGGTAGGATTGGTGATTAAGCCAGTAGTGGTCCTCTGTTCTGGGGGCATGCTTAGAAGGATGCCAGACCCAGCCACTGCTAAGAATGGGACAGGCAGAAGCTCAGAATTGACCTGGGCCCAAGGCAGTAGGCAGGACTGTGGGGGGGGGGGACCCTCTACAGCCCCAGACCTTCTATGAGGAGCAAATCAGCATTGGCAGAGGCCTGGGGACAGCCCCAGCACAACAGGCTATGCTAGGAACCCCAGGTTCCCTGAATGTAGGCTCATTTATTGAGTAAAAAAAAAAAAAATCTATTATGTGCCCATAATGGTAAAACGAAATAATTTTAGCTGAATATATTGAGCATTTACTGTGTCCTAGAACTATGCTAAGCACTTGTGTGCATTAATCATGTGAGCAACTCCATAAAGGAGTTGCCATTTTTATTTCCATTTAACAAAGAACCGAGGCTCAGAGATATTAAGAAGTTTGCACAAGGTCACAGAGCTAACAAGAGTCAGAGGTTGTCTTCACATCTAGCTCTGTCTGGTCCCAGATATATGCTCTTAACTCAAAAATGTTTATGTAATTATATTAATACATGTAAATATATATACATGTTTGTATCCTTTCTTTTAAAAATACATATGATGTAATATACTGTTCTTCCTTTTACTCTTCATTTAAAAACATGCATTGGAGTTCTTTCTATGTAAGCACATATAAATACCACATTCTTTTTAAAAAACTGAGTGGTATTCCATTGTGTAGATCTGTTGAATCATAATTTATTTAAACAAATACGAGAGTTCCAATTGCTATATTTGACAGTTCTTGGTATTACTCATCTCTTTAAGTTTAGCCGTTCTGGTGGGTGTGAAATCATATTTCATTGTGGTTTTAATATACAATTGCTTGATGACTAATGAAATTGAATACATTTCCATATGTCTATTGGGCATTTTTCCATACTTTGTGCCCATTCAGGAGTCTTTCCCATTTTTCTATTGTGGTGTATTATTTTTATTTGCTCGTAGTAGATCTTGATATATTCTAGATTCAAGTCTGTTGTTACTCACATATGTATATTGCAGAAGTTCTTCTCTCATCCTCTGACCTGTTTTTGATTCTCTTAATAGTATCTTTTGGAGAACAAGAGTTCTCAATTTTAATCAGGTTCAACTTAGCAGTTGTTTCCTTTAAAGTTAGTGCCTTTTGGGTCCTGTTTAAGAAATGATTCTTTACACCAAGATAATGAAGAAGTTTCCCCATATTATCTTCTAGAAGTTTTATTGTTTTTTGTTTTTATTTAAGTGTACAATCCACATATGTTTAATTTTTGTTGATGGTATAGAGGTCAAGATTCAACTTTTCCAAATGTTTATCGAATTGACCCAACACCAGGTTGATTAAAAGAACATTATTTTTCCCTGTGCTATACAAAGTTACCTGTGTTAGAAACCAAGGAGTCATATTGGATTGCCTGTTTCTGGACTCCATATTCTGTTCCATTAGTTTAATTACTGCCTTAATTATTTTGGCTTTCTACGTCTTTACGCTGAGTAGCTTTTATTATTCCATCTGGTTCTTCTTCAAGAGATTCTTCACTTTTCTTGGCCCTTTGCATTTCTATATAAATTTTAAAATTGTCTTGCCAACTTCCAAGCTGAATTAGAAAATCCTGCTGAAATTTTGGTAGAGTCCATGAATATGGTATATCCCTCCATTTATTTAGGTGATCTTCAATTTCTCACAGTATTTTGTAGTTTTCTGCGAAAACTAGAGTTCTTGTACCTTCTTTGTTAAATTTATTTTCAGGTTTATTTTTTACCATACTATAATTGGAGTATTTTAAAATTTCCTTATCTACTTGCTCATTGGAATGTAAAACTACAACTACAACTACTTTTTGTGGGTTGATCATGTATCCAGTGACTTTGCTAAATGTATGTATTTATTTATTTATTTTTGCAGTACGCGGGCCTCTCACTGTTGTGGCCTCTCCCATTGCGGAACACAGGCTCCGGATGCGCAGGCTCAGCAGCCATGGCTCATGGGCCCAGCCGCTCTGCGATTTGTATGAATTTTGATTCTGTGTTTATAAGAGAGATTAACTTGTGATTTCCTTTCTTATAAAGACTGTCAGATTTTGTAATCAAAGGTTGTACTTGCTACATAGAGCAACATGTAGGGAAGTGTTTCCTATTTGCTGTTTTCTGGAAGAGTTTGGGTGTGACTGGCATTATTTCTCTTTAAATATTTGGAAGAGGTCACCAGTGCAGCTGTCTGGGCCTGAAGTTTTCTTTGAGGGAATATTTTTGGTTATGGATTTAATTTCTTTAAAATGCATAGTACAATTCATATTTCCTATTTTGGGGGTGTTTTCTTAGATATTTATCCTTTTCACCTAAATATTTAAATTTATTGTCCAAAGGTTGTTCATTATTTCTACTTATTTTCTTTTTAACGCCTGGCAGATATGTAGTCATTTCCCTTTTTCATTCTTGATATTGATTTCTTGTACCTTCCCTTTGCCCCCCATGATTAGTTTTCTTAGGGATTTATAAATTTCATTAAAGCTTTCAAGAAGCAAGCTTTGTTTTTGAACTTTGGTTCTCTTGAATTTTCTCTGTTCTACATTTGCTTTCTATTTTATTAATTTCTGTTCTTTATTATTTTCTTTCAATTAACCCCTGGTAATTGATTTTTAATTTTCTCTGTTCTACATTTGCTTTCTATTTTATTAATTTCTGTTCTTTATTATTTTCTTTCAATTAACCCCTGGTAATTGATTTTTAATCCCCATGAGAACCTTTACCCCATGATAACCTTTACCTTTTATTTATTACCTTTACCTTTTAATAAGTTAAAGAATATTTAACTTATTTATTTTTAATATAATTGTTGATATGGGTTTAAATCTGTCATCCTAATGGCTTTTTTCTATTGGTTTCAGCAGTTCTATGTTCCTTTCCCTATGTTTTCTTGCTTTCTTATAGATTCATCAAGTGGTTTAAATTTTTTCCCTTCTTTATTAGTTTGATGGCTTTTATATTCTTTTACTGTTTTTTAAATGGTTATCTTAGACATTACAGTAGGCATCCTTAATTTTTTAAACTCTAATAAATTATCTTTCATTTCTCAGTAATTCAAGGGCTTTAGGATACTTTAGCTTAATGTTTTTCTTGCCTTTTTTACTGTTTTCCTCATGTATCTTAATTGCATGTATATTCTTAAACCTCACATGATGTCATTATTATTGTTGTTTCATACAGTCAGTATTCATTTAGATCTGTCTGTCTATATGTATGTACACTGTATATCCTTTCTAATTCTCTTTGTTTTTTTTTTTTTTCTGGAAATCCGTGCTTCCATTTAGAATTATTTTTCTTCTGCTTGAAGAACTTTCTTTAGTGTTTCATCTGATGTAGATGTTTAGTTTTTGATTATCTGAAAAAATGTCTGTATTTTGTCTTTACTGTGAAGGACATAAAGGATTTTTATGCTGGTATAACATTCTTAGCTGTCAGTTAGTACTTTGCATATATCATTCCACTATTTCAGAATTCTCCTCCTTGTTTCCATTGGGAAGCAGCAATCCTATTTCTCCTTGATAATCAGGATCAGGTAACCCAGTCTGTATAGTTAGTCCCCTTTGTTGCTTGCTGGTTTAATAGCATGAGGAGCTGTGGGAATCTTAACTCCCAGTGTCTCCGGTGGAATAATTTCTCCTTTAGTAATTACGAGCTTGAAACCAGCAGAGCTCCACTTTGTGCCGTATTTAGACTCATACCCCTGAGTTATGCTGGGATCTGATCCTGGTAATGGGTCTTCAGGCAAGAGGGAGTGGTGGTAGTGGAGGTGTGGATCTTAAGGAGAATGAGACTCCTCTTGCAGTTAATCCTCTTGACCCCAGGTAAGGGCAAAGCTCTTTAAGCAAGGCAGAACTATGCACTCATCCCTGAGGAGTGAGGGGAGGCTTCTCTTGGCAAAGGATGACTTAGAAGGATTTGGGAATTTGAGGTGTTCGGTTTTATCCAGATCTACTCAAATGACCCCATTCTAAGGGTCCATTCCAATTATTACTCTAACTTTACCATGAGAGATCTGGTGAGGGTGTCATTCTGGTTCTTCAGGCTGCTTTTGTTTGACTCAGGAAACTGCAGAAGACTATCGCTTACCTAACAATAATTATACAACATTAAGGTGGGTGAATCAGAAAGTTATTTCCAAGTCTGAAGAGAGCAGAGACATAAACAATATAAAAAAACAAATGGTAGGGTTAAAGTATGTGTGCAACATTTGTGCTGACAATGGGCAAATACCCTCTTTAAAAAATTACTTCCATACATTGTTAAGTGTAGTAGGCAGACTCATGGACCACAAAGATATCCCCACCCTAATCCCCTGAACCGATGAATAGGTTGCTTTAGGTGACAAAAGGGCTTTGCAGGTGTGATTAATGAACCTTGAGATGGAAAGCTATGCCTGGATCATCCAGGTGGGCTTGATCTAATGCATCCTTAAAAGCAAAAGAACCTTTCCTGGTTGCAGAGAACCAGAGAGATGGCAGCGTGAGAAGGACTTGGATGGTTATTGTTGATTTTGAAGATGGAGGAAGGGGCCATAAGCCAAGAAATGTGAGTTGCCTCTAGAAGCAGGAGAAAGAAACAGATTCTCTCCTAGAACCTCCGGATAGGAACATAATCTGGCCAACGCCTTAATTTTAGCCCAGTGAGAACCATTTCTCACTTCTACCTCATAACTGTAAAATAAGTTTGCGTTATTTAAGCTACCAAGTTTGTGGTAATTTGTTATGGCAGCAATAGAAAACTAATACAGTGAGAAAAAGACAAATAACTCAACAGAAAAACAGGCAAAGGATATGAACAGGTAATTCACAGAATTAGCCAATTAACATTTGGAGAGATGCTTAATCTTACTAATGAAGCAGGTAAATGCAAATGAAAACAAGATACCATTCTTCACTCATCAAATTGGCAAATGTTAAAGCACTTGATAACACACCCTAACAGTGGGAAGTAAACACTTTTAAACATTGCTGGTTGGAGTGTGAATTTCTGTAACTTTGGGGAAAGTAATATGGTGATTAATAACATAAATAACATACAAATCCTTTGACTTAGTAAATAAATCCAGTTTTAGCTATCTTTCTCTTACAGAAGTAACAGGGCTATTTTTTTTCTCTAAACATATGAGAAAATTTGGTGTCAAAAAACTGGAACTAATCTGAAGTTTCATCTTGGGGAATGGTTAAATAAATTTTGATAAATTCATGATATGAAACATTATGCATAAGGTAATACTAACTAGAGCTCTATGCAGAGGTCTAGAAGGTGGTCCATTGTATACTGTTGACTAAATAGGTTGCAAGATAATGTCCATAATATGAATCCATTGAGATGCAAAATAATACAACAAAGCATAAAAAAAGTTTGCCTGCATATGTTTGTATACATTTCTGTTTGTATAGAGAAAGATGTGGAAAGAAACACACCAAGCAATTAACATTGATTATCTCCAGCAATGGCACTGGGGGTGAAAGGGCATGTGGGAGAGTGAGAGAGTTACATTTTTCTTCATACAACTCGATTGTCCATCTTTTTACAATGAGCACATACAACTTTTAAAGTAAACATTTAAACATTTCTAATAGAGCATTTAAGAAAGGGATAAAACCTTGCATTTTTGAACTTACACGTTTGCCCATCAGCCGGTAAATCACCCTTTCAGCTGGTGCTGGTGGCACTGCCCACTGGCCAACAGTCCAGTTTTGGCCACAGCACACCTTCTTTGTCTACACAGCAGTGTGCCTTTATGCAGCTACTTCAGCATTTTGTCCCTCTTTTATAAAAATGAGGGGAAGATGGGAAAAATGAAAGTGCAGATAAGAAGTGTAGGTTTCATAAATTTAAACCAATAGAATCAAAGGTGGAAATCGTTAGGCGTGCCAAAAGTAATAAATCTCTTACCTGAATCAGATACTCACTGGACTTGAACCAGCTGAATGTGAATTTGGTTGTGAAAGAAAAGAACAAAATTAAGGAAAAGAGGCAAAGATCTTTTATGTCTTTTAGGACACATAACTGGGGGTTACATGATATATTTATTTACCCTCTCCAAGATGGAACCACCTCTAAACACACTTAAAATATATAGGTCTGTTGCAGGTTTTTCTCACATTACACTTTTTATTTCTT
The DNA here is from genome assembly GCF_949987515.2 of Delphinus delphis. Classification (NCBI taxonomy): domain Eukaryota; kingdom Metazoa; phylum Chordata; class Mammalia; order Artiodactyla; family Delphinidae; genus Delphinus; species Delphinus delphis. The sequence goes on along the minus strand of NC_082698.1, from coordinate 50,263,810 downwards.
CCGGTACACATTTGGTGTGTACAGTAATAACATATGCTTACCGCTTTTTCCTGCCATTTCTTTGTATACATTTCCTGATTCTCACCTCTGGTCAGGCAAGACCCTCACGTAGTCTTCAAGATGAGTAAGATAAATAGGAATAAAAAGTGCAAGGAATAGGCAAATTTCAACTATTTGTTTCCCAAAAACAGGCTCTTAAGATTCAAAAGGGCAAGCCCAAGTGAGGCAAGGTACAGAATGTATATCACAATGGTAAGACTGGAGAGAAAATGAAGGAGGAGGCCACCCCTCTCATGCCGACAGGGAACAAAGAGAAGGTGGCTGAGGCTGGAGAGGAGGAGACTAACGGGGTCTTTCTTGAGGGTCTGTGTGTATGTGATCCAGGCAGGAGGCCATGGCAGCCTTTGGTCTTTGCTTTGAGCAGGAATGAATATGCACCTTTAAAAAAAAATAAAACCAAACCAAAACAGTTTTGTTTGTTTGTCTGGAGGCAACACCAAGGTGCTCAATGACATTATGTATTCTTCAGTATTATCTGGATTTTTTTCACTTCACCCCACCATAAGCATTAGTGATCTGGTGACCCCTTTGCTTGCCTATCACTCACCTTCTCTGCTGATAGAGGGGTGGTGGGCTATGTCCCCTACACCCCTGCCTATAACTGATTGAATCAGTGGTGGGCGCAAGACCCAGATTTGTTCAACATGGAATTTGCATAGGACTCAGAGACTCTGCCTCTGCAGTCCTGAGTGCTGGGAGGAGGTGTCATGAAGAGCTGGGGCGCCCATGTGCGCAGAGGGAGAAGGCTGGGGAGAAAGAAGGCTGCAGTAGGGCTGCTGGGAGATGAAGGGCTGAGAGAGGAATGAGACCTGCCGCTGTAGCCTGGATACGCAGGGGAGTCTAGTTCTAGACTTTTCCATTTCTGATTCCCTCCTGATCCTTGACTGTATCTATCAACTTTTTGCCATGAAAAGAGAGGCTATTAGGATAATTATACTTCCTTTTACCTCTTGCCTCCTCCCCACTATTTTATTAGTTCTATTGTTTTATTTTAACCTTTTTATTTTGAAATAATTTTAGGTTTACCGAAGAGTTGGAAGGGTGGTACAGAGTGTTCTTGTATACCCTCCACCAGCTACCCCTGATGTTACCATTTACATAACCAGGAGACACTAGTCAAAATTAAGAAATGAACTTGGTAACCAACTCATCCAGGTTTTTCTGAGACTTCCCTGGTTTTAGCACTGAAAGCCTCTTGTGCGAGGAAGGCCCCAGTCCCAGACAAACCAGGGCTATTCTGATTTTTTAAATTGAAAGTCCCATGCCCAAGGGGCCCCTTCAGTCCTGGCAAACTGGGATGGTTGGTCACCCTGTTACCTAAAGTACAGACTTCATTTGCATTTCCACAGTTTTCCCACTAACATCCTTTTCCTGTTCCAGGATCCAATACGAGAGATCACTTTGCATTTAGTTCTCATATCTCCTTAGTCTCCTCTGATTAGTGACTATTTTTGGGTTTTCCTTGATTTACGTGACCTTGATACTTCTTACTGGTCAAGTATTTTGTAGAATGTCCCTGAATTTTGGTTTGTCCGATATTTTCTCATGAATGGTCTGGGGCTAGGAATACAAGAGAGTGAAGGAAGCAGTGCCCTTCCTGTCATATCATATCGGGGTGGGTACATGACATCAAAATGACTTATTACTGGTGATTTAACCTTGACTGCTCAGTTAGGTTGATGTCTGTCAGTTTTCTCCAGTGTAAAGTCGCTATTTCTGCCTTTTCATAGTCTGCTCTTTGGAATTGAGTCACTAAGTCCAGCCCACATTCAAGAGGGAGGAGTACCAAAGAATTTCTGGACATATGTTAAAACCACCATAGCAATGGTTTGGTGGAGATACTTTGAGGCTATGCAAATATCCTTGTTTCTCCTGAAAATTTGCCCACTAATTTTTAGCATGCATCATTGGGTCTTGCTTATAAGCATTTATTACTGTGGTGTTCTAGTGGTGATTTTCTATCCTTTTATTAATTTAATTGTCAAAGTTTATAATATTGGTACGCTGTCCAAGGTGCATCTTCTCCCTTTTAATTCTGTGAGCTTCACCTGAATTTTCGAATAGATTCTCCATTTTGCTAGGGTTAGCTCAACTGGATTCTTTTCCTTACAAGCAAATGATGCCTCCAAGAGTGAGTACCTAGGATACAGAAGGTGCTTAATAAATGATTATTCTCTTTTGCCTTTCTCTCCAAGGCTGTGAGGGATCTATGCAGAAGAGTAGCATCCCATTTGGGGCCCTTGTGGCTGAGGATTCTGGAAGAAGAGGGCTTGGGGCCTTAAGTGCTACTTCCCAGAATTTCTCTTCCACCTTGGTAGAGGACCCACCCTAACATGGAAACAATTCCCTTCTGTTCTTCCCCTTCCTTCTACTAACTTCTCCCCCATAGACCTTTCACAGGGCTGCCAGAGGTCCAAGCTATCTTCCTCAAGCACAACACTGATCATGATTCTCCCTTGAGGGCTATTCACTGCAAACAGAATTATTTTCTAACTTTTCACAAGACCCTCCATCTACTGACCTTTACTTTCCCCTTCTTCCTCATCTCTCACCATCCTTCTCTTTAGATCTAAAACTGGAGCCACACTGTACATTTTTCCTTTTCCTAAAACACTGCTGCTATTCCATGACTCTTTGACTTTGCATAGGGTGTCCTCTCCAGCTGGAATGTCCTTCCACCTCTTTCTTTCTGTGAAATCTTCCCTGACTTTCCCAAGATCTAGTCTCTGTGTTCCTACAGCAGCTTTCACCTGTAAACCTCTGTGTCATGGATCATATTATTTTTTGCAATTTATCTGTGTCCATTTCTGTCTTTTCTAGTAGAGGGAGAGCTCTTTAAAAGCAGGCCATCTTGTTTATTTATGTATTTTCATCACAGAGCCTGGCAATTAATAATATCAGCTAATATTTTTCAAGTGCCTACTTTTTACCAGACAAAACAAATTAGCTCAGTGATTCCAACTAAGAACTCTATAAGGGAGGTGTTTTTAACAATTCAATGGGGGAGGGCTTCCCTGGTGGCTCAGTGGTTGAGAATCCACCTGCCATTGCAGGGGACATGGGTTCGAGCCCTGGTCCGGGAAGATCCCACATGCTGCAGAGCAACTAAACCCGTGCACCACAACTACTGAGCCTGTGCTCTACAGCCCGCGAGCCACAACTACTGAGCCTGTGTGCCACAACTACTGAAGCCTGCACGCCTAGATCCCGTGCTCTGCAACAAGGGAAGCCACCTCAATGAGAAGCCCATGCACTGCAATGAAGAGTAGCCCCTGCTCACTGCAACTAGAGAAAGCCATGCAACAACGAAGACCCAATGCAGCCAAAAAAAAAAAGATATTTTCTAAAAACAAAAACAAAACAAAACAAAAAACAATTCAATGGGGGAAAGTTTTTTCAACAAATATTTCTGAGAGAACTGGATATCCACATGCAAAAAATGAAAATTGAACCCCCTACTTCACACCACATACATATTAAATTAGACTATAGACCTAAATGTAAGAGAAATTGCAAAACTCTTAGATTAAAACATAGGAGTAAATCTTCATGAACTTGGGTCAGGCAATGGTTTATTAGATATAGTATGCAAGCAACAAAGGAAAATAGATAAATTAGAGTTCATCGAAATTAAAAACTTTTATGCTTCAAATCACATTATCCAGAAAGTGAAAAGACAACCCACAGCATGGGAGAAAATACATGCAAATCATATCTCTGATAAGGGACTTGCATTCAGAACATAAAAAGGACTTTTACAGCTTAATAGTTAAAAGATAACCCAATTAAAAAATGGGTAAAATATTTTAATAGGTATTTCTCCAAAGAAGATATGCAGATGGTCAATAAGCACGTGAAGAGATGCTCAATACCATTAGTAGTTAAGGAAATGCAAATCAAAACTGAAATGAAATGCTACTTCTCACCCACTAGGATGGCTGTAATCAAAAGGACCAATAATAACAAGTGTTCATGAGGATGTGGAAAAATTGGAACTCTCATATATTGCTTGTGAGAATGTAAAATGGTGCAGCCACTTTAGAAAACACTTTGGAAGTTTCTCAAAAAGTTAAACATGGAGCTACCATATGACCCATGAGTTCCACTCCTATGTACAATCATCCCTCTAGATTCACGGGGGATTGGTTCCAGGACTCCTGCAGATACCAAAATCCTCAGCTGTTCAAGTTGCTTTTATAAAAAGGTGTAGTATTTGCTTATAACCTATGCATATCCTCCTGTATACTTTAAGTCATCTCTAGATTACTTATAATACCTAATACAGTGTGTTACATAAATAGTTCCTGGGGTGCTGCAAATTCAGGTTTGCTTTTTGGAACTTTCTGGAATTAAAAAAAACATTTTTGAGCCGTGGTTGGTTGAATCCACAGGTATGGATCCCATGGATATGGAGAGCCAACTGTAGATACTCAAAAGAAATAAAAACATGTCCACACAAAACCTTGTACGTGAATGTTTGTAGCAGCATTATTCATAACATCCCCAAAGCAGAAACAACCCAATGTCCATCAGTTGATGAATGGGTAAACAAAATGTAGTATATCTATTAAAATGGAATATTATTCAGCAATAGAAAAGAATGAAGTATGGATACATGCTGCAACATAGATGAACCTTGAAAACGTTATTCTAAGCAACAGAATACAGTCACAAAAGACCATATATTATATGATTCCATTTGCATGGCGTATTCAGAACAGGCAAATCCATTGAAACAGAGCATAGGTTAGTGTTTACTAGAGGTTGAGGGGGAGTGACTGCTAACGGGAATGGGGTTTCTTTTTTGGGGTGATGAGAATATTCTAACGCAGATATTGTTGATAAGGGGTCTGCACAACTGTGAATATACTAAACTCCACTGAATAGTACTCTTTAAAGGGATGAATTTTATGCAATGTGAATTATATCTCAATTAAACTGATATATATCATAATATCATATATATGTGTACACACACACACAGTTGAAGATATGAGGTGGAGGTAGCCTGTGTTTGAGTATGTCAAAAATAATTGAAACTAACTTATTAGTTACTAATAAATTTCTTCTACTTAAAAAAAATTGAGGATGTATAAGCATTTATATCAATGCTATGTTTCTGAGAGTTTAATCAAATAATATCATGTATTTTGAGAATGTTTCCTTACCCAAGGGCTTAAGTAGTTCAAGAGGTGAAAAACTCCTTTTCCCACAAGGAAGAATTCTGAGAAACTATGGAAGAAATGAAAATGAAATGTTAGAAATGAGATAAAATAAACCAATACACTTGAGTGAAGTGCTGGAGCCATGAGGATGAGCAGAGCACATTGAATAAAGAGAAGTGTACTTGTGAAGAGAAGCGTGAGGAGTCCCTTAGCACCCATCCAGTGAAAGTACTGGGGCTACAGTTGTCAGCAAGCTGGAAGGAGCAGAGAAGGGCAACCAGGGGAATATGTTTAACCTGGAGATCGACAATGCAAGGTGCCGGAGACAAGAGCCAAACACACCCAGTACCTGGAGAACTGTCTTATTAATAACTACTGAGATCTGCTGGAACTGTTGAAGTTACACTCGGTGCGTCTAGTCAGATAATGAAAGGTCTGGAGAGAAGGTATTCAGTAACGGTTAGTTATTTCTCTTCCTTCCCTCTGTGTACACTTTCCTCATTTCATTTCCTACAGTTAATGTTTTGTGTCCTTGAAGTGTTCCATGCAACAGAAGACACTTTAAGCTATTGTCTATGGGCTTGTTCTCCAGTGACAATGACCAGAACACTCTCCTTGGCTTCAGTTGGGGAAAAAAATTAATGGAAATCTGAGGGCAATGCTGCAGTGTGAGTAGAAATGGCTGGTGGTTTCTGAAGACTCTGTGAACTGGACTTTTGTGCATTTTCATGTTACCTTTCAGGCAGACTCACAATAGCTGTACCTCTTAAAGCTCTGGCAGCTGCAAGGACTGCCCTTTTCCACTGTCTTCCAGGCCAGCCACATGGGTGGCAGTGCGGCAGCAGTCCCCTTCTGGAGGGGGCAGAGCCTGGCAAAGCATCTGATGCTTCTCCTCCTCCGCCTCGTCCTTGTCTCCCTTCTTCTCACCCTTTTCTCCTCCTGATGGCCTTTTGGGCAGTGTGCACTGTGGGGAAGAGGGTGAACACTGTACAGGGGCAGTGCTGATGGCCTTTTGGGCAGTGTGCACTGTGGGGAAGAGGGTGAACGCTGTACAGGGGCAGTGTGGAGTGACAGTGTTTCAATCAGTATCACATCTGTTGCTTCCTGGCCAGTCCCCAGAAGGTCCTCCAAGTTGCTAAGGAGAGGAGGTGTCAAATCACCTAAAACTGAGCCAAATGAAAGAGCTGTAAGAAAAGACACACTAGTCCTCCCTGGCCGGGAAAGAGAACATCCAAAGCTGACATGGCAGGACACTGCAGTGAGTGCAGTGATTAGAAATGAAATGAAAGCATCACAGGTCTGCAGTGGGGTGGCCACAGGAGCTGCAGCTTCAGCCAAGACAGGTGAGGTCCACTTCAGGGCCATGAGCCCAGGGCCGCCCAGGAGGAGCGCCACTGGGTGGGGACAGTGAAGACAGGAGTGTGACGCCCGCCCGCCCAGAAGCACCACAGGACACTGAGAGGCAGGTTCGTGTCTGATGGGCTTATGAAGATTTCACACCTGGGGTTGAAGTCAGAGACCCTTGTCGGTGGGACCCACATTTCATGATTTTGGTTCTCCAGTCTGGCCTGTGGGAATGGATGCTATTTCTGGCCCTGTTGGGTGCTGATCACTCTAATACTTGAAGGTGTCTCCCACGCAAGGTTCAGGTGGTTTACACGCATGTGCACGCGCGCGCACACACACACACACACACACACACACGCACACACACACACTCTCTGCTAGGTACCCGAGGGGATGGGCTACACATATCCGGGTTTCCCTCCGTGTGTCTTTCTGTCCTCATCCCCACTGTGTCCTGTGAACTCCGGCCGCCTTGGTCTCACTGGACTCTCACTGCTGTCTCCTCAACTCACGGAGCCCGGGACCCTGTGTGGGCCCTCCCTGCCTCCCCTGACGCTCTCTCAAGGCAGGAAGCTGACCGTGTCGGTTTCCCATCTCTCAAGGATCACCGTTCTTCATGGCCAGAGATCCAGTATCTTGAAAACCATTATTTCATACATTTAATGTTTTTGTTGTTGTTTCAAGGCAGGAGGCTAAATCCAGTCCCTGTTACTGCATCTTTTCCAGAAGCAGGAGAAACCACGTTTGACCTTGAACCCAGTCCACCCCGGTGCATGTCTCACTCCCACCACCCCTCAAGCACCAGGCACACGCAGACTCTTTCTTAGCCAGCAAACATCAGTCCAGCCAATCCCAGTCAATGTGCCACCTCCTCAGGCCCTTCCTGGCCTCCTGGATTTGAGTCTGGCCTCCTCCTGCTGTGCCTTCAGAGCTCCCCGTGGCCCCCGTGGGCTGCTGGCCAACTCTCGCCAGCATCTCCCCTGCCTGAGCTCCAGGGCTCACTACCTACCCCCCACCTCGTGCTCAGCAAAGACTGGTCCAGTGGATGACTGAGGGGATGAATGAGTGAACAAAACCCAGCTCCTCCATCAGCTGAGCCCCGGCAGACTGGGCAGGAGGCAGTCTGGGGAGAGAAATGAGCTGTTTTTAGTCTGACCTAGTAATCCTAGCAGAAATTCCCTCTGGGACCCACAGTATCCAGGCTGGTTGACCAAGCATGGGGAGCTGAACCTGTAAAAATAGAGTGGCATTTTATAGGGAAGAAACGTCACCTTCTTCTTAGTTGGCATATTTTCAAGTGCTAAAGGCAACGTCCAGTGAGTTCAGGATTGTGATTCATGAAAAACATGTCTTCACAGCCACCTTCTCATGGAGGGGGGCGGGGAGGCTCAGATGTTTGGCGTCATTCCCAATATCCAGGAAAATATCAGGAAATGCATCGTTGATGATGACAAAGCCAGGCCCTGGGGGAGGGAACAGGGGGAAGAGGCCTGTGCAGAGTGGTATGAATTGGGGAAAATAGGAGAAAGACGAAAGTGGTTTGTTTTTAGGCAGGGACGGTGTCATCTCATACTATTTGTCACATAGAGGAAGGAGTGTGACTTGCATCAGACACAACTGCCTGTAAATTTAAGATCACCTGGGCTCGTTGCTTCACTTCCTGGAGGCTCAGTTTTGCTACCTGTTGAATGGGTTGCCTGGATAAGGAAAATAATGTATGGGAAGCACTAAACCCAACATCATGTGACTTCTCTTTCTCTTCTCACCTCTTTCCATCTCCTGCTCCTTCACAGAAGATGGGAAAAGAAAGGCCAGGTGTATATGGTTTCAGTTCCCTAAGAAAATGATGACATGGGAGCAAATTCTCTCTACCAGCTTGTCTGGAGCTTCAAGGGGTGGGTGACTGAGCTGAAGTCTCCCTGTAACTGGCTGGTTGAGGATGCTCAACCCAGAGGGGTGTAAACATGAGCAGTTTTATTTTTCCCCAGTCATTTTTTTTATCCACACCCTGTTGAATCTCTTTCCCATCCTTCACAGTATCTTGGTAAGATTCTGTAACTTTCAGGTCTCTTTTGGCTATTAAAATTTAATCCAAATTTACACCTTCAATCTCAGCCTTGATTTACATCTCACCTTCTTGGAAGCTAAGATGTGTGTTTTTTTTTTAAAGAATATGTTGGGGGTAGGAGTTAATTAATTAATTAATTAATTTTTGCTGTGTTGGGTCTTCGTTTCTGTGCGAGGGCTTTCTCTAGTTGCGGTGAGCGGGGGCCACTTTTCATCGCAGTGCACGGGCCTCTCCCTATCGCGGCCTCTCTTGTTGTGGAGCACAGGCTCCAGACGCGCAGGCTCAGTAGTTGTGGCTCACAGGCCTAGTTGCTCTGCGGCATGTGGGATCCTCCCAGACAAGGGCTCGAACCCGTGTCCCCTGCATTGGCAGGCAGATTCTCAACCACTGCGCCACCAGGGAAGCCCTAGGATGTGTTTTTAGTGGGGGCCCTAACCACTAATTCTCAGGCAATGGGGAGACTGTCACTCAACAGTAGGTTTTGCTCCTTTATGATGGAAGGGCAGGCATGGGCTCCAATGGGGTGGTTAGAGGACTGCACTTGTCACCTTCAGCTGCTGGTGTCTGCCCAGGATTGAGGAGCAGGCTGTTGGGTATGGTTGTGAGTGGGGAGAACACTGTTGTCCTGCCCTCTCTCCTCGTCCTCAGACATGTGCTGTTCACCTGGGGATTTGGGAACATCAGTTAAGAGCTACTGAAATCATCTCCACCCCTGAGTTCTAGCTAGATGGTCCAGTTGTCTTTCTTTCTGAGCCACATCTTCTGCTGAACCATCAAGAAATGTATCTCTCAAGTAGAAGGGTATCTGGTTCACAGCCCCACCTCCCCTTTTCCTGTCTGCTGGTGAGTGGGGAGTCTAGTGAGGGGTCCATGGAGGCCATTTGGCCCTCTTTTCTTCTACTTCCAGGTTCCCCCACTCTTTCCTGAGTCAGAGACACCCATTGGGCTCTATGGGGGTTCCTGTCATTGTCCTGTGGTCTTTCCTTCATCAGCTCCATTCCTTGCCTTTATCACTCCTGAGATGGTGTCCCATGTCTGACCAAGTCTCCAGGCAGGCGAGACCCACATTTCAGGGCAGATGCCTGGCCCCTGGGTTGGTGGTGGGTACAGCAGTGGTGTGATACAGGGCACTAAGGACAGTGGTCCAGGGCACAGTGCCAAAGGCAGCATCATCCAAGGGCAGGGAAGAGAGTGCAATTCTGGGTAAAAGGGAAAACTCCAAGGGTGTTGGAAAAGACAGGAACGCTCAAGAAAATAGAGAGGGGTTGGTCTGGCTCCATGCCCCAAGTCTTCCAAGGGAGACAGTTTCCCATCAGCAGCAAGTGATGCCTTCTGCTCCCGTGTCAGGGCTCCAGGCCTGTGGGCCAGTCCCCTCCCATGGCTGAGTTCCTGTTCCCCCTGGACCCACTCATGGCCACCCACTGTGATCAGATATGCAGTGATTTCTTTCTAGATCACTGCTTGGAGGCTCTTTACACTTAATCTCACTATCTACACCAGACATAAAACAATCTCATTTTTTATATCACTGAACCGAACATGCTCAGGAGACCTCATTTTCAATGAAGGCAGGACCACCCCTCTCACCACATACCAACCAACTAACTTTAATCTTAGTAATGCAGTTTCTTCTGGTTTAAGACATTGTAGATTTGGTTAAATACTCAGCCAAATTCAGAACTGACCCTTTGCCCTCCTCCTGTCCTCACCTCTGGGGAGAAATAAGTTCTTAGTGTCTGTTTCTGTGTTGTCCTGGCTTTGGAGCAAGGCTGCAGGACAGGGCTCAGGCAAATACTGAGAAGGGTACAGCAGGGTGCAGCAAGACACCATCACGGGGCTGTCTCTTCATAGACATGGACGGCTGACAGCTGAGCCCTATTCACCTGACCATGGGCATTGCTGCCCCCAGAGTGCTGGACTTCATCCCATCTCTGCCACCATGGAAACCAGCTACCTGACCCTGAGCTCTTGCATCACTCAGGAGCCAAGACCTGGTGGTAGCGCCTGATTGGCCATACTCAGGTCACATGTCTACCCCATGGGCTGGCAGGTGGGGAGAGGGAGTATCTGCCACCTGTTCTCCCACTCCATGGCTTCAGAGGTAGAGCTGCTTCCTTTCTGTCTTGGGATTCCCTCACATAGGAAAGATGTTTGGATTTTGGAAAGCCAAAGTGATAAATATTTTCTGGAACCAGAGAGGGCCTGAGTCAGCCTCTGCCCACCTACCCCAGCCTGTCTCATCTCTCGCAGAGCCTAGAGAAAATCCACAACAATTTCTGTACCTCTTGGAGAGGGATGCAGACATTATCCAGGGATTCTGAGACAGTGTGCCTGCCAGAGGTCACTGTGGGGTGAGGCATGGTCCTCCCAGTGAGTGAGGAGTGGGCTGGGGACAAGGGTGGGCATGGCTGAGTCTCAGAGGGTCAGCAGTGCAAGAATGATGGCGTCACCTACAGAAGGACATGGGCCAGCTTCATGCAGCCAGCAGAGAGCATGAGCTGCACCAGCTTCAGACACTCAGCCGTGGCATCTGCAAGGGCAGAGGCCAAAGGCCAGAGGTCTCCACTGCCCAACCAAGGCTGCATGTTCCATGTCCCTTATGTCCATTCTGGGGATGCTCTGATACCCGGCTGATAAATGTCTTTTCTGATTATTTAGCCAGAATTGATTTCTTTGTTTTAAACCAAGAATCTTGACAAATATGTTAGCTAAACATGCCGTGCCACCAGCTCTATTCTCTAGGGGTCCCACATTGCTGTAAAGCATCTAGGTGATAATATTCCAGAATTTCAGCAGGAAGTGGGGCAGTCTCCCACCCTCTGCTTTCAGGTTCCCCTCCACAAAACTCAGCTCTCTCAGTCCCTTCAAAGGGACGCAGGCAATGTCCCATTCTTGGTGTCACCACTTCCAAATCCTGTTGCTGACCCCCAGCCCCATCTCAGCAGGGAGAGGCTTCTTTGTCTTTTCCTGTTTCCTTCCCCACATTCACCTCCTCCACTCTGGGACTTTAACTCCAGGCTGCATTCTCAGAGCTGTGGTTCCACATTATCCAGCTCAAATCCATCCTTTGAAATTCAAAGGACAATCAGTTCCCTTTTAAGCACCCAGCTCTTGGAATTGAGCTCAAAGGTGAGAATTTAACTCTTTGTTCTGGTCTGAATCTCTCCCTCCTCCTCCTGCTGAGGGCAGTGCTGGGAAAAAGCCAAGGTTCCCAGAAAGGTGGGAAAAGGATCACAGGACTGGATGCCTGGGAACAGCCTTTTAATATCTGAAGATATTCTACCACTACCTTTTACTTTTAAGTTAGGTCACGTTTTTATTAATTATCTCTGGAGGGCTTATTAAATTTTGAAGATTGTGGTATGAAATTATTAAAGATGATTTTATAAATGGTAACGCATTTTTGAATCCAGATATTAAACTCAATCAAAGACTCCAATCCCAGATGGAGATGCGGAGATGCGTCTGCAGGGAAGTCAGCCTCAGACCTTGCTTGCCTTGAGGGAGCAAATGTGCAGGACCCCAGTGTTCCCACAACGGCAGCTCCCTCCCTGCTGTCCTAGATGGGCACCCCTGCTCATTCAGTGTCCCTCCTCTCCCCTCCCCCAGCGCAAGCCTCTGGGATTTGCAGAAGTGGATTCTACCTACCCAGCCACAGTGATTCCACCAAGAGGAAGTGCAGAGCCCCTGCAGGGGGTGACTGACGGCTGGGGGTGGGCAGTGGTGCCGATGGACCTGAGGACGCTGCTTCCTGGGTTCTCAAGCCACAAATAGCTGAGGCCAGAATGAAGGCAAGAAGCTTTTGGTGGTGTCCTTTTAGATCTGTTGGGGAGTGATATTTACGCGGATCTAAGGGTAATCAGGAGCACTGCATCCTGACAGTGTGCGCTTGCTGAGGCCTCGGTGACCAGGGATGGCATGGCCAGGGGAGGCCCTAGAGCCGGGGGTGGAGTGAGCAGGCCTGGGCAGTGAACTGGGGCTTCAGGTGGTGGGAGGGGTGAGCTTTCTAATGACAGTATCTAAAGAGCCAGTTCTCACTGTGGGTGGTTCAGGCCTTGCTTGGCCAGATGGCGCTCTCCTCCCAGCCGTGGAGGGACGCGGTGCCCAGTGCTGTGATCTCTGCAGAGTCCATGACAATGAGTGGCTTGGCTCATGAGGAACAGGGTGAAAGCTAGACAGGGAGGACTGGGCAGGTGGGAAAGGTGTCAGTCTCGGTCCGGCACCTGACATCTAGTACAGACCCTGCCCTCCAGGGATCAGGGTGCAGGAAGTGGAAAGAGGCTCATGTGTCAAAGTGCAGCCAACCCCAGAGGGCCAGGTCCCCTGACTTTTCTACTCACCTGAGAAGGGGTCGAGCAGCAGGCCAGCCCAGAGGCCCTCCTTTCTGTGCTTAGGGACCCCTCTGCCCTGGAGGTCACTGGACAGATGGAATCAAAGGTTGAACCCCTCCCTCCACTCCCCTTAATCCTCCCCCACCCCCATAATCCTTGTGTTTTCAGAAGGCAGAGGCCCCAAAAGCTGTCCTTGGAAAGGTCCAAACAGGAATGTCTTATCCAGTCCTATACTCATTAAGGATCATTACAAGTAAAAGAACATGACTGAAGACAATTTAAATGAAAAGAGGGTAGTGTTTTTTAAATGCCTCCTCCGGTGACTTCCCTTAGGATAAAGCAGTTTTTCTCTGTGTGTCGAATCTGACTGTAAGGCTGGACCAGGAGACTCAGAGGTCTAAGGAGTAGGAAATGTGGGTTGTTCCGCCCTTTGGGTGGGAAGAGGAGGGTAAGATGCAAGGGCGTTCCGCTCCCCTGTGGTGGCGAGGATGCAGGGTTTGGGGAAAGTCCTGCCTGAGGCCTGAACACAGTACCCCCCACCCCCACCCCACTCCTTGGCCTGACAGGCAGGGGGCAGGATAGTGGGCTGAGAACAGAGGAGGAGCTCGGGCTGCTGAGGGGAAGCCAGAAGTGCTGCTGGTCCTGGAACTACATCTGTCACTTGCTGATCCTTTGAAAAGTGCTAGCTTCCTGTCCCCGTGCTGGGAAGAGACACCTTTGTCACCCAGAATAAGAATCAGGCGAATATCATCGTGTGCTCACTCCTGAGGGAGAAGAATGTATTTTTTCCTGAATGTCTTACAGTTCCTACCTCTTACTGATAATAATGAAGTTTGCTTATGGCTCATTCGGATTCTGAATGAGCGCCACGGATCTCGGCCTTGGGGGACACCCACTTTCTCCTGCTCCGCTGTCCAAGTCAGGTTGGTCCAACCAGGGCCCCATGGGTCAGCAGCTGCTGATGTGACCCAGAGTGCGGATGGGCAGAGGGCATTCCTGAAGGAAAAGCTGGAATTCAGGCCTCCGGAGGAGAAGGCTAAAATGGGATTGTTTTGAAAGCACGCAGGTCTAGTTGGAATTCAGATGCCTGAAAGGAAGCCCATAGAATCAGAAAAGGGGGGCCCCTTTGTCCTCCCCAGAGCTGCTTCAGGCTGAAAGAGTCTCTCAGTTCTGCATTACCAGCCGCCTGAAACAGCAAACCCCCAGAAACCAGTTTTACTGCATCGCAAAATGATTTATTCTCTGGAGTTAATGATCCAGAACACTAGATTGACCTTGGTCAAAAATCAATTTTTAGTATTTGGAGAAGGGATTGGATAAAGTCTCCTTTTCATTACCAGGCCCACAGATGACAGTCCTAAATTATGCTTGTTCAAGGACAAAGCTTCATTTGGATCGTGGTTTGGGCACATTCACAATTTTTCCCTTTCATTAATTCTTAAAGCTTAAATCCATACTTGGTGATGACTTGTGTAACTCTCACTTAAAATAAATCAGCTAGACTTGGTTTCTACCTAGAAAAGAGGAGCCGGGCACCCTTGGATACAATTCTGAGTGCATGGTTATTAAGCGGGTTCGTTGTTTGTGTGCCGCTGTCTGGGATGTACCGGGTTGGCTCTGGGAGCTCACAGCAGAGCTGCTCCAGTGCTTGTACGGCGCTTGGAACTAGTCTCAGGACTCTACAGACCGCAGTTCACTGGGTCCTTGTGTCTGGGGTGAGGAGGGGGAGGGTCAGGGTGGCTCCTGCTTAGCAGAGGAGGAGAAGGAGCCCAGGAGAAGGCGACAGCCGGGCGGAGGCTGCCAGGATGAGCCTTCTCACTCCTGATGCTTTGGTTCCTTCCTCTGACTGACGAACCTCATTCATTCTCTCTTTTCCCCAGAGCCACGAGTCCCATTGGCATTTCTGATACTTTCTGCCTTATCAGGGCTCAAAGACCCTTGGGGTCTGGCTCCCCCCTTTACTTCCTACCCCACAGACCTTCCATGGACAAACCATCACAGCTCAGGGGCTTTGCTGCTTCTGTCCCCCTGCCTGGACTAGCGCTGCTCCTTTGCTTTAAGCTTGGAGCAGTCGTCGCCTCCAGAAGGCTTCGTGCCTCCCTCCCGCCTGGGTGGCATGAGTAGTCCCCTTCTGTGCTCCCACAGCTCCCTCCCTTATGGACCCGCAGAGAGATTGTCACAGCGCCTCAGCCCTGCTACCCTGCAAGGCTCTGAGCCTCTTGAGGGCAACCCTGACTTCTCTCTGGTTCCCAGAGATGGGAGCAATGCCTGGCTCGCTCCTGGGAACTGCTCCATAAATAAATATTCAGGGAAAGAACAAACACAGTTTTTTTGAGATGCCTTCTCAGAGCTCTCAGCACACACTGACGTTCAGCTTTTCTGAATTTCAACTTTCTTGCTTTCTTTGGTATTCATTGTACCTTAGATCGTGGGCTATTGTGTATGGTTAGAGCTGGTCTTCCTGGTCAAATATAAACCCTGTCCTTCCTGCAAGGAGCTGTGTCCTAAGTGCCTGAGACAAGGCCCCCTTTCTTTGAATCTCCTTGCACAGGTGTTCAGGCCACATGTGTGTGTGATTTGAGTGCCCTGGGACCGTCAGCATGTAAGTACAAAAAGATAGCGGCAGTATTACTAGTCTGAATGCTGGTGGCTGATTACTTCCACGGCAAAGGCAGGATCTCAGCCTCCCAATTGTGCTTAGAGATCTTGGGGTCCCTGGGGGAATGTCAGATGGGATTACAACCTGTCCTCTCATTTTCTTCTGCTCTGGTCTCCTTGCTGGGTCCTTTCCTGCTGTCACTTGAGTGAAGCCCCTCACCACGGCCTCTCCTCCCTGGCCTTTGTCTCTGAGTGCTCTTCAGATAGGGCTGCACAGTGCTGCATATGCCTCAGCCTTCCTGAATCAAAGTGGGTCACGTGTCAGGCAGAAATGGAGCCCACATTCTATGCCACCTTTCCACCTGGGCCTCAGGCAGCCCAGCCTGTGTCTGGAACCTCATGGGTGCTCATTAAAGGAACTCTCAGCTTTTGCTTGCGGTCACTTTGTCCCTTCAGGGTTAGTTAGAAAAAGACATCAAGCAAACCTTCATTTATCTCTACTTGCCTCTTTTGCCTGGAAACTTGGGTGCCAATTCATGCAAATAGGTCCTAAGGCAGGGGAGGGGCTCCTGCTGAGGGAGGAGGGAGCTGTCTGGACTGGGAATCCCCGTTTGTGCATGTGTGGCAAGGACCCCTACTCAGTGTGATGGCGCAGGTCTGTAGCTTTTGATCCTCAAAATCTGATTTCATGGATCATTTGAATATATTATCTAAGCCTTTTCTTTCTTGCCTGAGACCCATGGATAAGATTATTAGGCACAAAGAAGTTGTGCCAGGGAAGACTACCAGTTGGAGTCTACAAGTGACACAGGGAGGAAGACCAAAGGACGGGCCACACTGGAGAGGCTGAGCTGGCCGGGAGCTGAGCAGCATGGGGTGGGTGCCAGCTGGCAGGTATAAGGTGAGGGGCAGGTGTGTGGAGACAGCAGATCAGGAATGAGCAGTGGCCCTATATTCCCCATGTGGATACCATCTCACAGTGGCCTCCCCATCTCCTGGGACCTGGTGACCTACTTTGTGGGTCCACTAAGATTTCCTGTAGTCGATACTTGACTGTATCCCAAGAAGCTTTCTTCTTCTGTCACCCTGGCCATTGTACCTGCACCTTGAACACTGTCTCTGGGCTCCTTTGACTCCTCTGGGCCCTCTTTTTAACCACCACTGAGGTTCCCATTGTCTTTTTTGGCCTCCATTTTCAGTGGGAAAGAATCTTGCCTACTTTGGGCACTTTTTCTATGTCTGGACCTCGTTTTATTTCTTATTTTCATTTTTTCTTAATAAGTTTATTTATTGATTGATTGATTTTTGACTGCGTTGGGTCTTTGTTGCTGCGCACGAGCCTTTCTCTAGTTGCAGCAAGCGGGGGCTACTCTTTGTTGTGGTGCGCAGTCTTCTCATTGTGGTGGCTTCTCATTGCGGAGCACGGGCTCTAGGCACGCGGGCTTCAGTAGTTATGGCACGTGGGCTCAGTAGTTGTGGCTCGTGGGCTCTAGAGTGCAGGCTCAGTAGTTGTGGCACGCGGGCTCCAGAGCACAGGCTCAGTAGTTGTGGCGCACAGGCTTAGCTGCTCCACGGCATGGGGAATCTTCCCAGACCGGGGCTCGAACCTGGGTCCCCTGCATTGGCAGGTGGATTCTTAACCACTGTGCTACCAGTGAAGTCCCTGGACCTCTTTTTAATATTTATATGCATTATCTGATTCTCTATGAAAACTCTATGAAGGGGTCACTGAGATGAAATAATCCGCCCAAGGAACAGAGTGTAGAGACAGGTCAGCTGGAGAGCAAAGGCCATATACCACCACCAGCTCCTCTTCCTCCTATTTCTGACTGGTGATTATCCATCACTTTTATTTAGTGAAGCGCTGATAAACTTCCAGTTGTAGTGACTCTGTATTGGGGATATTGACAGGAGATGAGTTGGGGAGCTACTCAGCAGTTGGTTCCTTTTATGTTTAGATCACATGTTTAGAAAGACACCTGCAGCAGATGTTGGGAAGGAGGTGATGAGAGATGCTAATCAAAAAAGAAATTTAAGTAAGAAAATTAAGTAAGACATTTTTAGGTTAGGTAATATGATTGGGAAATTTATCTTATCAGATATTTGTGTTTAGAAATATTTTGTGTATTATCCTTTTTCATAGGCATAGAATTAGAATGTACTAATTCAGCTGAATCAGAAAAATATACCTAGGTCAATGATACAATAAGTAAGACAGGCATGAAAAAGTGGAAGAAACTCTCTTTTCATTTTTTAAAACTTGTTGTTATGAACAATTTAATAATTACACAAAAGTAGAGAAGAGAAACTCATATTCTCTGTAGATTCATCACTTAGCTTTTATAATTACCAGCCATGGCCAACCTTGTTTCTTCGTTTTCAGAATTCTTTTGAAGCAAATCCCTTACAAGTGATGTGGACATTAACAAAATAACCCAAACATAGTTATTATGTCTAAGAATTTAGTAATAATTCTTTCAACATCAATATCCAGTCAGTGTATAAACTTCCCTGTTTAATATTGATAAATATTAAACTTTTAAATAGGTTATTGGAATGAGGATCCAAATAAGGTCCACATTTTGAGATTAGTGTCTTTTAAGCCTCTCTATTTTGTTGTTGGTGTCTCTCCTGTAAAGTTTCCCACAGTCAGTTTGGTTGGTAGCATCCTCAGGATTGATTACATGTTCCTTGTCTCTTGCACTGCCTGCAGACAGATCTAGTGGCGTGCCCAGATTCAGGGGACATTTGTTGGTACCACTTACTTCCTAGGTGGTGTTGTGACTTCCATTAGGAGCCATGGAGTGTCTGGTTGTTCATTTTCATGATTAGCAGCTATGAAGATCAGCTTAGGATTGTTAATTCATTAGAAATAGCACCACAGTGTCATTCTATTTTTATCATTTTTCTTCATTTATAAGTTGGAAAACATTTACAAAGAAAAACCTCGCTTCATTGACTATTGGATTACCTGGAAATCTGGTTGTATAGGAAAGAGAAATAGGCTTAATTCTTCCCCTTTACTTATAAGGTTTCAAAACAATGAGCTGGGGGCTTCCCTGGTGGCGCAGTGGTTGAGACTCCGCCTGCCGATGCAGGGGACACGGGTTCGTGCCCCGGTCCGGGAAGATCCCACACGCCGCGGAGCGGCTGGGCCCGTGAGCCATGGCCGCTGAGCCTGCGCGTCCGGAGCCTGTGCTCGGCAGCAGGAGAGGCCACAACAGTGAGAGGCCCGCGTACCATAAAAACAAACAAACAAACGAAAAAAACCAGTGAGCTGATTCCAGAACATTCTCCAAAGGTGTCCAATGTAGTTTTTTTTCCTTTTGTTGAGCATCATTATGGAACTTATGGATTGAAACGTATCTAATATGTGTCAGTCCATCATAGCTTTTATCCTTATTGATGCCCAGATTGTACCTTCTTTGCCTGGAAGATCAGTCTGTTCAAACTGGCTCTGAGTCCTGTGGACGTGACTGATCGCTTTTTTTTTTTTTTTTTGCCGTGCCATGCAGCATGTGGGGTCTTAGTTTCCCAACCAGGGATGGAACCTGTGCCCCCTGCATTGGAAGCGCGCAGACCTAACCACTGGATCACCAGGGAAGTCCTGATCGCTTTCTTACTTTCTAATTTAACAAGATGTAACAGACTCATCTTGTTCATGTCATGATCTGGAATCCACATTTCTCCCTTGGAATCCTGGCTCCCTTTCATGGGATTTGGAGACCACCATGTGAATGCTAGGAACGCTCATTGCTATTGGGTTGGTTATTGTTTCTAGACCTTTTTAGTAAACATAGCTAGGAAATGTGTATTTGTTTTTAAATAAAATGCATCATGGATTCATATTGCTACTTCCAGTTCTAATTCAGGATTGTTGAATTTCTACTTAACCATATCAATTTTATATCTGTGTCTCCTTTCTCTTATGCTGAAAATCCCAGGTTTTCACCTGGGATTTCACTTGCTTCCCAATTACTGTTGCAAGTGTCTTTCTAAATGTATGATCATAACGACATCATCTTTTGCTTTTTCCCACAATGCACACAACAGAGGCTGGGTTTTTAACTTTCTGGCCATCACAAGAATGAGAGGAACTGGTTTGCAATTTGAGAGGAGACTGTGGAGAGTATAATGACTCCATTATGTATGTGGACAAGTTTGATTTGAGGATAAAGGTGAAGGAGTTCAGTGGACCTGAGATACTGAAAACTCTTGGGCACTTCCTGTCTGTTTTTTCCTGCTGGGTGTGTCACAGGTCCCTGAGTGTTTCTGAATCTAATTGTCCGACCTGTCAGTTCTACTACACAAAGAAGCTCTGTCCTGGGAGCTGGAGGGCTCATGCTACTGGTAACCCTAATGAGTATAGGTTATTCATGATGACGATAGGTTGGCTGCCTCAATCTATCTTTTGCCCCTTGTTTTCACCCAAGGGAGGTGAACTTATGCCTCCCTCAGGGATAGGATAAATAGGATGAACCCCTTTCTACCCCTATACAGACACACTATTTGTTTCACATTGCCAGTTTTTTCCTACCGGAACTGCCTCTTGTTGCCTCTCTGGGGGCCATTCCCATTTGTACATGTGCCATGTGTCTTTGGGTCCATTTTTCATGCTATTAAAATAGCTGAATAGTAAAGTGGGGTCGGAAACACGCCGTTACCTTCCCATGTGCCAAGGCTTTCTCTCTACTCACAACCTTCTTAGGTTTTCTTTGAGGGAGGAAGAAGAAAGACATCGATTTTGCCTGGTTTACTAGGGGGCAGGGTCATTATTCATTGATGGTCATGGGGTTATACATGGAGTGGGAAAATCCCCTTTGGTATTTTCAGGTAACCCTCTTTCAAATCACTAACAACTGCTGGAGGATCCTCATCATAGCTCCACGTGGTGACCAGACAATGATAAGGTAACAAGATTTGTTTTGTGACATAGAATAGAATTGAAGGACTGTCTTGGGCTCAATCTTAAGCCAAATGTTGGAACTAAATTTATTAAATCTCTGCCCTGTGGATTCTTGGCACTGTCCCTGCCAATAACAGAGTGAGATTTTGGTTCCTGTTTTCTGTTGTCATTATCTGGGTCATCAGGATCCTTGGACTTGGGCAAGACTTGCACTTCTATTTTCTGAACGTGATATCATTTAATAGTTTCAAAATATCATTCTTATTTTTAATATAAAAATCTGCAAAGTTTGCCTCTTAAAAGGCATTATGTAATACACATCAAGTCTACTTTGTGAGTTAGGACATAATGAGCTGTGGAGGTGGCACTGGTTTGTCAGTGTGGTGTTTGGGGTGGAATAGAATGAAGATGGATTCTGACACTGCTGCTTACTGGCTGGAGGACCCTGGATCAGTCCCACTTCCTCATCCATAAACAGGAATGTAGTACCTACTTCACAAGGTCCTGAGAATTCAGTGAGTCAGTGGAACAGTACAGTTGCACACTCAGCAGATGTGAGTTTCTTCCTCATCTCGATTACCACCTGGATTATTGAATAAAAATAATACATTTATTGAATAAATAGTTCCCACCTGTGATCCCACCCAAAGCATACTAACCTTGCTCTGGAAGAGTCAGATGAAGAATCATTGATCTTACCCCTCCATCCCTAAACATGCCTGGCAGGTCTGAGAGGTGAATTCTTCCTCCTCTGTTCCTTGGTTTGAGGCTGTCTTCTTTTCTGTCCCTTCCCTCCTCTTCCATCTCTTCTCTCAGCCTCCTCTCTCTGGCTCAGTTATCTTCCTCCCTCCCCTTTACCTTCCCTCCCTCTGCTGAAGTTGAATAGAACCATATGACACACAATGATATTGCTCTTGATATGTTTTTCATTAAAGCAATAATGCTACGAACCCGGGGGATGCCCAGCTCCAGGGGCTTGGTGGAATTTCCAAGATGAAATCTGATAAGTTTCTCTGCTACCTTTCCTTGCTAGAGACTCAGTGAATTTGGTGGCATCACATCACGGGCTGTGTAGAAAGACCACATTCTGCAAGAAAGCCACTTAAATTGTGGCTTGTGTTCCAGGCTCCCTTTCCTCTGGGTGCAGGACAGTGGCTAAAGGACTGACAATGTGGCTGCCTGGGTCCGCATGCCTTATTTGTCCCTCTTGTAGGAAGGAAGTTTTATCTTCACACAGCCTTCCTGGGCAAAAAATCAGAGGCCCATCTACATAGGAACTGAGAAATGAAGTTGAACCCATGTCTTCTCAAACTCAAAGAGCAGAAATATTTGTTCGGTACCCCCCTACCCTGCGGCCCCATCATCAGACGTAAGATATTCCCAATCCTGGGCTTCACACTTGCATAGGGAGGTCTTTTGGACACTAAGTTAGGGCCATGTAAAGCTAAGCTCCATTTTTACCTCATATATAGGACTGTCAGACCATCCTATCCATCCATGCATCCACCCAACTTCTATTTGTTCACTCACTGATACATTCATTAATGCATTGGACAAGATTTACTATGAATCTGTGTTGTGCAGGACACTGCCCTAGGCACTGACAGTTCATATAGAATAAAATTCATGCTAATACTTTCCTCAACGAGTTTTCAATCTGGTAGGGAAATGGGGACAAGTGGGCAGTTCTCTATACTGAGACAGACCATGATAAATGTCACAGGGGTAGAAGCAAACGTAGATGTGGGTACGATACAAACAAGGGAGAGATCACTTCTGTCTGGATATAAGATCCAGTTGTGTGTCTTAAAATAGGTACCCTATGAGTTTGAAGACTGGGGAGAATTTCAACAGATGGTAAAGGGATGAAGTACATTCCTTGTAGGGGAAATGAATTTGTAAAGACAAAAGCGTGAGAAAACACAGGGTATGTTTAAACATGGTATGTGATAGATGTTAGGCAGTGGAGGGGTAGGTTAGACTAGAAGTGCAGGTTGGGATCTGATCACGGAGAGCTGTAAGCATTCAGCCAGGGAGTTTTGACCTGTCATGACAGTCAGTCCACAGCAACAGAATATGTGACATGCCATGTTCCTTTATTTCTCTAAATCAGATTTAATTTGCTCAGAGACCCCTACCTGTATGCTGGCTGAGAATATAAAGGAAATGAGATGGGCTCTCAGACCCCTCTCAGAGTTTGTGGAAGAGTCCAGGATCCAGGGAACTATGCTTCCACCATCTCAGTGGGAATTTTTACTCTTTACTTCCATTGGTAGGTCCCTTTGGAGTGGTTCTTGGCTTTGGTCTTAGACCAAGAACAAGGAACTTAATATCAGTCTAGAGGGGAGTCATGGGCTGTTGCCAGAGGCTCTGGCCAAGGCAGTTTGGTCCTCATGCTTACTTCCTGGTCTTTAGTTAGAGACTGCTGCAGGAGCCCACCACTGGGCTTAGCTTCCCTCTTGGGTACAAAGGACCCTTTTAAGGACCTCTGATGACAGCAGGTGTCACAAGTGCTCTGGGACTGCTTTCCCTTGATCCTCTCCTCAGTTTTGCCAAGTTGGGTTTAAGATCAGAGCTTTCCTATTTTGGGATGGACCAGAGCATCAGATGGCAAGAAATGCACTGTCTTCAGCACCTGCCTGGTTCCCCACTTGGGACCCTCAGACCTCCCTGAGGCCCAGGGTCACTCCCACCTCTGGCCATCTGGAGGTCAGTCTGTCATCCATCTGATGTGTTGATTCCAGACCTGGGCATGCACTCAGCTCAATGAATGTTCAAGGACCCCAAATAGATCATTCTGAAAGAGGATGTGTAGGCTTTCATAAAGGTAGAAACATATGCTGAGACTTAAGAACATTAACCAGAAGGATTAGCAATAAACAAAGTTGGTAGTGAAGCTAAGGGAGCGGACATTTTTTATTCTGCCCCTGGTCTGATTATCCAGGCTTCGGAAAACCTCCCAGTGACCAATGACCAGGGATCTACTCAGGGGCTTTTCTCTCCTTCTTCCCCCTTTCCTCCTCCTCTTCCTCTTCTCCCTCTTCTTCTTCTCTGCCTATCTGCCCCCCTTATAATTGGTTTAGAAGTCCTGTGTTATTTCTTGGACTTCTTGGCCATGTAACCAGCCCCAGAGTTACATAAAATGTATATACCTTGGGATCCCAGAAACACATTTGTGAGCTTACCGGTGGGGTTGAAAATTAAGAGTATCCTAAAGGGAGATAAATCTCTTGGGCTGGATTTCACCAAGGCCTTCTTCTGCTGCCATCTTGTTTTGGTGGGCGAAGGACGGAGCTCCTGAGTCCTGAGAATGGTGACTGGCTGGGTCACAGGTTTGCCCTTCTGTTCCTTGTTCTCAAACAAGAATTTCTCTGGTATATCGTTTTACTTAATCTGCCCCCAAAATCAGCAAATGGGTATTTTTAAAGCCTTCCCCCCTAACTTTTTATTATGCCAACGTTTAAACGATAGAGAATTTAAGAGCATTAGCATAGTGAAGACCTATGTATCTCTCATCTGGGTTCAACAATTTTTAACATTTTGCCGAATTTGCTTCTTGCTTTCTTTTTCTCCCCTCTGAACCATCTCACAGGAAATTGCAGGCATCATTAATCTTCACCTCTAAGTACTTCGGCGTATATCTCCTAAAAATAAGAAACTTCTCCCACGGAGCCACTATACTACTTTTCCACCTGAGAAAATTAATAATACCCCAATATAATTTAAAACCCAGTCTATACTCAAATGTCCCCAGTTTTCCCAAAATGTCTTTTTTTGCCTTTTTTTAAAAAAAATCAAGATCCAATTAAGTTTTATGCTTCGAAGGGCGTGGAAACCAGGGCCTCCCCACTGCTCCCTGGAAGTGAATAAGCTAGCAGCCAGTGGGCAGTGAACCTGGGCTTCTGACCATGCCTGTAGGAATCCAAGTCCACACGCTCCCCTGCATTTGCAGTCCCCAGATCTGGTTTTCACAGGTCAGTTCTATTTCTAAAAAGAATTTTAGATACCAACCCAACCTTTTATTTTACCAAATGTAAGCATTAAAAAAAAAAGACTATCTGTTATCTTCATCACTTAACATAAAGAATAACATTTTAATGACAAAATCAGGGACACAATTTCAGAATATATGATAGTCTTGCAGGAGTCTAGTTACCATGGTGGCTGTGGAATCACAGGGCTGGGAGGGAGAAAACTGCACCCATTAGACAGCTAAGCTTGCCGGGAGGGGCTCTGAGGACCAGGAGCTGGTGGGTTGGTGGTGGGAGCCATAGAGCAGGGGCTGAGGACGCACGGATGTTCATATGAGCTACTGTCACCCTCTATTCCCTTGTCCTCTGCAGGAGAAAATGTCCCCCCACCCTCCCAACATTTTATTATAACAATTTTCTAACATATGGCAATGATGAAATACCTTCATAGTGGAGATCCATATTCCCACAACCTCTATTCTGCCACTGCCATTTTATCAAATGTTTTTAGCCCGAGCCCAGCCTTCTCTGCCTCTAGACTTAGTTCTCTGTCATCAGCTCCTCAGTGTGGGGAGGGTTTTCAATCCTGATGGTCTCAGTGGTAGGGTGGCCTGTCCACCCGGGGTTTCATCACGCTTGTCTGAGAGGGGTGGTATGATTGCACACTGGCCCCCACTCCTGCCCAGAACCTGATCGCCGGCTCCTACTTTATTTGCGCGCTCTCCCCAGCGCATCGGGCGAAGGCTTATTTGGTTTTCAGGACAGACTGAGGTGAAGGCTGGCCAGCCCCCGCCCAAGGGCAGGTCCTGCTCTTGGACTCTCCGTGGCCAGGACACCTATGGTGACTTCCTTCCTGCACTGGTCCTCAGCCTTTAGCTCCGTCTTACCACAGACCTGGCTCAGGTCATATACCAGAGGTCCCTGCTTGATTGGCTGATCTTTGAATTCTGTTGCATTCCATCAGGCTGAACGGAATTTGGGAGAGGGAAAGATTATAGATAGGTTAAGGCAGGTCATCCCATGGAAAGGCTGCTGTGCCCCCAGCCTTGGCTCCCTCTGAGGACCTCTTACCCTTCCATGAAGCTCAGTGGGGAGGCCTTGGAAGACAGTTCTGTATTCTGACAGGCCATTCTTTTGCCTAGAGGTATGGGGAATCTCTGGGGCTGAGAACACTGCAGGACATGCCACCGTGATGAACGCTGCCTCTCTCTATTTGTAGATGGATTCATCTCTCACAGCCACTGCCGCAAAGGAGTGCGTGGGGGGAAAACAGACCAGCAGGCATTGGGATCCAGAAGGGGGGTTGAGTGGAGATAGTGTGCGGACCCCCGTGAGGGTAGGTGGACCAGAACCAGGAAGTGCAGTGCACGCTGCTCTTCACTGGAGCCTGAGAAGCTGAGACACAGCTGTCTGTCTGTAGTCTGCAGCCCTCCCCTGTGTCCCCAGGAGAGTGGAACTGGCTTTACCCTTGAGAGACGCCCCGGTCCCATGGAAGCGTGGGCACCAAGACTCACAGGCTTCTGTGTGCAAACTTGATCCAAGAGAATGGGGACCTTTCCTCTAGGGCACCACCATGCACCCCTCAGAGCTCTAGGAAGGCTTGCTGGGTGCCTCGCTCCACAGGCTGCCCCACTGTCCTCTGAGCCCAGCCTCAGTCGAGGTCTCTGCCCAGGAGTGGTGCCCACCAGACAGGGAGACCCGCGCTGGCCAGGCTGCTCCCAGGACACCAGCTACAAGGGGCTGCTTGCTCAGGGGAGCTGATGGGAATACGGTGTGCCACACAGCATCTCTCCACATGCAGCCTGATGGGCTGTTAGCCCCATTGCTCTCAGACTAGAGAGCACACAGGTGTGGGGGGCAGGGGGAGAAACTACACACACCATACACACCACATGCACACACACTGCATACACACCATCCACACCACATGCACACACACCCCGTACACAGCATACACACTATACACATTATGCACATATCACACACACATGCTACATACATACACACCATACAAACCACACACACATACATACTACATGGACACACACCATACACACTAAACACACTCTATAACACCACATACATACCACACACTATACCCCCCATATACACATACACTACACACAACACACAAACACCACATACCACACACACTACACACAGCAGACACACACACACACACCAGAATATCTCTGTCTCCTGCCCCCTTGGTCTTCCAGCGCTGACCCGTCTCCTGTGTAAGTTCTATGCCATGCACACACGCAAACGGAATGCCGCAACCATAGGCCACACCTCTCAGCCTGAGACCAGGGAGCAGGTAGCCCCCTGAAGCTGGCAGGCAGTGTCGGCTGAAATCCTGAGACCTAAGAATTCATCACTACCAGGAAGAAGGCAGTTATTGTTTCTCTAATTTTTAAATTCAAGAAGGTGTCTGGTGCAGAAACTTGCACATCCCCACAAACAAACAAACATCCAAGGAGAGAACAAGCACTACAGATGACGGAATATTTTGCTGAGGTAAATGCCAGAGAAATATATATATTTATCTCCCTCTCTCTCCCTCTCTCTCTCCCTCTCTCTCTCCCTCCCTCCCTCTCTCTCTCTCTCTCTCTCTCTCTCTCCCCCTCTCTCTCTCTCTCTCTCTATATATATATATATATATAAAATATATTTTCAACCAGATTTTATAACTGTTTCCTTGTAAGTTATCTTCATCTCCTGTGAGCGTAACTAATCCTTTTGAGAAAGGTGCAGAAAAATTGAGAATTGAGAGACAGTTCTGAATTTGTTAAAATGTTACGTAATGTTCTCTAGGTAAAAGTAACCTCTTCTTCGGAACAGAAGGAAACATAACAGAAAATCTGTTTTGCTTTCTTATTCTACGGTGTTGAATACATTTAAAAACTTGGTTTGAAGAGGCTCTGTGGGATTGGCCCACCTAGAATTTGCCTCCTCCGGGGCCCTGGAGAGGCCGGCCTCATTGTCACCTGCTCAGCGTCTCCCTCAGCCTGGCTCTCAGTGGCCGGCTGCTCCTTCCAGGCCTCGTGTTCCTGGGGTGAGTGGTGCCCTTGCTCCATGGGGTCCTTTGCTCCAGCATCACAGGGAGAGGGCCTGGCCCCTCCCCGGGGTGCCTTGGAGGAAGGCAGAGAGATAGAGAGGACCCCGTGGAGGTGGCGAGCGATCTC
This sequence comes from Delphinus delphis, assembly GCF_949987515.2. Taxonomy (NCBI): domain Eukaryota; kingdom Metazoa; phylum Chordata; class Mammalia; order Artiodactyla; family Delphinidae; genus Delphinus; species Delphinus delphis. Next base: position 50,236,179 of record NC_082698.1, on the reverse strand, counting down.
AGCGTCTTGGCCTCCCTCTCCCTGGCAGGCTCTGTCTGCCCTTCAGGTGTAGGTCTCCCAGGTCTGGGGCTGGGACCAGCAGTGGGCAAGGGAGAGGCTGTGTAGCACCTGGAGAGCTAGAGGAGCTGCAGTACATCTTCTTGGGGTCTCCTGAGCTTGTAGAAGGAGAAGCCAGCCCTGGTGCTGGAGAGGAAGCTGGGCTTCCAGCAGGCAACTTGCTTTGAGTCCATCTCCAGGTGCAGCCACAGTCCCCGACATCTCTTTCTTGGCTGGTTGTGGCTGACCCCGCAAAGCCAACCATTTGGCTGCCTCTGGACAAAGCTGGACATGGTATTCACCATGTATACCCGTTCCTGGTGTGGCATTCTTCACTGGAGGTGTTAGAAGGGCAGAGAGACTGGAGTCCTGAAAACTCTTGGCCTCTTTGGAGTGGCAAAAGAAACAATGTCATTAAAGTTGGAATGACGAGGGCATCTGGTACATACTAAGTGTTCAGTAAACGTTCGGTGAGGGCACAGAGAACAGTGGCTTCGTCAGAGGAGATGAAAAGAACCTGCCTGTTTGCAGCTGACAGCCCCCCCGAGGGGCTTTGACACCCCGCACGGGGGACCTAAGATGGACAGTTTGGTGGGTCGCAGAGGCCGCCTTCATGGAGTCGACAGCGCTGCCTCCCGCTCTGCAGACTTGGCAGCTGTGTGGCCGCCTCCAGTGTCTCACATCTGCTCTGAGCTTTGAGGCTGCGTCTGTAAAACGGCTTCAGGGCAGTCATTAGAAAAGGGTTTGGGGGCCCAGGCAGGGAGGAAATTTGTGTACAAACCAGCAGAATTGGCCTCATAGCTTAATCCTTCTGAAACCAGAGAGGGGAGAAAATAAGAAGTTTTTTCTCTTCCATTCTGCAACAATGGAAGCAAGACTTTTCATCTTAGGGAAGAAGGACATTTAATGCTTAAATATTACCTGAATCTTTGGGATGTTTCAAAAGGAGAAACGTCTGCTGCAACCCTGTGGTCTGATTCTGTGAGTGGAGGTAGGCCTTCGTCTTGGCTGAAATGGACAAAGTTGGCTGCGCCCTGGGCAGAACCCCAGGGGATGAAGCGACTTGGGGACGATGGCCAAGCTTTGCAGAGAAGAGATGGGTTTCTCCCAGTGCCCTCCAGGCTTCACACGTCCTCCCTGTTCACCCAGCGTACCTGGGATGCAAATTTGGGTCAGAATTGGCTGAACTCCATCTACCTGGGAAAGCTACACCTTTACTTTAGTTTGGAGCCTGTTTCCAGAAGATGCCCATAATAAATTGTGCCAAGCTGAAGCCTGGCTGAGCCCTCTTCTTGTTCTGTTAAATGAGGCCAGCCAGTATACTGCTGCACTGAAATCTGGATCAGATGAAAAGTCTGGGCAAGACTTTTTTTTAAGATGGAAAACTTCCCAAGCTGCAAGGTGAAGCTACTGAACTTGGCACATGAAGTGTGAGTACAGAGGTTTCTAACTGAAGGGATCAATGTCTTCTGAGTGACATTTACAAACATAGGAGGAGTGGGAGGAGGCTGGATGTCTTCAGACCAGCCCTGGGACTCCATCCTGCCCTGGAGCTTCTGCCGTCTTTCCTCTGTCCCTGGCAGCGGTGGTGCCTGAATTCTCATTAGCTTGCTACAGGCAACTTGCTTCCCCACTAAGGGTAGTGATGCCATTTAGCTCCAGGCCTCAGAAACCTCAGTCTGGAGAGGTTCTACAGTACTAGTTACTCAACCATCCTCTAAGTGGCTGTAGGGACCAAAGTGCTTAGTAGATGACCAGGACCCTCCGTCATTTTATGTAGAGGATGCCCTGCTTGGTTTTTTTTTGTTTTGTTTTTTTTTGCGGTACGCGGGCCTCTCACTGTTGTGACCCCTCCCGTTGCGGAGCACAGGCTCCAGACGCGCAGGCTCAGCGGCCATGGCTCACGGGCCCAGCTGCTCCGCGGCATGTGGGATCCACCTGGACCGGGGCACGAACCCGTGTCCCCTGCATCTGCAGACGGACTCTCAACCACTGCGCCACCAGGGAAGCCCTGCCCTGCTTGTTTTTACTGAGCTGCCCTGCCATCTGCTTGCAGATGGGTGGTTTCTAGATAGAGCCGATGCATTCTCTTTTTGAAGCCCATAGATGCTTTTGGAGGCTATGCAAGGGGGTCTGTCTGTAAGTAATTGACCTTGGCTAGTTGACAAATCAGCCAGTTGCCTGTCTGGTTGACTTCATAATCTAAGTAGTTCCCAAATAACCCTTGTTCTCTCCAGCTCCACTACCCTGCTGAAGATTTTAAATAAAACATTATTAGGACTTTTTGGTTACAAGTAACAGAGATTCAACTTGCAATGTTAACCAAAAAAAAAAAAAAAAAAAAAAAAAATCAGACTCTCCTTCCAACTCCATGAAATGCAGAGGAAGGACAGAGCTGAAGTTGGGCCTCAGAAATGGGACCAGAGACTGGGCAGTGCAGAGCCCAGACAGCTTTCCATCGTGACCTCTCTCCTCTGTTTCTCCTGTATTGTTTGCTTCATTTTTTGCAGAATAGTTCCCGCTATGCTCTATCTGGTGTCAAATAAGACCACCACCAGCTTCTCTCAGGTTCATAGTCATAGACCAGGGCCCCCAAAGGAGATGAGATTAAGCGTCTCTGGTTCCCAGTGCCAAGTTCCCAGGCGTGGCACTCCCTGGCCAGCTCAGGTCAGTTTCCCCAGCAGAGCTGAGACTGTGAAAGGGTCTGAAATGTACCCCGTTTCTGTCACTGCTCATGTCTGGACCAGGGCAGAACAAATATGTGATTCTTACTCTATGGTAGATTTCCATTGAGGTCCTAGGGGGCTGGGCAGACAAAAAATCCACTGCAACTCCCGTGGCTGTTCTGCCTTCAGTTTTTTCTCCTGTGCTGTCACCGTGATAGCTCCTCCGCTTACGGACCCAACTGGCTCCGTTTGCCAAAAGGAGAGACTCCCATCTCCTTGGCACTGCAGACGGGGCTGGTACCATTTCAGTTCCCATCTTAACCATCTTACTTCCCGCCGGAGATCTCAAACACTCTGATTTTGTGTCTGCTCCTTTGCCCACACTGTTTGCATTGCACAAAATTCCGACCCATCTCTCTTCTAACCAATCACTCCTCATCTTTCAGGAATCTGGCTCAGACACAACTGCTCCCGGGCAGCCTTTCCCAGGCACAGGGTCTGCTCCACCCACTGCCACCCCACTGAACGTGGCGCAGATCCCTCCACTCATCCAATGTGTTGTTATGTGTCTGTCCCCCAGTGGAACTTGACCTCCTCCAAGCAGGGAGTTGCTCAGCTTCCCCTGTAGTAAGCACAGATTAAATGCTTGTGGGAGGAAGAAGTGAGTTGCTAGTGTCCCATATGTGGTCCTGGGGGACAGCGATGGACAAAGAGAGAGGGGGCACAGGGCTTCCTGGGTGCCTTTCTGGGCCCTGTCCTCTGAGAGGGCTGTACACTTGCCCATACAGGGCTAGGGGGGTTCTCCGAGGCCCCCAGGGATGAGGTCTGTTGTGGGGCAGGCTCATTTTACCCAGCAGTCAGGCCTGGTGTCTGGTTTGGTGGCTGCAGAGCTGAGCGATGTGGGCTGGCTGGGGAGGGAAGATTGAATTCAGGCAGCAGCCTGTGCCTTCTTCAGGGAAATTCAGGTGAAGCGAGAAGGGAGAACAGGAGGGCAGAGACATCAAACCACAGGCCCACGCAGGGGCGTGGAGCTCCCGCTGAGAGGCTCTGGCAGGCTCTCCAGATGGGGAACCGCACTCCAGCCCTGGGTGCTTTGAAGTGCACGGGAAAGGGGCGTCACACAGTTTTCAAGGCAAGTCAGGTTCTAAATACCCTCCCTGCCCCCATCCCACACACTGCATTGCAAAGCGATGCGTGTCTGTTGTGGAAGATTGTGAAATACAGAAAAGTCAAAAGAAGAAGAAACAGGCACCCGTAAGCCCATCATCCAGAAATAACCGCTGTTAGCGTTAGGTGACCTTCCTATTTGGCTTTTCCTCTATGAATTTTTTTTTGCGTTGTTGATCTCATGCTATGAATATGAATCTGTTATGGTTTTTATTATTAGCTTTACATGTGAGCATTTATTTCCATGGCCACAAAAACACTTTGTAAACACACTTTTTAAGGGCTCTGTAATATTGTATTTCTGGATGAGCCATACTTTGCTGAATGATTTCAGGCCAGGACTTTAAAAGTATGTCCACAAGATTTCTCATTATCAGATAAAAATACACGGATTTAAAAAAAAATAAAAGCCACTGCCTACAATCAGCACAATGCCTGACAGCAGGCACACACACACACACACACACACACACACACACACACACACACACACACACACACACACACACACACACACACAGAGGCACACACACACACACCACACACAAGCATGTCCATAGGGCTGCCACCACCCTCAGGCTGCGAAGGGATGGTGGTGGCTGGACCCGGCTGAGTCAGCCTTGGTGCACAGGGAGCAGAGGAGGCTGGAGGTGAGACCATGGGGTCCAGGCTGCCTCTGGTCACATTCTAGTTGTGACTGAGCATGAGACCCGTCCAGAGAGCTGCGGCAGAGAAAAAGGCACGATTCTAGTTTCAGGAAGATGTAGGTTTGCATTCCGTTTGTCACTTCCTAATAGCAGGACTTTACGCAAGTTATCAAAGCCTGCTGGGCTTCAGTTTTCTTGTCTGAAAATGGGGTGATAAATAACAGATTCAAATGATTGTACTAAAAATAAAACATGTAATAAGCCACATGGGATACATAACATTTCATATTTATGTATTAAACACAGAAAATGTTTAGTTTTATTAATTATATTAAATATGTAAATTAATATGTATTTCATTAACTATATATTTAATACATAAATAATTGTCTATTACATATATAAAATATATATTAAATATATGATAAATGATAAAATATGTAATATGTGATGTACAATTTTACTCTACAACATGATATAGAAATATAGTGTAGCCTATAGCAAACTGGCATGGCTTAAGTGAGAGAACGTAGTGTCCTGGTACCTGATAGAAGGAGGAGTCCCCTTTTTCATTTAGCTGATGCACGGAGTTCGAGTCACTACTGTTTAGTGAGCAGATTTACCAGGAGGCAGGACAGGAGAGCCCAGGTCAGTGAGCCCGGCAGAGCCAGGACGTTTCTGTGCGGAGCTAAGGCGAGTACTCAGAGGCCCAGTCCGGCGGAGAGGATTTGATGGTCCTTGCCAACTTCCTCAAACCTTGACCTCCTACTTTATTTCCCAATGGGCCATTCCAAAAGACTCAAATCCTAGTTTTTGTTGCCCTGTTGGCTCTCTAAATTGCAAGAAAAGCTTTGTAAAAAAGCGTTAGCTTCTGCCTCAGTGGCAGAGGTGTAGAGTTGCCCTGCAGAGGCTGGAGGAACTCTCTGGGAAATAAGCGCCGTCCAGTGAGGTTTTCTCAGCGGAATGTCGGGCATTCAGGGACTCAGTGAGATTCCACTTGAGAGGTGGGCACGTGAAAGAGCTGGGCTTCCAGACTTTCCAGTACTCGAGTCTCAGGTCCCTGTGGTTGGGGCTGGTTAGAGGTTTGGCCTGAATTATAGCTTCATCACCTGTTACTCGTTTGTCCTTGGGCGATTCACTAATCCTCTCTGTAGGATGGGTACCATGACAGCCATATGGCAAGGCTGCTGCAAGGACTAAATAGAGACCATGTGTAAGGTGTCTAGCACAGTTCCCTTCCCTCCCACTTCCTCCTCTCTCTCCCAAGAGATGCACCTCCCTCGCTATCACCATGTTCACACACAAACACACATGTGGACACATGCACACACGTGCACACAAGGCACATACCCACAGTCATACATACATACGCATGCATGCCCTCAGGCACATGTGCACACATGCACATAGAGCCGCACACACATGCACACAACATATGCACACGTAACACTCATGCATATTCACATGCACACACATACATGCACACCGTAGTCTACCCACATCGATCTGTTCAGCTCCCTAAACATGCTGCACGTTTTAGCATTTGTTTGACTGTGAAAGGACTCTTCTCTCACCAGGAAAACATCTTCAGTTCTTCAACTGATACACACCTCCTCATTTTGTATAACCCATGTCAAATGTTATATCTTCTGGGAAACATTTCTCGGCTTTCCTAAGACACAGCTGCTAGCTCCGTCTTCATTTCCCTGTAAACTGTGAGCAGGCTGAGGGACATGTCTTTCTCGTCTTCCGATTCTCAGCAGCTGGCATGGAGCTGGGGTTCCTGAAACGATGGCTGAATGATGAAGAGGCAGGTGTAAGCTTCATTCTCTCAGGTTCCTTGGTCTGTGATCCCCTTAAAGAGGTTTGGGGGCCAACCTCTGGAGAGAAGTGCTGTTTTAGAAGCATTTGGAAGGAAGGAAGACAGGTAGCTTACAGGATGCAGGCTCTAGGGCTGCAACTGGTGGCAGGAAAGCAGGAGAGAGGGAAGAAAGCCACTCTGTGCCCAGAACACTGTCAGCCCAACCCTGCCTGAGGCCAAGGGCACAGCTTGGGGTGAAGTGGCGAGGTAGGGGGAGAGAGAGAGAGAGAGAGAGAGAGAGAGAGAGAGAGAGAGAGAGAGAGGAGATATGTATCTGGTAGAGAGATGCATCTGGTAGGAAATGTGCTAGGTGTCCATCTGAGAACACAAGGGATAAGAGAGAAGGACTGTCCCCTGTAGGTGGGGGGCACGGGCAGCTGCTGGTGTCAGTGCAGGGAGGGGCACAGGATGATAAGTTGGAAAGTCCAATTAGAGGTTCTGAATTTTTGTCTTAGGACCTCTTCACACTCTTAAAAATTAATGGAGATTCCAAAGACTTTTTGTTTGTGTGGGTTATATCAGGCAATATTTACAATATTATAAATTATAAAAGATAAATTTTAAATTTACGTATTTATGAACTCATTCAAATAAAACAATAAACTGTAAACCTAACACTTAAAAGTAACTATATTTTCTAAAATTAGAATAAATAATGAGAAGAGTGGCATGGTTTTATATTTTCGCAACTTTCTTTAATGTCTAGCTGGACGGGAGACAGCTGGGTTCTCATCTCTGCCTTTGCATTCAGTTGAATAGATTCAGTAGAATAAAGTTTGCACTTGCCTTTTCATCATTCAACAGCGACTTCAGGAGCTCCATCCAATCTGCTGCGACATTGCACATCAGGTCACCTCTGGAAAAGTCCTCTGTATGTTCATGCAAGAAACAAGAGTGCAGAAGCCAAGTTGTACTTTAATGTTACTGTGAAAATAGTTTTGACTTCACAGACCCACTGAAAGGGCCATAGGGACTTCCATGGCTCCCAGCACCCCATTTTTAGAACTGTTGGGCGCAATCATATGAAAGTCCTGATATTCTGTTGTTTCTTGTTTCAAGTTGAGCTTTACAGCATGTCTTAATGTGATAGAGGGAACTTGACCTTGGCCTGTGGAAAGGCAGACCTGCCAACACTGCCTGGGCCCACCTGCTACCAGTGAGGCCTTGTAGAGCTGTGGGTCCTTGCTGTGCATGGTGAGCTTCTGGCCACAGGTTATAAGAGGTGGTGAGCAACAAGGGGTGGACGTAGGGGTACTGAGTGGAAAGCAGGAGCTGAGCTTGAATCCTGAGGTCCGGGAGGGCTGTGTGTCCTCGTGCGAGCCACTGTCCCTTCAGCAGACCTTGCTTCCCTGTCTGAAGTATGAGTTTGGGTAGGTACCCAAGGTTCCTCCAGTGTGACAGATGCTGGTCTCTGATCCTGAATCTTATATGGTCCCCTGTCCTGCCCCCTTCCTCATGGATGAGACTGACCATCACAGCATGAGCCAGTGGGCAGCTTCCAAATTCCACCATTCATATACTTCATATAATAACTTGCGTTGTTATTTCTTTCATTACAAAGGTAATAAAAATTCATTAAAACTGAAAAATTAGATATGCAGAAAAAAAAAGAAAAAAAGGACACAAGTAAGCACATGTAGTCTTGCTGCCCTAGAGATAACTGCTGCTGACACTATGGTGAATATCTTTCCAGGTGTTTTTTTATGCATATAGTTCATGCTTTATCTTTGTAGGATCATTTCTTCTTAAATACAACTTGTTATGTGATTCCCAGCAACTGAATACAGTTTGAACTCTTCATTCTGGCATGCGAGGTTTTCTGTATCCAGACTTGTCTTCTATTCCTTCCATGCCAGGTTATTTCTTCTTAAATACAACTTTATTATGTGATTCCCGGCAATCGAATACAGTTTGAGCTCTTCATTCTGGCATTTGAAACTTTCTCTATCCAGACTTGTCTTCTGTCCTTTCCCTATCTGTGCCCCCTACTCTTGCCTCTCCCCAAACCACGTGCCTAACCCCTCCACACTTGTAAAGTCATCTCCCTAGCTTAGTACCCCATCTCTAAGTTGAATTTATTCTGCAAGGTCAGAAATTCTAACTTGTTCGTTCCTCACCTGCTTCTGTGATGGCTCCAAAGTATTCTTGGAGATTCTGACCCAGTGTTACTTCTAAAGTCTTACCTCATTCTCAGGCTGTTTGCCCCTCCCTCCTCTGAGCTCTCACAGATATCATACATACCTTAATTGGCACTTTGCTCACTGGATTGTAATTGCCTGCATGCCTTTTACTACCACCTGGTTCTGGAGCTGCCCACAGTATTGCACACTGATTATTTGCTGACTGGGTCGGAACCCATGTGCATGGCAGGTCTGATCACAGACTGTATCATCCAGTGTATGTTGGTTACTTGGGTGTCCTGCTGGACCTTGAGCCCCCTGCACGCAGGGTCCCCACAGGACTGATCCACTCCTACCTGTAGGGCTGGGAAAGTCTCCTCCTGGTGGGCTTGGGGGTGGCTTTGTCCTGTGATGCTTGGGGCAGGCAGAATTCCAGACCACCAGATGTCAGTGTTGTCTCAGCTACCAAGGAATCGCCAGGCCGTGACTTCCACGCCTTTCTGGTGCTGGCAGAGCTGGGCGCTCAGAGGAACTGACAGGGTTAGACAAATGCTCTTCCTGAGCTGCGGACTTGATTTGGAGGAAAGTGAACTACAGGGTGAGGGTGGAACTCTGTCACGGGGAAGGCATGGACACGGGCAGGCTAGTGAGTGGTCTCATGCTGCCTCCTATGTGGAAGTCAGTCAGCCCAAGGGGGCTACCTGGAGCAACATCTGTACTGGTAGAGGATGATGGAGCTTCTGAGGTTTTACCTCTAATGTGGAAAAATGGGAAGGGTGCAGGGCAGCAAACAAGGAGGGCTGGATCCATCCTGTCTCTGTCCCCTGATGGCTTAAAAAGTCAGGTGAGATACATGCTTCTCCAAGCTTCCAACTTCTCATTTCCTTTCCCCCTCCCCTCTGCCCCCTCCCCTTGGACTGCCTGCTCTCCAAGGCCGTGGCTTCTGCCTTTGGCCGCTACTATTTCCCCTGTGAGTGATTCACATTGTTTCTTCTCACATGGACTAGATATAAATATTTCAGTGGCTCAAAGCAGCATTGTGTTCTAACTGATGTTCTGCTATTCATTAAATTGTAGGTAAACTTAGGATTATTCCAAAGCTTCTTCAAAAGCTGCTTTAGGGCTTCCCTGGTGGCGCAGTGTTTGAGAGTCTGCCTGCCGATGCAGGGGACACGGGTTCGTGCCCCGGTCCGGGAAGATCCCACATGCCGCGGAGCGGCTGGGCCCGTGAGCCATGGCCGCTGAGCCTGCGCGTCCGGAGCCTGTGCTCCGCAACGGGAGAGGCCCCAACAGTGAGAGGCCCACGTACCGCAAAAAAAAAAAAAAAAAAAAAGCTACTTTAATTTTGAATGGGGAAAAAAGTCATTTCCAGTAAATCTGTTAATTTGCCTTGAACTTGTTCTCATGTAAAATTTTTGCTGGCCTGAATGATGGGCCCTTCCAGTTCTGTTCCAGATCATAATGAGAAGTTTTCCAGAAAGCCCAATACTTCAAGATCTCACAAATCCTGTGATTTTGTAGACACTGTGGAAAATGTCATCTTCATAATAAAATCCAAGTTGATTGTGATATTTAATATCTTTTAAAGGCACCACAGACTACTTATTGATTTTTAAAATTAAAATTAAGAAGAAAAAGAAACCCACACAATTGTTTATAATTCACCAGATGTTAGGATCTGGAATCTGCTGAAGCAAGAGTCTCATTTTAAAATGTTGGAAAAAAATTTCAATGCAAGATCAATAAAATACATGACAGTAATGAAAAGATGAATAATGATCAGAAACAGCCCTTGACCCCTGAGTCAGTGTTCTACACAACATTGAAAGCATTCAAACTCTTCCTTGCCCGGAAGATAAAGGTTGGGATTGGGAACAGATAGAACAGAGATGGCCGAGGGAAGACACAGCATTTACTGGATACCTTCTGTGCCAGGTACTGGGTTGGGTACTCAGAATTCCCAGTTGTTTACAGTATGTTTGCAGTGGGAACGTACGGTCTTATATCCGTTGCTGCGGTAGCTCCTCTCTACTTACTCAGTTATATTCCTGGTGCCCCAGGTCTCATCACTGAAGCACTAGCTGACTTGGGGAAGAAGCGAGCCTAAGAGGCTTATCTGGAATAAGAACCATAGTACCATAGAAGCACTCACATGTCACTCACATGCCACTTGATCTTCTAAGCACTCTAGCTATACTAAGCCATTTGATTGTTAAAACAGAATGAGGATAGGTTTAGTATTATTATCATTCCCATTTTTCAAGCACTCTAGTTACAGTATTCTGTTTGATTCTTATAGTAGTCTATGTGGACACAGGTATACTATTATTATTATTTCCATTCCACAGAGGGGAAAACTGTGGCTTAGAGAGGTTAAGTAAGTTGTTTAAAGTCACACAGGTCACACAGCTAGTAAGATTTGAACCTGATTTGAAGCTGGGGAGTCCAGCTCCAGAGGCAGCGCACTCAACCACTTTGCTATACTGAGTAGTATGAGCTGAGCACTTCTGTGGAAGAAAAGTCGCCACCTGATGCATCGTTTGGAGTATATACTTGGATTCTGAGGAGTGGAGATTTTCCAGAAGTATTTCTGTTTCTGCCAGGTCCCTAATGTCCCAGGAGGAGCTGGGTTACTCCCTTCACAGGTGAAAGGCATTGATGCTAGTCTAAGTCTTGGCACGTGCCTAGGGGGCCTACCCTACTCCATGTTCTTCCTTTTTTTTCTGAGAAAAAGCTATGTATTTCAGGGAGGTGTGTATGTTTGTGTGTGTGTTGGCTGCATCAGGAAAGGCTTAAGGAATTGACATTTGAGTTTGGCCTGATTAGTAGGGGACAACTTGGAGGAAAGTAGGTTTGGAGTTGGGGGCAGGGGCTATAGAGGGCAGGGCTGAGAAAAGGCATGTTGTAGCAGCAAAAGGAGCAAATACAGCAGAGCTGTAAGAACATGGAATAGTCGAGTGTTAGTAATTAGTGGCAAAGCATGATATCCTCAAATACCCCAGAATATATAGTGATCACGTATCAAAGATTGGTTTAACACATTAAAGGGGGAACCAGCAGAATGGTAACACTGGTCTAAAGAACAATATGAGAGCTTGAAACATGTTGTCAATGAAAGAAAGAATGCTGAAATAAGATTGTTAGGTTAGATACCAACTGGTTAATATTCCACATGGTGGTACAACTGTAACATTTGGTATCTTTTCTATTGGACAAACTTCATTTAGATCTCTACTAAGTTAAATGATTTGTAACTTATCAATATTCTGAAGCTAACATCTACCTTCACAATAAGTCAAACAAAATTACTTTTCCCTAGAACATCAGGGGATCCTTAGCTGGGCTCGTTAAGCAGTGCGTCAGAGTGACATTGAAAGGCACAAGAAGCTTTTTTGTCTTATTTCTAAGCTTGGCATTCGTTTCCTAAGTACCAGAAGGTGGGAACTAGGGAAATGTGGAGGATGAGGTGGTGACGTAGGCAGGGCGGTTGTGGGGCTTTGCCTGCCATGGATCCTAGTGCGTCACTGGCTGGTTTGAATCAAGGAAGTGACATAATTCACCATCCTTCCATCCATTTACTCAATAAAACTTTATTGAAAGTGCCAAGTACTAGTCTCAGAGTTGGGAATAGCGGGGTGATCAAGACAAGAAAGGCATGTTTCTGTTCTTATGCAGCTTACATCTGGTAGAGGGAGAAATACAATAAATGCATTGATTCCCTGAGTGTTCCAACCTGTGAGGTCAAGGAAGTTCTTTGGAGGAGTGATAAGGGAGAGAAGGGAAGTCAGCTGCACAAGATCTGGAGAAGTGGATTCCAGCCTGAGGAAGTGACGAGGGCAGAGGTTGGAGTGAATTGGGTAGGTCCCACAGACGGAGGATGACACGTGGAGGGCGTGAGTGCAATGAGCATCAAAGGAGCAGTAGGCTGGAAGGGCATACATGGTCCCCTGATCTGAATTCTTTTCTGAGTGTGACGGGAAATGACGTGACCTAACTTCTGTTTTTCAACTTATCATTTCGGCTCGTGTGGAGTGTGGACTATGGAATACAGCAAGAGAAGACATAAGGGGACCAGTGTGGGTAGGTCGTGGGGAGGATGTTTGCATTCATTTCTGTGGAAGATGATGGGGCCCGCACCTCAGTGTTAGCTTGACCAGGTTCTTATTTTTGAAACTTGACCTTGGCAGCTGAGGGATGGTTCCTGGAGGGGAGTGATGCTGGAGTTAAGGAGCTACCTAGGGGCTCAGAGGAGAACTGATGAGTCTGCAGACTGGGCAATAGGTGTGGGGAGGAGGGAATGGATTGGAATGATGTTTGGGGCTTGAAAAAACTAATTCACAAGCTGCTCCTAAGGGTGAGTTTGTTGTCAGAGGGAGCCTTATTTCTGTATGCAAAGCCCAGCTAGAGGCGGGTCCAAGCTCTCATCCAGACCTGGTTCTCGCAGTCTGCAGAGTGGAAGGTGCCCTCGAGGGAGGTTGGGTCAGCACCCCATAAGAGGACACTCTTTCTGCTGTTTCATGCCTCTCCTGGGGTCTTGGTGGAGCGCCCAGAGGTTTATCCACACTTTGACAAGAACTTCTTCCCTTGTAATGATGACAGAGGCACTTCCTATGGTGGTGGCTGAATGTGTTGGCTAACCTGTGAATGCTTTCAGAAGGAGAAAAGAGGCCCAGACGTTTTTAAATCTATTCCTGCCCGGAGCCAGGCTTGTTTAGGATCCCACAGCCAACAAATAGTGGGGCAGACATTTTCATCCACATCTCCGTCTCCCAAGCCCATGCTCTTCCATCATGCCAACCTGGGAGGCTGGGACAAACCCTCGGGGGGAGTTGTTTCAATTCTGTTTTGCAATAAACTGCTAACCTTGGAGGCCCAGGTTGGAGGGCACAGTCCCAGGGGCTCCTCAGGTAGGTTCCTAGAACTCCTCCTTGAGCTTTTCTTCTGATTGGGGTATTCAAACACCAGTCTTTTGTCAGGAAAAGGTACTTTCCCATTCTAGAGCAAGACTGACATGTGCTGGTGAGCTTAGTGATGCTATTTATGCAGGAATGAAAATACCAGGACTGGAGGAACATGGAAGAACCAGATGCGGTCTTACTTGTTCTAATAAGTAACAAGAAAATGTGATTGTATTTCCAAGTGCTAGTCTCTCTGGGTAATTACTTACAGTGTTATATCTTCCAAGATCAAAGGGCAACTGTTTGGATCTGGGTTGCAAATGAGTTAGTGCACTTTGCAAGCTAACTGACTGCTGCCTAGGCCTGTTGTGAGCTGGGGCAGGTGTGCCAGGACACCTGGCCTCGAAGGATGACACAACAAACCCAGTAAGGCAGGAGGTGCAGCTTTAAAAAAAATTCGCGGGGAGAAGGAGGGTTTGAGAGTGGGAGAGGGGACACAGTCATTGAGTGCAGAAAAATCCCACGAGAGGAAGACATTTTCAGGAAAATTCAGCTTGGAAGCTGTTCTAACATCAGAGGTAGGACTGTCAACCTCCCTAATCCTCCATCCCAGTGTAGCAGCCAAGAGAAGGTGTTCTGCCTCCGATACTTGCAGGGTGGTTTGGAAGGAAGTGTTGTTCCTGAAGTTCCAGTAATTGCAGGCATCTGTCACTAACAAATGGAAAATGGAAATAGCTCAAGAAATAGACTTACATTTGCTGAAGTTAGTGCTTGCAAGGCTGAATTTGAAGCAATTTTAGACACAGGGTATGAAGACTCTGCAGTGAGTATATCGACCCTGATAGAGAGAAGAGACCAATTCAGTATAGATCATTCGGGGTGGTGGGGGTGAGAGAGAGAGAGAGAGACAGAGACAGAGACAGAGAGACAGAGCCAAAGACAGACAGAGACAGAGAGACAGAGTGTTTGTGTCTAGGAGGGGATATTCCTGTGGGCAGGGCTACGCCAGGTATGTAGATAGCATGCTGCTGATTTGACAGCATGGAATCTCATGCCCAGAGAAGTTGGCCCACTTGTCAGGGACTTGTCAGGGAGGACTTGGATCCATGTCTGCAGAGTCCGAACTACCCTGCCCATTCATGGATGCCAGGGGCAGCCCCGAGGTGGGTGGGGAAGGGGAGAGGCAGACCAGACAACCAAAGAAAAGGAATTTGAGAGCATGTCCAGAGCAGGCCCGTTGCTCAGCCTCTCCTGGCATACTATGGTTTATACTATTCTGTAAAGTAAATATCAGCCTTTCTCAAACTGTGTTCTTTGGTTATTACTGTATTACTTGTATTCTATGAAACATTTAGAAGCGTCCTACATAAAAGACTTCTGTGTTCAAAGAAATTTGAGTTAAAAAATGGTCCTTTAACTGGAGGACTATTCCAAGCCTAAGGCTCTTATGCATGGTGAAGAGGAGCTGAGTATGTTCTGTTGCCTAAATTTATTTGATCTTGCTACCTCTTCTTTTTTTGGATGGTCTCTACTTCTGTAGCTATATCCATGCATCAATCTGCTTCATTTAGTAAAATGCATATGTAGTTCATTCTATGGAGTGAGTTTAGGTCTTTCTGTTTTTTTCTTGAAAACGTTTGGCGTTACAAGAGCTTCTACACATTTATAGTTCAGAATGCTGTTGGGGTACGTGGAGAGCAGAAGAGAAAGGTCAGGAAGAGGGACCTAGACCCTGGGCGTCAGCAGATTCCACTGTGTGGAAGGAGGATGCAAGCCTGGAGAAAGAGTGGGTGATGGAGAGAAGATGATGAGGAATAGCCATCCAGACAAGGGGGGACGGGTATGGAAGGAATGAGACTCTTGCAGTAAAGCAAAGATGGAGGAGGATAAAAAAGGTGAGAGAAAGTGAGATTGCTGTTCCATGAGCCTAAAAAGGGAGGCTGTCTGCACCCCTTCTCACTGCTGGGCTGCACGTACACCACTGCCCAGCGAGAGTGCAGTGAAACAAGCAGGGGCTTTGCAGCCAAGCAGATTTGCATTCAAGTCCTGCTCACCAATCCCTGTTATGTGACTTTGAGTAAATCCCTTCACCTCTCATCTCTTGACTGCCCAGAACCCTTGAGAGGCTTTAATGAGATAATTTGGGCCAGCACAGTGCCTGCCCCTCACAGTGGGAGACCCCGGGTGGGCATGATCCTCAGCCCTTTTACTCTCTCCTTTGTTCAGCATCACTTTAATGGTCATGGACTTTGCTATACTCACCTCTTCACCTTCCACCCACCCGGCCTTACCTCCTCCTCCTCCAAGTCTCTGTGTCGGGCTCAGGGCTGTTCAGACCTTGAGGATTCTGGATAAATAGTTTCCTGATAACTGGGGCTGTGCTGCTCTGAGCGCTAATTGCTTCCAGCCTGGAGAATGGAATCTAAAATTGGAAGCTGGGTGAATGGAGCAGCTCCCCACACCCCATGGCCCTGTCTCTTGGAAGCTTTCTCAGACTGAAGAAGGGTAGCACACGGTCCTTCTGGGATCCGGGAACGATGGCTGTTTGTCCTGATTTACCTGTTTCTCTTTGCAGCATTATATTCTGCCAAACAGATTAAAGACAGACAATATGCTGGACCTATTGGCAGTGTGGAGTTGGGAAATTTCTTATTGGTGTGTTTTGTATTTTTCTGCCACTTGACTCTATTTGTTACATTCTCTCTTTCAAAATGTGAATCAAAACTCCCATTGTATACTTTCTTTCTGCCATTATTTTACATGATGATCTCTTTCTATTACATCTGGGAGAAAGAATGCTGGAAGGTCTGAAATGGCTGCTGTCAGCTTTCAAAATTGCAGACAGATGACTTCAATCTATCTGAAGGGACAATGGATTATTTAGGAGAGTTGCTAAAAAGTTAACCTTGGAGAACACTGTGCTTTTAAAAATGTTGAATGAGTAAAATTTGAAGATTCATTATTTTCTTTCTGATTTATAAATGTATTATATGTTCATTGTAAAAATTAGAAATGCACAAAAAAGAACTACCATCAAAATTAAAATTATGGCCTATTTTCTAAGTCTCTCTCTTTCATAAACCAGTAGGTGATCACACTGCATGCATGGGTTGGCTTTGCTTATTTAACATTATATTATGAAGAATTTCTTATTTCACTAAATAATCTTCTGTCCATGATTTTATTTTGTTTTATTTTGATGTGGACCATTTTTTTTAAAGTTTTTATTGAATTTGTTACAATATTGCTTCTGTTTTATGTTTTGCTTTTTTGGCCAAAAAACCAAACAAACCCTTGATCTGGTGTATAGGTTACCCATATTTTTCCCATTTTATCAGTAGTCTTTTTTTTTTTTTTTTTCCGGTACGCGGGCCTCTCACTGTTGTGGCCTCTCCCATTGCAGAGCACAGGCTCCGGACGCGCAGGCGCAGCAGCCATGGCTCACTGACCCAGCCTCTCCGTGGTATGTGGGATCTTCCCGGACCGGGGTACGAACCCGTGTCCCCTGCATTGGCAGGCGGACTCCCAACCACTGCACCACCAGGGAAGCCCTTGTCAGTAGTCTTTTAATTTTGTTTATTTTTTTTTTAGATATTCAGAAGTTTGAAAATCTGTTTAGTTTACTGAAATGTAGTAAAATCAATCAGACTCTTCATTTGCTCTCATGATTACAAAGATCTTCCTACCTCTGAGATCAGATAGCTATTCACTGCTACTTTCTTCAGTGGTTTAGTTTCTTAGATTTAGCTTGTTAACTGTTCAGAAATTATTTTAGTGTGTGGTATGAGGTAAAGATCTAATTTTATTATTTTTAAATGCTTAAACAATTGCTACTGAACCTAACTTGGGTCTGATCGCCCACGGGCAGTAAAGCCGAGCTACTGACATCAGGTTGTGGTGAAGGGAGGGTCAGCATTTATTGCAGGGCACCAAGCAAGGAGAATGGGCAGCTTGTGCTCAAAAGACCTCAACTCCCCAGTGGCTTTCAGGGAAGGGGTTTTAAAGGCAGCGTGAGGGAGGGGGCTGATCAGCTCATGCACAATTCTTGGATTGGCTGACATCAAGGTGAAGTTTCAAGCATCATCAGCCTTCTGGTTTCAACCAGTCTAGGGTCTGTGTCCTTGTGGTCATCAGTTTTCATCTGGTGGGGGTCAGCTTCCTGTAAAAACAACTTAGGCATATGTGTCAGGCCTTTATTTATATCTTTCAGGGAACTGGGATTCTGCTATGTGTCCGATTTGTAGTCTAAATTGTTACCAGTTTCCAGGCCCAAAAGCTTTTCTTTGTTTCTCCATCTTCACATTTCCCAATCATTAACTCCTTTTTTTCTTTTGTACCTTTAACTTTTGTTTTTAATAGATTTTTATTGGAGTATAGTTGCTTCACAATACTGCATTAGTTTCTGTTGTACAACAAAGTGAATCAGCTATATGTATACATATATCCCCATATCCCCACCCTCTTGAGCCTCCCTTCCACCCTCCCTATCCCACCCCTCCAGGTTATACCAAAGCACCGAGCTGATCTCCCTGTGCTATGCTGCTGCTTCCCACTGGCTATCTATTTTCCATTCGGTAGTGTATATATGTCAATGCTACTCTCACTTCGTCCCTGCTTCCCCCTCCCCACCCATGTCCTCAAGTCCATTCTCTGTGTCTATGTCTTTATTCCTGCCCTGCCACTAGGTTCATAAGTACCATTTTTTTTTTCTCTTAGATTCCATATATATGTGTTAGCATACGATATTTGTTTTTCTCTTTCTGACTTCATTTTGTATAACAGACTCTAGGTCCATCCACCTCACTACAAATAACTCAATTTTGTTTCCTTTTATGGCTGAGTAATATTCCATTGTATATATGTGCCACATCTTCTTTATCCATTCATCTGTCGATGGACACTTAGGTTGCTTCCATGTCCTGGCTATTGTCAATAGAGCTGCAATGAACATTGTAGTACATGTCTCTTTTTGAATTATGGTTTTTGCAGGGTATATGCCCAGTAGTGGGATTGCTGGGTCATATGGTAGTTCTATTTTAGTTTTTTAAGGAACCTCCATACTGTTCTCCATAGTGGTTGTATCAATTTACAATCCAACCAACAGGGCAGGAGGGTTCCTTTTTCACCACACCCTTTCCAGCATTTATTGTTTCTAGATTTTTTGATAATGGCCATTCTGACCTGTGTGAGGTGATACCTCATTGTAGTTTTGATTTGCATCTCTCTAATAATTAGTGATGTTGAGCATCTTTTCATGTGCCTCTTGGCCATCTGTATGTCTTCTTTGGTGAAATGTCTATTTAGGTCTTCTGCCCAGTTTTTAATTGAATTGTTTGTTTTCTTTGATATTGAGCTCCATGAGCTGTTTGTATATTTTGGAGAAAAACTGAAAGTATTTCCGCTAAGATCAGGAACAAGACAAGGATGTCCAGTCTTGTCACTGTTATTCAACATAGTTTTGGAAGTCCTAGCCATGGCAATCAGAGGAGAAAAAGAAATAAAAGGAATACAAATTGGAAAAGAAGAAGTAAAACTGTCACTGTTTTTCAGATTACATGATACTATACATAGAAAATCCTAAAGATGCCACCAGAAAACTACTAGAACTAATCAATGAATATGGTAAGGTTGCAGGATACAAAATTCATGCACAGAAATCTCTGGCATTCCTATACACTAACAATGAAAAATCAGAAAGAGAAATTAAGGAAACAATCCCATTTACCATTGCAACAAAAAGAATAAAATATCTAAGAATAAACCTACCTAAGGAGGTGAAAGACTTGTACTCAGAAACCTATAAAAGACTGATGAAAGAAATCAAAGATGACATAAACAGATGGAGAAATATACCATGTTCTTCCATGTTCTTGGATTGGAAGAATCAATATTGTGAAAATGACTGTACTACCGAAAGCAATATACAGATTCAATGCAATTCCTATCAATGGCATGCTTCACAGAATTAGAACAAAAAATTTTACAATTCATATGGAAACACAAAAGACTCCAAATAGCCAAAGCAATCTTGAGAAAGAAAAACGGAGCTGGAGGAATCAGGCTCTACAACTTCAAACAATACTACAAAGCTACAGTAATCAAGACAGTATGGTACTGGCACAGAAACAGAAATATAGATCAATGGTACAGGATAGAAAGCCCAGAGACAAGCCCATGCACATATGGTCACCTAATTTACACCAATCATTAACTTGAGTCAGCCTTTTGAGACTCAAGGGAGGGCTGGGAGACTAAAGCGAAAGTGATTTAATTCAAAGAACAGGGACACAGGGCCTTGTATATGGTTTCGGTCTCAATATTATTTATTAAATAAAACTCCTGTTTTGCATTAGTTTCAAATGCTTCTCATCATATCAGCAGTGCGTATAAATACATGGGTCTTTTTCTGAGTTTGTCAATCTTTTCCCCTCATTAATGTCTTTTAATTCTTAATTTAGTGCCACATTTATGTGGCTGGAAATATATAGTACACTTCTTTAACAAAGTAGATATTTCCTTCCTTTGTTCTTATGATGAAATATATTTATTTTAGTGAGTGCCATGTAAACTTTATTTTAATTTTGATTAGAATTCCATTAAAAGGAAAAAATTTTGAGTTTAATTTTTATGTACATTTGTGATATAACTCTATAAAATAAAAAAATATATTCAAGCTTTTTTTATTTTTACAGGAAAACAGTAATTTTCTTCCCATTTCATTAATTGAATATTAAATGTTTTACATTGTTTGTTACTATTATGAGTGAATTTTTCCACATTAATTGATCAGTTCTTCTCCTGGTTGTATGCATATTTATTTTGTAATTATTTACTTTAATGAGATGTCTTACTGGTTCTAATTGGTTCTTGTTGATCTTTGAAAATAATGAATTTTATATATTCTTATGTATGTTTATATATAATATATATGTTATGTGTATATAGTTATCTATGATATTTTAGTTTCTTATTTTTTGCTTTTTCTTATTGTACAGATTAGAAATTCCCAGACAGTAGCAAAATAATGGTGGTCATGGCTAGCATTCTTTTCCTGCTCCTGAATTGAATAAGAATGCCTCTAAATTGAATCATAAAGAAATATGCCTTTTCTTATCCTTGCATATATATTTTTGTCACATTAGAGAAATATGCTTTAATTTTTAATTTTTCTTAGTATTTTCCCACCACTATGAATGAGATCTTGATTTAATCATACATTTTTTTCTGCTTCTGTCCAGGTATAATGTAGTTTTTTAACTTATTGATGTACCACAGTGTTTTAATAGATTTGTAAGTATTAAGCAACCCTTGAATTCATGGACAAGTTTTTATATAGTTATGTTGTATATTTTATTTGAGTATATTGTGAATTCAATTTCACAGATAATTGCATTTATATTTTCAATTGATATATAGTTTTCCTTTATTTAGTACTCTTTTTTCAGCCATTTAGAAGGTAGTTGAAGTAATGCTTAAGAGATTTGAAGGGACTCACCTGGAAAATTATCTGTGACCATGATCTTTTTTGGGCTTAATTCTTTGACAGTGTTTTCAGATTTTTCTCTATGAAATTTTTCAAATTTCTCCTTTAGTCTTGGGTCAGTTTTGATGATTTATATTTGCTTTTTAAAATTTCCCATTCCTTTAAGATTTCTAAATCCATATGAATGGACTTTTAAGAGTGTAATTCTCTATTTAAAAAAAAAATCCCTGCCTCTCTTTCTTTATCCTTTTCTCACTATTTCTAATATTGTGCATGTGAGCTCTCTTTCTCTTTTTATTGCATATTTTTTACTTCTTTCTAATATTCACCCTATAAATATTTTGTTAGTTCTATTATTTTCTGTTCTATAAATCATTATTTTCTGTTGGTATCTTTACTATTTTTTTTCATTTTTAAGATGTGTTTTTCCCTTGATTTCTTCAAATAGTTCATATAGTTTTATTCCTTCTTTTCTAAAGCAGTTAATTTGAATTATAGATTCGGCTACATCACACATATATTTATATGTAGTAATTTTTTCTATTATGTTGTATTTAAAAATAGTTTATAATTGGGATTTTGATTTCTTTTTGACACTATATAATTATTTTGAAATGTTATTTTTTACGTGATCAAGTCTTTCCTTTTTGTTTTTAAAAGGAATGCTCTTAATTTTTTGTTTCCTTCTTTTGTGGCAAGGGTATCTGTTCTATGGTTTTGCTTTTTAGCATTTACTGAAATTTAATTTGTGGTCTTAAAAATGACAAGTATTGTCAGTAGGGCAAAAAATAAATCAATGCATCTACTTAATCATTAAAATTATTTAGGCCCCTGAGAGCCAATAGTATCAAAAGTACTTTGTATATATTTCAGAGGATATACAGGTTTTAGAAAGTAAATAATAAAACATTCATTTTTATTTTAATAAAACAAATTAAGTTGTATTAGTATTTACTATATGCTTGATATGGTCACTCTGATTCCAGTAGATTGATTACAATGATAGCCCAACTCTTTTCCCTTCCCTGCCTCCACACTTTTGGTACTCTCCCACTCTGACCCAGAGCTCAGCCATATGACTTACTTTGCCCAATGGAATGGGAGTAAACCTGATGCAAACAAAGGCTTGAAAAGTGCTTACGGGATTGGGTTTGCTCATTCTTGCCTTCTACCATTGCCATGAGAATATACCTAGGCTTGCCTGCTGGAAGATGAGAGGTAGAAAAGAGCCACGCTGCTCCACTAATCCCAGCAGAGGCCATGCAAAACCAGCTGACAGTCAGCCAAGTCTCAGACATGAGAGCAAGCCCAGCCAAGATCAGCAGAGCCTCCTAGCTAAGCTGTAGCTGACCTCAGAACTGTTAGTGAGCTCAGCTGCAATCAGCTGATCCTCTCAGATTTCTGAGTGAAATAGGTGTTTACTGTCATACACCATTAAGGTTTTGGGGCTGTTTATTACACAGCTTTATTCTGGCCATAGATAACTGATGCCAGAGAGTTACATGCCATGTGTCACATGTAAGTTTTACTAAAAGATTGGTGGACAATTTCCAAACAGGAGGATTGATAGCATCTCAATCCTGCTTTTGTTAGTCATTAACGTATTGTGATGCATTGCAGTTTACCTGTTCCCAGCTTGGTAGATTTAAAGATAATTTTCTAGTTTTAACAAAACTAATTCCTCCTAAATGAAATAGTGGATTATAAAGATTCCTGAAAAATGACCCTAGATAGAAGATGATTCTAATAATGAAAACACAAACAATAGCAAGAACCCCCCGCCCGCCCCAACCAAATGGTAGAGCAACACTTCTTTTACTCCAAGTATAAGCCTTGCTCAGTCACACTAAGAGGTGAAAGCAATGATGGTGTACTCAAGTCTCACCTAAGTGTGCTTAAGTATAGCCCTCAAAATAGCAAGGCATTTGAAACTAAGTGTTGAGAACCTGAAGACAAGTGTCTGCATTTTTTCCAGTCATATTTAAGTCATAAGATATTCAACTCAAATGTATTAAAAAATATAAAACTTGTTTTGAGATTTCTTTTTGTACAGTAAATGACAAAAAGCCACACATCATAGGAGATGCACCTGTTCTTCCTTTCATGGTAAAAGTCATGGAAATTATACCCATATCATGACAATCTATAATCCTTTATTAGCAAAAAGTATTTGAAGATAGGTAAAATGCATTGTTATATATTTGAAAAGACAAGTTTTAGAACAAATTCTTCAATATGGGAGGTTTTCTGTATATAATTGGATAAAAGTACACGTCTCTAAGGCGTTTCAACTTAGCGTGTTTACTAGATGATCTTTCAGTAATTAAATGCACAAAACATGTTGTGTGTGTGTGTATGTGTATGTGAGAGAGAGAGAGTGTGTTGAGCCCCTGTAACACATCCTCTAAATGTACTGGAGAAGATAATTTTCCAACAGTACATTACTTCTTTAACAATAATTTTTAAAACCCTGCTGTTTTATAGAGGGGGGTGGAGTGGAAAACTGAGTAAGTGTAGTTACAGATGGAGCAGCTGCTTCTGCTGGAATAAAATGGGTCCTAGGGTGAGTTATGGATTGCACCACACATGAAATTTATCCGTTACCTCCATCGTAGATTAGGGAATGTATCTAGCTGAAGCCAGAAGTATCAGTGACATATTTTTTAAAAAAGAGAGAGAATCTTTGTAACACACTCAGGAGAGAAGGGCTATGGTCATGGGTATTACTTGTACCTCACAGAGGAGAGTTGGTTGTCTCATGGCAAAAGGTTTCAAAGGTCAAAGGTCAAATTTCAAGATAAAGTGAAACACATTTTTCTCATGCAGAAAGATAACCATCCCAAATTTGATGACTTTTTCCCCTTTGGTGACCAAGTGGACATTTTGAAGAAACAACCCATTTCATGCCTCCCTTCAAGGTAGAGATGATGTTTTAACAAGTGAGAAACTGCTTTTTGACAGAAACTTGTGCTAAGGAAAGAGCGTTTTGAAAACACATGTCTGGAATGTTTCACGCTTACATGATTTTGCTGTTGAGAACAATATGTGTCACTTATAATATCTTTCACATATGCACACCCAGAAACCTTGGAATTAAAAAAAAAGGTAACTTGCTTTAAAAACTGTTCAAAGAATTTTACTGTTTTTGAGTTAATTTGGTAAAAAAAAATCAAATTGCTTTCCAATTATTTGGCATGAATAACTGATTGACAGCTGGAATGATGAAAATTTACTAACATAATTTTAGCAAAAAACCCCTTTGCATAGTAGATTGAGAGAGTGCAGCCAATGGTGTGATTCTTTTATATGTTTCCGTGGGATTTTGTAAGTAGCTTTTTGACTACAGCAGCCATTAAAACTAAATATTGACGTACACTGAATGTATAACCTAACTTTTGGATAGGTGTCATGGAGATTTTAAAAAACAATGAAGTATATTCAACCCTTCTCAAGGCTCTGTTCTGCAAATGCAACATCATGTGGAATGCTGATGGATGGTCCAAACTTTGCCTTCTCAGTCTGTTTTGTTGCTCCTCACCACATGTTGTATTTAATGCTATGTTATTTGGTATATAAACTTTTTTTCTTTCAAAATCAGAATGGCAATGTAGAATTAGATATTTCTTTTAAAAATTTTATTTTATTTTAATTTTTGGCTGCTTTGGGTCTTTGTTGCTGTGCGTGGGTGTTCTCTAGTTGCAGAGAGTGGGGGCTACTCTTCGTTACAGTGCACGGGCTTCTCATTGAGGTGGCTTCTCTTGTTGTGAAGCACGGGCTCTAGGTGCACGGGCTTCAGTAGTTGTGGCACGTGGGCTCAGTAGTTGTGGCACACGGGATTAATTGCTCCTCGGCATGTGGGATCTTCCCAGGCCAGGGCTCAAACCCATGTCCCCTGCATTGGCAGGCTGATTCTTAACCATTGTGCCTCCAGGGATGTCCCAGATATGTCTTCTTTTGGTCAACTTTAGCATAGGAAAACACACGTTTACTTTCACTTAAGTTTCATGTCCTTTAAAAAATGTTTAAGATAATTATTATTAGTTTTGTTATCTTTTAGATTCTCTTTTCGAATAAAATTTGGCATTTGTTTTATTCTCTTAACCATATCTACAACAAATATTTAGACAGATGTCTACATATGGGATTTCATTGCTCATTACCAATATTTTATATTTTAGTTTCTTTACTTTCTTTTACTTAGTGTGATTTTTATTGAGATTGGCTCCAATACATTTAAAACAAGTTTTCTGCCAAGGATGTGGGAATCATCTGCAGTGATTAAAAGGCAAAGTCTGAGTCTAGCTTGATATTTTATTCCTTTTTTATACCATCAGTTTATCCCTGTCTTCATGTTCATAGAATTCTTTATTCTTGTCATCTTTAAAGTTGCTGGGACATATGTATGTGTTGTTCCTTTTTGTTGATTATGTTTGGCTCTTGGAGAAAAACTGTAATCTGAGTTCTCAGAAGGTATTGCTTTTGTTCAGAAAAGTTTTCTTTTATTATATCTCTGATGATTGCTTATTTTCAATGTCTTATGGTCCCTTTCCAGTGTATTGCATATGTCAATGTGGCTCTTCATCTAATAGCATCTGTATTTTTCATCTTTTTATTTCTTTGCTCTTCTTCTCTGCACTACGGGAAAGATTTTGTGACTTTTCTTGTCTTTATTGGTTTTCTCTTCTGCAATCTCTAAGGCAATATTAAATTCAAATATGGTGGTTTTTTTTAACATCTTTATTGGAGTATGATTGCTTTACAATGATGTGTTAGTTTTCTGCTTTATAACAAAATGAATCAGCCATACATGTACATATATCCCCATATCACCTCCCTCTTGCATCTCCCTCCCACGCTCCCTATCCCACCTCTCTAGGTGGTCACAAAGCACCAAGCTGATCTCCCTGTGCTATGTGGCTGCTTCCCACTAGCTATCTATTTTACATTTGGTAGTGTGTATATGTCCATGCCACTCTCTCACTTCGTCCAGCTTACCCTTCCCCATCCCTGTGTCCTCAAGTACATTCTCTACATCTGCGTCTTTATTCCTGTCCTGCACCTAGGTTTTTAAGAACCTTTTTTTTTTTTTTAGATTCCATATATATGTGTTAGCATACGGTATTTGTTTTTCACTTTCTGACTTACTTCACTCTGTATGGCAGACTCTAGGTCCATCCACCTCACTACAAATAATTCAATTTCGTTTCTTTTTATGGCTGAGTAATATTCCATTGTATATATGTGCCACATCTTCTTTATCCATTCATCTGTTGATGGACACTTAGGTTGCTTCCATGTCCTCACTATTGTAAATAGAGCTGCAATGGACATTGTGGTCCATGACTCTTTTTGAATTATGGCTTTCTTAGGGTATATGACCAGTAGTGGGATTGCTGAGTCATATGGTAGTTCTAGTTTTAGTTTTTTAAGGAACCTCCATACTGTTCTCCATAGTGGCTGTATCAGTTTACATTCCCACCAACAGTGCAAGAGGGTTCCCTTTTCTCCACACCCTCTCCAGCATTTATTGTCTGTAGATTTTTTGATGATGGCCATTCTGACTGATGTGAGGTGATACCTCATTGTAGTTTTGATTTGCATTTCTCTAATGATTAGTGAGGTTGAGCATTCTTTCATGTGTTTGTTGACAATCTGTATATCTTCTTTGGAGAAATGTCTATTTAGGTCTTCTGCCCATTTTTAGATTGGGCTGTTTGTTTTTTTGATATTGAGCTTCATGAGCTGCTTGTAAATTTTGGAGATTAATCCTTTGTTAGTTGCTTCATTTGCAAATATTTTCTCTCATTCTGAGGGTTGTCTTTTCAGCTTGTTTATGGTTTCCTTTGCTGTGCAAAAGCTTTTAAGTTTCATTAGGTCCCATTTCTTTATTTTTGTTTTTATTTCCATTTCTCTAGGAGGTGGGTCAAAAAGGATCTTGCTGTGATTTTTGTCATAGAGTGTTTGGCCTATGTTTTCCTCTAAGAGTTTTATAGTGTCTGGCTTTTCATTTAGGTCTTTAATACATTTTGAGTTTATTTTTGTGTACGGTGTTAGGGAGTGTTCTAATTTCATTCTTTCACATGTAGCTGTCCAGTTTTCCCAGCATCACTTATTGAAGAGGCTGTCTTTTCTCCATTGTATATTCTTGCATCCTTTATCAAAAATAAGGTGACCCTATGAGTGTGGGTAAATCTCTGGGCTTTCTATCCTGTTCCATTGATCTATATTTCTGTTTTTGTGCCAGTACCAGACTGTCTTGATTACTGTAGCTTTGTAGTATTGTTTGAAGTCAGAGAGCCTGATTCCTCCATTTCCAGTTTTCTCTCTCAAGATTGTTTTGGCTCTTTGGGGTCTTCTGTGTTTCCATACAAATCGTGAAATTTTTTTTTCTATTTCAATGGCATGTGAAAAATGCCATTGGTAGTTTGATAGGGATTGCATTGAATCTGAAGATTGTTTTGTGTAGTAGAGTCATTTTCACAATGTTGATTCTTCCAATCCAAGAACGTGGTATATCTCTCCATCTATTTCTATCATCTTTAATTTCTTTCATCAGTGTTTTTTAATGTTCTGCATACAGGTCTTTTGTCTTCTTAGGTAGCTTTATTCCTAGATATTTTATTCTTTTTGTTGCAATGGTAAATGGGAGTGTTTCCTTAATTTCTCTTTCAGATTTTTTATCATTAGTGTATAGGAATGCAAGAGATTCTGTGCATTAATTTTGTATCCTGCTATTTTTCCAAATTCATTGATTAGCTCTAGTAGTTTTCTGGTAGCATCTTTACGATTCTTTATGTATAGTGTTATGTCATCTGCAAACAGTGACAGCTTTACTTCTTCTTTTCCGATTTGGATTCCTTTTATTTCTTTTTCTTCTCTGATTGCTGTGGGTAAAACTTTCAAAACTATGTTGAATAATAGTGGTGATAGTGGACAACCTTGTCTTTTTCCTGACCTTAGAGGAAATGGTTTCAGTTTTTCACCGGTTAGAACAATGTTGGCTGCGGGTTTGTCATATATGGCCTTTTTATGTTGAGGTAAGTTCCCACTATGCCCTTTCTGGAGAGTTTTTATCATAAATGGGTGTTGAATTTTGTCAAAAGCTTTTTCTGCATCTATTGAGATTATCTATGGTTTTTCTCCTTCTATTTGTTAATATGGTTTATCACATTGATTGATTTATATATATTGAAGAACCCTGCATTCCTGGGATAAACCCTACTTTATCATGGTGTATGATCCTTTTAATGTGCTGTTGGATTGCTTTGCTAGTATTTTGTTGAGGATTTTTGCATCTATGTTCATCAGTGATATTGGCCTGTAGTTTTCTTTCTTTGTGACATCTTTGTCTGGTTTTGGCATCAGGGTGATGGTGGCCTAGTAGAATGATATTTGGAAGTGTTCCTCCTTCTGCTATAATTTGGAAGAGTTTGAGAAAGATAGGTGTTAGCTCTTCTCCAAATGTTTTATAGAATTTGCCTGTGAAGCCATCTGGTCCTGGGCTATTCTTTTTTGGAAGATTTTGAATCACAGTTTCAATTTCCGTGCTTGTGACTGGTCTGCTTATATTTTTCTCTTTCTTTCTGGATCAGGCCCAGAAGGTTGTGCTTTTCTAAGAATTTGCCCATTTGTTCCAGGTTGTCCATTTTATTGGCATATAGTTGCTTGTAGTAATCTCTCATGATCCTTTGTATTTCTGCAGTGTCAGTTGTTCTACTTTATTTCTAATTCTATTGATTTGAGTCTTCTCCCTTTTTTTCTTGATGTGTCTAGCTAATGGTTTATCAAATTTGTTTATCTTCTCAAAGAACTAGCTTTTAGTTTTATTGATCTTTATTATCATTTCCTTTATTTCTTTTTCATTTATTTCTGATCTGATCTTTGATTTCTTTCTTCTGGTCACTTTGGGGTCTTTTTGTTCTTCTTTCTCTGATTGCTTTAGGTGTAAGGTTAGGTTGTTTATTTGAGATGTTTCTTGTTTCTTAAGGTACGATTGTATTGCTATAAACTTCCCTCTTAGAACTGTTTTTGCTGCATCTCATAGGTTTTGGTTCGTCATGTATTCATTGTCATTTGTTTCTAGGTATTTTTTGATTTCCTCTTTGATTTCTTCAGTGATCTCTTGGTTATTTAGTAGTGTATTGTTCAGCCTCCATGTGTTCATATTTTTTACAGATTTTTTCCTGTAATTGATATCTAGTCTCATAGCGTTGTGGTCAGAAAAGTTTATACGATTTCAATTTTCTTAGATTTACTGAGGCTTGATTTGTGACCCAAGATATGATCTATCCTGGAGAATGTTCCATGAGCACTTGAGAAGAATGTGTATTCTGCTGTTTTTGAATGGATTGTCCTATAAATATCAAGTAAGTCCATCTTGTTTAATGTATCATTTAAAGTCTGTGTTTCCTTATTTATTTTCAGTTTGAATGATCTGTCCATTGATGAAAGTGGGGTGTTAAAGTCCCCTACTATGATTGTGTTACTGTCGATTTCCCCTTTTATGGCTGTTAGCATTTGCCCTTATGTACTGAGGCACTCCTATGTTGGGTGCATAAATATTTACAATTGTTATATCTTCCTCTTGGATTGATCCCTTGACCATTATGTAGTGTCCTTCTTTGTCTCTTGTAATAGTCTTTATTTTAAAGTCTATTTTGTCTGATATGAGAATTGCTACTCCAGAGTTCTTTTGATTTCCATTTGCATGGAATATCTTTTTCCATCTCCTCACTTTCAGTCTGTACGTGTCCCTAGGTCTGAAGTGGGTCTCTTGTAGACAGCATATATATGGATTTTGTTTTTGTATCCATTTAGCCTGTCTATGTCTTTTGGTCGAGCATTGAATCCATTTACATTTAAGGTCGTTATTGATATGTGTGTTCCTATTACCATTTTCTTAATTGTTTTGGCTTTGTTGTTGCAGATCTTTTCCTTCTCCTGTGTTTCCTGCCTAGAGCAGTTTCTTTAGCATTTGTTGTAAAGCTGGTTTGGTGGTGGTGAATTCTCTTAGCTTTTGCTTGTCTGTAAAGGTTTTAATTTCTCCATCAAATCTGAATGAGATCCTTGCTGGGTAGAGTAATCTTGGTTGCAGGTTTTTCCCTTTCATCACTTTAAATATGTCCTTTTGGCTTGCAGAGTTTCTGCTGAAAGATCAGCTGTTAACCTTATGGAGATTCCCTTGTATGTTATTTGTTGTTTCTCCCTTGCTGCTTTTAATATTTTTTCTTTGTATTTAATTTTTGATGGTTTGATTAATATGTGTCTTGGCATGTTTCTCCTTGGATTTATCCTGTATTGGACTCTCTGTGCTTCCTGGACTTGATTGGCTCTTTCCTTTCCGATATTACAGAAGTTTTCACCTATCAGCTCTTGAAATATTTTCTCAGTCCCTTTCTTTTTCTCTTCTTCTTCTGGGACCCCTGTAATTCCAATGCTGGTGCATTTAATGTTGTCCCAGAGGTCTCTGAGACTGTCTTCAATTCTTTTCATTCTTCTTTCTTTATTCTGCTCTGCAGTAGTTATTTCCACTATTTTATCTTCCAGGTCACTTATCCATTCTTCTGGCTCAGTTATTCTGCTACTGATTCCTTCTAGAGAATTTTTAATTTCAGTTATTGTGTTGTTCATCATTGTTTGTTTCCCCTTTAGTTCTCTAGGTCCTTGTTAAAACGTTTCTTGTATTTTCTCCATTCTATTTTCAAGATTTTGGATTATCTTTACTATCATTACTCTGAATTCTTTTTCAGGTAGACTGCCTATTTCCTCTTCATTTGTTCGGTCTGGTGCGTTTTTACCTTGCTCCTTCATCTGCTGTGTGTTTCTCTGTCTTCTCATTTTGCTTAACTTACTGTGTTTGGGGTCTCCTTTTCGAAGTCTGCAGGTTTTAGTTCCCATGTTTTTGGTGTCTGTCCCCAGTGGCTAAGGTTGGTTCAGTGTGTTGTGTAGGCTTCCTGATGGAGGGGACTGGTGCCTGTGTTATGGTGGATTAGGCTGGATCTTATCTTTCTGGAGGGCAGAACCACATCTGGTGGTGTGTTTTGGGGTGTGTGTGACCTCATTATGATTTTAGGCAGCCTCTCTGCTAATGGATGGGGTTGTGTTCCTGTCTTGCTAGTTGTTTGGCATAGGGTGTCCAGCACTGTAGCTTGCTGGTCGTTGAGTGGAGCTGGGCCTTAGCATTGAGATGGAGATCTCAGGGAGAGCTTTTGCCATTTGATATTACATGGGGCTGGGAAGTCTGTGGTGGACCAGTGTCCTGAACTCGGCTCTCACACCTGAGAGGCACAGAACTGACACCCAGCCAGAGCACCAAGACCTTGTTAGCCACATGGCTTAGAAGAAAAGAGAGAAAAAAAGAAAGGAAGATAGAAAAATAAATAAATAAAATAAAGTTATTAAAATAAAAGAATTATTAAATATAAAAAAATTAAAAAGAAAAAAAAGAAAAAAGAGGAGAGCAACCAAACCAGAAAACAAATCCACCAATGATAACAAGTGCTAAAAACTATACTAAAAAAAAAAAATGACAGAACCGTGGGACAAATGGTAAAAGCAAAGCTATACAGAGAAAATCATACAAAGATGTATACACATACTCAGAAAAAGAGAAAAAGAAAAAAAAATATTATATATATATCTATATATTAAAAAAAAGGAAGAGCGCAACCAATCAATAAACGAATCTACCAATGATAATAAACTCTAAATACTAAAGTAAGATAAACATAAAACCAGGAAGAAATTAGGTGCAGAAAGCAAACCCCAAGTCTACAGTTGCTCCCAAAGTCCACCACTTAAATTTTGCGATGATTCGTTGTCTATTCAGGTATTCCACAGATGCAGGGTACATCAAGTTGATTGTGGAGATTTAATCTGCTGCTCCTGAGGCTGCTGGGAGAGATTGCCCTTTCTCTTCTTTGTTCAAACAGCTCCTGGGGTTCTGCTTTGGATTTGGCCCCACCTCCTGTGTGTAGGTCGCCTGAGGGTGTCTTTTCCCCCTTCAGAGGGGAGGGGGATAAAGGCGCGGCTGATTAGGGGGCTCTGGCTCACTCAGGCCAGGGGGAGGGGGGGTACAGAATGTGGGGCGAGCCTGCGGCGGCAGAGGCCATCGTGACATTGCACCAGCCTGAGGCGCTTGCCGTGTGTTCTCCCAGGGAAATTGTCCTTAGAACACGGGACCCTGGCAGTGGCGGGCTGCACAGGCTCCTGGGAGGGGAGGTGTGGAAAGTGACCTGTGCTTGCACACAGGCTTCGTGGTGGCGGCAGCAGCAGCCTTAGTGTCTCATGCCTGTCTCTGGGGTCCGCGCTGTTAGCCGCGGCTCGTGCCCGTCTCTGGAGCTCGTTTAGGCGGTGCTCTGAATCCCCTCTCCTTGCGCACCCTGAAACAATGGTCTCTGGCCTCTGCAGCAGCTCCAGACTTTTTCCCGGACTCCCTCCCGGCTAGCTGTGGCGCACTAGTCCCCTTCAGGCTGTGTTCACCCTGCCAGTCCTCTCCTTGCGCTCCAACCGAAGCCCGAGCCTCAGCTCCCAGCCCTGCCCGCCCCGTTGGGTTAGCAGACAAGCCTCTCAGGCTGGTGAGTGCAGGTCGGCACAGATACTCTGTGCAGGAATCTCTCTGCTTTGCCCTCCGCACCCCTGTTGCTGTGCTCTCCTCCGTGGCTCCGAAGGTTCCCCCCTCCGCCCCCCTCCCCCATCTCCTCCAGTGAAGGGGTTTCTTAGTGTGTGGAAACCTTTCCTCTTTCACAGCTCCCTCCCACTGGTTCAGGTCCCATCCCTATTCTTTTGTCTCTGTTTTTCTTTTTTCTTTTGCCCTTTCCAGGTATGTGGGGAGTTTTCTTGCCTTTTGGGAAGTCTGACGTCTTCTGCCAGCATTCAGTAGGTGTTCCGTAGGAGCTGTCCCACGTGTAGATGTATTTCTGGTGTATCTGTGGGGAGGAAGGTGATCTCCACGACTTACTCCTCTGCCATCTTGAAGGTCTCCCCAAATATGATGTATTAATCCTTTTATATTCTTCCCTAAACTAGGTCCCTGTTCTCTTTATCTTTTGGTTTACAGACTCTGTGCTTACCTTACTTTAAATGAAAAACCAAAGCATGTGATTTAAAAAAACATTTTTCTAAAACATTAAAAAAAATTTCTTTTTGAACCTTGATGGCTACGTCCTCTTTTTAGTAAAACATTATTGCTTGCCTTTCTCCTTGGAAGCCTGAGGGTCCAAATACTTCCACCGTCCCTTACTCTGGCAGCCAGAACTTGGTTCCAGTTCATTTACAGAGGCAAGAGCAGTGGTGTGCAGGGGTGACAATGTTGGTGTTCAGCACACGTGGCAACGATGTCCCGCCCAGAGCATTTGTGTTAGGTTGTCCATTTAATAGCCGTTTGTCACTTCCCTTTCAGCCCAGATTATCCTCTTGTTGGGGAGCCCTGAGTCAGTCTACCACAATGGAAGCTAAAAAGCCAGATATGAAGTCCCAGGCCCTGGAACAAGCCGGGAGCTGGGCATGGGACTTGGCTGATGAGATGGACTTACCTGGCATTCTGAAGCTCATGATGCCAAGAAGACCTGGGCCAGTAGAGAATTCACTGGTCTCTGCCGTGGTGACAGCCATGGCCAATTTCCAGGGGCAGAAGTGATGGTGCTGGGGCGTGACCTGGGTCATGGTCACTTGGGACTGGGGCGATGCTCACATGTTACAGTGTTTAGCTTCTGAGGCAGATGTGGCATCACTGTGGGAGGAGTTCATGTGTTTCTGGTGATGCCTCTTCTCCTTAATCCTGATCATTTCCTGAGCCCCATTCTCCAGTCTTTCTGTCAATTCTAGGGCTCCTAAGGATGCTGTCAGTCAATTTATTTTCACTGAAGTCAGCCAGAGGCAGTTTGTGTAGCATTTAAGTAAGAGCCTGACTGATGCATTCTGCTCTTTAGGTCTCTGAATTTGTTGGTTTCTGCTTCTTTTCACCCCTTATCCTGTAGCCATCTTTTATGTCTCAGTTCCCTGTTTAGCTTAAGATAATCACAATTGCTTTCCATTTAATGCAAGGAAAAACCCTGACCAATACCATACATTTTTGCTTAAACTCTGATGTTTCCCTGCATTACTTGGAAAGTGAAAGGTCTATTCAGGTTTGGTGTTTCCTCATTAGCTGGTGGATCAATTTGCTTGAACTGTTTCACATGTATTTTGTTGCTGTTAAGAATCATCATTCCAGGGGACCCCAGGGAAGATGGCGGAAGAGTAAGACGCGGAGATCACCTTCCTCCCCACAGATACACCAGAAATACAACTACACGTGGAACAACTCCTACAGAACACCTACTGAAGGCTGGCAGAAGACCTCAGACCTCCCAAAAGGCAAGAAACTCCCCACGTACCTGGGTAGGGCAAAAGAAAAAACAGAGACAAAAGAATAGGGACGGCACCTGCACCAGTGGGAGGGAGCTGTGAAGGAGGAAAAGTTTCCACACTCTAGGAAGCCCCTTCGCGGGCGGAGACTGCGGGAGGCGGAGGGGGGAGCTTCGAAGCTGCGGAGGAGTGCACAGCAACGGGTGCGGAGGGCAAAGCGGGGAGATTCCCGCACAGAGGATCGGTGCCGACCGGCACTCACCAGCCCGAGAGGCTTGTCTGCTCACCCGCCGGGGCGGGCGGGGCTGCGAGCTGAGGCCGGAGCGCAGGGAGAGGACTGGGGTTGGCGGCTTGAACATAGCCTGAAGGGGTTAGTGCACCACAGCTAGCCGGGAGGGAGTCCGGGGAAAAGCCTGCACCTGCAGAAGAGGCAGGAGACTTTTCCTTCCCTCTTTGTTTCCTGGGGCGTGAGGAGAGGGGTTTAAGAACGCTGCTTAAAGGAACTCCAGAGACGGGCGCGAGCCACGGCTAAAAGCGCGAACCCCAGAGACGGGCGCGAGCCGCGGCTGAAAGCGCGGACCCCAGAGACGGGCGCGAGCCGCGGCTGAAAGCGCGGAATCCAGAGACGGGCGCGAGCCGCGGCTAAAAGCGCGGACCCCAGAGGCGGGCGGGAGACGTTAAGGCTGCTGCTGCCGCCACCGAGGGGCCTGTGTGCGAGCACAGGTCACTCTCCACACCCCTCCTCCGCGGAGCCTGTGCAGCCCGCCACTGCCGGGTTCCCGGGATCCAGGGACAACATCCCCGGGAGAGCGCACAGCGCGCCTCAGGCTGGTGCAAAGTCACGCCGGCCTTTGCCACCGCAGGCCCGCCCCGCACTCTGTGCCCCTTTGTCCCCGCCGGCCTGAGTGCGCCAGAGCCCCCAATCAGCGGCTCTTTTAACCCCATCCTGTCTGAGCAAAAAATAGACGCCCTCCAGCGATCTACACGCAGTGGCAGGGCCAAATCCAAAGCTTAGCCCTGGGAGCTGTGAGAACAAAGAAGAGAAAGGGAAATCTCTCCCAGCAGCCTCAGAAGCAGCGGATTAAAGCTCCACAATCAACTTGATGTACCCTGCATCTGTGGAATACCTGAATAGACAACCAATCATCCCAAATTAAGGAAGTGGACTTTAGGAGCAAGATCTATGATTTTTCCCCCTTTCCTCTTTTTGTGAATGTGTATGTGTA
Source organism: Delphinus delphis (assembly GCF_949987515.2). Lineage (NCBI taxonomy): Eukaryota > Metazoa > Chordata > Mammalia > Artiodactyla > Delphinidae > Delphinus > Delphinus delphis. The sequence goes on along the minus strand of NC_082698.1, from coordinate 50,200,728 downwards.
TGCTTCTGTGTGAGATCTTGTCTGTATAGTCTTGCTTCCACCATTTGTCCTAGGGTTCTATCCGTCCATGTTTTTTTTTAAATTTTTTTTCTTAATAATTAATTTTAATAACCTTATTACACTTTACCTTCGTTCTTTCTTTCTTTCTTTCCGTCCTTCCTTCCCTCCTTTAGACAACGAATCATCCCAAATTGAGGAGGTGGTCTCTGACAGCAAGATTTAGGATTTTTCTCCATTTACCTCTTTTAGTGAGGGTGTATGTGTATGCTTCTGTGTAAGATTTTGTCTGTATAGCTTTGCTTCCAACATTTGTCCTAAGGTTCTTTCCGTCCCCCTTTTTTTTTTTTTCTAAATAAGAAGTTTTTAATTCAATAACTTTATTATACTTTATTTTATTTTTACTGTATCTTCTTTCTTTCTGTCTTTTTTCCTTCTTTCCCTCCTTCCTTCCTTCCTCCCTCCCTCCCTCCCTCCTTTCTTTCCTTCTTGCCTTCTTTCCTTCTTTGCTTCTTTCTTTCTTTCTTCCTTCCTTCCTACCCTCCTTTCCTTCTTTCTTTCCTCATACTTCTACTAATTCCCTCTACTTTTTCTCCCTTTTATCCTGAGCCTGTGGATGAAAAGCTTTTGGTGCTCCAGCCAGGAGGCAGGGCTCTGCCTCTGAGGTAGGACAGCCAACTTCAGGACACTGATCAACAAGAGACCTCCCAGCTCCACATAATATCAAACGGCGAAAATCTCCCAGAGACCTCCATCTTAACACCAGCACCCAGCTTCACTCAACGACCAGCAAGCCACAGTGCTGGAAAACCTATGCCAAACAACTAGCAAAACAGGAACACAACCCCACCCATTAGCAGAGAGGCTGCCTAAAATCATAATAAGGCCACAGACACCCCCAAACACACCACCAGACGTAAACCTGCCTACTAGAGAGACAAGATCCAGCCTCATCCACCACAACACAGGCACTAGCCCCCTCCATCAGGAAGCCTACACAACCCACTGAACCAACCTTAGCCACTGGAGACAGACATCAAAAACAGGAGGAACTACAAACCTGCAGCCTGCAAAAACGAGACCCCAAACACAGTAAGATAAGCAAAATGAGAAGACAGAAAAACACACAGCAGATGAAGGAGCAAGATAAAAACCCACCAGACCTAACAAATGAAGAGGAAATAGGCAGTCTACCTGAAAGAGAATTCAGAATAATGATAGTAAGGTTGATCCGAAATCTTGGAGATAGAATGGACAATAGATTGGACAAAATGCAAAAATCAGTTAACAAGGACCTAGAAGAACTAAAGATGAAACAAGCAACGATGAACAACACAATAAATGAAATTAAAAGTACTCTAGATGGGATCAATAGCAGAATAACTGAGGCAGAAGAACGGATAAGTGACCTGGAAGATAAAATAGTGGAAATAACTACTGCAGAGCAGAATAAAGAAAAAAGAATGAAAAGAACTGAGGACAGTCTCAGAGACCTCTGGGACAACATTAAACGCACCAACATTCGAATTATAGGGGTTCCAGAAGAAGAAGAGAAAAAGAAAGGGACTGAGAAAATATTTGAAGAGATTATAGTTGAAAACTTCCCTAATATGGGAAAGGAAATAGTTAATCAAGTCCAGGAAGCACAGAGAGTCCCATACAAGATAAATACAAGGAGAAATACGCCAAGACACATATTAATCAAACTGTCAAAAATTAAATACAAAGAAAGCATATTAAAAGCAGCAAGGGAAAAACAACAAATAACACATAAGGGAATCCCCATAAGGTTAACAGCTGATCTCTCAGCAGAAACCCTACAAGCCAGAAGGGAGTGGCAGGACATACTGAAAGTGATGAAGGAGAAAAACATGCAGCCAAGACTATTCTACCCAGCAAGGATCTCATTCAGATTTGATGGAGAAATTAAAACCTTTACAGACAAGCAAAAGCTGAGAGAGTTCAGCACCACCAAACCAGCTTTACAACAAATGCTAAAGGATCTTCTCTAGGCAAGAAACACAAGAGAAGGAAAAGACCTATAATAACGAACCCAAAACAATTTAGAAAATGGGAATAGGAACATACATATCGATAATTACCTTAAATGTAAATGGACTAAATGCTCCCACCAAAAGACACAGATTAGCTGAATGGATACAAAAACAAGACCCTTATATATGCTGTCTACAAGAGACCCACTTCAGACCTAGAGACACATACAGACTGAAAGTAAGGGGATGGAAAAAGATATTCCATGCAAATGGAAGCCAAAAGAAAGCTGGAGTAGCAATTCTCATATCAGACAAAATAGACTTTAAAATAAGGACTATTAAAAGAGACAAAGAAGGACACTACATAATGATCAAGGGATCGATCCAAGAAGAAGATATAACAATTGTAAATATTTATGCACCCAACATAGGAGCACCTCAATACATAAGGCAAATACTAACAGCCATAAAAGGGGAAATCGACAGTAACACATTCATAGTAGGGGACTTAAACACCCCACTTTCACCCATGGACAGATCATCCAAAATGAAAATAAATAAGGAAACACAAGCTTTAAATGATACATTAAACAAGATGGACTTAATTGATATTTATAGGACACTCCATCCAAAAACAACAGAATACACATTTTTCTCAAGTGCTCATGGAACATTCTCCAGGATAGATCATATCTTAGGTCACAAATCAAGCCTTGGTAAATTTAAGAAAATTGAAATTGTATCAAGTATCTTTTCTGACCACAACGCCATGAGACTAGATATCAATTACAGGAAAAGATCTGTAAAAAATACAAACACATGGAGGCTAAACAATACACTACTTAATAATGAAGAGATCACTGAAGAAATCAAAGAGGAAATCAAAAAATACCTAGAAACAAATGACAATGGAGACACAACGACCCAAAACCTGTGGGATGCAGCAAAAGCAGTTCTAAGGGGGAAGTTTATAGCAATACAAGCCCACCTTAAGAAGCAGGAAACATCTCGAATAAACAACCTAACCTTGCACCTCAAGCAATTAGAGAAAGAAGAACAAAAAAACCCCAAAGCTAGCAGAAGGAAAGAAATCATAAAAATCAGATCAGAAATAAATGAAAAAGAAATGAAGGAAACAATAGCAAAGATCAATAAAACTAAAAGCTGGTTCTTTGAGAAGATAAACAAAATAGATAAACCACTAGCCAGACTCATCAAGAAAAAAAGGGAGAAGACTCAAATCAATAGAATTAGAAATGAAAAAGGAGAGGTAACAACTGACACTGCAGAGATAAAAGAGATCATGAGAGATTACTACAAACAACTCTATGCCAATAAAATGGACAATCTGGAAGAAATGGACAAATTCTTAGAAATGCACAACCTGCCAAGACTGAATCAGGAAGAAATAGAAAATATGAACAGACCAATCACAAGCACTGAAATTGAAACTGTGATTAAAAATCTTCCAACAAAGAAAAGCCCAGGACCAGATGGCTTCACAGGCGAATTCTATCAAACATTTAGAGAAGAGCTAACACCTATCCTTCTCAAACTCTTCCAAAATATAGCAGAGGGAGGACCACTCCCTAACTCCTTCTACGAGGCCACCATCACCTTGATACCAAAACCAGACAAGGATGTCACAAAGAAAGAAAACTACAGGCCAATATCACTGATGAACATAGATGCAAAAATCCTCAACAAAATACTAGCAAACAGAATCCAACAGCACATTAAAAGGATCATACACCATGATCAAGTGGGGTTTATTCCAGGAATGCAAGGATTCTTCAATATACGCAAATCTATCAATGTGATAAACCATATTAACAAACTGAAGGAGAAAAACCATATGATCATCTCAATAGATGCAGAGAAAGCTTTTGACAAAATTCAACACCCATTTATGATAAAAACCCTGCAGAAAGTAGGCATAGAGGGAACCTTCCTCAACATAATAAAGGCCATATATGACAAGCCCACAGCAAACATCATCCTCAATGGTGAAAAACTGAAAGCATTTCCACTAAGATCAGGAACAAGACAAGGTTGCCCACTCTCACCACTATTATTCAACATTGTTTTGGAAGTTTTAGCCACAGCAATCAGAGAAGAAAAGGAAATAAAAGGAATCCAAATTGGAAAAGAAGAAGTAAAGCTGTCACTGTTTGCAGATGACATGATCCTATACATAGAGAACCCTAAAGATGCTACCAGAAAACTACTAGAGCTAATCAATGAATTTGGTAAAGTGGCAGGATACAAAATTAATGCACAGAAATCTCTGGCATTCCTATATACTAATGATGAAAAATCTGAAAGTGAAATCAAGAAAACACTCCCATTTACCATTGCAACAAAAAGAATAAAATATCTAGGAATAAACCTACCTAAGGAGACAAAAGACCTGTATGCAGAAAATTATAAGACACTGATGAAAGAAATTAAAGACGATATAAATCGATGGAGAGATATACCATGTTCTTGGATTGGAAGAATCAACATTGTGAAAATGACTCTACTACCCAAAGCAATCTATAGATTCAATGCAATCCCTATCAAACTACCACTGGCATTTTTCACAGAACTAGAACAAAAAATTTCACAATTTGTATGGAAACACAAAAGACCCCGAATAGCCAAAGCAATCTTGAGAACGAAAGAAGGAACTGGAGGAATCAGGCTCCCTGACTTCAGACTATACTACAAAGCTACAGTCATCAAGACGGTATGGTACTGGCACAAAAACAGAAAGATAGATCAATGGAACAGGATAGAAAGCCCAGAGATAAACCCATGCACATATGGACACCTTATCTTTGATAAAGGTGGCAGTAATGTACAATGGAGAAAGGACAGCCTCTTCAATAAGTGGTGCTGGGAAAACTGGACAGGTACATGTAAAAGTATGAGATTAGATCAGTCCCTAACACCATACACAAAAATAAGCTCAAAATGGATTAAAGACCTAAATGTAAGGCCAGAAACTATCAAACTCTTAGAGGAAAACATAGGCAGAACACTCTATGACATAAATCAAAGCAAGATCCTTTCTGACCCACCTCCTGGAGTAATGGAAATAAAAACAAAAATAAACAAATGGGACCTAATGAAACTTCAAAGCTTTTGCACAGCAAAGGAAACCATAAACAAGACCAAAAGACAACCCTCAGAATGGGAGAAAATATTTGCAAATGAAGCAACCGACAAAGGATTAATCTCCAAAATTTACAAGCAGCTCATGCAGCTCAATAACAAGAAAACAAACAACCCAATCCAAAAATGGGCAGAAGACCTAAATAGACATTTCTCCAAAGAAGATATACAGACTGCCAACAAACACATGAAAGAATGCTCAACATCATTAATCATTAGAGAAATGCAAATCAAAACTACAATGAGATATCATCTCACACCAGTCAGAATGGCCATCATCAAAAAATCTAGAAACAATAAATGCTGGAGAGGGTGTGGAGAAAAGGGAACACTCTTGCACTGCTGGTGGGAATGTGAATTGGTTCAGCCACTATGGAGAACAGTATGGAGGTTCCTTAAAAAACTACAAATAGAACTACCATATGACCCAGCAATCCCACTACTGGGCATATACCCTGAGAAAACCAAAATTCAAAAAGAGTCATGTAGCAAAATGTTCATTGCAGCTCTATTTACAATAGCCCGGAGATGGAAACAACCTAAGTGCCCGTCATCGGATGAATGGATAAAGAAGATGTGGCACATATATACAATGGAATATTACTCAGCCATAAAAAGAAACGAAATTGAGCTATTTGTAATGAGGTGGATAGACCTAGAGTCTGTCATACAGAGTGAAGTAAGTCAGAAAGAAAAAGACAAATACTGTATGCTAACACATATATATGGAATTTAAGAAAAAAATGTCATGAAGAACCTAGGGGTAAAGCAGGAATAAAGACGCAGACCTCTTAGAGAACGGACTTGAGGTTATGGGGAGGGGGAAGGGTGAGCTGTGACAGGGCGAGAGAGAGTCATGGGCATATACACAGTAACAAACGCAGTAAGGTAGATAGCTAGTGGGAAGCAGCCGCATGGCACAGGGATATTGGCTCGGTGCTTTGTGACAGCCTGGAGGGGTGGGATGGGGAGGGTGGGAGGGAGGGAGAGGCAACAGGGAAGACATATGGGAACATATGTTTATGTATGACTGATTCACTTTGTTATAAAGCAGAAACTAACACACCATTGTAAAGCAATTATACCCCAATAAAGATGTTAAAAAAATAAAAAAATAAAAAAAAAAAAAAAAAAAAAAAAGAATCATCATTCCAGATCTTAAGCTATGGGATGGCTGACATGCACAGCTCCCAACCACATTTGCTGGGGTTTAGCAGTTAATTATTTAGTGCAAATCTGTTGAGCTAGGAAAGACTCTCTTGGTTCCATTTCTCTGATATTTGCTACAAGGAAGGAATTTCATTTCCTGGATAATGTAGCTTTGTGTCTAGAAAACAGGAATGAAGATCTCACACTCACACTTCCCCCCAACTCCCACTCTGTGCCCATCTGTGTTCTACCTGCTGGGCTCTTTAAAGCCCAGCTGGTGCCCACTGCTGAGGATTTACCATGGTAGAGAATTTAACACCAAACCCACTTACACCCCTGCTTTATGTGGCTGGGAGTTGGTGTTGCTGAACTGAGTTGTCTAGAACTCTCTGGGGAGAAAGCTACAAGCAGGAGAGGAATCCTGTTGATTTACCCCTTGTCACCTCAGTTGCTCCTTCCCTTTCTGGTGCCTTCCCAATCAGTCAGCGAAAGCCTGTTCTTTTTGAGGAAGACGTATGCAAGGGGTGGGTGGACACACACTTTTATTTATCTTCTTTTGACTAGTGGACAATCTTTTGAGCATCGGGCAGATGTTTACCTAAATTACAATTTCAATTCCTATTGGAATTTTACAAATCCTTTTATTATATTGTGTGTTTTAGGAATAGTTAATAAAAAAGTGGAATAGAATATTAGCTGTCTCAGGCTTTCTGTTGGCATAATCTGTTTTATATTGCTGAGAGAAATTTTAAGCATTTTGAGAGTCTAATTCTGAAAAAGGGCTTATAACAGTGCCTTGTAGTGGAGTATGGAAGCTTTTATTTTCAAGGAACTGACTTAGGTAATAATCTGAGAAAAATGGAGTTGCATTTATACCTCACTCTTTAGCTAAAATAAGAATTCCAGGGGCTTCCCTGGCGGCACAGTGGTTGAGAATCTGCCTGCCAATGCAGGGGACACGGGTTTGAGCCCTGGTCTGGGAGGATCCCACATGCCGTGGAGCGACTAGGCCCGTGAGCCACAGCTACTGAACCTGCACGTCTGGAGCCTGTGCTCCGCAATGAGAGGCCGTGACAGTGAGAGGTCCCACGCACCGCCATGAAGAGTGGCCCCCGCTCGCCACAACTAGAGAAAGCCCTCGCACAGAAACGAAGACCCAACACAGCCAAAAATAAACAAATAAATTTATTTAAAAAAAAAGAATTCCAGATATATTGAATACTAAAAAAATGGAAAAACTAAAAGAACTAGAAGGGAGACATGAAAGAAAGCTTTTATAATCTTAAAATAAAAGGGACAATTGAAAGACCTTTACAAAATCCTGAAGTCTTAAGAGAAAAGATGGATACATATGACTATAAAAATGAAATGATTCTTCATGGTAAGAAATACCATAAGCATGGTCCGAAGACAAATGAAAAACTGGAAAAAAATATTCTCAACACATACGACAAAGGACGCATCCTGTAATACATAAAGAGTATTTATAAATCAATAAGAATATAACCATCACCTCCTTAGTAGACAAAGAACATACAGTTCATAAAAATGGATTGAACTTATAGGAAAAATGCTCAGCTTCACCTATAATAAAATAAATGCAAATTTAAACCAATGAGATGTGCATTTGCACATATTAATGAGTTATAATAGGCTCTAAACTAATACTGAGGTTACCTAGCTTTCTGAAGGGATGCAGGGATGCAGGGATGAAGATACACAGTATCTTCATCTCCCTGGAAGGCCAAGCACCTTCCTAAGTGGGCAAGTACCAAGGTGTGTGTGTGTGCCACCTGACACTCTCTTTTTCGCCTGTATTCATGGTGGCCTGAGGCCTGCATGCCCATTCACATTTCCCTTAATCTAAGAACAATCCCGCACTGCAGTTGAGGCAGACACAACGTTCCGCATTTACTTTGTACTTTCTGGAGACACAGGACTTTGAGGTCATTGTCTCAGCATTCCTGGATCAGTCCAGATCTGAGGTTAACCCTTACCTCCAAGATTGGCAAAGAGCAAAAGGCATCATAACACACTGTGCTGGGTGAGGATGGAGTGTAGGTGTCACTCTCTTACATTGTTGCTGGGAACCTGAGAGGGCAGTTTGAGCATACCTATCAAAATTGTAAATGCACATTTTCTTTAACTTAGCAGTTTCAATTGTAGGAGTTTGTCCTGCATACATAGCCAAAGAAAGAAAATTTACTACAGCCCTGATTATGTTAGGGAAATTGTGGAAACAACCTAAAAGTTCATCCATAGGTGTCTAATGAAATAAAATACGGTAAGTCAATTCAAGGACTACCGTATGGCCATTTCAAAATGAGAAGCAGAGATGGAACAGTGGAAAAAGCAAGGCATGAAACAGTGTACACAGATGCCAAAAGAGAAGGCATATATCTATATGGATGTGTATGCATGGACCACCTCTGGATATACTGGCAAGAGATTGGTAACTGTTTTTAATGGGAGAATGGGTGAGAGGAGGGGATGGACTTTTTACTTTATACTTTTCTGTACTCTATGAGTTTTTAAAGAAGTCATATGTATGTATTACCTATTCAAAAATAAAAACATAATAAATATATACATAGAGAAAGGAGTTATCAGCTTAAGTTTCTTGTGGCTGATGAGAAAAAAGTGCATTTTTCTTTGAATGAAATAAATTGTGTAACTTATTTTAAAAAATAGAAGTAGGAAACACAAAGCTGTTGTCAAAAAATGGAATAATTTTACCTCTGTCAAGTTGAATTATCCTGACAACATTTTTTTAAAATAAATTTATTTATTTATTTATGGCTGCATTGGGTCTTTGTTGCTGCGCATGGGCTTTCTCTAATTGCATTGAGCGGGGGCTACTCTTCGCTGCAGTGTGTGGGCTTCTTATTGCGGTGGCTTCTCTTGTTGTGGAGCACAGGCTCTATGCACGCGGGCTTCAGTAGTTGTGGCACGTGAGCTCAGTAGTTGCGGCGCATGGGCTTCAGTAGTTGTGGCTTGCGGGCTCTAGAGCGCAGGCTCAGTAGTTGTGGTGCATGGGCTTAGTTGCTCCGTGGCATGTGAGATCTTCCCAGACCAGGGCTCGAACCCATGTCCCCTGCATTGGCAGGCAGATTCTTAACCACTAAGGCACCAGAGAAGTCCTATCCTGACAACATTTAATGCTGAGTTATCTGATGGAAATACTACTGGTTGCTTTTTGGTGGACTTAAAAACTGAGTCAGTAATCATTTTCCCAATTCCTTTCTTCACATTTCCTACTTAACACATTGTTGTACGGTCATGAGGTTCTGAATTGCCAAACCCAATCATCACTTTGCCTTGTTTGATCTCTTGGTCTCTGTTTTGGTGGTGGTGGGAGTGTTGTTGAGTATCTTTTTTTTTTCCTTAAAATTATCTTATTCCGTGGCTTTCACGATGCCGTTTCGGAATCTGCTGCCTCTTCATCCTCTGCCTGATCCTTTGATTTCTGCTGCAGAAACGTCTCTAGAATCTTCCCTCTTCTCTTTATCCCAACACAGTTGATTTAGGGTCTGTCCCAACTGTGCTCCACTGTGTTGTTGAGAACTTCTCATGTGGTCCACTCTCCTGGTCTCACAGTGTTTTAGTCCATGTTCTACAAGGTCACAGCTCTCTCGATGTGGCTCAGAAACATGCACTGATTCGTCTTTTGAAGATTAATGTCCACACTTCAAGTCACATTCAGGAGCTTTCACGCTCTTGTCCTCAGCTTCATTCCAACCTCCCCCACTCCCACGCATCTTGTTACTCAAGTATTCTTGGTTACAAGTGAAGAAACCAGCTGGAGCTTAGTTTATCAAACAGGGGATGTTTTTGGAAGGATCCTGTGGCATCTCCTGGAATGGCCAAGTCTTGGGGAAGGTCAGGGCTGCAGCTGGCCTCAGGAACCGCTGGAGCCAGGACCTGAATTGTGGTCAGGCCTCTGCACCTCTCGCCACTGCTCTTCTCTGGGAATTGACTCTTTGCTGCCTTTTTTTTTTTTTTTTTTCAAGTAAGCAATGCTTTTAGTTTTACTTATTTGTTTTTTGAATTTTATTTTATTTATTTTTTTATACAGCAGGTTCTTATTAGTAAGAATTTGCTGTTCTTTGTATCTTATAGCTTCAGCCACCAAGGAGGAATGGATTCTACCCATCCCAAGTCCAAATATCCCAGGAAAGTGATTCAGTAGTTCAGTCTGGTCTAGGTGGGAAGAGTCAGGAAAGACTATGGCAGCTTCTCAAAACTGCCTGGATAGAGTTAGAGAGGTACAGTGCCTAGTCTGTGGTTGGCTCTTAACAGGCAAATACCCTAGATGTTCAGACCGCTTGGCATGCACCTCCCAACCTATGTTTTCAACTGGACTGGACTCCCTTCTGCTTCCATGAAGTCTTCTATATAATATTCCTCTCCCCAGGACACACAAATGCAGAGATGGTGACTATTTCCCCTGCAATCTTATAGCTCCTTGTACATATCATTACTAGTACTCACCACACTGTCTTCTAAAGTACTGGTTTACAAGTCTGTCCGAACTAGCAGACCATGCACCTTTCCTGGTATCTCTCTCCTGTCTATTGCATTGCTGTCATTTATTAGAGGTCTGTTGAACTAAGCAGGAGGGAAGGAGAAGAGGACCCCTCATCCCTCAGAGCATTACTCTCAGGGCTGCTCTCCTTTCTCCCTTCCCCTTGGTCATCTGGGTGATCTTGCTTGGTGCATTGGGGGCTGAGGGCAGAGCTGAGGACTTGCTGTCCTTCTACAGGGCTGACATGTTAAGGGCTCTTGTCTCTTTTATTCCCTGTGTACTAAGAACAATGTGCCCTCCAACTAGGGGGACCTGGAGATGGGGCAGGTGGGAGTGAAGATGCTGAACAGAAACCCAGTTCTTCCGGGAAGAGCTGAGCTCATCTGAAGCTCTCAGAACTTCTCCAGCGTTTCCTTCACTGGGACCTGGTTTCTATCAAAGTCACACCCAGTTCTCAGAAATTAGGCCTTTGAGAGAATTTCCCTCATCCTTCACAGGGAAGATTTAATGCTAAAAATGCAGCCAGCTTAGCTGCTGCCTTTGCGAGGCTCTCCTTCAACCATGCTTATCACAGCTAGTCCCGGAGGCAGTGCACCTGCTCTAGAGTGTTCTCCGTTGTTCTCTTGGGGCCATAAATACTGCCAGGTGGCACTTAGGTACTTACTAAGTCCTTCCTCAGGTGCCCCTTTATTTTAAAATTACCATGGTTTTAAGGATAAAAAAGGTTATGGAAACAGGACCCTGTGGCACATGTCAATTTCTTGTCCAAAGCAGAGAACCCTGGGGGAAGGGCTGAGGAAGAGGGTGACCTTCATCTCCAAAAGTGTCTTTGAATCCAGAGAGGGCTGAATCCAAAGGGAAGTTTGGGGTCATGCCGTTAGACTATAGTAATTAATGGCAGCCCAAATAATTGGGAGATGGGAGGAAACCGATCAATCAGAAGCGTTTCGGGCAGGAAAGCTCTGAGTCACGACCACATGTGGTTTCCAGGCTCCTCCAGCCTCTGGTTAGGCTCCTTGCTCTCCCTGGGATCTGAACTCTGTGTGCTCATCTTTTTCTGTGAGGCAAAATACCTGGGATGGGACTCTGAAAGCCCACTGGGGTTCAGGCTGTAGGCTCCCCAAGTCTTGGCCATGCCCTTAAGGATGGGTACTCAGGATGCTTTCAGTAGATAGTTTATATAACCACACGGGTCATTCTGGCCATCCTCCCAGCTCCTTCCTCAGTATTGCCCATCACAGTGAGTGATACCCTGTTGCCCAAGCCAGAATCCCAAGAGGCATACCCCCTCTTCCACTTTTCTAGGTACATTGGATTTGTCACTAAGTTAATTCAATTTGACCTTAAAAATTTCTCTGAATCCATCTCTGCAGCCCCTGTTCATTTCTCACTCCAACTAGTGGGATAACAGTTCTTACTCCCCAACCTCCAGCACTGTTTTCTCCCATCAACTCACCCTTCTTCTGTCCACATTTAATTCCTGAACTACACATCTGGCACGTCACTTCCCTCCTAAACATCCTCTCATTGCCTCTGCTCCTGTCTGTGTCAGGGGTTGAGGTGGCAATGTATATTTCTACATTTTCTTTTCTTATTCTTCGAATGTCTATATATTTCTCTGGGCTCCATATGCCCAAGTGTGATGTGCCGATCAGTGCCCGGGGGCGTGAGTGTGCCTGGGTCTGGAACTGAACATCCATGGGTCTGCGGCTGTGAAGGTCCAAGTGGATGAATGCTAGTTTGTTTCTGGGCACGTCTAAGCATCCCTGTGAATGGGTGTCTGAGTGTGTGTTCACTGGGCGTTTGTGTGTGAATTTCTGTGTGTGCATCTGTGTGCTTGTGTGTCCCTGTGCAGTCCTGCATATTCTTCTGTCCTTTGTTGTTTGTCTGAGCCTGTCTCTCTGGGAGGGTGAGTGATTGCTGTCGATGGGGAATGTTCCAACAAGCAACAGTGTGAAAGAAATAATTTCACACTCCCCATAGAGCACACCGTGTGCTCCGTTCTTGGCGAGTGAGTCGTTGCTGAGTTACTAAAAGTCAGTGCCTTTCCTCTCCAGCTAGGAAGCGTCCACTTGTTGCTGGGTGTTTTAAATACACAAGCTTCCCTTCTTTTCTGCGATCCCTCTGAGGTTGGGAGCACAGAGCTGGGCAGGTTCTTATCTTTCTCTAAGATTCACTGAGTCAGGGAGCGTGCAGGGCAGCCTGTGCAGGGCGAGCTGAATGTGCCAGGCTCCTGAAGGAGAGCCCCGGCGCCGTGCAAGATTTGGGGCCGAGAGCAGCTTTTCATTGCTGTGGTTCTTCTGGCTTTAGGGCCATTTGTAACAGAGCAGATGAAGGTGAAAGCTTTATAGGAAGGTGTTTATTTGAAAAGAACTGGCTGAGAGGTAGTGAGAAGTGAACAAGTTCAAGTGAGATAAGTCTGGGCAGCGAGGAATCCAGAGAGCTAAGAGCGCCAGGGCAAGCAGGTTGAAGCCTGAATCTCAGGCCCATATTTTCCTTCAGGGGCCTCCTTGTCCTGGCTTCATCCTTAGATAAGACAAATACAGCCTGTTCCCTATGCCTTTTCTTGCTCTCCCGCCCCAACCCATCATCTTATCAACCTCTCTGCTTCCTTCGAGGCCACTCTGACAACCAGCGTGGCACCATCATGCTTGGAATGATGCCAGGTAAACGCGAAACAGAAAACTTCTTGGACACGTAGGACAGTATGGCCCTGGTGCCGATCATTGTGTGAATGAGGGGGATGAAGCCCTTGCCTGACAGCGCTTCTTCTCCACTGTGTATCAGCCACAGAGCTGCGACTGTAACTCGAGTGTCCTGACACCCTGTTGGGTGTCCCTTCCATCACACATAAATAGTTCTGGATGACTTTTGGGTGTTGGGTGACTTTTATCTAAAACAAGAAAATAACTTCCATTTACGGGACCGTACGAGTGAAGTGGCAACTCACATAACGAGAGTTAGGAAAAGAGTGTGTGACCGTGGAATACAAGACTTTCATCTGGAAGGAATGTTTCCGCCTTTGAAGAGGCAGCTGCAGGAAGGTTTGATGTAGGCAAATACGGAGAGTTCTGAGAATGAGCGGCAGAGCGGCCAACTTAGTTCAGCTCAGTTCAACCACCCTTTACTCAAGACCTAGCATAGGTCAGGGGCTGGGAAGGTGCCAGGCATGCAGAGAAGGCTAAGACTTGGCCCTGCCTTCATGGAGTTCACATGCTGGTGGGGGAGCCAGAAAGTAACGAATTTCCCCAACTATAATGTGTGGTGAAATCTCAGATGTCAGTATGTGAGGGTTGCTAAGGGAACACAGAAAAGGAGATGTACTCCATCTGCTAGGGCTTGGAGGATACATAGGTGCAAGTGTGACATACAGTGTGTGGGGTGCTATATACCTTGGGTCTAGCTGAAGCTTAGTATGCAAGGCGGGGAGTGGAAGGAGGAAGATGGGAGTTTTCTAAAAACCAGATGACATGGGCTGTTTGAGGCTGTGATAAAATGCTTGAAAATGGGAATCAGCGAAAAGCTTTAAGCGGGCTGGTAAGTGGATCAGATTTGTGTTTGGTTATCTCCCTCTAAGGCCACGTGCAGGGAGGGTTTAGAACAGCAAGATCAAAGATGGAAAGTCAATGAGAAGAAAATCTTCAGGTAAGAGATGAGAAGAGCTGGGACTAGGGCAGCAGGGAAAGCAAGAAGGAGATAGATTTGGTAAATATTTAAGAGGTAAAGGTTAGAAAAAGTGGTAATAGGTTAGTGTAGGGCTGGAGGAAAAACTTAGTGTTCATGACTCGGGGCAATGTGGATGGTGATGTCATCGGTTGGGGTCAGGAACATTGAGTTTGAGGTATCAAGGCATGTGGAGAGGGGTGATGAGGTCTGAACATGTGTTTGAGGTCCTTCGGGATGTCCAGATGAAGATTTCAGACAACCAATAAGATCTGAAGTTTAGGACAGGATTAAAAACTGGAGTTAGAGATTTGGAAACATACAGCCACATAGGAGGATATAGTTACCCAGCGAGGGTATACGGAATAAGAAGAGCAGTGGGTCAAAAAGAGAACCCAGTAACCTTTAAGAGGCAATTGGAGGAAGAGGGTTCCATAACAAGACAGAGCAGGCAAAGTTGGAGGGAGACCGAGGAAACCTGGAAGGTGTGTTGATGTGGATGTTCAAACAAGGGTGGGGGTGGGGTGTTGGAATAAAAAGGAACGGTCACTAGTGCCAGGAGTTTAGGGGAGTTGAAGATAAGATAAGGACTGACATAGATGGAGTGGTGGGAATGGAGGTCTGGTTGGAGGAGGTTGAGGGATGAGTGGGCATTATTTGTGCACAGACTGAGTTAGACTACACTTGTAAGAAATTCCTGTGAAAAGAAAAGAAATCTTACTAGAAGGGGCACAGAGTTAAAACTGGGGTTTTTCCTTAGGGGTAGGGGAATGACTAGGACACATCTATTTACAGGTTGAGTAAAAACACCCAGTAGAGAGGCTGAAGGCATAGGAAGGGGTAATTGATGGATGGAGGTCCTGGAGGACCAGAGGATGGACAGAGAGGACCTTTGGACTTGGACAGGAAGGGGACTGGAGGAGAGGAGGCAGTTGTCTAAGTGACTGTAAGTTGATGTATAGGTTACAGGTTAGAGGTTGAGGGCAATTGTGCTTGTGGTCTCCATTTTCTTAAAGAAATAGGAGACAGAGTTTTATGCTGGGCATATTCAGGGGTTGTGTAAATGACCTGAGAAAAATTAAGAAGATAAGTATTGGAAACTAGGGTATATGAATGTGAGGGGTAACCACAGACAAGGCATGGCTGGTGGAGTTGAGAATCCAGGGAGAACACTCATGTTTAATTGCCAGTGGTGGAATCTTCTCAGAGTTAGAAGGTTTTCTCTAGCAGCACTCAGTTTCCTAGGTACAGGATTCTAGAAGATGTGTTGAGACACTGAACCAGGATTGGGATTTTGATGGACAAGAGTGGGAGAATGACAGTGATAATAACACCTAAAGTTTACTGAGTGCGTGCTGTGCTCCAGACATAATGATCTACGCTCTTTACATATATTGTTTTGTTTAATTTTCTTAACAACTCTAGGAGGTAAAATTAATTTTAGATCCACTTAACAGATGAGGAAACTAAGTGTAAATAAAATTAGCCCAAAGTTACCATATGTAGAATGTGCTAGAGATAAGATTCAAAATCAGGCAATCCACTAATTCCAGCGGGAGAAAATGATTCAGATAGTTAATGATGAGATTAACGGAATTTGGAAGAAAATGAGGCTAAAAACTGGCTGGTAGATTGGAAGAAAATGAGGGTCTAAAGGACTGAATGTCTTTATGAGTTGATGTACTCCCATGAGTATGGGAGAAAGGGCTGGAAGAAGTGTTGGTTGTGGTGATGGTGATGGTGGGTGTGACTGGGGATGGAGCTCAGATATGGGTTCCCGGGGTTGAGGAGGCCAAGGAACCTAATGCTAGCGTGTTGGATTGGGTGAGGATGTTGAAGTGTCTGAAGATGGTGAAGCTGAAGGCAGTTAGTTAATAATTGGCTCTACAGTGGATGAGGTTAAATATGCTTGATACTCGAGTCATGGATTGGACTTTGTTTTTTAACCACTGCCACTTTCTCTGCGGTTCCTGGTTCCCAGAAACCACCTATTACTAATGGCACAGTTCTTCCAAAGGTGCCTCTCCCAAGTACACCTTCCTGTTTCCAGGAGGCAGGACTGGAATTACACATGAGGACCCAGGTTACTGTTTCCTTGTAAGGAAGTGATGGTGTTCCAGGGAGGGCCAGGGCCTCATCCCCCAGGTGAGGGGGCTTGGAGAAGCCACAGACCCACCGGAGACAAATACGTTGCCTGAGCCATCAGAACTTTGCCTTCGCTGTTCTGTGCTGGTTGGCTTGGCAGACTTATCTCCAGGAAAGTGTGTGTGTGTGATTTGTTGATGACAGCTACCTCAAGGAGTGAAAAGGGTGTCCAGGCCTGCAGGGCTCAGGCACAGCAAGAGAGGCCTGGGAAACTGTCTGCCTCCACAGTCAGGCCGGGAAAGGGACCCTGAGGGACAGAGCATGGCTGGCAGCGCCGGGAGGAGAGGAAGAGCTGGGTCTGTGAGAGCCACAGTGGGGAGGCCACCCTGCCTGAGCCGGCCTGGCCAAAGAAACGGCCCGGAAAGAGAAGCAGAAAAGAGTTAGGGCGTTCTCTGACAGCCCCTGTGTCTGTGAGGGACTCTTTAGATTGTTTTTCTGACTTTCATGGAGGCACCATTCCCATGGTTTATTCCCAAAGCGGTGTTGTGGTTCAAAGGACGCAGCATATACAGCCCAAAGTAATTTGCAAACAGTTTATGTTCTTTTCTTGTACATCTCTAGGCCCATGAAGGGAAAGCATGGTCTCTGGCAACGTTTTAAGTTCTCCTTTTCTTCTTCCTCACATTGCTTCCCTCGTGGCCACTGTCCCCTAGGACTTGGTCCTCTCATCCCTGGGACCTCATCCTCAGTCTCTGTCTCTTTCCTCTCCACTCTCCAGTACAAAAGCCCTGGCAGTGACTCGGCGAGCTTGGGGACCCAGGAGGGTGGGGAGGGGAGAAACTGCATCAGGCCAGGCTGGAACGCTACTCAGCAAGCGTGGGCTGGGGACTGGGGCAAAGCCATATTGTATTAATAAAGTTAATATTTTTATTCCATCCCCTTTCACCTAAGCAGTATAATGGCCTCCTCAAAGAGATGTCAGTCACTCACTGAGCCCCTCATCGACTCCTTTAGCTCACATTCCCATGCCTTCCTGCCAGCTTTGTCTTCTTTTACTCTGAGTGTGTGTTAGCATTTTGGTAGCCTCCAAACGCCTGGCTGAGTTCACTCAGACTCTCCTTACCAAACTCAGGACTGGGGAACAAGCAACCTCATCAACCTGAGATGAAGCATTTAATCCCCTTCCCCTGTAGAACCAATGTCTTTGATGTGAGGAGTTAAAGGGACCTTGAGAACAAGAAACCGTTTGACACTCTGGTTGTCACAACCAAAGCGACTGTGAGACTCTCCTCACCTCCAGAGTCAATCCATACCTGCTCTGTGACATGCCAAGGGGCGAGCCCCTGATGCCTGTAGGATTTTGCCCGTGGCCTATCTTCGGCCTTGAAAGCACAGTACAAGCCAGGTCTTCACAGTACAAGCCAGGTCTTCAGCACTGGCTGAGGACCACTTTATCTCCAGCCGCTGGGACCGTGCTCGGCTGAGCTCCGTTTCTGAGGTGTGAAACCCAAGTGATGTCCTTTTTGGCTTCTCCAGCCTCTGGCTGCCTGAGTTGCTATTTCCTGCTGTGGGTCCAATCCCTCCCCTATTTCTTCTGTCCTGATTTGATTTGCCAATAGTGAGAATGGGGTGACTCCTGGGAATCAAATGCTGCTTATTAATTTCTGACTGTTTACAACTCCCTCTCTTCCTCGTTCCCTCAGTGTGTTTAGATGCTTCTGAGCCTACAAGACCCATTTTCTGGCCTCTGTTGATTAGCATCTTTCAGAATAAGGAGGCAAACGGTGTTCACTGAGAATCTGCTACAGGAATCTTGTGCCAGTTGTTAAATAATTGTCTTTAACTCCAAGCCCCTCCTCCATCTCTGCTTTACAATGCTCTGCCAGCTGCTTGGTTATGCTAGGCTTTGCCAGTAGGGGGTGTGGAAGGGGACTGCAGGGCTGAAAGAGGGAGTGGGGAACTTGGTCCTCACTTCACCACACCTCCCCTGCTCAGCAGCGCTTCTTCGCCCTGGCAGAGGCAGTTCCTTTCTGTAGCAGCCTCTGAACCCAGTCTGTAGTTTTCTCAGCTCTCACAAAACTGGAATGATAGCACCACTCCTCATGGCCACAGAGACCCAGCACTGGCTGGCGCCCCCTGTTCCTAAGTTTCAGCTCACAGGGCGCCTACCCTACTTTTCTAAGTTTTAATAATTCCAACCTCCTCCTTTTGTTCCTTCGACTCTAGCGATGGTAGCTGTTTCCTGCAGTTACTACCTCTATGGTACCTGAGTTCTCTTTTTCCCCTTTCAGTCACCTAGTTAACAACTCTGCGCTAAGTTATCTCTGTTCACGTAACTGTTGCGGCTGATGAGAAACAGAAACTGATCTGGCTGATGAGCCTCAGGCCCCGTCCACAGAGAAAGTGCTTTATGGCTTTGTGTCCGTGAACATCCTTTAGTGCCAGGCCACATCCATGATCCCGTGGGGGTCTCAGTGTCACTTCATCCTCACGTTGTCTCTGTGGTGCATCTAAACATGCCTTTAACTCCTTTTCTACAAACCCTGATCTCTTCCCACTGATTTCTTAAATTTCATGCCAATGTTTCCACAGTAAGTTGTGTGACCCCAGCCAAGTCTCGAGGGATTTCAGACCTGACCAGTATTCTCTGGCCATGGCTTTGAGGGCGGTGGTGGTGTTAGTGGCAGAAGTCAGAGTTCATTTGGATTGACTAATTCCCAGCAGCCCTAAAGAATTCCGAGTTTTGAAGAACCTGGGTGTCTGTGGAACTGGTAATTTAAAACAATTAGTGTTTTAACTTCCTCTGCTTAGTGAATCCACATAATAATACGTCTACTTGGCAGGATGCAAGTATAGAAATCTGAAAAGGAATAGTTTAAAGGGGGGAGGGGGCTTATTTACTTCTCATGGAACCAGACATATGGGATAGGAGTCTAGGTGTGGGGTGCATGGTGGTACCTGTAGCCCGACAACTCCTTCTCTTTCTGTTCTGCTGTTCTCGGTTTACATCCTTTATTCTCGTGGTCACCATTTGGTGGCAGAATAGTGGTTGCTCCCTCTCTGGTCCCCTATTTATGTCTCTGGCAGGAAGTAGAAGGAAGTGACTGTGGAAAAGGGGCAGTGCTATCTATGGACAGTAAGGCTTTCCCAGATATTCCCAGCAGACTGCTTCTCATGTCCCATTGGCACGTGGGCACCGGCTCTCAGCTGCAAGGGAGGTTGCAGTGTAATTTTCTAGCTGGTACATTACCACCCTATGTGATTCTGGGTAAGGGAGCAGGGGAATGGACACTTGGCACTTGGCAGTGTCTGTCACACATGGGAGTCCAGTGCCATGGGTGGAATGTGTTGGTCTGAACGTCTCAGTCACCGCCTAGTTCTAATTCCAAGCTCCATGAGGTCTCCATAATGTCCTCGTGGCTCTGGGGGACTTCCAGGAGCCCTGATGCTTGCTTGCCTCATGTCTTTACACCTTGAGTGCAGCCTTTGTGCACTCATGGAGGAAACAAACTTTCAGGCCATACATAGTTAGATATTCTTTTTTTTTTTTTTTTTTTTTTTTTTGCGGTATGCGGGCCTCTCACTGTTGTGGCCTCTCCCGTTGCAGACCACGGGCTCCGGATGCGCAGGCTCAGTGGCCATGGCTCACGGGCCTAGCCGCTCCGTGGCATGTGGGATCTTCCCAGACCGGGTCACAAACCCATGTCCTCTGCATCGGTAGGTGGACTCTCAACCACTGCGCCACCAGGGAAGCCCTAGTTAGATATTCTTAATCTGAAATTCAGCTCTGTGCTCCTTAGGTCCAAGTCCCAGCAGGCCCTGCAGTCCTCCCTGTTCCGCCAATAGTGAGCCACAATGTGCCGTAACGTGGCACCGAGACCCCAGCTCGGCTTCTCAGCCCGGGCTCCCTCTGCTCTCATTACAGTCCTTCGTAGCCTCCTCTAGTGCTCACCCCACACGCCTCCTGTGGACCTCCTCCACTTCCTCTCATTTTCTGTCTCAGGAAGCCCAAGGATCAGTGTGGCAGAGCAGGACATTTGTTGGAGGGTAGTGAGGGGGAGATAGACGGAATGTCTAGCAACCTCAGGGAGGGGCAAAGCCAGACATGCTGACAGGTTAATAGTCACCATCTCATCACTTTCGTCTTGCCAAAGAAGACTCAATGAAATGGCAAGGAAAGGGACAGAGGCCTGTCAGGGAAGGGCTGGGGGGGCCAGGTTGTCACTGGAGAGGCCAAAGAGGGCTCTTTCATGGTGATGACTACTTGGCAAGGAGGACACAGCATTGGGACATCTTGGGTGCTTCACCAAGACCTCGCCAAACCCATCCTAGCGGGACCCAGGCTTCCCAGCTCACTGTGGCTCTGACCTCTCTCCGTGAAGTCATGGTAGCTGGGCTGAACTGGAAAAAGGCTTTCTTGTTTCCAGTCTCACCTGCTATTTGTTTATTTTTTCCTTTCTTCCTGCTTTTCTCGGAAGCTCCTCAGCCTTCAGCCTGCCTTCTCCCTGTAACTTCCTCCTTCGTGCTCTGGGCATTTGCCAACCGAGGCCTGGTGGACACTTCTAGATGCTTAAAGACCGTAATAAGGTCTGTAAATACACACCTCCAGCAGCATCACTCTTGCCTGCCTCAGAAGCTTCTTGTTTACATGAGATCTAAACAGCCTTTAATTATATACCACCTCTCAAGGACCGTTTAAGAACCAAACCAGTATTTACAAATGGATTTGAAATTTTCTCAGTAAAGGGAGTTAATTCTATCTGTTACCTCTCAGTACTTAGAAGAGCAAACAAAGGAGAAGGAAGGCTTATTATTTGTCCCATGATATGGGCATTGAGGCCTCTGGCCCAAAGTAGCCAGTTGGAAACACAAACTTATAATGTATTTGATCAGAGGGAAGAATTGCTTCAGACAGGTTATTGTTCCTCCCGAGTAGAATTTGCCTGACTCAAAGAAGCAAGGAGGCAGACGGCAGGCGTGTTAGTACCTCTTCTCTCCAGCAGGGCGCTGATGGCACCGTGGAGAGCCTCCTCCTGGAAGTCTAGCCAGAGCAGTCCCCGAAACAGAACAGTGTCCAATCCACCTGGAGTGGAGTCTGGTCTTACTTATGTGGTCAAAGCCAAAGATCTGAGGAGTCCTAGGCCCAGGGAACCACAGTGGCCCCTTACCCCAGCAATGAAAGCTCAACCCATGCCTCAGTTTCCCTGTTAGTCTAGCCATGCTTTATTAAGACTAAAACCGTACCTTGAATTTTTAACTTTTTTACTTGGACCCCTGATGCTACCCCTAATCCTTGTTAACTAATTTCTACCCAGCCTGCTAGAGCAACACTGGCCAAGAGAAATTGAATGCGAGCCACATACATGATTTGACATTTTCTAGCAGCTACGTTAGAAAAATAATAAAACAGGTAAAATTAGTTTTAACATATATTTTATTTAAACCAATATGTCTGAATATTATCACAATTATCATTCAACATGTAACAATATAAAATTTTTCATAAGTTATTTTGCCGTTTTTGTTTGGTACTAAGTCTTTGAAATCTGGTCTTTTGCTGGTACAATATTTCTTAATTCAGACTAACTGCATTTCAGGCATGTGTCTACCCTGTTGAACAGTACAGCTCCAGGGACTGGCATCTATATCCAAGACTTCCAAATCCTGGCTGGGGTCCTCTTAGTTCCTGTGATGGTTAATTTTTTTGTGGTACGCGGGCCTCTCACTGTTGTGGCCTCTCCTGTTGCGGAGCACAGGCTCCGGACGCCCAGGCCCAGCGGCCATGGCTCACGGGCCTAGCTGCTCCGCGGCATGTGGGATCTTCCCAGACCGGGGCACGAACCCGTGTCCCCTGCATCGGCAGGCGTACTCTCAACCACTGTGCCACCAGGGAAGCCCTGTGATGGTTAATTTTGTGTGTCAATTTGACTGAGCCATGATGGAGTGCACAGATATTTGGTTAAATATTTTTCTGGGTGTGTCTGTTGGGAGTGTTTCTGGATAAGATTAACATTTGAATGTGGATGGGACTCACCCAATCCATTGAAGGCTTGAACAGACTAAAAGACTGAGTAAGAAAGAATTCTCTCTTTCTCTGTCTTGGAGCTGGGCGATTGGCCTTCTCTCGCCTTTGGACTTAAACGCAGGCTGAAGTTTATACCATCAGCTTCTTGGTTCTTTGGTTCTTCTGGGTCTCCAGCTTACTGACTGCAGATTTTAGGAGTTTTCGTAAATTTCTTTGTGTGTATATCCTATTGATTCTGTGTCTCTGGAGAAACCAGACTAATACAGCTCCCCATAGGCTGAGCACATAGAATTGTAATGTTGATGCCCCAACATGCTATGAAGATACCAGTTGGTGGATCCTGTCTCCACATATCAAGGTGTAGCAGAGGCAGATTTCCGAGCTAATCTGGGTCAGGATCCAGGGAGAAATTAATAGGCAATTATACAGTGTAGCAAGATCCAAGTTACAAGATGGCATCAGTGAGCCATAGGCAGAAGGTGGAATCAGAGGATGGATCCAGAAGTCCAGAAAACTGGAACTCTGAGCAATTATAATATTTTAGAACAGAACCTTAAAAGTGAGAGAAAGGTATCTGCCTTGTGCAGGTCGAGAAAATTAATTCTTGTGGGTGTGGCTGAGCTTTGTAGTTCTGTTGAACCTGGGTGTGCCTTCCCTGAGAAATGTTAAGAGATCACTACCTTCCATGATGCTCTTGTTACTGAGACCATGCCTCAACACTTAGCTCTGGATTACTCCTGTCTGCCTTCCTGGCTCTAGCCTTTCCTTGCCCTCCAGTGATCTTTGCAAGAGGCATGTATGATTATGCCAGGCAACCCCTGGTTTGCAGCCATTTTGCCTGTGGTGTGATGTCTGAACTCCCAGCAGTGTATTCAAGAATCTTCATATCTTATCTTGTGCTTACCTTCTCAGCCATGGTGTCCCCAATCCCTATTCAACACATGACATTTTATGTGCTTTGCCCCATAATGTTTTCTTTTTCACATCTGTGACCTTGTATATGGTTTTCTCCTTGCCTGGAAGTCACTACCCTTCCCATTTCTCAACTGGACACTTCTGTATCTCCTCTAAGAAAGAGGATAGACATCACTCCTCCAGGAATCTTCCCTGACATTCTCTCTTCTCTTCACTCCAGGTTAGATTAGATGCTAGTATCTTGTGTTCTCAAAAACACTCTCAGCTCACCCAGGGGTAACATCCAGCCCCCTCAGCCTCATGGGTCACTTTGTGGGAGCCCATATTCTGGTTTTGCCCCATGGGGATCATAGGGAATCTGTAGGCTCAACCACAGGGAATCTGATTAAAAGCTAACCTTTAGTCACAAACACAGTAAAATGTTGCTATTCGTGGACACACATAATTCTGGGCTGACAGACTTTCACACTCAGGGGCCTCAGAAATCAAGTTTGATTGCCTGGCTTTCCTCTAGGGGGACACCGAGAAGGACGTTGCCTCTTCCCCCCTCTCATGAGGCCTCTGTGTCCTCTGAACAACAATCTCTTGACCCAAACAGAGTGGAATTCTTGTTCCTGCACACCTTTGTTGCTGAGGGAAAATTTACAATTCATTCCTGGCCATTCTGGGTAAATCGGAGAAACCTTGTTAATAAAATTTTAATAAATTGAAAAAATAAATTCATTTTAAATTTAATCAATTAATTTATTATTGATAATAATATTAATAATAATTTATATATTATAATAATAAATAAACAATAGCTTGTTACTAATTTATTAAATCAATTAATTTTATTAAATGAATAAAAGAATACAATTTTATTAACCTTGTTAATAAAATTTGGTGGGAGGGTGCATAGTTATAAAGCAGAACAATAAGGTTGGTGGGAGCTGCATAATTTTTCTGTTTGTTTCTATTTCCCGTGAGGATTTCAGAGAGGATGTAAAGTACTTGCAGAATTATGACTAGAATATTTCCTCAAAAGGGTTGCTTATTCTCATTCTGTCTATTAAAAACATAATGCTTATTGACTTTTTCTATAATTATAGAAGTAATGTATGGCTATTACATAAAATTTGGAAAATATGAAAAAGTATAAAGAGGAAAAGGAAAGGCATCGATAATTGGTCACACAGAAATAGCCACCGTCATTTTTCGGGAGAGAAAGAAGGCCTAATTTCTATGCCTAAGAGTTTTTTCTCTTCTCTTTGCTCTCTTATCAAGCCCCTCTCTGGTTCTTTTTTTTTTTAATTTATTTTTTGACATATAGTTGATTTACAATGTTGTGTTAATTTCTACTGTACAACAAAGTGACTAAGTTATATGTATATATACATTCTTTTTTTTTAAACATCTTTATTGGAGTATAATTGCTGTACAATGGTGTATTAGTTTCTGCTTTATAACAAAGTGAATCAGTTATACATATACATATGACCATATCTCTTCCCTCTTGCGTCTCCCTCCCTCCCACCCTCCCTATCCCACCCCTGTAGGTGGTCACAAAGCACGGAGTTGATCTCCCTGTGCTATACGGCTGCTTCCCACTAGCTATCTATTTTACGTTTGGTAGTGTATATATGTCCATGACACTCTCTCATTTTGTCCCAGCTTACCCTTTCCCCTCTCTGTATCCTCAAGTCCATTCTCTAGTAGGTCTGTGTCTTTATTCCTGTCTTACCCCTAGGTTCTTCATGACATTTTTTTTTCTTAAATTCCATATATATGTGTTAGCATACGGTATTTGTCTTTCTCTTTCTGACTGACTTCACTCTGTATGACATACTCTAGGTCCATCCACCTCATTACAAATAGCTGAATTTCGTTTCTTTTTATGGCTGACTAATATTCCATTGTATATATGTGCCACATCTTCTTTATCCATTCATCCGATGATGGACACTTAGGTTGTTTCCATGTCCTGGCTATTGTAAATAGAGCTGAAATGAACATTTTGGTACATGAGTCTTTTTGAATTATGGTTTTCTCAGGGTATATCCCAGTAGTGGGATTGCTGGGTTATATGGTAGTTCTATTTGTAGTTTTTTAAGGAACCTCCATACTGTTCTCCATAGTGGCTGTACCAATTCACATTCCCACCAGCAGTGCAAGAGTGTTCCCTCTTCTCCACACCCTCTCCAGCATTTATTGTTTCTAGATTTTTTGATGATGGCCATTCTGGCCAGTGTGAGATGATATCTCATTTTGATTTTCATTTCTCTAATGATTAATGATGTTGAGCATTCCTTCATGTGTTTGTTGGCAGTCTGTATATCTTCTTTGGAGAAATGTCTATTTAGGTCTTCTGCCCATTTTTGGATTGGGTTCTGTGTTTTTTTGATATTCAGCTGCATGAGCTTCTTGTATATTTCAGAGATTAATCCTTTGTTAGTTGCTTCATTTGCAAATATTTTCTCCCATTCTGAGGGTTGTCTTTTCATCTTGTTTATGGTTTCCTTTGCTGTGCAAAAGCTTTTAAGTTTCATTAGGTCCCATTTCTTTATTTTTGTTTTTATTTCCCTTTCTCTAGGGGGTGGGTTAAAAAGGATCTTCTTGTGATTTATGTCATAGAGTGTTCTGCCTATGTTTTCCTCTAAGAGTTTTATAGTGTCTGGTGTCCATTTAGGTCTCTAATCCATTTTGAGTTTATTTTGAGTATGGTGTTAGGGAGTGTTCTAAATTCATTCTTTTACATGTAGCTGTCCAGTTTTCCCAGCACCACTTATTGAAGAGGCTGTCTTTTCTCCACTGTATATTCTTGCCTTCTTTATCAAAGATAAGGTGACCATATGTGCATGGGTTTATCTCTGGGCTTTCTATCCTGTTCCATTGATCTATATTTCTGTTTTTGTGCTAGTATGATACTGTCTTGATTACCATGGCTTGTAGTATGGTCTGAAGTCAGGGAGCCTGATTCCTCCAGCTCTGTTTTTCTTTCTCAAGATTGCTTTGGCTATTTGGAGTCTTTGGTGTTTCTATTTAAATTTTGAAATTTTTTGTTCTAGTTCTGTGAAAAATGACAGTGGTAGTGTGATAGGGATTGCATTGAATCTGTAGATTGCTTAGGGTAGTATAGTCATTTTCACAAAGTTGATTCTTCCAATCCAAGAACATGGTATATCTCTCCATCTATTTGTATCATCTTTAATCAGTTTCTTTTAATTTCCTGCATACAGGACTTTTGTCTCCTTAGGTAGGTTTATTCCTAGATATTTTATTCTTTTTGTTGCAATGGTAAATGGGAGTGTTTCCTTAATTTCTCTTTCAGATTTTTCATCATTAGTGTATAGGAATGCAAGAGATTTCTGTGCATTAATTTTGTATCCTGCTACTTTACCAAATTCATTGATTAGCTGTAGAAGTTTTCTGGTAGCATCTTTAGGATTCTCTATGTATAGTATCATGTCATCTGCAAACAGTGACAGCTTTAGTTCTTCTCTTCCAATTTGGATTCCTTTTATTTCTTTTTCTTCTCTGATTGCTGTAGGTAAAACTTCCAAAACTATGTTAAATAATAGTGTTGAGAGTGGGCAACCTTGTCTTGTTCCTGATCTTAGAGGAAATGGTGTCAGTTTTTCACCATTGAGGACTATGTTGGCTGTGGGTTTGTTGTATATGGCCTTTATTATGATGAGGAAAGTTCCCTCTATGCCTACTTTCTGGAGGGTTTTTATCATAAATGGGTGTTGAATTTTGTCAAAACCTTTCTCTGCATCTATTGAGATGATCATATGGTTTTCCTCCTTCAGTTTGTTAATATGGTGTATCACATTGATTGATTTGCGTATATTGAAGAACCCTTGCATTCCTGGGATAACCCCACTTGATCATGGTGTATCATCCTTTTAATGTGCTGTTGGATTCTGTTTGCTAGTATTTTGTTGAGGATTTTTGCATCTATGTTCATCAGTGATATTGGCCTATAGTTTTCTTTATTTGTGACGTCTTTGTCTGGTTTTGGTATCAGAGTGATGGTGGCCTCGTAGAATGAGTTTGGGAGTGTTCCTCCCTCTGCTATATTTTGGAAGAGTTTGAGAAGGATAGGTGGTAGCTCTTCTCCTAAATGTTTGATAGAATTCGCCTGTGAAGCCATCTGGTCCTGGGCTTTTCTTTGTTGGAAGATTTTTAATCTCAGTTTCAATTTCACTGCTTGTGATTGGTCTGTTCATATTTTCTATTTCTTCCTGGTTCAGTCTGAGAAGGTTGTGCATTTGTAAGAATTTGTCCTTTCTTCCAGGTTGTCCATTTTATTGGCATAGAGTTGCTTGTAGTAATGTCTTATGATCCTTTGTATTTCTGCAGTGTCAGTTGTTACGTCTTCTTTTTCATTTCTAATTCTATTGATTTGAGTCTTCTCCCCTTTTTTCTTGATGAGTCTGGCTAATGGTTTATTAATTTTGTTTATCTTCTCAAAGAATCAGCTTTTAGTTTTATTGATCTTTGCTATTTTTTCTTCAATTCTTTTTCATTTATTTCTGATCTGATCTTTATGATTTCTTTCCTTCTGCTAACTTTGGGGGTTTTTATTCTTCTTTCTCTAATTGCTTTAGGTGTAAGGTTAGGTTGTTTATCTGAGATGTTTCTTGTTTCTTAAGGTACGATTGTATTGCTATAAACTTCCCTCTTAGAACTGCTTTTGCTACATCCCATAGGTTTTGGGTCGTCGTTTTTTTCATTGTCATTTGTCTCTAGGTATTTTTTGATTTTCTCTTTGATTTCTTCAGTGATCTCTTGGTTATTAAGTAATGTATTGTTTAGCCTCCATGTGTTTGTATATTTTACATATTTTTTCCTGTAATTAATATCTAGTCTCATAGCATCGTGGTCAGAAAAGACTTGATACAATTTCAATTTTCTGAAATTTAGCAACGCTTGGTATGTGACCCAAGGTATAATCTATCCTGCAGAATGTTCCATGAGCACTTGAGACGAATGTGTATTCTGTTGTTTTTGGATGGAATGTCCTATAAATATCAATTAAGTCCATCTTGTTTAATGTATCACTTAAAGCTTGTGTTTCCTTATTTATTTTCATTTTGGATGATCTGTCCATTGGTGAAAGTGGGGTGTTAACGTCCCCTACTATGATTGTGTTACTGTCGATTCCCCCTTTTATGGCTGTTAGCATTTGCTTTATCTATTGAGGTGCTCCTATGTTGGGTGCATAAATATTTACAATTCTTATATCTTCTTCTTGGATTGATCCGTTGATCATTATGTAGTGTCCTTCCTTGTCTCTTATAATAATCTTTATTTTAAAGTTTATTTTGTCTGATATGAGAATTGCTACTCCAGCGTTCTTTTGATTTCAATTTTCATGGAATATCTTTTTCCATCCCCTCACTTTCAGTCTGTATGTGTCCGTAAGTCTGAAGTGGGTCTCTTATAGACAACATATATACGGGTCTTGTTTTTGTAACCGTTCAGCCAGTCTATATCTTTTGGTTGGAGCATTTAATCCATTTACATTTAAGGTAATTTTTGATATTTATGTTTCTATTAACATTTTCTTAACTGTTTTGGGTTTGTTATTGTAAGTCTTTTCCCTCTCTTGTGTTTCCGGCCTAGAGAAGTTCCTTTAGCATTTGTTGTAAAGTTGGTGTGGTGGTGCTGAATTCTCTTAGCTTTTGCTTGTCTGTAAAGCTTTTAATTTCTCTGTCAGATCTGAATGAGATCCTTGCTGGGTAGAGTAATCTTGATTGTAGATTTTTCTCCTTCATCACTTTGAATATGTCCTGCCACTCCCTTCTGGCTTGCAGAGTTTCTGCTGAAAGATCAGCTGTTAACCTTATGGGATTGCCTTGTGTGTTATTGTTGTTTTTCCCTTGCTGCTTTTAATAGTTTTTCTTTGTATTTAATTTTTGATAGTTTGATTAATATGTGTCTTGGCGTGTTTCTCCTTGGATTAATCCTGTATTGGACTCTCTGTGCTTCCTGGACTTGATTAACTATTTCTTTTCCCATGTTAGGGAAGTTTTCAACTATAATCTCTTCAAATATTTTCTCAGTCCCTTTCTTTTTTCTCTTCTTCTTCTGGGACCCCTATTATTCGAATGTTGGTGCGTTTAATGTTGTCCCAGAGGTCTTTGAGACTGTCTTCAATTCTTTTCATTCTTTTTTCTTTATTCTGCTCTGCAGTAGTTATTTCCACTATTTTATTTTCCAGGTCACTTATCTGTTCTTCTGCCTTAGACATTCTGGTATTGATTCCTTCTAGAGAGTTTTAGATTTCATTTATTGTGTTGTTCATCACTGTTTGTTTGCTCTTTAGTTCTTCTAGGTCCTTGTTAAACGTTTCTTGTGTTTTCTCAATTCTATTTCCAAAATTTTGGATCATCTTTACTATCATTACTCTGAATTCTTTTTCAGGTAGACTGCCTATTACCTCTTTATTTGTTAGGTCTGGTGGGTTTTTGCCTTGCTCCTTCATCTGCTGTGTGTTTCTCTGTCTTCTCATTTTGCTTAACTTACTGTGTTTGGGGTCTCCTTTTCGAAGGCTGCAGGTTCGTAGTTCCCGTTGTTTTTGGTGTCTGTCCCTAGTGGCTAAGGTTGGTTCAGTGGGTTTTGTAGGCTTCCTGGTGGAGGGGACTAGTGCCTCTGTTCTGGTGGAGGAGGCTGGATCTTGTCTTTCTGGTGCGCAGGTCCACATCTGGTGGTGTGTTTCGGGGTGTCTGGCCTTATTACGATTTTAGGCAGCCTCTCTGCTAATGGATGGGGTTGTGTTCCTGTCTTGCTAGTTGTTTGGCATAGGGTGTCCAGCACTGTAGCTTGCTGGTCGTTGAATGGAGCTGGGTCTTGGCATTGAGATGGAGATCTCTGGGAGATTTTTGCCGTTTGATATTACGTGGAGTTGGTAGGTCTCTTGTGGACCAATGTCTTGGACTTGGCTCTCCAACCTCAGAGGCACAGCCCTGATGCCTGGCTGCAGCTCCAAGAGCCTGTCATCCACATGGCTCAGAATAAAAGGGAGAAAAGAAAGAAAGAAAGAAGAAGATAAAATATAATAAAGTGAAATAAAGTTATTAAAACAAAAAATAAAAATAAGAAAAATTTTTTGTAAAGTAATAAAACAAAAAAAACGGACAGACAGAACCCTAGGACAAATGGTAAAAGCAGTGCTATACTGACAAAATCACACACAGAAGCATACGCATACACACTCTCAAAAAGAGAAAAAGGGAAAAAAAAATATATCGTTGCTCCCGGAGTTCACCTCCTCAATTTGGGATGATTCGTTGTCTATTCAGGTATTCCACAGATGCAGGGTATATCAAGTTGATTGTGGAGATTTCATCCGCTGCTTCTGAGGCTGTTGGGAGAGATTTCTCTGTCTCTTCTGTGTTCACACAGCTTCCGGGGTTCAGCTTTGGATTTGGCCCGGCCTCTGCGTGTAGGTCGACGGAGGGTGTCTGTTCTTCGCTCAGACAGGACTGAGTTAAAGGAGCCGCTGCTTCGGGGTCTGTGGCTCACTCAGGCCGGCGGGGGTGGGGAGGGGGGTGGGGAGGGAGGGGCACGGAGGGCGGGGCAAGCTTGCAGCGGCAGACGCCGGCGTGACGTTGCACGAGCCTGAGGCGCGCCGTGCGTTCTCCCGGGGAAGTTGTCCCTGGATAACGGGACCCTGGCAGTGGCGGGCTGCACAGGCTCCCAGGAGGGGAGGTGTGGCTAGTGACCTGTGCTCGCACACAGGCTTCTGGGTGGCGGCAGCAGCAGCCTTAGCGTCTCCTGCCCGTCTCTGGGGTCCGCGCTGATAGCCGCGGCTCGCGCCCGTCTTTGGAGCTCCTTTTGGCGGCGCTCTTAATCCCCTCTCCTCGCGCACCAGGAAACAAAGAGGCAAGAACAAGTCTATTACATCTTCGGCAGCTCCAGACTTTTTCCCGGACTCCCTCCTGGCTAGCCGTGGCGCACTAACCCCCTTCAGGCTGTTTTCACGCCGGAAACCCCAGTCCTCTCCCTGCACTCCGACCGAAGCCGAGCCTCAGCTCGCAGCCCCGCCTGCCCCGGCGGGTGAGCAGAGAAGCCTCTCGGGCTGGTGAGTACTGGTCGGCCCCCGGTCCTCTGTGCGGGAATCTCTCCGCTGTGTTCTCTGCACCCCTGTTGCTGTGCTCTCCTCCGCGGCCCCGAAGCTTTCCCCCTCCACCACCCGCAGTCTCCGCCTGTGAAGGGACTTCTAGTGTGTGGGAACCTTTCCTCCTTCACAGCTCCCTCCCACTGGTGCAGGTCCTGTCCCTATCCTTTTGTCTCTGTTTATTTTTGTTTCTTTTGCCCTACCCAGGTACGTGGGGGGTTTCTTGCCTTTTGGGAGGTCTGAGGTCTTCTGCCAGCGTTTAGTAGGTGTCCTGTCGGAGTTGTTCCACGTGTAGATGTATTT
Source organism: Delphinus delphis (assembly GCF_949987515.2). Lineage (NCBI taxonomy): Eukaryota > Metazoa > Chordata > Mammalia > Artiodactyla > Delphinidae > Delphinus > Delphinus delphis. The sequence goes on along the minus strand of NC_082698.1, from coordinate 50,168,806 downwards.
CTGATGTATCTGTGGGGAGGAAGGTGATATCCGCGTCTTACGCTTCCGCCATGTTGAAGCTCCTTGTCAGTATATATACATTCTTTTCTTATTCTTTTCCATTATGGTTTATCACAGGATATTGAATATAGTTCCCTGTGCTATATACAGTAGGACGTTGTTTATCCATTCTGTATATAATAGTTTTCATCTGCTAATCCCGAACTCCCAATCTCCTCTTCCTCCACACCCTCTCACCCTTGGCAACCCCAAGTCTGTTCTCTATGGCTGTGAGTCTGTTTCTGTTTAATAGATAAGTTCATTTGTGTCATATTTTAGATTCCACATGTAAGTGGTATCATATGGTGTTTGTCTTTCTCTTTCTGACTTACTGGTTTGTTTGTTACCTGGATAAAAGCAGTTTTGAAGGAGGGTATCCTCTTCCTCAACTTGTATTCCCTCTCATCTATGTCACAGGTTCTGATGATAGCCAGCGTTTGGAATTAATTGTAAAGATTTCTCTTCCCTTATCATATACAAGATAAAATTTATGTAACTTGAGCTTTCTATGTAATGATCGTGGAAAACTGATGAAAAAGATTTAAGGCAACGTCTCTCATCCTTGGCACCCGGGACATTTCAGGTCGAATGATTCTTTGTTGTGTGGGTCTTCCTTGGGCTTTGTAGGATGTTTAGCAGCATCTCTGGCATTTTCCCACTAGATGCCAGTAGCATAACTCCCTCCTCCCAGCTGGGACAACCAAAAATCCCTCCAACACTGCCAAATGTCCCAGAGTGGGAGGGGCAGAATCACCCCTGGGTGAGAACCACTATTTTAACATGTCCTGCTGAACACCTAGAAGTTAGGATCACCAGAGTTTCTGGACTCTTAATTGGTTGTATTTTAGATCATGAAATACCAAGAAGATAAACATGTTAATGGAATTTCTGAAAACCCGAATATCAACATCTGTGTTTCTATTTTTCTTTCTAGCCAATGCCTTTTGTGGTGGGATGTGGATTTTTATGGCGATATGAGAGGTAGGAATTTGGAAGTCCTATCAGTCTGGGATTAGTCAGGGTCAGAGCAACCACCCTAGGTATTTTAATCAGAAAGGGAGTTAATTTAGGGATCTAGGAGCTTGCATAACCCTTAGAAGAACTGGGCAGGAGGGTGAGGATTGTGGAGGGTATTGCTGGCTTTCAGGAAATTTGGAAAGCAGGAGTCAAAGAGAAGTTTTTTTGGAGGTCAGATGGCTGCAGAAATCCCAGAGGGTTTGCTACTGATGATCTCAGTAGCATGTAGCAGCAGTGTAAGCCATTTTTAGGAAGAAAACTGGAAGCTTCTGATGCATCCACGTATCTGCCACCTACTGATGCCCATGAGCTTGTCTGAAGTTGCTGTGGGACAAAATAATGGCTCTTCCTTCTCTTCTGCCTCCCAGATCTCATGTGAATGCCTCTCAGTAGCCAATCTAACAAAGGAAAAGAGTCTTGGAAATTTAGTTTCATGACTGTCAGTCCTGTAGTACTGGGAAGGTGCTGAGAAGGACAGGGATTTAGCTGAGACAGTTGAGAGGATACTGTGTTGTGTAATGTGGCAGAGGGTCCTTAATAAAAAGTGTCCCTGTTTTAGCATCAGATTTAGTCTACTTCAGTGATGCTGTTAAAATAACTGTAAAATTCTTTGCTGTAAATTGTTTGCCGTGTCTTGCCCATTGTTATTGGGGTGTGAGGGAGGGTTGAAGTTTCCTGGTGCCAATAAGACAAACATGCACTTGCATAAAAATATATGAAAAAGTAGAATGATACTGCATATATAGTTTCATTATACTATTATTTATTTAATAATATCTCATGAGGTTACCCATTAATATCCATTATTTCAAATGTTCAAGTACTACTTTTGTCATAAAAAATAAGTTTAAATAACTCGAAAAAGTATTATGCCATTAACAACCCCCCACCCCCAAAGCATGATACCTATTTTGTTATATATACTTCAAAACCATTATTTCAAACATTATTTTGAAACATTTATTTAGTCATGTGGATTTACATTTGTACATAAATATTTGTTTCCAACTTTGATTAACTCCTTAGGCATAGGTTTCTAGAAGTGGATTTCTCACCTGAAACTGTGAATTAATTGCTTTACCAAGTGTTTGTAGTGATTACCACCAACGGTTTATGAGATTTCTCATTTTCTGGCACTTTTCTTTTGTTACCTTAAAACAAATCAAAAAGACTTTGCCGTTTCTATAGGCAAATACTGTTTCATTGTTGTGTAATTTTACGTTTCTTTGGTTTTACTAATGGGGTTGAACTATATGATTTTCTTTATTTAGGTCCTGCACATGCCTTTAAAAATATTTATTATAGTATAATGTAAGCTCAAGGTACAAAATTCAAAACAAGCAAAAAGACATACGGTGAAAAATAAGACTCTTTTCCACACTTCTGCTCTAGCCAATCAGCTTACCTCCCAGGAGACAACCATTTGCCTATTTTTAGGGTATACTCCAGAGAAATACATACATAGTACATAGATGTAAGCTGAAATATATATTCACATATATGTAAATATGTACATTATATATGTGTATATGCATACATATGTGTTAATTATAATATATGAGTTATGTGTAAATTATACATATTATAATTCACATATATACACATATATGTTTGTAACTTTTACCAAAGGGTAGACTACTATTCATGCCATTCTGAAACTTAATCAAATGTAAATAGATAGCTAGTGGGAAGCAGCCACATAGCACAGGGAGATCAGCTTGGTGCTTTGTGACCATCTAGAGGGGTGGGATAGGGAGGGTGGGAGGGAGACGCAAGAGGGAGGAGATATGGGGATATATGTATATGTGTAGCTGATTCACTCTGTTATACAGCAGAAACTAACACACCATTGTAAAGCAATTATACTCCCATAAAGATGTTAAAAACAAAACAAAACAAAACAAAAAAGCAAAAAAAATCAAATGTAAATTAGAGTTCTTTCCATATAGTAGCACATAAAGCTATTTCTTATTCTTTTTAATGGCTGTAACATATTCTGTTTTATGCATGTGCTATGATATATTTAACCAGCCCCCTATTGATGGACATTTTAGTTTTTTTTGATATTCCAAGCAATGCTTTAATGAATAACTTTGTATCTACAAATTTTGCAAACATACCTACAACATCTCTAGGATAAATTCCTAAAATGAGAGGCATAAGTTATATGTGTTTTAAATTTTAATGGATATATGCACAGCTATTTCTAGATTCATTGCAAAATCACTAGTGTTTGTTATTGGAAGAAAACAACTACCTACTTCTCTGAGTCAGATGGAGACCCTGCCTAAGAATTTATTCTAATAATAATGGCAAAAGCTTACTGTCTACTAGTCACTGTTCTGAATACAGATAGAAAATAATTTAATTGTTATCACAACCATATGTATCAGGTACCATTACTAATGTCTCCATTTTGCTGTTGAGAAAACTGAGGCATAAGAGTTTAAGGAATGTGCCTAAGGCCATTAGGAGCAGTGACTTGGAGGCACTAGGATCTGAACCCAGGCAGTTTAGCTCCAGAGCCTAAGCAGTTAAGCACTTTGCTGCCCACACAATCAGCCTGAGCTTTTTCTTTCTTCTTCTTTTTTCTTCTAATTTTCCTGTGATTTCTAGGGAGTGCAGATACTGGTAAATTAGGGATCTTTATTTGTTGGGTTCTTCCATCCCCTGGGCTTTTTCTTATAAGCAGTAATTTCAAATCTTTGTGTAGTTCGTTTGGTGTTTAAGGCGATAGATGAGTGTGACACAGTGATCACTTGCTAATTTTTGACAGGCCCAACGGCACATGGGTTTTGATAATTGTGACTTTGGTCCTTTTTCATAATATTTTAATTTCCTTCAGTTTTTGAGGTAGACAACCAGATCAACTATGAATGTTGTTAATTTGATCTCCTTGACGATATTATACCTGTTACTCATTTTTCCTTTATTAGTGTATGGGCTTGAACGTCCAGAACACTGTCGTGTAATTCCGATGCTCTTTATCTTGCCTCAGATTTTAGTGGGAATGAATGCCTACAGTGTTTCATAATGTGCAAGGTGTTGGTTCATATTCTGGACAGATTTCGTGATCATGTTCAAGGACTCTCTTCCTTTTGATCATTTACTAAGAGTTCTTGATAAGGAATAGATGTTAAATTTTATCAAATGCCTTTGTGGGGGGTCACATATGAATATTATCATATATTATTATATCAATCGGTTGATGATTAGATATGTTCTAGTTGTCTGTTGCTCTGGAACAAACTGCCCAAAGCAGTGGCTTAAAGCAGTAACCACCATTTATTTTGCTTATGAATCTGTGAGTTGACCAGGCAGTTCTGGCTTGGGATAACTCATGTGTTTGCAGGCAGACAGACAGTGGTTGGGCTGGGGTCATCTTGAAGGTTTCCTCACTCACATGCCTGGTCCTGGGCTGAGAAGACTCAGACTGCTGCTGCTGGGGCTGGAGCAGCTGGGGCTCCGTGGGCATTTCCCACTTTCTATGTGGTCTCTCCACATGGGGGCCCAGGGTAAGCAGACTTCCCCTGGAGGCTCCTAGAGTGAGTGTCCCTAGAGAAACCAGCAGAATATGCGTGACTTTGACAAACAGCTCAAGAAGTCACGGAGCGTAATTCTGCCACATGCTATTGATTGAGGCTGTCACAAAGGCCCACCTGCCCAGGTTCAAAGGAAAGGGACACAGACTCCACCACTTAATAGGAGGAGGGTCAAGGAATTTGTAAACATGTTTTAAAACCATTCCACTTTATGTATCAAATCTTAACATGTAGCAAATTCTACTTGTTTGTGTCATCATTTTCTTTGAATGTACAGCTGGACTCGATTTGCTAGTCCTTAGTACTGAATTTTAATATGACCACATATTCTATGATTTCTTTTTTGCAGATTATGTTTATTTGGTTTTGGTATCAGAGTTGTGCTTGCTTTCTAATATTTCTAATTATAGGATAGATCTAATAACAGAGGAATTAATTTAAATTTGGAAAAATATTTTAAAAATCTGACTTGAAAGTCTATATAGGACTCATTCTTTACTCAGTTTCTTTCACAGTTATTGATCCATTTAGGATATTTACTTTTTCTTGAATTATTGTGGTAATTCATGTAGTTCCTGGGAACTCATGGAATATTGATATTTTTCAAATTTTCAAGAATAGACTTAAATATTTTCATATAATTTGTAAGTATTCTTTTTATGTTATTGTATCTTATTACTCATTTATGATTTTGGTTGCTTATATACATTTTGATTTGATTTGATTATCTTGAAATGTATCTATTTTAATACTTTTTCCAAATATAAACTCATGGCTTTGTTTATGTTTTTTCCTCCCCCCAAGTGGTACTTTTTTTCTCTTTTTTTGGATTTATTTATTTTTCTTGATTTCGTAAAAAGTCTCTTTAAGTTAATAATTAATTAATTTAGTTATATTCTTCACTTTCAATAACAGACACATTTACATTTAAAATATTTGCCACTAAATTTTGCTTTGGCCTTCTCCCCAGCATTCTGACATGGAGATGGAACTGACTCAGGAAACAGAAGGAGTGCCAGGAAGAACTGAGGACCCCCTGGAGGCCGTGCCCATGGGTGTGTGGTTCATCAGCTCTGTGTGCCTGTGGAGTCCCTTTAGCAGCACTCAAGCCCTGGTGGGCTGGATCCTGGGCTGGGCTCTTGCCAGGAAGCTGCTATGCAGGTAAGAGATGGAGGCTATTAGTAAGGATGTGGTTGAAATGGCTACCATGGAAGCTGCCTTTGGCTGGCTCTGTGAAGGCTTCATTCAAGACTTTACTCGTCCTTTATAATGGAGATATATATATATATACACACACACACACACACACACACACACACACTTAGACACGTGCACATACAAACACACACATACATATACATTTATATACTTATACATGCACACACACAAATATATATATGTAGAGAGAGTTCTGTTTGGGTTTTACATAGATGGTAAGCTATGTGTCTTATATAACATTTCCACCTTAATCTTCCTTGTTTTTGTACATCGAGCAGGCTCATTTATTTTACCAGTGTCTTCCTGATACACAGGTTCCTGGTTTTGCCAGTACCACCCCATTCTGCATGAGGTCTCTGTATTAGGGAAGATGCCTAAATCCTCTGCCCCCGGAGGGTGGGTTTTGGTTTGTCTGTCTAGTCATTTTGGTGTCATTCCCCTAATCAAGTCCTGTGCAGCTGTTTAAAAAAAAAAAAAAATGAGCTAGCTCAATAAACAAAGACACGAAAAGTTTAAGGGGAAAAACGTTACACACACATAAGGTAAGTTACTACTATTGGTGACTGACCTGGGCCTAATTCTGATGAGTGGGATGTGGGGAACTTCCAGGAAAGGTTTCTTTGTTCTTAAAAAGAAACAAGAGACAGCCCCCTTCCTACCTCGGGAGTCTGTTGTGTCTGGATGTGGTGCTTGGAATTGCTAAAGTTACTTGTGGTGATGAGGGATCTTCCTGAGGGCCAAGCCAGGCATGGAGGAGCAAAGTCAGGGCCACCACAGAATAAGGATGGGGGCCCACATGTGGACTGCTGTCATGTGAGAACACATTCTTTAGTGTTGAAATGGTTCAGTGGTTTTCTGTCACTTGCTGCTAAGCAATACCTAACTGATGCATCTTCTTTATCATAGCTCTGTTTTTTCTGTACGAGGGTCTCTACAGATTGAGAGAAGGCAGAGTGGGCCTGGGTCTGTGATGATACTCACTGCTGCTAAGTGGAGGGGAATTCTTCTCAGACTGCCTATCACACTGGAATCCCTTGTTACCTATTTTTGCAACTTTCCTGTATTGCCGTGGAATTTTAAGGGCAGACCGAGAGAAGCTGAATCATGGAGAGCCTGATGGCATTGTAGCCCAGAATTCCCATCATGTCCTCCCTCTATGTGTGAATGAATGAAACAAATTCATTTCCCAGGTCAAGCCTCACTGCCTCTGAGAAGTCTTTCTTTTCTATCTCCAGATAGAATTAAACCTCCCTTTGTCTGTACTATTTTCTTCCTTAGGATACTTCAGTATTTGGATGTATAGCATTGTTTATCGAGCCAAACATTGTAATAAACTTTTTATAAACACATCTCATTTAACCCCCATGACAGCCAGTTCAGCAGGTGTTATTAATGACATTTTACAGTTAGGGAAATTGAAGCCTAGAAAGGTTAAATGACTTTTCCAAAATTACACAACTAGAAAATGGCAGAGGTGCTGTTTGAGACTCCAAAGCTTTACTCTTAATCATCTTCCACCAAACAAACATATACACATGTGGGTCCCCTCGAGCTTCTTGAAGGTGAGGACTGCATCTTCCCTTTCTATCGCCTGCTCCATTCATTGTCTTCGGCACACAGGAGACACATAAAGTGGGAATGGGCTTATTAGGGAATGCTTTGGGGACCAATACCTGTGGAAGAAGAGAAAGAAAGGAAAGGGAAGGGCAGGGAAGGGAAGGAAGGAAGCAGATTAGGTAAAGGGAGAAGTTGATCCATGATGCAGTCTCAATGGAAACCTCCGCTGACCCTACAGGGACATCTGGTGACGGGATAAGTCTTCAGACCTGTCCCAGCTGGGGAGCGAGAGCTGAGCCTTTATGCCACCTTGTGCATCATTATTGGATATGGGTTGCCCTGGGTAGGGTCATGACCTGGGCATTCTGTAGTAGCGCTCGCAGCAATTGGGAGAATAAGTCTTTTGTTCCTAAAGGGATCTGGTGGAGCCTCACAGCCTCCATCACACCACTGTGTATTGGTTTTTTTCTAGAATACTCTCCCCTGCACATGTCATTACTTTTGGCATTTCTGAGCTGCTGTCTGTCTCTCTTAGATGGAGATTTGGACTAGATGCAGCAAGAGTCTGTGTTCTTCACGCAGCATCCAGGAGGATGAGCCTCCCACAGTGGAAGCCTGTAAGAACTTCTGGCTCGCTGGGGGTTTCAGTGCCTCATTTGGATGCTTCTTGGCTTGCTACTCTCTCTCCCCCATGAGGCTGTTTTCTTCTACTTTGGGGGCTGCTGTGAGGCTTGGCTTAAATATCAGGCTCCCCAGAGGCTCACTCTCACACCACAGCAAGCCTGCTCACTGCGGCCCCCCTCAGCCCCCTGTGGGGAAGGCACTTCCTCACTCTCCAGGACAGCTGTTGGTGATCGTGGAGCATGGTGACTTGAGCACAGCAAAAGCCTGAGCCCTTGCTGCTAGCAGAATGCCAAAGTTGCCTTGAATTCCCCAGGCAGTCTCGGCTCTGGGCCTTGGTAGGTCTCACACACCAGACAGGCAGGCTCTGGCCATCGGATGAACATGCTCGTAGGGAGGGGCAGGACGGGGGCCAGAGGTGTTGAATGAGTTCATTCTTCTCTGAAACGCAGTCTCTGCCTTTTGCTCACAGATCTGTGTCACTCTAAAGAAAACATGTCTAACTTCAAATTACTCCCATCCAGGTCAGGACCAGTAGTCAAGCCAAGCCGTGGGGATGAGGCGAGCAGTCACATTTTAAGAGTTAAGGCCAAATCCCTTCTCTGGCTGGGTCCCAAGGGCTAGTTTATAAAACCAAGAAGAGCACACATAGAAATCCAAGCCACAGTCCCTGAGGGCGTCCAGGAATCACGAGGTAGCCAGCTGGGTTCCGAGGGCTGTGACCCAAGACCCCAAGAGGAGCCAGATCAGTGTGGAAATAGGTTAGAAGCAAGGAAGCTGGTACAGGAATAGTGTGTCCGACTCCAGCTGCTGGCCTCAGCTCTCCTTAGGGGCCCATCCGTAATGCTGGCGGCCATGGGGTTGTTGGTCTGCGGTGAGACAGTCTGGAGGACAGGCAGCACCATTCTCCGCCTTTGCAGGTGACCGTCATAGTTGCTACCTCATCAAGGTAGCAAGGAATGTTAGCTGAGTTTCTACTCTGTGCCAATTACTGGTACAGATTTGAGCTGATTAAGACTCAGATGTCCTCTGCTCTTTATCAACCCCAAAGTGGGGGATAAACACAAAAGCTTATTTGTTTGAGTTTACCGAATATTTTTATTATAGAGAACTTCAAACATATAAAGAAATGGTAATATGAATGAACTTCTGTGTACACATCTCCCTGTATTTATGTATTTCCTGAAGTATAATTGATTTCAAATTTTCTATTAGTTTCAAGTGTACAACAGAGTGATTCCATATTTTATAGATTGTACTCCATTTAAAGTCATTGCAAAGTAATGGCTATATTTCTCTGTGCTGAACAATATATCCTTGTAGATTATTTATTTTGTACATAGTAGTTTGTATCTCTTGGTACCATACCCCTATTTTGCCCCTCCCCCCCTCCCCCCCACCTCTCCCAACTGGTAACCAGTAGTGTAACACTACGTAACACTTCTTTGTATCACTTTTTTAATTTAATTTATTTTTTATACAGCAGGCTCTTATTAGTCATCCATTTTATACACATCAGTGTATGTATGTCAATCCCAATCTCCCAATTCATCACACCCTCACCCCCACCCCCCCTGCTGCTTTCCCCCCTTGGTGTCCATACGTTTGTTCTCTACACCTGTGTCTCAATTTCTGCCCTGCAAACCGGTTCATCTGTACCATTTTTCTAGGTTCCACATATATGCGTTAATATGCGGTATTTGTTTTTCTCTTTCTGACTTACTTCACTCTCTGACAGTCTCTAGATCCATCCACGTCTCTATAAATGACTCAATTTCGTTCCATTTTATGGCTGAGTAATATTCCGTTGTATATATGTACCACATCTTCCTTATCCTCTCGTCTGTCGATGGGCATTTAGATTGCTTCCGTGACCTGGCTATTGTAAATAGTGCTGCAGTGAACGTTGGGGTGCATGTGTCTGGTAACCAGTAGTGTAATACTAGGTAACACTTCTTTGTATAAGTGAGTCTGTTTCTGCTTTGTTATATATATTTGCTTTGTTTCTTTAGATTCCGCCTATAAGTGATAACATAGAGTATTTGTCTTTCTCTGACTTACTTTGCTAAGCATAACACTCTCTAGGTCCATCTGTGTTGTTGCAAATGGCAGCATTTCACACATATCCCTTTTTTAATAGTTATCAACATGATGCTAAAGGGTGTTAACCTATCTATCCTCACATAACGTCCCTTCTTGCATATCTTAGCCTTAAACCATTTTATCTCTAGTCTATCTCCAAATGACAGTGACTTTAAAAAACATAACCATATTAACCATAATAATTAACAGTAATTCCTTAGTATCACAAATGTTGTTAGTAGTCACATATTCTTGATTGTTCCATAAATAAGTGTGTTTTATGAACAGTTGGTTTGTTTGAAGCAGTATCCAAACAAGCTCAAACAACTGTATTTTACTGTGTGCTGGGTGCCATGGCAGTGTTAACGACATATATGGCAGAGCTCGTTGGAAGGCTCCCTGAGTTTGCCTCCAGTGTGGTTCACAGGGTTAGGGGCACCAGCTTCGGAGTTCTAGCTGTGGGGACATAAGCAAGCGGACCTCTTCAAATCTCAGCTCCTTATCTGCATGACTCACAGGGTGGCTGTAAATATTAAATGGGATGATCCGCATATGGTGCTTAGCACATGGGCTGGCCCATAGTATGTGCTTGATAAATTCTGAATGTAATTATAATAGCAGTAATAAAAACAAAGAAGGTGATATTTAATTTAGATCTTTAAGCATGCAATCTTGTGCAAAGTAAAGAAGAGGTGATCTGTATTTTCAGGCAGCGATAATAAACAGCTTTATGTAAAGATAAAAATCAGAAATCTGATATATTTGACAAATGGTAAGAAGGCACGGGTTGGGGGTGCTCGGAGATTAGACACTGGAGTATAGTTTGTGGCGAGACCATACATCTGAAGTCTTGTTTATAGAGCTAAAGAGTTGGGGCTTCATGTTCTAGGCACAGGGGTGACGGGTAGGCAGAGGTTTGTGGGGAAGTGATGGTATTGGATTCCTCTGGAAGCAGGATGGAGGGACAGGCCCTGGAGGAGGCCTGAAGTTGCAGCAAGAGCCCTGCAAGGAGACAGTGATACCCTGAACCAACCAATAAGTATGGTGATGGAGAAGAAACATTGCTGACGCAATCTGGAAGGATATAGTGAAGATTAAATTTTGGCAGTTAGGAGAGAGGGATAATATAAGAACCAATCCAGAATTTCTGGCTCAGCTGACATCTAGAAGGGGATGCTACTGAATGAGATTACAAATACAGGAGTCTGAGTAAGTTTCGGTGATAGGAATAATGAATTCTGCTTGGGATGTGTGCAGTAGAGCTGCCTGCAGGACACCCGGGTAAGACTCTGCTCTTCTACATTGTCAAATGGCTGAGGAATCACTTAGAAGGAAAACTGAGAAGGAGTGAAGCTTGTGCCTGGTGTGTCTCCTCTGCCTGCTCTAGACCTTGCTAGGAAATCTGACAACTCTTTGCACTGAGAGGATTCCAGGAGGGACTGATGGCCTTTTCAAAGGCCACATCATAAATGCAGTGTTGATGACAAGTCAGTAAAATCCAGAGTGATTTATTTAAAATGTATCTGGTCACTGGACAATATAATTTTGACAGACCAAGGACCCCACAATCCACCAAGCCAAAATTCTTGAACATCCACACACTTTGAGGATCGGAAGACCCTGATCAAGCAACCCATCGTTATTATTTTTTTTTATGAATTTATTTATTTATTTATTTTTGGCTGCGTTGGGTCTTCTTTGCTGTGTGCGGGCTTTCTGCTGCGGGCGGGGGCTACTCTTCGTTGCAGTGCGTGGGCTTCTCATTGCGGTGGCTTCTCTTGTTGCGAATCAGGGGCTGTAGGCACACAGGCTTCAGTAGTTGTGGTACGTGGGCTCAGTAGTTGTGGCTCAGGGGCTCTAGAGCACAGGCTTAGTAGTTATGGCGCACAGGCTTAGTTGCTCTGCGGCATGTGGGATCTTCCCGGACCACAGCTTGAACCCTGTCCCCTGCATTGACAGGTGGATTCTTAACCACTGTGCCACCAGGGAAGCACAAGCAGCCCATCAATCTATTTCACTGTCCCGAATTTTCCCATCTCCCATCCTCAGCTCAGACCAAAGTGGCCTAACATGAGGAAAAATGTTTTTCTTGGGATAAGTCTTACTTTGTTAAGCAGCTGTCCAAATGTAAAACCGTTATTCTAGGAAGAGAGGGAGCTCCCTGTCATTGAAGGATGATTGGACATTTAAAGAGGGGTATTTGTAAAGAGGGCTGATGCCTTGAATTGTTGGTGGTGGAGAGGATGGATTAGATGACTGTAGAAGATGCTCTTTGTTGTGAAACCAACAGCCATTTTCCCTTCTTTCTTGATGTAGGACCCTTATTTTGTCCAGCTGTTGGCCCACCTATTAGAATTGGTTTAGGGGTTGATTTAAAATGTGAGTTCAAATTCCTTGACATGCCTCCCATTGAGCTGTAGGGTTTATGTTCCCTTCCCTTGTATCTGGGGGGTTGTGACTCCTTCAACCAGTAGAAAGTGACGGTAGTGACACTATATGACTTCTGAGATCGTGCAGCATCCATTAGATTCTCTTGTAACATCTTATTGCAATGTTTCCTCTTGGAATTTCTCCATCATGCAGTGAGGAAGCCCACGTCATGTGGAGAGGATACATGTAGGTGTGCTGGTCAACACTCCCAGCTGAGCTCGAGCTTTGTTTCTTTGGCTGCACCACAGCAGTTCCCAGACCAGGGATTAAACCCATGCCCCCTGCAGTGGAAGTGCAGCGTCTTAACCAGTGGACCACCAGGGAAGTCTCTGAGCCCAAGCTTTGAGACTTCCCAGCCCAGGTGTCAGACGTGTGAGTGAAGAAACTTCCAAGTGAGCCCCCAGCTCTTCAAATCATCCCCTGCCAATTCAGTCTTTCAAGATAAGGCACTGTATATCATGGAGTAGTGCCCTGTCACAGTTCCTGATCCACGGAATCTGATAGTAAAGTAAAATGGTCGTTGTTCGGTGTCACTAGGTTTTGGGGTGGTTAATTATGTAAAATAGAAAATAGAACAGCACATGACCAGTTCTGAACAAAAGGACGTTAAGTGGTAGTTCACTGGGGAGCTTGTGGGAAAGATTTTCCTCCCTGGTAAGAAGAGAGAGTGGTTTGAAGAAAAATGCCCTGTTCTCCCCACCTTTCAGGATGGTGGGAGAGCTTGATGTTTGAAAGGGCTGCAGCCATCCTGAGACCATGAGGGCAAAGCCAAGGGAAGTCTTTCACAGCCCTGACAATGTTTAGCTGGGGACTTCCTTCTTTGGGATTTCTCATTATGTATGAGCGTAAATAACCTTTGTGTTTAAGCCACTTGTATTTAGGTTTTCTATTACTCCCTGGCTGAATGGTGACCTTTAAAGACCCCTCCCATTGAAAACTCTGGGTCTACTGCATTTCTGCTCTCTCTCTGCTTTTATTGGAAAATGCTCTTCTGTCCCGGCTCCATCTATCAGGATTCTTCACATTCTTCTTACCACCTTTGTGAAGACTCCTGTAATCGTCTTTCATAACAAATGATCTATATTTCTCATGGTACCCCATCATCCAATTCATGTAATTGACTGTATACATTTTTTCTCTCCTACTAATTGATACCTATTCAACATTGAATCATCCAATGTGGCATGTTTCTCCATTTATTCAAGTTGCTCTTTATTTTATGCCTCTCATTATGTATTGTAGTTTTCTTCATATAGATCATTTATACTTATACTTATTATTATTATTATTATTTTTGTGGTACGCGGGCCTCTCACTGTTGTGGCCTCTCCCGTCGCGGAGCACAGGCTCCAGATGCGCAGGCTCAGCGGCCATGGTTCACGGGCCCAGCCGCTCCGCGGCATGTGGGATCTTCCCAGACCGGGGCACGAACCCGTGTCCCCTGCATTGGCAGGTGGACTCTCAACCACTGCGCCACCAGGGAAGCCCCTTATCATTTTTTTCTGGATTTTATACACACGTATTTTTAATTGTTTTTGTTGTTGTTGCTGTTCTCTCTCATGGGTACCATTCTACCAAGACATGGAGATTTATTTTTTTATACCATTCATCATATTTAATAAGTAACTGTGATATGTTAGAAATATATCTTCTGTATTTCCTGATAAAACAAGAATCAGTAATAATTTCTAACATTTTTGAGCATTTACCATATCTGTATTAGGCATATCTTCATAGCTTTAGATGAATTAGCTCCTTGAGTCCACACAACACTATGAGCAAGGTATCATTACATTTTAATTCATTTTACACATAAGAAAACTGAGAAACAGAAAATTTGAGTAAGCTGGTGAAAGTCCCATCACCAGTAAGCTGGCGGAAGTAAGCAACAGAGCTGATGTTCAAATTTAGAGGTCTGGCTCTCAAGCCCATATTCTTAACCAGTGCACTATAATGCCTAAATGGACATGAGACATTAATGTCTTTTAACGTCTTTTCTCCTGGGAGCTGTGGGGATTTTTGATGGGTTAAAAGGGGGCACTAACACATTTGGCTGTTAAATAGAGGGTGGCCTGGAGGGTGGCAAGAGTGGAAGTGGGTAAGGTAGCTGTTTTGCAAGTCTAGGCTAGAGTCTGGTAATGAATGTGGAGATGGTCAGCTGTAGTTAGACTTTAGGTATAATTTTCTTATGATGGCTTAGAGGTAATGGACAAGAGAGAAAGTTGTATCAAGGACTTCATTCATGGCTTTTGCTCCCATAACCGTCTACCTGTGATTGGTGCTATTTGGTAAGTTGTGACATAGGCTTAGGAAGAAGAGGCATTTGTTCAGCAACTTTTAACAAGTGTTTATTATACACTTACTCTTTTTAAGAAATGTGATTAGACATTGAGCAAACAACTGAGAACAATGCCAACCAACAGTCTGCCCTTATGAAACTTATATTCTACTGGGGGAAGGGAGAATTAAGACCAATCACGAAAAAATTTAAATAGTAAAAATTGAATCAAGAAGTTGAGGAATCTATGAAAGCTTATATTTGGATGCCTGACTTGGTCAAGGAGGATAAAATTCTATTTACTATGTGGAGAGTGGATTTGGTAGGAGTAGGGACACTGGCTATGGGAAGAACAGTTGAGAACATGTCTCAGGATGAGAGTTCAGAGTGTCATTGGTAGAAATGGAGAGAGACATGGATGAATTTGAGACCTGTTTGGTTTGTAAAATTGACATGAATTGTGAAGAAAAGAGAATTATCAAGATTATCTACCAGGTTTTCTACTGGAGCAGTTGGATGGATGTTGGTGCCATAGGGGTGCTGGAGGAGCAGCAGGCTATAGGGGAAGATACTGTGTTTGAAGCCCCTGTGAAATAACCGAGTGGGGATGATTGTTTATTGGTGTCTGGACCTCAGGAGAGAGTTTTAGGCTACAATTATAAATGGAGGTATACAAACAGAAGGCACTTAAAATTAAAGCAGTAGATGAGGTTCTTTATAGAGGGAGTAGAAAAGAAGGTGAGAAAATTCCAGGAAAAAATCTAACATTTAAAGACTGGAACTAAATGGTTAATTTTACATTATGTGCATTTCACCTCAATCATTAAGAACCCTTAATCATAAAGAATGGAACTATGAGGAGGATCCAGCAAAGGAGACTGAAAAGGATTGGCTGGAGAGGTAGGAGTAAGGAGCCCTGGAAGTCAAGGAAAGAAGGCATTTCCACGGGGAGGTTGTGGTCACTTGTGCCTGATGCTGATGAAAGCTATAAAGAAAATGTCCAAAGACCTTGTTTGTCATATTTATCTTGTTATTTGTTTCATGTATCTTGTTCCTAGAGCAGTGTTTGGCACTGATATTGGATACTCAATCACTACTTGTTGGAAGAATGAAATGAAAATATCAGAGCCATTTTAGCTGCCTAGTGGACATAGAAAATAGATAAGAACGGGTTAAATACTAAGTAGAAGGTAAGGAAATGGAACCAGAGTTTGTAGCCAAACCTTTGAAGAAATCTGGCTTGAAAATAGAGGAGTGAGGCATTACTGGAAGTGTGTCCAACCTAGGTTTATTAGTTGAGGTCCAAGCTTAGTGTATTAAAAAAAAAAGTTAGGGAAAAATATGTCCTAATGCAGCTGGAAACAATTCAGTAGAGCTGAAATAGGTGAAGATGCAGGTGAGAAGAGGGAGAATAATTGGGGTGAGGTTCTAGAGAGAGCAGGAAGGGTTGCACACAGGACACACATGGGGATTGACATTTGCCAGGAAGAGGGGTTGTCTTTCCACTGTAACAGGAGGAAAGAAGAAGAATATGGGAACCAATGTGGGTATATTGATAGATTTGCAGGTGGAAAGTGGAGGGAATTTTGGTCTGATATTTTCTATGACAAATAAGCCAAGATCATCAGAGAATGGGGAGAGAGGAAGTCATAGTTTCAGGACAGTGAGAAAGTACATTCCTCAAGAGGTATAAAGAGTCCAGTTCAACAAGATTGAGGGCTCCATGGGGCTATTGAACAATTATTTATCATAATACCAGTCTGTGGAGATTGTGTCTATTCACTAGGCTGTGCTAATGATCTGTTATTGATTTAACAAATGGTTATTGAGTGCATACTATGTGGCACTGTGATAGAATCTAGCAAGGATAAAATATAACCAAAATGAAGACGTTCTCATGGCACTTAGTGATCAGTGGAGGAGACACATATCATAAAGCAATCACATAGATAGATATAACATTTAACTGTGATACGCCTTAATGAAGAGGACCAGAACTTCTAGAATGGTGGAGTGAGGATCTTTATAAATCCACTCCTTTATAAAAGCAGCAAAAACGGGCAAAATCAACTTTGGCAGAACTCTGGAAATTAACCAAAGGCTAGAATGGATCTAAGGAATGTTATTCAAGAATTCAAGAAAAATGACTGACTCCCAGTAAGAATATTGAACACTGTGTGGCATTTCACCTTGCCTGTTACCAACCCCTTCCCTCAGAACCATGGTAGCCTTGAAAATGAGAGGCTTAGTAACCATAGTACCTGTGAAAACCAGCAGATGTGGATCATAGTACCTGTGAAAACCAGCAGATGTGGATCATAGTACCTGTGAAAACTCAGCAGTAGACTGAGTTTGAGCTCCTCAAAAAGCCCCACCCTCAGAGAACTGCCACTACTTGACCTGTCTGCCAGTTCCCTGAAAAAGACTCATTCATAAGACTCTTATTATGTGACCCCATTTAGAGCTCGCTCAGTGGGAAAACTGTATCTCTAGGGCATTTGTCAAAAACAATCAGCATCAATTTTTAAATATTGTAGCTGCCTGAGGTAGGAATACCAGTTGGAACAAACAAGAAGCTGGCCAAAAAACTTAAAAAGAAAGTCTGGGAAATTAGATGGTCACAGAGGATTTTAAAAAGCTCTTGACATGTTTCTGGGGATCTAGAAGGCCACAGTCATGGGTAGGGCTATGCTCATGACTAAAAAATACCCAAATGGCCTTAATGTCTTACCTTTGGCTGACCTTGAGGCGCTGTACAAGTAGGAGTGATGGCTAAGTTAGACCTGTAAATAAATTACTGTAGTGCTGAAGGCATGCCCCAACATGCAGCAGAGCTCGGTAAACGTGGAAGACTTACTGCCTTGAAGCATTTCAGGAAACATCTGTCAATCATTAGCTGACCACCAAGATAATCAAGCAGAGATTTCAGTGACTGTACATCACAGGACATGTCCAGAAAAGTAACTAAACAAAGAAACAACCATAACAACAACAAAATAGAGCAACAAGAACAAAGCCTGGGAGAGTGGGGTGGATCTGATTTCTAGAGTTGCCACATTACATTATCTAAAATGTCTAGATTTCCACAAAATATTATAAGATGTGCAAAAAACAGAAAAATATGGTTTAGACATAGGAAAAAAGTGACCAATAGAAATTGTCCCTGAGGGGACCGAGATATTGGACTTACTAGGCAAACACTTTACATCAGCTGTTATAAGTGTGTTAAAAGAATGAAAGGAAACCATGTCTAAAGAATTAAGGTGAATTATGAAAATTATTTCTCACCAAATAAAGAGTATCAGTAAAGAGATAGAAATTATACAAAAGAACCAAATAGAAATTTGGGAGTTGAAAAGTATAATAGTTGGAATTAAAAAAAAAATCACTGTAGGAGTTCAACAACAAATTTCAGCAAGCAGAAGAAAGAATCAGCAAATATGAACGTAGGTCTATTAAGATTATCCAGTCTGTAGAACAGAAAGAAAAAAGAGAAGAAAAATGAGCAGATCCTCAGAGTCTCATGGGTCATGATAAAGTACAACATACACAAATAGGAGTCTCAGAAGGAGAGGGGAGAGAGGAAGAGGCAGAAAGGATGTTTGGATAATGGCCCAAACCTCTCCAAATGGATGAAAAACATTAAAACATCCAAGCGTTTTCAGCAGACTCCAAGTTAAACACAAAGAGATCCAAACCTAGACATTTAATAATCAAATTATCAAAAGCCAAAGACAAGTTAACAAGGTTGAAGGATCAAGATCAATTTATAAAACAATAGTTTTTTATACAATAGCTATGAACAGTATGAAAATGAAATTAAGAAAAAAGTTGTATTTACAATAACAGAAAAAAGAATAATATTACTTAGTACATACTATATATTAAGAATACTGAGGGATACATTTAACAAAAGAATTGCAAGACTTGTACACTGAAAACTTCAAAATATTGTCGAAGGAAATTAAAGAAAGCCAAAAATAAGAGGAAAGACATTGCATATTCATGGATCAGACGACAACACTCCCAAATTGAACTGTAGATTTGATATGTACCTATTGAAATTCTAGCTGTATTTTTTTTTTTTGGTTGCAGAAATTGACAAGTTGATCTTAAGATTCATATGGAAATGTAAGGAACTCAAAATAGCCAAAACAATCTTGAAAAAAAAGAACACAGTTGGAGTACTCAAATTTCCTGATTTTACAAATTTCTAAAAAGCTACAGTAATCAAGACAATGAGGTACTGATGTGAGGATAGATATATAGATCAATGGACTAGAATTAAGAGTCCAGAAATAAATCCTTACATTTACGGACAATTGATGTTCGACAGAGCTGCCAAGACAATTCAATGGGGGGCAAAATAGTCTTTTCAATAATTGGATATCCACGTTAAAAAGAATTAAGTTGAACTCCTGTATCACAACCATATACAAAACAACTTAAAATAGAGCATAGACCTAAATATAGGAGCTTAAACTACAAAACTCTTAGACAGTTAGAAATAGGATCTCTGTAACCTATAGAGTTAGGCAACGGATTAACCTTGATTATTTCACGTGAAAGATACCAGCCATAAATGACTACATCACATCTTGTACATTTCTATTTATACAAAATTCCCAGAATAGGTAAATCTATAAAGGTAGAAAGTAGATTATTGCTTGCTTGGGCTGGGGGAGAGGGGCAGGCATGGGGTATTACTGCTAACAGGTATGGGATTTCTTTTGGGGGTAATTTTGTTCTTTGGCTCTTTTGTTCTAAAATTAGATTGTGGTGATGGTTATGCAACTCTGTGACAATACTAAAAACTATTGAATTCTTCACTTTAAAATAGGTGAAATTTATGGTATGTGAGTTAGATTTCAGTGTAAAAAAGGCAGAAGAGGCTCATGGTACAAGAGCAGGTTTAATGAGGATTCTGGCGTCCTCTGCCAGGTATGGCTCCTACTTTAAGTAAGAGTGTGATGTTCAAAACTTCTAACCAGTGATATTTTTCTGGACCTTGCTTTTTGTTTATTCCTTCATTTCTTCCCTTCCTCCATTCTTTTCTTTTTTTTTTAAAGTATTTTTTTTCCTTTAAAACTTTTCTTTTGAAATATTTTGGATATCCACAAAGTAATATAAAATGATACAATGAACAGGTCTGTGTATATTTCCCAGCTTATGTCATCAAACATTATTAATTTGGCTGAAGACACTTGTGGGTTTTTCTTTCTCTATTAAATTTTCTGTCCTCCGAAGTATTAAGATTTAGTTTTATCTAGACTATTTATCTCCATGCTCCTTAAATCTTAGCTGAATGCCCCTCAATCCACTTGCTGGGTCTCAGAGAAACATTCTCTTCCCAAAGCATCAGGTGCCCCTTATTTCAGACTTTTAATTCGGGTCTGTCGGAGGAGGCCATCAAGAGGATGTGACCCGGAGGCTCCGCCTTCACCGCCCCCCCACCCCATCCCCGCCCCGTCCTTGGAATGTACGTACTGCTCACTGATTCCACAGCGGGAGCTGTTTCAAGCATGTAGCTTGGAGAGAGTAATGCGTGGTTGAGACCGTCTGGACGGTGTACGTGACCGAACCCAGTTAAGGCGTCTATAGCAACTTTAAAATTCTGGTGGCTGCGTGTGGAGATTTACTCGTCTCGCTGTCGCCCAAGACAAGCCTCTCTGTAAGTTCCCTTGCTTATTAAACCTGCCATCTAGCAGTCTGGAGTGGTCTGCCTCTTTCTTCAGTCTCTCCTTGCCCTCCGTGTCCGGGGGCCAGTTTGTGAAACAGCAGGGTCTCTAGAAAACTGAATGTGGTCCATTTTGCCACCTAGATCCCCAGCCATTCACTTTCCGTTGCCTGATATCTTTTTCAGGGGTGGATGTGGATGAAAGGCAGAGATACAACTTAGCCTCGTGGCTTCTGTGACTTAATTAGGACTTTGAATACTCAAAAAATATCTCAGGTTCCTTTTCCCTGTCCACAGAAATGAGAGGGCTGGAAGGATCTGGGTGGCGCCGAGTCTTTGCAAATTCAGCACCACCTCTTGCAGACATTATCCAGAACACCCACTCTTCTTTCAGGTGAATAAACACAGGTCCAGCCAACACAAATCTAGTAGGGCCAGATCATATCACGTGGGCAGGTAAGAGTTGTGGTTAGATACGGTATCAGCAGTTCTGTATTAATATGGGCATGATCTTTGAAAATGACACTTAAGGGAGATCAATGCAAAAATGCATGCTTAGCGTCTTCAAATCAAGGCATGCAACCTTAGTGCACTAATTAGATGTCTCAGATGCTCTGCTGTAGTCCTTCCCGAAGCCCATTCACGCATCCCAGGGTTAAGAGGTCTACTTTCCCCAGGGCTAAAGGCACAGCAAACGCAGATGTCCTGGGCAGTCATAGGGTCACAGCTAGGAGCCCCTGGGAGGACAGCTCGGACAGGCTTTTCAGCAACTCCCTCACAGCTTTGTGCTCCGAGGATTATGTTCCGCACCTCACTTTTGTGCGTCTTGCTTCTGTTCTTGTAGTTGTGTTTTGTACTTCTCGAGGCTGATGCCTCTCTGGCTGTTTCCAAGGCCCTGCTATTGTCACCTTTGGCTTCTTCTGCTGGAGCTTTTACAGCATCCTCCCTGCGACCCTCGCCCCCCAGCCCCATTCCTGGGCTCAACTGTGACTCCTGCTGTCTGTCAAGGGAGGAAAATAACCTCTGGATGTTGCACTTGGAGTTCGGTCTGGAGCAATGCCACAGGATGGAAGGGGCACGGACCTGCTTCCCCTCCACCATCTTCGGGCTCAGCTCGGGGAGAGTAAACCCCGTGAGTCAGAGTCCTAGTAGGATGAACCCATCTAACTCCGGGGATTTGGGGGATGCTCAAGTCGCCCTGTTCGTTCGTCCTTTCTCTCCTTTTTGGCTGTACAATGGGACTCCCTTCTTCCCGAAGCAATCCTGTGAGTGGAGTGGCTTTGCTCAAATCAAACTCAGCATTTTCCCAAGGCTCACCTGTTCAGCGCTGAGGTCCTAAAAGCTTTCTGAGTACCGGTTCTGGGCATTTAGCTTTCTTTTCATTCTTTGTAAACAGCAGTGACAGCAGAGTGTACTTTAAGGACTGAGCAGCAGGAAATCCTCTGAGACTTGAGTCCCTTTCAAGTGCTAAGTTGGGTGCAGGTAGAGCGGTGTCTGTGAGCGAAGAGCCATGAGCCCGCCCCTGGGCCTCCCACAGCTGCACAGGCTCCTGGCCCACCAGCTGCTGCCCGTGGCCCCAGACATGCTTTCCTTCACCTGGTTGGCCCTCACCTGGGGCTTAGCAGACACTCTGCACTTGCCACCCTCTTATCTCCGCACCCAGCTGGGGCGGCCTGTGTCAGGTACTTTCCTGGAATGTAAGTTTCCTAAGGGCAGGGCCCTCTGTCTTGTGCACTGTTTTGTCCCCCAGTTCCTAGAAGGGTGCCTGACACACAGTCATTGGTTAATAGTAAGTGGTCTGTCACCCATGGCAAGCCAGTTACAATCCGATTCTCCATTTCCTATACTACGGCTATTTTATAATGTTAGGATTGACCTGATATTGTTATGATGATGATGATGATAGTGATAATGATGTATCTGGATCTTTAAGAAGTGTCCAGATTTGGATTTGGGCTTAATGTTTTATTTGGAAGGTTTGGAATTTCTTGAAACCACCATAAATGACAGTTGTATCTGTTTCTGGCCAAGAGCAGAGATCTCTTGCTCTGTCAAGTTCATTTGAATTGAGAATCTGAGGTTCATTCTAGTGCCCACTCTCAGAATGGCTGCTCTTTTTATAATCACAGGAATCCAAGTGGAAGGTAGGGCTGGTTAGGGCCTGATAGAATCTGACTGAAGCCTGGAGAACATTCTTAGAGTGGTGAACCCCGGGACAAGCAGTGCCCTCCTGGGAATGGCAGTGGCCCGAATATTCCTCCAGCTGTAGCTTTGGCTGTGACAGGTGTGGGCCTCAGAGACAGGGAGCTGGAGCTGATGCAGCTGGCTTTTAGGAATAGTCTATTCTTGTAGACAGTAGGGGTGATGAAAGAAGTACTGGGAGAGAGAGGGAAAGAGAGTGAGCCAGTTGAATTTGTGAGCACATTATCTAATAATTGCATTTGAAGGACACGGCTCGAGGCCGCCACTGGTGAGGAGGCAGTTTGGGAGAATGTGGCCTTGTATGGATATAAGCTCACCGCTCTAGGAGGCAAGAGCAGGGAATGTCTGATCTGGGGAAAGTGAGGGGATCAGGAAGATGCCTTGAACCAAGGTCCTGCTGTGGATTTAGAAGTGTTGCTTCTTGGAGCAGAGAGCATGGTCTAGTGGAATATGACTGGGAAGACGACTAAGAGAGGAATAAACATGAAGATGCATGTGTATTGACGTGGAGAGACAGGAGGGCACAGTAACAGAGGCCCACATGTCAAGAAGGAAGGTAGAGGCAGGAGGGAGGTGGTTCTGTCTTGCCTGAAGCTGCCTGGCATTCTTAGCAGGCTCCCAGCCCAAGACTGGGGTTATGGGAGACACAGAAAGGTGTCGTGTGTATAACAGGGCTCTAAAGTCAGAGGGAGCTCAGTCTCGTTTCAGCTCCAAAGTCACTAGTGTGGACCTTGGGTAAGTTAAGGGAGTCCACTGAGTTTTACTCTTCCCATCTGTAAAATGGGTTTAACTGTTGATAGCGTACAACAAGGTCCTTAGAGGAGGGGATGCTCACTGTGACAGGTGTCCAGCACACGCTTAGTGAGAAAGCCTCCAGGACTGTGGGTGGAGGGTTAGCAAAGAGCTGGAGGAGGAGTGAGGATGATGAGCGGGACCAGCTAGGAAGAGAGTAGAGAGGCCTTGTAGAGGCAGACATGACGTCATTTGTCAGGACTTGACAGAGCATTTGTGGGGGATGGGAAGATCTGTCAGACATCAGGGGTGC
Organism: Delphinus delphis; assembly: GCF_949987515.2. Lineage (NCBI taxonomy): Eukaryota > Metazoa > Chordata > Mammalia > Artiodactyla > Delphinidae > Delphinus > Delphinus delphis. The sequence goes on along the minus strand of NC_082698.1, from coordinate 50,145,098 downwards.
AAGAGAGAGAGAGGAGGTAGGACAGAACACTTGGGGCCAGATCAGGGAGGACCTTGCATGCCATGTGCAGGAGGTGGCATTTCATGTTAGTTACTGTGTCTGTTTCCTCCTGCCTACTCTGAGTCTCATTGCTGTTCCAGCCAAGGTGATTTCCAGCCTCAGAAGTCCTGAGGATGAGCCTGCATGTCCTCTTGAGTCTCAGACTCAAGTCCTATCCCATTATCACTGTTTTCCCTACAAGACAGTAGCCTTCAGACCCTGGGCTCTTCCTTGAAGGCAGGGGGGTGCTGTGGGCAGACGTGCCGGGTTGGGCATCTGGCTGACCTGGGCTCTAATCTTGCTTCTGCCCCTCATTGGCTGCATGACTGGGAGCAAGGGACTTCACTGCTCCAGCTTCAGTTTTCTCATTAGCACCTACCTGATACATATATATAATCATTGGTCGTGTGTATGTGTGCCTGGCAAACAGAAACACCTTCCTTCTCGGCACTCCCTCTGGGCTCCCCTGGGGCTACATGACGTGAAATCAACAACTAAGTGATCTTGAACTCTGTATCATGTCTTTTTTTTCCATTCTGTCTTGGCCAAGTGCCCAGTAATAGGAAGCTCAAATGGGGAAATTATCTAGAAACTTTGAATTCACAGAGGAAAAATAATACAAATATCTAAGTGCCATGTACGCAATATAAATTCATAAGGTATATCACACATTTTAGAAATATATCGCCACACTATATATTTTAAATGTCACATAATGGGCTCAGTTTTCTGATATCTCAAATATGTCTTCCAGACTGTCAAGTATATTTTAAAAATGGGTATCTTTTTAATGGCCCGTGGTGGGTAACCTCAGCAGAACAGGAGAAAATTCATTATTTCCTCCGGTGTTAAGTGACTTGTACATCTAGAGGTGGTCAGCAGAGTGGAAAAAGGCAATTCTTTTCAGTCTGGGGCTTAGGAGGGGTTAGGAAGGTAAGATTGGGAGTTAGGGGACTATATAAATGGCCTGGATGGGAGATGAGAAGGATGCTAAATAATGGGAGGGAGGAGGAGGGAGGAGGAGGGGCTTCTGTTGAGCCAGATGCATAGCTTGGGCAGCGAAATACTAGCCAGCGTGAGCCTCAGATGCTGCTTAAAATTCTGGCACCTTCTAGGAGGGAAAGGAAAGGATTTATTGCCACTGCTATTAGGAGGGGAAGGGAGGACAGAGAATGGGAGTGAAACTTCATTGGGCACCACCAACGGCAGGGCAGACACTTTATCTAGGTTATCTTGTTTAATCCTCCTTGGATCCTTGGGGGTGGTGGTGGTGGTGGCATTTTAATCTCTATTTTGCTGAAAAAGAAACAGGCTCAGAGCTAAGTAATGTGCTCAAGGTTGTCCTGCCTGGGCCCGGAACTCAGGTCTGTTTGACTCCAAATCCTACTGCACTGATCGAGAATGTGAGGTTGGCCCCTTTGCATTTGCTGAGGGTGGCCTTCTGGCTATGATGCTCTGAATTTTCTCTGTGAGTCAGTGGCCAAATCATCTTCAAGAGCTACTGCCCCTGCTGGTTGTTAATTATCAGCATCTGCAGCAGCAGAAGCAGCTCAGCCAAGGTAGGTTTTCCTAAACACATCCAGGGAGAAACTCAAAGATCTGTCCCCGGATCTTTTTCTCTTTGGCAAACTCCATTCCTCATCCGAATACATAGAACTGTCCATTAGAAGCCCCAGGGGGAAGGGTGCAGAGGACACGCAGCCTGGACCTCTTCTGCCTGACTGGGAGGCTTTCACCTAGCCTAATCCCAAGTGGACAGTGGGATACCCTTCTTGGCGAGAAGTTGGTCAGCTCTGTTGGCCTGGGAAGGTGGAGTCCACCGAGGCTTTAGAGGGTCTCCAGCCCTATGGTGATCTAATGTGAGAGACTGGGGACGAGGCAGCATCCAGAGTCTTGCCCTCAAGGAGACTGAAGGGTCAGAGAAGGGCTATCAGTAAAGCAGGACCAGATGATTCATGAGAGTTGAAGTGCAGAGAGAGGGGGAAGGAAGGGTCAGAGTGGGCAGAGGGGAGGTGGCTGGCATGAATTCTGAAACTGGAGTGTTGAGCCTGCTGCTCTTATTACTGCTCAGGTGTGCTTTCTCTGGGGGAGATCAGGGCTTATTGACAGGCAGGAGGAAGGGAAGGACATGGCAGACTGAGCTGTCCTGGCTAAGCTGGGCCACTGCGGTCCCCACTTGTGTCAGGATCCACAGTGTTAGGTGGCTTCTCAGAGGGGAGGATCTTAGTCTCACAGGCCCGTTTCCTCCATGGCTTTCACCCTACTCCCCTCTGTTCCTCCTGTTCCACCACCAAGCCCTACTCTGTCTGTAGGCAGACAGTCTCCTGAGACAATCCAGATCTGAGTCAGGCAGGGCAAAGGAGCCGCAGTTCCTTGGGGCTCATCCCTGGATCCCATTTGTTGTGGTTCCAGCCGTGTTCCCAGTCCCAGACCCACCCAGGACTCTGGTCAGGTTAGTGGATCCTGTCTTCTTCTGAAACCTCCTTCCGCTCCTTGGCAAGAGTCCCTACCCAGGACCTCTACCCTTCAGGGCTGGGGCCCTGCTCCCAGTCGTTTCCTGCCACTGGAGAAGGAAGCCTTCGGGAAGCCCTTTTCCCAGCCTTTTGGGCCAGCTCTGCACTCCAGCCCCTCTCCTCACCTCCCAGGTCAGGTCCACAGCTTGAGGACTCATGCTCAGTCTGTCATAAGACACCTGACACACTGGTAGTTAACACTGAAGTCTGTTCCGAATGGTCACTGCCTCTCCTGGACCAAACAGGAGTTATTTTCAATATTACCTTCATATACACTGTCATTCTTCACACAGTTTCTTTGCTGTTGGTCTTCCTGTGCCCAGCTATGTCTGCTAGTAAGACACTATTTATTTGCCCTCAAGGGTCAGCATGGAACCCAACCTATTATAATTGTAACCATGAATATTTTTTTGAGTGCTCCTGGCATTCTTTTCTAAGCACTTTCGTCATCTCACTTAGTTAAGTCTCAAAACAACCCTCTTAGTAAAATGATGATGATCCCATTTTACAAATTAGAAAACTGCCTAAGATAGAGGCAATCTATTCAAACCCTGACAGTTTTACTCCAAAGCCAACATTTTCAATTGTTCCGTTACCCTGCACATCATTCTCAAATGCAGGCAGGGCCATAGGCTAGAACACCTAGCATTCCTGGTGTTTGGCTGGAAATCTAGACCCAGAGCAGCCTTTCAGGGGCAAAAAGGTGTGCAGTCTAACATAGGCTTTGGATAGAGACAGGCATGCTTGTGACAAGCAAGGCCAAGCCTTGTGACTTTGGGCAAGTTGTTGTGCTTTGAGCCTCAGGTTACCAATCTATAAAATGGGCTTAATAATTGTTACTCTGCAGGGTTGTGTGGGGGGAATAAATTAAATAATAAGCACTGAGTATGGTACCTGTAGGATGCATGGGAAACTTCTTTGGAGAAGAAGGCTTTGTAGCAAGTCATTGGCCAAGCTGCTTGTGCTTCTACTTGGGGTAGCCCTGGGCAAATGCCACAGAAGTCTCTCCTTATTAATCCTAATAATTACCCAGCGGCTGTGACAGAGGACTGAGGAAAGCATCGTTACTGAGAGTCTCTTCCGTACAGCCCCTTGGACAAAACTCTGGCTTCCTGCCACAGCTTCTGCCTGTCCCCAGCCAGCTGGACTGTAAGCTGAGTATTGGGGGATAAGGAGGAAGCAGGAGCAGGCCTGTTCCAAAGGGGCTTCCCATGCAGTGGGAGACACAGCACCGTACAGTTCGTGGTAGCTTGTTACATGAATGGCTCCCCACGAATCACACCTTCCTGTGCCTTGTCCTTGCATGGACCCCCTCCTATGTTGACTCTGGGCCAGGCTGTCACTTTGCCTTGCCCAATGGGATGTGATGTGAGCATGGGGTGGATCATTACCTGTACGCTGGGGCTTGCCTTCTTGCGACCCGGCTTGTGAAGAAGGCCAAGCCAGCCCGGTGAGTGCCCAGCAGCCCTGGTCACACTTGCCAGACATGTGAATGAGGCCATCGGATGCAAACCAGCCCCCAGCTGACCTGCCATGACCACAAATGCATGGTGCTTTCCTCTCTAAAATTGGAGAAGTACTGGGGTTTCTCTCATGTGCCCGCGCTGAGGGCCGGCCTGGCTGTTGAGCATGCTTTCTCCTCTTCTTACCTCCCAAAGACTGAAGCCCTTTTAATCTGCTTTTTGTGGGGTGTCTCTGCCATGACTTGTCTGCACATGGCAGAGGGTGGTTTGCTACCTCTGTGAGGTAGCCGGCTATGTTGAACATGCTACTCTTAAAGTGTGTCATCAGGATAGCACCATACACCCTCCATGTCCCTGCAGCTCAGGCACCATCGCACACAGAAGTCCCACCTGCCCGATCATTCCTGCTCGCACACACAGAGTAAGTTCTGTGCATTTACATACACTTAAAAAATACACACACGGGGTCCTGCCCAGCTTTGTAGCAACTCATTTTATGTGTCTGTCAAAGACAGTACTTGAACTTGAAATCAGGTCTCCCATTCATTCCTGGACTGTAGAGACAGACCCATTAAGAATACATAGCCAGCCTGGCACTCCTCGCCACAAAGGGTGTTAAATACTCACAGACCACAGCTCCACCAAGGAGCAGGGATAAATATGGCAGGCATGAAATGGGTCTAAATTGCTCTTGATGGCTCTGTTCAGTAATGTTGGTCTTTTCCTTACAGTGCTATATAACAATAGTCATTTTCAAAATGGGGTCCTGCAGTTGTTTTTAAGGAAGAATTGACAATTTTGACCTACAGAGTAGTAATTTGAAAAATGTTCATTCTTTAAGCCATTCACTGGGAAGTGCAGGAAGCCCACAAGTGCTGGAGCTGAGGCAAAAATGGCCATAACTAATGATAGCCCTAAGTGTGCGCAGCCGTTGGTGGTAATATTCCAGAATCAGAGCTGAGGCCGGGAAGAGGCAGAAATGAGAGCTTCATTACAGACAACTGGGCTCAGAAGTCCCTGAATAAACCCTGTTTACTTCACTTTGCGGGTACGTTTTACATTGTTGGCTCTGCACGTTATAGCCCCGAAATGGGTTTCAATTCAGGGAAGTAACTGCATTAGGCAAAGGAACAGTGGCTTCTAGAACCACTTATCAGAGGTACCTGTTAAATGCTATGAATCCACCGGAACATCTGCTGAGCACTTAGATTCTTTACAAAAATTCATAAGAAATGGTCCAAGGAATTCTGCCTGGATTTGATTGTACTTGAAAGTTACAGGTGTAAATCATCTGTTCTTTACTCTCTTATGCTTGTTTATGTGGGTCTCTAAGTTGTATATGTATATTTTGTGTGTACTTATCTGAGGTTTTTCTACCCTATTTTTCTCTGCTCATTGGATGCAGATTAATTTCAGAGTTTCTGCCTGTATTTCTCCAGGAGAGTAGGCAGGCTGTTATATCCTTGACATGGTTGGTGGATATGAGGAGTGGGGGAGACAAGTGTGTTACAGGATCCAAAGCAGAAGTGGCTTTTAAGACGTGGCCCTTTGAGGCCTGGATTTTCCTGGAACCTGAAACACCGAAAAAATTTTGTTAAAGGCCTTTCAGGCCAACAAGTGGAGAGAGAGACTGGTTTGTTGCCCCCTGCAAGAAAAGAGGTCAAAAAGATTAGAACAGGAGCGAAAGGGCTGGTGAGAGTAGGCCGGCCCACCTCCTCCACTGCCTAATGGAAGCTCTGTAGTGGGAGCTGTTCCCTCAGGGGAAACAGCTGCATTGTATATCCAGGGAGAATGGCATATAATTTCTGTTTATCTTGGAATTCTCAGCCTTACTAAAAACTCTTGCAGCCTGTCCCATGCCATGGAAGGGAGTATTGCTGGTTCCCAAAGGCCTACTGGGGCCTTGAGCCATGAAAGAGTTAGTAGCAACCATGATGGGAAGTAGAGACCTCCCTGCTGTTTTACAGGCACCATTTAGGGGTCCATTTGTTGCAAACTTGGGAGGGAAGGAAGGCTCAGTAACAAATGAGAGTAAATTTCTTTTTTCTGCCAATATTTTATAATTTTATCAAAGCTGTCTTTAAATGAATGTGAAGGCTGATTAATAGAAATATGGAGTAGCAAGCTGGGGAAGGAAAGGCATAATTACTCTTATCAGATGAAGGCCTCCAGGAGAAGATCAGGTGAATGAGGCCTTTGGTTCATTGTTCAGCCCTCAGAACCTTGAGGTTTTATTAAAGTACCTTCTGAGGATGTCAGTGGGAGACAGTATGTGAGAGACTCAGGAGCCTGGAAGGGCATGTGGCAGAGTTGTAGTGGGGGCAAGAGGCTGGGCAAGAGGGTCAGACTACTCTGAGTTTTTTGCTTTTAAGTTCACCACGGCCAACGTCCAGTTCTTAGGGTTGGGACAAAGCAGAACACTTTAGTGGGGGTGAAATTTGTGTTCTTTTTTTTTTTTTTTTAACATCTTTATTGGAATATAATTGCTTTACAATGTTGTCTTAGTTTCTGCTGTATAACAAAGTGAATCAGCTATACATATACATATATCCACATATCTCCTCCCTCTTGCGTCTCCCTCCCACCCTCCCTATCCCACCCCTCTAAGGTGGTCACAAAGCACAGAGCTGATCTCCCTGAGATATGCGGCTGCTTCCCATAGCTGTCTCTTTTACATTTGGTAGCGTATATATGTCTATGCCACTCTCACTTCAGCCCAGCTTACCCTTCACCCTCTCTGTGTCCTCAAGTCCATTCTCTACATCTGTGTCTTTATTCCTGTCCTGCCCCTAGGTTCTTCAGAACCATTTTTTTTTTTAGATTCCATATATATTGTTAGCATACGGTGTTTGTTTTTCTCTTTCTGACTTACTTCACTTTGTATGACAGTCTCTAGGTCCATCCACCTCACTACAAATAACTCATTTCATTTCTTTTTATGGCTGAGTAATATTCCATTGTATATATGTGCTACATCTTCTTTATTCATTCATCCGACGATGGACACTTAGGTTGTTTCCATCTCCTGGCTATTGTAAATAGAGCTGCAATGAACATTGTGGTCCATGACTCTTTTTGAATTATGTTTTCTCAGTGTATATGCCCAGTAGTGAGATTGCTGGGTCATATGATAGTTCTATTTTTAGTTTTTTAAGGAACCTCCATACTGTTCTCCATAGTGGTTGTATCAATTTACATTCTCACCAACAGTGCAAGAGGGTTCCCTTTTCTCCACACCCTCTCCAGTATTTGTTGTTTGTAGATTTTCTGATGATGCTCATTCTAACTGGTGTGAGGTGATACCTCATTGTAGTTTTGACTTGCACTAGTGAGGTTGAACATCCTTTCATGTGTTTGTTGGCCATCTGTATATATTCTTTGGAGAAATGTCTGTTTAGGTCTTCTGCCCATTTTTGGATTGGGTGGTTTGTTTTTTTGATATTGAGCTGCTTGTATATTTTGGAGATTAATCCTTTGTCAGTTGCTTTGTTTGCAAATATTTTCTCCCATACTGAGGGTTGTGTTTTCATTTTCTTTATGGTTTCCTTTGCTGTGCAAAAGCTTTTATGTTTCATTAGGTCCCATTTGTTTATTTTTGTTTTTATTTCAATTTCTCTAGGAGGTGGGTCAAAGAGGACCTTGCTGTGATTTATGTCATAGAGTGTTCTGCCTATGTTTTCCTCTATGAGTTTTATAGTGTCTGGGCTTACATTTAGGTCTTTGATCCATTTTGAGTTTATTTTTGTGTATGGTGTTAGGGAGTGTTCTAATTTCATTCTTTTATATGTAGCTGTCCAGTTTTCCCAGCACCACTTATTGAAGAGGCTGTCTTTTCTCCATTGTATATTCTTGCCTCCTTTATCAAAGATAAGGTGACCATATGTACGTGGGTTTATCTCTGGGCTTTCTATCCTGTTCCACTGATCTATCTTTCTGTTTTTGTGCCAGTACCATACTGTCTTGCTTACTGTAGCTTTGTAGTATTGTCTGAAGTCCGGGAGCGTGATTCCTCCAGCTCCGTTTTTCTTTCTCAAGATTGCTTTGGGTATTCGGGGTCTTTTGTGTTTCCATACAAATTGTGAAATTTTTTGTTCTAGTTCTGTGAAAAATGCCATTGGTAGTTTGATAGGGATTGCATTGAATCTGTAGATTGCTTTGGGTAGTATAATCATTTTCACAATGTTGATTCTTCCAATCCAAGAACATGGCATATCTGTCCATCTATTTGTATCATCTTTAATTTCTTTAATCAGTGTCTTATAGTTTTCTGCATACAGGTCTTTTGTCTCCTTAGTCAAATTTATGTTCTAATGAAAGAACTTCAACATCTCATGGTCCTGTCAAATAAAATATGTATAAGAATATGGGTTAGGCTTACCCAAACCTTATCTATTAAAAATATTTAAGAATTGTTAACAGCAGAAAGCATATTGGGGTTGACTCCCCTCAACATATCTTCCTGTTGAATTACATTGCTTTGATATGGACTGATAGTTCTATGCCTGGTGACAGCTGTCATCCTGTTCATCAGTCAGGATGGGCCAAGTTGCTGCCGGAACAGCCTTGAATCTCAATGGCTCAAAACCATAACTTTGATTTCTCTGTCATATATTGCATCCTTACTGCAGGTTGACTCATGTGCTCTGCTTTGTGTTACCCTCACTCAGGGAGGCAGGGGAGCTTTTTCCCCATACTTCTCAGGAAATGAGGCTTTTGTCCAATGTCCTATGCTTCAGAGGAGTACTTTCCTTGAAATTGTCTGTGTCCCTCTCTGGTAGCTGTGACCAGTTAGGGCTGGCAGGGCACTCTGAGTTTGGGCTAGTCCCACATGGGTCCCAGTTGTATACATGGCAATTTTCTAGGTCCCCCCCCCCCACACCAGTGCCTGGGACTGGCTGGGCCAGAACTGGTAGAGCTATCTTGATGGTGTGCTCTGATCCTCGACCAGGATGTGTGGTAGTCCCAGTCCCTGCTTCTCCCTTTTGCAATGCTTGCTGACCTTCTATCAAATATGTAGAGTCAACCAGACACCCCAGGGAGCATCTCAGCTCAACCTTGCACCTATGGGGCTATTCTGGACCCAGTGGCCAGACTCAGGTTCCAGAGGAGTGGTATGGAAAGTGGATTATTCCTGCTGGCTCCTATGGTATTTGTTTTATGGGATTGTGTGAGATTGGGCCACCAGAATGGTGTCAATATGCTGATTTTTAGTGATATGATATAGAATGTTAGATACAGAATGATATTAGGGTTCTCGACTACCAATGGTTCACTTCTGACTGATGTGTTTGACCTGTGTGTGAGGATCACTGTGTATGTTTCAACTTCAGTGCCGCCTCTGATCTACAGCAGCAGAGGGCAGCAGTCGGGGGGTGACAGAGGTCCTTTATTCTATGCATCTTTTCATCCCTGGCTACCAGATAGTTACCCTGTCCCCTCTGCAGGCTTTATGACAAGTGTTTGTACCTTTCTTCACTGAGGACATTTAAGACTATTACTTTGCAATGCAATAAGCTCATCTTTTCAGTGCCGATTCTTGCTGCTGATCCATGTGGTGATATTGTGCTCTCCCAGATGGTCTTTTTAAAAAAAAAAAAAATTATTTATTTATTTATTTTTGGCTGTGTTGGGTCTTCGTTGCTGTGCGCAGGCTTTCTCTAGTTGCGGTGAGTGGGGGCTACTCTTCGCTGTGGTGCACGGACTTCTCATTGTGGTGGCTTGTCTTTGTTGCGGAGCATGGGCTCTAGGCGCACGGGCTTCAGTAGTTGTGGCACGCAGGCTCAGTAGTTGTGGCTCATGGGCTTAGTTGCTCCACAGCATGTGGGATCTTCCTGGACCAGGGCTCGAACCCGTGTCCCCTGCATTGGCAGGTGGATTTTTAACCACTGTGCCATCAGGGAAGCCCGCTAAGCAGTGATATTGAAGAGCTTAATAATACAGTTAATAACCTCAAAATTTTGGAACTATAACCAGCAAGCAGAGAACCCACTTTCCTTTTTTTTGTTTTTTCGGTACGTGGGCCTCTCACTGCTGTGGCCTCTCCCGTTGCGGAGCACAGGCTCCGGACGTGCAGGCTCAGCGGCCATGGCTCACAGGCCCAGCCGCTCTGCGGCATGTGGGATCCTCCCGGACTGGGGCACAAACCCATGTGCCCTGCATCTGCAGGCGGACTTTCAACCACTGTGCCACCAGGGAAGCCCCCCCCACTTTCCTTTTGAGCACACAGGAAACATTTGCAAAAATAACCCATCCATTCAGTCATAGAGGAGAGCTCACTAAATTCCAAACTGTCATGTTCTATGACTGTAGTGTAGGCCTCCCCAGAGTTCCAAAGAACAAATTTAATCAGAGAAATGAGAAAATGCAGAAACAAAGGAAAGCAGTGAAGCAAGACAGAATAGTAGTTTAGCCGTAAAACAAAGTCAAGAACCTTTATTTCCTCCCCAAGTCTAGGTTGTCACCTCTGCTTCCAAGCCACCAACTATAGATCAGAGGTTTCTATACCCTCCTCCTTGGATTCCATTAATTTGCTAGAGTGGCTCACAGAATACAGAGAAACATTTTACCTACTACATCACCAGTTTATCATAAAAGCATATAATTTGGGAACAGCCAGGTGGAAGAGATGAATAGGGCAAGATATGGGGAAAGGGTACAGAGCTTTCATGCCCTCTCTGGGCACACCACTCTCTCCAAATCCCCAGGTGTTCACTGACCTGGAAGCTCTCCAAACCCCATCCTTTTGAGTTTTTATGGAGGCTTCATTACATAGCCATGATTGATTAAATCCTTGGCCATTGATAATGGATTCAACCTCTAGCCCCTCTCCCCTCCTGGGAGGTCAGGGTGGGACTGAAACTTCCAACCCCATCTCACTAGGTTGGTTCCCCTGGCAACCTGCCCCCATCCTCAAGGACTTTCCCAAAGTCACCTCATTAACACAAAGTCTGGTGTCGTTGACAGAGGTTCGTTTTGAATATCAAGACACCTTTATGATTCTCATCACTTAGGAAATTCCAAGGGTTTTAGGAGCTCTGTGCTATGAATAGGGAAGAAGACCAAATATATATTTCATATAAAATATATATTTCATATAATCATATATCATATAAATATACATGATATTGTGATATACATCACAATATCACACCTTCAAAATATTTCCAGTACTTCATTAGACTTTTGTAAAACGTGCACTGAAAAGCAGGCAAGCAAGGAAAATGGACATAACAGGGAAGATATTTGGGAATATATATGTAAATAAACAAGAGATGATCCTTACACAGATTAGTGATAGTAATGAGCCTTGAGTTGTGAGGTATGATTAGTAACTCAATTATTGTACAAATAGCAAAATAAAAATAATAATTGAATATTGTACCATACACTTAAAAATCTGTTGAGGGTAATCTCATATGCTTTTTACCAAAATAAAATAAATAAAATTTGAAAAAATAAATAAATTCACCAATTTGCTATTTGTTTTTAATTTTTCTCATATATTCTTTGTTCCCCCTTCTTTTTCTGCCTTCTTTTAAATTGAATATGTTTTTAAATTTCATTTTTATCTCCTTTGTTATCTTATTAGCTTTTTCTCTTTGTTGTGTTGTTTTAGTGACTACCTTAGTATTTATAATATACATCTATAACCTATAACATTCTACCTTCAAGTAGAATATTGTAGCATGTGTAATATAAGAACCTTACAGCACTATACTTCTATTTTTCCCTTGTCAGCTTCTGTGCTTTTTTGGTCAAACATTTAATTTTACATATGTTATAAACCACCTAATACATTCTTACTATTTTTTCACTTTAAACATTAGTAATATTTTAGACATATTTAAATAAGAATTAAAAAAAATTTTCCCTACATGGTTAACATTTGTAGTGCTGTTCCTTTGTATAGATCCAGATTTTATCTGGAATCAGTTTTCTTCTACCTAAAAAAAATGTTTAACATTTATTGTAGGTTTTTTTGCACCTTTATTGCAGGTCTGATATTGGAATATTATTGATAATGGATTATTTCAGCTTTTGTATGGCTAACATTAAAAAAAATTTGCCTTCGTTTTTGAGGGATAGTTTCAGTGTTATAGAATTTTGTTTGTTTTTCTTTCTGTACTATAAAGATGCTGTTCCACTGTCTTCCTGGTGGCATTGCTCCTACTTAGAAATCCACTACCACTTTATCTTTTGTTTCTCTTTATGTACTGTGTCTTTATTTCTCTGGATGCTTTGAGATTTTGTGCTTATCATTGGTTTTCAGTAGTCACGTGCAATGGCATTGTTTTCTTTATGTTTCTTGTGCTTGGAATCTGTAGATTTATAATTTTTATCAATTTTTTAAAATTTTGGCCTTTATTTCTTCAAATATATTTTATCTACCCATCTTTGTTCTCTCCTTTGAGGACTCCAGTTACCTGAGTGATAGCCTGTATGAAATTGTTACACAACTCACTGATGCTGTTGTTTTTCTTTTCCCCCAGTACATGTTCCCTTTGGGTTTTAGTCTGAACATTTTCTATTGATATGTCTTCAAATTACTAACTCCTGCCCCTGCTAGTGTTAAACTCATTTAAGGTATTTTTCAACTCAGTCATTTTAGTGTTCATCTGTAGGAATTTGATTTGGCTCTTTATATGTCTCTGTTTTTACTTAACATAATGAGTCTTTCTTCTAGCTTATTAAACATATGGAATACAATTATAATACTTGTTTTAAGTCTTTAATTAAAGATTTTAAATTCTAACGACTCTGTCATTCCTGGTATGTTTTGATAGATTTTTCTCCTCATTTGGGTCATATTTTTCTGCTTTTTAATGTGCTTGCTAATTTTTGATTAGAAGCCAGGCATTGTAAATTTTATCTGTTGAGTGCTGGGTACATGTACTTACAATTTGTTCTGTTAAGCAGTTAAATTAATTGGAAACAGTTTGATAATTTTCGTTCTTGCTTTTAGTCTGTTAGGCAGTACCAGATTGATCAGCGTTCAGTCTAGGGCTAATTTCTCCTACTACTGAGGTGAAACTCTTCTGAGTACTCTGCTGATGTCCTGTGAATTATAAGGCTAGTTGACTTTCTTGTTTTGGTGGTGGAGCATATCATCCAGTAGTTTACAAAAGATGGAAAGCGTTTGAGACTTTATATATCTTAAAATATCTTTTTTCCCTTACTCTTATATTTGGCTGATAGTTTTTCTTGGTATGAATTCTAGTATGAACTGGAAAAAGTTCTTTCAGGATCTGAAGGCATCATTCTATTGTTTTTAGCTCCTAGTACTGTTGTTAAGAATTCCAAATCCATCTGACTTTTGATCCCTTGTATGTGACCTGATATTTCTTTATGAAAACTTATATAATCTTCTCTTTGTCCTCACTTTTCTAGAGTTTTATTATGCTGTGAGTGTGTCTATTTTTATCAATTCTCCTGGTCATTTGGTGAGCCTTTTCAATCTGAAACTCATGTCCTTTAGTTCTTGGAAATTTACTTGAATTATTTTGCTGATCATTTTCTCCCATTTGTTTTCCTGGAAATCGTATTATTTGGATGTTGGATCTTTTGATATAGTGATTGTATCTTTAAAAGTACTTTCCATCTCTCTTCTTTTTGCTCATTTTCTATGTCATTTCAAAACTTATCTTCCAGTCATTTTATTGAGTTTCTTTGTTTCTGCTATGTATTTTCAATTTCCAAAAGTTCCTTTTTGTTTTCTGCTTTTCTTTTCCCCTTATCATATCCTATTATTTTTCCTTTGTTGGATGCAATGTCTTGTCTTTTTCTGCTGGTTGCTCTTTCCTGTTTGCTGGTAGTTAATTCTCTGTATTGCATATTAGATGCTTTCCTCCCACATCTGATGGTCCTTGGCTGTTTGTTCGGGTTTAGGAGTCAAGTGGTTTAAGAAATGAAAACACAAATTCTGAATACTTGAGTGTGGGTTCTGGACTATGAGCTTCACTGTAGGATGGTGGGCCTGCAGACACTTACTGGGGAACCTCAGGTGTCAGTGTTGTTAGCTTTTTTCTCTTGGGCTAGGTCAGGTTCTCCAGAAAAGGCCATTCCGAACTCCTGCTGGGAAGGTATGGCCTGGCTGCCAGTGCTCTGGGAGCCAAGGAGAAAGAGGATGGTTGCTGTTTAGTGTGCAATGTTCTCTAATACTTCTGTTTTCTTATGTGCTACTCTGCCCCTAAATGTGCATGGTATTCTGCTATTCACATATCGTTTCTTTTATTCTTTCCAGAGAAAAAGTGTTCAGCCTAGCTGAGGTGGAGAAGAGGTAATAGCCCAGTGGTGTGTAATGGCAGTGAGGATTTATTTATTCATTCATTCATTCATTCATTCATTCATTCATTAGAATTTACTATGTGCCAGGCATGGGTATATATACTTTACAAACCATAGCTTAGAAAGAGGGAAAAAGTGTTAATATCCCGTTTTTTCAGATGCAGGAATTATAGCACGGAGTGGTAAAGTATTATGCCCCAGACTTCTCAGCCAGTAAGGGGCCAGCTGGGACTTAGAGCCAGGCAGTTGGGTTCCTTAATGTGTCACCTTGACAATATTGCACTGTCAGCTCGGGGTCTGACAGTTACATAGCTTACAAATGATCCTCCTTTTCTTAGCCATCCACCATTCTACCTCACTTCTGGAGGTGCTACCTGGTGCTGCCCAGTCCTAAGCCTTTTGAGGACTTTGCATTCTTATTTGGATTCCTTTCCAGCTTTCCCCACTGTTGGCTTAGAGCTTCCAAGTTGGTTACCACTCATGTGTCTGCTTTCCAGCCTTCAAAATGAGGCAGATATTGTGTTCTCTTCTCCTGGTCCTTTTGATTTCATTTGTTTTAAACAAAATCTCTTTACTGTAGTTTTCATGGGCTTGTCAGAGAGGGTGCTTTGGATGCAAATGCTCAGTCTGCCATATCTACCTCTAGGTCTAGAGAGGAAACTTTCTACCACCCTGGTGGCACACAGATTTAATTTGATTTATAAGTTACAGATGACTGAATGTTTCTTCCAGCCCTAAATTTGTGGATAGAACTTATCCCATGTTCATGTGCTCTGATGTGTACATATTCTTATACTTTGGAGCAATTCACATATGTGTCTCTGTGATGTGGACATTTTGGGGACGATATGAGTGTTACTTAAGCAGAAAGTGGCCTTATCCTACCTTCCCCCCCTCCACTGAGCTACCTGATGATGTGAAACCTCTGGTTTCAGCCTCCTCATTGGCAAAATCCTCTTTCTTTTAGGAAGGAGCCTGGGTCAGGAAGTTGGCGCCCTTCTGCCACTGGCATGCTTGATTTTTTTGAGTCTGTGATGTTAGTTGTGATATAATTTTTCCCCTTTAAAAAAAGTTTCCCCTCTTGTGGAAGTTTCCAGTATGTAACCCTTTTGTTTCCTGGTCATAATCACAGGTCCTTGCCAGCTCCCAGCTCCTTTTCACCCCACTGGTCCAAACAGCCAAAGCCTTGGTAAGTTTGTGGCTGATTCAGCATCAGTTAGAGCCACTTATTGACCTCCTACTCTGGGGCAGGTGCTCTGTTATACATGGGGCACACAGAGATGAACCAGTCAAGTCCCTGCTGTCCCAGAGCTGGTGATCCAGCAGGGCAGACAAACAGAGCTCACTTTCATACTAAGAAATATGTCCTTTGATAGCAGTAAAAATAAAATAAGCTTGGAGGGAGCATGGGGAAGGAGTGATGAATTTCACCTGGAGAAATGAGGAAAAGCTTCATACATACTGTGACACATGCCTCTGTTCTCAAGGGAAAGTGTGATAGTTCTAGGCTGTGGAAATGGTGTTGGTAAAGTGGGCAATGATGGAAAAGGGGAGAAGAAGAGGGGGAACAGGTAGTAAAAGAGTGTGAACATGTATTGCTATTTTCCTGTGTGTCAGGGGCCTAGATAGGACATGGATGGGCATGGGGTTACCCAGATAGAGGAGAGAAGGTTGGTTGAGCCAAGTCCAGTGACCTGATTGAAGCCATGCTCTAGAGTTTGATTGCTTGGTCTCCAAACTTTGTTTTATCACTTACTGACTCTGATCCCAGGCAAGACGCTTAAACTTTCCTCTTAGAAAGAGGAAATAACTCCCACGGGAGTACTGCATATTGGGTGCCTGAAACAACAGACACTTATTTCTTGCGGTACTGGAGGCTGGAAGTCCAAGATCAATGTCTGACAGGGTAGGTTTCTGGTGAGAACCCTCTTCCTGGCTAATAGATGGCCACCTTCTTGCTGTGTCCTCATGTGGCCTTTCCTTGGTGTGTACACATGGAGAGAGAGAGTGCTCTGGTGTCTCTTCTTATAAGAACACTAATCCTATTGGATCAGAGTCCCACCGTATCACCTCATTTAACTTTAATTACCTGTATAAAGGCCCTGTCTCTATTATAGTCATTTGGGGAGTTAGGGCTTCAACATATGAATACTGGGAGTGAGGAACACAATTCAGTCCATAGCAGAAGGTGACTTGGAATGATGGAAAAAAGAGGTGAGAGAGAACTAAGGGGACCGACAGGGGAACAGGGAAGAGGAAGGTTCATGGACATGCAAGGTCAACAATATCAAATGATGCCGTAGTAATAATAATAAAAAGAATAAGTAGAATGTCTGATGTAACTATTGTGGGCAGGGCCCTTTTCATGAGTTACCTTGTCATTCCTCATGGCACACCCTCTGCTGTCAGTTCCATGGTCAAGGTCTGGAAACAGAAGCTCATAGAAGTTGAGTAACCTGATCGAGCTCCCCCAGCTGGTGAGTAGAGAGCCAGTTTTTAAACTTGGGTTTCTCTGATCCCAAGGTTCGTGTGTGCCCTTTTCACAATGCTCAGCTGCCTCTTGAGGTAGGAGGGGGAGGTTGATGTTGAGAAGAGATCACTGGCTTGGAAGGTATTCAGGAGGGGTCAGTGGTGGTATAGGAATAAGAAGGACAGGCATCAGGCTGCAGGTAGTACAGGGAGATGGGGAAGTGCAGAGAGAGGGGTAGCCTGGCAAGTCTACACCATTGTGAAGAATGTAAGTCCTCTTTGACATGTCAGTTGGATACTCATGAGAAAGATGACTCCATGGTCACATAACTTTGGAAAACCCAGCATTCGGTGTTCACTGGCATCAGAACGTGTGTGCGTCACTTCAGATCTTTTTCTGCTCCATCCCTTTCTTGTTCTAGCTGCATCTCTGGCCAGTAGCTCTGCATGGACTCTGACTGCAGGTGGGTACAACCCAATGGTGCCTTGTCTCAAGCATACACCTGTGCCTTCCACTGCCTGCTCTCACCATGGGTCGTACTCTGAGCCTGCACAGGTTGATGGATAAAATTTCCCTTTTCCTGACACTAGAGTACAAAGGAGCCAGCATCACCCCCATCTGGTGGCAGCCAGCCTCACACTTCCTCTTTGCTTTCTCTGCTTTTTCCCCCTTGTCCCTCTGTCATGCTTCCTGGGTTTGCATTTCCTAATAAAGTAATAGCACATAAGGCCTCTAACCCAGGCTGATTTTCTTTTGAAAGTGAGGCTAAAACTCCTAGATTAAAACATCCATTCCTTTGGAGATTCATATATATAGGATAATATGGTTTCTGAGAATTCTTCCAGAAACTGCTCTGCCTAATCCAGAGAACTCTAAACTCATTAAATGTTGAGACTTAAAAAAAAATGTTACACAAACTCAACTCCCAGGAGTCTAGTGTCCCATGGATCACAGATTAGGTTTAGCTTGTGTAGTCTTATTCTGAAGGGCAGGGGTCAGCAAACGTTTTCCTGTAAAGGGCCAGGTAGTAAATAGTTGGGGCTTTGCAGGCCATAAGGTCTCTGTTGCAACTATTCAACTCTGCCACTGCAGCACAAAAGCAGGCATGGAGAATGATGAAACAAATGGACATGGCTGTGTTCCAATAAAGCTTTATTTACGAAGTCAGACGACAGGCTGAACTTGGCCCATGGGCCATAGTTTGTTGACCCCTGCTAAGAGGTCAACAGAACTGTGACTGGTAAGAGAGAAGGAGGTTGGTAGCTGGTCTGGGAGAGACAGCAGAGCTGGGAAGACGGACAAAGAAGTTGAAGACTCCCTCTTCTCACTGCTGAATGTTTCTCATTTTTCTTCCTGTGCCTCCTGAATTCCTCAATTTTGTCAGCAAGCGTGGAACATATCCTCTTGCTTTGTCCATGATGTGTTTTGCATAATCAAGGTAGGGCAGGTGGTCAGTCACCCCATGACTCCTCTGTCCTTGATGGTGATAGATGCACAGCGTTTCAGGAGTCCTCTGCCCTGCAACATCAGGGGTTAATGAAATCCTATGATTCTTGCCCATTGATGGCATCGATCTCATGGCTCTGCCACCCTGAGCTGTTTGTCAGTGTAATGCATCTGGGGGAGATTTGTGTACCAGGCCAGAAGGGAAGGGGCCTGAGCAGTTTGCCCACCTCAAGCTGAGTTGTGGATGCCTGTAAACAAACCTGCCTGGTGCATAGCATCAAGTGTGCCCAGCACATCCTGATTCTTAGCATTTTTCTTTCTGTAGTCAAGATAACTGGAATATATCAATAGGCTGATTTCACCCAGATGTATGAGGACAGCGAAGAGGAGGAAGTGCAGAGGAAAATTCACAGGTAGTCGACATCTGCTGATACCAGGTCCCTTGGTAGAAACCCTATACATGCTATCACATGTAATCCTCGGGGTCCTTGAGTAGGCGTCATTGTTTTTACCCTTCCTAAGAATGAGAGAGGACATGTATTCTTGCCCAGAGTTATGTAGCTTAGCACAAGGGGCAGCCAGAAATAAAATCCCAGACAGACAACACTGAAGCCTGTGCAGTTCATGCTACACCACACAGAAACACGCCTCCTACTTTGCAAGTCCACCATGACCCGCAAATGGAATCCCCAGGGCACTGCAGTCAGCCTCTTCCATGGGCGAAAGAATATGGGACACCACCGTCGAGTGTAGACACACCGTGCAATTTGAATGTGAAACCAGCTCTCCTTGCAGTCATCACACTGGTGCATGAGAGCAGCTATGCCTCCATCCACTGCCAATATTAGGAGGGAGGAGCTTGGGGCTAGAATGCTTCTGTGCCCAGATGTCCATTTGAAGGACTAAAAGGTTAACAGAATTCAGGGGCTCTTGACCCAAGTAAACTGATAGGGAGTCCTGCCAATTATTGAGAAACCTGGAGCATACGTTAGTGACAGAAATGAAATAGGGTATCTTTGTGCTGAGCTCAGGGTACATAATGGATTTTTTTGGCTTCATATTCCTCCATTTCTGGTAGCTGAACCAACTTACCTGCTCCTTGCAGCTCAATTCTGCTTCTTCTCTTTGTGTTTTTCTGTAAGTGTTTCTCCCCCAGTATATCTTTTGAGCTTCTATCTCCATCTCCATGTGTTCTTCCTAGAGAGCTCTAACTGGTCCCGTGCTTCCTAGAGAACCACCAATAAGGTAGAGTTTTGTGACTGGATCACTGCCCAGCTGCAATACACCCCATCCCAGGTGGTCACTGGACCATGGACAGACTCTGGCATACAGTGGTGGCCCCATTGTCTAAACTTTAATGTGGAATCTTGGGAGAATGCTGCAGTGTAGGAGAATGCATTGATCAGCGTGATGATCCAGGTGTTTGGAATACATGGGGGAAATGGTAAATACTAGGGTAACAGAATTGAGTGGTTGTTACTAAGTTTCATTGATACCCCATGGATAGATCATCGAAGGCTGAGAGCAATTAACTGGCAATTGAATATTGAATGTTAGAGCCAGACAGTCTCTTTGCTAGCTAACAAAAAAGCCCTTTTCTCATTCAGTAAACAAAGAAAAAGCTGTACATCGACCCAAGATCTAATAGAGTGGCTATATTTCAAAGATGGTTGACTGCTCAACTATGGTAGGTCTTTTATGCCGAAGTCAGGTCCCCGACTGAGGAAACGTTGGACTCTGACACCTGGGACTGGGGCAATCTGGATGGATTTCCCTAAGAAGTTTGCTTCCCAAGACTTCTATAAATCTTCTGAGCTTGTAGAGGTGCCCCCAAACTCTCTGTTAAGATCTACTACCCACTACCCCCAAGTGGGATGGGAATACGGAGCTTTTTCTCCCACAAGGCAATAGTTAACGCCCTCTGGAGATGACCCACTTTCTCTCTGGCTGTCAGGTTTATAATCTGCATTGAATTGCACCATAATCCAGCAGGGGGTGTTCTGAGACTCAGAAAGAAGGAAATCATCTGTAACTAAGGGAGTGACCTAGCCAGGGGCTGGGGGAGTATCTCTGAGGCTGGGTTCTGAATGTGCTTAAAGGGGCCAGAGCATAAGATTGGACAAGGGATAGGGTTCAGTATCCTGGAAGGAACCTAGGGGTTGGTGCAAACTTGCTGTTAAGGTGATTCTTAAAAGTGTGGGAAGAGCCCGCTTTGAGTGATGTTGAAATGCCTGAATTTCTGTGGCAGATGGTACAGGAAGGGATTAAAAGGATCAGGAAGTGGGCATGCTGGAATGGATATATTATCTGAGGTTAAAAGACCACCAGAGGATTATGTTCTATCAGAAGGCCATGGTGACACATAATCATTAAGGTGACCAGGAATGCGCTTACTAAGAAGTTCAGATATGGCTCTCCTCTGCAGGCTGGGGCTAATAGTTGCAGAGGCTGTCACAGATTTCTGCTCACTAATAGCCATGGGGCTGATAGCCTTCCTCTCCCCCAGAGAGCCATAGAGGGCAGGTGGTGGTGCTTAACTATCAGAAGTGGGTTCGTGTGGGTGGGATTGTGGGGAGCTGCAATTCACATAATGGTAGGCGGGGTTGAAGGGGCAGCTAAGAGGACTTGGCTTGCAAAAAGATGTGGATGTGGTTGGTTAATAGAACATGGTATCTTTAAGGCCAAAATAGTTGGGCAGCCAAGGAGGGTGCTGCTTAATTAAGCTCTATAGTCAGAAGAAGACAAGAATGGAGAAGCAGGAGGCTGAGGGTGATCACCGCAATAAAAAGCTCCAATCTTTTCTTAGTTTCTGGACCTGCATCGATTTCCAGACCTGGGACCTCTATTGAAGACATGGCCAGACCACCAGGGGAAGACAGTGCCACACTACAACAGATAGGAATTGTAATCAATCCTGTATCCTTCCCAAAGGGTCTATGGCCATTTTCTCAAGTAGAGAAAGGGAAATACTCAAGCATTTGGGGAATTTGGGGAAAAAGTCTGAATTGGCATTGATTGACCTCATCACAGCTCCCCTTTAGCTCAACACTGTTTGTGGCCGCCGCATGCTGGTGCAATGGACACAAATGAAGTGGCCACAGTGGCAGAGAGATGGAGGTTATACAAGGTGCTAACATCATAGAGTCACATTCAGCATGGCCATTCTAGCTACTGCCTCTTTTGAATGTGCAGTCTGCCAGTAATAGAGACCTATGCTCTGCAGCTGGGATAGCGCTATTCCCTGAGGAGATCAATTGTCCACTTGGTGGCAAGATTAGTCCCTTCTATTCTGGAAGAGTCAGAATTTTATTCTTCCAAGAATGGATACCTATTCTGGCTATGGGTTCACATTTCCAATCCATGGACCTCAGCCAGAACCATTATCCATGGAATCCCATATACCATAACATCTGACCAGGGAACCAACTTTATAGAGAAGGAGGTATGGGAGTGAACCTATGACCATGGGATTCGCCAATTATATTACATGCCTCTCCACCCAGAAGCTGCCAGCCTGCTAGAATTGTAGAATGGCCTGCTGAAGGCTCAGCTGAAGCACCAGTCCAAAAGAAACACTCTGCGCAAATGGGACACCATTATTCAGAAAGTGGCACATGCAGTGAAGCAGAGACTTTTCACAGGTAATCGACGTGTACATTCCTGCCCACCTTCTGTGGCCTGTGGTTCCAAAGTTAATTCAGTTTGCAGAGCTTTTACCACGTTATTTGGAGCTATCTTATATGTGTGCCACCCAGTGGTCAGCTGGAGAGCTGGGGATCTGTTAGTTCTATTCTCAGATTTTTTACTACATTGATTAAATCAGATTCACACAGGCACAACTTTGGATTAAGTCCGGGAATTCATTGAAAAACTGCATGGGTGTCGTGTCTCTCTTGCGATTTCCTGCGTATTACGTTCTAGTTCTGTGTCTCCCCTTTTTAATCCTTAGACCAGAACGCTGGGGTTTCAGTTGCCAATCTCTGTCATGTGTTCTTCAACTGCTTCCACATTCAGAGACAGGCAGCAGGAGGACAGAGGGAGAATAAAAAAAATCAGTGGGCGTTTTACCCACCCTCCTGAGACCAGAGCTCCATGGATTGCGAAGCAGGGTTCCCCTTTGAGTTTTGGGTCCTCTGGACTACTGTTGCTGCCACAAGGGGAGATTGCTGTGGGCTGGGACACAAGTAAACGGAAGAAGGAAAGAAACAGAAAATCAATTCCAGAGGACTTCCACACTCTCTCTGAGCATTGGAAATCCCCTTTATTGCTTGTTGAGCTGGTACTAGAGGGCTTCCCCTGGAGCACTTTCTATACCCTGTCACCCAGTTCTGGATCTCAGGTGGTTTTTTGGGCTGATGGAATGCCAGAGGGGAAAAATGGTAAATTTACCATCAGTTTGGTAGCACTTCAAATTCTGGTTTTCTTTCTGAATCTGCCTGCTACTGTTTACTTTTCAGGTTCCTCGAATGACTGCTCCATGCATTTTGTCAGGTTTTATAGCTGCATTCGGTAGAAGAGCCAGGGTGGACTGTACTTAGTTTATTTTACCCAGAACCATAACTCCTATATTGAGCTTTTTATTACAGAAATTCCATATTTTGTGTACCTTTCAACATGTCTTTTTTGTTCTAAGACCTTTTATTTTCTTTGCTTTCTTCTTCTTTTAATAATATATAATATTAATAAAATTCCTTCGACCACGAAAAGGCTTGTTTATGTAATTAGGATATGAAAAGAGAAGCCTTTTGTAATTTTAAAAATAAATTTTCTTTTTCTCTTGAATAGATTTTCGGTTGTCTTTTTTGTGTTGTAGTATTTCCTATGGTTTTCCATTTTTCAGTAGTTCATTTACCAATCTATCTCCTAATGGGACCATAGTATTAGAAATGGTGAAAACATTGAAAGTATATGTTTCTCTCTGTATACAGTTGTGTTTATATCTCATAGATTATGATACACAGTTTTATAAAATTTACCTTTTTCCCCAAAATAGACTGTTGAAGAATTCTTAATTTCCATCTTGTTGTTTAGACTAAGGCTTAGTTTCCATATTTTTGCATGTATTAGTGTGTGTCCTGAGAATAAAATACATAAAATTTCTTCTTTTTAAAGTGCATTAGAATATTCTTGGTGTCTTATTGTAATCTTTCTTTCTGTATAGCATCTCTGGATATAAGATATAAGAAAAGTTATATTTTTTCAATTCTGGGGTAGTGAGTTGGTATCAGTTAATAACATCCAGATTATTATCTATTTACTTCTCTACTTCCCAAACTGGGCGGTGATCACCTTGAGGGAAGGTGCAAATGGCTTCTTTATTTTTGTATTCCCAGCATCCAGAAAAGCCAGGTAGAATGTGGATATAAGAAACATTTATTTATATTCTTTTCCACTGTGTTAATTTCTTTGACATCTGTGTCTCAAATATGTTTTCTATTTTAATAATTGATTTTTCTGCAACATCAGTTCTATCATTAACTACTTCCAATACTGATTGAAATTGTCCCATAGTGAGATTCAAGTTTATTCTGTTCCTTTTTTGAAGATGCCATGGAAATATCTCATTATGATTTTAAGCTTTCCTGTTTGCTCAAATGTTCCCAGAGATCAGGTTTCCTGAGAGGCTGTTTTGAAGTTTTGCTTTTGTTGCTTCTCTAATGGAAAAGACTGAATCATCCACGTCCTGGATTTGGGGTTGGGTAATTATTAAAGGAACATTCTTTTTTTTTTGCGGTATGCGGGCCTCTCACTGTTGTGGCCTCTCCCGTTGCGGAGCACAGGCTCCGGACGCGCAGGCTCAGTGGCCATGGCTCACGGGCCCAGCCGCTCCGCGGCATGTGGGATCCTCCCGGACCGGGGCACGAACCCGTGTCCCCTGCATCGGCAGGCGGACTCTCAACCATTGTGCCACCAGGGAAGCCCTAAAGGAACATTCTTAATCCTCAGGTCAAATCAGGGTTGAATGATGATGATTTCTCGGTGCTGCTGAAGTTTGTAGTCTCAGTTGAAAAAGTTTGTTATTTCTATCTTTTCAGCATATCAAGTATTCCCAAATATGGACTATGATCAATGAGGAGTTCTTTTCAATTTGGAGTGAGGATCAGAAAAGCACCCCTCATTTTGTAATCATATTGGCAGAGTACTACTCCAGTAACAGCAGTAGGACTGGGGCTCCGGCCAGTTTGTACATTTTCACCTTAAAGCTCGCAGATGAGAGGAAATAGGCTATCCCTGGATCATGGCCTGAAGTGTGAGCTCACATGGTGAGATTTCTCAATCATGTCCTGGCTGTTCAGCTATAGGTAGACTCTAAGCCCTGAGTTGGCTCCAGGAGCTCAGGCTGCAGTCAGTCCCTTCTCTTGACGCAACATCCCTTATAAGTTGGGGTCCTGGGCTTGGGTTGGCTGCTGGTGCTAACTCTTAATTCTCTCCAAATTTTGTAAGAAAGAGTATACATTCATTCCTGAATAGGAAATATGCTCAACATTCTTGTCAAACATTTTGGATGTTAATGTGGACTTTTACCCCTTTGATAGAAAATGTCATGGATATTTTAAGAGGAAATGGGGAGAAAGGGACTTACATGGATTCCCTCACAGTCGTATCTTTCCGAAATGACAATGTATTTTCATCTTAACTTCCTTACCTATTATTTTTATCTGAGAATCCTTTCTGTGTCAAGTCTGGTGCCTTCTTAGTTTCCAGGGGCATAATTTTCAGATGAAGTTTTCATCTTCTTTGACAATTCTGCCCATCATCATCTTTGATCCTGTTTTTAAGTTGACTGTCTCACATTCTTCCCTATCCCTATAAAATTCCATCTGTCCTTTGCTGTGACTCAGCCATTCTCTTGTGCAAAGTCGGGAGACTTGAGTCTTGTGTTAGCTTCTCCTTTCAGAGACAGCATAGTCCTTTCTCTTACAAAATTATGATCCTTAGGAAGAAGAAGAAAATTAAAATATAACCATTGTCTTCACATGCTTCCGTATTTCCTCAGGTCTTTAAAATCTCTAGATGTACAATTGATTTTCTTTTTGATTTTATTTGCTCCCAGATGATCTAGGTAAAATTCATGATCCGTGTGCTGGGTGCATAGCATAAAACTCTCCGTGATGTATCAGACTCATGTTTCAAGAGGAGAGCATACCGGTCATAGCAGTACGTGGTCCTCTACACCAGGCATTTTGCTTATTATTTCACCAAACTCAGTCAGGCTAATTTAAGCCCTGTAAGGATCTGTAGGAATATCACAGGAGCAATCAGGAACAAGAAATA
The DNA here is from genome assembly GCF_949987515.2 of Delphinus delphis. Taxonomy (NCBI): domain Eukaryota; kingdom Metazoa; phylum Chordata; class Mammalia; order Artiodactyla; family Delphinidae; genus Delphinus; species Delphinus delphis. The sequence goes on along the minus strand of NC_082698.1, from coordinate 50,119,608 downwards.
TAGATAGACCCACAGAAGACTAGAGTCAGGACCTGACAGAACATCTGGAGCCAGGGTTATTCTCTGTTTTTCAGGGCTGCCTAGTCTCACCTCTGTGCCCCTTTGTCCTCCACGCCTTCCCTTCGCTTTTGTGCATGTGATTAAGGGCAAATATGGTCACCTCCAGCTTAGTTTCTCACCTTTTCCCAATTCAGATACACAGCAGAGATCGACTAGTATCTCCCAAATCCAGACTCCTGTGAGGGAAAATTCACTGGCTCCGATTGGGTCCAGTCAGCTGTGTCATGTAGTACTGCAGAGTACTGCATCTCTGTGAGGGGGTGGTTTGTTCTCAGAAAAGGGAGTGGTTTACAGGCTGGAAGGACATCCCAAAAGGGGCCTGCCGCAGTGTTCCCCAGAGGGCTTCACTGAGTGCCGCACAGTCCTGGACATAAGTACAGTTTCTCTCCAGTGGGGTCACCTCACTCCTCTGTAGTGTCTGGGATGTTTCTATTTCTCCAGAATTCCGGGTGCTCATCCTCCAAGGGCAGGACCCTGAATATGTGGTTTCAGCTCTGAAATGGGTCACAGATTCCTTGTTGTTTAATCCTTCTCCCTGTATACCAGTGCCATCATCTGTAAAAAGTAGAGATAATGATACCTATGGCTCTTGGGAAATTAAATAATATCATGTATATAAAAGTACCTAGAATAGTGCTTGGCACGTGACATGGTGCTCAAATAATTTTGAGCCACAGTTTCTAGTCTTCTTACTCTGCTCACTGATTTATCTCTTATTCTTACGAATCCTTTTCTTCTTTGTGGTTTCCTTTTCTTAGTGCTTTTTACACCAGCACACCGCCTTCGCCAAGCCCCCGTCTGTGGTTTGCAGAATTCTGCTTCTTGAAAATGAGAATGGCATTTGATGATTTCCAGTCTATCGAAAACTTGCCATTTTACATTTGTTTCTCAAAGATCGCTGACAGAAGCTTGTTGATTCCAGTCGAAAATTCTCTTTGTACCTTGAACTCTAATGTGTCAGCCAAGAGACTTGAAAACACTGAGAGAACGTGGGTGCCTTTACAATCTCCTAATGGATTTGAGGCTTTAATTCTCTCATGGTGGTTTAATCCTATTCCTCCAAGTCCAAATACGATGCTCTTGGAGCAGAGAGAAGCAAATGGAACATAAGGGGATTCACTTTCCTTTTTTCATCCATATTCCACAACTGATCCCAAGTTTACCCCTTCCGTGGACTTTTCCTCTCAGAGTAACTGAGAAAGCCTTATTGAGAGTCTTAGCATTCTGCAAACTGCAGCTCACACTGGTCTGTTTTTCATGTTTCTGTTCATCAACTTTGATCATGTTCCTCCTTCTCTTCTTTTGAGTATGTTCTTTTACAATATGAATTAGTTACTGCTTGGGGCAGACCCAATGCTTTCTAGAGCTAACAGTTTGATTAGTTGACTGAGAAAATGATTAACTTACTCCACATCTAATTCCTGGGAGGGTTTGAGGCAGCTATAGCTGTATTGTACTAATCATTACCCATTGCATTTTAGTTATTTAAAATAGCAGTTGCTTGGGGGCAGGGACTAAGCCTCATCCTTTTTTCTCTGCCTAGAATGGAGCCCGGCATGTAAAGATAACAATAGCTTCCATCTATTGTGCTGTACTCGGTGCCAGGCACTTTATTATCTTATTCAACCATCACAGTAATCATATGGAAAAAAAATGCTGTTACATCTCCTTTTTAACACTTTCTTTATTTTTTATTTTTTTTTGCGGTATGCGGGCCTCTCACTGTTGTGGCCTCTCCCATTGCGGAGCACAGGCTCCGGACGCACAGGCTCAGCGGCCATGGCTCATGGGCCCAGCCGCTCCGCGGCATGTGGGATCTTCCCAGACTGGGTCACGAACCTGTGTCCCCTGCATTGGCAGGCGGACTCTCAACCACTGTGCCACCAGGGAAGCCCCCTACATCTCCGTTTTTATGCATGAGACAACTGTAATGTAGAGAGGTTAGTTCACAGGTCCAAGATCCTTGCTGTGAAGTGGTGGGGCCGAGGTTCAAGTGCCACTGGCCAAACCCCAGGGCCAGACTCTTAGCTGCTACTCTGTTCTGTCTTGCCCGGTGGTGGCCCCCAGGGCAAGAGTTCTCCACCTCTTCTTTTTCACCAGGGTCGTTTACAAATGCAAAATGGAATCGCAGTTTTGAGAATTATCTTCCTTCCCGAAGTATCATGACTTACAATCCTGCCTACGCTTTCTCTTAAATTTCCAAAATCTGCCTTTTAAAATCTAGTACATACCTTGAACTTTACCCCGCTGATTCTTTTTTGCTACCATGAGGTGATATGATAAATTTAAGTTTCTATAGTTTTCACTTCACTGACCATTCCTTCTTAGTGGTCAGAAGAAAGTCTGAGACAGTTGTGATCACTTCCTTTACCTCGGCCACTTCTCTCTCCAGTTCAGTAGCTTTTGAGTACGACAGACTCTTAATATCTGATTGTTCCCAGCTTGAGTTCCTTCCTGTGCAGACATGGTGATAGCATGCGGGCGTATTTCCCATACTGTTTTCATTTCTCTTAATACATTTTGTGTTTTGTTCAACAGATGTCAAAAGCAATAAATATTATTATCTGAGTCAGCTAATTTCTTTGAGTAAACTATGACTGCTGTTATCATTTAAAAGTCATAACTTCTTGGGGCTTCCCTGGTGGTGCAGTGGTTAAGAATCCGCCTGCCAATGCAGGGGACATGGGTTCGAGCCCTGGTCCGGGAAGATCCCACATGCCACGGAGCACCCAAGCCTGTGCGCCACAACTACTGAGTCTGTGCTCTAGAGCCTGTGAGCCACAACTACTGAGCCCATGTGCCACAACTACCGAAGCCCGTGCGCCTAGAGTCCATGCTCCGCAGCAAGAGAAGCCACCGCAATAAGCCCACGCACCACAACGAAGAGCAGCCCCCGCTCGCCACAACTAGAGAAAGCCTGCATGCAGCAATGAATACCCAACGCAGCCAAAAAAAATAAAATTAAAGTCATAACTGCTCTCGTCTATAGGAATTTGTTCCATGAGCTTATTTAGGCATTTCTCTCTTGGTCCTAGACCAATAACCATTGAAAATACTTACCTACCCACCCTGCCCTTGGATTTTTTGGCTGAATTTTTCCCCTGTGGGATGACTGAAAGTAACAATCCCAAATACCTATAAACCAAAGCAATTCAAAGATTAGCAGAGGAATACCTGACACTGGTTCAGAGCTAAGGCTACGTGGATGATCTTCCTCCTGCAAAACGGAGATGGGGACCTACGAGGCGTCTGGCCACTAGATGGCAAATGGTTATCGCAAAGTTTCTCCTTCATTACCTGTTTTCCTAGACATTGATATAGAGAAACAGGATAAAGACCTGTAAACACTGGGGTTTTAAGAAGATTTGTGTTAGAATTTCAGCTTCGTGGGTTTTGGAAAAATCCCCTCAAAGACGGACTGGAGCTACCATGTCTATGCTCTGCGTTCAGCAACAGGTGTGGTGAGGGTACCACAACTGTGTTATGTGAGAAAAGATCTGACCAGTGTTGTGTGTATGTGTGTGTGTGTGTGTACGTGACAGGATTCTCGGCTCACTTTATCTATTTCTCTTCTTCTTCAGCTTAAAATCTTCTCTCTGAGATCAGCTGGTCTCTGGATACAGGCTTGGGGATTATCACCTTGGCTAAGAGTTCACAATTTTGTTATCTTCAATTTTGCTCCAGAAATGCAAATCCAGTTAACTTATACAGTTCCCATGTCCTTCTCTCTTTCCCCAGTCAAACCTTCTCTGGGAAGATAATGAAATTGCCACCGGACTTCTAGACCAACCACCTTCCTATTGTAGACCCTACTGACCCATGGGTCCTTGTTTTCCCTGGTTCTTTTCTTGAAGCTCTGGCTCTGTTTCTGAGGGGAGCTTTGTAAGCATTATGCCTCTCTAGGCGTTTGGCATCTCAATTCCTTCTCTAGATCTTGAGTCCAGCTCATTTTCTCTCCACTCTACTGATGTCAATGTTGAGTTTCAGAGGTCACATAGCTAGTCACTGAAGGAGCTGGGATTTCAGTCCAGGTGGGCCTTACATCAAGGGCAGCTGTCTGCGTGACCCTGTGCAGCTTCCCTACTGGAGGGTCCCAGCATTGCTTTGCAGAGCGCAAGCTGTTGCTGTTTCTCCAGAAAGACAGGTTCTCCCTTTGTGGAGGATTTCTCTGAAGCACGGCTCCCTCTGGGCTGACCTTTATATTCCGCTGTTATGTGAGGGAGGCGTTAAAGAGACTCTTTATTGAGATGCAGGCTTGAGTCCTGCACACTGCCAGGGACAAAGCACATTTCTATTCGGAGTTTTCTGTGAGGTTTTCTTCAGACATGTTTATACCTCGTCTGAAAAGGGAGAACTACTGCGGGGTGGCCTCACCCCGACACCTGCAGGCAGAATACAGCTGCAGGATTCAGAAGGCAGAGAAGATCGAGGTTGTCCCTCAGGGTCCCCTGGTTTACCTACTATATTTGTCCCTAGAGATGAGACATTTATGGAAAGGAGCTGGTTTAAAGAGGATGCCACTGTGAAAATATGAAGAAAAATTGGCTATTTTCAGTTCTGCTGTGCTTTAAAGCTTGGACAATCAGGAGCCACATAGACAATGAACCCAATCTGTTTCCTGCCGCGCTTCCACTGGGACGGACTCTCTGAAGGCCTTGTTGCCTGACCTTCATTAAGAATGTTGCCGTCATCGAGCTGAATCAGGCCCTGACCCTGAGGTGGGATTGCTTTTCAGGGATATATTCTGAGAGGCTCTGGGGCAAACCAGTTGCTTTAGACACGGCCAAGAAGGGGAATATGGTGTTGTCTGGTGATGAAATGAGATTGTAGCTATCAGGGGAAATAGGAAAGGAGGGAATTGCCGAGGAGAGTTGTTAGCATGGTGTCAAGAGCTCTGAATCCACAGCCTGTAAGTGACTAATTGGATCAGCCCTAGGATCAGACCTGCCAAGGTTAAGCTCTGAAGAATGCTTGAGGGCAGACGGTTTTGTTTGGCCGTCCTGGGTAGGCTCACCACAGTTTACGTGTGGGAGGAAGGAGAGGATTCAAAATTTATATCACATACCAAGGGTGCTTTATAATTTAATTGTTATTTTATTTAATTTAAAATGCTTTGAGAATGAGCATTATTATCCTCCTCATTTTATATAATTAAAATACAGATGCTTAGAAATATATATAGTACCTTGGTTGAGGTCACACTGATGGTCAGGGGTGGAACCCAGATCTGACGTTGTGGCCCATGATTTGGAGATGATAGATCCATGCGTATTGTCTTATACATGGCTTTATCAAATGGTGACCCTAAGTACAGGACCTGCTTTGTCACGCACACACATGCACATACACAGCAAATAATGGCCTGGGAGCATCTATAGAGAAGGTGTGAGCGCTAGGACACAGATGGGTTTCTGAGAACAAATTTCCATTTACCCTCATTCCTTTTGTTGATAAGGTTACTGGAGATAACAGGTTGTGAGGAGTGACCTTAATAATTGTTGCCCGGAATAGCAGCTGTGACTGGAGGTCGCTGTTCATGGACTGATCACCAGTAGAATATTGCTTCGACACCCCAGCCTCTGCAGGCGTTTCCACACTTTACTTGGCCCTTGATCCCTTATTGTAACTCTGCTTAGGTTCTCACCTTTTGACTCTATGATGCTCCAACCCCAGATGCATTACTGGATGACTGGCTCTGAGTCACAGTTTGCCCCACACTTATAACTCTTATAGAGCCTCTCAAACTATGGAGTCCCCTCTCCTCTAGTCTCTCCGGATGGCTTGCGTTTCAAGTTCTTACATAAACCTGACAACCGCCTTGGACAGGTGACTAGATGGGGTAGTTTCCTGAGAAGGGAGTAGAGGTAGCCTTGCATCCAAAGCAACGCAGGGTGGTTGTGGCAAAGAGTAGGCAGGCAGAGCTAAGTTTTGTGCACTGAAAGGACAAAGAAGATTTTGATTCAGAGTAAGGCGAATGAGTCAAAACATCCCCGTGCCAGATCCAGAGATGAGGACAAAGAAGGCATCACCTTGGCTGTGTGATAGGGAGGATGTGGCAGAGGTGGAAGGGACAGCAGCTGTTTTGGGTAACTGTCACTGTGTAACAAATCAGCCCTAAATGCAGTGGCTCAGAACAATAGTCGATTTAGCTCAAGAGTCTGCAGCTTGAATGGGGCTTAGGGAGGGAGGCCCATCGCTTTGGAATCACCGTCAGTTGGAGTGGCTCTCCTGGGGCTGGGGTTTCCACTCCCGAGATGGTTCACTCATGTGCCTGGCAAGTTGTTGCTGGCTGTTGGCTGGGAGCTCAGCTGGGCTGAGGTCTGAGGGCCTTGGTTCATTTCTACATAGGCCTCTTAATGGCCTCACCCCCAGACTGCTTGGGTTCCTTCACAGCCTGGTGGCCGGGCTCCCAGCTGCATTGCCATCCCTTCACGCAGCATCACGTTCCCCATGTTCTGTTTCTGGAATCAGTCACAGAGTCCTGTCCACGTTCAAGGAGAGAGAACACAGACCTCAGTTCATGATGGGAGAGGTGTCAACATCAAATTGTAAGAAGAGCAGGTGGGATGGAAGACGTTGTCGTGGCCATTTTTGGAAAATGCAACCTGCCAACGAGGCTGTCAGAGGGAATGCACAGGAGAGGGGAGATTATACAATGTATTCCCAGGCCTTGGTTTCAGAATCTTGAATGGATTGTTACTCCTATGAGGTGATTAGCTAATGCTGGGAAAGCTCAAGAAAAAGATAGTGTGTTCTGTCTTAAGAGTATTGGAACTCTTGGTGATAGAGGTAGCCCAGTTATTGGCTTATTCCTGCCCAGTTACAGCTTTGGTGAAATTAGTGGCATTTGTCTTCATTCTGGTCTGGTCTGAGGGAAGTGGAGGTGTTTTATCATTGGAGAGATGGCAGAGGAAGACCTAAAGGATCTGTTTAGAACATCACCTGTGTGTGCGTATATGGGTGTGTGCGTGTGCGTTTATGTCTTCCAGAAAGTAAGTGGTACCATAGGTCAGCTAGCACATATCTTAGCTAGCTAAGAGATGCTGTCAACTGTTACCCCTTAGGGCCATTTCAACAGGGTGGATGGTTTTTGGAATTGCTCAGTCACTGGGGCTAGAGGCTACGGCCCCAGAGCCCACGAGGCAAAAATGATGAATTGGGCAGAGCTTTACAAGGGTTTACCCATGCTTATGAGCCTGATGAAATGTATCCTGGGCAGAAAGAGGCCTCAGGTAACCTGTTTCCCCTTTGTCTCATTGATCCTCCTCTATGGATCTTCATTGATCCCTATGGATTTAGCAAGCCATAGCTCCAGTAACACAAGGACTGGGTGGATTTTCAACCTTTTAAAATTGTTAACTATATATTTCTGTAAATGTAATTGGGTGTTTGTTTCAAATATAGGAGAAAAAGAATATGGAGAACAATATTGGGTTAGAGAAGCACACAGCCATGAGAATGATAAATGTTGAGCAAACCAGTGATTATACGGTCTGTTTGTGTAAGGAGCTGGTATCTCAGTTACTGTGGCTGAATGGGGAAAATAGGCTTTCAGGGATGTTAAATGTGTCTGTACAGGTGAGGGCTTGCACCTGTTTGGGATAAATATGTGTGTATGCAGGGTAAATTTCACTTTAAATGTGTGATTTTCTTCCTGAGCCTTAACTACCTGAGAGAATGTGATTCTGTGCTTTTTCAAGGCTGCAATATCTCTATCAATGAGCCAACGAAATTAGAAAATTCAAGCATCATCTGAATATAAAATAGTCATGTAAATTATAACTTCCTCAGGATTAGGTGTTAAATTACCGACTTTACATTTTATTTTATTATATTTGTCAGCCAGTCAGACAACAAGTATTTATAGAGAGCTTACCCTGTCTCAGGTGCTGATTTAGATGCTGAGCAGATACTAGAAAAATAATTGAATCTCTGCTTTTAAGGAGCCATAGACTAATTTGGTGAGAAAATAACCATGCAAATAAATATAAATACATATATATGTGCATATATATATGTTATATATGTTATATGTTATATATATACCGTATAAAAAAGATGGTTTGAAGAATTGATAAGTGTTATGAAGAAAATAAAAGTTAGTAATATAATAGAAATTGACTGGGGAAAGGGACAATTTTAAGTTAGGTCATCAAGGAGGGTCTCTCTGAAGGGTGACATTTGATTTGGGTATCAGGGTGATGTTGGCCACGTAAAATGAGTTAGGAAGTATTCCTTTCTCTTCATTTTTTGGAAGAGTTTGAGAAGGATAGGTATTACATCTTTGAATGTTTGGTGGGATTCACCTGTGAAGCCATCTGGTCCTGGCCTTTTGTTTTTTGGGAGCTTTTTGGTTACCGTTTCAAGTACTGTACTAGTGATCAGTCTATTCACATTTTCTGTTTCTTCCTGATTCAGTCTTGGAAGGTTGTATGATTCTAAGAGCTGTCCATTTCTCCTTGGTTGTCCAGCTTGCTTGTTGGTGGATAGCTGTTCATAGTGTTCTCTTATAATCCTTTGTATTTCTGTGGTATCCTTATTTCTCCTCTTTCATTTCTGATTTTATTGGTCAGGGCCTTCTCTCTTTTTTTCTTAATGAGTCTAGTTAACTGTCAATTTTGTTTATCTTTTCAAAGAACCAGCTCTTAGTTTCATTGATCTTTTCTACTGTCTTTCTAGTCTCTTATTTCATTTATTTCTGTTCTGATCTTTATTATTTCCTCTGAAGAGTGACATTTGAGAAGGAAACAGCTATTTGGAGATCTAGCTGAGGAGCATTCCAAGAAGATCTTGATGGGATGAAGTGGGAAGCTGAGAAGGATAGAAAGAAAGCCACTAGCTGGTGAACAATGAGCAAAAGAGTAAGGGGAGGGGAAGGATATTAGACAGGCAGATAGGGTGTAATAACACTGGGCCTTTCTGATGTGGTAGGGGGTTTGGTGTTATTCTAATAGCAATGAAAAGCTGCTTGGGAGTCTTCAGCATGAAGATGGTGCTGTCTGGTTTGCAATTTAGGATGATTACTATGGAGGTATGTGAAGAATGGACGGTGAAAGAGCAAGTTTGAAAGCAGGAGGCTGGGCTTCCCTGGTGGCGCAGTGGTTGAGAGTCCGCCTGCCGATGCAGGGGACACGGGTTCGTGCCCCGGTCTGGGAAGATCCCACATGCCACGGAGCGGCTGAGCCCGTGAGCCGTGGCCGCTGGGCCTGCGCGTCCGGAGCCTGTGCTCCACAACAGGAGAGGCCACAGCGGTGAGAGGCCCGTGTACCGCCAAAAAAAAAGAAAACAACCCCAAACGAACAAACAAACAAAAAGAAAGCAGGAGGCTGCTGCATAGTCCAGATAAGAGGTACTGGTGGCTTAGTCTGTGATGTGGCAACAGCAATGGTGAATAGTGACATGAGGGGGGCACGGCGGTGCTTCAGTGAGGAGAGTAGAGAGTACTGACCCTACCTCCAGGCATAGTGGTACAAAGCCTGTTGGGGGAAGGGTAGCCACCACCGAAAGGGCTGCAGGATATTTGACAGTGCATAGTGGATAAGCAAGAGGTTCCATTAAATCAAGGGAGAAAAAGGAAATCGGGAAAGTCAAAGGTCAAAGCCTTAGGAGAATTTATTGATGATTTTGTATGAGTTCCAGTGGTCACAAAATCTGTCCTCTCTGAGCTGATGTGGTGGCAATTGGGGGTGAACACTGTGGAGTAGTGACCTCCTTACTAAAATACAGGGTGGGTTGGGTATTGAGGCATTCAGGAGAGCAGAACAATGAAAGCTCTGGTTAACTGTACCTTCTATGGTGCATGAAGGATTTCTCTGGGGTAAATTCTGCGTCTACCTAATAGAACACATTCTAGAAGTGTCTTTGCACTAAGGAGAGGAGCGACTGTTAAGACCTGGTCCCTGAGGTTTGTTGTTTTCTTCTACTGGCAGAACAAGTCCCAGGTGAGTCCAGCAGAATAAGACACTGCAGGAGAGGGGTGCTCAGGTTGCAGCTGGGTGCAGCTGGGTGCATCACGGGAAAAGAGAGCTGCGTTTTGTGTCCCTACGAACGGGTATGTTTTAACTTGGCACGTTTTTTGCTCACGAAAATGAAAAAAAAGGAGACTAATACCATCTGATAAAATGATATGGGACAATTTGGGAATGGAAATTAGGCCATATTAATAAAATTTTAATTATATAATTATATTCTTCAGTTGGGTGATTGCCTTACTTGTTCTTAATTTGGGTAGGGGAAATGTTTATGAGCAATTATTGTGAAATTTTATGTACTCTTTGGTGGGCTTTGGGTGAAAGCACAATGGAACTTGAAACTATGGATGCAAAGCTGCAGGCTGTACTGGAACTACAGCTACAGGCTGTACTGGAACTGTACCTGCTACTAGACTCTGATAGAATTTACTGAGAAGTACTAGGCCATTTTGATTCCATAATTGGCTCTCTGTGTGTATATGTGTGTGTTTGCTATATTTGGAAAAGATTCCAGACTTGTGCAGTAGATGACTGGGAACCAATTTAAATAATTTGGGGGAATGCCTGAAGGCAGTGAAATGTGGAAATGCTTCTAGAACTGCAGAGGTAAGCAGGCTGTTTCAGAGTCTTCCTAGAATGCCATGTCAACAGTACCATCTTATTGGAAGGAAAACAATTTTCACTTAAAATTGTAACTGACACCTGTGATTAGTTTCCTGCAAAGAGTAGAGGTAGCTAAATGGATTTTAAGAAATTGTTAGTTTTAGTGCTTTGAATTTCAAAAGATGCTAGAAACCTCCAAGAAAGTGTTAAGAGAATTTTATGGAAGATGTTTGAAGAATAGAAGTTTGATACATAGGATTAAGTAGCAAAAGGATTGATGCATTAATTCATCAAATAGTTACTGCTTATTATAAAATTCTTCTTGTTCTTTTCCATGTGCCAAGCATCTTTCTGGGAGTTGGGGGCAGAGCAGTAATCGAAACAGATAGAAATTTCTACCCCCATGGATCTTGTAGTGTAGTGGAGAGGGCGAGAGAGAGACTGTAAACAAAATAAAGAAGAGGAAATAAAGTGTGTAGATAAGTGCTACGGAGAAAAATAAAGTTGGAAGCGTGGGTAAGGAATTCTAGGGATGGGGAGTCAGTTTTAAATAGGACGGTCAGTGAACGCTTTTCTGAGAAAGAGCATTTCACCAACTTCAGGATGCAAGGGAATAAGTGATGTGTAAGAATGGTCTAGATGGAGGGAATAGAGTTGCAGAAGCTGTGACACTGATCATGTTTTAATAAACTGATTCTAGCTCAAATATCGAGACTACATTGTAGGCCAGCAAGAGTGCAAGCAGAAAGATCTGTTAAGAGGATATTGAAATCGTCCAGGTGAGAAGTGGTAGTCAGTTGTACCAAGGTGGTAGCAATGAATATGGGAGGAGGTGTAAGAGTCTGGGTATATTTTCAAGGAAAGCTAACAGGATTTGCTGACCAATTGGGTATGGGAAGTGAGAGAAGCAGAGGAGTTAAGAATGAGGCTAAGCTTTGGACTTGAATTACTGGAAGGATAGGATTCCCATTAGTGAAGACTCTGGGAAGTTTTGGTGGTGGGGAAGATCAGGGTTTCAGTTTTGTAGTTGCTAGCTGGAGCTGTCTCTTAGGCATCCACATAGTGAGGTCTAGAGGCAATTGGACAGATAGGTCTGGAAATCAAAGAGCGGTCCAGGCTGGGGCTGTAAATGTGGGTGTCATCAGCACAATGATAGTATCTAAATCCATAATATTGGATGAGAACAGTAAAGGAGGTGTGTAGATAAAGAGAGAACGTCAAGTAAAATGAAGACTGAGAACTGACCATTGTTCCTAGCAACATAGAGATCACTGGTGACTTTGACGAGAATGGGGAGCGTGAAAAACCTGATTGTAGTGGCTCCAAAAGACAACTGGAGGAGAGAAATTAGAAGTAGCAAGTAAATACAATTCTTACTTTTATTAGTTTTATTGTAAAGGGCAAGCAGAGAAATAGGGCAGTAGTTGGAAGGGGAAGCAGAGTAAAGGAAGTTATTGGTTTTTTTTAATATGGGAGAAATAACGTCACATTTGTGAATAATCCATTAGCAGGAGAAGAAGTGATGCTGCAAGAAGAGAATTGTTGAGCTCCATTTATGAGTAGGTGGGAAGGGTGGGGATCTAGTATGAAAATAAAGGGGCTGACTCTAGCTAGGAGTTAGAGCAGTTTATTCAGCATACCAGAAGGAAAGATTAAGTATTTGAGCCCTGATTCTTGGAAGTGCATAGATGTGTTGGAGTTTATTCAAGGGGTCTCTGATTACTTCTGTTGGATTTTTGGAAGGAAGGAGAAGAGTGCAGAAAATGTGAAGTTAGCTACATCTGTAGACACTTAGTCTCTATCAATGAGCTTGTGGTCAGACTAGATCTGATCTGAGAGGCTTCAAAAGCAGTGGATAGGGTTGGTAAGACTCCTTCTATGGAGTCTCCTTTGGCACCCACCACTACCTCACCTATTACCACCCAGATCGAATCATTGATGTGGGTCCCTGTGTCCTAGGCACCCATCTGTATGCTCTTCCTTATTTCTGTACTCCAAGGTTCTGGAAGAGTACACAGAAGTATATCCTAGATTAGAGGAGAAGGCTGTTATCTGGAAAGTAACTTATGTGAATAACTGGCTTGTAAAGGTTTAAAGTTTTTGTTTGTTTGTTTGTTTTAGTGGTTGCCCTAGAATTTGTCATACACATTTAGAACTAATCTAAATCCACTTTTCAAATGACACTATACCACTTCACAGGTGGTGTGAGTGAGTACCTTATACAAGATTTCCAAATTCCTCCCTCCTGTCCCTTGTCCCTTCTAACATTGTTGTCATTCATTTCACTTAACCTCAAGTTATAATCTATAAGTTACAATCATCTAATATATTGTTGCTATTATTATTTTGAACAAACTATTATCTGTTAGATCAACTAAGAATAAGAAAAATAAAAGATTTTATTTTACTTTCATTTATTCCTTTTCTAATACTCTTCCTTTTTGTGTGTAGATCTGAGTTTCTTGATCTAATTCATTTTCCTTCTTAAGAATTTCTTTTAACATTTAACAGGTTTACTGGTGACAAATTCCCTCAATTTTTTGTCTGAGAAAGTATTCTCTTCCACTTTTGAAGGATAATTTCACTTCAGGATACAGAATTCTAGCTTGGTGTCTGTTTTTGGTTTGTTTTTTCTTTCAGCGCTGTAAATATTTCACTTCACTCTCTTTTTGTTTGCATGGTTTGTGAGGAGAAATCTGATGTAATTCTTATCCTTGTTGCTCTGTAGGTGAGGGATGTTCCCCCTCTGGCTTCTTTCAGAATTTTTCCTTTGGCTCTGATTTTCTACAGCTTGAATATGCTATACCTAGTTGTAGATTTTTTTTTTTTTGGTATTTACTGTGTTTAGTGTTCTCTGGACACTTGGATCTGTGGTTTGGTTTTTTGTCACTAATTTTGGAAAAATCTCAGCCATTATATGTTCAAATGTTTCTTTTTTTTTTTGCTCTCTTTCTTTTCTTCTGGTATTCCCAATATGCATATGTTACACCTTTTATAATTGTCCCATGATTCTTGGATATTCTCTTCCCTTTTCTAATTCTTTATTTTTTCCCTGCATTTTTCAGTTCGGGAAGTTCCTATTGATGTATCTTCAAGCTCACTGATGCTTTTCTCTTGGCTGTGTCCACTGTACTGATGAGCTCATCCAAAGCATTCTTCATTTTGTGACAGTGTTTTTGGTTTCTAGAACTTCCATTTGATTGTTTCTTAGTTTCCATCTCTCTGCTCATATGTTCATCTCTGTACCCATAAGTTTTGAGTGCTATCAATTTTTCCATTAGAGTCCTTAGTATATTAATCATAGTTATTTTAAATTCCCAGTCTGATAATTCCAAAATATTTGCCATACCTGAGTCTGGTTCTGATGCTTGGTTTGTATCTTCAGACTCTTCTTCCTCCAACTTTAATTTTTTATTTTTGCCTTTTAGCATGTCTTGCATTTTTTTTTGAAAGCTGAACATGATATATTAGATAAAAGGAACTGAGATAAATAGGCCGTTAATATGAGGTTTTATGTTTATCTGGTTAGCAGTTAGGCTGTTTAGTTTTTGCTATAGTTTTAGGTGTCAGAAGCTAAAGTTTCCTCTGGTGTTCTTGTTTGTGTCCACCTGCTGTCTTTGAGTTTCCCTAGAGACTCCTTCTTAAGTAGAGCCTGAGCCTTGTAGTTCTTTTCAGCTGTAATCTCCTATTATATGTTGATGTGGTGGTAAGATATAGGGAGAGGGCACACCTTCCATTTTGTTATGCTCAGGTCTCAGTATGTTGATGAGTCTGTGTCCCTGTGCTGTGACCTTTATAAGTGCTCCTCAGCTCCCTCTTTTTCCCCCCTTAGGTGACACAGGAAGGCTAGAGTGGCTGAAGGTGGGTATTTTCCTTTGTCCTTGTTAACCTCTGGTGAAATAGTTTTCCCGAGGGTCAGTCTCTGTTAATGAGAACAGAAAGCTCTGGGTACATTTCAAAATGGTTACTTTTCCCATCCTCCTTCCTGCAGCATGAGGAGATATTTCTCTGATCTTCACCCTGATAAGCTGATGGAGTTCCTAGAGTTAAAACTCATGAAGATGTTCCCCACCCCACCCCCTAAGGGTAAGCCCCCAGGAGGTTTTATCTTCTTAAGCTAGCCTCCAGAAATTAGTTAACCTTAAAGTGTTCTTACCAGGCTCTAGCTGTGGCTTCTGCTCCTGGTAAGCCCTCATTCACTGTATTTACCTGTCTCTCCAGATTTTGGGCAAGTGATTTGCCTTGTGCCCACCATTCTCTGATGGACCAAAGAAGAGTTGATAATTTTCAGTTTGCTCGCCTTTTTCTTGTGAGGATAGAGTAAGCAGCTTCCAAGTTTTTTTCCATGTTGAAACTGTAAAACGTGGAAACTGGAGTCCAAAGGTTTTTCAGTGGGAAATGATTTAGGCTATGATACTCTTAGCCAAAAGGAAAGCAAAGGAGAGAAGTCAGTAACAATTTTCTGTTAAAAAGAGATAAGGAAGTGAGATAAGTAAAGGGAAATGAGAAGGGGAAATTGTCAGCTTCTGACAATAGTTTATAATTATATTTTGAGACAAGTAAAAATGATCTCTTTCTTTCTCCCCCTTTTCCTCCTTTTCCTATTGTCTCTTCCATCCCTTTACTCTCATCTTCCTCTTTGTCCCCCTCACCCATCTTCTCCTTTTCTTCCTTTATGTTAAGAGTATGAAAGATTTCCTCTGTGGTTGTATGCATTTCTCCCAGGGGGAAGGCAGCTCGTCTCCTTTTCAGGCTGGCTCCATTGGATCGTCAGACAGGTGCAAAATGTTAGGATCACCTTGATGCTCATATTGGATCCTGTCCCAGACCTTTTACATAATGAAACAGGAGCATTCTCCCATGACCTTTACTATACATTCTATTTTTTTTTAGTGGACAACAGGGCAGACCTCGGATGGCTTGGATTGTCTCTCGAGGTCACTACTTGAGCCCTCAAGTGGGGATGATTTAACCACTTGCCAAATGTTGAAGACAACTGTTCCAGGAGGCTGTTGGAAGCTACCAACTACCCCTTCCACCTGCCATGTTAGAGTTTATGGAAGTGCTTCCCATTGGTTTTAATATGCTTTGCTTATACTCTTGTGAGCCATATTAGTCTTCATTAATTTTCACAGGGCTCTTGCTATAGATAGAGTGAACGTGTAAGCTCTTCATTTTGGCCTCCCTGGGAAGTTATTCAGAAGCAACTGTTGTAGCCTGGAGAGTCAGCAGTCCAGGCTTTTGAAATGGCAATCTCAGGACCATCCTTGTGTGGAGGCCAGCACATTGCTGGATGAAAACAAAGCAGAAACAGTCTGTACAATGACCATAGATAGGTGCCTTATCAAGTGGTGATGCTGTTAATACTGCGGCATTCAAATGTCCTTAGAATTTCAGTTACCAGGGAATAACTGTCTTGTGGGGGCTATAAACCTAAAAGGGAATTATTGGGAATTCCCCGGTGGTCCAGTGGTTAGGACTCTGCGCTCTCACTGCTGAGGGCCTGGGTTCAATCTCCGGTCAGGGAACTAAGATCCCACAAGTCTCGCAGTGTGGCAAAAAAAAATTTTATATATATATATATATATATAAAAAGGGGAATTGTTATATAACACTTGGCTCTTCAGGAATCCCAGTATTCTAGTTACAAGGTCGAGACTGACTAGTTTCGCCCAGTCCCAGGCTAGCCTTTTTGCTCAGAGTTTCAAGAAGTCTTTATATATAGTACAAAGCATGCAACAGCTTTTACTAGAGAAGTAGTGAAAAGAGGGCATGACTGATTTTGGGTGGAAGAGAGCAAAGGATATGTCTTGCGGAGGAGGATAAGAAGAAGGGCTGGGTATTGCATCCTTGGCCTGAAATGTGTAAAGGTAAGCAAACAAGGCTCGTGAAGAGGGACAAAACAACACCCATACTGATGACAACTTAGACGTGAGTTGGACTGGAGTCACCTTCAGGGGAGGGTAGCTCAGAAGGAAAAAGGAATGAGTGCATAGTCTAGCTTTTGCTTCTGTTTCTCAGGCTTAATTGCCTTTAAAGGACATTGACTCAGGAGCCGGACTTCTGGGAACTGAAATGCAGTTCTACCGCTTACTAGCTATTTAACCTTGGGCAAGTTACTTAACCACCTCTGTCCTTAGAGATGTTAAGTGATTTAATGATCATTCCATCTCTATAGAGAATTACATGATTTAATAATTATAAAGCTCTGAGAATACTGCCTGGCCTGTTATCATGCTATCAGCACTCTTATGTATATGAATTCCACATTGCGTAAGTGGGGATCGCTCCCTCTGAATGATACTGTAAATATGGGATGCCCATTTGTTGTGCGTAGATGTACAGTTTGGTTCTGTCACTAAGGAGATTTTCAAACGTGCAAAATGTAGAGAAATACTTTATTTGGTTTAAACAATACCTTCTGTAGAACCTCTCATGATTTTTCCATGGACAAGATTAAAAAAATACCAGTTGGAACCAGGATAATAAGGAGACCATATTGACTCTCCACTCCACATGGTGTATATTAACTTATTAAAGTCAACTTGGAGGAGGATTTCCAGGGATATGGTGCGTCCTCTGGCCACAGCTGTCCTGCAGTACATGCTCTTCAGTGACTTTGGTGAAGTTATAAATGGCATGCTCATTGGAGCTTTGGGGGATGCACATCATATATGTTGGCTAAAAAAAATTGGGGTTCGCAAAGGTATTTTCAGCTTAAGCCCTTCTTGCTTGTCTCACTGTACATCCTAACATTCCTCGTCTTTTATTTCTGTGCTGCCTTGCTTGAGTTTTCCAGCACATGCTGTAGATTTCTACCTCTACACCCTTTCCTCATGACATTCCTTCTTTTCACATATTTGGGACATGCCTTTCTTGGATGATCAGCCCTTCCTCTCTAGGGCACTTCCAAGGCCATCGTGCTTTAATCAAGATAGACCCAGAGCTCTGTTGGCAAATCCTGGCTTTGCCTCAAAAAGCGGGATGCAGAAAAACACTTACCCGTTCCTATGGGTTCCGTTTATATGCATTTTTTCACTTCACACTGTGCAAGATGCTGTCGACCTTGTTAAGGAAAGGGATCTTGCCACGCCAGTAGTGACTTGCTTGTATTCTGATTTGGTCACAATACTTTCCTCTACACGGTGTTCTGCTCCAGCAGTGAGGAAGGCACCTGGTTTATTAAATAGACTGAACTAGGCAGGGAGCAACTCTAAAATAGCTTTAGTATTCTCCCACACTGGTTTTAAGTCTGTTCTGTCAACTCTCCCTTCGTCACTGCTAGATCATATTTAGGGAGATCTAGCAGCTTTTCTAATCTCTTTCAGATATCAAAATAGTCTTGTCTTCAGGTTTTACCAAGTTGAGACCTATTTAAATCAAAACTTCCTTCCCAGATGCAGTTTAAAGCTCTCCTCTAGCCCTTTTCACCCTGACTCTCTGCTCATTGACCAGTTTTGTGGTGGGGGGCATGTCTGTTCTTCCACCCTTCACTAGCATTGCTCTACTTCCACCCTTCACTAGCATTGCTCTACTTCCACACTTTCTGACTGCCTCTGGGTCCTCCTGGATTTGGGCTTGGTGGAGGGAGTCATTCATTCATTCAGCAAATATTCACTGTGTTCTTAATTTGTGTTAGGCACTGTTCGGAGTTCTGGGTATGAACAAATGTGGTAACATCCCTGCCTTCATGGAACTTATATTCAAGAAGGGCAAGACAGATATACTAATAACAGTATAGTATATCTGAAAATAATAGGGCTGTGAGGAGAAATAAAGTGGAAAGGGGGAACGGGGGTCCTGGGAATGGAGTTTGCTCTTCTGCATAGAGCCATCCATGAAAGACTTTCTGGTAAAGTGACATTTGAGAAGTGCCTTGAGGCAAACAAGGGAGTGAGCCATGGAGAGATACAGGGAGGGAAATCTAAGCAGAGGAGACCAAGTGCTCAAGGAACCCAAGGAGCCAACTGTGGCTGATGGGATGAGTGAGGTGGAACATAGCAGATGTTGGGGAAGAGAGGCAGTTGGGAGTGGGGCCGTCACGTTAGGCTTCTAGGTCACGGCAGGGTTTTTGGCTTTTATTTCAGTAGGCTGGCAAGCCACTGGAGGTATGTGTGAGGATGAAGGATGTGATCTGGCCTTAACATTACCATCTGGCTTCTGGGTGAATAGACTCTAGAGTCAAGGTCAGGAGTGGGGAGACCGGTTAGGGAGTTTGCAGTATGGTGGTGGCTTAGACTAGGGGGGTGGAGGAGGAATAGTCATATTCTGGATCTTTTGAAGGTAAATCTAACAGGGTTTATTTATAGGTAGTATTTGAGATGAAAAAGAAAGAAGGGACTCCAGATGACCCCACTCGCAACTAGACTGATGGATCTGTTGTTTACCGAAATGGGAAAGGCTGCAGGAGAAACAGGGCTCATCTGGAGGTTGGTGGAAAACAGGTTTGAATTTTGGACTCATTAAGTCTGAAAAGTAGAGTTCAGGGATCTAGGTTGAAGTTTTGAATTTGGGAGTTGTCACTGTAGAAATTATAAAGGAGTAGGAGGGAATCTGGACAGAGCCTGGCACTGTCCACTGCAAAGGCCATCTTCTGGGAAAGGGTAAGGTGCTGCAGGTTTGAGGAGAGAGGTGAAAATATGAAGAAGAGGAGGGAAGTAAAAGGACTCAGGGAAATGTGACTGCGGGATTCCAGCAGCCCTAATGATACCTTGGGGTTAGTGGTCGTGAATTTAAACAAAAACTAGTCAGCCTGGATTTCCTTCAGCCACATTCTACAGCCTGAGTGCAAAAGGTTTTTTTTCCAAAACATAATTTTGTTGTTCTTTGCATACCTCTGCACAAGGACCTCTCATGTACCTCATCCTTTGTGACTGCTGTCAGTCCCTGTGTGGCTGAATACTTCTGGGATCCTTGCATCTTGGTAGGCCACCCCCTTGTTCAGGATCCTTTCAAAGTGACTTTTTTTTTCGCTTCCCACAGCATCCAGTTGCCCCATGGGAATCCTTGCATCCCTTTCCTGCAGATGGTAGAGATGTAGCTGACCCCCTGTTGTCCTCTTTCCTTGCCTGACCATTTCCCACACTTGTCCAGGTGAGAGTTGGCAGTCTATCTCTTTGCAACCCACGCTTTAGGGAGTACATATCAGGTTCTTCCAAGAACTTTTGAGGCAAGACCTTTCAAGCCTTCGTGTTTCTGCAGCACAGTTCCCTAACTAGAGAATAAGATGGTAATTTGTTCTTCTCAAAAATACAGCCTATGATCTCTCTGCATTATTTTTTAAAAACTTTTATTTTAAAATAGTATCACATTTACAGAAAGATCGCTAGAATAAGAATAGTATAATAGATTCACCTATTGTTAACATTTTATCCCATGTGCTTTATCATTTGCATGATCTCACTTTATAGATTGTTAGATAAAGCAATATCTCTCGTTTTCTCTCTCTCCTTAAATAATTCAGTATGTAATTCCTAAGGGTAAGGATATTCTTTTACATAAGCACAACACAGTTCTCAACTTCAGAAATTTATATTGATTATAATACTCCATATTCACACTGAAATAATATTCCACATTCCAATTTAGAAGTTGATCTGATAATATCCTTTAAAGCATTTTCGCCCTGAGTATAGGGTCCAGTCTAGTGTCAGGTAGTATTGCATTTAGCTGTTATGCCTGTTCATTATCCTTTAATCTAGAACATTCCCACATCTATGACATCAAAATTTTTGAAGAACACTTTCTTTCCTTTAAAAAAATAAAACATTTCTCATTTGTGTTTGAATAATATTTCCTTGTGGTTAGATTGAGGTTACATATTCTTTTTAAAAATTCAGATAAAGGTTGCTTACCATAAAAATTATCTTTTAAAGTATACAATTTAATACTTTTTATTATATTCACAGGGCTGTGCAGTCATCATCACTGTATAATTCTAGAATACTTCCATCACCCCCCAAAGAAGCTTTGTATCTATTAGCAGTTACTCCCCATCCCCCACTCCCCGCAAGCCCCTGACAACCATTAACCTACTTTCTGTCTCTATGGATTTGCCTGTTCTGAACATTTCACGTAAATGTTACCATGCAATATATGGCCATTTTTGTCTGACTTCTTTGATTTAGCATAATGTTTTCAAGGTTCATCCTTGTAGTGTATATTGGTACTTTATGGCTAAATGACATACCATTGTAAAGATATACAACATTTATTTATCTATCCATCATTTGATGGGCATTTGAGTTGCTCCCATTTTGTGGTTATTATGAATAATGCTTTTATGAACATTTATTTTTTTGGTAGACATATGTTTTATGTCCTCATTTATTTTGGGTATATATCTAGGAGTGGAATTGCTGGGTCATAAGGTAACTTTAACTTTTTGAGGAACTGTCAAACTGTTTTCTAAAGTGTCTGCACCATTTTACATTACTACTACCAATGAATGAGGGTTCCAATTCCTCCACATCCTTGCCAACACTTGTTATCATCTGTCCTTTCAATTATATCCATTCTGAAGGGTATAAAGTGGCATCTTGTTATGATTTTGACTTGCATTTCTCTAATGATTAATGATGTTGAGTATCTTTTCATGTGCTTATTGGCCACTTGTATATCTTCTTTGGAGCAATGTCTATTGAAATTTTTTTCCCATTTAAAAACTTGGATTATCGGTCTTTTTATTATGAAATTGTGTTCTTTATATATTCTGGATACTAGACTTTTATCACATATATTTTGCAAATGAGCTCTCCCATTATGTGGACTGTCTTTTCACTTCCTTGATAGTGTTATTTTGATGCACAAAAGTTATTAACTTTGATGAAGTCACATTTATCTACTTTTGTTGCTTTTACTGTTGGTGTAGTAACTAAGAAACTATTGCCTATTCCAAGGTCATGAGGATGTACCCCTATGTTTTCTTTAAGGAGTTTTATAGTTTTAACTTTTTTAGGTCTTTGATGTATGTAGAGTTAATTTTTTTATGTGCTATGAGGTAGGGGTTCAATTTCATTCTCTTACATGTGGATACCCACTTGTCTCAGTGCCACTTTTTGCAAAGACCATTCTTTCCCTGTTGAGTTGTCCTGACACATTTACCAAAAGCAATTGACTGTAAATGTATAGGTTTACTAATGGACTTTTAATTCCATTCCACTAACGTATATATCTATCCTTATGCCAGTACCACACATTATTTCTGCAGGTTTGTAATAAGTTTTGAAATTAGGAAATGCAAGTCCCAATTTTTGTCTTTCATTTTCAAGACTGTTTTACTATCCTGGGTCCCTTGCATTTCAATGTGAATTTTAGAATCAGTATGTCAATTTCTGAGAAAAGAAAAAAGGGCACTAGAATTTCGGTAGGAATTATATTGAATCTGTAGATTCATTTGGGGAGTACTGCCATCTTAACAATAATAAGTCTTCCAATCCATGAACAGAAATGCCTTTTCATTTATACAGATCTTGAATTTTTTTGCAAATATGCTTTGTAGATTTTAAATTTCAAGTCTTGCCCCTTTTGATAAATTTATTCTTAAGTATTTTATTAATTTTGATGCTACTATAAATGGGATTGTTTTCATAATTTCATTTTTGAATTGTATATAGAAATACAATTGATTTTTGTATATTGATCATTTATCCTGCCTCTCTGAACTCATTTATTAGCTCAAATAGTTTCTTGTGGATTTCTTAGGACTTCCCATATGCAAGATCGTGCCATATGAAATAGAGATTATTTTACTGCTTATTTTCCAAACTGGATGTGTTTTCTTTCTTTCTCTTGACCAATTGCCCTGCCTAAAACCTCCAATAAATGTTGAATAGAAGTGATGAGAGAAAAATTATTTGTCTTGATCCTGACCTTTAGTAATAAAGCTTTCAGTCTTTCACCTTTATGTATGATGTTGGCTGTGAGTGTTTTTTATATGCCTTTTATCAGGTTAAAGAATTCCCTTCTATTCATAGTTTGTTGAGTATTTTTTTTTTTAAATCATGAAGGGATATTAAGTTTTTTCAAATGCCTTTTTGGTGTCTAAAGAGATGATCTGTGTTTTTTGTCCTTATTCTATTAATATATTAATATGATTCATTACATTGATTTTCATATGTTAACCAATCTTACATTCTTGGGATAAATCCCAGTTCTTCATGGTGTATAATCCTTTTATTGTGCTGTTGGATTCAGTTTGGTAGTGTTTTGTTGAAGATTTTTGCATCTATATTCATTAGGGATATTGGTCCATAACTTTCATTACTTGTGATGTATTTGTCTGGCTTGGCATCAGGGTAATATTGGTCTCTTAGAATAAGATGGAAGGTTTTTCCTCATCAGCTGTTTTATTTTCTGAACAGTGTGTGAAAGATTGATTTTAATTACCCTTCAAATGTTTGGGAAAATTCATCAAGAAAGACATCTGGTCCTGGGCTTTTCTTCATGGGATTTTTTAAAAATTACTAATTCAATTTTTTACTAATTATATGTAGATTGAAAATTTCTGTTTCTTCTTGAATCAGTTTCAGTAGTCTGTGTCTTTCTAGGGATTTGTTCATTTCACCTAGGATACATATTAATTGGCACAATTTTTCAGAGTATTCCTTTTTAATTCTTTTAATTTCTATAGTTAATAGCCCCTCTTTCACTTCTGATTTTAGCAACTTGAATCTTCTCTCTTTTTTTCTTGTTCATTCTAGCTGAAAGTTTGTCGATTTTCTTGATCTTTTCTGGGAACTAACTTTTGGTTTCATTGGCTATCTGTAATGTTTTTTCTATTCTGTTTCATTTATTCGTCTAATCTTTGTGTTTCCTTCATTCTACTTACTTTAGGTTTAGTAAACTTGTTTTTAGGTTTTGATCTTCTTCTTCTGGTTTCTTAAGGTGGAAGTTTAGTTTACTGATTTGATATTTTTCTTGTTTGTAAGTATATGCATTTACAGCTATAAATTTTCCTCTGAGCACTGCTTTTGCTGTATCCCATTAGTTTTTGTATACTGCATTTTCATTTTCATACATCTCAAACAATTTTCTAATTTCCCTTTTGATTTCTCCTATGACCCATTGGTTATTTAGGAGTGTTTTATGAAATTTCTGTGTAGTAGTGAATTTCCCAAATTTCTGTCTGTATTGATTTCTAATTTTATTCGATTGTGTTTGGAGAATATAATTTGTATGATTGAAGTACTTTGTAATTTATTAAGACTTGCTTTGTCACCTAACATATAATCTATCCTTGAGATTGTTATATGTATACTTGAGATGAATGTGTGTTATGCTATTGTTGGATGGAAGGCTCTACAGATGTCTATTGGTGTTTAGTGTTATTTCAAGTCTTAATATATCCTTGCTGATTTTCTGTCTAGTTTTTCTATCCACTATGGAAGGTGGGACAAAATGGACCACAGCAGGTGGTGGGGACTGAGCCTTGAGAATGACTGAGCTGATCCCAATTCCTGTGTCCGAACACAGAAGTGATTAGGTGTCAATGTCTGCAGAGTAGAGTTTCAATTTATAAGTCAGTATTAGGGTTAGCAAATGAAATGGTTAAGGTCAGAGTGGTCAGTGTAGCACAGGTGAAGTTGAAAGTCATAAACTGAGAATGAATGGATATCACTGTGTCAGAGATAAAGAGGGTGGGTGCCCAAGTGGAGATCAAGAAATACAATAAAGTCAAAGTAAAGGATTCTCTCTGGGAGTGTACCCTGAGTCTGGCAAAAATCTTTCCTGATACTTCTTCCTGCAGCTTCTTTTATTTGTGCTCTGTCCTCAAGAGGATTTCCCCACCTCTTTAAAGGTGCCCAGGACTTCTGACAGTCAGTGAGTTCCCTATGTGCCTGTAGGAAGAGGGCACATAGACTATTCAGGGGCCAAGACAGGCTGAGCCCGTAATAGAGACTCAACAGAGGCGCCCTCCTGTTAGTTTGTCCCAGGTTGTGGTGTGTCTTGCATGACAGTTGAATTTCATGTCAATAAATAAATAAATAAATTTATTGCTTGCCTCTGGGCAGTCCTTGAAATTCTACTTGGGAAACAACATGGTCTAATGAAAAGAAATCTTTGGAGCCATAAATCCTGAGCATGCCTAACTCTGACAGTAACTTTAATTTAGGCAAGTTATTAAACCTGTATTGTACCTACACATGTACATATAGTTATACAGACATGTACACCTACACATAGATGCATGTATTGGCACATACGTGGGAGAGTGTAAATGATGTAAGTATTAAATAAGTCACTTTAAAAAATTATTTATTTATATTTTTATTGGGGTATAGTTGATTTACAATGTTGTGTTAGTTTCAAGTGTACAGCAAACTATACATATACATATATCCACTCTTTTTTTTTTACATTCTTTCCTATATAGGCCATTACAGAGTATTGAGTAGATTTCCCTGTGCTCTACAGTAGGTCCTTATTAGTTATCTATTTTATATATAGTACTGTATATATGTCAATCCCTATCTTCCAATTTATCCCTCCCTCCCTTCCCCGCCGGGAACCATAAGTTTATTTTCTACATCTGTAACTCTATTTCTGTTTTGTAGATAAGTTCATTTGTAGCCTTTTTTTACATTCCACATATAAGCTATATCATATAATATTTGTCTTCCTCTGTCTGACTTAACATATAAATAAGTCACTTTTAAAGCACTAGTGCCATGTCTGGTGATCAAAGGAACGGAAGTTCTTAGCATCTTCTCCCTCTTCCCCTTCCTTTGTGCCTGATGTGTGTGTGTGTGTGTGTGTGTGTGTGTGTGTGTGTGTGTGAAAAAGTAAAAGAGGAGATAGAGAGAGAGAAGAAAGAGTATCTCACTCAATTGGAAAAGCAAGCTGAAACACATCTGTTGTGCAGAGAGACATCCTGGCTTTAGACGAGTCAACCAATGACTTCAGCTGTTTTGTTCCTGAAATTGACCTTTTCTTTTAGCTAAATGAACTGGATGGAGCAGAAGTTTTGATGAGGTGGAAGAATAGGTAGAAGAGTATTATTGCTGGCAAGGGATCATTTTACATTGTAAAATAGATGTGCATGTTCCTAGCCTCTCCTGGGCAGGACTAAGTGAGGACAGAGGCGGATCCTGGACACACCCCAGGCTGCAAGTGAACATTTCAGCACCTATCCTTCCTTTTGCCCTCTCTGTGTTCTCCATCCTCATAGAAACAGTGGTTGTGCTGCTGCACCTGGATTTTGTTACCGTGGTTACAGATGCAGTCCCTGGTGGAGGAGGGGGAGGAAGCTGTCTTTTTTTTTAAGGGCAGATTGCACTGACATTTAAATTGGAGGCATCGCAGTGGAATACAGCGGCCAAGGCACAGGAGAGCATTGCTTCCCTTTTGCAACTGGGATGTTTGGAAGACCCCTGTCCCCTCCTCTTTCTCAGTGTTTGTGTATATGGGGATGTGGTCTCATTCCTTAGCCTGTAACATGCTCAGAAGACTGAGATTCTGGTTGGGAACAGGGAGAGATCTTTTTTTTTTTCAGTGAGATTTTTGAGGCGTCAGGGCTGAACTAGGGGTTTCTCAACAGATGCTACAAATGATATCAAAACAAAGGGGGAGAAATAGTCAGATGTGAACAGGAAGATAAATCCATGAAGCCTAAAGGAGATTGGAAGGGTAGCCAAATTGAAAGATGTCATGCAGAGAGGAGTCAGCAGTGTGAGGGTGAGGATGATAGGAGCAGCATGTGGTGAGGGGACCAGTACTTGCCTTGGGTAGGTACTCGTGTTTGCAGTCAGCTCCTGGGGAACGGTGCCTGTGTGGGTTGGTGGAATTTACCAGGTGGATCTAGTGCAAGGAGGCCCATGTCATCTGAAAAGTGGGAGAGCCAAGCAGGACGCTGAGCCAAGGCCTCTTCCCCATCCTTATGAAAGATGATAAATTAATTAGGATAAATTAGTTGCAAATGTTTTCTTCTAAGGAGTAGTAACAGGCTCGAAGTCTACAAACCATCTCATTACCCACAGAAGTGAACTTGCCACTGGAACTTCTAGTCTCCCTTGTTGGTTGGTCAATTGGTCAGTTGTCAACAGATGCCAATTGAGTTCCTACTCTGCTGGGCTCAAGGTGCCTAAAGGCTAAAGTGCTGCTCTTGTTTTCAACCCCAGCATCCTACATTAACTCAGTATCCACACTCAGAAGGTCAAGCATACTCCCCACTGAGGACAGGAATTGGGTTACAGGATATTGGTGAATGATAAACCCAGAGTCCTGAAAAAGTCTCTGATTGGCCACTGGTGTAACCTCTGCCTTCAAGCAGGCAGATATTTGAGGGCTCCTTGGGGTCCGTGTGGCGGTTGTCAGCTCAGTCAGCCAAGAGTCCAGGGCAGTGCGGATGGAAGGCCTGCTTGGCGCACTTTTAACTTGATTTTCTGGCACTGGTCAAGGTAAGTGGAAGCACTTACTGATATAAATACTTCAAGAGATGAGCTTAAGCCTTCTACGTTCCCATTGGTCAGTCCAGAGAGAATGTGTACATAGACAGGTGTGTATGCACAAAGCTATATGGACTTTTATCTGTACAGACGTAGACTATATGCTTGTGTTTTTGCCTCTGTGTAGACATCTAAGTGGGTACTTTCATGTGTCCTTGTGAGCAAATATGTGTGTGTATGTATGTGTGTGCACATATATGAGTAAAGGACCTCTTGGTGTAGGCATCTGGAAATCAGAGAGCTCTGGATTTTTCCTTTTATTAGCTGTGTGATTTTGAGCAAGCAATGTTAGATCTTTCAGCTACAGTTTTCTCATCTGCAAATGGAAATAATCCTATTTCATAGGGATCTTTGTGAAGATTATATGCCATAATTAATATGAAGCATCTGGTATACTGTCTGGCATAGAAAAGGCAATTAACAAATAATTCAGCTCCTGTTACTTTATATACCTCTCTTTCTCCCTGCCATGAGAAGGCATGCCGCAAATTTTGTCATTATTCTCAATTGATGAAGGAGCAAACGGCTTTCAAAGCAGGCATATCAATAGCTTGAACGGTAAGCAATTTATAGAATTTGTAAAAGCACATTCACATCTGGTTCTCCTAATATCCATTAACTACAGTAAAGCAGTCAAAATTTTCTTGGTTGGTGATATGCAGAGGAAAGAATGAGAAAGCACAGTCAGAGGAGCTGTTATCATGGAGCAACCCTTGTTCCATGGCTCTCAGCATTCAGCCTGACCAGAGGAAGGTGGGACTGCTCTGTGCACAGTGACAGTTAAGTGCAGGGGAAGGTGACCTCTCTGTCTCCCTTCTTTGTGTTTGGCCGTGACTGGCCCATTGGCCACAAGTCTTGGAATGGCACCCTAAATTGGAGTTGTGTACATCAAAATTCCCATCCCCTCTAGACTGAATCAATTCCCAGCCTGTTGTTTCATGCCAGGCAGAGCAGGGGTCCTGCAGCAGGTGTGAGAGGCCCTCAGGGAGCCTCCCATCTTGGTCTAGAAGTAAGCTCAAGGCCCCTCCTGACAGCCCCTAGGTTGGTGAGCAATGGCTCAGCCCAGGCAGGAACCACTGGCTGGTTCCTTCTGGGAGGCAGTGCACACTGTTCCTGCAAGGCCAGAGTTCCATGTTTGAGACACACAGCCCAGCTGTGACAGAATTCATGTGTGTGCATGGTGCTCACGTCTTCAGCAACACTGAGCAGGCATCACACTGGGTCTGTAGCCATTCGGTTCCTGTACAGTCATTGTTTTGTTGAACCCAAGTGGACAGGGCTAAGCAGAAAAGCTGTAGCATAAACTGCAAAGAGCAGGATTTAGGATGAATGTAGGGAATAACTTGTCCCTCAGGCTGAGTCAACGCCAGAACAGCCATTCTGGAGTGTTGGTTCATTTCTCTTTATGGCATTTCCTTTAACAATGTGTCTGGGCCGGTGTTAAGGTGGGCAAGGGTAGGGGCTGAGGGGAGGAGGTAATGGCCCTGAACACCAAAGTGTTCAGCTATTTACTACAGTGGAACCAAACTAATTCTTTATTTGTCTCTGTCCTCACATGGCTACACTGATTAGTAGAAGCAAGAAACCAAAGGTCTTTATTAATTTCCACTTCATTCCCCAAACAACCTTATGAAGCAGGCAGTAAGCAGCCTCTGACCCTATCTCATCCCTGATCTGGACAGTGGGCTCAGACCCAGAAAACCATGGAGAATAAGAGTGGGGGAAAGGGAGAATTTTCAAAGGGAAATCAAGGCTCTGATATCAAAAGGGAAGGGACTTAATGCTTAGCAGACAAAACAGCAGATGTCCAGTCTAATGACTCTATCCAGACCTCACGAATTTGTCTTCTCCTGAAACATTTGGGGTCATTTGGGCGCTAGAGTTAATGCTCAAGTCTTTGTTTTCTGTTTTCTCTTGTTTCCTTTATTTAAGCTTTCCTTTCCTCCCAGACTGGAAACTGCAGAAGGGCTATGCCTCATCTGGAAAAATGCAGTGTATTCAGAATGAACTATGTTTAAAACCAAATGTAGGTTTCCAAATGATCCTTCCAAATACTCCTGTTGCATCATCATCACCATCATCACCATCATCATTGTCATCCTCATCACCTTCATCACCATCATCATCATCATCACCATCACTACCACGAACATCACCATCATCAAACACCTATTTTTTGAACACTTAACATGTGCCAGGCCCAGAGTAAATGCCTTCAATAATATTCATGATGAAAAAAAAATAATCCCGTGAGGAAAGCGTCTTTATTTTCTCTTTTTACAAATAAGAAAAATGAGGCTGAGGTCACAGTAAGTAGAGCCAAGACTTGATTTATATCTGCCTGACTCTAAATTCCATGTGTTTACCTGCTTTGATAGGCTATACTGCATCCCCCCAAGCATTTTTAATAGTAGCAATTTATCAAATATTGAATATTGACTCTTTTTTGTTCTAGAGCACTGTTTCTCAACATATGGTCCAAGGAGTACCTATATAAAAATCTCTTGGGATTAATTGTTAAAAATTCAGATTCCTGAGCCGTATCCAGAAATATTTTTATTGAAATATAATTGACATATAACATTATATTACTTTCAGGTGTATGACACTTTTTTTATTGATATGTGAGAGATTCCACATATAAGTGAGGACATATGATATTTGTCTTTTTCTGTCTAACTTATTTCACTTAGCGTAATGCCCTCAAGTTTTGTTCATATTGTTGCAAATGGCAGTATTTCCTTTTTTTTAATAACTGAACAATATTCCATTGTACCTACATCACATTTTCTTTATGCATTCGTCCATCCATGGACACCTAGGTTGTCTTCATATCTTGGTTATTGTAAATAATGTTACAGTGAACATGGGTGAAGATATCTCTTCAACATAGTATTTTCATTTCCTTTAGATAAATACCTAGAAATGGAATTGCTGGATTATATGGTAGTTCTATTTAAAAATTTTTGAGGAACCTCCATATTATTTTCCACAGTGGCTTCACCAATTTACATTCCCACAACAGTGCACAAGGTTTCCCTTTTCTCCACATCCTTGCCGACACTCATTATTTCTTGTCTTTCTGATACCTGATGATAGCTATTCTAATTGGTGTAAGGTGATACCTCATTGTGGTTTTGATTTGCATTTTGCATTTTCTGATGATTAATAATGTTGAGCAGCTGTTCATGTACCTGTTGGCCATCTGTATGTCTTCTTCGGAAAAATGTCTATTCAGATATTCTGCCCATTTTAAAATTGGGTTATTTGGGTTTTTTTGCTGTTGAGTTGTCTGAGTTTTTAAAATGCATTTTGGATATTAACCCCTTATCAGATATATGATTTACAAATATTTTCTCCCATTCATAGATTGCCTTTTCATTTTTTTTGAGATTGTAAACTTGTTGATTTTATTTTTAATTTTTATTTTATACTGCAGCATGGTTGATTAACAATGTTGTGCTAGTTTCAGGTGTACAGCAAAGCGATTCAGTTAGATTGCCTTTTCATTTGGTTGATGGCTTCTGCTGCGTAGAAACTTTTTAGTTTGATGTCCTCTCACTTGTTTATTTTTGTTTTTTTCACCCAGAAATATTGAATCAGAATCTTTGGAGGTGGGGTTCAGTGATGATACATCTTTCACATGATTCTTGCTAAAGTTTGAGAACTATTGTTTAGAGAATAGGAGAGTGTCCCATCTTAATGGTTGTCCTCAACCCTTCAGTCAGTTCCTCATAATCATACTCACAATAGCCATAATTTTTATAGCTACAGGGCATGCTGTGAAATCAAAGCGGGGGGGGCCATTAGGGAAGGGGGAAGCCAGGAACAGGCATGGCCAGAGTCAGTAAAATCAATCTGACGTACAGGTCAAACTTGTGTCTATAGGGTGTGAGTAACTCTAGCTTCATTTAGGAAAGCCCTAATTTGACTCAGTGATTGCCATGGCTGGCTCATTCCCATCCTTCAGTTTAGATGTGATTTCTTCTACTCTAGCTCACCATTCTAATTATTTCTTCCATTGTGTTTATTAAAACCTATAATCTTATTATCTTCAATTATTTATTTGATCATTTGTCAATTTTCTACTTATCTAATTAGAATGTAACTTTCAAGAGGGTAGCAGCTTTGACTTTCCTGCAGAAAAGTCATCATGGAATCCACAGAGCCTAGTATATGCTTGACATCTTGTAGATATTCACAACTGTCTGCTGAAAGAATGCATCAGTGATGTAGTGGGAGAGGCATGGTGGTAGCAACCTCCTGGTGGTGACCTAAAGACTGACAGCAGACAGTGTTGTAGAGTGGGGTGCTTCATATTGTTTGAAGTAGAATCTCAGCAACCTTGTGAGAGTATTAGAACAACCAAGAATAACCAAGTGGGTGAGATTCAGGGCAGGGCTCTAATCCAAACAGAAGTCTTAACTAAGTCAGAGGCCAGGCTGAGGAAATATAATAGGGATTATGGAAAAAATAAACCTGACTGATCTGTAGCATGCCAGACCCTGGATTTAGGTCAGATTTCCTTGTGTCTATGACTGGGGTAGGTTGTGCCTACATATTCTATTTGGCTGGGCCAGGACCCAAGTAAGGAATGGGTAGAGTGGA
Source organism: Delphinus delphis (assembly GCF_949987515.2). Taxonomy (NCBI): domain Eukaryota; kingdom Metazoa; phylum Chordata; class Mammalia; order Artiodactyla; family Delphinidae; genus Delphinus; species Delphinus delphis. The sequence continues at coordinate 50,087,921 of NC_082698.1, read as the reverse complement.
GCCTGAAGAATATAGTTGTCCTGGTTTGACCGGGAAGATGACTCTCCCAACCTTTAAGCCTTCTCAGTCATCCTTCTCCCTGGGAGTGGAATCACAGAAAATGGGAAATAGATCATTTAGCCCTGAATAACTAAAAATCTACTTTGTGTCATGGGTAGTAAATGTAGCAACAGAGGGCCTAAGAAGGCCAATGATTTCTAAGAAACTTAAGATAAATTCATGGTTGCTATCCCTGATAGATGTGAAGTAGGGTTATTTAGGAGTATTCCTGGCATAACTACCCCATGATGATTGGGAAATAGCCTTTTTTGCCCCCTCATGGACTGTGTCCAGAGTTATTTGGGGGTCTGGTGACTGATACTGAGGCATTTCTGTGGGCATTAGTAATACTCTTTTACTTTTGGTGAGAGGCATTCTCTCTCCTTCTTTGGAGCTTTTTTCCGTGGCCCCTGCTGTCAATGAAGATTCATGGAGCAGGTGGTATAAAATAATTTATTTGGCCCAGGTACTGAAACATTCTCCATAAGTGCTGAAATACCGCATCAGGTGTTCTAATGTCTTCTTATCTCAGCCACAGAATTTTGAAAGGTTTTAATCCTGCCTCTAATTTCTAACTCTTGTCTGCTTCTAAAAATGTATTGATGGAGAATTCAGTATAGAATGAATACATGCTCATTAAAATATTTGGAAAATATAGTAAACAGAGTGGCAAAAATAAGCATCTGTAATTCTACCACCCCAAAACAGCTGCTGCTAATACCTTGGCTTATTACCATCCTGCATTTTTATTATGAATAGCTGTTAAATTTTTTGGGTTGCTTTACATGATGGTAATCATACTGTATACACAATTTTGTATCCCTAAGTATAAAATTATAGTGATAGCATAGCAGAGGGTTTTTTTTTTCCTATGTTATTATAGCACTTCATAAATACCAATTGTATATACCACAGCTGATTTAATCATTTCCTGACTATTGGACATTTAGGTTGTTGGCAATTTTTGAGTAATACTGATATGAACATCTTTGTAAATAAAACATTTTCCACATTGGGGAATTTTTTACTTTGTGTAGATTTTGTGGAAATGGAGCTACTGTGTTCATATTTGTGAATCACCCTTGCCAGTAGCTAGTAAGGTAACTTTGTGCAAATTAGAAAGAGGCACCCTTTCCTCCAGACAGTTGACTGCTATTTGTGGGAATATTGTCTCAATAATTAAGCTGCAGTTCTTGCAGTGAATAGTGCCCCTTGGGGTTGTGCAAAATATAATTTGCACAGTCAAAAGTGGCAGACGTGTAAATATTTCTAAGATTCCAAATTCCTTTCCACAATTTTTATAGTAATTTATCCTCCCAATAGTCATATAGGAGTGTGACATTTTACCTCACCTTAGTCAGTATGGGGAATTATTTTAAATACTCTAATTTGATGGGGGGAAAATTCTACTTTATTTATTTATATTTTTTAGATTACCTGTGAGTTTTAAAATGTTACTTTGTTTCCGTTTTCGCTAAAGAATAAAAAACTCTACTGTTACCAGAGATAGATTTTTTACTCTTTTTCAACAAAGAAATGTTAAGCAGAAGTTGATAACTGAGCCCAAATATGGTTCCCTAACCGAACAGAAGGTGTTTTGTGGCACATCCCCAAGACTTATGCTTTCAGTCTCTGTGGCTGGAAAAACATGTAATTGGGTCTTTGTGCTTCCAGCCTTCCCTTCTGAGAAGGTTTCCTCCTGCTCTTCTGTTCACTTCTGGGCTTATCCATGAAACACTGGGCATGTCCTCTAAGAGGTCCAGAACACAAGGGTCTCAGCATGATCTGGTCTGATGGAAGCTTCTCCCCTTGTTCGGCTGCTTACCAGAGACTTTGAACGATTGTGGAGGCACACAAAAGTGAATTCTGTGCTAAAAACTCTTACCCCTGAGCTCTGAACCATCTGCTGAGACTTCCTGTCTAGGGCTGTATATTAGTCAGGGATCTCCAGAGAAAGAAAACCAACAAGAGACAAAATAGGAATTGGCTCTTGCAATTATGGAGACCAAGAAGTCCCAGGGTTTACCATTTGCAAACTAGAGGACCAGGGAAGACTCCGGTATAATTCAGTCCAGGTGTGAAGCCTTGAGAACCAGGGGCACTGATGTCTGAGAGCAGGAGAAGATGGATGTCCCAGCTCAAGCAAAGAGAGCAAACTCGCCCTTTCTCCACTCTTTTGTTCTATGCAAGCCCTCAACAATTTGGATGATACCAAATGCCACCCACATTGGTGAGGGTGATCTTTATTTAATGTATGGATTTAAGTGCCAATCTCTTCCAGAAGCACCCTCACAGACACACCCAGAGATAATGTGTTACGAGATATCTGGTCTCCCTTAGCCCAATCAAGTTGGCACATAAAATTAACCATCGCAGGCCCAGAAAGCCATGGTCTGCCTGTGAAGCTTTACTGAAGCGTTGGTGCCATAACAAAGCAGGGTGGCCATGCCTCCCTCTTTATACTGTGAGATCTTCTCAGCTAGAGCCCATGCTTATAATTTATTCACCCAGTTTATTCTCTGTGTCCCAGGAACTGCTTTAGGTGCTGTATACAGTGGCCAACAAGAATAGACAAGCTCCTGCCATTGTGGAGTTTGTAGGAGTTGGCAAGGCACAAAACGAGCAGGTAATCAAGTAGATGAAAGAGTAAATGGATAAAATCTAAAAGGTGATGTGCTCCTGAGTTACTGAGGGTGGGAAGTGGAGGATCTTTAGAGTGGGTGGTCAAGGGTGGCTTTTTTGAGGCAGTGACACTTGGGCTGACACCTGACTGACCTTACTGACTAGGTATATGACAGAGAAAGGAACTAACATCTATTATGACATTACCAGGATCTTTGGGGATGTAATTTCATTTAACTCACATTATAATTGGTAAGGGGTTACCTGATACAGAGATTGTCACTTGCCTGAGATCTTGTAGCTCGTAAGGGTCAAAACCAAATTTGTGGCCATCTGGGTGCAGGTCCAAAGCATGTGCCCTTTCCACAAAACCACATCACACATGAAAGGGAACTAACTAATAGGCCAGGGGCTGAGCAGTTGCAGTGTCTGGTAGTTTGGGAACTGGTGAGGGAGGGCAAAACCAAGAATAAGAATTAGTTCCTCCCTTTTTCTTTTCTGAAGCTGTCCATGATTAAAATTGGAGTGCCTCTTGGTGGGAAAGGCTGGCACAGTGGATAGAGAAACATAATTTATTTGTTAAGGAACTGTGACCTATGACCCCCTCAACCTCCAGAGGTAGTCATCCTTTACTGAGGAGAGATACGTGACATATTTCTTTTTATCATCTTGGCCATCAATAAATAGAAGCATCTGTACTAGGTGAAGACTCAAGTTGGAGCAAGGCTGGACCCCCATAAAGCTCATTTCAACATGTTCTGGCAATATTGTGACCTCTGGAAGATCTTTTGGCTGTAGGCTGATTCCAGGGTTCTCTTGGGTTGGAAGCATGTGATTCTGGAAGAAATAACCATCTCAGAGACTATTAAGCTGTCGAGCCCTCATCTCTTTGCTAAGTGCTCTGTATCTTTATGGATATTTTCGAACACCAAATGTGGGAAGGAAAGCAGTAGGACCCTTTGACTGGACAAGTTCTGTGACCAGCATATAAGATGGGCATCACTGAGGTTTACTGTGCCCAGGCCCAGCAGGGTCCAGTGGAAACTTTGACAGCTTAATTGTGTTCTTATTCAGCCACCCACAACTAATGCATCTTCCTAGCAAAGCAGGTGTCTTCCGTAAGGAGAACAGGGCAGATTGCTGTCACAAGAGTCTGCCAAAGTCTGCTCTAAATTGTCCCTGGACCAGTGATAATAAACCAGATTGCTACAAATAGACACCAGTTTGTAGAAATGTGAGCTGGCCAAGGGATGCTTTTGACTTGGGGAGTAGAATCAAATGTATGATCAATATCAGATTTGCAGGGAAGGGAAGGAACTTAAGGTTATCTTGTGGCACAGCAGTGGAGTCGACCCCAAAAGATACTGATTTTGCTCCATTCTTTGAATTACCAAGAGTTCGTCTCTGGTCTCTCCAAATCACAGTTTGTATCTTTGGCCATGTGCTCCAATGGACTGGACAGGTTTGCAGTCTTGGGGGTCCTGGGCTTTTTGAGAGACTAAACTTTTGTGTCTTGTGATGAGTAAGACTGAAGCCCGGGAGACAGTGAGAAATTGTGATGCTGTTGCCATCTAGGGTGTGAAGTGGAGACTGAAACTAAAAGTCCCCTTGGAAGGAATGACTGGGATTGGGCCGGCATGATTTGGTCTCACTCTGTTTAGTTCAATGTTTACTGAGTACTCAGACCCTGTTCTGAGCAGTGGAGCTGGAAAACAGTAAAATCCTACCCCAGCTTTCCAGATGTTAAGAGTTTAGTAAGCCAGATATGGAGGGACATTCTACCTTGGTGGCAGATAATAAACCAGTAACGCATAAGCCCTTTCTTGGAATAAGTCCCGTGATGGGACCTTTCAAGGGTCAGGAAGAGGAGGGAGGAGAAAATAAATGTCCTCTCTTCTTTTTCTTCCTTTTCTCCTTTAGTTCCCTCCCTCCCTTCCTTCCTTCCTCCCTCTCTCCCTCCCTCCCTTCCTTCCTTCCTTTCTTTCAACAAAGGCTATTGTTTCATTTAAAATGTCTTTATTTTGTTAAATTTAGAAAATTGAAAGAGAAGAGGAGAAAAATGATATCTGTAATTTTACTATCCAAAGACAAGCCATAATAACATGTGAGCCAATTTTCTTTCAGTGCTTTACTATGCCTAGATACTTTCTCATAACTATGATATTTTAACATACATTTTATTTCACATTATGTGTTATTACTAACTCTTTATATACAACTTAAATGGCCACATAATATTCCAACAGATGGGAATAATGTAAATTACTTAGCAACTCCCCTATTGTTGGACATTTAGATTTTTTTCAATATTCATTTTTAAAAATAAGTATAATAATCATCTCTGCAAATGAATACTTTTCTGTATTTAAAAATATTTCCTGAGGATGCAGCGCTTGAAGTACAATTACTAGGTCAAAGTATATAAATATACTGAGTACTCTCGATATAACAAAAGGTGTGGTGTGCTTGTGTGTGCACGCGTGGGTGTGTGCACGTGTGTATAACCAAATTGTTTCCTGAGTCATATCAGTCTACACACACAAATCCATTTTCCTAAATTTTGCATACTATATTAAATAACCACCACCACAACAATGAGCTTGGCTAATTATATGAAATCTGATTTTTCTGTTGGCAAATAAGTGAAATATTTTTCAACTACATCCTGAGGCTAAAATACACCTGATTGCCAAATGTGTTCATGAGTCATCAGCTAGGAGCAGCCTTGTCTGGTGGAGAACTGTTGCTGAAGCCAAAAACTCCTGCTGATATCGTAGGGACCCTGGCCTGTCACTGCCACATGTTCAGGATCTGCTTATCAGAAGCAGAGCATAGAGTCCTAAAGTCAGACTCAGGGTGGACAGACATCATCTATATTAATTCTTGACCTGGAAGAACTTACGTGTGATACCAGTTTAAAGAAAACAGAAATTACTCCGAGTTCCATACTAAGCTAATCACATCACTATAAAGCTTATAAATAAGAAGCCAAAGTAGCAACTTTGAGGACTTTAAGTTCTGGGACCCTAAGGAGATCCATCCAAAAAAGGATAAATAAAAAATACTTATATTTATATCTATATAAATTATATGTTAAATATTTAATTGCATTATAATTACAGATGTACATTATATATATATATATTTTTCTTTTTCTTATTTCCCTAAGCACATAACTTAAGGCTTCCCATTTTTCTTTTTTTTTTTTTTAACATCTTTATTGGAGTATAATTGCTTTACAGTGTTGTGTTAGTTTCTGCTGTATAACAAAGTGAAACAGCTATACGTATACATATATCCCCAAATCTCCCTCTTACGTCTCCCTCCCACCCTCTGTATCCCACCCCTCTAGGTGGTCAAAAAGCACCGAGCTGATCTCCCTGTGCTATGCAGCTGCTTCCCACTAGCTATCTATTGTACATTTGGTAGTGTATATATGTCAGGGCTACTCTCTCACTTCGTCCCAGCTTACACTTCGCCCCCCGCCGTGTCCTCAAGTCCATTCTCTACGTCTGTGTCTTTATTGCTGTCCTGCCGCTTGGTTCATCAGAGTATTTTTTTGTTAGATTCCAAATATATGTGTTAGCATATGGTATTTGTTTTTCTCTTTCTGACTTACTTCATTCTGTATAACAGACTCTAGGTCCATCCACATCTCTACAAATAACTTGATTTTGTTTCTTTTTATGGCTGAGTAATATTCCATTGTATATATTGTGCCACATCTTCTTTATCCATTCATCTGTTGATGGACACTTAGGTTGCTTCCATGTCCTGGCTATTGGAAATAGTGCTGCAGTGAACATTGTGGTCATGTCTCTTTTTTAAATTATGGTTTTCTCAGGGTATATGACCAGTAGTGGATTGCTGGGTCATATGGTAGTTCCATGTTTAGTTTTTTAAGGAACATCCATACTGTTCTCCACAGTGGCTGTATCAATTTACATTCCCACCAACAGTGCAGGAGGGTTCCCTTTTCTCCACACCCTCTCCAGCATTTATTGTTTGTAGATTTTTTGATGATGGCCATTCTGACCAGTATGAGGTGATACCTCATTGTGGTTTTGATTTGCATTTCTCTAATGATTAGTGATGTTGAGCATCCTTTCATGTGTTTGTTGGCAATCTGTATAACTTCTTTGGAGAAATGTCTGTTTAGGTCTTCTGCCCATTTTTGGATTTGGTGGTTTGTTTGTTTGATATTGAGCTGCATGAGCTGCTTGTATGTTTTGGAGATTAATCCTTTGTCAGCTGCTTTGTTTGCAAATATTTTTTTCCATTCTCAGGGTTGTCTTTTCATCTTGTTTATGGTTTCCTTTGCTGTTCTTTTCAGTTTCATTAGGTCCCATGTGTTTATTTGTGTTTATATTTCCATTTCTCTAGGAGGTGGGTCAAAAAGGATCTTGCTGTGATTTATGTCACCTATTATGTCTGCCTATTTTTTCCTCTGAGAGTTTTATAGTGTCTGGCCTTACATTTAGGACTTTAATCCAATTTGACTTTATTTTTGTGTATGGTGTTAGGAAGTCATTCTTTTACATGTAGCTGTCCAGTTTCTTCAGCACCACTTATTGAAGAGGCTGTCTTTTCTTCATTGTATATTCTTGCCTCCTTTATCAAAGATAAGGTGACCATATGTGCGTGGGTTTATCTCTGGGCTTTCTATCCTGTTCCATTGATCTATATATCTGTTTTTATGCCAGTACCATACTGTCTTGATTACTGTACGTTTGTAGTATAGTCTGAAGTCTGGGAGCCTGATTCCTCCAGCTCCGTTTTTCTTTCTCAAGATTGCTTTGGCTATTTGGGGTCTTTTGTGTTTCCATACATATTGTAAATTTTTTTGTTCTAGTTCTGTGAAACATGCCCTTGGTAGTTTGGTAGGGATTGCACTTAATCTGTAGATTGCTTTGGGTAGTAGAGTCATTTTCACAATGTTGATTCTTCCAATCCAAGAACATAGTATATCTCTCCACCTCTTTGTATCATCTTTAATTTCTTTCATCAGTGTCATAGTTTTCTGCATACAGGTCTTTCCCATTTTTCTATTAAATTATGTTTGCTCATCAGGACTGTTGCAAATACTTACTAGCTGAGAATGCATTTAAGAGTATTTAGGGAACTCATCTGAGTTTAACTATCAGCACAACAATAATAATAATAAAAGCTAACATTTATTGCTTACTATGTGTCAGATACTATGTTGGGTGTTTTACATATATTCTTTCAGTTAATTATCACAGCAATTCAGTGAGGTTGGATTACACCCACCTTATAGATGAGGAGACTGAGATCTAAATAGGGGAAATGACTTGCCCAATTTCACACAGTGAGTAAATTGGGGCCTCCTGGAGGTGACATGTATTCTCAGTGTGAGGGAAAGAGTTAATAAATTCGTGGGTCAATCCCTGGGGCCTCTTCCTTTGGAAATTAAGGGGTCTTGCTAAAATGAGATTTACTGATTTACTGAGCCCTGATCCCTGAGTGGGGCACCAGGCTTTGTATCCGCAATGCTGACATTTCATCTAATAGATTCAGCCAGTGCCCCCCTAGGATTAGTGTGGCCCACAGTTGAGGCTTGGAGAAGGAAGCAACTTGTTTCACAATGAACCCAGAGGGACTTCCCTGGTGGTGCAGTGGTTAAGAATCCGCCTGCCAATGCAGGAGACATGGGTTCGAGCCCTGGTCCAGGAAGATCCCACATGCCACGGAGCAACTAAGACCGTGAGGCAGAACTACTGAGCCTGCGCTCTAGAGCCTATGAGCCACAACTACTGAAGCCTGTGTGCCTAGAGCCTGTGCTCTGCAACAATAGAAGCCACCACAATGAGAAGGCCACACACCACAACGAAGAGTAGCCACTGCTCACTGCAACTTGAGAAAGCCCACACGCAGCAACGAAGACCCAATGCAGTCAAAAATAAATATAAAATAAATAAATATATATATATATTAAAAAACACATGAACCCAGGTATACAGTATCACTATGGAACACATGGATCAGTGGAAACTCTTCTAAAAAATTTAAAAAGATAAGTAACTATATAGATATAATTTTTTATATGTTAAAAGTGAATTTATAGTGGTAAAATCATAAGGCAAAGATTCTTTTTAAGAGTGACCCTCAGTTGTCTCTCCCAGTCTCATAGCCAGTGGCGAATTGTGTTCTCTGTAAATACTAACAGATGCAGCCCGTGAGCTGAGCCGCCCCTGAGCACCAGCATGGGGTTCACACTCAGTACAGGAAAACACTAGAAGGAAGTACTGAGGCTGGTGTCTGTGCCTGTTAATCGAAGGACCTCAGAGGAGGGACCCACACAAATGGTCTGCCAGTCTCTTACATGGATGTTTTGTGATGCACACCCAGTAGCTTTGCTGTTGAATGTTGCATGTCCCATTTTTAAAAAAAACCTTAATTTCAGGCCTTTAGATCTCACAAGACTTAGATTTTCTGCCAGGAATCCAGCTCAGCCGATGCTTTCAAGTGCATTATCATCAGCGAATATGGAATTTTAGTTAAAAAATTAACAGTTACAGGATTTGATGGGAAATAAAATATGCAGTTACAAACTAACTGGGAAGCAATGATAAGGTTGTATCATGGAAAGACTTACGGTAGATAGCTAAGGCCATACTTGGAGGAAATTTTACAGCCTCAGACACCATCATTTTTAAAAATGTAAAGCTAAAAGTGAACATCTTACACACTTAAAAAATTCAAAGAATAAGAGGATAAATCAAAATAAAATGGGAGAAAGCATTAAGATGTTATTGGAAATGAATGAAATAGAAAATAAATAGGAGTTGCTTGAAGCACAATTGTAAAGGTGGAAGAAAGTTTTGTGTTGGGAGTGTTTTGCCCTCTGCAATCCTGGAGGACCTGGTGCAGGTCCTGCCAAAACTTTCAGATGCAAAAGCCCTGAGGGGCACAAAGAGGGACCCACTCGATCAGTTACACATTCCACTCCTGAAATGGGCTTCTGTCAGTGTCGAAGCCTGATTCTCTGCTGAGCTTGAGGATAATTAATAATAATAATAATTTAACAATTATAACAATAATTTAATAATAACAGTAATAAATAAAGCAGACTGAACTCTCTGCCTGCGTTGATTTTTTATTCCAGTAGCAGCTGCCCAAAGTTACCCACAGTAGAAATTTGAGGTTAGTCCGTGGATTTAGTCCCTTCGCTGTGCAAGGCATCTTCCTTCTTTAGAACTGGAGGCAGCAAAGGAAGGAGTAGGGTCTCAGCACAACTGAGCACTGATCACATGGCCTTGTGATCCTCGTCTGCACAGTGTTGGGGGCAGGGTATCAGCAGCTATCCCACCTGGGGGCTGACACTTCAGGGAGGTATAACACAGTCCCTGATGTGTAGAAAAGCTCAGCAGGTCCCAGCTCGTGCTATTAATATTCTCTTCTTTATCATCTGGCCCTCACTTCTTTCATCTCTTCATACACCTTACTTGAGCTGAAGGTGCAGCACCTCTGTGTAGTAAGGAATTTACCTTTGGCCCCAGAGATACCTGGCTATTACCCTCTTGGAATGTCATGCCTGATAGGAGTGTCTTTGTTCACCTAGAGGCCCTGGGCCATGCTAGGTAGTCTAGCAATATGATTTATGGTGGGGGCTGGCTACACTAGATACTGTTAGGGTGGGGACTACTAAGCTAGAAAGACCAACAGTGTGATATAGAGTGGGGTTTTTGGTCATAAAATCAACCTCCAGAGGGACTAGAGACTGAAATCAACCATGTGGGCAATCAGTCAATCATGTTTGCACAAGGAGTCCCAACAAAAACTCTGAACACTAAGGCTTGGGCAGGTTTCTCTGGTTGGCAGTGCTTCACGCACCTTGTCACACATCATCATCAGAAGAGTGACAGTGCCCTGGTTCCTCAGGGAGAGAACAACTAGAAGCTCTGTGTTTGGTTCTTCTCCTGGACTCTGTCCTGTGTGCTTCATTCTTTAGTTGATTTTAATGTGTATCTTTTCCTTTAATAAACCGTAACTACAACAGCTATGAGTGAGTCCTTTTAGAAAATTATCAAACCTAAAGGTGGTTTTGAGAACCCCTCATGCTTGTACCTGGTATCAGAATAGAGGGTGGTCCTGTGGACTGTTCCCTCAAACTTCACAGTTGTGTAATTGTAAAACCCCCAAATCAAACCTTCCCAGGTCTCATCTGTGAAAACGTTAGATTGGGAAGAACTGTGCAGAATCCCTAAAAGATGCGTACAAAACTCAGAAATAGAAGGAAAAACAGTGAAACAATTTTAAAATAATAACAAATGGCCCTTCTTCATGCCAAAGTCAACGGCTGTGCACCATAAAACTCCAGCAGTTGGCCAAGCCTGAGCTATATGGCTGAACAGTCTTTGACTTGAATAGAAATAATGGGGTCACACAGAGAGGTTCTCAAACCATCACCCAGAAGGCTCAGGACTCTGCCTCTGGCAAGGGCAACAGCGGCCCGTGGGGTCTGTAGCTATAACAACTTCCTTCACAGCCTCAGAGCATTTTCCTGTACTTACTCAATTACTCATGTTCCCCATCATTCTAAAGGGATTTGAAGTAAGGTGTGTGTGTGTGTGTGTGTGTGTGTGTGTGTGTGTGTGTGTGTGTGTGTGTGTGTGTGTGTGTGTGTGTGTGTGTGTCTATCTGCTCCAATTTCCTCACTTTCTAAAAAAAAAGTAAGTGAGGAAACCAGGAGTAGGAGAGGAAGGGAGGAGGGAGTAGACAGGATAGGTGAAAAGAAGAGCCTGGTGAAGATTACTATTCAAAGTGCATGCTGTGAAAATTCTTCATATATATCCATTATATTGTTCAAAACCTCCATGCCGTTATTTATTTGTTTATTTACTTCTTTTTTCTTTGGAATCGGTCGGCTTTACTCTCCCCAGCTGGGGTATACCTGCTCCTGGCTCCTTCCTAGGAGCCTCATAAATACAAGCAAAGAAAAAAATCACAAATAATCACACAGACAGATTGTAGAGCCCCGTCATACTGTCTCCAGGGACACCTGCTTCCTGGGAGACACGTCTGATTTATGGGGGTTGGGGTGATGGCTCGACCTTTTCTTATAACCGGAGCTGGCAGTTTCCTACACAGGGTTCTAGTGAGCTTACATAGGCTGAGCACCCGATCCCCCAGGTAGAAAGCTACCTTTGGTTCTGTCGACTGAAACCATGGGAAGAGGCTCATCACTTCAGTGTCTTGGTTGGGGCAGCCAGGCAGATCTACCCGTCTCTCAAACTGGTAGGTACTGGCCAACCTAGTGGATACAGTGGGGAGACTTAGATCCTCAGGGCCTTTTTTTTTTTGCGGTACGCGGGCCTCTCACTGCCGTGGTCTCTCCCGTTGCGGAGTACAGGCTCCGGACGCGCAGGCTCAGCGGCCATGGCCCACGGGCCCAGCCGCTCCGCGGTACGTGGGATTCCCCCGGACCGGGGCACGCACCCGCGTCCCCTGCACTGGCAGGCGGACCCCCACCGCGCCACCAGGGGAGCCCCCCTCAGGGCCTTTTATTGGTATCATGCCCTAAACTGGGTAGGATTTATGAAGCAAATGGCCCTCCTAGTCCTCAGGAACCCAGCTAGAAGGCCCCAGAAGACCCACTTCATTTGACATTCACTTTAAAGATTTTCAGAGCCCTAGATGGTGCCTAGAGGGGAAGCTGCAGTATGGAGGTGAGATTTTTCCCCGATTCCCTGGTAAGTCTGAGGAGGGAGTCCGGGTTCCTATAGCTTCAGTATCAGAATCTTGAGAAGTGTCTGGAATATAACCAGACAACTTTTTCCTCCTGCCCCTGTCTTACCAGGGCAGTTAACACAGGAAGAGCAACTTACAGCTCCTTGGTCCCCTGCCAGTGTCTGGGTCCGTCACTGACCTGGTTCTACATTTATTTCTCACATATATCATCTTTAATCCAAGGAAGTTTTCTGAGGGGTCTGAAGAGTCAGCTAGCTCCTTATCACCCCTTCTCCCAAGATCTTCAACCTGTAGTTCTCCTAACTCCAGCCTTTGCTGAGAAGTTATTCAGTGTCGTGGAGATGTGGGTGAAGCTTCAGGCCGTTCAGAAATCTAAAGTATAGAAGTTTGTATTTGTGGAGCCTGGTGTTTATTTACTTCTGTTATTTATTTTTGGCTTACTTAATCTTTTGACATTTGGTAGCACTAAAAGCCTTCTACTCTAATAGTTTCCATCAGTTTTCTCCTGCATTCCTAATGGTTTTTGTCCTACACTTTGATGCTGTGTAATTCATTCATTTCCAAAGTTCATGATTGTTAGGGTCTTCATTATAGGCTACTCTTTCTATCTGTGTAAAGTAACCTTTTCCCTACTTAATGCATTTTGCCTTGAATTCTACTTCGATACTAAAATGCCTGCCTCTGGGTTATTTTCATTTGTTGGCAGCCACTATAACCTTTTAATTTTAATTTTTTAGTATCATTTGGTTTTCGTTGTGTCTTAAAAAAGCAGCATATATTTGTATTTTCACTCAATCTGAGAGATTTTGATTTTGAGAGGAGAGTTTTAAAAAGTTGCATTTCTTTTTCCAGAGTTGATGTTTGATATTTTGTCATACCCACATTAACATGTCCTAAATAGAATTCCGGATTTCTTCCACCCATTTCCCCAGGTCTCTATCACTAACTCCAAACTAACATTCCTTTCATCGTCCTCACCTCCATAAATTGTATTACCATGCACCAAAATTATTGCATATTTATGAGTAAAGATGGGCCCTTTTGTCCAACAAGTGTCTTCTTTGCATAGAAAAGTCAATTATGGCTTATAAGGGGGAGAGGCATTTACATTGGGTTTGTGGGAGTAGAACAGGCTGGCAGGCTGGGGACCCTCTCTCCTCTTGACAGCCAAAATTATAAGAGAGTGTTTACTTGGGAGTTGATCTGTCTTCATTGCAGCTGCTCTGTGTGTTTTCTTCCTTTATGCCTTTTTCTCAGTGTCTGTTGGAGATCTCTAGAGTTGGCTGTGCTCTACTCAGCTTCCCTTTCCAAACTTACCACACTTATCCTAGAAAGTATCCCCCAGCACATCAACCACTTTCTTTAGAGAGAATATAATATATAATATAATATAATACAATACAATACAATATCATATAATATGATATGATACAATATAATATAATATATAATATAAATTTTGGTTTTGGCATGAGGTCAAAGGCCTCTGCTTCTAGAAGCTGTTTTTGTAGGGAAGAGTGGGAGAGAATTATGTTTTCAGCTGTGCAAGACACGTGTTTTAAATCAATTACCTTGATAACTCCCTGGCTTACCAAGCACTGAGTCGCTGGAGGGGCTCTTAGTCCCAGCTAGCTCAGTGCCAGATATTTTCCAGAAAGATCTCAAGGGGTTATTTTCAGACAACTCTATTTCTCCACAGAGTATAATTCCTAAGGACCTCCAAAATTTGGTCAAGAACAGAAATATCTTTAAGTTCCTATACAACCTGGAGAATCTATGAATCTGTGATTTTAATGCAATTTATGTCTATCATAGGTTGTCATACAGTTATTGCTGTATTCTTTAAAAAAAGTTTTATTTTGAAATAATTTTATACTTACAGAAAAGTTGCAAAGGTAGTAAAAAGCAAAAGACTTACGCAATCTGAGGCAAAATCAGAGTATGAAAAGTTGCAGAGGTAGAACAGAGAGTTCTTGTATACCTGTGGAAGAAGAATGATGCCCCTTCTGTAATATGTATGTGTCCTAACCCCATGAACCTGTGAATATGTCACTTACATGCAAAGAGACTTTGCAGCTATGATTAAATTAAGGATCTTGATATGGGGAGATTATTCTATCTTATCCTGGTGGGCCCAATGTAAGCACAGGGGTCCTTATAAGGGAAAGAGGGAAGTTGGAGCCCCAAACAGAGATTTGATGATGTTATGCTGTGGGCTTTGAAGGTACAAGTGGGCTATGAAGCAAGGAATGTGGGTAGCTTCTAGAAGCTGGAAAAGGTAAGTGAACCTTTAATGATCATTTAATGTGTATAGAGTTTCAGTTTGGGAAGATGAAAAAGTTATGCAGATGGGTGGTAGTGATAGTTGCCCAACAATGTGTATGTACTTAATGCCATTGAATTGTGCACCTCAAAGTGGTTAAAGTGGTGAATTTTATCTTTGGTAAAATTCATCACAATAACAAAAAGTCAAAGAAACAGATTCTCCCCTAGGGCTTCCAAAAGGAATGCCCTCCTGCCAAAATCTTGATTTCAGCTCAGACTTCTATCTCTAGAACTGTCAGATAATACATTTGTATTGTTTAAATCACTAGTTTGTGGTAATTTGTTACAGCAGCAATAGTCAACTAATATACACCTTTCATTCAGTTTTCCCTAATGTTGAAATCTTACATAAACAAAGTACAATGATTAAAACTAAGGAATGAACATTGGTACAATACTGCTCACTAAACTTCAGGCTTGTTCAGATTTCCCCCATTTTTCACTAACATTCTTTTTCTGTTCCATGATCCCATCCAGGATACCACATTGCAGTCAGTTGTTGTTTCTCTTTAGTCTAATCTGTGAATTTCTCAGTCTTTTGCTTTTATAACCTTGACACTTACGAAAAGTACTGGTCGGGTATTCCGTAGAATATCCATCGATTTAAGTATGTTTGATGTTTTCTCATGATTAGAGTGAAGTATGGGTTTGGGGGAAGAATATCACAGAGGTGATGCGTCCTTCTCATCACATCATGTCAGAGGATATCATGTAATGTCATGAGGTGTTGTTATTGGTGATGCTAACTTTGGTTAAGATAGTGCCTGCAAGTTTCTCCACTGTAAAGTTACAGTTGACCCTTGAACAACGGGGTTTGGGGCGTTAGTCTGTGTATAATTTATCGTTGGCCTTCCATATCCATGGTTCTTCTGCAACCATGGATTCAATCAACCATAGGCTGCATAGTACTGTAGAATTTACTATAGAAAAATATCCGTGTATAAGTGAACCCGTGCAGTTCAAAACTGTGCTGTTCAAGGCTCAATTGTACTGATTTTCCCTTTTCTTACTCCATTCTTTAGAATTGCTGCAATTTTGTTTTACAATCTTCATTAGTGAAGGTATGCAAGAACTTTAGGAGTCAACAGAACTAATTTTGAATGCCAGATATGCCACGTCCTAGTTGTAAAAAGTTGAAGAAGATTATTTCGTCTCTGTGGGTCTCTGGCCCTCATCTCTACAACTGGGAGACTGATATCTCCTATGTATGACCTGAGGATTATATGAAATTGCACATCTATTTCCCTAGCAAATATTTCTTCTACATCTATAATTTAGTAAGAATTACATTAAGTGAAAAGGATAACAGTGGTAGCTATCAGTGATGAACACAAGATACAGACTTTACTTATGGGCAGTTCACAATATGACAGGGAAGATGAATTACTGAACTAGAAGTCACAGTAAAGCATTATGCCTGTTACAGTTGGGGAAGTACAGAGTGCTGTGAGAATGCATAATATGAGGACCTATTGTAGACATTGGGAAAGTCACTTAACACAAAGTCTGGTGTATGCAGAGGCCCCAAGGGATGGAAGGATGTACCTTCCCTGCCTTTTCCTGTACCTGGACCTCTCTTTCCTCTCTCAGTCTGAGTCTTAGACTGTTTAACAGTCAAACAAATTGGTTAAAATAACACCAGGGTGTTTTTCCTGTAGGATTCAGCAGTCTTTCAAGTGCTAATATACGTGATGACTCACTGAGCAGGAGCCCCAAGTGCAGCTATTTTCTAAGTGTACATGACAGTGGCACCCTTTCTTGCTTGGAGCTTGTCACAAGCATGGGGTTGTGCAGCAGAGATTTAGGGAAATGTTATTTTAGCCCATTGGTCTCTTCACCACACATAGGCTGTCCGGGATGAAATTCACCTCAACAACATCCGAGTTTTTGCATGTTCAGATTTTCACAAGCATTTCACAGGGGTATTTTGGCCATGTGCATTCCAGATCATTTCACTTCAAAAGGAGAGATTAATCTCTCCAAGGATTGAGTTGAAGGAAGATTTTTAAATTTCAAATTAAAAAAAAATTTTTTTTAATTACAAAAAATGAACCCATATATGCCATCACCAAGATTCAACAGTGATTAAGATTTTGCCATATTTCCCTTATGCCTCTCTTCTTTTGCTGAAATATTTTAAAGTAAATTCCAGACACCTTATTACTTCACTCCTGTTGTCTTTGGTATACATCCCTAAAAAAACACAGATATTTTTTACATAATGATAGACCATTATCCCACCGAATAAAAACAACAATAATTGTTGGTGTCATCTAAAACAATTGAAGTATTTGGCAAGACGCAGCAATCCCTGCTTTAGAACTGGGTAGTGTGGGCCTCCAGTCGGGAAACGCCTGGGTCTTTCTCGCATATCTTCTGCCCATGAAAAATCACTCTTCAAAGCCTGACAATACCTCACTATCCCCTCCTTCTGTCACAGCTTTGGAATGAAGGAGTTGTTCAGTAATAGTGGGCCAAACTGAGGCAGTTTGAGAAGGTATATCCTGAGTCCACAAGAAAGATAAAGGTCCCTGAAGGCAAGGACATTTTACACATTGTACAGACCAGAGGCTCCGAAGAAGAAATGGATTGTTTTTACTCCCACAGCCTTTTGTATTCTTCAGGGAGAGACCAAAAAATTTAATTGACCTAAACAGGTATAAAGCGATTCAATAATACAAGATTTAGCTGACTGCATTCTGATTGACTATAAACCAGCTAATTGCCTTGCTTTCTAAGACACTGTATTTGTGTTGTGAGGTAAATAAAATGGCCAACAGAATATTTGGCAAGCTGGATAGAATCACTCATTGTTGACCTCTGTGTAAATTTGGGATAGCTGGAAATCTGCTCTCCTCTTTTTACCCAAACTACTAGAACAATGACCAAATGTATTGTGCTTCAACTGATCATCCTGTGGAGCCACAGGATGTGGACAAAGCAGAGGCGAACTGTAGACTCACCAGGCACCCACACCTCAACCCATGTAACTTGTCTCTTTACATTTTGCTCTTTCATTTACGGTGCCATGATGCTTTATGATTCCGTGGCTCAAAAGAGATCAGAAAGACACTGCTCTGGAGGGTGACTGCTGGACATCTCTGTAGAGAGAGCTGGCTAAGGCAGCTCTGTGGTTGCTTCCCTTCATAGGATAGCTGAAGGATGTATGTCCCTTTCCCCCTCTATGGGTCTGGGCTATCCAAACACGTGGTAGAGCAGTGATCAGCAGACCAGTGTCCTACTACATGGCCTCATCCCAAGAGAAATATGTGGCTGGGTTCCCAACTTGAAATGTACACACTGAGGAATCCCAGCTCCTCATCTTTCAGCAGGCAGGGAGAGTGTGATTAAATGTTGCCCAGCTGTGGGCTTGTCACTGGAGCAGGACCCCCATCATCATTCATCCCATTTATCTGACAGCTGAATGAGCCTGTTAAACAATGACCAAAGTGCTTACTATCTGGGGCAAACAGGAAATTATTGCTTTCATGTGTGTACACTGATGGTTTCTTCTGTTATTTACCTTAACAAAGCAACTCAACACAATTAGAGCAAACTACCCAAGGCACCTGGTTATATTTAGCTAAGGGATTCAGTTTAAGGAGCAAGTAGCTAAGGAAGCACAGGCTGCTATCACAGCAGCCCTAATAAGCTGGAAATCACAAGGAGAATAAGTGCTGAGCATTTGCCTGGTGGGGGAGTGATTGAACTTTGAAGGGCATCAGCAGGTGCCGCTAGGTATCCTCAAATGTTGTACACAGGGATGCCCTGAAATTAAGAGACGAAATGTGAACTTTGCCCCTTTCGTGGTTAATCTATCCGTTTTTTTTAAATTGCCAGCTACTAGCTGTGGGCTTTCGAGGGTTCAGGCCGAACGTGGTCAGTGGAGTTCTTGACAGAACTCAGAAAGAAAGATCATGGAGATCAAAGGCTCAGATGCCAAAAAATAGAAAAGTCAGTGCCAGGGGGCACAGTGACAGCAGAGTTTTGAAGAAGCAGGAGCTAAAGGAATCACCTGGCACACAGGCCCTGTCAAACCATGGGTAGAACGTGGACAAGGGAAATGTAGGTACAGTCAAACCACAGAAAACCAGGTAGTTGGCAAGGAGCCCAAGACCAGAGGCTCTTGGTGTAGGAGAAAGACCAAAGCTTTGGAGTTAGGCTACAGTTGGACCTAAACTCTAATGCCTACTCCTTTGGGGGTGATCCTTGCATGTTCTCAGTCTCAGTTTTTTTTGATCTGTAAAAGGAGGAACCAGTTCTGCTCATCTTATAAGACTGGTGTGCCAAGTCAATGTCATAATGTTGAAAAGAAAAGGGCACCTCACAGTGCTTGGCACATAGACATGCTCAGCCTCTGGGGACCGCTTTGTTTTTTGTCATTGTCGCCATGGTGCCTGTTTGGTGGCTAGACCAGACATCAGGTAACAGTGGAGCATCTTCCTCAGCATACTGTCTTCTTGCTCTTTAAAGGAGAAGAAATGTAGAAAACACTCCGTTCTGGGTGTTTTCTTGGGTCACTGGTTGGATGTTTTGACTTTATAGCCAGACTCTTTGTGAATATTTTGGGTAATGTTTTTGTCCTCCACCAGGATGGAATACGAAATGACATTTTCAAATTCAGCATCTTTGTGATAGGAACAGACTCAGGAAGAGCCAATAACAGTTTTACATATATATTTAGGGCAGGTGTCTTTTGTGAACTGACATGGAGAATTATGTGTCGCCTCTGCGACGTGCATGCTTATCCTTATTTAATTCTCAGGTCCCGTAAGAGGAGTTATTAGTACCTACTACTTTTTTATGGGAGAGGAGACCGAGGTGACTTACCCACAGCCACAGTAATTGACATTGGTTGTTCACAGACCCTCTAAATCATTTGTGCTCCCTTCACAGTTTGACAGTGACCTATTTTGTAAATCCTGTCTTTCCAACAGCAAAAAAAATCATAAAACCACCATTACCACCAAACTCCAACATTTTCAAGCCTCCCTTAATGCCAGGGTGCAGACATGTGGTTTAGATTCTACCAGTTAGGTATAAGCCACTTGGAGAACCAAGCAGGATATGGGGTGCCCTCTTGGTTGTGGGAGTAGAATCAGAGTGACAGGGTGGTGGGTTCATGTACCAGCAGCTTCCTAACTGGAACCACCTTGGTGGTTGTTGGTGATATTTCTGAAAGCTCAGCCTGTTGCCCCTGACTTTCCAAAGGGTGCACAATTTTTCTAAAGTTCCCGAAAAAATTCCCCACTGTTTACAACTCAAAACCTCAACTGAGAATCTGTTTTGGGCCCTGGTCTTTATTTCTCTAAAATTGATTACGACTGAGAAAAGTTCCTGCCTGCTGTCCGTGTCTCCTTTTACTGCTGCTCCTGTGGCTGCCTTCTCTGCAGCCTGTGGGGTGGAGCAGAGCCCAGCAGTCTGGCCAGCATCCACCTCCCCAGCCTGGGGACTGTGGGGCCTCAGTGCTGAAAAGCCTGGGCAGAGCCATCTCACCAGCTCTTGTTGTCTCTTTCCTGGCCGTTAAGTTTGTATATTTAATAACTGCCCGCCCCCCACAAAGGCTTTAGGGTTCCAGGGCTGAGCAGTATAGCAGATTATACCCCATTGTGATCCCTTGTCTTGCTTTCAGGAACATTGAGCCACACTGACTATCAAGACCTCTTTCTATAAGGTTGGAAGAGAATAGGTGCTTTTGTGACTCACTGCCTGTTCTGGTCCCAGGCTCATCATCTGCTTTGGCGCCAGCCACAGCTCTGAGCCAAAGAGCAACCCTTGCAGGAATTTCCCGAGGGAGCCTTTAGTTATAAGCTGATTGACTCCTTCAGGGGCTCGAGCTTTCCAGTGCCATTGGTGGTGTCTCTTTAGTTCTTGTTCTATGTCTAGGTTGTTAATAGTGTACTTATTGACTGGAGAAAATCTGTGATCCCATTTGCCTCCATAACCTTTCAGTTGTATAGCCAGCCTAGCAGTCCCTGCACTGAAAATGTGTGCCACGTTTGCCTGCTGCTTGGAAGAATGCCAGATGTAGAAAAGAGAAGTCGGTTTGCAAAACAGACCTTTCTCTTAGTATTTCCTTAAAATATTTTCCAATTTATCTATCACTTTTAACCTGTTCATATTTCTCCTTATTGTGTCAATTTTTGTATTTTATCCTTTTCAGGATTTTTTTTCCCCAGTGGCATCATTTTACAGTGTATGGGATATTCACTTATAATTTAAAACAATCTTTTGTGTATAGCTGGCTACATCTCCATCCTCCTTCCACATTTCATTGATTTATGTCTTTCTCTTTGTCTTGATTAGTTCCAATATGAGTTTGTCTCTTTTGTTAGTATTTCCAGAGAACCAGATTTTAGATTTATTAATTTTACTGTTTTTCTATTCACTTATGTCTACTTTTGTTATTATTCTGTGTTATTTTCCTCTTTTATTCCTAAGATTTTTAAGTGGAATGCTTAGCATCATTATTTTTGCTTTTATGTTGTAACAGAATCATCTAATGCTCTAATTTTACAAATGAGGTCTGCTGTGCCAGGATCCTATAGTTTTGCTATTTTTTTTTTGTGGTACGCGGGCCTCTCACTGTTGTGGCCTCTCCCGTTGTGGAGCACAGGCTCCAGATGTGCAGGCTAAGCGGCCACGGCTCACGGGCCCAGCCGCTCCGCGGCATGTGGGATCTTCCCGGACCGGGGCACAAACCCGTGTCCCCTGCATCGGCAGGTGGACTCTCAACCACTGCGCCACCAGGGAAGCCCAGCTTTGCTATTTTTAACATTATTTTAATTATCTCCTAACTTTACAGTTATTGTGTTCTGGATTCTTTTCCTCATCTGTATCATGTGCTACAGCACGAAAGTTTAAAATATGGGTTTATCATAAGATTGGATAGGTTAGAAACCCAATTCCTATACTAACCAATATGTGACCTTCTTCAGAGATAGGTGGTGAAGACTGCGTAGCTAATACATGTAAAAGGTTTTGCTTAAACCATTCTGTAAGTGTTCATAGCAAAGTTCCCTTGGGCATACTCAAGGATCTGAACATTTGGGGTGGTGGGCATACTGATTAGTGGCACAGGTGTCTCAGCATGGGTAGTGGATAGACCTCACACACTTGATTCAGGTCTGCAATCTTGTACTCGCTGCTGCTGTCCTGGGTTGTTTCTTTGGGTTTCCTGTTTGTTCAGGTGCCTTCCTTGAGGAGTACACCGTTCTGCTACTTACACAACTTCCTTTCTTTACATGATATAAATTATTCACCCCATAAAGCAGCACACATCTTACTATTTTCTTTTATTTAGCCTTTTTGTTGAATGGCCATGTTTTCTTTATTCTTAGGAAAGTTTGGACCATAGTCACTCTTGTTTTTAGCAATTAAAGTGACTATTTAAAGACGAAAAGGCGCATTCTTATGTAATCATCCAGGTATGGTGAAATGCAACCATTTTCAACTCTATGGAATATAAGAACTTCTTGCTTTTTGGTTTGTTTTCATGACTCCTTCTCCTTTTCCATTCTTTATTAATCTGTGACTTTTTTTAATTTTTAAAAATTTATTAAAAAATAAATAAAACATAATGGTACAAAAAGTTTAAAAGTAAAAGAATTGGAAAAGATACACTGTGCAAATATAAACCCAAAGGAAATTGTATAATAACAGATACAGTAGACTTGAAAGCAAAAGTGTTACTAGAAATAAACAAGGGCAGTTCATATCAACAAGTCCAATTTACCAGGAAGTTTTAAATTTGTATGCACTTAAGTTGAAATTATATAGAGCAACAGAGCTACAAGGAAAAAATAGACAAATTCAGTATCACAATAGGAGATTTAACATACTGCTGTCATACACTGATAGAGGATACCTCTTTCAGAACCAATAGACCCCCCCAAAAACAAAATTAGTAAGGACATAAAAAACTTAAATAACGTGAGCAGCAAATTTGATTCAACAAGCAGATATATAGTCACTATACTCCAAAATTTTAAATTACAAGTTATTTTCAAGCACACTTGGAACATTTTTTTTTTTTAAGAAGATGTTGGGGGTAGGAGTTTATTAATTATTTATTTTTGCTGTGTTGGGTCTTCGTTTCTGTGCGAGGGCTCCCTGTAGTTGTGGCAAGTGGGGGCCACTCTTCATCGCGGTGCACAGGCCTCTCACCATCGCGGCCTCTCTCGTTGCGGAGCACAGGCTCCAGATGCGCAGGCTCAGCAGTTGTGGCTCACAGGCCTAGTTGCTCCACGGGATGTGGGATCCTCCCAGACCAGGGCTTGAACCCGTGTCCCCCGAATTAGCAGGCAGACTCTCAACCACTGCGCCACCAGGGAAGCCCGGAACATTTTTTAAACTGACCATATTGTGCTATAAGGAAAATTTTAACAAATTTCTAAGTATTAAATTATACAAAGTGTGTTTTTTGACTTATAGTTAACCTAAAGATCAGTAATAAAAAAGTAACTACAAGTTATGAAAAACACTACTTCTAAGTAACCCCCCAAAAAACAAATCACAATTGGAGTTAGAAAAAATTTGAATTGAATGATAATATTACATACCAAAACTTGGATGTGACTAAAGCTGTGCTTACAGGAAAATGTATGTCTTTTTTTTTCTCTCAAGGTAACAGTAGTGTTTTTTTTTTTTTAATGCACACATGGCTATAAACCTAATAAATAGGTTTTCTCTATTTTTTTTTTATACAGCAGGTTCTTATTAGTCGTCAGTTTTATACATATCAGTGTATACATTGTCAATACCAATTGCCCAATTCATCACTCCCTCACCCCCACCCCCCAACGGCTTTCCACCCTTGGTGTCCATATGTTTGTTCTCTACATCTGTGTCTCAATTTCTGCCCTGCAAACTGGTTCATCTCTACCATTTTTCTAGGTTAATATATATGCGTTAATATACGATATTGGTTTTTCTCTTTCTGACTTACTTCACTCTGTATGTCAGTCTCTAGATGCATCCACGTCTCTACAAATGACCCAAGTTCGTTCCTTTTTATGGCTGAGTAATATTCCACCGTATATATGTACCACATCTTCTTTATCCATTCTTCTGTCAGTGGGCATTTAGGTTGCTTCCATGACCTGGCTATTGTAAATAGTGCTGCAATGAACATTGGCGTGCATGTGTCTTTTTGAATTGTGGTTTTCTCTGGGTATATGTCTAGTAGTGGTATTGCTGGGTCATATGGTAATTCTATTTTTAGTTTTTTAAGGAACCTCTATACTGTTCTCCATAGTGGCTATATCAGTTTACATTCCCACCAACAGTGCAAGATGGTTCCTTTTTCTCCACACCCTCTCCAGCATTTGTTGTCTGTAGATTTTCTGATGAAGCCCATTCTAACTGGTGTGAGGTGATACCTCACTGTAGTTTTGATTTGCATTTCTCTAATAATTAGTGAGGTTGAGCAGCTTTTCATGTGCTTCTTGGCCATCTGTATGTCTTCTTTGGAGAAATGACAGTTTAGGTCTTCTGACCATTTTTGGATTGGGTTGTTTGTTGGTTTGTTTGTTTGTTTTTTTGTGGTACGCGGGCCTCTCACTGTTGTGGCTGCTCCTGTTGCGGAGCACAGGCTCCGAACGCACAGGCTCAGCGGCCATGGCTCATGGGCCTAGCTACTCCGCGGCATGTGGGATCCTCCCAGACCGGGGCATGAACCCACGTCCCCTGCATTGGCAGGTGGACTCTCAACCGCTGCACCACCGGGGAAGCCTGGGTTGTTTGTTTTTTTAATATTGAGCTGCATGAGCTCTTTAGATATTTTGGAGGTTAATCCTTTGTCCGTTGATTGATTTGCAAATATTTTCTCCCATTCTGAGGGCTGTCTTTTCATCTTGTTTATGGTTTCCTTTGCTGTGCAAAAGCTTTTAAGTTTCATTAGGTCCCATTTGTTTATTTCTGTTTTCATTTCCATTACTCTAGGAAGTGGATCAAAAAAGATCTTGCTGTGATTTGTGTCAAAGAGTGTTCTTCCTATGGTTTCCTCTAAGAGTTTTATAGTGTCCAGTCTTACATTTAGGTCTCTAATCCATTTTGAGTGTATTTTTGTGTATGGTGTTAGGGAGTGTTCTAATTTCATTCTTTTACATGTAGCTGCCCAGTTTTTCCAGCACCATTTATTGAAGAGACTGTCTTTTCTCCATTGTATATCCTTGCCTCTTTGTCACAGGTTAGTTGACCATAGGTGCAAGGGTTTATCTCTGGTCTTTCTATCTTGTTCCATTGATCTATATTTCTGTTTTTGTGCCAGTACCATATTGTCTTGATTACTGTAGCTTTGTAGTATAGTCTGAAGTCAGGGAGTCTGATTACTCCAGCTCCGTTTTTTTCCTTCAAGACTGCTTTGGCTTTTTGGGGACTTTTGTGTCTCCATACAAATTTTAAGATTTTTTGTTCTAGTTCTGTAAAAAATGCCATTGGTAATTTGATAGGGAGTGCAGTGAATCTGTAGATTGCTTTGGGTAGTAGAGTCATTTTCACAATGTTGATTCTTCCAATCCAAGAACATGGTATATCTCTACATCTGCTGGTATCATCTTTAATTTCTTTCATCAGTGTCTTATAGTTTTCTGCATACAGGTCTTTTGTCACCCTAGGTAGGTTTATTCCTAGGTATTTTATTCTTTTTGTTGCAGTGGTAAATGGGAGTGTTTCCTTAATTTCTCTTTCAGATTTTTCATCATTAGTGTATAGGAATGCAAGAGATTTCTGTGCATTAATATTGTATCCTGCAACTTTACCAAATTCATTGATTAGCTCTAGTAGTTTTCCAGTGGCATCTTTAGGATTCTCTATGTATAGTATCATGTCGTCTGCAAGCAGTGACAGTTTTACTTCTTCTTTTCCAATTTGTATTCCTTTTGTTTCTTTTTCTTCTCTGATTGCCGAGGCTAGGACTTCCAAACTATGTTGAATGATAGTGGTGAGAGTGGACATCCTTGTCTTGTTCCTGATCTTAGAGAAAATGCTTTCAGTTTTTCACCATTGAGAATGATGTTTGCTGTGTGTTTGTTGTACATGGCCTTTATTATGTTGAGGCAGGTTCGCTCAATGCCCACTTTCTGGAGAGTTTTTATCATAAATGGGTGTTGAATTTTGTCAAAAGCGTTTTCTGCATCTATTGAGATGATCATATGGTTTTTATTCTTCAATTTGTTAATATGGTGTATCACATTGATTGATTTGTGTATATTGAAGTATCCTGCATCCCTGGGATAAATCCCACTCTATCATGGTGTATGATCCTTTTAATGTGTTGTTGGATTCTGTTTGCTAGTAATTTGTTGAGGATTTTTGCATCTATGTTCATCAGTGATATTAGTCTGTAATTTTCTTTTTTTTGTAGTATCTTTGTCTGGTTTTGGCATCAGGGTGATGGTGGCCTCACAGAATGAGTTTGGGAGTGTTCCTTCCTCTACAATTTTTTGGAAGAGTTTGAGAAGGATAGGTGTTAGCTGTTCTCTAAATTTTTGATAGAATTCACCTGTGAAGCTGTCTGGTCCTAGACTTTTGTTTGTTGGAAGATTTTTAATCACAGTTTCAATTTAATTACTTGTGATTGGTCTGATCATATTTTCTATTTCTTCCTGTATCGGTCTTGGAAGGTTATACGTTTCTAAGAATTTGTCCATTTCTTCCAGGTTGTCCATTTTATTGGCACAGAGTTGCTTGTAGTAGTCTCTTAGGATGCTTTGTATTTCTGCGGTGTCTGTTGTAACTTCTTTTCCATTTCTAATTTTATTGATTTGAGTCCTCTCCCTCTGTTTCTTGATGAGTCTGGCTAATGCTTTATCAATTTTGTTTATCTTCTCAAAGAACCAGCTTTTAGTTTAATTGATCTTTGATACTGTTTTCTTTCTTTCTATTTCATTTATTTCTGCTCTGATCATTATGATTTCTTTCCTTCTACTAACTTCGGATTTTGTTTGTTCTTCTTTCTCTGGTTCCTTTAGGTGTAAGGTTAGATTATTTATTTGAGATTTTTCTTGTTT
Organism: Delphinus delphis; assembly: GCF_949987515.2. Lineage (NCBI taxonomy): Eukaryota > Metazoa > Chordata > Mammalia > Artiodactyla > Delphinidae > Delphinus > Delphinus delphis. The sequence goes on along the minus strand of NC_082698.1, from coordinate 50,061,213 downwards.
CTTGAGGTAGGCTTGTATAGCTATAAACTTCCCTCTTAGAACTGCTTTTGCTGCATCCCATAGGTTTTGGATTGTCGTGTTTTCATTGTCATTTTTCTCTAGGTATTTTTTGATTTCCTCTTTGATTTCTTCAGTGATCTCTTGATTATTTAGTAACATAGTGTTTAGCCTCCATGTGTTTGCATTTTTTATGTTTTTTCCCGTGTAATTCATTTCTAATCTCATAGCATTGTGGTCAGAAAAGATGCTTGATATGATTTCAATTTTCTTAAATTTACTGAGGCTTGATTTGTGACCCAAGATGTGATCTATCCTGGAGAATGTTCCATGTGCACTTGAGAAGAAAGTGTAATCTGCTGTTTTTGGATGGAATGTCCTATAAATATCAATTAAATCTATCTGGTCTTTTGTGTCATTTAAAGCTTCTGTTTCCTTATTTATTTTCATTTTGGATAATCTGTACATTGGTGTAAGTGAGGTGTTAAAAGTCTCCCACTATTACTGTGTTACTGTCGATTTCCTCTTTTATAGCTGTTAAGTTGCCTTATGTATTGAGGTGTTCCTATGTTGGGTGCATATATATTTATAATTGTTATATCATCTTCTTGGATTGATCCCTTGATCATTATGTAGTGTCCTTCCTTGTCTCTTGTAACATTCTTTATTTTAAAGTCTATTTTATCTGATATGAGTATTGCTACTCCAGCTTTCTTTTGATTTCCATTTGCATGGAATATCTTTTTCCATCCCCTCACTTTCAGTCTGTGTGTTTCTCTATGTTTGAAGTGGGTCTCTTGTAGACAGTATATATATGGATTGTTTTTGTATTCATTCAGGAAGCCTGTGTCTTTTGGTTGGAGCATTTAATCCATTTCACGTTTAAGGTAATTATTGATACGTATGTTCCTATTACCATTTTGTTAATTGTTTTGGGTTTGTTTTTGTAGGTCCTTTTCTTCTCTTGTGTTTCCCACTTAGAGAAGTTTCTTTAGCATTTGTTGTAGAGCTGGTTTGGTGGTGCTGAATTCTCTTAGCTTTTGCTTGTCAGTAAAGCTTTTGATTTCTCCATTGAATCTGAATGAGATCCTTGCTGGGTAAGGTAATCTTGGTTGTAGTTTCTTTCCTTTCATCACTTGAAGTATATCATCCCACTGCCTTCTGGCTTGGAGAGTTTTTGCTGAGAAATCAGCTGTTAACTTTATGGGAGTTCCCTTGTATGTTATTTGTCCTTTTTCCGTTGCTGTTTTCAGTAATTTTTCTTTGTCTTTAATTTTTGCCAATTTGATGACTGTGTGTCTTGGCGTGTTTCCCGTTGGGTTTATCCTGTATGGGCCTCTCTGCACTTTCTGGACTTGGGTGGCTATTTCCTTACCCATGTTAGGGAAGTTTTCGACCATAATCTCTTCAAATATTTTCTCGGGTCCTTTCTCTCTCTCTTCTCCTTCTGGGACCCCTGTAATGCGAATGTTGTTGCGTTTACTGCTGTCCCAGAGGTCTCTTAGGCTATCTTCATTTCTTTTCATTCTTTTTTCTTTATTCTGTTCTGCAGCAGAGAATTCCATCATTTTGACTTCCAGGTCACTTATCCGTTCTTCTGCCTCAGATATTCTGCTATGGATTCCTTCTAGTGTATTTTTCATTTCAGTTTTTGTATTGTTCATCCCTGTTTGTTTGTTCTTTAATTCTTCTAGGTCTTTGTTAAACATTTCTTGCATCTTCTCGACCTTTGCCTCCATTCTTTTTCCGAGGTGCTGGATCATCTTCACTATCATTATTCTGAATTCTTTTTCTGGAAGGTTGCCTATCTCCACTTCATTTAGTTGTTTTTCTGGGGTTTTATCTTGTTCCTTCATCTGGTACATAGTCCTCTGCCTTTTCGTTTTGTCTGTCTTTTTGTGAACGTGGTTTTCGTTCCACAGGCTGCAGGATTGTAGTTATTCTTGCTTCTGCTGTCTGCCCTGTGGTGGATGAGACTATCTAAGAGGCTTGTGTAGGTTTCCTAATGGGAGGGACTGGTGGTGGGTAGAGCTGGCTGTTGCTCTGGTGGGCAGAGCTCAGTAAAACTTTAATCCCCTTGACTGATGATGGGTGGGGATGAGTTCCCTCCCTGTTGGTTGTTTGGCCTGAGGTAACCCAAAACTGGTGCCTACCTGGGCTCTTTCGTCGGGCTAATAGCAGACTCTGGGAGGGCTCACACCAGGGAGTATTTCCCAGAACTTTTGCTGCTAGTGTTTTTGTCCCCATGGTGAGCCACAGACACCCCTGCCTCTGCAGGGGATCCTCCAACACTAGCAGGTAGGTCTGGTTCTGTCTCCCCTGTGTTCACTGCTCCTTCACCTGGGTCCCAATGCTTACACTAGTTTGTGTTTGCCCTCCAAGAGTGGAGTCTCTTTTTCCCGCAGTACTGTCGAAGTCCTGCAGTGAAATCCCACTAGCCTTCAAAGTGTGATTCTCTAGGAATTCCTCATCCTGTTGCCGGACCCCCAGGTTGGGAAGCCTGACATGTGGTTCAGAACCTTCAGTCCACTGGGTAGATTTCTGTGGTATAATTGTTCAGCAGTTTGTGAGTCACCCACCCAGCGGTTATGGGATTTGATTTTGCTGTGATTGCGCCCCTCCTATTGTCTCACTGTGGCTTCTCCTTGGTCTTTGGATGTGGGTTATCTTTTCTGGTGATATCCAGTGTCTTCCTGTCAATTATTATCCAGAAGGTAGTTGTGATTATGGTATTCTCACAAGAAGGAGTGAGAGCACGGCCTTCTACTCTGCATTTTGGTTAGCTTCCCTAATCTGTGACTGAAACTGTTCAATTTTTACATGAGAATTTTGTTTAATATTTAGTATATTTACTAACATATAGTATAGTGTACTTATTAGCAAAAACCCTGTCCCTCTGTTCAGTTCATTTTGATTTTGTTCTCTGTTGCATAGTTTCTCTACCTACTTATCAAATAGTTTTTATTTATTTATTTATTTTTCTTCTTTTTTAAATCTTTATTGGAGTATAATTGCTTTACAATGCTGTGTTAGTTTCTGCTTTATAACAAAGTGAATCAGTTATACATATGTTCCCATATCTCTTCCCTCTTGCATCTCCCTCCCTCCCACCCTCCCTATCCCACCCCTCCAGGCGGTCACAGAGCACAGAGCTGATCTCCCTGTGCTATGCGGCTGTTTCCCACTAGCTATCTACCTTACATTTGGTAGTGTATATATGTCCATGCCTCTCTCTCACTTTGTCACAGCTTAACCTTCCCGCTCCCCATATCCTCAAGTCCATGCTCTAGTAGGTCTGTGTCTTTATTCCTGTCTTACCCCTAGGTTCTTCATGACATTTTTTTTTTTTTCTTAGATTCCATATATATTTGTTGGCATACGGTATTTGTTTTTCTCTTTCTGACTTACTTCACTCTGTATGACAGACTCTAGGTCCATCCACCTCATTACAAATAGCTCAGTTTCGTTTCTTTTTATGGCTGAGTAATACTCCATTGTATATATGCGCCACATCTTCTTTATCCATTCATCCGATGATAGACACTTATGTTGTTTCCATCTCCGGGCTATTGTAAATAGAGCTGTAATGAACATTTTGGTACATGACTCTTTTTGAATTCTGGTTTTTCTCAGGGTATATGCCCAGTAGTGGGATTGCTGGGTCATATGGTAGTTCTATTTGCAGTTTCTTAAGAAACCTCCATACTGTTCTCCATAGTGGCTGTACCAGTTCACATTCCCACCAGCAGTGCAAGAGTGTTCCCTCTTCCCCACACCCTCTCCAGGATTTATTGTTTCTAGATTTTTTGATGATGGCCATTCTGACTGGTGTGAGATGATATCTCACTGTAGTTTTGATTTGCATTTCTCTAATGATTAATGATGTTGAGCATTCTTTCTTATGTTTGTTGGCAGTCTGTATATCTTCTTTGGAGAAATGTCTATTTAGGTCTTCTGCCCATTTTTGGATTGGGTTGTTTGTTTTTTTTGTTACTGAGCTGCATGAGCTGCTTATAAATTTGGAGATGAATCCTTTGTCACTTGTTTCATTTGCAAATATTTTCTCTCATTCTGAGGGTTGTCTTTTGGTCTTGTTTATGGTTTCCTTTGCTGTGCAAAATCTTTGAACTTTCATTAGGTCCCATTGTTTATTTTAGTTTTTATTTCCACTTCTTTAAGAGGTGGGTCCAAAAGGATCTTGCTGTGATTTATTTCATAGAGTTTTCTGCTTATGTTTTCCTCTAAGAGTTTGATAGTTTCTGGCCTTACATTTAGGTCTTTAATCCATTTTGAGCTTAGTTTTGTGTATGGTGTTAGGGAGTGATCTAATCTCATACTTTTACATGTACCTGTCCAGTTTTCCCAGCACCACTTATTGAAGAGGCTGTCCTTTTTCCACTGTACATTTTTGCCTCCTTTATCAAAGATAAGGTGACCATATGTCCATGCATTTATCTCTGGTCTTTCTATCCTGTTCCATTGATCTATCTTTCTGTTATTGTGCCAGTACCATACTGTCTTGATTACTGTAGCTTTGTAGTATAGTCTGAAGTCAGGGAGCCTGATTCCTCCAGCTCCGTTTTTCGTTTTCAAGATTTATTTGGCTATTCGGGGTCTTTTGTGTTTCCATACAAATTGTGAAATTTTTTGTTCTAGGTCTGTGAAAAATACCAGTGGTAGTTTGATAGGGATTGCATTGAATCTGTAGATTGCTTTGGGTAGTAGAGTCATTTTCACAATGTTGATTTTTCCAATCCAAGAACATGGTATATCTCTCCATCTATTTGTATCATCTTTAATTTCTTTCATCAGTGTCTTATAATTTTCTGCATACAGGTCTTTTGTCTCCTTAGGTAGGTTTATTCCTACATATTTTATTCTTTTTGTTGCAGTGGTAAATGGGAGTGTTTTCTTGATTTCTCTTTCAGATTTTTCATAGTGTATAGGAATGCCAGAGATTTCTGTGCATTAATTTTGTATCCTGCTACTTTACCAGATTCATTGGTTAGCTCTAGTAGTTTTCTGGTAGCATCTTTAGGATTCTCTATGTATAGTATCATGTCATCTGCAAACAGTGACAGCTTTACTTCTTCTTTTCCCATTTGGATTCCTTTTATTTCCTTTTCTTCTCTGATTGCTGTGGCTAAAACTTCCAAAACTATGTTGAAAAAGAGTGGTGAGAGTGGGCAACCTTGTCTTGTTCCTGATCTTAGTGGAAATGCTTCAGTTTTTCACCATTGAGGACGGTGTTGCCTGTGGGTTTCTCATATATGGCCTTTATTATGTTGAGGAAAGTTCCCTCTATGCCTACTTTCTGCAGGGTTGTTATCATAAATGGGTGTTGAATTTTGTCAAAAGCGTTTTCTGCATCTATTGAGATGATCATATGGTTTTTATTCTTCAATTTGTTAATATGGTGTATCACATTGATTGATTTGCATATATTGAAGAATCCTTGCATTCCTGGGATAAACCCCACTTGATCATGGTGTAGGATCCTTTAAATGTGCTGTTGGATTCTGTTCGCTAGTATTTTTTTGAGGATCTTTCCATCTATGTTCATCAGTGATATTGGCCTGTAATTTTCTTTCTTTGTGATATCCTTGTCTGGTTTTGGTATCAAGGTGATGGTGGCTTCGCAGAATGAGTTTGGGAGTGTTCCTCCCTCTGCTATATTTTGGAAGAGTTTGAGAGGGATAGGTGTTAGCTCTTCTCTAAATGTTTGATAGAATTCACCTCTGAAGCCATCTGGTCCTGGGGTTTTGTTTGTTGGAAGATTTTGTGTGTGTGTGTGTGTGTTATGCGGGTGTCTCACTGTTGTGGCCGCTCCCCTTGCGGAGCAACAGGCTCCGGACGCGCAGGCTCAGTGGCCATGGCTCATGGGCCTAGCCGCTCTGCGGCATGTGGCATCGTCCCGGAATTGGGCTCGAACCCGCATCCCCTGAATCCGCAGACGGACTCTCAACCACTGTGCCACCATGGAAGCTCTGTTGGAAGATTTTTAGTCACAGTTTCATTTTCAGTGCTTGTGATGGGTCTGTTCATATTTTCTATTTCTTCCTGATTCAGTCTTGGCAGGTTGTGCATTTCTAAGAATTTGTCCATTTCTTCCAGGTTGTCCATTTTATTGGCATAGAGTTGCTTGTAGTCATCTCTCATGATCCTTTGTATTTCTGCAGTGTCCGTTGTTACTTCTCCTTTTTCATTTCTAATTCTGTTGATTTGAGTCTTCTCCCTTCTTTTCTTGATGAGTCTGGCTAATGGTTTATCAATTTTCTTTTTATGATTTCTTTCCTTCTGCTAACTTTGGGTTTTTTTGGTTCGTCTTTCTCTAATTGCTTTAGGTGCAAGGTTATGTTTTTTATTCGAGATGTTTTCTGTTCCTTAAAGTAGGATTGTATTGCTATAAACTTCCCTCTTAGAACTGCTTTTGCTGCATCCCATAGGTTTTGGGTCGTGTCTCCATTGTCATTTGTTTCTAGGTATTTTTTTATTTCCTCTTGATTTCTTCAGTGATCACTTCGTTATTAAGTAGTGTATTGTTTAGCCTCCATGTGTTTGTATTTTTTACAGATCTTTTCCTGTAATTGATATGTAGTTTCATAGCATTGTGGTCAGAAAAGATACTTGATACAATTTCCATTTTCTTAAATTTCCCAAGGCTTGATTTGTAACCCAATATATGATCTATCCTGGAGAATGTTCCATGAGCACTTGAGAAAATTGTGTATTCTGTTATTTTTGGATGGAGTGTCCTATAAATATCAATTAAGTCCAATTTGTTTAATGTATCATTTAAAGCCTGTGTTTCCTTATTTTCATTTTGGATGATCTGTCCATTGGTGAAAGTGGGGTGTTTAAGTCCCCTACTATGATTGTGTTATTGTCGATTTCCCCTTTTATGGCTGTTAGTATTTGCCTTATGTATTGAGGTGCTCCTATGTTGGGTGCATAAATATTTACAATTGTTATATCTTCTTCTTGGATCGATCTCTTGATCATTATGTAGTGTCCTTCTTTGTCTCTTCTAATAGTCTTTATTTTAAAGTCTATTTTGTCTGATATCAGAATTGCTACTCGGCTTTCTTTTGGTTTCCACCTGCATGGAATATCTTTTTCCATCATCTTACTTTCAGTCTGTATATGTCTCTAGGTCTGAAGTGGCTCTCTTGTAGACAGCATATATACGGGTCTTGTTTTTGTATCCATTCAGCCAATCTGTGTCTTTTGGTGGGAGCATTTAATACATTTACATTTAAGGTAATTATCGATATGTATGTTCCTATTCCCATTTTCTTAATTGTTCTGGGTTCGTTATTGTAGGTCTTTTCCTTCTCTTGTGTTTCTTGCCTAGAGAAGTTCCTTTAGCATTTGTTGTAAAGCTGGTTTGGTGGTGCTGAACTCTCTCAGCTTTTGCTTGTCTGCAAAGGTTTTAATTTCTCCATCAAATCTGAATGAAATCCTTGCTGGGTAGAGTAATCTTGGTTGCAGGTTTTTCTCCTTCATCACTTTAAATATGTCCTGCCAGTCCCTTCTGGCTTGCAGAGTTTCTGCTAAAATGTCAGCTGTTAACGTTATGGGGATTCCCTTGTGTGTTATTTTTCCCATGCTGCTTTTAATATGTTTTCTTTGTATTTAATTTTTGACAGTTTGACTAATATGTGTCTTGGCGTGTTTCTCCTTGGATTTATCCTGTATGGGACTCTCTGTGCTTCCTGGACTTGATTAACTATTTCCTTTCCCATATTAGGGAAGTTGTCAACTATAATCTCTTCAAATATTCTTCAGTCCCTTTCTTTTTCTCTTCTTCTTCTGGAATCCCTATTATTCGAATGTTGGTGCGTTTATTGTTGTCCCAGAGGTCTCTGAGACTGTCCTTAGTTCTTTTCATTCTTTTTTCTTTATTCTGCTCTGCAGTAGTTATTTCCACTATTTTATCTTCCAGGTCACTTATCCGTTCTTCTGCCTCAGTTATTCTGCTATTGATCCCATCTAGAGTATTTTTAATTTCATTTATTGTGTTGTTCATCGTTGTTTGTTTCATCTTTAGTAGTTCTAGGTCCTTGTTAATTGTTTCTTGCATTTTGTCCATTCTATTTCCAAGATTTTGGATCATCTTTACTATCATTATTCTGAATTTTCAGGTAGACTGCCTATTTCCTCTTCAGTTGTTAGGTCTGGTGGGTTTTTAATCTTGCTCCTTCATCTGCGGTGTGTTTTTCTGTCTTCTCATTTTGCTTATCTTACTGTGCTTGAGGTTTCCTTTTTGCAGGCTGCAGGTTCATAGTTCCCGTTGTTTTTGGTGTCTGTCCCCAGTGGCTAAGGTTGGTTCAGTGGATTGTGTAGGCTTTCTTGTGGAGGGGACTAGTGCCTGTGTTCTGGTGGATGAGGCTGGATCTTGTCTTTCTGGTGGGCAGGTCCACGTCTGGTGGTGTGTTTTGGGGTGTCTGTGGCCTAATTATGATTTTAGGCAGCCTTTCTGCTAATGGGTGGGGTTGTGTTCCTGTCTTGCTAGTTGTTTGGCCTAGGGTGTCCAGCACCGTAGCTTGCTGGTCGTTGAGTGAAGCTGGGTGCTGGTGTTGAGATGGAGATCTCTGGAAGATTTTCGCCATTTGATATTATGTGGAGCTGGGAGGTCTCTTGTGGATCAGTGTCCTGACGTTGGCTCTCCCACCTCAGAGGCACAGCACTGACTCCTGGCTGTAGCACCAAGAGCCTTTCATCCACACAGCTCAGAATAAAAGGGAGAAAAATTAGAAAGAAAGAATTGGTAGAAGTAGAAAGAAAGAAAGAAAGAAGGAAAGAAAGGAGGGAGGGAGGGAGGAAAGAAGGAAGGAGGAAAGGAAGGAAAAAAAGAAAGAAGATAAAGTAAAATAAAATAAAATATAAAGTTATTAAAATAAAAAATAATTATTAAGAAAAAAAAAACGGACAGATAGAACCCTAGGACAAATGGTGGAAGCAAAGCTATACAGACAAAATCTCACACAAAAGCATACACATACACACTCACAAAAAGAGGAAAAGGGGAAATAATAATAAATCTTGCTCTCAAAGTCCACCTCCTCAATTTGGGATGATTTGTTGTCTAAAGGAGGGAAGAAAGGAAAGAAAGAAAGAAGGTAAATATTATTTATTTATTGAAATAAAAAATAATTATTAAGAAAAATTAAAACAAAACAAAACAAAACAAACGGGCGGATAGAACCCTAGGACAAATGGTGAAAGCAAAGCTATACAGACAAAATCTCACACAGAAGCATACACATGCACACTCACAAAAAGAGGAAAAGGGGAAAAAATCATAAATCTTGCTCTCTAAGTCCACCTTCCTCAATTTGGGATGATTCGTTGTCTATTCATGTATTCCATATATGCAGGGTACATCAAGTTGATTGTGAAGCTTTAATCCGCTGCTTCTGAGGCTGCTGGGAGAGATTCCCTTTCTCTTCTTTGTTCTCACAGCTCCCAGGGGCTTAGCTTTGGATTTGGCCCCGCCTCTGCGTGTAGGTTGCCAGAGGGCGTCTGTTCTTTGCTCAGACAGGACGGGGTTAAAGGAGCAGCTGCTTCCGGGACTCTGGCTCATTCAGGCCGAGGGGGAGGGAGGGGCACGGAGTGCGGGCGAGCCTGCAGCGGCAGAGGTCAGCGTGACGTCGCGCCGGCGCGACGTTGCAGCAGCGTGAGGCGCACTGTGAGTTCCTCCTGGGGAAGTTGTCCCTGGATCCCGGGACCCTGCCAGTGGCGGGCTGCACAGGCTCCCCGGAAGGGGTGTGTGGATAGTGACCTGTGCTCGCATACAGGCTTCTTGGTGGCGGCAGCAGCAGCCTTAGCGTCTCATGCCCGTCTCTGGGGTCCGCGCTTTTAGCCGCGGCTCCCGCCCATCTCTGGAGCTCCTTTAAGCAGCACTCTTAATCCCCTCTCCTCGCGCACCAGGAAGCAAAGAGAGAAGAAAAAGTCTCTTGCCTCTTCTGCAGTTCCAGACTTTTCCCGGACTCCCTCCCTGCTAGCCGTGGCGCACTAATCCCCTGCAGGCTGTGTTCACGCCGCCAACCCCAGTCCTCTCCCTGCGATCCGACCTCTGAAGCCCGAGCCTCAGCTCCCAGGCCCCGCCCGCCCCGGCGGGTGAGCAGACAAGCCTCTGGGCTGGTGAGTACCGGTCGGCACCGATCCTCTGTGTGGGAATCTCTCCGCTTTGACCTCCGCAACCCAGTTGCTGTGCTCTCCTCCGGGGCACCGAAGCTACGCCGCTCTGCCACCCGCAGTCTCCGTCCGCGAAGGGGCTTCCTAGTGCGTAGAAACTTTTTTTCCTTCACAGCTCCCTCCCGCTGGTGCAGGACCCGTCCCTATTCTTTTGTCTCTGTTTATTTGTTTTTCTTTTGCCCTACCCAGGTACGTGGGGAGTTTCTTGCCTTTTGGGAGGTCTGAGGTCTTCTGCCAGTGTTCAGTAGGTGTTCTGTAGGAGTTATTCCACGTGTAGGTGTATTTCTGGTGTATCTGTGGGGAGGAAGGTGATCTCCACGTCTTAGTCTTCCGCCATCTTCCCCTCCTCTCCTCAAATAGTCTTTAAAGCAACAGCAGTTTAATTCAGCCCTTCATCTTCTTCTTTCAGTCAGATGCATAATTGGTTGACAGATTTCTGAGGTTTGTTATGCTCCCTTGTCTCTCTGCGAGCTTTACTTATCAATGATAGCTTGACTGAGGCAGTATAAACATGGGGTCACATTTTCCCCCTCAAGTTTTCCGAAAATGAAATGAGATTTGTCGTAAATTTTTGTGTCCCCACCACCCCCACCTTGTTGATTATAAAACATTGCATTGACATATATACACTGATATGTATAAAATAGATAACTAACAAGAACCTGCTGTATAAAAAATAAAATTCAAAAATTCAAAAAATAAAAAACATTGCATTCCCATTACTGAAAATCCCTCATGAGAATACCTTTATGCAGCCCAAGACCTGTGGCATCACCAGGTAGGGGTCTTATCTTTCCATAGGAATGGAGGCAAGTAGTGAGCTGTCACCATGGTTTCTTGCCAGGTTCTCTGAAGTTGTACAGGTTCTACTGTGATCATAACATGGGAGGAGAGCCTGTAGGGTCTGCGTCAGGCTCCTCTACGTAGATATTATGATTGCTTGAGTTTTGTTTTTCTGTCAAAGAATAAGGAGAAACTTTTACTTCATGCTCCAATGATAGTTTCATTACTGGCGGGCATCTGTGGCCCAAGCTGGAATGACCCTTCAGAGTTGTTCTGCATCGCCTCATCCTTCTGTTTTTGGGCAGTGGTTCTCAGATTTGACACGTATTCTTCCCAGTCCCCCTGCCTGAGTAGAATCCTTGGGTCCCTGGGTTCTGCCAGTAGAGACTCACCTGCAAAGCATTGGCAGCTCTGCTGTCACCTACTCCTGTCACCAAGGGTTCTCACCAATTTGGAGGCATAGAGTCCAGCCTCCTAGGGGCGATGCAGGACAACTCTGAAGGATAATTCCAGCTTAACAGCTCACTGAGTGGCTGCCTGAATCCTTTGTCAAGACCACATCATGGTCCAGCTTCTCCTTTTGTTCAGTCCTGCTTCCTCCCCTTTCCTTTTTCACGTGTTGATCCTGAGTGTACTCCCTAAACACACTTCCTGCAACATCATCTCATTCTCTGAGTCTGCTTCCTAGGGACCCCATTCTGCAATACTCAGTTGATTCCCTCAAGCTCCTCAGCCCCTTGCTTGGCGCGAACAGTGCCGGCCCTGATTGCACCTCAGGGCCTTTGCATGGGCTCTTTCTTCTGCCATACTGCCCCTCCCTTTGCATGTCCTGATGGCTTGTTTCCTCACTTCAAGTCTCTGGTCAGATGCTACCTCATTGAGCAGGCCATTGTGACCTCCCCATAGTAAAATAAAATCCTTTCCTCATTACCTTACTTTATTTTTCATTCCTCCTGATGACCATCTGACAGAAATATTTCTGTTTACTGTGTCTTCCCCTACCAGTGTGTACGTTCCATGAGAATATTTTGTTTATTATTCCTTCCACAGTGTCTGGCACATAGTAAGAACCCAGTAAATACTTGTTGAAAGAATGAATACATGAGTGAACTCTATCTGCTTTCCTTCTCTAAGTCTGAAAGTACTTTCTCTTTCCATGCCTCCTCCTGTTTAGTTGCAGTTGGATGGCCGGAATTTCCAGCTAGAGAGAGCACATTCTAAAGTGTGCTCTTCACTACTTGATTTAGTTAGGAGAGGGCAAAAAGATAGGATTCTTGGAAGAGTGCCTGGAGAAGGCCCATTTTTCCTAGGTGAGGAAGTGGGGATAATCTTCTGGCTTGTTTCTTTTCTTCTTCTTTTTTAAACTTTTCCTCTGTTATCATACTTCAAAGCATTGGACACTGACCTATGTGCTACATCCCTGTAGCCTTTAACCTCATCATTGTCTGTTACATGTGAATTACCAGGGGAGGTAATTCACTGAGCTGTATCTCATAGCGATCAGCAGCCCTTGGCTTGGCCATAGGAGTAGGCATCATCATGTCTGAGGATCAGTTAGTTACTGGTGAGTCTCCCCAATTCACTCAGTCACTGACTTCATACTTACATACTTCTCTTATGTCTAAATTCCTCTTTTATTAAAAAAAGGGTGAAGACAAAGCCCTTGCAACACAATATTTCAATTAAGAGAAATGAAAATGATTAAGCCCTAAACCCACACTTGTCCTCTGCTTAACAAGCCCTTGCGACACAATATTTCAATTAAGAGAAATGAAAATGATTAAGTCTTAAACCCACACTTGTCCTCTGCTTAACAAACACTTTTTCTCCCGCACACAGGAATATGAGACCTGAACCTTCCTTTCCCACTGTGGAGGGGTTACAGTTTGAAGGAAGCAATTCACTTATCCATCTAATTTCCAGAAGATCTTGATTGTGAAGTGCTATTTGTAGATACCATCAGAGATGACCAGGTAAATGAGCAATGACTGATTCAATTAATTGATAAGAATCTATTAGTATGGATCCAAATCATCTTGTCCGAACACAGAGCATTAGGTACCAGTAACTATCAGGGTGGCTGTCATTTCGTCTTGGTGGAATAGAGGATCCTGTGTGTGATGGAGCCCAGAAGGTGGCGCTGTGCACATTTAAGGGATAATTGATTTTTTTAAGTGCCCGTGGACCCTGTGTGGATAGCAGTTTGTGAGATATCCCTCTGATTGGTCAGTTTGAGGGGCAGAATCCACCCTTTCTGTGTCCAGAAGGCCTTCCCCTTTGAGGAAGTCCGGGCATTCACACTCTGCGTGTTTTGGCAGGGAGTCAGAGGACTTACTTTGAAATCCTGGCTTTGCCATTTACAGGCTGTGTGGCCCCGAGCATGGTACTTAACCTTGGTTTTGCTCAATATAATTTAGGATAGATAAGAACTCTGTCATCAGGCTCTGAGGATTAAATGAAATAATGTATGCTAGGTGTGTTACCTGTGGTCGGGCCGCATGTCTGTCTTAGAAAAGGGCATCATTCTGGAGTGATGTGGCCCCTCTGATTGGCATGGTAAGTGGAGAGTGGGCTGGGCTGCAGCCCCCTCTAGCGCCTGCCTGGGCCAAGTGCCCTTGTGCTGCCCAGCCTGCCCTCCCCTCATCCCACTTTACCTGCAAACTTGTGAACCGGGAGTTAGTTGATACGGCCATGCTCATCTTAGATGATTAACAGTGGCAAGAAGAAGAGAAGGGTGCAGTGTTATTCCTTTGGAGGGAGATGGAGAGATAACCAGGACAATTTAAGCCTTGGGGCCTTAAAATATATAATCGGTATGCTACAGAGCCAGACTGGAATAAACAAAAAAGCATGTAATTTGAACAAAGGATTCTTGGAAATCTGAAGTGGAACCTTAGCCCCCAGAGCAGGAGATTTTACCTATTTGGAAAATTGAATTTGTTAACCTTCAGGATGTTGAAATTCCTGGATAACTTAACAGAGTGTCTAAAATGTGGGTTCCCATGAACGATGACTTAGAGCTGGAGCTACAGTGCGGTTCTAGCAGTGGGGACATGTTGCTATGGAAACCCTGAAGCTGGAAGTTCCTCCGTGCCTCAGAAAGGCTGTCAGTTAGATCCATGCACTTGGGGAGTCTAATGAAAACAGACACTTGTCATTTTTCCAGCAGCCATCTAACATTATATACATTTAAAATATGACCATGGAAAGAAAAGCCTGCGGTTAAGTTGAGCTGTTTAAGAGAATTCTCTTGTGTGGCTTTGACAGGGCAGATTTTTTTTTTTTCTCCCTCTACATTAAAGGAAAAAAGTGAGGCCCTCCAGTGTTGAGCAGAAACACAAATAGGAGGACCACTTATGGTGGTTCATTCCAGGCTGTTGGAAGGGAGCCTCAGGCCTACAACCCTTATTTACTTCACAGTGAGGGTGGCTGGCTCTCCCTTTCATATTCACCCCTCTCAAACTGGGTCCCCAGAGCTTTTGGTATTGTGAACTCACATTGGTTGACTGATAGGTACTTTTCTTTTAATGGGGCAGCTCATAAAAGAGACCTTCATTAGACACCACTCTCTGCAAATGTCAGATGCTGAGGAATAAGGAATCATAGTTTTCGCTTAGATTGACTTGCCATTTGAGGCCAACTGCTGGGATCTGACTTTCCCTGAGAACACAAATCAATAGTCAGTAGAGAAATCAGAGAAGAAGAGCTGGTTGAAGATGGAGTATTACTATTTGTTTTCAATTGAATGTATGTGTGTATATATATGCTTATTTTTACGCAAACATGCTAATTTTGAGTTGCAATTTGCAGAAGAAACACTTGTACTTCTTATCATGGGATGATTAATAATAAGATGGGAACACTTTTTTCAAATTGGGCTGGGACCTGAGGACCTGGTGGTTATGAACAATGTCAGGCACAAACAAAGAGCTGAAAGCTCACATTTAGTCACGCCTGCCTTTGCCTAACCCATTAGGCAGCCAAATGACAATTGAAAATTCAGTTCCCCACATTGAGAAGTAAAGACTGGTGCCTCTTTGACTTCTGAGTTCAGGGCATCCTACTCTTTTTACTTTTCTTTTATATGTCAAATCAGAAGTAGATCAACAGAAACCAGTGTTATTAGTTCTCCAGTTAAGTTTGGCTCAAAAGAATGTAGCAAACTACATTTGGTTTTCAGCGATATTTGGAAATCGCATTTTATGTTCCAGATCTGATTGCATCTGGTAATTATCACATCTCTCTTTTTTTTTTTTTTTTTTTTTTTTTTTTTGCGGTACGCTGGCCTCTCACTGTTGCGGCCCCTCCCATTGCGGAGCACAGGCTCCGGACGTGCAGTCTCAGCGGCCATGGCTCACGGGCCCAGCCGCTCCGCGGCATGTGGGATCTTCCCAGACCGGGGCACGAACCCACGTCCCCTGCATTGGCAGGCGGACTCTCAACCACTGCGCCACCAGGGAAGCCCTCACATCTCTTTTTGTGGCAAAGAAGCTAACAATATTGATATGGAAAGACACAGATATTGCTTGCCCTCACAATTGAACTGGGGGGGGGGGAAGACAGTAATTCCACATATCCCC
Source organism: Delphinus delphis (assembly GCF_949987515.2). Taxonomy (NCBI): domain Eukaryota; kingdom Metazoa; phylum Chordata; class Mammalia; order Artiodactyla; family Delphinidae; genus Delphinus; species Delphinus delphis. Next base: position 50,045,653 of record NC_082698.1, on the reverse strand, counting down.
AAAGTACACATATTATTTGGCACTAGATAAAGATTCTGCTGAGAAACTCTTCCTTCGTATACACAGTAATGATGGTAATTAGTACAATAAAAACAGGAAACAGCAAACCAAAGTCACATATCTGTCTCCATAGCTTTATACTCTGATATCAAACACTGCAGATGGATGGTTGGCAGAATGATTCCCCACATCAAATATGTTCAAGTAGAAAGTGCGGTTCAGTGGTTAGAGTGTAAGACTTAACATGGACTCTACCACTAACTGACTGTGTAATCTTGGGAAAGTCACTCACCCAATCTGGCCATTAGTTTTAACACCTCTATTATCAAGAGGTGTTAAAACTAATGGTTTTTAATGTTATAATGTTTAATGTTATAATGTTATAATAACTAATGTTATTATCTAACACCTCTATTATAAGAGAGTTGATCTAATTGAGGACAAGTTTCCTTTTTTCATTCTGTGTAAGTGCAAAGCCTGCCATGTGGCCTTTAGGAGCTGAGCAAGTAGCTACTTCCTGGATGGGCAAGGAAGGCCCTATTCCCACAGAAGCAAGAGTTGTGCTACAGCTTCCCAGCCTAACCACGAGGACATATGAGGACTAGCAGCTTTGTTCTGCTTCTGCAGAGCATGGGCAAGAGTCTAAGCACCTCTCTCTCAAACAGCAAGAGTTGCCCAGGCAGTGCACACACCAACATGCTTCTCTAAGTGCTCTTGGATGAGAAGATGAGATGTTGCTCTGAGTGGGTCTTCTGGTTGGTAGTTATAGGATCTCAAATTTGTGGCTACATGGTCATCGCTTAGATTCTCTTAAATTTTGTGATTTGCTACTTTTGGTAGCACAAAATTAGAACTTGGGAAAGAACAAAGGGATGGCCACCTTCCCCATAAACTCTATTAATGGCAATCATTTTATAGAGACAATTGCTCCTTTTTGGGAGTGCCTCCTCTGACTCGATGCTGTCTGCCAGCTGAAGGTGAAATTACAACAATTACAAACTTAATCTTGGCTGTGACCCCTGAATTGACCCTTTGAAGGAAACTGGATTGTGTCTGAGTCTGTTATCTCTGCAAGGGAACAAGCTGTCTTCAGAATTGCTTTTGGGGCCCCATCGTGTCATTGTGAAATTGCAGTTGGTGACCTTGGCAACATTTTTCAGATTTCGTGCAGATAAGCTTGAACACAGCCAGGTCCCTGGTTTCCAATGTTATTTAGAGAATTGGATGATTTAAAGCACTTATTTTTCCTTAACTCAATTCTCGTCATAATCCGTCAACATCACAGTACGTTTATTCTCCATTTCATTTTTATATGATCCTATTAGTTGGGAGTAACCCAAGTGATGTTTTTCTTTACTATGGCCCTGTCTCCTCTTTGCCTTTGCTAGAACCTTTTACTAAGTCAGAATTCAGCCATCCTCTATGCAACAATTTTTATAACCCTGATTTTGCTCCTCGGGTTTTGCTAGGGGTGAGATGAAGGCGGTTCCTTCTGTTCTATGCAAATGACATTTACAGCAGTGTCTTTAAATCAGAGGTTTGAGTTGCCTCTCTTAGATGATTGAGGCTGATATATTTGCAATCAGCTGCACTCCGTGGTGTCCTTGTGCTACTCCATGAAAGTGAAAGTAAGTTTTGGAATTGAGAGTGAGTCACACTTCCAGGCCCTAAGGAACATGGCCCCATCGTGGCTTCAGTGTGATGACTCAGCCAAAGTGGAGCCTAGGATGTGTGAAAGGCTTCATTCTTGGCTATGTGGCTGCCTCCTATTAAGTTTCCAGGTGAGGGACTTCCCTGGTGGAGCTGTGGTTAAGAATCCGCCTGCCAATGCAGGGAACACAGGTTCGAGCCCTGGTCCGGGAAGATCCCACATGCTGCGGAGCAGCTAAGCCCGTGCGCCACAACTACTGAGCCTGCGCTCTAGAGCCCACGAGCCACAACTACTGAGCCCACGAGCCACAACTACTGAGTGCACATGCCACAACTACTGAAGCCCATGCATCTAGAGCCTGTGCTCCGCAACAAGGGAAGCCACGGCGATGAGAAGCCCACGCACTGCCATGAAGAGTAACCCCTACTTGCCACAACTAGAGAAAGCCCATGCACAGCAACAAAGACCCAGTGCAGTCAAAAATAAATAAATAAATAAATTTAAGTTTAAATAATAACATTAAAAAATTTTTTTTAATGTTTAAATAAATAAATAAATACTTAAAAAAAGTTTCCAGGTGAAACTGACATTCCCTGTTGTCAAGGAGCCAGTGGCTCTGAGTGAGCTCTCACCATAGCGGGAATGCTGGCCTGCCTCAAGAGGCATTTCTGCGTTTCCTGAGTTGGTTGCCTGTATATTGGAAACCTCACTGATCAGAGGCCATGACAGAAGGCAACATTTACTGTCACCATTAAAGGTTATTTAAGGAATGCACATTTCTCCTGTACAACTGTTTTTCCCTTTGCCGTAGCAGTAGAGGGCAATATGATAGAGTCTCAGTTCAGTTCAATTTGACAGACTACTCATTGAGAATCTGTTGCGCTGGGACTAGTGAGATGAAGAGCTAAGGACTGCCCTGCTTACGAGGTACCACTTAAGTGGATTTGATGTGGGATGTGTTGAACTCAGTGACATGGTCAGCGGGGAAAGAGAGGGAATCAGGGCTAGGATTATGGAAATAAACCAGCTCTGGAATTTTCTTCTCTAAACAGATGGCCAGCATTGTAATATACTGTGTAAAGGGAGTTCCAATACCTTGTATTTAGTACCTGAATGAATGTGACTGTAGGCCTGGCTCATCCCTGAGGTTGCATGGATGGAGTACAGCAGTCCTCCTCATCCATGAGGATACATTCCAAGACCCCCAGTGGATGCCTGAAACCTTGGATAGCGCTGGACCCTATATATGCTATATATTTTGCTATACATACATGATAAAGTTTAATTTATAAATTAGGCACAATAAGCGATGAGGAACAATAACTAATTATAATACAGAAGAATGATAACAATATACTGTAATAAAAATTATGTGAATGTGGTCTCTCTCTCTCTCTCTAAATATCTTATGGTACAAACTTAATGCCCTTACCGTACACTGTGGCTGTAACTTTTGCAGTTTGAAGTGCAACAGCAAAACTAGCACAAATTTCTTTTTCCTTCTTCATAATTTCACAATAGAATATTTGTTCTTACAGTAGATCTTAGCAACCTCAGCATATGAATTTTTTTTCTTCCCTTACTAAGTCAACGACTTTCCCTTTTCAGTGAAAGGAAGGACTCTATGGCTTCTCTTTGGCATATCTGAACTGCCAGCATCACAACTCTTGTACTTTCGGGCCATTATTAAGTAAAATAAGGGTGACATGAACACAAGCCCTGCAATACCGCGACTGTCAATCTGATAACTGAGAAGGCTACTAAGAGACTAACTGGCAGGAGACGCTCAACAAAGGGATGCTTCCCATTTCAGGCAGGACAGAGTGAGGCGAACGGGATGAGACTTCATCGTGCTGTTTAGAACAGGGCACAATTTAAAACTTATGAATTTTTTTTCCTGGAATTTTTCATTTAATATTTTGGGACTGCTGTTGATCGTGTGTGATTGAAACCACAGACAGGGAAAGCTCAGATAAGAGGGAGCTGCTGTACCTAGAGCTACATGATTCATCCCTGCAGATCTGGCCCTTGCTTCTGGTTAGGGGTAGTGAGTCAGGGCCCTGTTTCCTGAAGCAAGGGCCAGTGTGAGGTAAGCATACTTTCAGAGTCTGGTCTACAGAAATAGGGATTGAAGCATAGTTTCATTTTCCACATTGTACTGAATACCCCCATTCTTTTTCATACAACTTACTTCACTTGGCTTCTGGGATGCCAAACGACTTGATGGTTCTTCTACCTCACTGGTTATTCTTCTCAGTCTCCGTAACTGGTTCCTCATTTCCTGACCTCCTCGGATAAGTGCAGATTCATTTATCGACAGTTTACTCAACATTTCCACTTGAACCTCTCAAACACAACAGGTTCCAAATCAGAGCTCCTTCTTTCCACCTGCCCCATCTGTAATCTTCCACATCTCAGTTTATGGCAAATCTGGTCTTCTAGTTGCTCAGCAAACGAAGACTTGAGCCATCATCGTTCCTCTCTCTCTCTCTCATGCACATGACATCTATGTTGTAAAGAAATGCTGTTGGCCCTACCTTCAGAACACATCCAGGGTTCAACACTTCTCACGGCCTCCTCTGTTACCACCTTGGGGGGAGCCTTCAGCATTTCATCTACATTCTGTACCATGACAATAATTGTCAAACTGCTTCTTACTCTGCTCCTCCTGCATAATCAGTTTTCAACACAGTACAGAAACTTATTCATGGAATGTCTAAACCAGATAATGCCAGTCTTCAAAAACCCTGCAAATACTTCATGTCATTCACAGTGGAAGCCAATGTTCTTATGAGGGTCTGTGTGGTCTAGCCTCAGTGACTTCTCAGACTTATCCCCTGAGGTCCTTATGCTCGGTGGCTCCACTGCAGCCCGCTGGTAGCTCCAGCACCCAAACAACCTCCTCCCAGTCTCCACACTGGCTGCTTCCTCTGCTTTCCTGCAGTTATCTGCATACTTAACCTTCCTTATCTCCTTCTGGTCTTTACTCATTTGTCACTATCTCAGTATGGCCTGCTTAGATCACCCTATTTTATTTTTTTCTTTCATTGAAGTCTAGTTGCTGTACAATATTATATAAGTTACAGGTGTACAATATAGTGAGTCACAATTTTTAAAGGTTATAGTTATTAGAAAGTATTGGTTACATTCCCCTACATCCTTGTAGCTTATTTTACATCTAATAGTTTGTACCTCTTAATCCCCTACCCCTATATTGCTGCTCTCCTCTTCTGTCTCCCCACTGGTAGCCACTAGTTTATTCTCTATATTTGTGAGTCTGCTTTTTTTTTTGTTACATTCACTAGTGTGTGGTATTTTTTTAGATTCCACTTATAAGTCATATCATGCAGTATTTGTCTTTCTCTGCCTGACTTATCTCACATAGCATAATGCCAAGTCCATCCACGTTGCCGTATATGGCAAAATTTCATTCTTTTTATGACTGAGTAGTATTCCATTGTGTACGCGCCACATCTTCTTTGTCCATTCACCTCTTGATGGCACTTAGGTTGCTTCAGTATCTTGGCAATTGTAAATAACGCTGCTATGAACATTGGGGTGCATGAATTAGTGTTATTGTTTTTTTCGGATATATACCCAGCAGTGGAATTTCTGGATCGTATGGTAGTTCTATTTTTAGTTTTTTGAGAAACCTCTATACTGTTTTCCACAGTGGCTGCACCAATTTACATTCCCACCAACAGTGCAAGAGGGTTCCCTTTTCTCCACATCCTCGCCAACATTTGTTATTTGTGTTCTTTTTGATGATAGCCATTCTGGCAGGTGTGAGGTGATACCTCATTGTGGTTTTGATTTGCATTTCCTTAATGATTAGTGATGTTGAGCATCTTTTCATGTGCCTGTTGGCCATCTGCATATTGCAACCTGCATCCACCCTCCCCACCACCCTCCTTTGACAGGCGTTCCTGGTCCTAAGTAAGTAGTAAACTTACTCAGCTTTTTTTATCTTCATCACAGATATTATCACCTTCCAATGTACTATGTTTTTCACTGTTTGCTGTTTGTCTTCCCTCCATCCTCCCCTCCCACCTACACACCAGAAAGAAAGGTGAATGTGGGTAGGGTTTTTTATTTGTTTGTTCACCGTTGTATCACAAGTGCCTTGAAATGGATCTGGTAGATGGTGGGGGCTCAATAAGTTGGTTGAATGAATGAATCCCGCAATCCTGTGCCTTCTTAATAAGCGCTTTCAAATACTGGGAGGTTCCGGGTTTTCATTTGGAAAAGGAGTGGTCAGTGAATTCTTAACCCACTCGTTGCTTTTACTCAACTCTAGAATGTATTTTGTCATATAATACCATAGAATTTAGATGTAATTTTTTAAATTGACATCATTAGGTGTTTCCCCCTCTGAAAAAAAAGGGATACTCAGATATTTTAGGGAGAGTCAGACTTGCTGATCAAGCGGCTTGCACCACGCTTTGATTTTCTTAGGAATTCCCGGGCATGTCATTCTTCTCATTAAACATAAGCTATTTCAGCTCTGACGTGCTAGGTTCAGAGTGTTGGAGATAACTGACTCTAGCGCTGAGATATGCCAGTTGAGTCAGGCACCTAAAGTCACAGCAGTCGTCTTTGCTGGCATTATCAGTACCACGAAAAAACGGCTCTTATCACATCTTTCATTTTGAAGACGTGTGTGCATCTTTCTCCTTGGAAAAGAGAATCATGTATCTTTCCCATTTCTTCATGTAGAATGCTAAAAAGACATTCGCTCAGGGGTTGGAATGATCAAATCCATACTTTCTTCAATAAATAATCAAGATCAGGAAATAATACAAACCCCAACTCATCTCTAAGAATATAGAAAAGTGGGGATTGATGTTTAATTGCAAATGCTTGCATGAGCCAGCGTATCTCGTCGGCACTTCAGTGGGGATTTCAAACCCTAAACCCTGCTTTCTAGTTTATTTAGGTTTGATGCTGTCAGGAGTGTTCTTAATTATTTTTTTAACTCTTTGGCAAAAGGAAGATAATTGATTCTGATAGCTCTTCTCTAAACCAGAATCTGCTCTCACTCTTTATATACCCTTTGGAGTAAAGAAAGACAGAAAAATACACTGGTGATGGCTTTGCAGTATGAATTGTAGGGGAGATAAAGGGAACAGGCTCTCCTGAGCTCACATTCTTCTTTTCCCGTGAAAACATTTCTGTGATTCCTTGCAATTCTCTCAAGACCGGAGGATAAAGATTGTGCTGTAGATGTAACAGCCTTAATTAGTAAAACTGACAAGAAAATGGTTACCTCTTTATATTGAATGACAGGAAAACACAACCTGGGGAATTTGTCACTTACGAACAGAATCACATTTGAGTCTTACACATTTGTGTCAACCTGATTAGTTCACAGATAGGTTTTTGTTTAGCTTCCTGGATCATGAATATTCTGAATTTTTAGTTTTTCTTAGCAAAGAAAAACAGTTTATAACATGAGGCCTGAACAAGCAAAGTACTTTAGACCCCTTACAGTTTCCCTGCTATAGAAGCCGGTTTTCTGCTTAAAAGGGAAACTCGCTTTTTAAAATTTGATTTTTTTTTTTGATCAGAGATGGGGGGGGGGGGGGTTCATCACTTTATTTTCTAATTTTTTTAAGGAAGGAAGACTTGTATTTTTGAATTCCACAATACTAATTCCACGACAGCTTTTCTAGCCATAATTGTACCTCCAAAAATAGTCACTTTACTGAAACAACTCTCTCTTCAAAAGAGCATAAATGTTTATCATTCCTCCTTGATAAATACTACACATGTATGCCAAGAACTGATTCATTCTTTGCAAGTCAGCAGTTTCATCCAATAGTAAAGAAACATGTCTACTATCATACATGGTGTTATTTGCTACAGAGAATTCACCAAAGCCTGTTCTGAGCAGAATACTTGGCATTAGTTCTGTGTGAATCACAAGAGTTTTATCAATAGATAGTGTAGCTTGTACCTTTTTTCCTTGTGTGAAATGCAGCTTTGAAAAATGCCTCTCTTGGTCTCTTACATAACTTAAGTGAGTGAATTAATTTGGGGACACTAACATTATTTTTATTAATTTTTCCAGAAAGACATTGCATCTTTGAAAATGAACCACAAGCTTTGATGACTTCATGTCACTACTAGCTAAGGTTTTCTTACAGTAGCAGCATGGTTTTTCTGGGCTCCGGGGGAGCAGGAGGAAGGCAGTGCCAGGGACAGCTGGCACGATTCCTCTTTCTGTCGATGATGGGGATGTGGCCTTGCAATCGTGAGCCTTGCTTAATTTTGGTCCATGAACCAGGAGAGTGTCGTATTTGTAAACATTCCCTTCAAAAAAGGGAAAAGTTTCTAAGTGTATATTTGTCCAGATTGGTAATGTCCACAGAAAAAAAAAAGAAAAAAGAAAAAATTGGCTTTCTTGTACTTCTGGCTGGGTCCTACCTGACTTGCAGGGTTCACTGGAGACTTGGGCCCCAGGAACAAGAGAAGAGCCCAAAATGACAGGCTGGGCCTGTTTCTGCCTGGGCCCCTGCCATGCGTCACGCTTCTGTTAAGGTCTGTATCCTTTGTCAAAAAAAGTTAGGAATTTGTGTGGTGTATGGGTGTATGTATGTGTGTTTACTACCCACAAATCCAAAACCTATTTCCAGAGGTAGAACAGCACACTAAGGACTAGGAGTTAATAAAGTGGTTGGTTCCATCAATCCCCATTTTCAGATATTCATTATTGTATTTTCTGGTCATATTTTTTAGGTACTTATGCTACATCACTGTAGGTACAGATTCACTTGTCCCAGCACACAGAGTTATGTCCCCACTTAAGTCACCTCTTTTATTTATATTTACAACATCAGTGTGAGTGGTACTACATTTTCAAACTTTTCAGTGGCTTTATTGAGGTGAGTTGATTTATAATAAACTGCACATATAAAGAGTATATCATTTGATAAGTTTAACAGATGTGTACATCCATGAAACCGTCGAGAAACCATTTTGCCATCAAGATAATGAACATATCCATCACCCTCAAAAATTACTTTGTGGCTATTCGTAATTGTACCCTCCAGCTCTCTAACCCTCCATCCCCAGGCAATCACTGATCTGCTTCCTGTTATTGTAAATTAGTCTGCATTTTCTGGAATTCAATACAAATGGAATCATATAGAACGCACTCTTTCTTGTCTGGCTTCTTTCACTCACTGTCATTGTTTTGAGATTCAATCATGTTGTATGTATTAGTAGTTTTTTCTCCCATTTTTATTGTTGAGCAGTGTTCCATCATATGGACATACAGCAATTTCTTTATCTTGTTGATGGACATTTGTGTTGTTTTCCGTCAGTGGCTACTACAAACAAAACTATTACTAACGTTAATGAACAGATCTTTAAATGGGCATATGCTTTAATTTCTCTTGGGTACACACTTAGGAGTGGAATGGCTGCATCATATAGTAGATGTATTTTTAACTTTTTATAAAACTGTCAGACTGTTTTACAGTGTTTGTATCATTTTTCATTCCTTTCAGCAGTGGATGAGAGTTCCACTTGCTCCACATCCTTGAAGGGATTGGTATGGCCACTCTTTTAATTTTCAAGTTTCTAATAGTGGATAGTGGAATCTCATTGTGTTTTTCTTTTTTTTTTAACATCTTTATTGGGGTATAATTGCTTTACAATGGTGTGTTAGTTTCTGCTTTATAACAAAGTGAATCAGTTATACATATGTTCCCATATCTCTTCCCTCTTGCATCTCCCTCCCTCCCACCCTCCCTATCCCACCCCTCCAGGCGGTCACAAAGCACCCAGCCGATATCCCTGTGCCATGCGGCTGCTTCCCACTAGCTATCTACCTTACGTTTGTTAGTGTATATATGTCCATGCCTCTCTCTTGCCCTGTCACAGCTCACCCTTCCCCTTCCCCATATCCTCAAGTCCGTTCTCCAGTAGGTCTGTGTCTTTATTCCTGTCTTACCCCTAGGTTCTTCATGACATTTTTTTTTTCTTAAATTCCATATATATTTGTTAGCATACGGTATTTGTCTTTTTCTTTCTGACTTACTTCACTCTGTATGACAGACTCTAGGTCTATCCACCTCATTACAAATAGTTCAATTTCGTTTCCTTTTATGGCTGAGTAATATTCCATTGTATATATGTGCCACATCTTCTTTATCCATTCATCCGATGATGGGCACTTAGGTTGTTTCCATCTCTGGCTATTGTAAATAGAGCTGCAATGAACATTCTGGTACGTGACTCCTTTTGAATTCTGATTTTCTCAGGGTGTATGCCCAGTAGTGGGATTGCTGGGTCATATGGTAGTTCTATTTGTAGTTTTAATTTGCATTTCCCTAATGTGTAATGATGTTCAGCTAATAGCCCTTGACTGATGCGTATGCACTTATTTACCATCATGTATCTTTTTTGGTGATATATCCATTCAAATGTTTCATCCATTTTGAATTTTTAAAATTATTTTTTATTGTTTTAGACTTCTTTATATATTCTGGATGTGGTTTCATTGATTTTTCTCTATTGTTCTTCTGTTCTATTTCATCAATTTCAATCTAATTTTTACTGTTTCCTTTCTTGTGCTTACTTTGTCTTTATTTGTTCTTTTTTTTTTTTTCTAATTTGTTAAGAGATAAGCCATGGTCATTGAACTGAAAATTTTCTTCTTTCTAAAATATCAGTATTTAGTGGTGTAAATGTCCCCTTCGATACTGCCTTAGTTGCATTCCAATAACTTTTGATATGTTGTATTTTCATAATCATTCAGTTCAAAATACTAATTTCCCATTCTGATGTCTCCTTTGACCCATGAATTATTTTAAAATGCAATCCAGAGCTAGAATTAAAGGTAAATGTAAATGGGGAAATAAACACCCACAGCAGATCTTGCTCTGGAGTGCAAGTCAGTGTGGACAGTTGGGGAGAGACTAAACAAAGTGGGAAAATACCAGAACAGGTCCGAGTCCTCTTAAGTTGGAACACAGTTACTGAAGACTTGAAATAAACAGACTCAAAAATGTGCAAAACTAGAGCAGCAGTCCAGGGAAGGCTCCATTTCTGCAGTTGTCTTGAAAAGGATGGGCGTCTCTGGGTGGCTTCGTGGCAAAGATGAGGAAGGAAGCAGGTAGAAGAAATAAACAATACTATACAAACAAAAGAGGACTGATGAATTGGAAGATACTCCAACTTTCTCCATTTATGATTCTATCCCCAAGTAAATTGTACTCTCTGTAGCAAGAGAGAAGGATACTGTTCAACTAAGAAACCCAGCAGACTAATCCAAAAGTTTTAACCTTCCTACGTAGAAGGAGGTCAACTGCTAATCTGGAAAAATAGAAGACATTTTAAAATTAAAGGAAATCAACTGCTAATCTAGAAAAATGGAAGACATTTTAAAATTAAAGGAAATCAAATCAAAATTAAAGGGCCACACAAAACAACTCTAAATAGAAATTGAAAATAAGAATCAACTTATTTAGCTAATGAAAACATTTGCCTAAAATGAAAATGAAACAGGAAAATGGTAGGAATTAAATACTACTAAAAAAACACTTGCAAATAAAGAACACCTTGATTCAAAATTTACAACTTTGATTCAAAAATAAAAACTCCCAAGAGAAATGAACCAAAAAAATTAAAAGAACAAGATGAAATGACATGTGATCAAATCAGGAAAGAATTTGAAGTAAAAGGACAAATAATCGGATGAATGAAGACGAAATTATAGGTGCCTAAAGGATAGTGGACTGAAGTAATAAAACAGAAAAAAAAAGAAGTAAATACAATTAAGAAAGAGGGTAGAAGAATCTGAAAAACAAGTTATAAAAGATAGGTAAAGAAGATCCAGAACACCTATTATTGGAATCTCTGAAGAAGAAAAACAAAATATAGAATGAAACCAATACCTAAAATTGTAATCCAAAAAAAATCTGTAAATAAAAAAATGATCTATATCTGTATATCAAAATGTTACACTGTAAGTTTGGAAAATTGACCAGTAACCAACAGCTCTGGCACATATCCTGGTGAAACTTTTAATCTTTAAAAATAAAGAAAAAAAAAAAAAACCTCTGGCCTCCAGGCAAAAAAATCATATAGCTGACAAAGGAAAGAGAAACAGTGTGGCATCAAACTTCTTTCCATCAACCTACAAAGCAAGAACAAAGAGGAGCATCATTTTTAAACAACTCAAGGAAAAAAAGTAATAGCCAAGGACTTTATGTCCAGACAAACTGTTCTTCATATATCAGAATTACAAAAAACAGTTTTAATACAGTTGGTCCTCCCTATGTGCTGGTTCTGCATCTGTGGATTCAATCGAGGATCAAAAATATTTGGAAGAAAAAAAAATCCAAAATGTTCCAAAAACCAAAACTTGAATTTGTGGCATACCGGTAACTATTTATATAGCACATACATTGTATTAGGTATTTTAAGTAATCTAGAGATAATTTAAAGTATATGGGAAGATGTGCATAGACTATGTAGTATTTGCAAATACTATGCCATTTTATAGAAGGTGCTTGAGCATCCGTAGAATTTGGTATCCATGGGGGTTTGTTCCAGGACCTGTGGATACCAAGGGATGAGTGTATTCAAAAACTCAGGGGATACTGTACTCAGAGCCCTTCCTGAAGAATCTATGACAGATGAGCTTTGTCTCTACCAAGAGTGACTGGGGAGCTTTGGCAAGATGTGATGACTGTGACCACTGAACGAACCACTTCCACTCTGCCCTTGCCTGGAAGAAGGTCTAAGTTCTGCTCTGCCTCCCCTCCATACTAGCTTGACTTTCAGAAATGAGGCCCAAATGGGCAGACCTGAGATCAACCAGGCGGAGATGTTTTCTATGTGAATGTTGCCTGTGTGTGAGCACTAAATCTTTAAAAACTAACTGGAAATATCTTGCTCATTTCAACAGCGAAATATGTTCTCTGTGGATTCCATCCCCAGTCGTGGCTGCTTAAGATAATAGACAACTGAATTATAGAAATGAAAGGCGGGAAAAGGCAGGAGTCTACAGGCTGCCCATGAAAATTTGCAGAGGAGAATTTATGAATTTGAGTTATACAGACAGGAGCAGACTGTCTTGCATAGAGGAAACAACAAAGAAGGTGAGAAGTTTTAATTGTTCCCAGTGTTTATCTCGTGGGTATTTGAATGCCTCTGTTGCCTGACAAAGACAGTGTTCGGGGCCCTTCCATATTATGTTAAATTGGGGGAGGGATGTGTTCCTTGAGTTTCAGAAATACCCTAAGCCCTCATAGCATCCTTGGTGCCAGTAGGAGGTATGGGCATCCCTGAATGGTTTTAAGGGTTTCCTCCCTCTGTTTATATTCCTTGTGAAATAGACCCTTGCTATTCAAAGTGTGCCTAGTACCAGCAGTACTGGCATCATTGAGGAGCTTGTTAGAGATGCAGAATCTGTCTGCATTTCTAAAGTATCTTAAGCTTGAATATACATACAAATTATCTGGAGATCTTGTTAAAGGTAGATTTTGGTTCAGAAGTCTGGGGTGGGGCCCAAGATTCTGCATTTCTAACAAGCTCTCAGGTGATTTCAATGTTTCTGGTCCTCGGGTCCTTAAGATACACTAGGTCACTTATACTCAGTTCCCTTCCAGAAGGGGTTTGTTGAAGGAACCTTTTCTGATATTCCCTGACAGGCTAGTGTGTCCTGTGTTTCCCTATACATATCTGAAAAGAGCAATAAGCCATCATAAGTGGAGAGGATCTCCTGAGGACCCAGAACTAGGTTTTGTCTACAGTGGTTATTCCTAGACTAAATTTCCCTTATCTAGTCTTCTCAGGAAATCACATAGAATCAGGAATCACAGTTATCCATACCTATCTTGAAGTTTTTAGTGATCTCTTGACTATTGTGCAGATTCAAGAAAGGGCTGGCTCTTAATGTATAGCTGAATTTATTATGTAAGACATTAGTAGGAATATAATATAGTGAAATCCAACAAACAAAAAACAGTGCTGCTTCATCTTGATTGCTTATCACATCACATAGGGCCTTCTAAAAAATGTCATTTCCTAAGCCTAACCTCAGAAATATTGAATCTAAATCTTTACAGGCAACAAGTATTTGCATTTTTAAAAGCTCCACGGGGGCTTCCCTGGTAGTGCAGTGGTTGAGAGTCTGCCTGCTGATGCAGGGGACATGAGTTCGTGCCCCGGTCTGGGAAGATCCCACATGCCGCGGAGTGGCTGGGCCCATGAGCCATGGCCGTTGAGCCTGCGCGTCCGGAGCCTGTGCTCTGCAAACGGGAAAGGCCACAACAGTGAGAGGCCCACATACCGCAACAAAACAAAACAAGACAAAACTTCACGGGTGATTCTGATGCCAAGATAGTTTCAGAACACTATTCTGTGTAAATTATTCTCCTGGAATTATATAAAACCTGGTGGTACGAGATCAAACTGACAAAAAATGGGCAAGAATAATAAGAATTGGAGATTCAAACAACCCAGTTATCAAGCTTGGTCTAATGGAGAAATATAGAACTGTGCACTCAGTAACTAGAAAATACATATTTCTTTTCAAACATATGTAATAATTACAAAAACTGTCCACAAACTAAGGTATTAATCAAGTCTTAACAAATGCAAAAGAATGATTAGTATACAGATCATATTTTCTATCAATAATTAAACTCAATTTTTACTGAAAAAGCCCCACAGGCTCAGAAATTTAAGATACATACTTGCAGACAATACATAAGTCAAACAAAATCATAATGAATATTAGAAAATGCTTAGAATGGAAAAATAATAAAACCACGAAATGTTGACGTTTGTAGGATGAAGACAAGTGGTAATTCAAGCTCATTCGGAAAAAAAAATCTAAAAATCTATAAACTAAGAGTTCAACTTAAAAAACTTGGAAGGGAATAACAGACAAAAGAACAGAAAAAAGGAAGTGTAATGCAAAGGCAAAGTTGGTTCTTCTAAAAGATCACTTGAAAAATACTCAGAAAAAATTACAAGAAAAGGGGAAAAAGCAATATTAAGAATAAAAAGAGGGCATGTCTAACTGTACAACAAAGATTAAAAGTTAACAAGGTAATGCATAAATGGGACTTGTCTGTATATGTGAAAATCAAAACAAAGTTACCAGAAAATAAAATTTATCAAAATTGAACCAAGAAGAAATAAAAACCAACAAAATTAAACCTGTGGCTAAAAACAATCTCTCCATCCAAACATCAGCAACAACAACAAGAAGAGAAAAAGACCAAGACCATTTTATATTTAAATCCTAACATACACTCAAGTAACAGACAATTATAATAGTATATAAATTTTACTAGATAATATAATCTTATTTTGTAAAAATAACAACAAAACCATATGAAGATGGTATAAGAAAGAAACTTATAGGCCAATCTCACTCATGAACATAGATGCAAAATTTAAAAATATTTTTGTTAAATTAATCCATAGTATATAAGAAAGATAGTATATAATGTCTGATATTATCCAAGGAAAGCATGAATGATTTTACATTAGAACATTATTATTGTATTTTACCTCATTAAAGAACTAAAGGAGAAAAAACACATCAGTAGATACAGAGAATCTATCCATAATGTCCATATGCATTGAATAATAAAAATTTCTAGAAAACCAGGAAGTATTGAATTGGCCAAAAAGTTCATTTGCGTTTTTCCTTAACTGAATCTGCTAATGGGTATCTGTCAACAACTTACTGCATATAATATATTCAGAGGTGAAAGTGTAGAACCATTTTCTTTAAAATGAAACATAATATAAGTAGCTTGAGTCTTGTTCTGGAGGTCCTAGACAGTGCAGTAAGACAAGAAAAGAAGAAAAATTCATAAAAGTAGAAGAAAACTGTCATTATTCACATAGGATATAAATGTAAATATAGCTAACCCTAAAGATTCTATTGGTGAATATTTATAAATAATAAGAATTATTTGAAAATTTGCTACACATAAATTCTATATCCAAATATAAATAGTATTTCTATATGCCAGCCACAAAGAATAGAAAATGTTATTATTTTAAAAGATGAATTTAATAAGGGCAACCAAAAATGTAATGGATCAAAGAATATATCTGACAAAGAATACACAAGTCCTCTATTAAGAAAATTATAAAATTTTATTATATTAAAGAAGATAAAATTGATGAAATATACCAAGTTCAGGGAAAGGGAGACGCAATAATTTAGAAATGTCATGTCCCACACAAAGGACCCCTTTGATTTCAATAACAGTCCTAACAGAATTTTTCCTGGAATCTAACAAGGTTATTATTAAACTTATTAAGAGAACAATGTCAAGTAGAATTGAAACACACTTCAAAAGGAAGAGAAAGTTGATGGAAAATACTCTACTGGATATCACAACTTCTTATAAAGCTATTAGTATTGTTAGTTAAGGAATAGACAACTAAAACAATAGAAAAGGACTTAAGAGTCCAGAAACAGATAAAACTTAAACTATGATGGAGCCAGTGTGGCAGACTTTTATGAAAGATAACTATATAAAACAGTTGTGTTGGAATAGTCGATTATATACATGGAGAATAATATTAGGTTCATATCTTACATAGTTCACAAAAATCAATTCTGGATGAATTGAATACTTTAGTCAAAAAGGAAATACTTTAAAAATTTCCTGGGTTTAGAGGGATTGGTTCCAGATGCTGGAGTAGAAGGACGTGCGCTCACTCCCTCTTGCAAGAGCACTGGGATCACAGCTAACTGCTGAACAATCATCGACAAGGACACACTGGAACTCACCAAAAAAGACACCTCACATCCAAAAACAAAGGAGAAGCCGCAATGAAGTGGTAGGAGGGCCGCAGTCACAGTAAAATCAAATCCCATAACCGCTTGGTGGGTGACTCACAAACTGGAGAACAATTATTCCACAGAAGTCCACCCACTGCAGTGAAAGTTCTGAGCCCCACGTCAGCCTTCCCAACCTGGGTGTCTGGCAGTGGGAGGAGGAATTCCCAGAGAATCAGACTTTGAAGGCTAGCAGTATTTGATGGCAGGACTTCAGCAGGACTGGGGGGAACAGAAACTCCACTCGTGGAGGTTACACACAAACTAGTGTGTGAATCAGGATATGGGGGAAAGAGCAGTGACCCCATAGGAGAATGAACCAGACCTAGCTGCCAGTGTTGGAGGGTCTCCTGCAGGGTGGGGGGTGGCTGTGTCTCACTGCAGGGACAAGGACACAGTCAGCAGAAGTTCTGTGAAGTACTCCTTGGTGTGAACCCTCCCAGAGTCTGCCATTAGCCTCACCAAAGAGCCTGTAGGCTCCAGTGCTGGGTCACCTCAGGCCAAACAACCAACAGGGAGGGAACTCAGCCCCACTCATCAGCAGAAAAGCTGATTAAAGTTTTACTGAGCTCTGCCCCCCAGAGCAACACCCAGCTCTACTCACCACCAGTCCCTCCCATCAGGAACCTTGCCCAAGCCTCTTGATAGCCTCATCCACCAGAGGGCAGACAGCAGAAGCAAGATGACCTGCAACCCTGCAGCCTGTGGAACGAAAACCACATTCACAGAAAGACAGACAAAACGAAAAGGCAGAGGACTGTGTACCAGATGAAGGAACAAGATAAAACCCCAGAAAAACAACTAAATGAAATGGAGATAGGCAACCTTCCAGAAAAAGAATTCAGAATAATGATAGTGAACATGATCCAGGACCTAGGAAAAAGGATGGAGGCAAAGATCAAGAAGATGCAAGAAATGTTTAATAAAGACCTAGAAGAATTAAAGAACAAACAAACAGGGATGAACAATACAAAAGCTGAAATGAAAAACACACTAGAAGGAATCCATAGCAGAAAAGCTGAGGCAGAAGAACAGATAAGTGACCTGGAAGACAGAATGGTAGAAATCACTGCTGCGGAACAGAAAAAAGATTGAAAAGAATTGAACACAGCCTAAGAGACCTCTGGGACCACATTAAACACACCAACATTCACATTATAGGGGTCCCAGAAGGAGAAGAGAGAGAGAAAGGACCTGAGGAAATATTTGAAGAGGTTATAGTAGAAAACTCCCCTAACATGGGAAAGGAAATAGCCACCCAAGTCCAGGAAGCACAGAGAGTCCCAGGCAGTATAAACCCAAGGAGAAACATGCCAAGACACACAGTAATCAAATTGACAAAAATTAAAGACAAAGAAAAATTATTAAAAGCAACAAGGGAAAAACAACAAATAACATACAAGGGAACTCCCGTAAGGTTAACAGGTGATTTCTCAGCAGAAACTCTACAAGCCAGAAGGGAGTGGCATGATATATTTAAAGTGATGAAAGGGAAGAACCTACAACCAAGATTACTCTACACAGCAAGGATCTCATTCAGATTTGACAGAGAAATCAAAAGCTTTACAGACAAGCAAAAGCTAAGAGAATTCAGCACCACCAAACCAACTCTACAACAAATGCTAAAGGAACTTCTCTAAGTAGGAAACACAGAGAAGAAAAGAACTTACAAAAACAAACCCAAAACAATTAAGGTAATGGTAATAGGAACATACATATTCATAATTACCTTAAATGTGAATGGATTAAATGCTCCAACCAAAAGACACAGACTGACTGAATGGATACAAAAGCAAGACCCATATATATGCTGTCTACAAGAGACCCACTTCATACGTAGGGACATATACAGACTGAAAGTGAGGGGATGGAAGAAGGTATTCCACGCAAATGGAAATCAAAAGAAAGCTGGAGTAGCAGTACTCATATCAGAGAGCCACATGTAAAAGAATGAAATTAGAACACTCCCTAACACCATACACAAAAACAAACTCAAAATGGATTAAAGACCTAAATGTAAGACTGGACATTAGAAAACTCTTAGAGGAAAACATAGGAAGAGCAGGTTTTTTTTTTTTTTTTTTTTTTTTTGCGGTACGCAGGCCTCTCCAGTTGCGGAGCACAGGCTCCGGATGCGCAGGCTTAGCGGCCATGGCTCATGGGCCCAGCTGCTCTGCAGCATGTGGGATCTTCCTGGACCCGGGGCACAAACCCGTGTCCCCTGCATCAGCAGGTGGACTCTCAACCACTGCGCCACCAGGGAAGCCCAAGAACAGTCTTTGACATATATCACAGCAAGATCTTTTTTGACCCACCCCCTAGATTAATGGAATTAGAAAGCAAAATAAACAAATGGGACCTAATGAAGCTTAAAAGCTTTTGCACAGCAAAGAAAACTATAAACAAGATGAAAAGACAACCCTCAAAATGGGAGAAAATGTTTGCAAACGAATCAACAGAGAAAGGATTAATCTCTAAAATATATAAACAGTTCATGCAGCTGAATATTAAAAAAAACAAACAACCCAATCAAAAAATGCACAGAAGACCTAAATAGTCATCTCCCCAAAGAAGACATACAGATGACCAAGAGGCACGTGAAAAGCTGCTCAACATCACTAATTATTAGAGAAATGCAAATCAAAACTATAATGAGGTATCACCTCACACCAGTTACAATGGGCATCATCAGAAAATATGCAAACAACAAGTGCTGAAGAGTATGGAGAAAAGGGAACCTTTTTGCACTGTTGGTGGGAATGTAAATTGATATAGCCACTATGGAGAACAGTATGGAGGTTCCTTAAAAAACTAAAATCAGAATTACCATATAACCCAGCAGTCCCACTACTGGGCATATTATACCCAGAGGAAACCATAATTCCAAAAGGCACATGCTCCCCAACGTTCATTGCAGCAGTATTTACAATAGCCAGGTCATGGAAGCAACCTAAATGCCCATCGACAGAAGAATGGATAAAGAAGATGTGGTACATATATACAGTGGAATATTACTCAGCCATAAAAAGGAACGAAACTGGGTCATTTGTAGAGACATGGATGGACCTAGAGACTGTCATACAGAGTGAAGTAAGCCAGAAAGAGAAAAACAAATATTGTATATTAATGCATATATGTGGAATCTTAGAAAAATGGTCCACATGAACTGGTTTGCAAGGCAGAAATTGAGACACAGATGTAGAAAACAAACGTATGGGCACCAAGGGGGGAAAACGGGGGGTGGGGTGCTGGTGGGATGGATTGGGAGATTGGGGTTGACATATATACACTAATATGTATAAAATAGATAACTAATAAGAACCTGCTCTATAAAAAACCATTAAATGAAATAAAATTTTAAAAAATATATAGAGTGGTTTATATCCTGCAAAAAAAAAATTTCTTGTAAGAAATACAAGGAAATATTTCTATGACTTTGAGGTAGAGAATTATTTCTTAATCAAGACACAACAAGCACAAACTGATTAACTTGACTACAGTAAAATTAAAAGACCTGCTCATCAGACCATAAAGAAGGAGGAAATACAAGTTATAAACTGGGAGAAATTATTTTCCACAGATACAGCTAAGAAACTGTTAGTATCCAGAATATACAAAGAACTCCCCAGACTCAATAAGAATTAGACAAAGAAATCCACAGAGTAAAATAATGAACAAAACACACAAATAGTCATATTACAGAAGAGGAATTGCAAACGGCAATAAATATATCGAAAGATACTCCAACTTATTAGTATCAAGGAAAGACATTAAATACAAGATAACAATTTATAGTTCCCTGAATAGCAAAAGTTAATATCAAATGATACAAAGAATTAGTAAGAATATGGAGCAAGGCTAATTTTTAGAAACTGTTGGAGGAATGTTGATTTGGTAAAACTGCTTTGGAAAGCAGTTTGCTATTACCGAGTGAAGCTGAAGATGAACCTTTCCTTATGTCCTGACCATTCTCTATAACATAGAGAAACTCTTGTGGTATTTGTAATATCAGAAAACTGTAAATAAATGTCAATTGAGAAAAAAATGGAGCAAGTAGTTTTATGATCATACGAAGAAATACTGTAATACTATAATAGTATAACAGTGAGAAATAAATGTGTTATATAGATGAATCTCCAAAAGAGAAAAAAAACTTTCAGAAAACTAGTTTTGAATAATAAAACTTTTGTGTTAAAAATACAAAAAATAAATAAGAGCAAAAAGTAGTAAGCTAAATGCACATGTGTGAAAGCTATATAGAAAAGAAATAGGATGATAAATTAAAAAATTCAGGAATGGGGTTACCTTTAGGTGGAAGAGAGAAGGACATAATTGCAGATTTTTAGAGAGAAACCTTCAGTAACATTGGGAAAGTTCTATATCTCAAATCAGGTGGTGAGTTTATGGCTATTTGTTATCTTTTATACCTTACATATTATAAATTATGTAAATGTATCCAATATTTGACATCAAAATACTAGAAATGATTGACTCAGTCAAATATGTTTTTAGGAAATAAAAAGAAAAAAAAATCACACAAATGGCTAATCCAAAGCTGAGGCAAAACTTTGTGTTATCTCAATTCTTGAGGCAGCCAGAATGAGTCAGGTAATGCTTTTGTCCTCACCTAGAAAATGAATCCATTAAACAGTGTGTAGTTAAGGCCCTCAACAGCCCACATTTGTTTAAATTCAATTGATTGTTACCTTTTTTCATCTTATTTGACCTCTGAGCTGAAAATCTCCTTCCTAATTATTTTTCTGAGATAGCTTCTCATTTTGGCTTCTAAGCCATACTCGCCTGTTTATTTCTGTTTTCTTACCATTTCAGGACACTTTGCTGGCTCTCTTTATCAGTCCTAGAAAACAGAAACCACACTAGGTATTTTAGCAGGGAGAATTTAATATAGAAAACTGGTTACACAGGTGTTAGAGCACTTAAAAAAAAAATGAACACAGAAATAGTACCTGCAGGAAGCAGTTAACACCTCAAGGGCTGAGAAATACCTGGGAGATGTTGGAGTTACCGGAACTAGGATCTCAGAGGAGGGTCCTTGTGGAATTAGGACTGAAACTTGGGAGGAGTGGATATCATTCGGCCGGTGATGCCACTCCAGAAACTCAGAGGAGAGCCGTGGCAGAGCTGAGCTCAGACTTCAGGGAGTGAGTACTGCTGGCTGCTACTGCTACTGCAGAGAGGACCACTTCTAGGGACTGAAATTGTCACCTTCTGTCTGGGGAAAGGGCTGCTGCTGAGGCAACAAAATCAGCAAGCAACAGGAAATGAGAAGTCTGTCTCCTTTCTTCAGCTTTCAGGTTTCCTTCTAGTGCCTCTTATTGACAGAACCTAAAAGGAAACCAGCTGGCTAAGAATAAAGTTTGTTTTCAGGGTTCTAGCTCTGGCATCACAAAGTGAAATATGAGACAGTGGATTTCAAGCTGTGAGAACATGGCATAATGATTGTCACTTTTTACCTGTCTTTAGACTTCAAGTATTAGAAAACATTAGCGCTTAGTCCTTAGCCTATTTCTTTTACTAGTATGCTCTTTCTTTATGGAATCTTATCTGGTCTCATGCTTTCTATATCACATAAAATCAGATGACTCCCAAATTTATTTCTCCAGCTTTCACTTGAGCTTCAGACTTATATATCCACCTACATATCTGACAACTCTAACTGGATGCCCAAAAAGCAATTGCAAATTCAATACCTGTGAAATGGAATTCATGCATTTCCAAACCTGTTTCCTTTCAGTTTTCCTCTTCTCAGTTAATATCACCACCATTCACACAGTTGTTCAAGCAAGAAACCTGACATAATTCTTGCTTTCTTTATATCTCCCCTGTCCCCACACCCAACTCATTAAAATTTGTGAGGTTTAACGTCTAAAATACACTCAGACCCCTCACCTTCACCCAACATGCATGACCACAGTTGTCATACAAATTGCCTTTCACATGGACCACAGCAGTAGTTTTTCAATGGCTCTCCCTCCTTTAATTTTTCATCCCTTTTAACTGACCCCTCAGATAGTAGCCTAAGTGATCTTCTAAAAATATCAATTGTATCATGCCACTCCCCCATGTAGAAGCCTTTGGATTTCATTAATAGAACCAAAAAGGCCTTGAAGAGCCTGCATGACCTGGACCCTACTTCTCCGTCCTGATCTCACACTGCTCTCCTTCCAGCTTGCTACTCTCTAGCTGCATTGGCCTAGGATGCTCTGCCATTGCTACCATGCATGGCTGCCTCTGACAGATATTAGCTTAAACATCATTTTTACACAGTGGTCTTTCCTTATTGTCTGTGTAAAGCAGCGCTTTGCTTTCCAGATACTGTCTTATCATTTCATACTGTTTATTGCCTTCATAGTAATACTTGTAACTGACATTTTTTGCTTAATTTAATAGCTAAACTCTGACACATCTGTGGGAGATGACTCTGTCTTTAAACCACTGTATCTCCAGGATTGTCTATAACTGTCTAGCAGATAATAGGTGTTCAATAATTACTTGCTGAATTAAAGAAAGCTATGAGAGCGGTCCAGCTTTCAGCCATCCCCATGCTCATTGTTCAGGGCGAATTTAGTAAAAAGTAGACCAAGATGTGAGGAAATCTTATGATACATGGCAACATGTTCAGTTTCCTAAAAATGAAGGTGACATAAAATTTCTCTTGTGCCTGGAAAGTAGCTCAGAAAGGTTTGTTCTGTGGTTAGTGCCTCGAAAAACACCACCAGCAGCCTCCCAGCTACCCAACCATTTACACCTTAAAACTCCTACTGGCCACCCTTCTAGACAGAATTGCTGATGAGAACCAGCTCACTGGAGCCAGGTTGCCTTTCTGCCTCTGGACAGAGAGTTCATGATCTCCATTCACTTAAAAAAGGCCACACAGACCCCACTGCTGATGGCCACTTTTGACCTTAATTATTTATGTTCTTTCCCAGTGGTGGCCTACCACATGGCTCAGCAGACAAACCTTGGAGTCTGAGAGATTTGGGTTTCAATTCAGTTTTCCCTACTCACTTTCTTTACATCTCTGAGTTCCGGTTTCCTCATTTGTAATGTGCCAGTAGTAATATTTGTATCATGTTTGTGAAGATTAAAAGAAACAAAATGTGCAAAGTATCTAAAGGAGTGTCTGGCACAGAAAAGGAATGGGATTGCTAGGGATTATGTAAAACTAACATCACGGTGTTTGGAATCTAGGAGGACCCAGTCGGAACCAGCCCACTTCCTTTGCTTCTCCTTGTATTCACTGGAAAGGAAAAGTTCTCCCTCTCTGTGATAACTGTCTTTGCCTCCCATGACCCTTTCTTTGCCCTTGTTCAGCTTGCTCTTGACCAGGGAGGCTCTGTGGGCCACACCACTGGGCTGATGTGCAGCCCTGGCAGGAGTGGGGGGGGACATGTGCTCCTCGGCTCCCTCCCTGCAGGGCTGCCACGTGTGCCTTGTCCCCGGTCCACGGGCCTCAGCTCTGACAGTGAGCCCTCTGCATGGCATTCTTTCCCTCTCTGGGTTGCTATAACCACTCCATCCTCTTGCTCCTTTGGGCTTAAAGCATGTAACTCCACTTACTCAAGACACTGTTTTCCTTTAGTCATTTCCCTACATCCTGCACACACCCTTGTCAGTAGTCCCTTTATTATGCACTCTGTGGATTATTTTGATGTCATCTATTTTTGTCAGAATTGGGCTGATGCAGTCTCCCTAAATAGCCATAGTATGGTGACTAAAATCCACACTCAGTCTGAACATGTACACACACACACACACACACACACACACACACAAGTCACATGCTCATTTTAACCCCCTTTATGGGAACCACTGAGACCACTACTGCCCCTACACCGAGACCTCTACTGAGACCACCAAAATCTATCCTTTTGGTCCTTTATAGCCACCAGCCAACCCAACTGTGGTCCAAGAGACTGCCGGCCACTGTCACTCCCATGGAGCGTTGTGACTCTGTTCTCCAGTTTTGTCTCCAATCTGCCATTTTACACAAGGTCCTAATCTGAGCAGGACCTTTCAGCTTCCCTAGTCTGGGGACAGCATTGTTCTTGTGAATCACTGACACTCGAGGAGGAATGAGATGTCAGTTACTTCCTCAGCTGAAACACTTCCACGTGCTCCACCTCCTTTCTCTGTGCTCCTCTGCCAGGGCAGGGAGCAAAGGCTTTGTTCACTTGCTAGCTCCTTGCACAGTTGCCAGATCTGTGGAGCTATGGAGCTATCCGGCAACAGCAGAGAGTGAATGGCAAAGAGGCTGCTGTGGTAGGATTGGTGGCTTCCTTGAACTGATGGCGGTATCTAATAGTATTTGGTGGTAAGGACTGTGGGATGCTGTTACTGATAAATCCAGCACCTACCCAGAAGCAGCTCTAATGCTTTGGTTAAAAGCATTATTCATAGTTACTTATAGATCCAAAATTGCTGATTTTTTTAACCTTTGAAAAAAAATGTTAAAGAGGCTTTTAAAATACTTTATTACTACTAAGACATGTTCCCAACCTCTAAAACAGAGTAAAAGGATAACATCTACATTTCCTGGCTTAACCCTTTTTCTTTCCCCACTCAAGTTTAAACTCTATACACTGATGCCTAACCTTCATAAGCTACAGCCACACACACTTCTTTCCGTTTTCAGACTTAACTCACCATAGCTTAGGTATAGAAGGAGTATTGTGCGTTATTACTTTTTGAAACAATTTCGTCTTTGATAGGAATGCTACACTGGTACATCAGAGAAATATAGTAGACAAATGGGACCATTTGACATGGTCTTTATAGACAATTTGGAGACATAAGAATGGGCCAAGACTATGGTTAGTTGTGTCATCACTGGTGACCCAGTGGTATCCAAAGGGTATTCATTCAATAATATATAATCTATGTGGAGGGAAGCCTCTTAGAAACCAGCCCATAGTTCTTCTCCCTCTCCTGTCCTGTTCAAGACTTTATCACAAAATTGAGTAAAGGTCTAAGAGGACTTATTTATAAATTTATCTATGGTATTAAATTATGAGGGATGGAAAATATTTGTGTGATGAAAGTTGGATCTAGATGTCCTTAATTGACAGTAATAATGGACTGAAACTTGCAAGAAAAGATTGCAGACACACAAACTCACAGACACATACACACAAACACAACAACTTCTAATAGCAAAGCAGAATCTGATGGGAATTTCCACTAACCACAAAGCAAGAAAACTGTATTGAAAAACCACCCAAGTTTGACCTCAGGATGTGACTGCTTGGTGAAAGATAAGATTCTTTATACTGCCTCCACTCTTTGCTTCCTCACTCTTATCCAGAGTTTGACAAAACTTGGAAACATCTCAGCAGTCACTGTCAATTTCCTGCAAGGAGGCTGACTCCATGTGGTCTAAGAGTAAAAAATTATTGCCTCCTTCTTACATTTTTATATACCAGGGGTCATAAACCCAAATGACTCCAGGGTCCAGGTGGGCAATATGTTGAGTGAAGAATGGGTTGGGGAGGTGGGAACTGTAGTGAGCTGAATATGCTAAAGAATTCATGATCCTTGACAAGCCTGCCAACCACTAATTTC
Source organism: Delphinus delphis (assembly GCF_949987515.2). Classification (NCBI taxonomy): domain Eukaryota; kingdom Metazoa; phylum Chordata; class Mammalia; order Artiodactyla; family Delphinidae; genus Delphinus; species Delphinus delphis. Next base: position 50,019,596 of record NC_082698.1, on the reverse strand, counting down.
CAACTGTCACCATTTTTGAATATGGGTACACTATTATCAGATAGTCTCTTCTTTTAGTTTATGTTAATTCTCTTGATCATTAAATGTTAGCAATATATTCAATTTCCTTTTTTTTCTTTTTTTTATTCCAGTAAAATATAAATAATATAAAAATTACCATTTAAGCTATTTTCAAATGTACAGTTCAGTGACATTAAGTACACTCACATTGTTGTTCAACCGTCACTACCATCCATCTCAGGAAATTTTTCATTCTGTAGCTTAAACTGTACCCATTGAATGATAACTTCCTATTTCCCTCTCCCCTCTAGCCCCTGGCAACCACTATTCTACTTTCTGTCTCTATGAATTTGACTGCTCTAGGAAGCTCATATGAGTGCAGTCATATGATACTTGTCTCTTTCTGTCTGACTTACTTCACTTATCATAGTGTCTTCAATTATCCATGCTGTAGCATGTCAGAATTTAATTCCTTTTAAAAATTATTTTTAAATTTTTTGTTGTGGTAAAATATACACAATGTAAAATTTACTATCCTAACCATTTTTAAGTATATGGTTCAGTAGTGTAAAGTATATTTACATTGTTGTACAACCAATCTCCAGAACATTTTCATCTTGCAAAACTGAAACTCAGTACTTATTGAGTAACAACTTCCCATTACCCCTTACCCCCAGCCCCTGGCAACCACCATTCTACTTTCTGTTTCTATGAGCTTGACTATTCTGGATTTCTCACACAAGTGGAATCATACAGTATTTTTCTTTTTGTGACTGACTTATTTTACTTAGTATAATGTCCTCAAAGCTCATCCATATTGTAGCATATGTCAGAATTTCCTTCCTTTTCGAAGGCTGAACAATATTGTACTGCTTGTATATACTGTATTTTGTATATCCATTAACCTGTTGATGGACACTTGGGTTGCTTTAACTTTTTGGCTATTGTGAATAATGTTGCTATGAACGTTGGTGTACAGATATTTGTTCATGTCCCTGCTATAATTCTCTTGAGTATATGCCCAAAAATGGAATTTCTGGATTATGTGGTAATTTTATATTTAATTTTTTGAGGAACTACCATATTGTTTTCCACAGTGGCTACCCCATTTACCATTTCCACTAACAGAGCACAAGGGTTCCAACCTCTCTGCATCCTCACTAACATTTGTTATTTTCTGTTTTTTTGATAATAGCCATCCAAATGAATATGAAGTGTTATATAATTGTGGTTTGACTTTCACTTCCCTAATAGCCATCCAAATGAATGTGAAGTGTTATATAATTGTGGTTTGATTTGCACTTCCTTAATAATTAGTGATGCTGAACATCCTTCTATGTGCTTATTCACCATCTGTATATTTTGCAGAAATGGCTTAAATCCTCTGCCCATTTTTAAATGGAGTTGTTTGTTTTTAGTTGTTAAGCTGTAGGACTTCTTTACATATTCTGGATATCAATCTTTAATCAGATATAGGATTTGCAAATATTTTCTTCCACTCCTTGTGTTGCCTTTTCAAACTGTTGATAGCATGCTTTGATGCACAATAGTTTTAAATTTTTCTGAAGTCCAGTTAATCTCCTTTTTCTTTTGTTGCTTATGTTTTTGGTGTCATATTTGAGAAATCATTGCCAAATCCAATGTCGTGAAGCTTTCCTCCTATATTTTCTTTGAAGAGATTTTATAATTTTAGTTCTTATGCTTAGGTCTTTTATATTGAGTTAATTTTTGTATATTGTGTAATGTAAGGGTACAACTTCATTTTTTTGCATGTAGCTATTCAGTTTTCCCATCATCATTTGTTGAAAAGACTAACCTTTCCCCATAAAGTGGTCTGGCACTCTTTTTTTTACATCTTTATTGGAGTATAATTGCTTTACAATGGTGTGTTAGTTTCTGCTTTATAACAAAGTGAATCAGTTATACATATAGATATGTTCCCATATCTCTTCCCTCTTGCGTCTCCCTCCCTCCCACCATCCCTATCCCACCCCTCCAGGCAGTCACAAAGCACCGAGCTGATCTCCCTGTGCTATGCGGCTGCTTCCCACTAGCTATCTACCTTATGTTTGGTAGTGTATATATGTCCATGCCTCTCTCTCGCTTTGTCACAGCTTACCCTTACCCCTCCCCATATCCTCAAGTCCATTCTCTAGTAGGTCTGTGTCTTTATTCCTGTCTTACCCCTAGGTTCTTCATGACATTTTTTTAAAATTCCATATATATGTGTTAGCATACGGTATTTGTCTTTCTCTTTCTGACTTACTTCACTCTGTATGACAGACTCTAGGTCTATCCTCCTCATTATAAATAGCTCAATTTTGTTTCTTTTTATGGCTGAGTAATATTCCATTGTATATATGTGCCACATCTTCTTTATCCATTCATCCGATGATGGACACTTAGGTTGTTTCCATCTCCGGGCTATTGTAAATAGAGCTGCAGTGAACATTTTGGTACGTGACTCTTCTTGAATTACGGTTTTCTCAGGGTATATGCCCAGTAGTGGGATTGCTGGGTCATATGGTAGATCTATTTGTAGTTTTTTAAGGAACCTCCATACTGTTCTCCATAAGGGCTGTATCAATTCACATTCCCATCAGCAGTGCAAGAGTGTTCCCTTTTCTCCACACCCTCTCCAGCATTTATTGTTTATGGATTTTTTGATGATGGCCAGTCTGACCGGTGTTAGATGATATCTCATTTTAGTTTTGATTTGCATTTCTCTAATGATTAATGATGTTGAGCATTCTTTCATGTGTTTGTTGGCAATCTGTATATATCTTCTTTGGAGAAATGTCTATTTAGGTCTTCTGCCCATTTCTGGATTGGGTTGTTTGTTTTATTGATATTGAGCTGCATGACTTGCTTGTATGTTTTGGAGATGAATCCTTCGACAGTTGCTTCATTTGCAAATATTTTCTCCCATTCTGAGGGTTGTCTTTTCATCTTGTTCATGGGTTCCCTTGCTGAGCAAAAGCTTTTAAGTTTCATTAGGTCCCATTTGTTTACTTTTGTTTTTATTTCCATTTCTCTAGGAGGTGGGTCAAAAAGGATCTTGCTGTGATTTATGTCATAGAGTTTTCTGCCTGTGTTTTCCTCTAAGAGTTTGATGGTGTCTGGCCTTACATTTAGGTCTTTAATCCATTTTGAGTTTATTTATTTATTTATTTATTTATTTATTTGCGGTACGCGGGCCTCTCACTGTTGTGGCCTCTCCTGTTGCGGCGCACAGGCTCTGGACGCGCAGGCTCAGCGGCCATGGCTCACGGGCCTAGCTGCTCTGCGGCATGTGGTATTTCCCTGGACCAGGGCACGAACCTATGTCCCCTTCATTGGCAGGCGGACTCTCAACCACTGCGCCACCAGGGAAGCCCTTGAGTTTATTTTTCTGTAGGGTGTTAGGGAGTGTTCTAATTTCATTCTTTTACATGTGGTGGTCCATTTCTCCCAGCACCACTTATTGAAGAGGCTGTCTTTTTTCCACTGTATATTCTTGCCTCCTTTATCAAAGATAAGGTGACTATATGTGCGTGCGTTTATCTCTGGGCTTTCTATCCTGTTCCATTGATCTATAGTTCTGTTTTTGTGCTAGTACCATACTGTCTTGATTACTGTAGCTTTGTAGTATAGTCTGAAATCAGGGCGCCTGATTCCTCCAGGTCCGTTTTTCTTTCTCAAGATTGCTTCGGCTATTTGGGGTCTTTTGTGTTTCCATACAAATTGCGAAATTTTTTGCTCTAGTTTTGTGAAAAATGCCAGTAGTAGTTTGATAGGGATTGCATTGAATGTGTAGATTGCTTTGGGTAGTAGAGTCATTTTCACAATGTTGATTCTTCCAATCCAAGTATATGGTTTATCTCTCCATGTATTTGTATCATCTTTAATTTCTTTCATCACTGTCTTATAATTTTCTGCATACAGGTCTTTTTTCTCCTTAGGTAGATTTATTCCTAGATATTTTATTCTTTTTGTTGCAGTGGTAAATGGGAGTGTTTTCTAATTTCTCTTTCAGATTTTTCATCATTAGTGTATAGGAATGCCAGAGATTTCTGTGCATTAATTTTGTATCCTGCTACTTTACCAAATTCATTGATTAGCTCTGCTAGTTTTCTCGTAGCATCTTTAGGATTCTCTATGTATAGTATCATGTCATCTGCAAACAGTGACAGCTTTACTTCTTCTTTTCCACTTTGGATTCCTTTTATTTCTTTTTCTTCTCTGATTGCTGTGGGTGAAACTTCCAAAACTATGTTGAATAATAGTGGTGAGAGTGGGAAACCTTGTCTAGTTCCTGATTTTAGTGGAAATGGGTTCAGTTTTTCACCATTGAGGATGATGTTTGCCTGGTTTTGTCATATGTGACCTTTATTATGTTGAGGAAAGTTCCCTCTCTGCCTACTTTCTGCGGGATTTTTATCATAAATGGGTGTTGAATTTTGTGAAAAGCTTTCTCTGCATCTATTGAGATGATCATATGGTTTTTCTCCTTCCGTTTGTTAATATGGTGTATCCCGTTGATTGAGTTGTGTATATTGAAGAATCCTTGCATTCCTGGAATAAACCCCACTTGATCATGGTGTATGATCCTTTTAATGTGCTGTTGGATTCTGTTTTCTAGTATTTTTTTTGAGGATTTTTGTAAGTATATTCATCAGTGATATTGGCCTGTAGTTTTCTTTTGCTGTGACATCTTTGTCTGCTTTTGGTATCAGGGTGATGGTGCCCTCGTAGAATAAGTTTGGGAGTGTTCCTCCCTCTGCTATATTTTGGAAGAGTTTGAGAAGGATAGGTGTTAGCTCTTCTCTAAATGTTTGATAGAATTTGCCTGTGAAGCCATCTGGTCCTGGGCTTTTGTATGTTGGAAGATTTTTAATCACAGTTTCAATTTCATTGCTTGTGATCGGTCTCTTCATATTTTCTATTTCTTCCTGGTTCAGTCTCGGCAGGTTGTGCATTTCTAAGAATTTGTCCATTTCTTCCAGGTTGTCGATTTTATTGGCATAGAGTTGCTTGTAGTAATCTCTCATGACCCTTTGTATTTCTGCAGTGTCAGTTGTTACTTCTCCTTTTTCATTTCTAATTCTATTGCTTTGAGTCTTCTCCCTTTTGTTGTTGGCTAATGGTTTATCAATTTTGTTTATCTTCTCAAAGAACCAGCTTTTAGTTTTATTGATGTTTGCTATCGTTTCCTTCATTTCTTTTTCATTTATTTCTGATCTGATCTTTATGATTTCTTTCCTTCTGCTAACTTTGGGGTTTTTTTGTTCTTCTTTCTCTAATTGCTTTAGGTGCAAGTTTAGGTCGTTTATTCGAGATGTTTCCTGTTTCTTAAGGTAGGATTGTATTGCTATAAACTTCCCTCTTAGAACTGCTTTTGCGCATCCCATAGGTTTTGGTTCGTTGTGTCTCCATTGTCATTTGTTTCTAGGTATTTTCTGAATTCCATTTTGATTTCTTCAGTGATCACTTGGTTATTAAGTTGTGTATTGTTTAGTCTCCATGTGTTTGTATTTTTTACAGATCTTTTCCTGTAATTGATATCTAGTCTCATAGTGTTGTGGTCGGAAAAGATACTTGATACGATTTCAATTTTCTTAAATTTACCAAGGCTTGATTTGTGACCCAAGATATGATCTATCCTGGAGAATGTTCTATGAGCACTTGAGAAAAATGAGTATTCTGTTGTTTTTGGATGGAGTGTCCTATAAATATCAATTAAGTCCATCTTGTTTAATGTATCATGTAAAGTTTGTGTTTCTTTATTTATTTTCATTTTGGATGATCTGTCCATTGGTGAAAGTGGGGTGTTAAAGTCCCCTACTGTGATTGTTTTACTGTCAATTTCCCGTTTTATGGCTGTTAGTATTTGCCTTACGTATTGAGGTGCTCCTATGTTGGGTGCATAAATATTTACAATTGTTATGTCTTCTTCTTGGATCGATCCCTTGATCATGATATACTGTCCTTCTTTGTCTCTTGTAATAGTCTTTCTTTTTTTCTTTTTTTTTTGTGGTATGCGGGCCTCTCACTGTTGTGGCCTCTCCCATTGCAGAGCACAGGCTCCAGACGTACAGGCTCATCGGCTGAGCTTGCAAAAACTGTCTCAAAATGACAGGCATCAGTCATTCTTTCTCAAATTTTATGTAATCCTCTAAAACTGACAGTGGCACAGAAAAAGAAATACGGCAAACAGAGAAACTCCTTTGCTGTGAATCAGAACATCTGAAGCTCCCCACCTTTTGTTTCTAGAAAAACAACATTCTTAAAGCTTATTTTCCACTTCTTCAGCACATCACTGATTACAGCAGAGCCCTATAGAATGCCTTTCTTTAAAGGTATAATTGTTGGTATCACATGGATGTTGTTCCCTCCAGTGAAATTGAAACTTTAAATGGAACCTTAATAATGAAGCAATCTCCAGGTTTATTGATTTTCTTCAATAAGTTCCTTAACCTACTCAGGCATGTTTTTGTTTTCTAAAATAAAGCGGAGTCTAATTCCAAGTGTTTGATGTTAAGTTATTTGAAGTGTTGAAATAAACACTGAAGTTAGTTGGAAACTAATTCAATCAGCTGTAGTTACAAGGGGAAAACAATATAAATACGTGTTAGACAATATTTTATTTAATGATACAAAGCTTAAAAGTTAGCTGTCAGCACTATGTAAAATAAAATTTATGTACTATAAGGAAATAGATCCCAGGATCAGGAAAAATTTAAATCAGGATACAAGGTCAAGATGGCTGGGGTGGGGTAGGGTGTTAGAATCCAGAAATAAAGCCTGGTGAATCTTGGATATTTACTACTGATGATTTGAATGTTCATTTCTAAGATTCCTAGTGCCCAAGTTTAAAAAAGAAACATAGTAATCAACTTTATTGTCTATGTAGGAGATCTTGAATGGTAGACTTGAAGTGTCTTCATCAAAATCTTCCCTGAATATAATAACAGGTATTTTTTGCTCCTTCTTGTGGTAGCCCTTTAACATCAGGCAAAGCAGGATGCTACAGTGTAAAGTACAGTTCAGAAAGAGATGCTGAGACAATATGATCCAAAACTTGTGGTCTCGCTAAGCCCATAGCCTTGATGATCACTGTATAATGCCTTTGTAGGGGGCTTAGAGGAAAGATACTAGTTCATCAGAGAATGATTGTTGTTAAATTACCCAGAATTATAAAATCAGAAGACTGTATAGTTGTATTTAAAGGGAGCTATTTTCAGAAGTGCCAGTGGAGCCCTATGCTTCATTGTTTCTAGACAACCAACATTCTTAAGGCTTATTTTCCACTTCTTCAGCGCATCATTGATTACAGCAGAGCCCTATAGAATGCCTTTCTTTAAAGGTATAATTGTTGGTATCACATGGATAGGCCCCAAAGCCCATACTGGTGAAATCTAAAGGAATTATGAGCACCGTTGTTCCTAGAACACCGAGAAAGCATGTTGTGATAGCTTCCCCACCTGCATACCTCACGAAGCTGGGGAAGGAAGTCTGTAGAGTTGGCAGCTGTTAACGTCGCCAGCTGGATCAGACTCTTCTTGGAAGTTGTGAACTGGAAACTTTTCTTTTTGGTAAGAATAGCTGTGAAAAGCCTCCTGATCTTAAATTTATTGGCCGCATTAATAATTAATAAAGGTTTTATGAGCAAAGCAATGGCACATAAACATTCAGCTTATGCTATATGCTGCTTCCAAATCATAGTACTTGCTGTGATTTATGGGATGAAATGAAAATGGAAAAATGTGGGCTACAGCATATGTCTCCAATGAAAGAAAACAATCGAGATAATTTTCTAGTGTCACACTGAGCCTCTCTCAGTAATGAACTGAAAGGGGTTCAAAGGGCACCTGTCATTAAGGCATTTCACCAATCTTTGCTTGCTGGAAACCAGAGTACAGGCTGCATTCAGATGGTACAGGTGTACTTCATCCTCTGACATTTGGGTTCCCACAACATCCCATATGTCAGGGGAGACCTGGGAGTTGACTTCTCCAGGTCTACACTGAGGGTGACTCAGAAGCTTGGGATCCCCTTTTTCCCATCCTCTCTGCTGTTTGGTGTACTCTCTCTGCTTTTCATTTTAGAAGTAAAAACAAGAAGAGGATTAAATGTATGAAGTCACATAAATAAGCTTTAGTTATTTATTTATGTTTGCTTTTCTACTATTTTTATAACATCATTTGTTACTTGATTGAAACCTAACTGGTTATTTGCATTGCTATTCTTTTTGGAAAAGGGGAAAGAACAGGGGAAAGAGTTGCTTTTGGAATCAGATGGACCTATGTTTGGATCTCACATATGCCACTAAGTTATCTGAGCAAGCTACACAATTTCTCTGAGCCTTGCTGTCTTCTCTGTAAGACACGGGGGTAGTGCTTCTTCACACAGGGTTGCTGTAGAGCTTAAATGAAATAAATCACGCAAAGCACATTGCCCAGTGCTTGGCACACAGTAGAGCCAGTAAAAGTTTGTATTCTGACCATTCCCATAGTTGTAGTTGGATACCAGGTCCAGGCTCTTTCAAAAACAGGGCCACTTTGTGGACAGTGGGAAAGCAGATGGAAGCCTTTGGGAGGCCATGGATTACTCTCCGAATAGCTCAGACTTTTCATTGTTGGCTCTTCTTCCAAGGCTCCACACAGAGAAAGCTCAATACCCTGCAGCCCTGGGAACTGAGAAGACCGAGAGAGTCCCAGAGCCATGGGGCTGCTGGGGGCTCCCTGGAAAGTGGGGGTCATCCTCTCCAGAGACAGGGGTCTTCTCCTAGACTTAGACAAATATGAATGTTGGCAGAGATGTCAGGGCATGGAGGACTGGCAGCTCGGGCTGGGCCTTAGGAGAGGACGGGACTCCTGGGGCTCCTAGTGTTCAGACGGAGTCCTCGGAATATTGTCAGGGCTCCCACAGGCAGTGAGTCTGGAGACTCACTCACAATAATCAAACTCACCAAAGACCAACATTTGAACCGGGCGCCAAATTACTTGTGTTGTGAAGGATATTCCTTCCACCTAGATCACACCCTTCCAAATATCAGGAAACCCTATGAGCAGTTAGGGATTATCATTACAGACCTCAGAACCACCATTTATTGAGTGTCCAGTGTGTGCTGAGTACAAACGTTCTTTTAACCTTAGGTGGAGTTTCCCCAAGAGCATGGCTTGAGACCACAGCTTGAATGCAGTTAGTTTATTTTGGGATGTCATCCCAGGGAATCAGAGTTGGTGGGCACTGGGAAGGGTTGAGTAGGGAAGAAGGGAAGGTGATCCAAGGGTCTCTTATTGGGCTGGTCACTTTTGTGGGCAACTGGGGCTCAGTCCCACCAGAGAGCCTCTGGGTAGAATGTGCTTCAGAACTGTCTGCTCAAGACATCGAAGTATTCATTTCCTGATTTGTGTCCATCATTGGTTATGCCCAGGATGTGTTGTTAACTCCTTCCAGCTTCCAAGTTTGTGCATATATGCCAGGATGGTCGAGTGGGCTCCTGCAGGCATTCCACAGGGAAGGGCACAGGAGCCCTGGGGAAGAATGCAAGAGACGCTTGATGCAGCTGGGCCAAGGGGCCCTGAAGCTACCCTTCTGTGTGACTAGTTGCTGCAGCAGTGGCCAGACCAAAAAAGTGATCTGAGAGGATGTGAGACAAGGCACATGAGATGTCTAATATAGCCTTGACTCCTTATAGCAACCCCACGAGGTCGATAATATTAGTGTCACTTCACTGATGGAGTAACCGAAGCTAGGGGAAGTGAAGTAACTGGCTCATGGCCATGCGGCTCTAAATGGCAGGGCCAGAATTTAAATGTAGGCTCGTGTTAACTTTAAAGCATGTGCCAGACTTCTCTGCTTTGATGCTGGGCTAGACACCTTCCATTTGTCCCTCTAAATTGTCTCTCCAGCCTTCTCTGCCCCGGGAAGATGATCTATGGGGATAATATCAAAAAGCTCTCTTTCACAGTGGCTTCTGGTTAGGGTAGTATAGTGGGGGAGCACCAGCAAGTGACCAGAGAGAGGGAGAGGGTATGATCAGTGTAGTTATTTCTTTGGTTCCCTCCCTGCAAGGTTGCCTGGGACTAGCTATGTCCCTGGATGGGATATCACAGCTCTTCCCAGGATGTATGTCCATACTTTTCTTTCCTCTTTGTTCTCCTGAGTGTCCCCTTTCTTTTCTCCCTTGATCCTAGGGGGCAGTGTTACTAGTCATTTGTGATTTCCTTATACTCTTCCTGTACCTCTTTGCCTTGTCCTAGTTTGAGTGTGCTGTACCCTGCTGGAGGGACCCAGATCGATACAGCCACGTCCCAGACGTGGCTGGAAAACGCAGTCGGAGCACAGACGTTATCTGCCTAGGTCCACCTCCATGTCACTTACCGCAGGAGAGAGCACTCTCTTTAGTGACCAAAGATACCTCCCGGGCTAGAGCCACTGTCTGTCCATCAGACAGTGCTGACAAACATCAATACATTATTGCTCACTCCTTATCTAAGCTCCATGCTGGCAAACTTTCCATGCACACAGCTCCTCTCGGGTAGATTAATAATTTAACAACAGTAGCTTAACCTTTGGCTGTGCTTTGCTTTGATGTCCAGGCCAATTTCACTCTTCTTTAGTTGGGGTGACATCTGTCCTTTGAGGTGTTGCTGCATGTGGCTAATCTCTTTAGTTCTGGACAGATTATGCTCATTTCCTCCTGGGGGATCAACATCTTTCCAAGTATTCGGGAGACAGAGAAGAGCTATCAGTTCTGTTCATCAGGTGGTAAGGCTGTTGGAATGATGCACCAACTACCCCCTTGAAGCCTGGGATTGTCTTCCCTTCCGCAGGTAGCCGGGCCTCAGCTGGGAGGAGGAGGAGAAGAGGTTTGCCTTTGCCTTCTCTCTGCAAACTCTAGCTCCACTTTTATGCCTCTCAATAACTCTAGGTGTTCGACGATTCGCTGCATGCATTTTGAATTTTTTTTTAAAAAAAAATGACCAGCTCTGGGTTTGAACAAACATGTTTTTATTCAAGGTTTAAAGCATTTCTTTTATGGCTCCCCTGCTGTGCCTCTGATTATTTCCCTTTCCTTAGAGCGTGAATGATTGTTTATTAAACATAATAATAATAATAAAGTGGAGGTAGGGTCCCTTAGTTGGCATTAGTTCAGATTCCAATTTAATCTTTCACTTCATTACAACTCTATTCAGTTGCGTGTTTCATAACCAGCGTGTATCACGGTGAATGAAGGCAAGCTTCAGAATAACATGTCAGTAAGATGATTGTTCATGGAACACACAGTACCTCTGGTCTATAATTTAAAAAAAAAAACAACAAAAACCTGATTCAAAAAAAAAAAAGAGTAGAAACTTGTTTCATTGCATAGAACCCAGTAGCTTTGAAAGAGCAGAGTCTGCCTTCCTGAGCCAAGAGTCCTGTCCCTGTGAATGTCAGGGTAGGGAGAGATGCTTCCTGATCTTTCAGAGTGGTGAGCAGGGCTCTTCTGAACCACTGAAAGTTAGGAGGGGCATGAAACTTCCGTCTTTATCCTTCCAGAAACAGTATGCTTAGGGTGATGGGCTCTGCCTCTTGTTAGCAATGTGACCTCAGCTCCTTCAACTCTAAAGTGGGAGTGATACTAGTGACATCCATGGCTGTTGCACAGATTACATTACAAATAACTTTATCAATTGTCAGAAATAATGATTGTTTCAACAGGCCTTGGGTCATGATTGGAGGAAGAAATAAAGATGATGCTGTTCAGAGTACGAGTCTAAGTGAACAGATAGACTCAGAAGTATAAGAAAACAACATAGAAATGGTCTTTGGTTATAAGAAGAAAAAAGGACGTTGATGGGTTTGGGGTTGGAGGCAACTCCCCAAGAACCTGCTCAAGTTACATTAAAAACGTGGTTACTCCACAAAAGAAGATATACAGATGGCAAATAAGCATTATGAAAAGATGATCTACATCACACATCATCAGGAAAATGCAAATTAAAACAATAATGAGATACCACCACACACCTATTAGAATGGCCAAAATCCAGAATACTAACATCAAATGATGGTGAGGATGTGGAGCAGCAGAAACGCTCACTGCAGTGAATTGGGTCCAGCCGACGTGGAGGACAATGTGGTGGTTTCTCACAAAACTAAACATACACGTACTGTACCATCCAGCAGTCATGCTTCTTGATATTCATCCCCCAAAGTTGAAAACTTATGTCCACACAAAAACCTGCATGCAGATGATGATAGCAGTTTTATTCATAATTACCAAAACTTGGAAGCAACCAAGATGTCCTTCAGCAGATGAATGGATAAACTGTGGTACATCCAGACAGTGGAATATTATTCAGTGCTAAAAAGAAAAGTGCTATCAAGCTATGAAAAGACATGAAGAAACTTAAATTCATATTAAATTCATAAGTGAAAGAAGCTAATCTGAAAGAGCCATATTCTATGTGATTCCAACTATATGACATTCTGGACAAGGCAAAACTTTGGAGACAGTAAAAAGATCAGTAGTTGCCAGGGGTTGAGAGGGAGGGAGGAATGAATAGGGCAGTGAGACTATTCTGTATGGTACTATGATGATGGATACACACCATTATGTGTTTGTCAAAACCCAAAGAACACACAACACCAAGAGAGGACCTTTATGTAAAGTAGGATGATTATGATGTGTCGGTGTAGGTTTGTGGATTGTAACAAACATACCACTCTGGTGGGGAATGTTGATAATGAGGAAGGCTGTACACCTTGTGGGGGGCAGGGAGCATATGCACAGTCTCTATATATCTTCCTCTCAATTTTGCTGTGAACCTAGAACTGCTCTCAATAATGTGTCTTATTAAAAAAAAAAAAAAGTGGTTTCCAGACTGCTATGCATAAGACAAGGATAGGATTTAAGAAGAGACAAGAGTCCGGGGTCTGAGGATGAGAGGGTGGGGTGGAGTGGGTGCAGCAGGATGTGGGCCCAGCATTAAAGGAAGTCAGAAACTTGGGAGAACACAAATGTCCAGGGGGGCTTTTGAAGCTTTTTGCTGTAGGGTCGGTGATGTAAACCGTCTCCTCTCTCTCCTCCAGGATAGCCTCAGGCACATTCATCTAGTTTACAGATTCTTTTGTGTGTGTGGATTTTTTAGGGGAACTCAGAAGTTGCTGAGTTCTACCAGTGGTTTGTTATAGGTGAAAAGGGGGATCGTTTTATGAGACATAGGAAGCAGAGAAAGAAGAGGCAGCTGGCTTCTTGGTTATAGGAAGCAACACCCCTTAAATGTCCTCTGAGGCCGCCCAGTCTCAGCCAGCTCGGCAAGCGCCCACACGGGGATCTGTTGGCCTCTTGAGGACAGGTGCTCAGCCAAGCTCACATAGTCCCGGTGAGGAAGTTGGTCAAATATAGTTCCCAGTGAAACAAGTGCACCCCTCCCCCATCAACCCTCTGCGTGTGGTGGTCATATTTTGAAATGAGGTCATCTATAGAATTTGTATTCTTGAGAATTTTCGTTGAGGCTCATGCTTTGGTTACTTTAGAACCAAGAAACTTACTCAAGGAAGAGCTAAAATCAAGAAGGTGAATATAACAGTTATCTGTATAATATTATGACAGTTTTCAGCTGTAGCCACCTGTGTTGAAGTTAGCTAACTCTACCCAGTTATGCCCAGGTGACCCATGTGGGTCTGGGCCCATGGCCTGGAGGGGATGCAGAAAGCCTGTTGGGGGTGTGGAGTACATTCCAGATTTTAGACTTGGCCTTCTTTTCTGATTGCATGTGTGTCATTTAATAAACCAGCATATTCCTAAATAACATCGAGACTGTCTTGTATTCTGACACTCCAAGCACTTGGTACTGAGAGAGATCCAGTGGTCCACTCTGGCCACAGGATCTTTGGTGACCTCCAGCTAGCCATGTGGCATACAGGCACAGTTCTTGCTCTGGGAGGAGTGTATCCCCTGAGAGTCATCCAAGGTCTGGAGAAGTGTGTTATGGGCCTCTGATTGCCCAGCTGTCTCTCAGGATTGACATTTTTCCAGAGTCAAGCTCAAAGGCATGATGTCAGGACAGCCTGGTTATGGGAACTCCTTCATTTCTCACCTAGGCTATCACATGGCCCTACTGCTCAGCTGCACTCTTAGCAGCCCAGGCAAAGAGACTAGGACCTGGGTATTTCACAGCATTGGGGAAAGTTTTGATTCCTTCTTGCTTGAAACTCTCTCTTCCCCTGGTTTTGGGATATTGCACTCTCTGGTAATGTCCCTCCTGCCTCTCTGGTGCTCACTCCCAGTGCCTTTGCTGGGGCTTCTGTGTCCTCTTGATCTCTAAATGTTGGATGTGCCAGGGCTTAGCCCTGCCTTCGTCTCTTCTCAGTTATGTGTGTGCCTGGGTGACCGTATCTAGTCCTATGACTTTAAATATCATCTATATGCTGATGACTTTCACATTTTTGTTTCTCCTCTTGGAATTCTAGGCATATATTCATCTGCATACTTTATATTTCCACTTAGATGGCTCGTAGTCATCTCCAAGTGTGCATGTGTCAAACTGGACACGTGATTTTTTTTGCCCCTTTTCTCCCCAAATTACACTTCCCGAGTATCCTCTAAATTAGGGAACATTGCCTCAATTCACCCTCTTGCTCAGCCTTGTACACCAAAGTACTGAAGTACTCCCGGACTCCTCTCTTTTCTCTCACACTGCACATCCAGTTGGTCAGAATATCTCCAACCTGACCACTGCTTACAGATCCTCTGCTACCATCTGCCCCAAGCCATCATGACCTGTCACCTGGTCACTGGCCAGAGATTCCTAACTGGTCTTCCTGCCTTCATGCATTCTTGCTGTAGTCAGAGGGACCATTGTAACATGCGAATCTGAACGTGACACTCCCAATCAATAGCTTGATATTTCTCTGAGTAAAATTCCAAATTCACATCAGGCCCTCCAAGCCCTTAATTATCAGTTGCCTGCTTTGACATCATCTTCTCTCCAGCAGTGTTGACCTCCTCACTGTGCCGTGAACACAAAGGATTCTTCTGCCCCAGGACCTTTGCACTTGCCTTTCTCTCAGGATTGATCTTCTCTCGGAGGTCCCTATAACTCAACCCCTCACTTCATTTAAGCTTCTAGTAAATGTCTCATCTTCAGAGAGCTGTCCCTGACCTCATTATCTGAAATAGCACCTCCCACCATTTCCTCTCTTCTTACTTTTTGTTCATAGCAATTATTCCTATTTGTGTTTATACTACATATTGACCTACTTATTTGTTTGTTTATCTCCCTTAATTGGGATATAGGCTTTGTCTGGTTTGTTCACACCTATATTCTAAACACCTAGAATAGTGTCAGACATAATCTAAGCTCTCCATAAATATTTGTTGAATGAATGAAGGAACAAGTCAATTAGGGAATGAGAAAGTATGTGGGCTCCCTGTGCAAAGAATGTGCATACTCAACAAAATTGGACTCACTCAAACTTTTCTAAAAGCCAATCAATCTTTTAGGCAAAGAGCCTCTATTGATACTTGGCAATGTCCCTGCATGTGAAGTGGGTAGCGTATTAAAGTGGTGGGGATTGTCAGTGAGACCTCACTTGTTCCTTTTCTTTAGCTCATTCTAGGTACTTTGGAATAGAAAAGACCCCATGGGTATGAGGCTTGACTCTGACTTGCAGCAGCTGTTTGTTCTCAGGAAAGTTATATAACTTTTCTGATTACTTGCCTTGCTTGTGCAAAACTGGGGTATGCCTCAGGCCTCCCTCACACAGTAATCGTGACGATAAGACACAGCATACATAATATACTTAATACTGTGTCTGGCGTAGTATTAAGCACTCAGTGAAGAATAGCTGCTCTGAAGAAGAAGGTGATGATGATGATGATAATCATCGTCATGAAGAAGGAGATAGATGATGTTGCCAACTGGAAGGCAGTATGGCTTGGAAAAACGTGGGAGCCCAGGATTAGGAGACGGATTGTTCAAGGTTTCCACTAGGTGAGCTGATTGTAGGCATGGAATGAACATATACTGGATGAATGATTCTCCTTAGTTAGTGGTCTTTTCATTTAAGAAGCTTTCCACAGCTAGACTCAGGCCTCTGGGCAAGCACGGTGAGGGTATGACTTTGTACCACTCTCAGCCACTGTAGGTGTTAGTAAACAGCTGTGACTGGATGACCCGGAAGGAGAGTAGGCTGCCCTCACTCTCAGCTCATTCTCCTTCTGCAGAGGTCTGTGGATGCCTATCCTCCTGATCGGTCGGAAACCCAGCCCCTTGTTAGCAGCAGGGTGAGTGGTTCTGTAACTCACATTCTTTTTGTGACCCTGACCTCTGACTCACTGCCACCACTGTTCTCTTTCTCTGCATGTGGCCCACCACATCTCTCTGTCTCTCCTTGTCTTTCTTTTTCTTCCTCCTTCCCTCCCTTTTTGTCTTCCTCATTTTCCCTTACTGTTTTTACCTTCCTCTTTTTCTTTCCTCCCACATTCTTTCCACCTCCATTTTCTTTAGCTCCATTGCAAAGGGCAGTTATGGAGGCGTCAGGGCTGGTCACGTGGCTGGTCACTGTCTGAGGCTTCCCTGGAGAGCAGGCAGCCCCATGTATTCTGGAGTCTCTCTGTCTGTCTGTCTGTCTTTCTGCCTCTCTCTCTTCTTCATCCCTTATATAAGTAGGCTGCTGCCAGGGTCCCAAGACCCTGGTAATTTACAGAGACGTTTAGAGAAGGGATGAGGGTTATTGATTTTTTCCACCTAGTTCCATCTAAGGGAGATTGGAAAGAAGCATCTAAGGTTGGGTGGCCCAGAGTAATGGGCCTTCACAGGGAGACAGTAGGGAAGAACACAGTTCTGGGCTCCGGAAATTCTGGCTTCTAGTCTTAAACCTTCCGAATAATTACCTGTGCAGTTTTGGACAAGTTGCTTCCCCTCTCTGGACCTCAGTTTCCTCATCTGAGAAATAAAGGGCTTAAACTGTCTTCCAAGACAATTCTGCCTCCAGGCACCCAGCAATTTTAAACGGAGAAGTAAAATTCTGTTACTCATGGTACCAAACACCTTACCCTCATCCAGCACTGATCCTAGGACAACTGTGGCTTCATCTTTTGTCTCTTTGCTCATGTGGCTCCAACTTAATGTACTGAGGTCCTATTTTAGTGTGGACATTTGTCCTTTGACCTCTGACCAGCACATGCATATACTTTTCCTGCAAATAATCCTTCACATTTTTCTATGGAAGGTTATGGCATGAACAAGGTCAATCTGCAATTTTAAAGTCTGTGTCGGGGGCCTACCCAGTTACAGTCACTTTGGGGGGCTCCATCTGCATGCACATAGCACAGACAGAGGGGTGAAGAGCCTCTGAAATTCTGTCCAAACATCCCTATGATTTTTTGAGTACTTGATTTTTTCTCACTCCTGTCATGTGTCTCTAATGTAGAACGCCTGTCATAATACTCCCACTCCCGTACGCACAGGGCTGGGCATATAAATACCAGCCAATAATCCTTCCCTGGGTAGGGGCACGCAAAAGGCTTTTTGCTTCAATACAGATGTGCAATGGCCAGTAGCCATGTCCCCTACCCCATGTAGAAATCAGTTCTGAAAGGGAAGAATAGAGCCAGGGCTCAGAGAGAAGCCGAGACAATGGTTGGAAAAAGGGAATCCTGATGACACTTAATCCCAGGTTCTACGTTTAAGGCCCAGATGATCCAGCTTTCTGTCTCTCTGAAGCTTGGTTGTTGGGTTCTTCTTCAAATGCAGCTTGGCAAACCACCAAGAGCCTCTGATAAGCCTTTTTGCTTAAGCCAGTGTGAGTTGGTCTCTCTTACAGACACTATTACAGAGTGGGAAACCAGCAAAGGCAGCTGTAATTAGTCAGGGTTCTCCAGAGAAACAGAACCAACCAAACAGAATTTCAATAAATAAAATTTATTATAAGGAATTGGCTCACATGATTATGGAGGCCGAGGAGTCCCATGATCTGCCATCTGCAAGCTGGAGAAGCAGGAAGGCTGGTGTGTAGGTTGAAGGCTTGAGAGCCGAGGGCTGATGGTGTAGATTCCAGCCCACTCTAAAGGCTGGTGAACCAGGAGAGTCAAGGGCAGGAGAAAATTGATGTCCCGGCTCAAGTAGTTAGGCAGAGAGAGAATCCAGCCTTCTTCAGCTTTTTTGTTTCATTCAGACCCTCAACAGGTTGTGTGATACCCACTTACATTAGGGAAAGTCATATGCTTTACTCAATCCACCAATTCACAAGGTAATCTCTTCCAGAAACACACTCACAGACACACCCAGAAATAATGTTTAACCAGGTGTCTGGGCATCCCGTGACCTAGTCAAGCTGACACAAAAAATTAACCATCACAGTGGCCGTAAGGTTGGGCTGGTTGGCTGCATCATGCACCCAGCTGGGGAGCAGGTCTTAACTTCCTCATTATGTCTGGGCTCTGCCACCTGCCTGCTGTGTAACCAACTGTGATCTGTTTACCTGCTTTGGCACCACTGGCAGTCCACTTGGCCTCTGAGCTTCACCTTCAACCTGTCAGTGGAAAAAAATTGAACTAATAGTCTCTTGGGGTGTCATTCCAGCACAGACATGCTATTTGTAATTCCAGGATGAAGTAAAGGCATCAGAAACTATATTCTGAGCAAGCATCCCCTCCGTTTCCTTCCCAAACCTCTGAGTTGCCAAAGGCACCACTGCCCTCTTGGTTTGCAGCTGTGTGTCGCTCCATCCTGGCCTGAAGCCTCTGGGCATGTCATTCGGGAGTCTGAGTGAATATTGCAGATTTCACTGCTGGCTCCTCCAGGTGACTTTCTCCTGGCTCCAGGAAGCCTTGAGTTGGTGTTGCAGGAGAATGGAGGAGAGCAGAAGGGATAGGAAGAGGGGATGGGGAGGGTCCTGGGAATTGTGGAAACAACAAACTAGCATGCTCTCTTCTCAGGACCATCATGCACAGTCCCTGTCTCATGTCACAATTTCATCAGGAAACAGGGTCTGAGGCATAGATGTGTGGCCAGGCCTGAGACCTATCTGCCCCTCTACTCCTTCACTGAGGGCAGCCATGGTGCTATTCCAAGTACATGACTTGTAATTTATAGCTTAGTTTCTGGGTCAGATGATCCTGGGTTCCAGCACCAACACTACTGCATGCTCTGTTACCTCGAGCAAATTATCGAACCTCAGTTTCCTCGTCTATAAAATGAGGGTAATGATACCTGTCTCCCAGGGTTGCAGGGTTGAGAATTAAATAAATTAAGGCACAGTGCCTGGTATATGGTAAACACTTAACATAAATGCATGTCAATATTTCTGCTGACCAGTTCTATTTTGGAGCATGTTTTAAAAAGAAGGGTGAATCAGGGTCTGAATTCTGTTTTTGACTTATACTTACGTTATAAATTCTGATTGTATTTCATAGATGTGAAAAGCCTTCTCTTGCCACTACACTAACCTAAAGGAGATGTGTGTAACAAAGGCAAACAAACAAGCCCAAACTACCCTTATGGGTTAATCGTACTTACGTATTCTTGGAGCACTTTTTATATGGATCTCCCTTATAGCTTTAATGCAGGCCATTCAGTTGCTTTGAAAGCTCTTTTCAGTATTAGATCTGCCCTCTAGAAACAGACATTTTAATACTTATCTACACACTTTTTGGGAGACAGATTTTTCCAAAACTTTTCATAAATATTTTAAATAATTGCTGCTGAAAATTGCTTACAATATCCAAAGGAATATAGCCAAAGCACTCACTCTCTGTGGTATCTGATGGGAAAACTGCCTGACTGTTGGAACAAACAAAATAAGTTTGTCACTGATTTCTATAGAACTTTTCTATTATTTCTCCCCTACATAAAATCCTATAAAACACCTTTTTTTTTTTTTTTTTGTACAGCAACTTAAAAAAAGAAAGGGTTGAGTGGCTGCAGCTCTTACTGAATGAGAAATAATTTTTCTTACCCTCCAATTATTTCCATTCTGCTGGTCTCCTCCAGTGTACAGAAACAGGGAGGTAAAATACTCTTTATTTCAACCTATTGTGGTAATTTAGATAATGATAACAAGACAGAACAAATTTTTATAAAGCATCCTTTTCCTGACATCCATAGAAGAGAGCAAAGGGAGTGAAGGAGGAAGGGGACAAATTATTACTCCAAGCCCTATGGTGAGTGATTTACAATATCCTTTACCTAATTGAATCCTAGAAATCCTGTAAAAAACCCTCACAACTGAACACATGCCCAAGCACTGTACTCACAAACGCAGGAAAATGCATACATCTAAATATATGCACGTGTCCCCAGTTATCTTAAGGGCTTTAAAGATATGCCATCTGAGGCCAGAGGGAGACAACTCATAGAAGGATTTCTGGATTGGAACTTGGGAGAGGGCTCTGTTTCTGTGGACTTGTCCCAGTCCCTCCCAGCTGGATTTTCACATCTGTGAATGGAGAAATTTGACAGGATCTTATCATATCCCTTTCTCCTTTAATGTTGCTTCTGATACGGAGGGTCCCTTTGGGAGGTCAGGCAAGGCTAGAGAAGAGCTGGCCCCAGACCCCTAGGTGCATGAGGATGCTGTCCCTGTTGCTGAAGGGAAATAATTAGCAGTACCCAAACCTAGGGATGGGGCAGCCTTGACCCCCAGGGCTCCTCATGGTTAGTGCTGGCAGAAGGTCATTTCCTTCAACTTCAATTCAGCAGACAGAAGAAAAAGCCCTGTGTTTAAATTACATGTTAGACGGAAGGCCAAGAACAATGCTTAAGGGTTCCCACGTGCGTGGTCCCACATGGATAATTACACAAGCCACTTCGCGAGCACAGCTCTCTTTGGAGCCTTTGGGGGAATAAGACCATATACAGCTCTAGCCTTGCTTTCAGGGAGGTAACAGATCACCCTTCCCATATGGTTGGCACAGGAGAATTGGTGACGGGGGGAGCGCTGTGTGACAGCATTTGCAAGGAGCAATATTAAGCAGTGGAGGTGGCCTGAGGGGGCAGGGAAGCTAGCAGTTGCCTCAGACTCCTCCTTTGGGCTGAGCTGCCACCCCATGGGGACTTCCCAGGGTGGGCCTCTCTCAGGAGCGTGGAGGGCATATCTAGTGCACTCTGATGCAAGTCTGGGGTTGTCTAGCTTCCCTTGGCACATGGGTATCTGTGGTCCCCTGGAGTACAAACTGCTCATGGGAGGGAACCCAGTTCCTTCTTCGGAACATGAAGGATGGATCGGATGGCAGCTAACAAGTGGGACTCTGCAGCCTTCTTCCAGCTTTCTGGGGAAAGGGCTCATGGCTTTAGCAGACAAGGAAAAGAGGGAGATGGAGGGAGACAGAAAGACATGAAGTCAGGGAGAGAGAGAATGAAAGGGATAGGGGCAGTATGGGAAAGAATGAGAAAGGGAATGATGGCAGGAGGGAGAGAAAAAGAGAGGGAAAGGGAGAGGAAGAAAAAGAAGCAGAGTTAAAGGGAAGGAGACAGAAAGAAAGTGATCTGAGAGAAAGGCAGAGAAATAGTATAAGAAAATAGAGAGAGGCCTGGGAACTCACTTTGGGAGGTGTCAGTTGCCAATGACGGCCATGCCTGCACCCCTCCGCAGGGACAGTACCTGCCCACTAGCATATGACATCAAACTTTCTGAGGCTGCTTCAGTCCAGGAGGAGCTGGAATGCAGTCTATGAATTATAGACTCATGACTCATAGCCTGGGAATCTAATCAAGCTCATAAGTGGCCCAAATAAGAGGCCTTGTCTGCGTGAGACTGAGCCCTGGAGGCTGGTAGAGCAGTAATATTTGGGTGCATTAGAATAGGGCT
Source organism: Delphinus delphis (assembly GCF_949987515.2). NCBI lineage: Eukaryota > Metazoa > Chordata > Mammalia > Artiodactyla > Delphinidae > Delphinus > Delphinus delphis. The sequence continues at coordinate 49,997,807 of NC_082698.1, read as the reverse complement.
GGGCAAGGACAGGCTGGAGGATGCTGCTTCAGTTGTAAGGCTGGTCACTGTCAGGGCTTAGGGGAGGATCCAAAGCCCAGAGAAGCTGGTGGTGTCATCTAAGTCGTCCTGGTTTGCTGGGAGAGGAGGGCTCCAAGAGTTCTGGGTATTCTGGCTCAGACAGGGAACAGGAGCCCAACAGGTGACCAAAGAGTGAGGGGCAGGTTAGAGCCCCTGAGGAGAGGGTCCTGCTCTAGTCTGAGCACCCTGGCCCAAACAGAGCCACTTCCCTCAAGTCCTCAACTCCCTCCATACCTTGGTGTATTTTTCTTCTGAGCAGTTCTGTCTCCCAACCAATAAGTGAAACAGCTGGAGTTTGAACCCAGAGGTGTCTGAGGCCAAAGCTCGTAATCTCTCTGTTGGTCAGGGAAGTGCCCTTATGGTGGTGAAATCCAGGAACAGAGAGATAAAAAATGGGGAGAATGAGGCACAAGGTCACCCCTGTGATTGTGCCTTGTACTGGATGGATGGAGAGAGTGCATACGCAGCACTGACTTTATGAGGGCGAGAGGGGGAAGTTCAGTGGGCACCAGATCCAAGGTTCCAGAGCCCGCAAATCCAGAAATCACAGTGAGAACCTCGGCCACAAAGAAACCAGAGGAGCACACACTTGGCCTTTCTCAAGGATGGAGGCTCATCATTGTTGAATTCGATTCATCACCTCTTCAATTTAGGATTCGTGCTCCTGACTCCACTGCATCCCAATGCCTGATTGCAGTTACCTGCCAGGAACAACTCCCAGAAGCTTGCATTTTTCCTGCTACTTCTTTAGGCATTGGGCGCTTCATCCTGCAAATCCAGTCAGAACTCAAATTGCCTTTTCAGAGCACCAGGCATCTGTTTCCATGGAAACATATACTCTAGAGGGTGGAGATGGAGGACTAAGAAGGGCCAGTAGGTGCTGGAGGCTTGGAAGGAAACTTGTAGCTATTCCTCGATTTGTTTACTGTGCTCCTCTGATTCACAATATAAATTAAACACCTCATCACACACTAATGGTTCTAACTGGGAGACATTATGAACAGCTCCAGCAGCCTGGGGCCCAATCAAGACCGACAGTGATAAAAGCTGTCTTCGTCAGGAAGATTCTGTGAGTGAGCCAGCATTACTTTACCTTTTCCATGAAGTTACACTGCAAGCTCTTCATTGAGAAACCAGGAACTGTCCTTGGTGAAGTTTCTTGTCAGCAGACTGAGGAAGTGGTTTGGGGGAAAAAAGCCTAAACTCTAGCTTCAAACAGACCTGTATTCTGCTCTGACTTCAGCCATTTAGCATCTGAGTGCCTTCAAAGATGCCTTCTTAGGACTTCAGCTTTCATATTTCTAAAGTTGGGGGGTTTTAATATAAATTTATTTATTTTATTAATTTATTTTTGGCTGTGTTGGGTTTTCGTTCCTGCACGCGGGCTTTCTCTAGTTGCGGCGAGTGGGGTCTACTCTTCGTTGCAGTGCACGGGCTTCTCATTGCAGTGACTTCTCTTGTTGTGGAGCACAGGCTGTAGGCAGGCGGACTTCAGTAGTTGTGGCGCATGGGCTTCAGTAGTTGTGGCTCGCGGGCTGTAGAGCGCAGGCTCAGTAGTTGTGGTGCACAGGCTTAGTTGCTCCGCGGCATGTGGGATCTTCCTGCACTAGGGCTCGAACCTGTGTCCCCTGCATTGGCAGGCAGATTCTTAACCACTACGCCACCAGAGAAGTCCCTAAAGTTGGTTTGATAGCAGCCCAATATACTACCTGACACTTAGTACTGCTGATTATTCACAATTCCTTCTATATCTTGCTTTGCTGAAATTCTCTGAGTTTTTGTACAAGTTTGTTCTTAGAAAGGCATTGGATAGGTCATCATAATAGAATATTTTTGGTCTCAGTGACAGAGACCCAACTTGAATTAGCTTTCTTAGTAAGTATCTCCAGCAAAACCATCTTTGGGAAAACTGAAATCTCCCAAGAAAATGCCATTTTGTACTAAAACTTCTTTTTTTGGTCCCAGTTTGTTCCTTAAAGGAATTGTATCCTGTAGGCACATGGTGACTACTTGTGCTTAAGTACGAAGTGACATCTATTGAGGGATCATCAGGGTATTGTTTATATAATTGTGGGAAGGGCAGGGGTACAACTGGTCTTCAAGTCAACTGGAGCCAGAGACTTGCATGTTGCCTGGGTCCTCTCTCTGTTCCTTCACTTATTGGTTTATTGTCTCCTACTACAAACTGGCTTTTTCCTGATCAGTTGCTTACAGTTACCCAATCTGCTGCCATTCTTGAGTGACCTGCATCTGTCAGTTTCAGTTTGAAAATTTTGGTCAGTGGCTCACCCCTGGACCACTTAATTATAACCAAGAAATCATGGTCATATATCTGGCATGGGTGAGAACACAGGGATCCTACCTCTGTATTTACAGGCTATTTCCACAGATGGAATATGTTTGACATAAGTAGTAATCCCAACTGGTGTCAATTCTAGACCTCCACAAAGCATTCCCATTCTGATATCCATGCTAGCCCTGGATGCAAAGGGAATTCCAATATAAAACAGAATTAAAGGGCAGTAGAGAAGGAGTCCAGGAAGACCCTATGAGGTATGTCCTAAGGTTTATATACCCTAGGAGAACCTGGCCCTTTTCTTCTAACTTAGCCACATCCACATCATCAAATGTTTATTCTTTTTGGTCAGAAAAGAGTTCAATAGAACCCCTGGCATTTCCTTTCCATCCTTATATCCTCCTTGTAGAACTTGCCTGACTCATGATTAGGAAGTGGCGGCCCTGTGGATCATGTGATTTCATTATTCTGCCAATGGTGCTTGGATTGGAGGTGGGCTCTACACTGGAGGTCAGCCAAACAGATTCTTGCTTCCAGTGTATTAGCTGAAGCTATTTTGGTTCACAATAGAACCCAAGCAAGCTTAATTAACTGTCCCCTCTTAGCCTCACACAAAAAGACTGTTGAACAACAAGGATTTGAGAAAGGAGCACTCAGATTTTGTGGACATTCCCTATAGAAGAGGGTCTTTCTACCCTTTTGAACCATGACCCACAGTAAGAACTACATTTTACATTTGCCCTAGAAGGCATACATATACAACTGAAACAAAAAATTTACGAAACAGTATTTATTTTTACTATGTGCAGCATACTATAACATTTTCTCATACCATTTACTTTATTCTATTTAAATTTTTGTCAAAAATGCTAGTCATCACTCACTCATTTTTTTCCCATAATCTGCTAATCAGTTATGTTCTACAATTTGAAAAACAATCCTAGTCCAGAGTGCTTTGTTTGACATCATTCAATGTGAACTCCCAATTGTTGATATTGATTTACATTCCAAAATTCTCAAGAAAGAAAATGTGTTTAGTTTTTTGGGGGGCCTGGGGTCTTCCCTTTTCCTAATCAAAAATAGCTGGATTCTGAACATGGCTGCCGATGCCTGTGTCCGTAGATCATGGGGTGTGTTCAAACTGTGGAAGCTGGTTAGACACTTCAGATGGCGTCTACTACATACAGACATTGGGAATTGAAACAGGCAGCCTAAACCAGTCACATGGTAATGGAGACCATAGCTTACAGGTACAGCTGGGACTAGAGTTGAAGCCATGACAATACGAACAGACACACATACAAGAGGACTTCATGGGAGAGCAGAGATGTTCAACAGACAGGAAGAGAATAGAGGACAACCACTTGACTTTCCAGGCTTTGCTGGAAATCGGGTTGTGCTAACTGGAGTTGAACTCTGAGATTTCCCTGCTGACGTGAGAAGTTACTCAGGATGTTGGGTCCTGATCATCTCTGTTCATACTTGTAGAATTTTGAATTATGCCATAGACTGGAGGCCGGAGCTTAAAACATCCTTGTTATAAAATTCTGATGGAAAATTTCTCTAATTTTAACCAACATGTTTCCCCTAAGTGGGAATAAGGGGCTCTGTGTCTGTGAAAGAGTGTGGGAGTGCGCAGTTGTCATGACCTTGGCTTACTGAGGCTCAGGGTCACTCTTCCCACAGCTACATCTGTAGCCAGTAGTAGTGGCCAAGTATGGCCAGAAGATAGTCAGGTACCATAGTTTCAGGATCCCTAGAGTGAATAAACCAAAATGCTCCAAATATATTTAGTGGTGGTGGTGAAGGCAGGAGTAGAAGACATTGGCATGGTTTGGGACTGAAATTGGAGTGGTGTATCTGTACAATGGAGTTTATTCACCAGTAAATGGAATAAACTATCTTGCCATGCAAAAGCATGGGTGGATCTTATAATGCATATTGAGAAGTAGAAGAAGTCAGTCTGAAAAGGTTACGTACTGTATGATCCGTTAATGTGACATGCTGAAAAAGGTAAAACTATAGCAGAGTTTTAGGGGAGAGATGGCCAAAATATATGGTTCTCAATTTAGAGAACTTTACAATGTGAACTCATTTTTTTTTTTATTGGAGTACAGTTGATTTACAGTGTTGTGTTAGTTTCTGCTGTACAGCAAAGTGAATCAGTTATACATATACATATATCCACTCTTTTTTAGATACTTTTCCCATATAAGTCAGTACAGAGTATTGAGTAGAGTTCCTTGTGCTATACAGTAGGTCCTTATTAGTTATCTGTTTTATATATAGTAGTGTGTATGTGTAAATCCCAATCTCCCAGCTTATCCCTCCCCACCCTTTACCCCCTGGTAACTGTAAGTTTGTTTTTTACATCGATGACTATTTCTGTTTTGTAAATAAGTTCATTTGTACTATTTTTTTAGATTCCACACATAAGCAATATCATATTATATTTGTCTTTCTCTGTCTGACTTACTTCACTCAGTATGACAATCTCTAGGTCCATCTGTGTTGCTGCAAATGGCATTATTTCATTCTTTTTTATGGCTGAGTAATATTCCATTGTATATATGTACCTCATCTTCTTTATCCATTCCTCTGTTGATGGATATTTAAGTTCCTTCCATGTCCTGGCTATTGTAAATAGTGCGGCAGTGAACAGTGGGGTGCATGTATCTTTGTGAATTATGGTTTTCTCCAGCGATATGCCCAGTAGTGGGATAGTAAAAAAAATATTAGTGACATACTCATGCTTAACAGAGAAAAGCATGAGAACTAGCATAGGGATTGGGTAAGGGTTTACATTTGTCTTAAATTCAGCACTAATCTTACGAGTAAGGTGTAACTGACATCTCCGTAGGCACTGAGGCTCAGAGAGGCTTTGAAGCTCAAGGTGGGTCATGAGGTGAGAGGACTCAGTCTGTCAGAGCGTAGAAAACATCTGGAGCATCCTCCAGAGAGCTCTTCTGTGCCAACTGTAGAAAAGTAAATTTTTGAGCAGAAGAGCAAAAAACCCATTGGTTCTTTGTTCTCTTTCTCTCTCTCCTCTGAGGGTATTTTACCACTTTGGGAGGGCAAATGCATGGCATTTGATATTGCCTTGAGAACCTTGATTTCCTTTAAATGATTGCGACATGTCTTTGATCTTCATTGTCTTATTCTAAAATGCTTAGCCAATTAGGAAATTATTCTTCCTGTGTCTCTTAAATTGTTATTTATTTTCATATTGTTTTAGCTTAATGTATTCCTTTCATCATTAAGTAACTTGTTTATGAATGTATAATTGACATTGTTACTATTTGTCCCTTATCACTTTGTACTAATTCCTTTATCCTAGGTTATCATGCAGTTATTTTTGCTGTCATTATTCAATGAAATCCATACATTGCTGTTGATACCAGCTCTTAGATACAATAGGATCACAATTAGCAAGCTGTTTTTATTGTAGAGCTCATCTAAAGAATAATCAGAACCTTTACCCCAACCTCTCTCCCAAATTTTACCCAAATAGAACAGTATGTATCTAGGAAGTGGCTCATGTGTGCTTGAAACTCATCCTTCTTGGTTCTAGGTGATATTTACAAGTTCCCTCTGTCTTTGGCCCATGGCTCCCTTCACCCTAGGGAGATTTATTTGGTGATACCTTTGGGTACTCCCAAGCAGGGATGCCTCAGCTCAATCTTGGATTCACTCACGACCATCACCTTCCCTAACTGCGACAAATATATTCAACCCTTGTGTGGAGCAAGCTAGGGGTGCTGTACCTCTTTCCCAATATCTGAAGGAGATTTGTACTTTTTTATGATTTTTATTCACTTCAAATTCAGCCTCTTTGCATTAGGTCTTGGGTGTAAGTCTTTGAATGGCAACGTCAGTGGAGAGCTGAAGAGCCGCTACTTTGTGGAACTCAGTATCTTACCTCCACTTCAGTATCGCTAAGGGCCTTGCAATCATTATATACTTCAAGCTCTCTATACCCTTAGGGATACTTCCTAAGAGGCTCCCAGACAAAGGTTCCCTGGCGGGATATGCTCTGACATTCTTTTAGGATATACCACACATGCATGAGTGCACGATATACACACACATCACAGAGACACACACATGTAGACATACATATATGAAATCTTATCTTTCCATTGACTTAAGCCTAATTTTAAAAAAGTGGATGGATTTTATTTTCAAACTATTAAAAGCTCTGCTGGAAGCCTATTAGAAAGAGATCAGCTGGAAGGGCAGTCTGTACTTGAGCAAAGAAGTCCACACACCTGTGTCCTCAAGTTGAGCTGGGTATAACTGTCACAGATACTCTGAATTGGTCTTCAATGTCCTGCTAACATGGAATGCTGACCAGAGGAGGTATTTTACACACACACACACGTGTGTGTATATATATATATATATATATATATATATACACAAAACATCTGAATTTATGAATAAGTGCCATTATTTCAGATCCTTTATCATCCTGTACTTACATGAGAATGGCTTAATAAAAAAATTGTGTGATCCGTCTTACCCCATCAATGCACTATTCATTGGCAGAGATGGCTGCTTAATGGGATGGGAGTGAGGTTCCATTTAGGAAAGAACTTCCAAGATACTGCTCATGGTTTACTTTTCTAAAGCAACCAGGTGCCTTGATACTTCTGTTAATAGCCACTGGAAGGTGATACAGTAGGTTTCTGAAACATTTATACGTTTATAATTTACACTACTGCTTCAGGATTGCTTTGGCATAAAGATTGTGCCAACTAAGAAGCTCTTCTTTATGGGCTGTTTTTAGATGAAACTTTTCTTTCCATTTATCACAGTTAGGGATGCTTATTACAGGAAATAGGAAAACACAGAAAGAATCACGTATAGAATAATCATATCACCAAGAGATGGTATGATTATTCTTTGGAAATATTTTTATTATTTTAAAGTGTTAAGACTCTTTCATTGGACATCCTGGGTGATCCTAGAGAAGTTACTTTACCTTTTTGAGCCTTAGTTTCCTCATCTTAAAAATGGGAATAATTGTAACCTAATTGAAATAATAAGGTTGTTATGAGCCTTGAATGAAACAGTATATGTAAGACATAACAATGTTTGGCACATGGCAAATGCTCAGTAAGTGTTAGTCGTTAACATTATTGTCATTGTTGTTCTTATAATGGCTCTTATTATTTCTTTGTAGTTTTAATCTTTTTTTCTGTATGTGCTTTTTTACAAATTGGGTTCATGCTGTCTATATAATTTTGTATACTGCTTATTCAGAAACATTAAAACATAAACATTGCCCAGAGTTATTGCAAATTCTTTGTACACATAACTAAAAATAGTGAAATAATATTCTACTTAGATGCCAAACCTTAATTTACTTAACTGTTGTTGGATATTTATGTTATTAATTTTTCAGTATTACAAGTAATGAGATAAGACATCTGTGTATAAGCTTTTGTGCATGTGCTTAAGCTTATTTCTTAGAAGTGGAATTACTAGGTCAAAAGTAACACTTGTAATACATCATGTAAAATTATTTTCTAAAACGGTTGTAATAAATCATATTCCCAAGAGCTGTGTGCAGTTGGGCATATTTCACTGTACCCTTGTCAACATTTGAAATTCTTGTAAGATTATTTCTGAATTTTATAGGTGAGAGTATGTTAATTCATGCGATACATATTTTAAGGAGGAGCCTACTGTGTGCCAGCCACTGTACTAGGCACTGAGATAAAGTGAGGAGATGACAGACTTTGTCCCTGCTCCCATGGAAATTATACTCTGGGACAAGTGTAAACAGAAAACAATATATAATTCAGCTACTTAATTGTGTGTATGATGTGTGCTATGAAGAAGTAAATGCTACTATGAGAGGTTAAGGAGGAAAACTGACTTAGTCTTGAAGAACTAGAAAGGCTTTTCTAAAAGAGTAACACTTCATCTGATACACAAGGATGAGTAAGAGTATCCCAGGAAAGGGCAGGTGCAGGGAAGGGCATTCCAGGCAGAGGGAATGAGATGTGAGAGGAAAGGGAGCATGGCTTGCTGAGACATGCTGGGAGATTTCCATTGTGGTGGGGTGGTGAGAGTTGGGAGGCAGCCAGGGATAAGGCTGGGCTCAAGAGGACATGAGGACGAGGGCCTTATCTTAAGAACGGTGGGAACCAGATGGCTTAATTTTTAGCATGGAAACAACATTATCACATTAGTGTTTTTTTTTTTTTAACGTCTTTATTGGAGTATAATTGCTTTATATTGTTGTGTTAGTTGCTGCTGTATAACAAAGTGAATCAGTTATACGTATACATATGTCCCTAGATCTCTTTCTTCTTGCATCTCCCTCCCTCCCAGCCTCCCTATCCCACCCCTCTAGGTGGTCACAAAGCACCAAGCTGATCTCCCTGTGCTATGCGGCTGCTTCCCACTAGCTATCTATTTTACGTTGGGTAGTGTATATATGTCAGTGCTACTCTCTCACTTTGTCCCAGCTTGTCCTTCCCCCCACCCATGTCCTCAAGTCCATTTTCTACGTCTGCGTCTTTATTCCTGTCCTGCCCCTAAGTTCTCCAGAACCTTTTTTTTTTTTTTTTTTTAGTGTTTTAAAGAGACCATTTTAGCTAGACTGTGTAGAGAATGGTTTGGAGAGAGGAGAGAAAGAAGACTTTTGAACTTTATCAGTGCAGGGACCACGATAGCTGAGCTAAAGTGATGACAGATACAGAGAGGAGTTTTGCCCAGGGGCTTGATGGAAGGAAGGAGAAGTTTGGGCGTTTAGAGGTTTTTAAAGAGAATGATGGACTATGGAATCTAAGTTGAATGAGGAGAAAGATGGAGACAGTGGATTGGGAGAAGGTGGAGAGGTCAGTGGATTGAATGTCATGATGGAGGCACAGCAAAGGTCCATGAGGACTATTGAACAGTGGAAAGGAGATTCTAGACTTTTCATTTCAGACCTCGGAGGAGGGGTTATTGTAGGAAAACCAGGGTGTGTCTGAGGACTTTGTGGACAGAAATGGATCGGTGAGTAGTGTTCTATAGAAATAAGGAGGCTGAGGAAGAAAAAAGTACAACATTTGATAGGTAGAACATCCTTGTGGAGCCTTAGGAATGATAGATGTTAGGAGTTGAGCCAGAGAAGGAGCAGGCGTTTTTGAGGTGAACAAGCGTAAAGAGATTATGATAATGAAAAAAAGAGAGGTTGGTGCAGCCAGAGAGCTGAGTCTCATTATTTCCATTTGTACATTTTAAAGTAGTACATTTTAGAGGTGTAAAATTTGTATAGTTTAAAGGTTACCCTGGCTCCATGGGTTTACACTTCTTATCTACATTGCGTTAGCTTCTTTGTGACTTCTGAGTAATGGCTTTTCTCCATCTATCTATTGGAGTTTTAGTGTTTCTGCTGACTCTTGTATAAGTAATTTATATGTTAGGATTATTAAACTTTTCTCTGCTATTTGTTGCAATTGTTTTCTCTAAGTTTACTTTTTAATTGTGGATATGGGGAGAAGTTTTACTAACACACAAATTAAAGTCAAATACAGAACTCGTAAGCTTTTAGGCAACATATCTATGTTTTTTCCTTTGTTATTTCTTTCATTAAATTGAAATTTAAAACATTCTCCCAGAGCCAAATATTTGATTAAAATTGATTATGTTAATTTTTATTCTACATTTTAAAGCAGTTGTGACATTTAGTATGTTACCTTCTTATTCCTCCAAATTTTCTCTTATATTTGGTGGTAGGTAGTTTTCTATAATTCTCTTTCCAAATATCCACCCTTGAGGAGTTAACTTTCCCATTGATTCCAAGCTACAATATGACATCCATCAGATCACAGAATTCCTGAAAATTTAACCATATGGTCTCCTAAGCTGGTACCTGTGGCTCCAACACACCACTGCCTCTTCTGATTCACTACTCTATTTAGAGACCTTCATCCTTGCTTTATTTTCCTTGGTGAACTTTGGAATTATTTCATCAAGGTACCCTCAAAACTAGTCAGTTTTATGGTGTGAATAAAATTAAATCCATGCATTAATTAAATAACTTAAAATTTATGTAGTATATATTATTGGTGTGAATAAAATTAAATCCATGCATTAATTAAATAACTTAAAATTTATGTAGTATATATTATTAAGCTTCTGTATCCCAAGAATTTTTAAAAAGGTGTACAATATTTTATACTTATTTTTACCCATGTCTCTTTCTAGGGTATTTATAATGTAATTCCTTTTATTTTTATTGTTTATGCAAATGTCATGAAACTGGCTAGTCCTGGATACATGGAATAAGTAGATTTATCTTGTATAAAGCTATTTTGCAGTACCAATGGTTACAAACTCATTATGGAACTCATTAGTGGATCATAAAGCCAACTCAGCATTCACAGCCCATATATTTAAAAATTTTTTTTAATTGAATTATAGTTACAATGCTTCAGTTTGTATATATATGTATACATTCCTTTTTAAAATTCTTTTCCATTGTGGTTTATTATAGGATATTGAGAGAGAATTGTGGTACATGACTCTTTTTGAATTATGGTTTTCTCAGGGTATATGCCCAGTAGTGGGATTGATGGGTCATATGGTATTTCTACTTTTAGTTTTTTAAGGAAACTCCATATTGTTCTCCATAGTGGCTGTATCAATTTACATTCCCACCAACAGTGCAAGAGGGTTACCTTTTCTCCACACCCTCTTCAGCATTTATTGTTTGTAGCTTTTTGATAATGGCCATTCTGACCAGTGTGAGGTGACACCGTACTGTAGTTTTGATTTACATTTCTCTAATGAGTAGTGATGTTGAGCATCTTTTCATGTGTCTCTTGCGCATCTGTATTTCTTCTTTGGTGAAATGTCTATTTAGGTCTTCCACCCATTTTTTAATTGGGTTGTTTGTTTTTTTGATATTGAGCTCCATAAGCTGTTTGTATATTTTGGAGATTAATTCTTTGTCTGTTGCTTTGTTTGCAAATATTTTCTCCCATTTTGAGGGTTGTCTTTTCGTCTTGTTTTTGCTTCCCTTTGCTGTGCAAAAGCTTTTAAGTTTCAATAGGTCCCATTTGTTTATTTTTGTTTTTATTTTCATTACTCTAGGAGGTGGGTCAAAAAAGATCTTGTTGTGGTTTATGTCAAAGAGTGTTTTTCCTATGTTTTCCTCTAAGAGTTTTATAGTGTCTGGCCTTACATTTAGGTCTTTAATCCATTTTGAATTTATTTTATTATTATTATTTTTTTAGATGTTGGGGGTAGGAGTTTATTAATTAATTTATTTATTTTTGCTGTGTTGGGTCTTGGTTTCTGTGTGAAGGCTTTCTCTAGTTGTGGCAAGCAGGGGCCACTCTTTATCATGGTGTGCGGGCCTCTCACTATTGCAGCCTCTTTTGTTGCAGAGCACAGGCTCCAGACGTGCAGGCTCAGTAGTTGTGGCTCACGGGCCTAGTTGCTCTGCGGCATGTGGGATCATCCCAGACCAGGGCTCGAACCCGTGTCCCCTGCATTAGCAGGCTGACTCTCAACCACTGCGCCACCAGGGAAGCCCTGAGTTTATTTTTGTGTATGGTGTTAGGGAGTGTTCTAATTTCATTCTTTTACATGTAGCTGTCCAGTTTTCCCAGCCACTTATTGAAGAGGCTGTCTTTCCTCCATTGTATGTTCTTGCCTCCTTTGTCATAAATGAGGTTACCATATGTGTGTGGGTGAATCTCTGGGCTTTCTATCCTGTACCATTGATCTATAGTTCTGTTTTTGTGCCAGTACCATACTGTCTTGATTACTGTAGCTTTGTAGTATAGTCTGAAGTCAGGGAGCCTGATTCCTCCAGCTCCATGTTTCTTTCTCAAGATTTCTTTGGCTATTCGGGGTCTTTTGTGTTTCCATACAAATTGTAAAATATTTTTGTGCTAATTCTGTGAAGAATGCTGTTGGTAATTTGATAGAGATTGCATTCAATCTGTAGATGGTTTGGGGTAGTACAGTCATTTTCACAATAATGATCCATTGTTATCCAGTATTATCCATTGGATGTCTTCCAATCCAAGAACATCGTATATTTCTCCATTTGTTTATGTCATCTTTGATTTCTTTCATCAGTGTTTTATAGTTTTCTGAGTACAGGTCTTTTGCCTTCTTAGGTAGGTTTATTCCTAGGTATTTTATCTTTTTGTTGTGGTGGTAAATGGGATTGTTTCCTTAATTTCTCTTCCTGATCTTTTGTTGTTAGTGTGTAGGAATGCAAGAGATTTCTGTGCATTAATTTTGTATCCTGCAACCTTACCAAATTCATTGATTAGTTCTAGTAGTTTTCTGGTGACATCTTTAGGATTTTTTGTGTATAGTCATGTGATATGCAGACAGTGACAATTTTACTTCTTGTTTTCCAATTTGTATTCCTTTTGTTTCTTTTTCTTCTCTGATTGCCGTGTCTAGGACTTCTAAAACTATGTTGACTAAGAGTGGTGAGAGTGGACATCCTTGTCTTATTCCTGATCTTAGTGGAAATGCTTTCAGTTTTTCACCATTGAGAATTATGTTTGCTGTGGGTTTGTCATATATGGCCTTTATTATGTTGAGGTAGGTTCCCTCTATGAACCTACCATTTTCTGGGCAGTTTTTATCATAAATGGGTGTTGAATTTTGTCAAAAGCTTTTTCTACATCTATGGAGATGATCATATGGTTTTTATTCCTTAATTTGTTAATATGGTGTACCAGATTGATTGATTTGTGTATATTGAAGAATCCTTGCATTCCTGGGATAAATCCCACTTGATCATGGTGTATGATCCTTTTAATGTGTTGTTGAATTCTGTTTGCTAGTATTTTGTTGAGGATTTTTGTGTCTATGTTCATCAGTGATATTGGCCTGTAGTTTTCTTTTTTTGTGACATCTTTGTCTGGTTTTGATATCAGGGTGATGGTGGCCTCGTAGAACAAGTTTGGGAGTGTTCCTCCCTCTGCAGTTTTTGGGAAGAGTTTGAGAAGGATAAGTGGTTAGCTATTCTCTAAATGATTGGTAGAATTTGTTTGTGAAGCCATTTAGTCCTGGACTTTTGTTTGTTGGAAGATTTTTAATTATAGTTCAATTTCATTACTTGTGATAGGTCTGTTTATATTTTCTAATTCTTCCTGGTTCAGTCTTGGAAAATTGTACCTTTCCAAGAATTTGTCTATTTCTTCGAGGTTGTCTATTTTATTGGTATATAGTTGCTTGTTGTAGTCTCTTATAAGCCTTTTTATTTCTGCAGTGTCAGTTGTGATTTCTCCTTTTTCATTTCTAATTTTATTGATGTGTGTCCTTTCCATTTTTTTCTTGATGAGTCTGGCTAACGGTTTATCAATTTTGTTTATCTTCTCAAAGGACCTACTTTTAGTTTCATTGATCTTTGTTGTTGTTTTCTTCTTTTCTAGTTCATTTATTTCTGCTCTGATCTTTATGATTTCTTTCCTTCCACTGACTTTGGATTTTCTATGTTCTTCTTTCTCTAGTTGCTTTAGGTGTAAAGTTAGATTGTTTATTCGAGATTTTTCTTGTTTCTTGAGGTGAGATTGAATTGCTATAAACTTTTCTCTTAGAACTGGTTTTGCTGCATCCCATAGGTTTTGGGTTGTCATGTTTTTGTTGTCATTTGTTTCTATGTATTTTTTAATTTCCTCTTTGATTTCTTCAGTGATCTCTTGGTTATTTAGTAATGCACTGTTTAGCCTCCATGTATTTGTGCTTTTTTTACAATTTTTTTCCTGTAATTGATTTCTAATCTCATAGCGTTGTGGTCAGAAAAGATGCCAGATACGATTTCAGTTTTCTTAAATTTTCCAAGGCTAGAGTTGTGACCCAAGATGTGATCTATCCTGGAGGATGTTCCATGTGCACTTGAGAAGAAAGTGTATTCTGCTGTTTTGGGATGGAATGTCCTATAAATATCAATTAAATCCATCTGGTCTATTGTGTCATTTAAAGTTTATTTTTACTTATTTATTTTCTGTTTAGATGATCTGTCCATTGGTGTAAGTGGGTGTTAAAGTCCCCTAGTATTATTGTGTTATATCCATTCTATATATAAAAGCTTACATCCGCTAACTCCAACCTCCCACTCCATTCCTCCCCCAACCCCTTACCCCTTGGCAACCACACCATGATTCTGTTTCTGTTCCATAGATAGGTTCATTTGTGTCATATTTTTGATTCCCCATATAAGTGATATCATATGGTAATTGTCTTTCTCTTTCTGACTTGCTTCCTTTAGTATGATAATCTGTAGTTGCATCCATGTTGCTGCAAATGGCATTATTTCACTCTTTTTATGGCTGAGTAGTATTGCATTTTATATATGTACCACATCTTCTTTTTCCATTCATCTGTCGACGGACATTTAGGTTGCTACCATGTCTTGGCTATTGTGAATAGTGCTGCTATGAACGTAGGGGTGCATGTGTCTTTTTGAATTACAGTTTTGTCTGGATATATACCCAGGAGTAGGATTGTTGGATCAAACGGTAATTCTATTTTTAATTTTCTGGGGAGCCTCCATAGTGTTTTCCACAGTGGATGCACCAGCTTACATTCCTACAACAGTGTAGGAGGGTTCCCTTTTTTCCACATCCTCTCCAGCATTTGTTATTTGTAGACTTTTTTTTTTTGGCCACACTGCACAGCATGTGGGATCTTAGTGTCCCAACCTGAGATCAAACCTGCACCCCCTGCAGTGGAAGCATGGAGTCTTAACCACTAGACCAGCAGGAAGTCCCTGTAGACTTTTTAATGATGGCCATTCTGACCAGTGTGAGGTACCTTATTGTAGTTTTGATTTGCATTTCTCTAATAATTAGCGATGTTGAGCATCTTTTCATGTCCCTATTGGTCATCTGTATGTCTTCTTTGGAGAAATGTCTATTTAGGTCTTCTGCCCATTTTTCAATTGGGTGTTTTGGTTGAGTTGTATGGGTTGTTCGTATAGTTTGGAAAGTAAGCCCTTGTCAGTCGCATCGTTTGCAAATATTTTCTCCTATTCTATAGGTTGTCTTTTCGTATTGTTTATGGTTTCCTTTGCTGTGCAAAAGGTTGTAAGTTTGATTAGGTCCCATTTGTTTATTTTTGTTTTTATTTCTATTGCTTTGGAAGACTGACCTAAGAAAACATGTACGATTTATGTCAGAGAATGTTTTGCTTATGATCTCTTCCAGGAGCTTTTTGGTGTCACGTCTTATGTTTAAATCTTTAAGCCATTTTGAGTTTATTTTTGTGTATGGTGTGAGGGTGTGTTCTAACTTCATTGATTTACATGCAGCTGTCCAGCTTGCCCAATACCACTTGCTGAAGAGACCGTCTTTTTCCTATTGTATAGTCTTGCTTCTTTTGTTGAGATTAATTGTGCATGTATGGGTTCACAGCCCATATATTTTTAAGTTTTTTTAAAAAACTCATTTAAGGCAAATAATACATTGCAAAACTACCACAGAGAATCCTAGTGTACCCTCCACCCAGCTACCCCCAAAGATAACATCTTATGTAACCACAGTACGTCATCAAAACCAAGAAATTGGTACTGGTGCACCTCAACTATAATCTTTATTTGGATTAACAACCAGAATTTCTTTAAACCATGAAATAGAAGATAATGGAATGAACTAAGAAGAATATATGAAAGTTCATCATGAGTAATAAGGGTATGTAACTTTATGAAAGTAAAATGTCAGGTCTGTGATAAAAGAGTTTTAAAAAATATTGTGCTAGCGTCTGTTATCAATTCTAATAATCTTTTGTGGTGTCTGAAAATATTTACATGTAGGCATCTCTGTTTTGTTTCAAAGGCACTACCCCACAGGAGGAGGGTATGTCACTTCCTGGCTGCACACCGCTGCATCATTTTTCATGCCTCACAATTTAGTTATTTAGAGGCCAGGTTTCAATTGGACAATATCTAAAGTTACAAATATTTTACACACTGGGTAATTAGCATAATTATTTCAGAATATATTAATTCCAGAATTGGAAGGTCTATGAGATAATTGGATGGAGAGAGTTAGGTGACTGGAGAAAATCAGACAGGTCGTTCTGATGCTGACATGCATACTTTGGCATATAAGTGTTTTGATTGAACAAACACTCTGCTTACAGTGTGTGAAAACTCTAGGATAAATGATCCTTAATTTGTCCCTGTGGTGGCTTGTAGTAGGGAACATGTTTGTACTTTTGAAACAATGGCACTCATGTATTATAAAGGTTATGATGGAGGGATATACAGATGTTACAGGAGGTGCTCAGAGTAGGGCATCTGGGCATCTGGACAGAATCAGTGGTGGCCTCACAGGCAAATGAATGACTCCTGACCTGAGTCTTGTGGGTCATCTGGGAGTGCTCAGGTGGAGGAGACATGGAAGGCATATAGACTGAAGCGAGAGCACAGTGAAATGCTCAGAGAAATAAGAGATTGTGGCCTTGAGGAAGTAAGAGGGCACTGAGAATTTCCTTCTCTTCACTAGTGCATTCTTTGGGGAAAAGTTATACAAAAGTGAAGACAATATACAATTCTTGAAATGGATAAATGGAAAAAGGACCCTGGAAGTCAGAAGAGAGAGTGAGCTGGTATTGGAGCACCGCCCTTTGGGCTTTCCAAACAGAACTCATCATTACCACTTGCCTAGGACAAAAGCAAATCCAATGATGGAGAGGACCCATACACATCGGAAATCTTACAAGTGAATCATCTAATTGTCATCAAATAGTTAATTGGGAGCCTGCAAGGTCTGCACTCAGAGCTCTCTTCTTATGACAGAAATATCCCAGCCCTGGCATTAGTACACCACTGTACTTGCGTTCACTCTGCTACCTTGGTCTGTTGTCTCACAGCCAGCATACCTCAATAGTAATCACCCAGGGCACAGGGATTCTTGGAGGTTCAGCACACAGTGAAAGCAGAACAAACCCCAAACCATAGTCATACCCACAGCCCAGACCCATAGGCATCTCTGAGGCCCAGGGAGCTGGGGAGCCATTCCAGTCCTCTGTGAGGGCCATGGGTTAGGAATAATAAACAAAATTATTCACTGTTTAGTCCCTCACCACCTGCATTCCCATGAACACCTCAGGCAGTAAAAGGAGCTTGTTTGGGGGCTGTTGTGGGAGGAATTCTGATGATGGTGTGTGCCTCCCCATTTGCACGATGAGGTCCCCCTGCCCTCTCGTCACTACTGCCTCTGCATACCCTTGAGCTTATGGTGTGTACGCCTAGTGATTTGGCTATTGATACAGCAGGTTGCAACCAGATACTTCCTGGGTGTGACAGATCACTCAGAGAGCATGCTCTTCTTCACCTCCTCCTAGAACCTAACCCTGGTCAAGCATGTGATTGGAATTTTTAAAAAAGAAATACTGAAGACAAAATCACTTGAGGAGAGATTACAAATTCCAGGACATCTAAAAACACTCTACCTAGATGGGTGGGATAGGGAGGATGGGAGGGAAGCTCAAGAGGGAGGGGATATGGGGATATATGTATACATATAGCTGATTCACTTTGTTATACAGCAGAAACTTAACATTATAAAGCAATTATACTCCAATAAAGATATTTTAAAAAATAAAAACACTCTATAACATTCTTTTTTGGGACAATCTTTGAGCAGTACTACAGAATTTTCTTGCAGATGCTGGTGGCATGTCAGGGACCTGGGAAGAGGAGCACATAGCTAGAGGTGACCAATCCCCCTCACCTTTGCATTAAAGATCTCTATGATTAACCCTGAGTCCCAAGAATTTATCTCCTCACCCTCTTGACTCGGAATTGGAGACCTTAACCCTTGTGCTTCTTATTCTTCTCCCCCTGATTTATTTTACCCTGTGCCAAGGTCCCGGTACTGAGAAGTTTCCCTCCATAGCACCTGAGGCTGCAGAGGGGTACCTTGGAACATGTAGGCCAATACCAAACAGGAATTTGATTATGCAGAGTCTGGGAGAAGTACAGTTGGCCCCAATCAGAGAAATTTAAGGCTTCCATGAATCCCTTCATCTCTACTCAGTAATTTACTCTTGGATTTTGCCACCCAATCTTAAGTTTCTGTCATTTTCCCCTCCAGGGTCAGCCACCTTCCTAGGGCCAGACTTGCTTCTTTTTTTCCTCCCGATTGGAGAATCTTAATCTAGTTTGAGGATCTCTCTATCAATGATCCAAACGTTTTGTTTATGGTATAAACATTGAAGCCTGAGATCTTCAAATCTCAGGCTTTTGAAATCCAGAAGCGTCTTAACTGCTTTTATGGTGTACCAGTTTTCTCAGGAAAGCAATGCCACTGCTGACTGAAGGGGGTGGAAAGTGCAAGGGGTACAAAAAAACCGTGGGGAGATGATATCTCAGAATACCATCCCACAACCCTTAAATGGTGGCAAGTAAACTTCTCAGTGCGTGGATGCCCATAGTCCTCAGTATCAGCTACTATTGTCTTGAAGATTCTTGTAATAAGACATGAAAAATAAATAAGAGACTTAATATCAAAATAAACTGATGATTGGCTGGTCACATGAGTACCTAGGAAATCTAAAGTAATCAATTTAGAAACTATTATTTTCATGTTTCAAAACATAGAAGAGCATTATAAAGGACAGACAATAGGTTTCCTTTTTACTCCAACCACCATTAACAAAAGGAGGTGAAATTTTAAAAATTCTATTCACAGTAATAGAAAATGAGATGGCTCTACATTGATGGTTTCAGGGACTTTATATCATTTTTTTCTGTTAACTACCGTACAGCACGTACAATATTATCCCTATTTTTCTGATAAGAATCTTGAGTGTCAAAAGCCACTTTGCTGCTAAGTTGTTGTGCTACCTCATCTTGGAATCAACAAAGCAACAGAACCTAATACATACCTAGATTCTAAAAATGAACAAATAAACGAACAAAAAACCCCACAACACATTCAATAAAATGGAATATAATAAAATTGAGAGAACAAAAGGGCTACCTATTTAGAAAATGTCTATATCAAATCTGACAGGTTAAAGAAAAAAGATAAAGAGTATAAAGAGCTTATTTTTCAAATGCATAAGTACTCTTAAGAACACAGTAGTTTAGTGTGTAAAGAATGAAGAAAAGTACATATACAATTAACAAAGAAATGATTGAAAAGTGCACATCATTTGTAGTATTCCAAGAATTGCTAATGTAAAAAGCCTGTAGAAAGCATTTTGCAGCTATTAAAGAAGCAAAATGAAAATTTATGACAATAGAACTTGAAGTTGGCCAGTGTATGGTCCTACTGACACAGTTATTCATTGCTGGTGGAGTTTGAAGTGGAAAGACCTCTATTGAATGGTGTTGCAGATGTATTTAGTAAGAGCCATATAAGTATTCATATTTCTTGACCCAATAATTTCAGACCCTATGAATTTATTCTAAGGAGCTACTTGCCAGGAAAAGACTCCACATTTGCACAGATAGGTTTGTTGCAGCAGAGTGAGAGGCGTAGCGGACCAGTCTGTGCCCTGAGGAATCGGATTCTCTTGGAGCTTCCCACTCAACTACCTGGTGACCTTGGGCAAGTGATGTGACTTTCCTGTGCCTCAGTTTCTTCGTGCAGATAATAGTGTTGCAGCCTAAACTGTGGGTTGTTGTGAGGATCAAATGAGTTAAATGTGGAGCACTTAGAAAATACTTGGCATGTCACAGGCACTCTGTTGTATAAACTATAATTATAGCAAAAATTTAACAGAAGAAATCAACTACCCCGCATTAAGAGGATTGTTTAAAAACCATATTGCCCTGGCATGATGCCATTTTATAAAACCATGAAGATGGTATTTTGAAGACTCCGAAACTGAAAAACAAGTTTATAATGGAATATTCAGTAAAATAAAGGGTGAAAAATTATTGAATTTGCAATCACAACCATGAAGAATATGTCTGAAGGAGGGAAGAGAAAAATTGTTCTGTAAGAGTGGTTGGATGATGGGTGGTTTGCAGAGCATTTAAAAAAATCTTATGTTGCCTTTTTAAATTAAAAAATAAAGCAATATCATAAAAAAATGAATTCCTTTTAAACATTGCCTTTGGCTTTGACTGCTCTGGTGTGCAAAATCAAGCACACCTGGAATGAGGCTGTTCAGGAAACCTCGGGGAGATGAAGATGACAGGCTGAGCACTGGCAGCTGCAGCAGCAGCAGTAGAAGCCACATGCTCCCCTGCACTCTGGATGTTCTGCATTTCCTGCCGTGGGAGGTCATGTGACCCCTCTTACCAGATCACCTCCCTGTCACTCAAAGTGAAATTTTGTTTTTCTTTTAATCTTTTTTCAAATTTATGGTTTTAATGTCTTTAAAAACAAAAACAAAACAACAGGTTTATTGAAGTGTAATTGATATACAGAAAACACCCCATATTTAATGTGTATCATATGAGTTTAGACATAAGCATACACCTGTGACACCATCACCACAATCAAAGTAATAAACATACCCATCACCTCCAAGAGTTTCCTCCTGCACTGCCTACCCCTACTTAAAAATTATTGTGGTAAGAATGGTAAGGGGGAATGGGGAATTGTTGATCAACGGGTATAAAGTGTCAGTTAGACAAGATCAACAAGTTCTAGAAATCTGCTGTATGACATACTGCTTATAGTTAACAACACTGGATTATACACTTTAAAATTGTTAAGAGGGGAAATTCTTTATTTGTCATTGAAAAGTTCTTAAGGGCCTTGGGAACCTGCTATTACTGAAGGTTTACAGTAAAAAATTGAAATATTCCTTCTTGAGAAAGAGGTGGGCATTGAGATGATTGAGTTGTTGGGGGTTTGGCCTGGTCTTGTCCTGGAGGAGGTGAAGTTGCACGAAAATGAAGGCTGAAATTGGAGGACTAGTTTCTAAGAATAATTAAGATGAAGATAGTCTAGAATAGTTGCCAAAATGCTCGTCTTTTAGGTAGTAACGGTCCATTACTGGTTGTTACTTTCCTTATGTGTGGAATTGGGATAATAAAGGTGCCTTACTCTATGAGTTTTATAGGACTAAAAAACAGTACCTGACATCTAGTAAATACTCAATAAATGTTTGTGCTTCTGATATATGTAGACTGCAAGGAGGTTAGGTGTGCAGGAGCAGGATAGAAAGCAGGAAACTGAGGAGGGGCACAGTTGCCCAGGGCCAGGTTGATTGTTAATGAGCTGGATTGTTAATTTCAAGGGTCCTAATGGATCCAACTGTCTCATTGTCATCAGCAGTAAAATTAACCTTACAAAGATGGTCACTTCTCCCCCAGCTCCTCCCTTTTGATGACATTCCTGTGCCTCACAGCTCATCAGTTCATGCAGCATCTCTAATTCTCAGGAAAGGATGTTTTTCACTGAGGCTAATGGGGTGACACAAAATGAAGGAGACTCAGTGGTTGGTTTCCCAGTCGTGAGCAGATCCTTGTATCTCTCACTTCTCAGGGTGTCTCTTCCAGCTCCTGATAAAGCTCTTGTCAGTGAGACCAGTGACCTTGGTCCTGTTGAGTATCAGAACATGTTCTTCACAAGTCAAGAAGCCTCTTCCATAAAAATCATAGTATCCAGAATGCTGAGGTCCCTTTGACCAGACTAAGATGGCTTTTGTGAATTTTCCATAGCACTGATGATAGTGGCGAATACTTTCTAAGATGCTTGGCTGACAGTGAAAAGATCTACATAAAAGTACTACAACATGGTTTCCAATCCTGGAGTTCCTAGGTCAAAGATTGAAATTGGAAATCTATTGAATGTTGTTGAGCAAGATGGATGAGGAAAATAAAATATATGAGAAGTATGCAGAGTGGGAGCCCTTTAGTGCGACTTTGGCTCTAGATACCTAGATCAAAGTGGGGCCAGGTTTCAGGCCACACCAGTCCTTTCTTTCACCACTGAGATGACCCCCCATCACAACAAATATGCTGCGGAGGAGGGCCTTGTATTTATTGCTTGGTATTTTAGGAACAAGATTTGTTACCCCAATAAGATTGATTGCATCGGTTCACTTACTCATTTAACAATATGTGAGTGTCAACTATGGGCCAGGGCTCTGTGGATATAGTGAGGACAAAGACGAATCTGTGCCCTCATGAAAAGAGCATTTTATTTGGAGGGACAAATAATAGGTCAATGAATTCATATGTAATGTAATTTCAGGTAGGTAAGACTATAAGGTAAAAGAAAGCAGGATAAGATGGAGAGCGATAGGGCATGAGAAGGCTATTTCAGATGGAGTGTTTGGGGAACCCTCTGAGATGATTACATTTGGGCAGAGGGTTAAATGAAGAAAAGAGTGAGGTATGAGATCTAGGTGAATCACAACAGAAGATCAAGTCGGCTCTACCTTCCAAATATATCCAGAATCCAGACATTTTTTTTAACACCTCCACTGCTAACTCTCTGGGCCAAATCACTATTAACACCTCGTTGCGAGTTACCCATCGGCTGCCGTACTGATCTCCTTTCTTTACCCTCCCTGTACCACACAAGCTATTCTCAACACAGCAGCCTGGGTATATCTTTAAAACTCTAAGTCATATAATGCCATTTTGGAGCTGAAAACCCTGAATCACTGCCCATTTCCTTCAGTGTCAAATTCCAAGTTCTTATCATGGCCCACAAGGCCTGACGTGAGCTGTATTCATTTCCTGTGGATCTGTGAACAGGGATGACTGACCTGCACGATACAGAGATGAGCACTTCCCTCCACTGTCATCATAAACCTGGAGAAACAGAGGCTTCTGTTGCTCCATTTCTAGTTGTCTGGGCCTGTTGTTGACTTTGGACAGGAGGCTGACTTTGACTCTGACTTTGAGGAGGCTGGAAACAGTGGAGACTGTAACAAGAGCTTAGAACTAAGAGGGATGCTTATCTCTCAGTCTCCTTACTGGAAAATGATGAGGGAATTTGGTAAATGTCAAAGAGTGAAACCTAGTGTATTATTAAAAATATAACTACCAAATGAGCTCACAATTCTAATTCTGGGTGTCTATCCAAGGAAACAAAAACAGTAACTTGAAACAATATTTGCACCCTCATGTTCACAGCAGCATTATTTACAATAGCCAAGACATGGAAATAACCTAAGTGTTCATCACCAGATGAAAGGATAAAGAAGTTGTGGAGATATATATAATATGGACTGTTACCATAATAGGGGAAGGGGAAGTGCTGCCATTTGTGACAATATGGATGGACCTTGATGGCATTAGGCTAAGTAAAGTAAGGCAGAAAGAGAAAGACAAGTACTGTAGGATCTCTCTTCTATTGTGGAATCTGAAACAAGCAAGCAAACAAACAAACCAAAAAACCCTCATCAAACTCATAGAAAAAGAGATCAGATTTGTGGTTATCAGAGGTGGTGGGTGGGAGGAGGGCAAATAGGAGCAAGGTGGTCAAAAGGTACAAACTTCTAGTTATAAGGAAAATCTGTCCTAGGGATATAATGTACAACATGATGAATATAGTTAACACTGCTCTATGATGTATAGGAAAGTTAAGAGAGTAGGTCCTATGAGTTCTCGTCACAAGGAGAATTTTTTTCTTTTTTAGAAATGGTATCTAAATGAGATGATGAATGTTAACTAAACCTATAGTAGTAATCATTTCACAGTATATGTAAATCAAACCATCATGCTCTATACCTTAAATTTATACAGTGATGTATACCAATTATTTCACAATAAAACTGGGGAAAATCCTCAAAAAATCAAGCCCCAAATCTGGTGATTTAGTAAGAGTAGCTAAAACACACAGTCCCCAATATTAATATTTTAAAACAATCAGTGTTTATTTTGGGAAGAACCTTCAAGATGGAGGAGGA
The DNA here is from genome assembly GCF_949987515.2 of Delphinus delphis. Taxonomy (NCBI): domain Eukaryota; kingdom Metazoa; phylum Chordata; class Mammalia; order Artiodactyla; family Delphinidae; genus Delphinus; species Delphinus delphis. The sequence continues at coordinate 49,973,650 of NC_082698.1, read as the reverse complement.
GTAAGAGGTGGAGATCACCTGCCTCCCCACAAATACCTCAAAAATACATCTAAATGTGGAACAACTCCTACAGAACACCTACTGAACGCTGGCAGAAGACCTCAGACTTCCCAAAAGGCATGAAAATCGACATGTACCTGGGTAGGGCAAAAGAAAAAATACAAAACAGAGACAAAAGAATAGGGATGAGATCTGCACCTCTGAGAGGGAGCTGTGCAGGAGGAAAAGTTTCCACACACTAGGAAGCCCTTTCACGGGCGGAGACCAGGTGGGGCTGGGCAGGGTGTGGGGGATGCTTTGGAGCCACAGAGGAGAGTGCAGGAACAGGGGTGCAGAGGGCAAAGCAGAGAGATTCCTGCACAGAGGATCAGTGCCGACCAGCACTCACCAGCCTGAGAGGCTTGTCTGCTCACCCGCCAGGTGAGCAGCTGGGACAAAGGCTGGGACAGAGGCTTGGGCTTCGGAGGTCAGATCCCAGGGAGAGGACTGGAGTTGGCTGTGTGAACACAGCCTGAAGGGGGCTAGTGCACCACAGCTAGCCGGGAGTGAGTCTGAGAAAAAGTCTGGACCTGCCTAAGAGGCAAGAGACCATTGTTTCGGGGTGCGCGAGGAGAGGGGATTCAGAGCACCGCCTAAACAAGCTTCAGAGATGGGCGTGAGCCGCAGCTATCAACTTGGACACCAGAGACGGGCATGAAACGCCAACGCTGCTGCTGCAGCCACCAAGAATCCTGTGTGCAAGCACAGGTCACTATCCACATACCACACACACCCCTCCTCACAATGGGAACATGTGCAGCCCGCCACTGCCAGGGTCCCATGATCCAGGGACAAGTTCCCTGGGAGAAAACACGGAGTGCCTAAGGCTGTTGCAACATCACACTGGCCTCTGCCACTGCAGACTAGCCTCACATTCCAATTATAACTACTATACCCCTTCCTCCCCCCAGCAAGAGTGAGCCGGAGTCTCCTAATTAGCCACTGCTTTAACCCCGTCCCGTCTGGGTGGGAACAGAAGCCTGAGGGCAACCTACACAAAGAGGCACTGCCAAAACCAAAGCTGAACCCCAGGAGCTGTGTGAACAAAGAAGAGAAAGGGAAATTTTTCTGTGTAGCCTCAGGAGCAGTGGATTAAATACCCACAATCAACTTGAGGTGCCCTGCATCTGTGGAATACCTGAATAGACAACGAATCAACCAAAATTGAGGTGGTGGACTTTGGGGACAACTGTACACTTGGGGTTTGCTGTCTGGCGGACAGGGTCTTGGTGCTTGGGCCTGGTGTCAGGCCTTATCCTCTGAGGTGGGACAGCCGAATTCAGGACATTGGACCACCAGAGTCCATGCGGGCCCATGTAACATCAATCAGTGAGAGCTCTCCCAGAGATCTCTGTCTCACCGCTAACCCCCAGCTCCACCTAATGGGCACCAAGCTACAGTGCTGGACACCCCATGCCAAACAACTAGCAAGAAACGAACTCAACCCCACCCATTAGCAGAGAGGCTGCTGAAAATCATACTAAGTTCACAGACACCCCAAAACATACCAGTGGATGCAGCCCTGCCCACCAGAAAGACAAGATCCAGCCCCACCCACCAGAACACAGGCACCAGTCCCCTCCACCAGGAAACCTGCACAAGGCACTGAACCAACCTTACCCACTGGGGACAGACACCAAAAACAACAGGAACTCCAACCTGCATCCTGCGAATAGGAGACCCCAAAAAAAGTAACTTAAGCAAAATGAGAAGTCAGAGAAACACAGCAGATAAAGGAGCAAGGTAAAAACTCACTACATGAAACAGATGAAAAGGAAGTTGGCAGTCTACCTGAAAAAGAATTCAGAGCAATGATAGTAAAGATGATTCAAAATCTTGCAAATAGAATGGAGAAAATAACAAGAAACATTTAACAAGTACCTAGAAGAACTAAAGAGCAAACAAACAATGATGGATAACACAATAAATGAAATTTAAAATTCTCTTGAAGGAACCAGTAGCAGAATAACTGAGGCAGAAGAACGGATAAGTGACCTGGAAGATAAAATAGTGGAAATAACTACCACAGAGCAGAATAAAGAAAAAACAATGAAAAGAACTGACGACAGGCTCAGAGACCTCTGGGACAATATTAAGTGCACCAACATTCGAATTATAGGGGTCCCAGAAGAAGAAAAAGAAAGAGACTGAGGAAATATTTGAAGAGATTACAGTTGAAAATTTCCTTAATATGGGAAAGGAAATATTTCATCAAGTCCAGGAAGGGCAGGATACAGGATAAATCCATACAGGATAAATACAAGGAGAACCATGACAAGGCACATATTAATCAAGATATCAAAAATTAAATGCAAAGAAAAAATATTAAAAGCAGCAAGGGAAAAGCAACAAATAACATACAGGTGAATACCCGTAAGGTTAACAACCGATCTTTCAGCAGAAACTCTGCAAGCCTGAAGAGAGTGACAGGACACATTTGAACCAATGAAAGGGAAAATCCTACACCAAGATTACTCTACCCATCAAGTATCTCATTCAGATTTGACAGAGAAAGTAAAACCTTTACAGACAAGCAAAAGTTAAGAGAATTCAGGATCATCAAACCAGCTTTACAAAAAATGCTAAAGGAACTTCTCTAGCCAGGAAACACAAGAGAAGGAAAAGACCTACAAAAACAAACCCAATACAATTAAGTAAATAATAATAGGAACACACATATTGATAATACCTTAAATGTAAATGGATTAAATGCTCCAACCAAAAGACATAGACTGACTGAATGTATACAAAAGCAAGACCCGTGTATATGCTGTCTACAAGAGACCCACTTCAGACCTAGGGACACATACAGACTGAAAGTGAGAGGATGGAAAAAGATGTTCCATGCAAATGGAAATCAAAAGAAAGCTGGAGTAGCAATTCTCATATCAGACAAAATAGACTTTAAAATAAAGACTATTACAAGAGACAAAGAAGGACACTGCATAATGATCATGGGATCAATCCAAGAAGAAGATATAATAATTGTAAATATTTATGCACCCAACATAGGAGCACCTGAATAATAAGGCAAATGCTAACAGCCATAAAAGGGGAAATCGACAGTTACACATTCATAGTACGGGACTTTAACACCCCACTTTCACCAATGGACAGATCAACCAAAATGAAAATAAATAAGGAAACACAAGCTTTAAATGACACATTAAACAAGATGGACTTAATTGATATTTATAGGACATTCCATCCAAAACAACAGAATACATTTTCTTCACAAGTGCTCATGCCACATTCTCTAGGATAGATCATATCTTGGGTCACAAATCAAGCCTTGGTAAATGTAAGAAAATTGAAATCGTATCAAGTATCTTTTTCTGACCACAACACTATGAGACCTAGATATCAATACAGGGAAAAAGCTGGAAAAAATACAAACACACGGAGGATAAACAATACACTACTCAATAACCAAGATATCACTGAAGAAATCAAAGAGGAAATCAAAAAATACCTAGAAGCAAATGACAGTGAAAACATGATGGCCCAAAACCTATAGGATGCAGCAAAAGCAGTTCTAAGATGGAAGTTTAGAGCAATACAATCCTACCTCAAGAAACAAGAGACATCTCAAATAAACAACCTAACCTTACACCTAAAGCAGTTAGACAAAGAAGAACTAAAAAACCCCAGAGTTAGCAGAAGGAAAGAAATCATAAAGATCAGATCAGAAATAAATGAAAAAGAAAAGAAGGAAGTGATATCAAAGATCAGTAAAAGTAAAAGCTGGATCTTTGAGAAGATGAACAAAAATGATAAACCACTACCCAGATTCATCAAGAAAAAAAGCAAGAGGACTCAAATCAGCAGAATTAGAAATGAAAAAGAAGTAATAACTGACACTGCAGAAATACAAAGGATCATGAGAGATTACTACAAGCAACTATATGCCATTAAAATGGACAACCTGGAAGAAATGGACAAATTCTTAGAAAAGCACAGCCTTCTGAGCTGAACCGGGAAGAAATAGAAAATATAAACAGACCAATCACAAACACTGAAATTGAAACTGTGATTAAGAATCTTCCAACAAGCAAAAGCCCAGGACCAGATGGTTTCACAAGCGAATTCTATCAAACATTTAGAGAAGGGCTAACACCTATCCTTCTCAAACTCTTCCAAAATATAGCAGAGGGAGGATCACTCCCAAACTATATGAGGCCACTATAACCCTGATACCAAAACCAGACAAAGATGTCACAAAAAAAGAAAACTACAGACCAATATCACTGATGAACATAGATCAAAAAATCCTCAACAAAATACTAGAAAACAGAATCCAACAGCACATTAAAAGGATCATACACCATGATCAAGTGGGGTTTATCTCAGGAATGCAAGGATTCTTCAGTACATGCAAATCAATCAGTGTGATACACCATATTAACACACTAAAGGATAAAAACCATTTGATAACCTCAATAGATGCAGAAAAAGCGTTCGACAAAATCCAACACCGATTTATGATAAACACTCTCCAGAAAGTAGGCATAGAGGGGACTTAACATAATAAAGGCCATATATGACAGACCCACAGCCAACATCGGCCTCCGTGGTGAAAAACTGAAACCATTTCCACTAAGATCAGGAACAAGACAAGGTTGCCCACTCTCACCACTGTTATTCAACATAGTTTTGGAAGTCCTAGCCACAGCAATCAGAGATGAAAAAGATATAACAGGAATCCAAATTGTAAAAGAAGAAGTAAAGCTGTCACTGTTTGCAGATGACATGATACTATACATAGAGAATCCTAGAGATGCTACGAGAAAACTAGTAGAGCTAATCAATGAATTTGGTAAAGTAGCAGGATACAAAATTAATGCACAGAAATCTCTTGCATTCCTATACACTAATGGTGAAAAATCTGAGAGAGAAAATAAGGAAACCCTCCCATTTACCACTGCAACAAAAAGAGTAAAATACCTGGGAATAAACCTACCTAGGGAGACAAAAGACCTGTATGCAAAAAATTGTAAGACACTGATGAAAGAAATTAAAGATAATACAAACAGATGGAAAGATATACCACGTTCTTGGATTGGAAGAATCAATATTGTGAAAATGACTCTACTACCCAAAGCAATCTACACATTCAATGCAATCCCTATCAAACTACCACTGGCATTTTTCACAGAACTAGAACAAAAAATTTCACAATTTGTATGGAAACACAAAAGACCCTGAATAGCCAAAGCAATCTTGAGAAAGATAAATGGAGCTGGAGGAATCAGGTTCCCAGACTTCAGACTATACTAAAAAAAAGCTATAGTAATGAAGAGAGTATGGTACTGGCACAAAAACAGTAATATAGATCAATGGAACAGGATAGAAAGCCCAGAGATAAACCTGTGCACATATGATCACCTTATCTTTGATAAAGGAGGCAAGCATATACAATGCAAAAGACAGCCTCTTTAATAAGTGGTGCTGGGAAAACTGGACAGCTACATGTAAAAGAATGAAATTTGGAATGAAATTTGAACACTCCCTAACACCATACACAAAACTAAACTCCAAATGGATTAAAGACCTCAGTGTATGGCCAGAGACTATAAAACTCTTAGAGGAAAACATAGGCAAAACACTCCATGACATAAATCACAGCAAGATCCTTTTTGACCCACCTGCTAGAGAAAGGGAAATAAAAACAAAAATAAACAAATGGAACCTAATGAAACTTAAAAGCTTTTGCACAGCAAAGGAAACCATAAACAAGACCAAAAGACAACCCTCAGAATTGGAGAAAATATTTGCAAAGGAAGCAACTGACGAAGGGTTAATCTCCAAAATATACAAGCAACTCACGCAGCTCAATATGAGAAAAACAAACAGCCCAGTGCAAAAATGTGCAGACCTAAAGAGACATTTCTCCAAAGAAGATATACAGATTGCCAGCAAACACATGAAAGGATGCTCAACATCACTAATCATTAGAGAAATGCAAATCAATGAGGTATCACCTCACACCGGTCACGATGGCTATCATCAAAAAATCCACAAACAAATGTTGAAGCAGGTGTGGAGAAAAGGGAACCCTCTTGCACTGTTGGTGGGAATGTAAATTGATACAGCCACTATGGCGTTTCCTTAAAAAGCTAAAAATAGAACTGCCATATGACCCAGCAATCCCACTACTGGGCATATACCCTGAGAAAACCATAATTCAAAAAGAGACATGTACCACAATGTTCATTGCAGCTCTATTTACAATAGCCAGGACATGGAGGCAACCTAAGTGTCCATCGACGGATGAATGGATAAAGAAGAAGTGGCACATATATACAATGGAATATTACTCAGCCATAAGAAGAATTGAAATTGAATTATTTGTATTGAGGTGGATCGATCTAGAGTCTGTCATACAGAGTGAAGTAAGTCACAATGAGAAAAACAAATACCATATGCTAACACATATATATGGAATCTAAGAAGAAAAAATGGTTCTGAAGAGCCAAGGGTAGGACTGGAATAAAGACGTAGATATGGAGAATGGACCTGAGGATATGGGGATGGGGAAGTGTAAGCTGTGACGAAGTGATAGAGTAGCCTTCACATACGTACACTACCAAATGTAAAATAGATAGCTAGTCGGAAGCAGCTGTATTGTACGGGGAGATCAGCTCAGTGCTTTTTGACCGCCTAGAGGGGTGGGATAGGGAGGGTGGGAGGGAGATGCAAGATGGAGGGGATTTGGGGATATATGTATACATATAGCTGATTCACTTTGCTATACAGCAAAAACTAACACAACATTGTAAAACAATTATACTCCAATAAAGATGTTAAAAAATAAGGTTATAGATTATAGATGATATGGCCAAAAAAAAGAATGAATTTTATATTCAAAGAAAACAGATACGTTTATTCAAAGCTTTGAAACTTTTTATGGCAAAAGATATTATGAACAAACTCAATTAACAAACTATAAATTTAGGGAAAATATTGAATTAAGACTGTAATTAAAAAAACGTTTAATTTGGGCTCATGAAAAATCCAGAGATTGGTGAAGTGTTCATTACAGTCATCCCTCGATATTCATGGGGGGTTGGTTCCAGGACCTCCTGTGGATACCAAAGTCATCTCTAGATTACTTATAATTAAACACTGTTTACAGCCTGACAACCCACATATATATATATATATATATATATATTTTTTTTTTTTTTGCGGTATGCGGGCCTCTCACTGTTGTGGCCTCTCCCGTTGTGGAGCACAGGCTCTGGACGCGCAGGCTCAGCGGCCATGGCTCACGGGCCCAGCCGCTCCGTGGCATGTGGGATCTTCCCAGACCGGGGCACGAACCCGTGTCCCCTGCATCAGCAGGCGGACTCTCAACCACTGTGCCACCAGGGAAGCCCCAATCCATATATTTTAGTCTTAAATTCTGACCCGTCTTCTGAACTCCAGATTTGAATGTTGTATCCAGCTGCCTGTTGCACATATCTGTTTGGATATTTATTTAATTTTTTTGGAGAAAGGAACATTTATTGAACACCTACTGTATACATCAAGTAACTTGTCTGCATTATGTCATTTTCTGTTTGGATATTTAACATGTAACTCAAAATTAATATTTCCAAAATTTGGCTTTTAATGTCTTCCACAGCGGCTTCCTCCTCAGACTTTCTCATCTCAATGAAAAACAATTGCATTCTTCAAGGTCCTCAGGCCCAAATCCTTGAATTTCTCATTGACTCATCTTCTTGCTTATATATCCAGTTCATCACCAAATTCTGTTGGCTATATCATCAATGCAGCAACATTTTCCATGGCTTTTCCTTACCTTGACTAGTGCCACCTTCAACTTAACCACCTTCCTCTATTGTCTGGGCTTTCTTAATGGTCCACTGATGGATTTCCTAGTTTTTACCTTTGTTCCTTGACATTTGAATCTCCATGCAGCTGATAGGTGTCTCTGTAGAATTTTCTGAAAAAAAAAGTCCCATTTTTAGTGGTCTGTTGTTCTGAAAAGACTTCCAGGGCCACCTCCATTCTCCTTTGGGAGCCTGGACCTCTGGGCTCTATGTGGGAGAAATTTACACTGAGCACTCATTCCCAGGTAGGCTGGTTCCTTCTGCTATTTAAAGCAGCTGATCTGAACCCTACCAAATATTTCTTATTAAGGCCACGTTCTAGGGATTGAGGACATCTTGGAGGAGTCTGGGCACTCGGTGCTAGGTAGTCCTTATTTTTAACTTCAGGATAACCTTGGCAGGATCACCAGTCATGCCTAGTAAGTCAGCTTCATAGTGAAGGTGTTAGGCTCTCTGGAGTGGGGATTGGGGCCAAGACTCAAAGGAAGTCACATAATTCTAGTACAGGGGACTCTGGTCTACCTAGAGCTCATCCATATGCTCCATTACCTGAACTGCTTCATCTAATTCAGAGACAAGAGCACTCTCCAGTCTTGTTTTACTCTGAAGCTGAGATAAAATGAGTGGTTCTCAATATATGGGGATATATCCAATTAGATTAAAAGGCAGACGAGTCAGTGAATCAGAACTCATTACTGCGGCCACAGAAATAATACTCATCTAAAAATAAAGGGAAAGAAAAGGAGAAAGGCCTGTCAGTAATTCCTTAGGAGATGGGTGACCAAGTAGAACACTGAGATGGGATCTCAGACATAGGGAGAAAGTAGGGATAAGACAGGGACCCAGCTGAACAAGAAAGAAATGAAGACATGAGTCTCAAAGCAAGAGACCAGGTACAAACTAGAATGGTGTCAACATCCAGAGTGACTTAAATGTAAAACCCTCAAACCCTTTAATATTCTACCCAATTACAATTTCAGGGTACAGGTAGGTGGGGGCCATGGCTTGCAGTTGCCAGCTTACTTGTTTTAGACGTCAGTGTCAGGCAGGCAGCCTGGAGGACAGGAGCCAAGAAAGAAAATGCCTCTTATACTCTTGCTCTGTATCAGGTCTGATGTTCAGTGCTGCACAAGCATTTTCTCATCGATTCTTTAACAGGCTGTTAGGGAGGAATTATTATCCCTATTTTAAAGATGGAGAAATTGAGATTCAGTGGCATCAATCAAATCATTTAGAGCCACACAGCCAGCGAGCTGTAGATTCAGTGTTTACACCTCACATGTCTGATTCCACAGTCCATGCTCTTAAAGGTACTACTCAATTCTCAACCTCCAGTCCTGAGGCTAGAGGAGCACTCCAATTCCAAGTAATCAGACAGTGATCAGCTTGAGGGTAGGGACTAGCTGCTTTCATCTGTGTGCCATTAGCATCTGGCACACTACCTAGCAGCTGCTAAGTGAAAATTCATCGAACTAAACCAGACTATCTCATGTTATCTTTCAAATAATTAAACACACACGAGAGTAAGTTGAGCTACTAATAATTTGAGAATGGCTCATTGAGGTTGGTATGTCCATTTTTATCAGTGGAATTTTTATTTCAATGAATCTGGACTTTCCACTATTGTCCATCTGAAGCATCTGATGCTTCATACATCTTTTTTTTTTAACATCTTTATTAGAGTATAATTGCTTTACATTGTTGTATTAGTTTCTGCTGTATAACAAAGTATATCAGCTATACGTATACATATATCCCCATATACCCTCCTTCTTGCATCTCCCTCCCACCATCCCTATCCCACCCCTCTACGTGGTCACAAAGCACCCAGCTGATCTCCCTGTGCTATGCAGCTGCTTCCCACTAGCTATCTATTTTACATTTGGTAGTGTATATATGTCAATGCCACTCACTCACTTCGTCCCAGCTTACACTTCCCCCTCCCTGTGTCCTCAAGTCCTTTCTCTACATCTACGTCTTTCTTCCTGTCCTGCCCCTAGGTTCTTCAGAACCTTTTTTTTTTAGATTCCATATATACGTGTTAGCATACTGTACTTGTCTTTCTCTTTCTGACTGACTTCACTCTGGATGACAGACTCTAGATCGATCCACCTCAATACAAATAATTCAATTTCAATTCTTCTTATGGCTAGGTAATATTCCATTGTATATATGTGCCACATCTTTTTTATCCATTCATCTGTCGATGGACAGTTAGGTTGCTTCCATGTCCTGGCTTTTGTAAATAGAGCTGCAATGAACATTTTGGTACATGTCTCTTTTTGAATTATTGTTTTCTCAGGGTATATGCCCAGTAGTAGGATTGCTGGGTCATATGGTAGTTCTACATTTAGTTTTTAAGGAACCTCCATACTCTTCTCCATAGTGGCTGTATCAATTTATTTTCCCACCAACAGTGCAAGAGGGTTCCCTTTTCTCCACACCCTCTCCAACATTTATTGTTTGTAGATTTTTTGACGATGGCCATTGTGACTGGTGTGAGGTGATACCTCATTGTACTTTTTTTTTTTTTTTTTTTTTGCGGTACGCGGGCCTCTCACTGTTGTGGCCTCTCCCGTTGCGGAGCCCAGGCTCTGGACGCACAGGCTCAGCGACCATGGCTCACGGGCGCAGCCGCTCCACGGCATGTGGAATCTTCCCAGACCGGGGCACTAACCCGTGTCCTCTGCATCAGCAGGAAGGACTCTCAACCACTGCGCCATCAGGGAAGCCCCTCATTGTACTTTTGATTTGCATTTATCTAATGATTAGTGATGTTGAGCATCCTTTCATGTGTTTGTTGGCAATCTGTATATCTTCTTTAGAGAAATGTCTGTTTAGGTCTTCTGCACATTTTTGGATTGGGTTGTTTGTTTTATTCATATTGAGCTGCATGAGCTGCTTGTATATTTTGGAGATTAAGCCCTTGTCAGTTGCTTCATTTGCAACTATTTTCTCCCATTCTGAGGCTTGTGTTTTCATCTTGCTTATGGTTTCCTTTGCTGTGCAATAGCTTTTAAGTTTCATTAAATCCCATTTGTTTATTTTTGTTTTTATTTCCCTTTCTCTAGGAGATAGGTCAAAAAGGATCTTGCTGTTATTTATGTCATGGAGTGTTTTGCCTATGTTTTCCTCTAAGAGTTTTATAGTCTCTGGCCATACATTGAGGTCTTTAATCCATTTGGAGTTTAGTTTTGTGTATGGTGTTAGGGAGTGTTCTAATTTCATAACTAATTTCATTTTTTTACATGTAGCTGTCCAGTTTTCCCAGCACCACTTATTGCAGAGGCTGTCTTTTCTGCATTGCATACTCTTGCCTCCTTTATCAAAGATAAGGTGACCATATGTGCATGGGTTTATCTCTGGGCTTTCTATCCTGTTCCATTGATCTGTGTTTCTGTTTCTGTGCCAGCACCCTACTGTCGTGATTACTGTAGCTTTTTAGTATAGTCTAAAGTCAGGGAGCCTGATTCCTCCAGCTCCATTTTTCTTTCTCAAGATTGCTTTGGCTTTTCGGGGTCTTTTGTGTTTCCATACAAATTGTGAAATTTTTTGTTCTAGTTCTGTGAAAAATGCCATTGGTAGTTTGATAGGGATTGCACTGAATCTGTAGATTGCTTTGGATAGTAGAGTCATTTTCACAATGTTGATTCTTCCATTTCAATAACATGGTGTATCTCTCCATCTGTTTGTATTATCTTTAATTTCTTTCATCAGTGTCTTATATTTTTCTGCATACAGTCCTTTTGTCTCCTTAGGTAGGTTTATTCCCAGGTATTTTACTCTTTTTGTTGCAGTGGTAAATGGGAGTGTTTCCTTATTTTCTCTCTCAGATTTTTCATCATTAGTGTACAGGAATGCAAGAGATTTCTGAGCCTTAATTTTGTATCCTGCTACTTTACCACATTCTTTGATTAGCTCTAGTAGTTTTCTGGTAGCATCTTTAGGATTCTCTCTATATATTATCATGTCATCTGCAAACAATGACAGCTTTACTTCTTCTTTTCCAATTTGTAGTCCTTTTATTTCTTTTTCTTCTCTTATTGCCGTGGCTAAAACTTCCAAAACTATGTTGAATGATAGTGGTGAGAGTGGGCAACCTTGTCTTTTTTCTGATCTTAGTGGAAATGGTTTCAGTTTTTCACCATTGAGAATGACGTTGGCTGTGGGTTCGTCATATATGGCCTTTATTATGTTGAGTTAAGTTCCCTCTAAGCCTACTTTCTGGAGAATTTTTTTATCATAAATGGGTGTTGAATTTTGTCAAAAGCTTTTTCTGCATCTATTGAGATTATCATATGGTTTTTATCGTTCAGTTTGTTAATATGGTATATAACATTGATTGATATGAATATATTGAGAATCCTTGCATTCCTGGGATAAACCCCACTTGCTTATGGTGTATGAACCTTTTATATGTGCTGCTACATTCTGTTTTCTATTATTTTGTTGAGGACTTTTGCATCTATGTTCATCAGTGATATTGGTCTGTAGTTTTCAATTTTGTGATATCTTTGTGTGGTTTTGGTTTCAGGGTGATGGTGGTCTCGTAGAATGAGTTTGGGAGTGATCCTCCCTCTGCAATATTTTGGAAGAGTTTGAGAAGAATAGGTGTTAGCTCTTCTCTAAATATTTGATAGAATTCGACTGTGAAGCCATCTAGTCCTGGGTTTTTGTTTGTTGGAAGATTTTAATCACAGTTTCAATTTCATTACTTGTGATTGGTCTGTTTATATTTTCTATTTCTTCCTGGTTCAGTCTCAGAAGTTTGTGCTTTTCTAAGAATTTGTCCATTTCTTCCAGGTTGTCCATTTTATTGGCATATAGTTGCTTGTAGTAATCTCTCTTGATCCTTTGTACTTCTGCAGTGTCAGTTGTTACTTTTTCATTTCTAATTCTGTTGATTTGAGTCTTGTCCCTTTTTTTCATGATGAGTCTGGCTAGTGGTTTATCATTTTTGTTTATCTTCTCAAGAACCAGCTTTTAGTTTTATTGATCTTTGCTATCATTTCCTTCATTTCTTTTTCATATTTCTGATCTGATCTTTATGATTTCTTTCTTTCTGCTAATTTTGGGTTTCTTTTGTTCTTTGTCTAATTGCTTTAGGTGTAAGGTTAGTTTCTTTATGTGAGATTTTTCTTGTTTCTTGAGGTGGGATTTATTGCTCTAAACTTCCCTGTTAGAACTGCTTTTGCTGCATCCCATAGGTTTTGGGTCATCGTGTTTTCATTGTCATTTGTTTCTAGGTATTTTTTGATTTCTTCAGTGATCACTTGATTATTTCGTAGTGTACTGTTCAGCCTCCACGTGTTTGTATATTTTACAGTTTTTTTCCAGTAATTGATATCTAGCCTCATAGCTTCGTGGTTGCAAAAGATACTTGATACAATTTCAATTTTCTTAAATTTACCAAAGCTTGATTTGTTACTCAAGATATGATCCATCCTGGAGAATGTGGCATGAGCACTTGAGAAGAAAATGTATTCTGTTGTTTTGGATGGAATGTCCTATAAATATTAATTAAGTCCATCTTTTTTAATGTGTCATTTAAAGCCTGTGTTTCCTTATTTATTTTTATTTTGGATGATATGTCCTTTGGCGAAAGTGGGGTGTTAAAGTCCCCTACTATGATTGTGTTACTGTCGATTTCCCCTTTTATGGCTGTTAGCATTTGCCTTATGTATTGAGGTGCTCCTATGTTGGGTGCATAAATATTTACAATTGTTATATCTTCTTCTTGGATCGATCCCTTGATCATTATGTAGTGTCCTTCTTTGTCTCTTGTAATAGTCTTTATTTTAAAGTCTATTTTGTTTGATATGAGAATTGCTACTCCAGCTTTCTTTTGGTTTCCATTTGAATGAAATATCTCTTTCCATCCCCTCACTTTCAGTCTGTATGAGACCCTGGGTCTGAAGTGGGTGTCTTGTAGACCGCATATATATGGGTCTTGTTTTTGTATCCATTCAGCCAGTCTATGTCTTTTGTTGGAGCATTTAATCCACTTATATTTAAGGTAATTATCAATACGTTTGTTCCTATTACCATTTTCTCAATTGTTTTGGATTTTTTTTTGTACGTCTTTTCCTTCTCTTGTGTTTCCTGCCTAGAGAAGTTCCTTTAGCACTTGTTGTGAAGCTGGTTTGGTGGCGCTGAATTCTCTTAAATTTTGCTTGTCTTTAAAGGTTTTAATTTCTCCGTCGAATCTGAATGAGATCCTTGCTTGGTAGAGTAATCTTGGTTATAGATTTTTCCCTTTCATCGCTTTAAATATGTCCTGCCACTCCCTTCTGGCTTGCAGAGTTTCTGCTGAAAGATCAGCTGTTAACCTTATGGGGATTCCCTTGTATGTTATTTGTTGTTTTTCCCTTGCTGCTTTTAATATTTTTTCTTTGTATTTAATTGTTGATAGTTTGATTAATATGTGTCTTGGCATGTTTCTCCTTGGATTTATCCTGTATGGGACTCTCTGCCCTTCCTGGCCTTGATGGACTATTTCTTTTCCCATATTAGGGAAGTTTTCAACTGTAATCTCTTCAAATGTTTTCTCAGTCCCTTTCTTTTTCTTTCCTTCTTCTGGGACCCCTATAATTCAAATGTTAGCGCATTTAATTTTGTCCCAGAGGTCTCTGAGACTGTTCCAGTGGTCTCTGAGCCTGTCCTCAATTCTTTTCATTCTTTTTTCTTTACTGTGCTCAGTGGTAGTTATTTCCACTGTTTTATCTTCCAGGTCACTTATCTGTTCTTCTGCCTCAGTTATTCTGCTATTGATTCCTTGTAGAGAATTTTTAATTTCATTTATTGTGTTATTCACCATTTTTTGTTTGTTCTTTAGTTCTTCTCGGTCCTTGTTAAACGTTTCTTGTATTTTCTCCTTTCTGTTTCCAAGATTTTGGATCATCTTTACTGTCATTACTATGAATTCTTTTTCAGGTTGACTGCCTATTTCCTCTTCACTTGTTTGGTTTGGTGGGTTTTTACTTTGCTCCTCCATCTGCTGCGTATTTCTCTGTCTTCTCATTTTGCTTAACTTAGTGTGTTTGGGTCTCCTTTTTTCAGGCTTCAGGTTTGTAGTTCCCGTTTTTTTTTTGGTGTCTGCCCCCAGTGGGTTAGGTTGCTTCAGTCCGTGTGTAGGCTTCCTGATGGAGGGGACTGGTGCTTGTGTTCTGGTGGGTTGGGCTGGATCTTGCCTTTCTGGTGGGCAGGACCACATCCGGTGGTGTGTTTAGGGTTTCTGTGACCTTATTATGATTTTAGGCAGCCTCTCTGCTAATGGGTGTGGTTGTGTTCCTGTCTTGCTAGTTGTTTGGCGTGGGGTATCCCGCACTGAAGCTTGCTTGTCATTGAGTGGAGTTGGGTCTTAGCATTGAGGCAGAGATCTCTGGGAGAGCTCTTTCTGATTGATATTACATGGGGCCAGGAGGTCTCTAGTGGTTCAATGTCCTGAGCTCGGCTCTCCCACCTCAGGGGCTCAGACCTAACACCCGGCCGGAGCACCAAGACCCTGTTAGGCACATGGTAGGTTTGTGATCTTGGACCAGGCAGTTAACTTCTCTGTTCCTCAGGTGTCCTTTCGTGTAGCACCTCCTTGCCCCAGAGGCCCAGTCAGGTGAGAGGGAAAGGCTATTGCTTACAAGCTGTGCAGGGAGGAAGCCTGGGAGGCTGCTGATGCTTCATACATGTTAAACTATTAGCCCCTTAGCAATACAATTCAAATAGACAGGGTTACTTTCTGATATTGGAAAATCAGCAGCCTTGTTTTTCACTTTAAGTAATATTTCCCTGAGCATCAAAGTCCATTTTCTTGGTAACTACTCCATAGAAACATGCCCATGCTGCCAGCCTCTGTGCTCTTAAAGGCACAGGAGGAGTTGAGGATATGCCGAGGTTGGATGTGGGAAAGCTCCATCTTTGTTACATGAGCAAGAGTTCATTGGTGGCAGAGCCTATACCTGCATTTTAATGTTTAAGATCGTGCACAAGGCATTTCCCTGTCTATCTTAGAGGGAAAGGAGTAGCCTAATGGAATCCTAGCATTAAAGAGGATGATTCATGTTGTGAAAAAGCACACAAGGGAGCCCCACAACATGTAGTGCTTGAGCCTCAACTCAAGGGTGAGTGGAAACAACATAATGCATTTAATTGAGTTTGTGGGGGATGTGAAGACCCATGCAGGGTGCCATCTGTGAGAAGCTGTTGAACTGTGATTTCTGCTTTGGGCTCTGAAGATAGCCAAGGACTTTGCACTAATGACTGAGTTCCCAGGACCTCTAGGATTATCTCTGGAATGGCAAGAGTGAGGAGGGCCTCCATGCCGACTCCCTCACCCCATTCATATTCACCCATTGTAGGGGCTGTGGAAAACTGATATCTCTTTCTTATCCAGAAGAGTTTGAGGGTAACTTGGTTTCTTTCCTGAAGGTCTCTACAATGTTTTTTCTTCCTAACCCACAGCCTTTCCTTTATGCAAAGAATAAGGCCACTTTCTCCAAAAGCCAGGCCTCTATACTTGAGGTTCTCTAAGGGTGGTCCCTAGACCAACAGCATCAGCAGTATATGGAAATTTGTTAGACCTGCAAATGTTCAGCCCCCATCTCAGATCTACTGAATCAATAATCTGAGTTTTAACAAGCCCTCCAGGTAATTCTAATGCACACTAAGATTTGAGAGCCACCATTGTAAGCTCTGAAAGAAGCTCATTTTGATGTATAGAGGACTTAAGAAAGACGGAGGCTGGCATTTGATTTTTGCATCAAATATCTTTTCACCCAGTTTGATCAAATCCAGTGCTCAAACTTTTTTCAGCTCTCCAGAGTTTGCAAACTGAGCCTTTGCCCTTGATGCTCCATCATTTCTGTGTTTCTTTGAGAAATATATTCTTATCACTGTAGGTGAACTCTGATGCCTCTTCACTTTACTGACAGGTCCTTGATAGGTATTAAGATAAGGAACTAGTCTTTGATTCAGGATGTGGGAAATTATTCTGGAGTTAAAGCAACTACAGAAAGCTGAGGAGGGAAAATGGTCCAGCTTGGGTTGGAACGAATTTCCTTGCTGGAAGACAGAGGGTGAATGCACATTTAGGGTCAGTGTGAGGTTGGTTCTGAAGCAGGTGGCTGCACCCACCCAGGATGGGGAGAAGTAATATTGCCAGTGCTGGGGGTGTCTGGGCTCCTGAAGCAGATAGATCCGTGGCACAGGGTAATGGCACAGGGGCATGGTTAGGAATGGAACCCTGAGGTTCCATTCCTAACAGTGGAACCTCAAGGAGGGCAACAAGGAGTTTGGACAGAGGTGGCTGTCACAGGAAATTGGAGGCAGCAGTTGCAGAGGCGAACATGATGGGGTGGGCAGAGAGCAGCAGCACCTATAAGCAGGTAGGGCAGAGTTTGCTTCCAGCTGACTCTGCCGAAGGGTTTATCAAGGAGCATTCACCAAGCCTCTTGTTTTCTTAAGAGTTCTGTTGGGGGTGGGAGTGGCATGAGTGGGGTCAGGGGGTGGGATGTCTCTCTGTGGAAGGAAGGAAGGAGGTACCAGGATTCTAGCAGACACAATGGATGTGCTAGTACTGAGGTGAGGAAGATAAATTATTCATTCCATAAACATGAACTCCACATTCACCATGTCCCCGGCAACATGCCTTTCCAGGGCCTGGAAATGAAGAGTTATATTTCAAATTTCTCTTTGTTGTTCTAACATGCCTTTCTCTTTTTCCCACTCTCTCCTAACTCATGAGTCAGGTGTTGTTAGTGTCAGTAGATTGCTGTAGTATGAGGTACCTCATGTCAAGCTGAGGTTTCCGTAGAAACAAATAGAGACCTTGCTTTCTGAGTCTTGCAGAGAGTATTTCTGGCAATTTATCAGGAATGGCAGTATGTTCTTTTGGGCAAGGTATTTGCACTCCTTGGAGGAAAAACATAATAAACAATATATTATCCTAGAACAGAGCTGTTCCATTTTAGTTTTCTGTTTTGTTTTGTTTTTTTCTCTTTTCGACCATATCTGGCTCTGCCAGCTCACCTCCAAGTGCTTCCTGGGCATCTCCAGCAGAGATCTGTTGGACTCCAGCTGATCTCCATCCAATCCTGGTGCTGTCTATCCTCCTCCAGACACAGTCCCATAGTCCAGAGGGTGTATAATAAGGAAGAGGTGGGATGAAAAGAGTATCATTGAGGGCATTCATTGCAACAAAGCAAGAGAGTGGAAGGCAGTGGGATCAAATAAGGCTGTTGATTGTGCTTTTGAAATTTTTGGTAGTTTGAGGTCAAAGTTGCAAATGCTATGCGTGCTACAAAACCTTGGGGGAAGTTTGAGTTCCAATCAAAATATTTAGGCAGTGGTCATGACTGTGTGTGATGTGAAAAATAACTGGATTTTAGAAGCAAAGGGAAGCTCAGAAGGTAATCAAAATTCCTTAATGACCGTGTCAGAAGGGCTTAAAGAGGGGAAATTAAATTAGAATTGGGATCAGTAATAGCATTATGAGCATAAGTTAATAGGAAGAGGTCTGAAGTCAGCAGATATTCCAAACTGCTTTGGCCTTTATGCTCAACCTCTTTGTCCCTGTGGACAACTTTGAACAGCCCACATTTTATTGTCTATGGATGGTGCCATGTGGTGATAATCTGTAACCTCCTTTATTTTAGATACATTTATAGTTTCCATTTGTGATACAAGCAGAGCTAGATAGATAGTGCCGAGATTCTTTCCCATCCCTTTATTTAATGTGTGGGGTTTATGCAAGTTTACTGTTCATTTAAATCTCTAATGTGTGACTGCTGGATGTTGTAAAGGACAGATCTGGATCCAAGTACTACCATTGGCAGGAGCACCCAGATGCATGAGGAATCCATCTGTGGATTTTTTTCTAGAACCGATGGTGGCTTCCGTAGACTACAAGGGGCCCCAGGAGGTTATTATCATTTCAGAAGACCCCTGTAGGACCATGTTTTACAATTGCGGGTGAGGGTTGCTTTTTTTTTTTCTTATTCTATCTATCTCAACTGAAGATGAACCTGCTCCATATTGTGGAATGTGTTTCATTTTGGGCATGTGAGGAGGTAGGCTATAATGAGATTTTAAAAGATCATACAATGTGGAAATGCAGCTTAACTATTATAATTTGTGAAAATGGCATTTTTCATCTAGACTTGAAGTGTCTCATTGCCTCATCACCTACAGCTGTATTTTCAGAGGGTACCACATGATCAATTAAACTATCCACAAGTACGGGAACCCACCAGTTCTTTGTCCTCCTTCAGTTATCCTAGTGACCTCTGGACCCGCAGCTCATTCAGAGGCTGCACATTGTTGATAGTGCAATAAAAAGATGACGTTTAAGAAAGAGGGGCTAACTTTATTTGCATACCATTTTCCAAGAGAATGGTGAGCGTGTTGGTTTTCATACAGAGCTACATGTTCTTTGTCTAACCATAGAGGTGGGTATATGTCCTGTGCCCTTCAACCTGAATGGGCTTGTGACTACTTCAACCAAGAGGGTATAGCAGAAAGCATTCTGTGTGACTTCTGAGGCTAGCTCATGAAGGCCCTTCAGCTTTTGCCTTATTTTCTGGAACATTCACTCTTGGGACCCTGAGTTCCATGTAATAATTCCAACTACCTTAGGCTTCTATGATGGAGAGCTTACATGTAGGTGCTCTATTTGAACCAATATTCCAGACTTAGGAGTGAAGAGTCTCCAGATGATACCAGCCGAGCCATTTGAATCAGCCTCACCCAGTCAAGTCTTCTGAGCTGGGACCCCAGATATTGTGGAGCAGAGACAAGCAAGCCATCCCTCCTCTGCATGATCCAAATATCTGACCCGTGCAATCTGAGAGCATAATGATATCATTGTTGTCTCATGCCACTAATTTTAGGGTAGGCTGTTATACAGCAGTAGATAATCAGAACAGTAGGTTTTGCTGAAATTTGTACAGTGTTATTAATAACACACTGTACAGTTATTATCCTACATTTGGGAGAGTAAGGCAAAATAAGGAATTTCTAGTTACTTGGAGTGGGGGTAGACTAAATACATGCTTTAATCATGGGTAACCATGCCTTCAGTGAGAGGCAACCATGCATCACTTAAGGAGTATAGTCCCAGGGCATGACCAGGTGGGAGACCAGTCACCAGGATAGTAATTGACCAACTGGCCTGACCCTAGGAGAACCATGTACCTACTAACATTAATAGCCTCATTGGAGATCATCAAGTTATCCAAGTCCCACTGTGCCCCTCACTTTGGCAGGGTTAGTTGGTGTATTAGTCAGTGTCCCTTAGGGGAAAACAGAAAACCATATTATGTTAAGGAGGTTTAAGTTGGTTGTGTAAGTTGTAACAATGATCTGTGACCACCGTAGGGCTAGATAACATGCTCCCTAATATTTGGTGGCTTAATACAAAAGCATACATTTATCTCACAAGTCTAGGCCTAGGGACATGGAAGAAAAGTAGTGAGGACTCCAGAGCTGCACTAGTGGCTTGAAGAGGAGCTCCAGCAGGGCCGGTATTTAAGCTGTGCAGGAGGTTGCCATGCTGCAGATGTTCAGATTTATGGTGGGGCACCTTGTGTCAGTGCTCCAACCACTAAGACAGAGCAGTGTTGCTGCTGGTGGTACCACTGATAGTGGCTGGAGCCAGGAGTGTGAAAAGATGCTAGAGGTTGGAGCCATATCTTTCTGCTCCTGTAGTCAGAAATGGAAGCTGGAAGAGTGTTTCTTCCCTCCACCTCCTTTCTAATCTCCTGCCACTGCCTCCCATTGGCCAAAGCTAACAGGAAGACAGTTTGCAAAGGATTTGGGGAAATGTATTTTGCAGGCTCCCAGCTCTAGATTCAACAGAACAGATGAGGGATGCTATTAGAGCTGAGAAACAGTAGGCACCTAATTGACACAGTTGGAAATCTTCATCCCTGGAATCTTCAAGAAAACCCTCCAAAATACTGTCCATGTATGACTATAAATTAGGACTCCTTTTTTGGTTGAAAATGAAAAGACTCTGAACCCAAATTAACTTAAGCAAGAAGTAAAATTTTGGCTCTTATAAGCGAAGAATCAAAAAATAGCTAGGTTTAGGTATAGGGTTAAATGATGTCATCAGGATCTGATCTCTATCTCTCATTCTGCTTTTCTTTGCTTTTCCGTTCTTAGGCAGGACCTCCTCATACGGTAGCAAGATTTCTCCCAACAGTGTTAGAATAGTAACTTTTATTTTGAATTGGAAGTTCAGTTGATTTACAATATTGTGTTAGGTTTAGGTGTACAGCAAAGTGAGTCAGTTACATAAATATATTTTTCAGATTATTTTCCATTTAAGTTTATTACAAGATATTGACTATAGTTCCCTGTTCTGTACAGTAAATCCTTGTTGCTTATCTATTTTATGTATAGCAGTTTGTATCTGTTAATCCCATACTCCTAATTTATCCCTCCCCCGCTCCCTTTCCCCTAGTATAGTAACTTTATAGCTATAAAAATAACAGAAATAGGGATTCCTCCTCTCCCTTTCAGCTGCTTCACTCAACATCCCTGGGTCACCTGTGATTGGTTCTAATATGTTATAGTCAGATTCTGCTGGGTTCAACTACAAAACCTGGCTGGGGTTCAAGGGATGGCAATAAATCCAACTTGGACTCAGCTCAAATGTGGCTTACATTGCTTTACCTCCAAAGCATGGTGTAAGCAGGGCAAAAATCATACATATAGATAAGATGAGGATGCAATTTTGTGGATGAGGCTCCCAGTGACCTTGTTTTGCTCATAGGCAAGCTTAAAAGTCTTAGCAACTCCTATGGAAAAGATGTTCGCGAGGTCAGAGGACCACATGCCTTTTACTCATCTAGCTACTTCAGCACCCAGAAATGACTTCTACTATGATCCAAGGCAATAATTATGTTATTCAGCAAGCAGTGATCCAAGCATGATATTCAGACCTTCAGATTCTTGCTATACTAGCACTAAGCAGCCTCCTCTTCTCTGCAGTAAATGACAGAGCCTAGGGGGTTTCTATTTATATCTCCTTAGGGTCTTTCCATGGTCATCCCTGACCATGGTTTATCACACCACTTCCACCTCTGACTTTGATATCCTAATTGAATGGATTAGGGCCACATGCCCATTCTTGGACCTGAAGTGAGGTGAGCCTAACCAAGTATATATTCAAAGACAAGGGAAAGGATGATTTCACAAAAGAAAATATTAGGCACTCTTTTCAGAAGAAGAGAAGCTGGGTGCTAGGGAAGCAAAAACAATATATGTGTATTAGAATGGTTTCCTTTTAGTCTGGGTATAAGAGATCCTGAGCATAAATTCCTGCTTGCCTTCAACAACTTGGGTTCTGGGAAGGGACAGGCCCTTAGTACTCTCTCCAACTCTGGCTTCTGTTTCTCAGCACCCAGCATTGCCCATCCTTTTTCAGCTGCCATATACTTTTTGAGGCTCATTGTCAATACACTTCGGAATGCCATGCCTATATGTCTGGCTGTTGTTGCTCCAGACTTGACAGCTGTCCGCTCTTCTTCAGCATGTACCATCTTAGCCATGCTGTTCTTACTGTAAGGAGGCTTTCCCAGGTTGGTTCCCTTTCTAGCAGGGTCTGAGTTCCTTCCAACCTCTGTGTTTTCCAAGGTGCAATCCATTGTTTGTCTGCAGTTCGGGAGTTCCCTCTAGCCAAGAATTACTTTTTGTTCAATCACCCTTTCCAAATGTTTTCTCTACAACTACCATAACGAACTGACAGATGGGTGTCTGATTTTCAGGAGATATAATGAAGGTTTATTTTCTAAACTGTCAGGACAAGCCAAGGTTATCATACAAAAAAAAAAAAAAAAAAAACCTAGCACACTGTAAACTGCACTCAATTCAACCAAAAATGTCAATTTCATTGGATCTGACTTTTCCCTCTGAACCATGTTGATAATACAGATATACATTCAGAGCTTATATCATCATGTTGATTACCTTGCTGATAAACACTAATTTTTGAGAAGACCAGAACTTTCATGAATTCCGTAAGTCTTATCACATTCAGGATAACATTTTTAAAATGTTGACTCAGAATGGATAATGGTTCTGGTCACTTGATTATTCTGTGTCCTTCAGAGAAATGATCTTGGGCAACTTGAAGAAAACTGCCCACATCTACAGATCATCAATGAACACTGACTAAGCTTAGGTCCAGTTTATACCTGCCCATAGAGAATGAACTTTGGGGAACAGAAATCTTACTAAGCGATATCATTCTAAGATGGACAGAAAGATCTGCCACAAAGAATTTCCAATTTTCTAAAATCTAGCACAGGCTGTTACCCTTGCTAGTAAATAATATCTGAGCCATTTCACTTTCTAAAGGGCTCCATTCTCTTACTCATATTTCAGCTTCCTCCCCTGTTCCTCTGCTAAAGAGTTGTTGCTTAGGAATTTGCTAAGTTGACTCCACCTGTATTCCTATAGTTTGCTTCTCTCTCTTTTTAAAAAACAGTAACAGGCAAATATAATACAAATTAATACCACAAAATAATCGGCCTGTCTTTGAAATCTACACAGAAGCTGCAGTGCCCCAGCTTGGTGGCCAGCAATTCACGCTGAGTGCTCTGGTGGATGAATTGGCTCTGTACCCAGAGTGAACAGTACAAGCAAACCATAAGAAAAATAAAATGTACTAAACCACCAACTGACATTATGGAAATAAGACAGTGGAAATAAGACAGTGGCTGGCCAAAAACCACAGTGTATCAATTAGCTGGATCTTAGTATTTGGCAGTGAGAACTCTTGGTTCTGGAAACAGAATACTACATGTTTTACACAGTCATATAATAAATATTTTCCTTGTATTCAAGGAAGGCAAACACCCGCAGTATGTATTGGGAAGCTCAGATTACGATATTAAAGTTTATATCAACTCAGTTTGAAGCTTCCGTCAATTAAGCTTGGTCAACACAATAACTGCTGTAATCACCTACTGGGTTGGCCAGTTTGCTTTTCTCTCCACAGTTCTCTGTAGAAATTTCAAGGACACAATTGGTCCCGCATCTCATGGAAGGGACGGTGATAACTAATCTTGATTGCCTGATAATTTCAAATAAGACTTCACAATATAGTTGAATTTTCGCGGGGTCCTCAGGGCAGATGTGGGCAAAAGCTTTTGAATCTGTCAGTTCTCCCAGAGTTGAGAAGTTCAGAGAAGGAACTTCACATGAGCTAGATTCACAGGGGCCTGACCTTGTGGAATCCTGGAGATAATGTGTGCTTGGATCAGCCTGACAGGGATCAAAACTTTGGCTTTGCTGTTTATTAGTTCGTTGACTTTGGGAACATCCCTATCCTTTGTGAATTTTAGTTTCCTCTTTGGGAAAATGGAGAGATTATCTACGTAAGAAAATTATTGTGAGAATGAGGAATAACAGATGTAAGTAACCTAATCTCCTGCTTGGCATGTAGTAGGTGCCCTTAAACGTGCAGCATTGGTACACTTGAAGTGACACCAGTGGCTGATTGCAGCTTGGGCAGGTAAAAATTGTACTCCAGAAAGGTGGTTTGTGTCCATAAATGCAGGATAAAGATTTCTGGATACGCCTTGATATTCTTTAGGGAGAGACTTTCATCCTTGACTACTTTGAAAACGGGCAAATCTTCTTATTCTCTGTGTGGCCTTTGGAAACTTACTGGATCTTCCTGAACCTCAGTTCCTCTGTAGTAGAATGGACATAATACTCCTGGTTTTCTTTTATTGCTGTAAAGATTAAAGATGATGACATGCATAAGACACTTTGCATAGTACATGGACCTTTGTAAAGTAAGTGTGATAATTCACAAATAAACCAATATTGGCACCTTCTCTTCCTTCACTTTCAAGGGAGAGCTTTCTTGATATTTGCTCCAAACCCTGAGGAAGACCCTGTGCACGTCCCACAAGTGTGTGGACACACACACTCTCTCCTAAGTGACCAGGTCACTGTCTTTTCACACATCTGCCCACTTGCCCTATTAATATGCTTCAAGGAAGAGAAAGAAGACTGAAGGTAAAGTTAGGGACGTTTTACCACCCAATTAGCATTATTATTTGAGAATTTCCTTGACTTGGCTTTGATAAAAGTCTAAGAATTCTATTTATTTTTTTTAACCAGTGAAAACACTCTATATCCATAAGGGTCAGAAATGGAGAAGATGGGAGAAGAAGAGTGGAATTCACCATTAGCTTTGGTATATAGATTGCTGGCCTTCTAGTCCATGCTACTAATTTGCAAACCACCGTAGAGTTCACCCTTGTGTTAGTTTTCTATTGCTGCTGCAATATATTGCTGCAAATTTAGCAACTTATACAACAAGGACTTAATATCTTATGGTTCTGCAAGTCAGAAGCTTGGCACAGTCTCAGTGGGCTTAAAAAAAGGCGTCCACAGGGTTGAGTTAGTTTCTGGAGGCTTTAGGGAAGAATCCATGTCCTTGTTCATTTGGGTTGTTGGCATAATTCAGTACTTTGCATTGGAGGCCCTGAGCCCCATTTTCCTGCTGCTTGTAAACTATGGGCCATCTTCAGCTTCCAGAGGCTACTGCATTCCTTGGCTTGTGGCCTGCTTCCTCCCTCTCAGAAGTCAGCACCTCTTTCTCACATAGCATCTTTCTGACGCCCCCTCTGTCTTCTTTCCTCTTCCATTTTTGAGGACTCAGGAGATTGGATTTGGCACACCCAGATCATCCAGGATAATCTTTTTATCTCAAGGCCCTTTCCTTAATCGTATCTAAAAGTCCCTTTTGCCCTGTAAGATGACATATTCACAGGTTCCAGGGATTAGGACATGGATGTTTTTTGGGGGCCATGATTCTGCCAACCACATCTCTGGACAGACCTGGGCAGGTAGGGAAAAAAAGATGAAAATAAATCTGAGATATATTGATTGCACTACAAGTGAATTGAGTGGTCATGGGAAAAAAAGAAAAAACAAACACACAGCTAATGAAACTATACATGTAACAGATTAAGATACTTAGAAAAGAAAAAAACAAATTATCTAGGATGTAGTTACAGGTCCTGCTAATTACAGTTTAAATTGCGCTTTAGGAATTTTTGACAGATTGGCAAATTTCAACTTAATTTTGTCATATCTCCAATTCTCTCAGATTGCCCAAATTTCTTTCTTTCCTTCCACATTTTGCTAGTGGCTCTGAGTTTGGTTGCTCTCCGAAGAAAATTGAGGCAAAACAGTGAGATTGGCTGGCGTGCGTGTGTGTGTGTGTGTGTGTGTGTGTGTCTGATTTATGCTCTGCTTTTTGGCTAAATTTATAAAGGCACAGAGGATGGAATGGATTATGTTAACCTAGAAAAATTACACAAACAATAACGTGGGACAATATCACAGTGTAATAATACGAAAGAATAATATGGGACTACAGGTTAAGTAGTAAGTAGAATCCAAAATCAATAACTTACTCTTATGAGCATCTTGTTAGGTGAAAATGGGCTTAACAGGCTTCACAAAGGCTTCTGTGGCACAGGCCAGCTGGGACAGGGTTACACTGGAAGAGCTCTTCTCATGCACGTTTGGAGCTTTATAAAAATACTGATACTGGGGTCCCCACTGCAGAGATTCCAGTTTAATTTGTCTGAGGGTTTGTTTTTGTTGTTTGTTTTTACAGCTCCCCAGGTGATTCTAATATTCAGTCAGGGTTGAGAATCATTGAATCCGGTTAACCTGCATGACACTGGTGACAGTCATAAAAATCCTTGTGACCAAGCATCAAAACAGAGGGCTCTCAAGGGCAAGAATACAGCAGCAGAGGTGATTGAGGCCGGGGTCCCAAGGTGCAGCCATCTCCAGACTGGGCCCTTCTGCATTCCTATATCCCTACTTTCTTGTCTGTCCAATGAGATGGAGATTAGGTTTCATGACTCTGGCCAAAGGATCCGCATTGGTTTCTCCTTCCAAAGAGCCTGGATACTGGAGCTCCTTTGATTCATTTCTAGAAGAAAGAACTCCCCTTCCTTCTCACTGCAATTCAAACTTCTATAAGCATACCATTATGGGAATAAGTGTAAAGGGGGAGGAAAACTCTAAATAAGGTGGTAAGGATAATTCCCAAGCTCCTTGCTTCTTTCCCTCTCAGGGATCCAGTTTTGCTTCCCAGTGGGAAGTCACTCTATTTAAGTCATGTGGTCTCTCCAGGGTCTGAGGCTCTTTCATCCCTTCTCTTTACCACATGATCACTCCACTGGTGCCATTTCTTCTTGCTCTGGTTGTAGGGCCTAACGCCTGCCCCTACAACCAAGTTTGGAGAGAATTTGGTTTCTGATGTCTTACTAATGTGATCGTCAATAATGTTGCACATTGTCCTCTAAGGCTGTTGCTGGGACAGGATTACAGACCATAATGAGGCCCTTTTGAAAAATAATAGCTTTTATATTGTAACTCTCTTGTTTCTTTTCTTATGTCAAGTTGTTTTAATATTTCTTCCTTATTGTCTATAGGATTTGGCATAAGTTCTGTTGGGGTCAAGAGCAGAGCAGACCTGTAACCCCATATCCAATTTGCAGGTTCAGCCCCCCACGCCTGAGCTTAGTGGGGCATTTCTATTCTCATACCCTTTCTCTTCTGTAGGTTACACTGTAGGAGATAATCTTTGAGATGGAAACAGTGTTGTTTCCTTTGGTGTTCCCAAAAATCTTCCTCTCATAGCTGTAACAAATGAGAGACAAATTCCACAATTCCATCATGCAAGGAGTAAGGAGAGGGCCTGCCAGAGGGGCATTCGAGCTGGGAGGTGTGGATATCACAAATAAGAAATGTTCTGTGGCTTCCCTGGTGGCACAGTGGTTGAGAGTCCGCCTGCCGATGCAGGGGACACGGATTCGTGCCCTGGTCCTGGAAGATCCCACATGCCGCAGAGCGGCTGGGCCTGTGAGCCATGGTCACTGAGCCTGTGCATCCAGAGCCTGTGCTCCGCAACGGAAGAGGCCACAACAGTGAGAGGCCCGCATACCGCAAAAAAAAAAAAAAAAGAAAAGAAAGAAACGTTCTATTTCCAGGAGCAGAGTCTGAAAAAAGTTAGGTGACAGTGAATCCTGGGAATTAGAACATTTCCATATAATTCATCATCTTCTGAGTGTCTCTCAAGTGGCACTTAATAGTAGCAAGCTTTGGATGGTGAGTCCCCTGAATCCCCATCTTAGATCTATGGCCAGAATGAGATTAATATGCCCATGTCAGTATTTGCATCTGGTATTTCTTTCCTCTACCAAATGAATTCATTTTTCCAACCCTCAGTGCCTTATGCAATGAGGCAAGGAAGACGACAATTTCAATAAGCTTTGATTATAGTGCTTTTGAATTTCAGCCCTTATTTACAACACTTCACTTGTAGGCACCACATTTCTGCAATTCACTGGCAAGATCAGTTTCCTTTAGCTACAATTCTGCTTCAATATTTTCTTGGAATATGTATTTTTTTACCTCTATGTTAAAAATACCTGTCTGGGTGAAGAAAAATTGGATCAGTGTTCAGCCTGTTTTACAGAGCACCATTTTCTGTGGAAAAAGTTGGTTTGTTTCCCAGTTTTCTGGTTGTACTCAGGTCTCTGAATCAAACAACAAATGATGGAGAAGGCACTCCTTTTCTTCCTTCAGTTTTGAAGGTGGTCTCTCTTTTGTAACATTAAGGTGGAGTTTTCCTTTGATGAGAACCTTAGTAGGATTTTCCCAAATCAGCTTTCTCTACATCAAAATTAGAGTCCATTCTTCTCTAAGTCTGCATGACTTCGTTTACTGTGTTGTGTTTTAGTGTTTTCCCTATATTCTCAGCTGTATATTAGTGAGAGGTTGGAAGAGGTTGTACTGGGAGCTGCTGCCAGCCATCCTTTTAGACCAGAAGCCTTCAAAGCTGTTTATCATTTCTCCTTATTTCAAGCCACCTGGCTTAAATTTTTCTCACCCATACCCTTCTTCTTGTTTCTGACTTTTGCATGGTGGAAATATCATAATAATTGTACTTTGTGTGAACATGATTATTACTGATTGGAATGCTTATCCACCTAGGAAGGTAGTAATGGCAAAGAGTCAGTTTCTCTCAAAAATAAGATGAAACAAAGGATCCTCAGGGTGTTCTTTACCAAGAAAATTCATTCTTCATCCTCCAGCTGTTCTGAGGACTGTAATGATACTGAATGATGACACATGCATCTTTATCTGCCTCCCAAATGTCCCAGGAGTCACCTGGAAAGATGGTCCCTAGGAGGGCAGGAATCATCCAGGCTTTCCCCACACCCCACAAAGGAGGAGATGCTACTTATTTCCTTACAGGCTACGGATGAAAGGATAGGACCCAGTCTCCAAGCTTGAGACATTTAAGTAGAGAAAACTCTGGGTGGAGCAGGACTGGGGGATATCTATCTCTTTTTAGACAGAGAAGAAGTAAACTTATTCCAGGTGAGGTGATATGATAGTGTCTGGGGATGAAGTGTGATTGCTCCACAGAAGACAGATATGAGGATGAGGAAGACAGTGTGAGGATGCAGGGAGAAGGGAAAGGGATACCATGAGGTTGAGAGTAGGATGTGAGGCTGGGACAGGTATTGGGGCAGAGTGGTGGGGGGAGCCTGAAGTGAGGATGAGAAGGAGACTGGGGATGGGCAGAGAGTGTGTGTGGAGGGAGAATGAGGGTGTGAGCATAGGTCGGAAGAGGTGAGGATGGGGCAGTGGAGACAGGAGTGCTGGGTGCAGGTGGAAAGCAGCTGGTATGGATGAGGGATGAATATGAGGCCTGGAAGGGGCTTCTGGAGAGAGAGGAGGAGGTATAAGAACAGGCAGTGAGCCTGGGCAGAAAGTCACTTGTGAATGGAACAGACAATACAAGTGTCTTCATAAATAGACTTCATTAATGAAGGACATAATCAACATGCAGACAACATGAGGAGGGAGATATTGATAGTTTGGAAAATCAAAGGAAATTTTAATTATATTGCTAATGTTAAACTATGGTGAAAAATAGTCAGTTCCCTACCTGATCCTTCACACAGCTCCCAGTTTTGAAGTTCTGAGGGTAAAGTGAGCTACTAGGGGAGGTGGTTGCCTCTGGGCCATTAGAGGTAGTCCAGGCAGGAGTGAGCAGCTATCTGGCCAGGATGTCCTAGAAATACTGA
The DNA here is from genome assembly GCF_949987515.2 of Delphinus delphis. NCBI lineage: Eukaryota > Metazoa > Chordata > Mammalia > Artiodactyla > Delphinidae > Delphinus > Delphinus delphis. The sequence continues at coordinate 49,943,640 of NC_082698.1, read as the reverse complement.
GTGATTATCCCTCTGGGGGCCCTTTGTGAGATGTTACGGAATAAACTCACAGGACCTCGGGGGTCAGTCCCACACAGTGGGGCAGTTATCTTCAGGGGCACTTATTCTGCTCTCTGCAGTCCATCTGGACCAAGGTGGAGCCTTTTCAGGTATCTCACACTAAGAATATAAACTACTTTCCCATCCCTACCTGACATCCAGAAAAAATCAGGTTGGCCCTGACCTCATGGGACACCTCTTTCTCTATTACGAAGACAGGCTGGTTGAAGACTTCTGCCTGGGGCCCGAGGCAAGTTCTCTGCTCCTACCAGGACAGGGCCTTCATGGTTGCTCAAATGGATGGCTTCATCCTTCAGAACTGAAGAGCCATTCACCCTTGTGCTAGGAAAGATGGATAACCCAAATGCCAGATGCTGTCCTCAGGGAGGCCATCCTTTTATTATACTACATCCATGCCTAACTCCAAACCTGCCCCACCCTACCAATCTGTCATGCTTAGAACACAGCAGGCCACAAAACAGTCTGCACAGGATCCAATTCTGCCTCTGCTTGATAAAGCAAAAATAGGTCTAGAGAAAGGCTCAGAGTCATATTTCACTGAAGCCTCTTAGTAAATTAATTATAGGCAGCTATAATTCATCATACTTTCAATTAACAATTAATTATGTACAAGAGAGACAAATGTTTTATTGAGACCAAGAAACAACATGTATCATTTGTAGTGTGGCATTTTCTCCTTGCACTGTTGGGAGGGGATTTATGGTCTACTGATTACATGAACCAGTCTTGCTCTGAAAAATACAAATCCATCTGGACCCACTATGAAAAGGATTTCCTGGAGCTGGAAACACTTGAAGTCTGGCACTCAGAGAATTTAGTATTTGGGCATGCTCCTTCTGCACCGCAGCAGGAAGGTCCTAAACAGGGGATGTGTATGGTCCTGGCAGAGACCTCAGAATGCAGGGGCCCCTTCCTCAGTCTGCCCAGGTCTGAGAACATTCTGGTGTGGGGAGAGGGTGTCAGTGAGAGCGCAGCAGAAGCAACAGGCTCCCCTGCTACTCCATCAATTTTCCATCTCTGCCAAGAGCATAGTCTACACACAGAGAGATGCTCAGAGGAGTATGAGAAAGTCTCTTGTTCCGAATCAGACTGATTAAGGTTAGTCTTTTCACTAGTGGCCTTTGAGGGAAGAACACGAGGAGGCATTGCCAAGGTGGGCTCAGCAGTATGGCGGTGAGGCCTGAGTACTGAGAGTTTCTCTTCCTAGGGGATGCCTGTTGCCTCCCTGGAATCCATAACCCCTTTTCTCTCCTGGCAGAGCTCCTCTTTCCCAGCCTTGTAGGACTGACCCCACCCTGGTTCCAGATATCACTCTGAGCATCTTGAGCCATCTAACATATCCCACCTTTGGGGCTTGGGTTCAGGGAACCCAAAGGGAGCCAAGGAACTTCATGGGGTGCTCGCTGGAACATAGATTCTTTTTTCCGGGCTGTGGTTGGTTGGTGGTAGAGAATGTTACTATTGCTACTACTACTGCTACTAGTATCACTATTACTACGAATAACAACAACAGCAGTAACACTTTTAGGGCTCTTTCTCAATGGTGGACACAGTTTTAAGTGCTTTATGTATATTTACTCATTTAATACTTACAACTATAAGAGATATATTATGATTATTGTCTCCATTCTATAGAGAAGAAAAGTAAAGCCAGAGCTTTTTTAATTTGCCCAAGGTCACAGGTTAGTAAAAGCTAGGGCCAGGATTTAAAATGAATCTTTATAATTATGTGAAACTTGTAAGTGCTAAAGACATGAGGGGAAGTCTAAAGCTACTGAGAGCCTTAGGCTTGAAGATAAGGGCTTGAAGAAGAAATGGATCCAGAGGAAGCAGAGGGAATATCCTGTGAGCCTTCCTGGAGCCAGAAAAAAATCTGGCCTTTTAAATTATGTGAATCAATACATTTTCTCAATACTTAAGCCATTTTGGAATGAGTCTTCTGTTCAATTGAAAGAACCAAATGTAGAGTTTGGCACCAGAAAGCAGGAGTTGAAAGTGTCAAGCACTGATGTGAAGTTGGCTGAACTGACATATTGAGAAGGGTAGTGGGTGGAAAACCCTCTATTTCAGGCAGAGGGATTCCCATGCCTTGTTATGCAGTAATGAATTAACTGGTTGAATTGTCATGTGTTGGCTTTTGAGATTCAGACCACTCATGTTTCAAAAGTGTAGCAGTAGGGATCTTGGAAAAAAATCAGGAGGTTGAGGTTGGCCACTTCTCCCCGCCTTTAATAAGTCCTGTTTTGATTGTCTAATGTATTGTTACAAACCACTCCAAAACTCAGTGGCTTAAAACACATATTTATAATTATCTGTCATGGTTCTGCAGGTTGCCTGGGCACAGCTTGGTGGTTCTTTTTTTTTTTTTAACATCTTTATTCGGGTATAATTGCTTTACAATGGTGTGTTAGTTTCTGCTTTATAACAAAGTGAATCAGTTATACATATACATATGTTCCCATATGTCTTCCCTCTTGCGTCTCCCTCCCTCCCACCCTCCCTATCCCACCCCTCCAGGCTGTCACAAAGCACCGAGCCAATATCCCTGTGCCATGCGGCTGCTTCCCACTAGCTATCTACCTTACTACGTTTGTTAGTGTGTATATGTCCATGACTCTCTCTCGCCCTGTCACAGCTCACCCTTCCCTCTCCCCATAACCTCAAGTCCGTTCTCCAGTAGGTCTGCATCTTTATTCCTGCCTTACCCCTAGGTTCTTCATGACATTTTTTCCCTTAAATTCCATATATATGTGTTAGCATACGGTATTTGTCTTTTTCTTTCTGACTTACTTCACTCTGTATGACAGACTCTAGGTCTATCCACCTCATTACAAATAGCTCAATTTCGTTTCTTTTTATGGCTGAGTAATATTCCATTGTATATATGTGCCACATCTTCTTTATCCATTCATCCGATGATGGGCACTTAGGTTGTTTCCATCTCCGGGCTATTGTAAATAAAGCTGCAATGAACATTTTGGTACATGACTCTTTTTGAATTTTGGTTTTCTCAGGGTATATGCCCAGTAGTGGGATTGCTGGGTCATATGGTAGTTCTATTTGTAGTTTTTTAAGGAACCTCCATACTGTTCTCCATAGTGGCTGAACCAATTCACATTCCCACCAGCAGTGCAAGAGTGTTCCCTTTTCTCCACACCCTCTCCAGCATTTATTATTTCTAGATTTTTTGATGATGGCCATTCTGACTGGTGTGAGATGATATCTCATTGTAGTTTTGATTTGCATTTCTCTAATGATTAATGATGTTGAGCATTCTTTCATGTGTTTGTTGGCAGTCTGTATATCTTCTTTGGAGGAATGTCTATTTAGGTCTTCTGCCCATTTTTGGATTGGGTTGTTTTTTTTTTGTTATTGAGCTGCATGAGCTGCTTGTAAATTTTGGAGATTAATCCTTTGTCGGTTGCTTCATTTGCAAATATTTTCTCCCATTCTGAGGGTTGTCTTTTGGTCTTGTTTATGGTTTCCTTTGCTGTGCAAAAGCTTTGAAGTTTCATTAGGTCCCATTTGTTTATTTTTGTTTTTATTTCTATTACTGTAGGAGGTGGGTCAGAAAGGATCTTGCTGTGATTTATGTCATAGAGTGTTCTGCCTATGTTTTCCTCTAAGAGTTTGATAGTTTCTGGCCTTACATTTAGGTCTTTAATCCATTTTGAGCTTATTTTTGTGTACGGTATTAGGGAGTGATCTAATCTCATACTTTTACATGTACCTGTCCAGTTTTCCCAGCACCACTTATTGAAGAGGCTGTCCTTTCTCCACTGTACATTCCTGCCACCTTTATCAAAGATAAGGTGTCCATATGTGCGTGGGTTTATCTCTGGACTTTCTATCCTGTTCCATTGATCTATCTTTCTGTTTTTGTGCCAGTACCATACTGTCTTGATTACTGTAGCTTTGTAGTATAGTCTGAAGTCAGGGAGCCTGATTCCTCTAGCTCCTTTTTTCGTTCTCAAGATTGCTTTGGCTGTTCGGGGTCTTTTGTGTTTCCATACAAATTGTGAAATTTTTTGTTCTAGTTCTGTGAAAAATGCCAGTGGTAGTTTGATAGGGATTGCATTGAATCTATAGATTGCTTTGGATAGTAGAGTCATTTTCATATTCTTGATTCTTCCAATCCAAGAACATGCTATATCTCTCCATCTATTTGTATCATCTTTAATTTATTCATGTGTCTTATAATTTTCTGCATACAGGTCTTTTGTCTCCTTAGTTAGGTTTATTCCTAGATATTTTATTCTTTTTGTTGCAATGGTAAATGGGAGTGCTTTCTTGATTTCACTTTCAGATTTTTCATCATTAGTATATAGGAATGCCAGAGATTTCTGTGCATTAATTTTGTATCCTGCCACTTTACCAAATTCATTGATTAGCTCTAGTAGTTTTCTGGTAGCATCTTTAGGATTCTCTATGTATAGGATCATGTCATCTGCAAACAGTGACAGCTTTACTTCTTCTTTTCCGATTTGGATTCCTTTTATTTCCTTTTCTTCTCTGATTGCTGTGGCTAGGACTTCCAAAACTATGTTGAATAAGAGTGGTGAGAGTGGGCAACCTTGTCTTGTTCCTGATCTTAGTGGAAATGCTTTCAGTTTTTCACCATTGAGGATGATGTTTGCTGTGGGCTTGTCATATGGCCTTTATTATGTTGAGGAAAGTTCCCTTTATGCCTACTTTCTGCAGGGTTTTTATCATAAATGGGTGTTGAATTTTGTCAAAAGCTTTCTCTGCATCTATTGAGATGATCATATGGTTTTTCTCCTTCAATTTGTTAATATGGTTTATCACATTAATAGATTTGCATATATTGAAGAATGCTTGCATTCCTGGAATAAACCCCACTTGATCATGGTGTATGATCCTTTTAATGTGCTGTTGGATTCTGTTTGCTAGTATTTTGTTGAGGATTTTTGCATCTATGTTCATCAGTGATATTGGCCTGTAGTTTTCTTTCTTTGAGACATCCTTGTCTGGTTTTGGTATCAAGGTAATTGTGGCCTCGTAGAAGGAATTTGGGAGTGTTCCTCCCTCTGCTATATTTTGGAAGAGTTTGAGAAGGATAGGTGTTAGCTCTTCTCTAAATGTTTGATAGAATTCGCCTGTGAAGCCATCTGGTCCTGGGCTTTTGTTTGTTGGAAGATTTTTAATCACAGTTTCAATTTCTGTGCTTGTGATTGGTCTGTTCATATTTTCTATTTCTTCCTGATTCAGTCTTGGCAGGTTGTGCCTTTCTAAGAATTTGTCCATTTCATCCAGATTGTCCATTTTATTGGCATAGAGTTGCTTGTAGTAATCTCTCATGATCTTTTTTATTTCTGCAGTGTCAGTTGTTACCTGTCCTTTTTCATTTCTAATTCTATTGATTTGAGTCTTCTCCCTTTTTTTCTTGATGATTCTGGCTAGTGGTTTATCTATTTTGTTTATCTTCTCAAAGAACCAGCTTTTAGTTTTATTGATCTTTGCTATTGTTTCCTTCATTTCTTTTTCATTTATTTCTGACCTGATTTTTATGATTTATTTCCTTCTGCTAGCTTTGGGGTTTTTTTGTTCTTTCTCTAATTGCTTGAGGTGCAAGGTTAGGTTGTTTATTCGAGATGTTTCCTGCTTCTTAAGGTGGGCTTGTATTGCTATAAACTTCCCTCTTAGAACTGCTTTTGCTGCATCCCATAGGTTTTGGGTCATTGTGTCTCCATTGTCATTTGTTTCTAGGTATTTTTTTATTTCCTCTTTGATTTCTTCAGTGATCACTTCATTATTAAGTAGTGTATTGTTTAGCCTCCATGTGTTTGTATTTTTTACAGATCTTTTCCTGTAATTGATATCTAGTCTCATGGCGTTGTGGTCAGAAAAGATACTTGATACAATTTCAATTTTCTTAAATTTACCAAGGTTTAATTTGTGACCCAAGATATGATCTATCCTGGAGAATGTTCCATGAGCACTTGAGAAAAATGTGTATTCTGTTGTTTTTGGATGGAGTGTCCTATAAATATCAATTAAGTCCATCTTGTTTAATGTATCATTTAAAGCTTGTGTTTCCTTATTTATTTTCAGTTTGGATGATCTGTCCATGGATGAAAGTGGGGTGTTTAAGTCCCCTACTATGAATGTGTTATTGTCGATTTCCCCTTTTATGGCTGTTAGTATTTGCCTTATGTATTGAGGTGCTCCTATGTTGGGTGCATAAATATTTACAATTGTTATATCTTCTTCTTGGATCGATCCCTTGATCATTATGTAATGTCCTTCTTTGTCTCTTTTAATAGTCCTTATTTTAAGGCTGTTTTGTCTGATATGAGAATTGCTACTCCAGCTTTCTTTTGGTTTCCATTTGCATGGAATATCTTTTTCCATCCCCTTACTTTCAGTCTGTATGTGTCTCTAGGTCTGAAGTGGGTCTCTTGCAGACAGCATATATAAGTGTCTTGTTTTTGTATCCATTCGGCCAATCTGTGTCTTTTGGTGGGAGCATTTAGTCCATTTACATTTAAGGTAATTATCGATATGTATGTTCCTATTCCCATTTTCTAAATTGTTTTGGGTTCGTTATTATAGGTCTTTTCCTTCTCTTGTGTTTCTTGTCTAGATAAGTTCCTTTAGCATTTGTTGTAAAGCTGGTTTGGTGGTGCTGAACTCTCTCAGCTTTTGCTTGTTTGTAAAGGTTTTAATTTCTCCATCAAATCTGAATGAGATCCTTGCTGGGTAGAGTAGTCTTGGCTGCAGGTTTTTCTCCTTCATCACTTTCAGTATGTCCTGCCACTCCCTTCTGGCGTGTAGGGTTTCTGCTGAGAGATCAGCTGTTAACCTTATGGGGATTCCCTTATGTGTTATTTGTTGTTTTTCCCTTGCTGCTTTTAATATGCTTTCTTTGTATTTAATTTTTGAGAGTTTGATTAATATGTGTCTTGCCGTATTTCTCCTTGTATTTATCCTGTATGGGACTCTGTGCTTCCTGGACTTGATTAACTATTTCCTTTCCCATATTAGGGAAGTTGTCAACTATAATCTCTTCAAATATTTTCTCAGTCCCTTTCTTTTTCTCTTCTTCTTCTGGATCCCCTATAATTCGAATGTTGGTGTGTTTAATGTTGTCCCAGAGGTCTCTGAGACTGTCCTCAGTTCTTTTCATTCTTTTTTCTTTATTCTGCTCTGCAGTGGTTATTTCCAGTATTTTATCTTCCAGGTCACTTATCCGTTCTTCTGCCTCAGTTATTCTGCTATTGATCCCATCTAGAGTACTTTCAATTTCATTTATTGTGTTGTTCATCGTTGCTTGTTTCATGTTTATTTCTTCTAGGTCCTTGTTAACTGTTTCTTGCATTTTGTCCATTCTATTTCCAAGATTTCGGATCATCCTTACTATCATTATTCTGAATTCTTTTTCAGGTAGACTGCCTATTTCCTCTTCATTTGTTAGGTCTGGTGCATTTTTATCTTGCTCCTTTATCTGCTGTGTGTTTTTCTGTCTTCTCATTTTGCTTAACTTACTGTGTTTGGGGTCTCCTTTTTGCAGGCTGCAGGTTCGTAGTTCCCGCTGTTTTTGATGTCTGTCTCTAGTGGCTAAGGTTGGTTCAGTGGGTTGTGTAGGCTTCCTGGTGGAGGGGCCTAGTGCCTGTGTTGTGGTGGATGAGGCTGGATCTTGTCTCTCTAGTGGGCAGGTTCACGTCTGGTGGTGTGTTTCGGGTGTCTGTGGCCTTATTATGATTTTAGGCAGCTTCTCTGCTAATGGGTGGGGTTGTGTTCCTGTTTTGCTAGTTGTTTGGCATAGGTTGTCCAGCACTGTGGCTTGCTGGTCGTTGAGTGAAGCTGGGTGCTGGTGTTAAGATGGAGGTCTCTGGGAGATTTTCTCTGTTTGATATTATGTGGAGCTGGGAGGTCTCTTGTTGACCAGTGTCCTGAAGTTGGCTCTCCTACCTCAGAGGCAGAGCCCTGACTCCTGGCTGGAGCACCAAGAGCCTTTCATCCACACGGCTCAGAATAAAAGGGAGAAAAAGTAGAGAGAATTAGTAAAAGTATGAGGAAAGAAAGAAGGAAAGGAGGGAAGGAAGGAAGCAAGGAAGGAAGAAAGAAAGAAAGAAGGAAAGAAGGCAAGAAGGAAAGAAAGGGAGGGAGGAAGGAAGGAAGGAGGGAAAGAAGGAAAAAAGAAAGAAGATACAGTAAAAATAAAATATAATAAAGTTATTGAATTAAAAAATTCTTATTTAGAAAAAAAAGGGACGGATAGAACCTTAGGACAAATGTTGGAAGCAAAGCTATACAGACAAAACTTACACAGAAGCATACACATACACCCTCACTAAAAGAGGTAAAGGGGGAAAAATGATAAATCTTGCTCTCAGAGACCACCTCCTCAATTTGGGATGATTCGTTGTCTAAAGGAGGGAAGGAAGGAAGGAAGGAAAGAAAGAAAGAAAGAAGGTAAAGTATAATAACGTTATTAAAATTAATTATTAAGAAAAAAATTTAAAAAAAAAACATGGACGGATAGAACCCTAGGACAAATGGTGGAAGCAAGACTATACAGACAAGATCTCACACAGAAGCATACACATACACATTCACAAAAAGAGGAAAAGGGAAAAAAATCATAGATCATGCTCCTAAAGTCCACTTTCTTAATTTGGGATGATTGGTTGTCTATTCATGTATTCCGCAGATGCAGGGTATATCAAGTTGATTGTGGAGCTTTAATCCGCTGCTTCTGAGGCTGCTGGGAGAGATTTCCCTTTCTCTTCTTTGTTTGCACAGCTCCCGGGGTTCAGCTTTGGATTTGGCCCTGCCTCTGCGTGTAGGTCGCTGGAAGGCGTCTGTTTTTTGCTCAGACAGGACGGGGTTAAAGGAGCCGCTGATTCGGGGGCTCTGGCGCACTCAGGCTGGCGGGGAGGGAGGGGCACGGAGTGCGGGGCGGGCCTGCGGCGGCAAAGGCCAGCGTGACTTTGCACCAGCCTGAGGCCCGTGGTGCGTTCTCCCGGGGAAGTTGTCCCTGGATCCCGGGAACCTGGCAGTAGCGGGCTGCGCAGGCTCCGCGGAAGAGGGGTGTGGAGAGTGACCTGTGCTCGCACACAGGCCCCTTGGTGGCGGCAGCAGCAGCCTTAGCGTCTCATGCCCGTCTCTGGGGTCCGCGCTTTTAGCCGTGGCTCGCGCCGGTCTCTGGGGTCCGCCCTTTTAGCCGCGGCTCGGACCCGTCTCTGGAGTTCCTTTAAGCAGCGTTCTTAAACCCCTCTCCTCACGCACCAGGAAACAAAGAGGGAAGAAAAAGCCTCTTGCCTCTTCGGCAGGTGCAGGCTTTTCCCCGGACTCCCTCCCGTCTAGCCGTGGTGCACTAACCCCTTCAGGTTATGTTCAAGCCGCCAACCCCAGTCCTCTCCCTGCGCTCCGTCCGAAACCGAAACCCGAGCCTCAGAGTCTCAGCTCACAGCCCCACCCGCCCCGGCGGGTGAGCAGACAAAGCTCTCGGGCTGGTGAGTGCCGGTCAGCACCGATTCTCTGTGCGGGAATCTCTCCGCTTTGCCCTCCGCACCCGTTGCTGTGCACTCCTCCGCGGCTTCGAAGCTCCCCCCTCCGCCTCCCGCAGTCTCCGCCCGCGAAGGGGCTTCCTAGTGTGTGGAAACTTTTCCTCCTTCACAGCTCCCTCCCACTGGTGCAGGTGCCGTCCCTATTCTTTTGTCTCTGTTTATTCTTTTTTTTTCTTTTGCCCTACCCAGGTACGTGGGGAGTTTCTTGCCTTTTGGGAGGTCTGAGGTCTTCTGCCAGCGTTCAGTATGTGTTCTGTAGGAGTTGTTCCACGTGTACATGTATTTCTGGTGTATCTGTGGGGAGGAAGGTGATCTCCGCGTCTTACTCTTCCGCCATGTTCCTCTCATCAGCTTGGTGGTTCTTGCTTATAGTCAGTCATATTGAAGTTTGATGGTGGCTGGATCTGCAGTTATCTGAAGGCTCAGTGGGTTGGATATTTAGTCAGCTCACTCACAGGGCTGGACGTTGATGCCAATTGCTTTCCAGGAGCTCAGCTGGGCTGTTGACCAGAGTGCCTTCATGTGATCTCTCCCTGTGACTTGGGATTCTCAAAGCATGGCAGCTGGGTTTAAGAGGGACTGTTCCTAGCAATCCAAGAGGCCCAGGTGTAAGCTGGGAGACTGACTATAATTCAGCCATGGAAGTCACAAAGTGTCACTTGCACTGCATACTGTAGGTTAAAAGAGAGTCAAACGGACAGTCCAGATTCTAGGGGAGAGGACTATGCAGGACAAGAATATCTGGAAGGATGGTTTATTGTAGGCCAATTCGGATACCAGCTACCATAAAACCCTCCAAGGAAGTGAGGTGCTTCCTTTGATCTGGACCAAAGAGAAGCAGAGAGGCCTCAGTCAGGAAGACTGTCTGAAGCCTGCAATCCAACCAAGTGGGAGTAAAATAACCTGAAGCCTTTCAGAGTTGAAAAAGCGGATCCCCTACAGACAGGCTAGGCTAGGATGTGAGAAAGTGGGTAATACCGGACGATCCTGATCGCCTCCTCTACACCCTATAAATACAACTCCAGCCGGGTCTTTTCTAGCTATCTCTAATTCCACATTCTATGGCTAGCACAGCAAAGATGTCCTGCAACGCTACTTTGCAAGAGGCAGATTTGAGGTGCTTCCTGCTTCTAGACTTGTGCTTCCAACTTGCTGAGGCAGAGTTTGGGGGGAACCTGAATACTGTGGTGGAGAGGGATGGGCAAAGCACCTGTACCTTCCACCGGGAGGCCAGTTTCCCCAAGCCCATCTCCCTTGAACAATATGACTTGACAGGATCCCTGGCTGAGGCTGCTACTTCATGGACTGGCTGGAAGCAAATAGACCAGAAAGCCCAGAGAGCCTTTAAAAGAGCTCTCCTGACAAAGGTACCTAAGTTCGACCAAACCTGATCTGTGATTGCTCTGGCCCAGATGAACATGGAGAGAGACTGTTTTATCTTGCATTTCTCTTATTCCTAGGGAGGTCAAGTATCTCAACATGTTTATTGATTTTTGCATTTTTCCTTCTATCAATTTCTTCTTTGTATCTTTTACTTGTGTTTCTATTGGATAGTTGTCTTTCTGTTGTAAATTCAGGAGAAGTTTTGTCATATTAAATTATCATATATCTGTGTTATAAATATTTCCCCCATCTATCTTTTATCTGTTAACTTTAATAATCATATAATTTTCTATTAAAATGTGTAATAATTAAATATATCTATATCTTTTTTTAAAATAACTTTTGGATTCTTACGTTTCTTTCAAAGGTATCCCTAATACTTCCTGGCCACCCTCCTGTTGCTCAATCTGGGGGCTCCTAAAGGGTTTTTTCATCAGCTCGGAATCCCTCAGAGCCCAGTTCTACATCAGGTCCAAAGTTGCTGCTCAGTAAATGCTAGTGAAAATTTTTGAAAAGAATGACAAAGGATGTTGGTTTTATGACATCCCAGTGTCACAACTGGGATACAGTTTTTTTTGCTTATGTAGCTGGAATCAAAGGGAGAATCCCAAATGGTAGGCATGACTCAGAGGGAGGTAGCAGGCATCACTGTGTGTCATCTTATAACCACAGTTCAGCTTGGCAAAATACACACGGTGAGTCCTTGGATTAATGAGAAAGGTCTGAGCTGCAAGGATCCCAGTGTCTGACTCTGCTTCCTTCCTGGACCCAGTCACTGCCCTTCCTCTGAGTCTGTCATTCCATCTCATTCTTCTCTCTCCTTTCCTCATCCTCCTGTTTCATCTCCTGTTGTTCTTGCTCCTTCTTCTGTTTCCTTCACTGAGTTGAAGTCTTATGAGCACTAGACTCAGTCCCACCTTGGGGCTTCCCCAGAATAGATCCCAGGTCCCTGTTTTGTCGCTCAAAGACCCCAGCTCCTCCTTCTGCAGGCAGCATTGCTTCTTTCTCTTGTGAACAAGGATGTTGGGTGTCATCCTTTTCCTCTGAGGAAGGCATTCCTTCTAGGAATAGTTGGAGCTTCCCTCAGAGAACAAAATTTTGATACCATCTCCCTAATTCCCTCTCCCCTCAGTCCCCCTACCCCCAATTATAGTCTGACCTTGATCTCGGACATCTGGAAGACAGGATTATGTTCAGAGCAGTGATCTGGAGAGGAAATGAATTCTATTTATTATAATTGCTAAGCACATTTTCCTAAGGTGGATACAGCTAGTCATTACCTAACCATACCATCGACTTAGTTTATTTTATCATTTATTAAGCTACTATGTAGGTTAAGACCTGTGCTATGTGCGGAAGAACTTAATATGTATTGTCTTTAGGCTCACTGAAGCATTTTGATCATGGCTGGTTACAATCTTTGTCTGATAATTCTAATGTCTCTGCCATCTTGGTGTTGATTGCATATTTTCATTCAATTTGGGATTTTCTTGGTTCTTGACATGACAAGCGATTTTCAGTTGAAGTCTGGACATTTGGGGTGTTATGTTATGAAATTCTTATCTTAGTTAAACCTTCTGTTTTCAGTTGACTTTGCCTGACACTGCCGTAGCAGGGGCAGGGAGTGCATAGTCTAGCTGCTGTCAAGTTGGGGTAGAAGTCCACGTTCTACACTCAGCCTCTGTTAACACCTGGGGTGGGGTGGGATGGGGCTCTGCATTACTACTGTGAAACTGGGAGTTCTGGCTCCTCATTAGACCTTGGATCACGTCCTCCAGGCTGGGAGAGGTAGAAGTATCTCCTTAATGTTCCCTACGTGTCCTCCACTGACACCACGGAAGGGTCACCTCATTATCACTCAGCAGTGGCAAAATTCCTGACTCTCCACTAAGCTTCCCGTAGGAAGTGGGGAGGACGCCTCTTTACTGCCAATTGTGGGTGGAAGTTCAGGCTGACACCACAGGTGGCGTATGGGGTCATTGCCTCCAGCGGAGATGAAAATCCTGGCTTTCTACTCAGCCTTTTCTGATAACCATCATGGTGGTGGTGGTTTTGGTGGGGGATAGGGTACCTCCTTTCCAGCCTGGCAAATGTAGACATCTGGACTCTCAACTCTACTCCACCTTCCTTGGCAGGGGTTAGGATGACGTGATAGTTTTTTCTGCGGTGTTGGTGGGAATAGAAGTTATTGTCTAATACTTTTTTGCTTTGCCAGACTTCCTTTTCCTGCTCCTTTGACTGGAAAGAGCAGACTTTTGTTGGGACCATTTTTGTCTGTGCTTGTTGGAATTTCTGGGTTACTGGCTCCTTCAGCTCCAAGTCTGGGGTATATGAAGCAAAAAGAAAATTCAGGGAACTTACCCCTGTGTTATTCTTTGGATGCTGAGGTCCCTAATCCATTTGCCTTCTTTTCTTCAACTTACAGAGTCTTCTTAGGTTGGTTTTAAAGATAATGTTTACAATTTCTAGCTGTACTTAGCAAAAGGATTAGAGAAAATTATGTTAGTATCATCCTGTTTTGTGTACAGCAACTTTATAATGCCTTTTAGCATCTTCTAAGTAGGGTCCCTCTCATTAGTCTTCTTTATACATTTCTTGAGTACTATCCGACTGTTTTTTTCATATTTTCTCAAACATCATTTTATCTTGTTTCAAGAGAACAGCAACCACAAAATTGGAATTGAATTAAATATATTTATACATTTTATATTAATTATGGGAGAAATCATGTTTTAATGATATTATCTTATATCCAAAAAATACAGTGTTCCATTTACTCCTATTTTTTTTTATGTCCTTTAAGATTTAATCATTTTTTATTATAGGTATAATACTATTTATTATCAAATTCATTCCTAAGAAATCTTTTTCATTTAGTTGCTACCATGAACTGATTATTTTTCCTCCCTTTAGGTCTAGCATAGAAAGACACTATTGTTTCTGTATACCTGTCTTGGGCCCAGTCACCTTGTCATGTACCCTTACTTGTTTCATTCATTTTTTTACTAGGATCTCTTGAGTTTTCCAGGTATACAATCATATTATCAGCAAAAATATTTTATCATTTTCTTTCAGTTTTCATAGCAATGTTTATTGCTTCATTAATCTAATGACTGAACAACTACAAAAAATGCCTATCTATATGGGAATGGTTGAATAAATGTTGGCTTGTCTGCAAAATTGAATGCTCACTGACTGTGGAAATAAGTTAACTTAGATAGATTTCGACTGTGAAGGGTGAAGTGAGCAAACAAAATGCAGTAATATGATCCTAGTTTTCTGAAACAACAGAAAAAGTATCTGTATGCATTTGTATATGCAATATATAAGTATATAATTATCTAAATAGAAGGAAAGCTATGAAAAGGTATCAACTGGGTTATATTGGCATTGGTAGATGAGCGGAAAAGGAGAGAAAAGCAAAAACAAACAAAAAAGACTGTATTAAGAGGTTATTCACCATAGAAACGGCACGTACAATACAGTCCCATTCGTGTAAAATTACACAGCTGTGCAAAGAGCCACATGAAGAGGTGGTCAAAGCAATGTTAGTGGTGCTCACGATCTCAGGTAGGATTTCAGGAGATATCATTATTATTTTTGCTTTTTGTGAATTATTCAAAATGTTTACTATAAGAGTATATCATATGATCATAAAAACATAAGATGCCTTTCTTTCATGACAGAAATATTTTAAAAAATCAAAATGCAATAAGGGTGATTCCAGCCTGAGTATCAACCCAGGTCTTTTCCAAATCTGTGCTATATTGGTTAAGTTTCTCTGGTGGAAAACACCGGACACTGGAAGACTAACAATAAGAACCAGAGACTTAATTACAATATCCTGAATTGAAGGGAAAACTTTGCAGTGGTCTTTTGGAAGAACAAGGGGCCTACAAAGTGCCAGAAGCCTAGGAAATGGAAATTAATGGACAGTTTTTCAGTTATTCAGGATGAATCATCTCCGAGAGTTTTCCTTCTTGATGTCATTGTGGGCAAGATTTAAAATCTTAAGTGGGAAGGTCCAAATGTCCAAGTTTGAGTCACGTGCTCAACACGGCCAGAGGAGGCTAGACTTCATTGATTCAGTCCTTCCAAGATTACATGCAGTAGTGAAAGGGAATACTTTCCTAAAAGGGATTGGAATGCATCAACCAAAAGAAAGGGGTAGCCAGTCTGCCAAGTTAAAAAAACAAATACCAGATGTCCACACAGGGTCTCATGGAGGCTGGGGTCTGCCAGAGCCTGGACCCTCTGATCATACACCCACTGCTCAGTCTATGTGCATCTGAGTTTCTCTCCCTTCCCACAGACACTAGGGGTTCAGCCTGCTTTCCTCTTTACTATGTACAATCATGGGACTCCTTTTAACTTCAGGTCTCACAGACTCTGTCACTATTTTTCCTTCACTTGGTTCTTGTCTGTTGGAGTTCAGGTTCACTTCTTCAAATGGACACAATGAGATAGCAATAAATCAAAACAGTAAAATGATGACTATGCATTATAAACTATCTCAGTAGAAGGGATAAATGACCTGAGGAAAGTCAGGTTAAAAACATTCATTGGACCACCATAGTGACGCAGGGAAAATAGAAGAATATGACTGGTGGAAAAAAATCAAAATAAGTCAAAGAAACTTTAACAAAGGAAAATCTCCTTGACATGAAGAGGCCCATCAGTGGGGACTCTGTTTAGCATCTGCAGTGGGGACTCTGCCTTGAGGTACCTTTCTATGTGTGGTCTCTGAATGCCAATGCTCAATGGCTTAGAGCAACAATCATTTAGTCTTTCACTCAGGTGCGGGCATGCTGGGGTGACTCTGCTTCTTGCCTTGGGTGTACAGAGTCCCTGAATCATCTCTGCTCTACTCTGGGCCCCTGGCAGAAGGAGCAGCAGTCACCAGAGGAAAACTTTTCTCAGAGAAATGGCAAAAGTGGGAGAGGACAAACCTCCCCATGCAAATACATTTCAAGCTTTTGTTTGTATCATTCAGAATCTCCTTGGTGAAAGCAAATCACCAGCCGAGCTGGATATCAAGGAGCTGGAAGTTTCTACTCCCATGGAGGTTGTGGTTCGAGCCAGGGAGGGAATGTCTTTGAACAATTGAAACCACGTCAGCCCCCATAAGCTCTTGACTGAGTGTGCCGGGAGACAGTCAGAGACGTCAGGGCTGGGCAGATGTGTTAGGGAATGGATTCTTTTTCAGTGGACTAACAAAGATTGATATAAAAAGTTATCGAAAGAGAAAAGGAGAAAGAGAGAAGGGAGAAATCTAGAACTATATGTTAACTATCATTGTTTTGGAGTGACAATATAATATATGCATAAGATTTTCTGTATCATTTTCAGCATTTTCGACATTTTCTACAATGGATGTCTAATGCTTTCACAATCAGAAATGGCACATACACACACACCCACGCACGCATGCACACACGCACGTGCACGCACGCAAAAGTAAGAGAATGTCCTCCAAGGAGTCTTTTTCTTCTTAACTAATGCAAGCAAGAGCAACACTTGCTTTGGTGGAGGGGAAGGGACAGCATTTGGTGTTTTTGTTGTTGTTGTTTTTTAAATCTCTGTAGCTTTTAAAGAGAAAATGAATGCTGCAGAACACTCATTTCTTCTATGCTATCTAAATTCTGCACTCAGGGCAGAGGCTAAAGATCACATTGTTCATTTTGATTTTGAGTTATCTGAAGGGCAAGAGATCAAAAACATTTTAAGGAATTAATGTCCATCTCAATTTTGTTAAGAAGGTAATGATTTATTGTGTCAAGGATGCTGACTTTCTTCTCCTATTCTTCTCTCAGTTTCCTCATCTGCAAAATGAAGAGGTTGATGCAATGATCTCTAACGTGCCTTTAAAATCTCACTTACAGTAATTCTAAGATTCGTCCTGCAGCTCATTTATTTACCATTTGAAAATGTATGCTCCAAAGTGAAAGGTCCAATTCTTTATTTTGCTTTATACTGAAATTTTTCTAGTAACTTACACAGAAGCCCATGTGGGCAGTTCTTTGAACATTGTTTTCTAGTTGTACAGATATTAATGTGTATAATAGAAATTTAAAAATATAGAGAAAAGAAAATAAAAATCACCTACAATCCCACCAGTGTAACAAATCCCACCCTTTTACAGTGTTTCCAGTATTTTTTCAGTGCATGTGTAATTTATTTTTTAAAAATTGATCAAATTTTTAACTTTATCTATTGTGACATATCCCCAATGCAATTGTTATCTTCTAAGTAAGCAGTTATCTGAAATGTCTAGATAAGATCTAACAATTAAAAATTTTTGTTCATTAACTATATTTTCAATGACTTATTTTTTGACCTTTATGCTCTTTCAGTATGGGTTAGGAGTTAAATTCATGGGCTTTGAGATTGGACAACTTGAGTTTGAAATCCTGGGTCTGTTACTTACAGACTGTGACTTTAGACATGGGTCTTAACTTGGTTATGTTTATTTTCCTGGTCTTTAAAATGTAAATATTTCTATATTGTCTATATAATGTTTATAGGTAGACTTAAAAGACTATATATGATTGTGTATACTACCGTAGTATATAAGACTATATACTTCTTCTATACTACTATGTATAGAAAGTTTCTTGTGAAGATTAAATAAAATAATGGTTGTGCAGAGGGGTAACATTTCAGGTCATACATCATATGTTTACTCTCCATCCTGCCTTGTGCCTTCATTGACTGTCTTCCTATTCATTCTCATCGGCCCCTCCTACCTTAGAATGATTGACACACCTCACTCACTTTGGAACCAGAAAACAAAGGCTGCAAATACTTGACGAAGTTTAGTATTCCAAGTCTGAGTAGAAGAAAGACAGATATGTATATATACTTGTAAAGTAGTTGCTTCTGCCTCCAAAGTGAGTAAATTATAACATGGGCTAAAAAGGAAAAGGAGGGGAGGGGCCATCTGAGTCTCCCTTGCATCTCCAGCACCAGTCACTTTTGTGGAATTGCCTTGGGGACCATCTCTCCTCTGCATTGCTGTGCGGTGGGGATAAGCAATAGGTGATGCTCAGCAAAGCACCCAAGGCCGTTCATCTGGTAGTGATTCCATGGTCCCAAGACTGCTCAGCACCACCCCATGTCATCCATCCGGTATGAACAACAATCTGCTCAGCAGCCCAGAACACTCATGATCTCTCAGTGCATGGATTCCTAGAGGGCTGGTGGTGACATAAAGGACAAGTTTTTGCATGGAAAGGAAATAGGATTATACCGAAACAGTCCAGCTCTCACACTCACCAGGGTAATAACACTGCCCAGCTGCACATAGAAGAGCCTAGCACAGACCCTCCTAGTGTAAGAGCTCAATGCACTTGAGTTATTCCCAGTATTTCCAGTTTCTACTGAATAAATATTGAACATCCGTGATGTGCATATTTTTTAACATCCCTTATTATTTTCTTAAGGCATTTCTTAGAGGTGCAATTATCCTTTTGAGTGTGGACATTTTAAAGACTTTTAATAAATATAGATGATCTTGCCCTGAGAATAACAAATTTACCCTTTAATGAGAGGATATGCTTTTCTGTGTTTTTGCCAAAATTTGTTGATATAAATAAGTAGCTAAGTTCTAGTTTTCTGATGTTAAAGTAATATATACATGCTTATTGCAAAATCATCTGAAATTTCTAAAAAAGCAAGATGTTTTTTGACAAAATTAGCTCTGCACCATTACATTTAAGGCAAGCTGGTATTCCATGGTATGACAGAATTTTATTTAGCCAGTCCTTTATTAACAGGCTTTTAGATTGGATAGATGATTTTGCTACTTGCTGAATTGTACAGTGAGTCTCTTGAACATAATTTTTGTGAATTTGTCCAAATATGTCCTTAATATCCTCATCCATTCTCAATAATAATAGTAATGTCAATCTGATATTTTTAGTTTCTTCTAGGTAAGCAGTCTTATTATTTGAAAACCATGATGATTTTGACCCTTCCATTTTATTATTACATTTTTTTTCTTTGTGGCATTTACTAGAAGTTTTAGAAAAATACAAAATAATTACAGTGATGCTAGGTTTTCTCTTTCTTTCCTGACTTTAATGGGAATGTTTCAAGATATGGACAATTCTTTCTACTGATTTCAGATAGCTAACTTAAAATCATACTAAATAAATAGCTATCTATTTTAAATTTTCCTATTTTTTTTAATGTATTTATTGGAGTATAACTGATTTATAGTGGTGTGTTAGATTCTTCTTTAAAACAAAGTGAATCAGCTATACATATACATATATCTCTATATCAACTCCCTGGTGCATCTCCCTCCCACCCCTCTAGGCGGACACAAAGCACTGAGCTGATTTCCCTGTGCTATGTGGCTGCTTCCCACTATTTTACATTTGGTAGTATATATAAGTTCATGCCACTCTCTCACTTTGTACCAGCTTACCCTTCCCCCTCCCTGTGTCCTCAAGTCCGTCTCTATGTCTGTGTCTTTATTCCTGTGCTACCCCTAGGTTCTTCAGAACCATTTTTTTTTAGATTCCATATATATGTGTTAGCATACGGTATTTGTTTTTCTCTTTCTGACTTACTTTACCCTGTATGACAGACTCTGGGTCCATCCACCTCACTACAAATAACTCAATATCATTTCTTTTTATGGCTGAGTAATATTCCATTGTATATATGTGCCACATTTTCTTTATCCATTCATCTGTTGATGGACACTTAGGTTGCTTCCATATCCTGGCTATTGTAAATAGAGCTGCAACATTGTGGTACATGAGTCTTTTTGAATGATGGTTTTCTCAGGGTATATCCCCAGTAGTGGGATTGCTGGGTCGTATGGTAGTTCTATTTGTAGTTTTTTAACTACAATACTGTTCTCCATAGTGACTATATCAATTTACATTCCCACCAACAGTGCAAGAGGGTTCCCTTTTCTCCACACTCTCCAGCATTTACTGTTTGTAGATTTTTTGATGATGGCCATTCTGACCAGTGTGAGGTGATACCTCATTGTAGTTTTGATTGTCATTTCTCTAATGATTAGTGAGGTTGAGCATCCTTTCATGTGTTTTTGTTGGCAATCTGTATTATCTTCTTTGGAGAAATGTCAATTTAGGTCTTCTGCCCATTTTTGGATTGGGTTCTTTGGTTTTCTTGATACTGAGCTGCATGAGCTGCTTGTAAATTTTGGAGATTGATCCTTTGTCAGTTGTTTCATGGGCAAATATTTTCTCCCATTCTGAGGGTTGTGTTTTCATCTTATTTATGGTTTCCTTTGCTGTGCAAAAGCTTTTAAGTTTCATTAGGTCCCATTTGTTTATTTTTGTTTTTATTTCCATTTCTCTAGGAGATGGGTCAAAAAGGATCTTGCTGTGATTTATGTCATGCAGTGTTCTGCCTGTGTTTTCCGCTAAGAGTTTTATAGTGTCTGGCCTTTCATTTAGGTCTTTAATCTATTTTGAGTTTATTTTTGGGTATGGTGTTAGGGAGTGTTCTAATTTCATTCTTTTACATGTAACTGTCCAGTTTTCCCAGCACCACTTATTGAAGAGGCTGTTTTTTCTCCATTGTATATTTTTGCCTCCTTTATCAAAAATAAAGTGACCATATGTGCGTGGGTTTATCTCTGGGCTTTCTATCCTGTTCCATTGAGCTATGTTTCTATGCCAGTACCATATTGTCTTGATTACTGTAGCTTTGTAGTATAGTCTGAAGTCCAGGAGCCTGATTCCTCCAGCTCCGTTTTTGTTTCTCAAGATTGCTTTGGCTATTCGGGGTCTTTTGTGTTTCCATACAAATTGTGAAAATTATTGTCCTACTCTGTGAAAAATACCATTGGTATTTGAATGGTATTTGAATTCAGTCTTCATTGAATCTGAATATTGCTTTGGGTAGTATAGTCATTTCACAATGTTGATTCTTCCAATCCAAGAACATGGTATATCTCTCCATCTGTTCGTATCATCTTTAATTTCTTTCATCAGTGTCTTATCGTTTTCTGCATACAGGTCTTTTGTCTACTTAGATAGGTTTATTCCTAGATATTTTATTCTTTTTGTTGCAGTGGTAAATGAGTGTGTTTCCTTAATTTCTCTTTCAGATTTTTCATCATTAGTTTATAGGAATGCAAGAGATTTCTGTGCATTAATATTGTATCCTGCTACTTTACCAAATTCATTGATTAGCTCTAGTAGTTTTCTGGTAGCATCTTTAGGATTCTCTATGTATAGTATCATGTCATCTGCAAACAGTGACAGCTTTACTTCTTTTCCGATGTGGATTCCTTTTATTTCTTTTTCGTCTCTGCTGTGGCTAAAACTTCAAAACTATGTTGAATAAGAGTGGTGAGAGTGGGCAACCTTGTCTTCTCCCTGATCTAGTGGAAATGGTTTCACTTTTTCACCATTGAGAATGATGTTGGCTGTGGGTTTGTAATGAAGTAGGTTCCCTCTGTGCCCAGTTTCTGGAGGGATTTTATCATAATTTGTTGTTGAATTTTGTCGAAGGCTTTTTTTGCATCTATTGAGATGGTCACATGGTTTTTATTCTTTAATTTGTTAATATGGTTTATCACATTGATTTGCATATACTGAAGAATCCTTGCATTCCTGGGATAAAACCCACTTCATCATGGTTTAAGATCCTTTTAATGCTGTTGGATTCTGTTTGCTAGTATTTTGTTGAGGATTTTTGCATCTATGTTCATCAGTGATATTGGCCTGTAGTTTTCTTTCTTTGTGACATCTTTCTCTGGTTTTGGTATCAGGGTTATGGTGGCCTTGTAGAATGAGTTTGGGAGTGTTCCTCCCTCTGCTATATTTTGGAAGAGTTTGAGAAGGATAGGTGTTAGCTCTTCTCTAACTGCTTGATAGAATATGCCTGTGAAGCCATCTGGTCCTGGGCTTTTGTTTGTTGGAAGATTTTTTTTTTTTTTTTTTTTTTTGCGGTGCACGGGCCCCTCCTTGCTGTGGCCTCTCCCGTTGCAGAGCACAGGCTCCAGATGCACAGGCTCAGCGGCCATGGCTCACGGGCCCAGCCGCTCCACGGCATGTGGTATCCTCCTGTACTGGGGCACGAACACGTGTCCCCTGCATCCCCAGGTGGACTCTCAACCACTGCGCCACCAGGGAAGCCCCTGTTGGAGGATTTTTAATCACAGTTTCAATTTCAGTGCTTGTGACTGGTCTGTTTATATTTTCTATTTCTTCCTGGTTCAGTCTTGGAAGGTTGTGCTTTTCTAAGAATTTGTCCATTTTTTCCAGGTTGTCCATTTTATTGGCATATAGTTGCTTGTAGTAATCTCTCATGAATCTTTGTATTTCTGCATTGTCGGTTGTTACTTCTTTTTCATTTCTAATTCTATTGATTTGAGTCTTCTCCCTTTTTTTCTTGATGAGTCTGGCTAATGGTTTATCAATTTTGTTTATCTTCTTGAAGAACCAGCTTTTAGTTTTATTGATCTTTGCTGTCGTTTCCTTCATTTCTTTTTTATTTCTGATCTGATCTTTATGATTCTTTCCTTCTGCTAACTTTGGGTTGTTTTTGTTCTTCTTTCTCTTATTGCTTCAGGTGTACGATTAGGTTGTTTATTTGAAATGTTTCTTGTTTCGTGTGGTAGGATTGTATTGCTATGAACTTCTCTCTTAGAACTGCTTTTGCTATATCCAATAGGTTTTGGGTCATCGTGTTTTCACTGTCATTTGTTTCTAGGTATTTTTTGATTTCCTCTTTGATTTCTTCAGGGATCTCTTGGTTATTAAGTAGTGTATTGTTTAGCCTCCATGTGTTTGTATTTTTTACAGATTTTTCCCTGTAATTGATATCTAGTCTCATAGCATTGTTTTCAGAAAAGCTACCTGATACGATATCAATTTTATTAAATTTACCAAAGCTTGATTTGTGACCCAAGTTATGATCTGTCCTGGAGAATGTTTCATGAGCACTTGTGAATGAAGTGTAATCTGCTGTTTTTGGATGGAATGTCCTATAAATATCAATTTTGTCCATCTTGTTTAATGTATCATTTAAGTCTTGTGTTTTCTTATTTATTTTCAGTTTGGATGATCTGTCCGTTGGTGAAAGTGGGGTGTTAAAGTCCCCTACTATGATTGTGTTACTGTTGATTTCCCATTTATAGGTGTTAGCATTTGCCTTATGTATTGAGGTGCTCCTATGTTGGGTACCTAAATATTTACAATTGTTATATCCTCTTCTTTGATTGATCCCTTGATCATTATTTAGTGTCCTTCCTTGTCTCTTTTAATAGTCTTTATTTAAAAGTCTATTTTGTCTGAGATGAGAATTGCTCTTCCGGCTTTCTTTTGATTTCCATTTACATGGAATATCTTTTTCCATATCCTCACTTTCAGTCTATATGTGTCCCTAGGTCTGAAGAAAGTGACTTGTAGACAGCATATATACGGGTTTTGGTGTTGTATCTATTCAGCCAGTGTGTGTCTTTTGGTGGTAGATTTTAATCCATTTACATTTAAGGTAATTTTTGATATGTATGTTCCTATTACCAGTTTTCTTAATTGTTTTGGGTTTGCTGTTGTAGGTCTTTTCCTTCTCTTGTGTTTCCTGCCTAGAGAATTTCCTTTCGCATTTGTTGTAAAGCTGGCTTGGTGGTGCTGAATTCTGTTAGCTTTTGCTTATCTGTAAAGGTTTTAATTTATCTACTGAATCTGAATGAGATCCTTGCTGGTTAGAGTAATCCTAGTGGTAGGTTTTTCCCTTTCATCAGTTTAAATATGTCCTGCCACTCCCTTCTGGCTTGCAGAGTTTCTGCTGAAAGATCAGCTGTTAATCTTATGGGGATTCCCTTGTGTGTTATTTGTTGCTTTTCTCTTGCTGCTTTTAATATTTTTTCTTTGTATTTAATTTTCAATATTTTGATTAATATGTATCTTGGCATGTTTCTCCTTGGAGTTATCCTGTGTGAGGCTCTTTGCACTTTCTGGACTTGATTGACTATTTCCTTTCCCATATTAAGGAAGTTTTCAACTATAATCTCTTCAAATATTTACTCAGTCCCTTTCTTTTCTCTTCTTCTTCTGGGACCCCTATAATTTGAATGTTGGTGTGTTTAATGTTGTTCCAGAGGTGTCTAACACTGTGCTCAATTCTTTTCATTCTTTTTTCTTTATTTTGCCCTGCAGTAGTTATTTCCACTATTTTTTATTTATTTATTTATTTTTGCGGTACGCAGGCCTCTCACTGTTGTGGCCTCTCCCGTTGCAGAGCACAGGCTCCGGACACGCAGGCTCAGCGGCCATGGCTCACGGGCCTAGCCACTCCGTGGCATGTGGGATCTTCCTAGACCGGGGCACGAACCCGTGTCCCCTGCATCGGCAGGCGGACTCTCAACCACTGCGCCACTAGGGAAGCCGTATTTCCACTATTTTATCTTCCAGTTCACTTATCCATTCTTCTGCCTCAGTTATTCTGCTATTGATTCCGTCTAGAGAATTTTTAATTTCATTTATTGTGTTGTTCATCATTGTTTGTTTGCTCTTTAGTTCTTCTAGGTCCTTGTTAAACGTTTCTTATATTTTCTCCATTCTGTTTCCAAGATTTTGAATCATCTTTACTATCGTTACTCTGAATTCTTTTTCAGGTAGACTGCCTATTTCCTCTTCATTTGTTTGGTCTGGTGGATTTTTACCTTGCTCCTTCATCTTGTGTGTTTCTCTGTCTTCTCATTTTGCTTAACTTCCTGTGTTTGGGGGTCTCCTTTTCGCAGGCTGTAGGTTCATATTTCCTGTTGTGTTTTGTGTCTGCCCTCAGTGGCTAAGGTTGTTTCAATGGATTGTGTAGGCTTCCTGGTGGAAGGGACTAGTGCCTGTGTTCTGGTGGATGAGGCTGGATCTTGTCTTTCTGGTGGGCAGGGCTGCTTCTGTTGGTGTGTTTTGCGGTGTCTGTGATCTGTTATGATTTTAGGCAGCCTCTCTGCTAATGGCTGGGGTTGTGTTCCTGTCTTGCTAGTTATTTGGCATAGTGTGTCCAGCAGTATAGCTCACTGGTCGTTGAGTGGAGCTGGGTCTAAGCATTGAGATGGAGATCTCTGGGAGAGCTTTCGCCATTTAATATTATGGGGAACTGGCAGCTCTCTGGTGGATCAGTGTCCTGAACTTGGCTCTCCCACCTCAGGAGCACACGCTTGAAACCCAGCCACAGCACCACGACCCTGTCAGGTACGTGGGGAGTTTCTTGCCTTTTGGGAAGTCTGAGGTCTTCTGCCAGAGTTCAGTCGGTGTTCTGTAGGAGTTGTTCCACATGTATATGTATTTCTGATGTATTTGTGTGGAGGAAGGTGATCTCCATATCTTACTCTTCTGCCATCTTGAAGGTCTCCTCCTAGTTTGTTTTGAATTCAAAGAGAACATTGAAATTTATCAAATGCTTTGCATCATTTTTTGAAACGTTCATATATTTTTTTCTTCTTTTACCTATAATATGGTGAATTAAATAAATATATTTGTAATGTTGAACTCTTGTGGCATTTCCGGAATGA
Organism: Delphinus delphis; assembly: GCF_949987515.2. NCBI lineage: Eukaryota > Metazoa > Chordata > Mammalia > Artiodactyla > Delphinidae > Delphinus > Delphinus delphis. The sequence continues at coordinate 49,918,158 of NC_082698.1, read as the reverse complement.
ACAATGTATGACTTCTTTGAATGCATTTTATATTGCACTCCAGGATTCAGTTTGCTGAAATTTTGTTTTTGATGTTGCAGCAATTCTACCAGCACCACTACCACTACCACCACTGCCATCATCATCATCATCCATTAGCAGCATTATAAGCCATAAGCTGAATGCCTACAGTATTTTAGAACTTATTTACCTCACTTTTTAAACCTCACAGTTATTGTTTTTTAAAAAAAGCATTTTTTCAGGTTTATTGAGTTACAATTGACAAATAAAATTGTAATAAATTTAAAGTGTGCAACCCTGGCAGTTGTTCTTAAGGTAGGTATTATAATCCTACTTTAGAGAAAGGATTTAGAATAGTTAAGTATCCAAGTCACAAAATATTTCTTTAAAGTACAAGTATTTAAATACTTGTATTTAAATGTAAGATGTATTTAACTCCCAAGCCTATAATTTTAATCATTTTATGTCTCTATATTTAGTGGAAGGATTGGTTGGTAGATTATTTCTTAGTGCTCTATTTGACAAATTTTATTATCAGGGTTATTTTAGTCCAGTAAAACAAATTAAAATGCTTTCCATCTTTATGCTTTAAAATATGAAATATTTTAAAAAGCACAGAATTAAATTTTTTTCTATATCTGAGAATATACCTATTTTATTATTCCCCAAAGTATGCATTTCTGTTTCCTTTCATTTTTCCTTGATCACTATTGCTTGACTTTACATATTTTGTTGGTCTTGTCAAAATAAAAAAAACAGTTTTATATACCAATTGTAATGTTTTTCTCTTGTTCTCTTTGTTTCACTTTGAGGGCTTTTAAAGAGAAATTTTGCTTCTTGGATTGAATGTTTATTTCATTGATTCTCTAAGATGATGGTCAATACTGTGACCACAGCTCACACTCTTGTCCCCCTCCTACGTCCAATGTCCTGCTGAAATGACTCTATTAATGTAACAGGGAAAAATCCTATACAGTCAATAAAACAAAAAGAGTGACACTTAACACACTAAAACTGTGTAAGAAATTCAGCAATAAAGTGAGTATATAAGAGTAGAGGGATTTTTGTGGGGGATGAGTGGGGAGAAAAGCCCACTAAGGTAGTAAGGAAAATGGGTCATAGAATGAATTAATTAAACCATGACATAAATCTTTTCTGAATGAGTCTATTTTAGCTACCAGTAGGTTACATCAACTAAAAGTTTGTGCGATGAACAATCTAAACAACCAAAAGTGACACACAAGAAAATAGAAAATTTTAAAAAGTGGTATTATTAGAAAGTTTTAAAGATCAGAGTACCATAAAAAATCTCATTACAAGAAAAAAAATCCCATAGATTAAAAAAAGATCATTAAACTAAAATTTCAGCAAAGATAGTGGATATTGCATAACAAAACAAAGAAATAAAATATAAATTAGATAATTAGAAGTCTAAGGTAGTATATTACTACTGTTCAGCCAAGTATTCTCATTCCGCTCTCTGTGGGACCCCCTCTAGATTATGTTTCCTGCAAGTAGATGCTACTTCACCCCTCTGTCAATAGGTTTGTACATTTGATTTGCTTTGGGTAGTGAAATGTGAGTGCAACTGGTATGTGTCACATCTGAACCAGAACTTTAAGAGCCTAGAATGGCCCATCATCCTCTCTTTCCCTCTGCTTCAAGATGGACGTGTCCTAGGTGAGGGCTGCTCTTTCACCCCTGGTCCTTTTCTTTTTGTTATTTAAAACAATTTTTATTGACGTATAGTTGATTTACAATATTATATTAGTTTCAGGTGTACAATATAGTGAATCAGTATTTTTAGAGATTATGCTCCATTAAAAGTTATTAAAAATAATGGCTATAATTCCCTGTGCTGTACAATATATCCTTGCTGCTTATCTATTTTATACTAGTAGTTTGTATCTCTTAATTTCATACCCCTATCTTTCTCCTCCCCCTTTCCCTCTCCCCACTGGTAACCACTAGTTTGTTTTCTATATCTGTGAGTCTGCTTCTGTTTTGCTATATACATTCATTTGTTTATTTTTTATATGCCACATATAAGTGATATCATATAGTATTTGTCTTTCTGTCTGATTTATTTCACTAAGCGTAATATTCTCTAGGTCCATCCACATTGCTGCAAATGGCAGAACTTCATTATTTTTTTGGCTGAGTAATTTTCCATTATATATATAATTGTATACATATAACTTATTATATATATATGTATAACTATATATATATATATAAAACTTCTTTATTCATTCATCTGTTGATGGACACTTAAGTTGCTTCCATATCTTGGCTATTGTAAATAGTGCTGTTATGAACATTGGGGTGCATGTATCTTTTTGAATTAGTGTTCTCTTCTTTCTGGATATATATCCAGGAGTGAAATAGTGAAATTGCTGGATCATATGATAATTCTATTTTCAGTTTTTTGAGCAACCTTCATACTGTTTTCCATAGTGACTGCACCAACTTACATTCCCACCAACAGTGTGCAAGTGTTCCCTTTTCTCCACATCCTTGCCAACATTTGTTATTTGTGGTCATTTTGATGACAGCCATTCTGACAGGTGTGAGGTGACATCTTGTTTTGATTTGTATTTCTCTAATAATTAACAATGTTGAGCATCTTTTCATGTGCTAGTTGGTCATCTGTATGTATTCTTTGGAAAAATGTCTAGTCAGGTCTTCTGCCCATTTTTTGCTTAGGTTGTTTGTTTTTTTGATATTGAGCTGTTTATATATTTTGGGATATTAACCCCTTGTCAGTCATATCATTTGCAAATAGTTTCTCCCATTCAGTAGGTTGTCTTTTCAGTTTGTCATTGGTTTCCCTTGCTGTGCAAAAGATTTTTTAAAAAAATTAGTTAATTAACTAATTAATTTTTGACTGCATTGGGTCTTTGTTGCTGTGCATGGGCTTTCTCTAGTTGCGGCGAGTGGGGGCTACCCTTTGTTGTGGTGCTTGGGCTTCTCATTGCGGTGACTTCTTTTGTTGCAGACCATGGGCTCTAGGCGCATAGGCTTCAGTAGTTGTGGCTCGTGGGCTTTAGAGCGCAGGCTCAGTAGTTGTGGCGCATGGGCTTTGTTGCTCCGCAGCATGTGGGATCTTCCTGAACCAGGGATCGAACCCCTGCCCCCTGCACTGGCAGGCAGATTCTTAAGCACTGCGCCACCAGGGAAGTCCTGTGCAAAAGCTTTTAAGTTTAATTCCCATTTGTTTACTTTTGCTTGTATTTTTTTCCCCTTAGAAAATAAATCCAAAAAATATTGCTAATTTATATCAAAGAGTATCCTAGGTTACAGGTTTTTCCCTTTCAGCACTTGGAATATATCCTGCCTCTCCCTTCTGGCCTGCAAAGTTTCTGCAGAGAAATCAGCTGATAACCTTATGGGGATTTTCTTGTATATGACCTTTTTTCCCTTGCTGCCTTTAGAATTCTCTTTAACTTGCCATTTCAATTATGATATGTCTTGGTGTGGGTCTGTTTGGGTTCATCTGGTTTTGGACCCTTTGTATTTCCTGTACCTGTATACCTGTTTCCTTCTTCAGGTTTTGGAAGTTTTCGTCCCTAATTTCCTCAAATATATTTTTGATCCCTTCCTCTCTCTTACCCTTCTGGGGCCTCTATAATGCGAATATTGGTACACTATTGGTACACACTAATAACAGCAATCTCTTAAATGGTTTTCAGTTTTTTAACATTTTTCTTTTTGCTGTTCTGATTGGGTGATTTCCATTATTCTACCTTCCAGATCACATATCCGTTTTTCTGTGTCAGATTGTCATACTAAGTGAAGTAAGTCAGACAGAGAAAGAGAAATATCGTATGATATCCCTTATATGTGGAATCGAAAAAGAAATGATACCAATGACCTTATTTATAAAACAGAAACAGACTCACAGACTTAGAGAACAAACTTATGGTTACCAGGGGAAGGATGAAGGGAAGGGGTAGTCAGGGGGTTTGGGATCAGTTAACATTTTTTTTTTTTTTTTTTTTTTTTGCGGTACATGGGCCTCTCACTGTTGTGGCCTCTCCCGTTGCGGAGCACAGGCTCCGGACGTACAGGCTTAGTGGCCATGGCTCACGAGCCCAGCCGCTCCGCGGCACGTGGGATCCTCCCAGACCGGGGCACGAACCCGTGTCCCTTGCATTGGCAGGTGGACTCTCAACCACTGCGCCACCAGGGAAGCCCCAGTTAACATTTTTATTAATAATGTTTTGAATTCTTTATCTGGTAAATTTTATTTCTGTTTCATTATTTGTTTCTTCAGTGGTGTTCCCTTGGTCTTTCCATTGAGAGCAGTTCCTCTGCCTTTTCAATTTGCTTAACTTTCTCTGCCTCTACGAATTTAGGTGAATTTATGTTAAGAATGAAAATTCTTGGTCTCTACTCCCCTGAGATTCTAATTTAATTGACCTGGGTGGAGCTTAGACAGCTACAATTTTAATAAAATTTCAGAAAATTTTTATTTAAAGTAAATGATTGCCCATACTTAGAGTTTTCTTTTAGGTGGTTTCCAATGCTTTTACCTCATGGGTTTTTTGTTTGTTTGTCTTTGAAATGGGACAAAAGACCTCAACGACATTAGAATCAGAATTTCTCTCTCCTTCTCATCCTTTAAAAAGGCAACTAGCTTTTAATTCACTAAAAAATTTAAGCTTTATAAGGGCAGGAACCCTAATTTCTTGTTTACCTCTGGTCTTCCCTGTTTAAAACAATGTGTGGTACAACTCAGTACTTGCTAAATGAATGCATATGTGCCCTAATAAATGAAAATTATTATTTTGCAAGATATTTTTGGAAAGCTGTGGCTTGATGTAATTCATTTTCTTTCACCCTTAAAGGCCCCGTACTCCAGGATATTCAGAAAACATAGACTCCTCCTTTTCTGAATTTGAGAAATATATGGTATGACAACTTCACAGCCTTGATCTTCTCCATAAAAGTAAGTGGAAGTTTTTCTAATTATGTGCTTCTAGGTAAGAAAAGGGAAAACTCATATAATTAATCATGATTGAAAAATCAGCTGTTTTACCTTTTGTAGGTGTATTATAATAAATGTTAAAAAATCAGTTATTTAAAAATAAAAGCCAAATCATAGCACAATTTTTGAAGATAATATCTCTGGAGCTCTTATTACTTGAACATTTATTGTACATCATCAGCTTTCAGCTGAGAAGGAAAAAATAAAACACTTGATTTTTAAAAATGAAAACACAATATTCCCAGCTAGCTTGCATATTGGAGAGAAAGAAATTAAAAACTTAACCTTATCTATCCATTCATAATTAATATTCATCATGGGCACATACCTTTCTTCTCCCCTTATCATAACTTGAAATTTGATCCATGGTTCAATTTCCTAAATGAACGTCTGGGTTCTTTTCCTCAAGAACAAATATTGTTATTATGTATTTTAGGTACATCATAAACATAATATAGGATAATATGTAGAAAATAGCTAAATTCTATCAGGTGGATCATATTCAGGAAACAACAAAGTACTCAGATAATAAACAAACTTTACCATAAGTAATTCACTATTATTTTTTCTATAAATTTTTTAAACAGTTGAGATTGTATTATATGTATAACTTCACATCCTGCTGTTTTCCTGATAGCTTAATTTAAGAATAACTCATATTAATGAAAATTATAAACATTAATCTACAAAATAATAAATATTATGCTGATTGACATTAAAGTGAATGTTTTTGCTGTTATATGTCTTATCCATACATTAATTAACAATCAAATATCAAGGTCAATTGCTTTTTGGAGCTACTCTTGGTTTATAATGATTAAAAATAATTAGTGACCGTGTTTATCAACTATTGCTATAAAATGCTATGTAACCATGTACTCAGTAGCTTGCAACAACAAGCATTTAAAAGCTTAAGCTCAGGAGTGATACACTGTCACTTCCACCTATATCCACATTGAAAAAAGGCCACGTGTTAAGTTCAACATCATTGGGTGCAAAGTAGAATTTCTCCATAGAGGTTGGGATGATGAGAGTAAGAGAGAATGTTTTCTGAACAGTAATCTTACTTCTACAGTGGCAAATTTATTCTTTTATTCACTTTGACAGGAACATGCTCTGAGTTCATGTAAAAGTGGTTTAAAATTATTAAGGAGTAAATTTAAAAGAAGAGGTGCTAAACATCTCTAATTTATAAAACTTGAAATGATTTGATTTGCCAAGAGGATTTTGCTGCATTCATTCCCAGTATCCTGCAGAAAACATACAGCACAGATTTTGTAAAAATGGTAATGCATAAGAAATTATTGTGTGTTTGCAGAATTGAAGGTTAATAATAGTTGCAAATATTCTTACAGTTCAGATCTATCCATGCACTGATCAATGGGGCATTATTATATTTGAAATCAGACTTTCCTTTGATAAGATGTTGAAAGAGGAACCTATACCTGAAAAGAAAACTGGAAGTTTGAGGAAACGTCTAGCAAACTAATGCTCTTTTTAAAAAATTTTTATTGGAGGATAGTTGATTTACAATGTTGTGTTACTTTCTGTACAGCAAAATGAATCAGTTATACATATACATATATCAACTCTTTTTTAGATTCTTCTCCCATCTAGGTCATTACAGAGTATTGAGTAGAGTTCCCTGTGCTATACAGTAGGTCCTTGCTAGTTATCTATTTTATATATAGTAGGGTATATATGTCAGTCCCAATCTCCCAATTATCCCTCCCTCCCTTTCCCCACTAGTAACCAAAAGATTGTTTTCTACATCTGTGACTCTATTTCTGTTTTGTAGATAAGTTCATTTGTACCATTGTTTCAGATTCCACATATATCATATGATATTTGTCCTTCTCTGTCTGACTTTCTTCACTCAATATGATAATCTCGAGGTCTATCCATGTTGCTGCAAATGGCATTATTTCGTTCTTTTTCACGACTGAGTAATATTCCGTTGCTATACGTACCATATCTTCTTTATCCATTCCGCTGTCGATGGATGTTTAGGTTGCTTCCACGTCCTGGCTATTGTAAATATTGCTGCAATGAACATTGTCCTGCATGTGTCTTTTTGAATTATGGTTTTCTCTGGGTATATGCCCAGGAGTGGGTAGCTCTATTTTTAGTTTTTTAAGGAACCTCCATACTGTTCTCCATAGTGGCTGTACCATTTACATTCCCACCAACAGTGTAGAAGGGTTCCCTTTTCTCTACATCTAATGCTCTTTTAAGGTTTTTCTTTGTGAAAATGGGGTGGACTGTCATTTGAGTTGATCTAGGATGGGTGGTATGGTAGGCTGAACAACATCGCCCATAGATATCCAGGTCCTAGTCTCTGGAACCTGTGAATGTTATTGTATATGGTAAAAGGGACTTTACAAATGTGATTAAGGATTTTGAGATGGGAAGACTGTCCTGGATTATCTGGGTGTTCCCTAAATGTAATCCCAAGTATCCTTATCAAAGGAAGGAAGAAGTGGATATATAATTACTTACTACAGAAGAGAATAAGGCAATGTGATCATGAAAGCAGAGATTGGAGTGGTGCACTTTGAAGATGGAGGAAGGGATCATAAGGCATGGAATACAGGTGGCCACTAGAACTTTAAAAGGAAAGGAAATGGATCCTCCCCTAGAGCCTCTAGAGGGAACACAGCCCTGTCAGTACCCTGGTTTCAGCCCAGTGAAACCCATTTCAGACTTCTGATCTTCAGAACTGTAAGAGAATACACTTATGTTGTTTTAAGCCACCAAATCTGTGGTAATTTGTTACAGCAGCTGTAGGAAACTAATACAGATGGTACCTGTGAAAGTTTGTCAAGTTTCTAAATTGACCTACAGATTGGAAGTTCTGCTCTGAAAAAAAAAAAATTCCTCACAAAATTTTGTTTAAGGTGCAAAATTAAATGAGTTTCTGTAGGAACTAAGTGTATCTAAATGAAACTAAGCTAAACTAAAGTTCTACTCACTTGAAGAAGTTGTTTGTGTTGAAAACTAAAAATGGAGGCCTTCAGCTTATGATGGGTTGAATTGTATCCACCAAGAAGATGCCAAAGCCCTAACCCCCAGTACCTATGAATGTGAACTTACTTGGAAATAGGGTCATTGACGATGATCTAGTTAAGATGAGGTCGTTGAGGTGGGTTCTAATCCAATATGATTGGTGTCCTTGTAAGAAAGGGACATTTGGACACAGAGACAGACATGCACATGGGGAGAATACATGTGAAGATGAAGGCAGACAGTAGGGTGATGCCACAGAAACCAAGGAACACCAAAGATTGCTAGCAAACCACCAGAAGATGGGAGACAGGAATGCAACGGATTGTCCTTCACGGCGCTCAAAAAGAGCCAGCTCTGCTGACACTTTGATCTTGGACTTCTAGCCTTCAGAACTTTGAGACGATACACTTATGTCGTTTAAGCCACCCAGTTAATGGCTTTGTTTCAGTAGCCCTAAAAAATGGATCCACAGATATCAATGAGAATTTATTCATCACAACTTTTTTTTTTTTTTTTTTTTTTTACCAAACCGTATCATGGACAGTTGTACTCTCAGGTCCTCTTAATTTTCAGTCCTAAAAGCTAATACCAAGACTTCTCTCTGGAATTAGTTTTAATCAAGTTTTGTTTTGTTTTGATTTTTGTTTATATTTAAATTTTAAATGCATGAATTCCTAAGTAGCTAATTCTGTGTTTAATTTGGCAAGCTGCCTTGCTAACACGTCTAACCAAATCTCTATCTCTATGCCTCTTTCTGTCTGCCTGCTCCTATCTCTGTCTTTCTCCCTCTCCCACTCTAAGACAGCTGTAATAGGAAAGTCCAGATTTTGTGGAATACGGCATAGACAGGATTGCTTTTAACAAAAATTGATTGGTATGGGTTATTAGTGAAGCTTCTCATAAGACCCAATTAGAGCAGAGCCCATCAGCTAATCAGATCACAAGTTAGTTACAGAGTTAGAAAGCTCTTCATTCCAACTCTTCATTTCCCATCCGTCTATATGTTTGTACTGAAGTATTTATATCCTCTCTAAGTGGCTGAGCAGACTTTTTTGGTTTGGGTTGAATCTGCTGGCTGACTGGGTATTATTTCTGTTAGGAGAGCTTGAATACAGCTGGTTGTACAGGGGCTGAGGGATCTGCGTCCTCAAGGATTGAAATTAGGGAGTTCTGCAGGTTGTGCATCTTTATTTGCATCTATTTATTCACAGCCCTCTTTCTTATCAGAGGGTTGCCCTTTCCGCCTAAGGCTTGGAGGTTGGAGGCCACCGTCTAAGGACTGAGAGGAGGCCCTCAGGGCAGCTTTCTTCCAGTGCTGTGGGGAATGAGAGTGGGGTCCCAGGCCCACTTCCTCCGTCTGCCTGTCAGACCCACAGTGGGACTGCGCAGGAGGCTGTGATAAGGGCTGCCTTTCTTCCAGTCTTACTCGTAGAGAATTTATTTCTGAAACAGGAGTTGGTGAGGTCATGCTGGGTGCAGTGGAGGTAGGTTCATGAGTGATGGAGAGATGCTTATTAGTTTGGTTCCTCTGAAATGTGTAAAGCTATTGTCACCAGGTTTAGTCACACCTACTGCTGAGAAATGACATTTTTTGGAAGGTGTGAAGAATAATTTGATGGGATTTAGAGTGGAGAAAGGTTCATGTCATCTTGTTTACTCTACCATTGTTCAGAAGTCAGGTAATCACAATAGCTAACAGAATTTACCATGTGCCAGAGACTGTTCCATGTACTTTTCCTGAAATAATTCGCTTAATCCTCATAAGAACCTCTTAAGGAGGATGTTATTCTTATAACTACTTTTATAGGTGAGAAAACTGAGCGAGGAAAGGTTTGAGCAATCGTTGAACCAGCAAATCACAGGCAAATGTGACTTAAAAATTTAGCAAATAAGATAATGGTTTTAAAATTCTGGGACCCTGTTAACAACTGTTGAGAATAAACAGAAAAAGAAGGAGGCAGAGCAACAGTATCCCTGTCAGACTAAAAATGTTTCCTAAACCTTTTTTGCATAGCTAGAACATTGCTGTGTTTCCTGCACCTAGAACTGGTGTGTGGGTGTGGGTGGGCCGGTGGGGGGGGGGAGGGGGGATTGCGTGTTTGTTTGTTTAAATCTATTAATGACATTGTAAGAACAAGTTTGTTTTCTTTTTATATTGAAACTGTTTCCCTAGGACTTATTTATGTATTTGCTTACTTATTCAGCATATAGTGATTAAATAAATGCCTACTATTGGCAGACTTGTGCTAGGCCTTGAGGACACATCAGAAAATGAGACACACGCATTCCTTGCCCTCACGGTCTTTCCAGTCTAGCTTTATTTTGACTGTACCTACTGTAGTACTAGGACAAAATTCAGCATTTAAGCACCAGGAAAATAACAAGAGAAAGACAAGGAGGAAGGGGAAATGTAGTCCTGTGGGGAACCATCCCTGATGCCCCAGAAATCAGATCAGGGTCTTTGCTGAGTTCAGTGCTTGCCTAAGCTGTTTTTGTCCTATTTCCTTCTCTTTCTTCTTAAGCCAGATGAACAGATGCAAGTAGCCCCCAATTAGCTCCACTGAAGGGATTCCCTAAAAGCTGTGGGGGACAGAGCTGGGGTGTCTGCTGGGCTCTAAAGGTCCCTGGCTTATCTAGGCAGCTGGTAGAGTGTCCTGTCCCTTTTTTGATCACAGACTTTGCCCTAAGCTGTAGTCATTTGCTTGTATGAATGCAGATGGGAGGCTTTTTATTTTTTCTCTCCATCCTCCACTGAAATACAATTAAAAGGTCAACCAAGGATCCCAAACAAATTGTGCTGGGGCTGAGGGGAGAGGAAGCAGGGGGAGTACTTTGTCTGTGGATTAGCTTGTTTACGACAGAGCTAAAAAACATTTTGTTTCAAGCAGAGTTGTATGCCTTTGTCAATCAAACCAGGTTTGGAAGGGCCAAAAATCAGCCTGTTTGTCACAGAGTCTCCACATGCTTCAGAATCCAGCCCCAGCAGAGGAGCCTGCAAATGTGGGTACTCAACCTAATCACAGTGCTGCTCTGGCCACTCAACAAGCGAGAGTGTATGATGCTTTATCCCAGGGGACCCTGGGACAAGGACTTGAACACACATATTTGTGCCAGGATACACCAGTAAGGGACTGAAGTCAGTCTATGGAGTACTAATGAGTAAGTTACTACTGTTGGCAGTTAGGGCTCAGTCTGGCTGGGGGCCTCTGGGAGATGGTGTGGAAGCTGCTTCAGAGTCGTCTTACCCAAGAAGTGACGAAGCTTCAGTATATACGCACCAACTCCTTTTGTCAGTGACAAAGGGCTGTCCCCAGGGGTTCAGATTCTGCAGTCTTCTAAGGGAATAGTCTTTTACATGCAGGGAAAGCTTTACAACAGAGAATTGCAGTGCTTGCAGTGTGTGCAGAGGGAATATATATAGGAAGACTACCAGTCTTATTGCTACAAGCTCTAATTCTGATGGGAGCAGGAGAGCAATGATCTGGTGATCTCATCACACCCTGAGCCAAATCATCTTGTCAGAGTTACAAGGACCACGGTCCAGGAATGAGCCAATAGTTACCCTCTGATGGTGACTGATGGGAAAGTCAGGATGTCCTGAGGGGGCCTGAGAATCTGGCTTCTGAATCAGATCTCCCACAAAGCAGGGTATACAGGACATCTCTATCAGAGGTTGGAACTAGCAGCCAGTGGGCCTCATCTTTCTCAAGTTGCAAGTTGTTTTGCCTCCAGTATGTGTATTTGTGTGTTTAAATCAATAGCTTGCCAAATTATACAAATCTAGAGAGTTCACATAAAAATCCAGATTTCTAGCTTTCATTAAAAAACAAACAAACAAACAAAAACTGGAAGATCTGACAATGCTGGGAATGCTTTTATATATGGCCATAATACCTGGGAGATAAATGGCAACTTCCCTCCAGGGATGGAAGGTCCCAGTCTCAATCACACTGTCCCCTGGCCATTGAGACCAACAGTCAGTTGCATTTAACAGACAGCTTGGGTTTTGCTTTCTTATATCCTGCTTCATTCATTTGTACTCACTACCTGGCTGCTCTAAATGTTTGAGTGGGTAGCCCCTGATTTTTATAACCTACTCCCTTCCCCACCACACTCTGAGGGCCACTAATGGACAACAAGTTTCAAAGTATTTTCTGGCCCTCTATGACCCCATCCCCACAGTCAGAAAAGTGTTCAAACTCTTGACTCTGTTATTTAAGACATTCGAGAACCTTCCATCATCTTGACCCAAACTCTCTTGATTCCCATCCCACCAGTTTCATGCCCATAACACATTTTTCAGGCAAACTGACCAAACTGGGATATGCAGACTGCATCATAGGAGTTATACTTTCCTGTTCCAAACCAAACTTTGTATTTTCTCACCCAGACCTGATTGCCCTTTCTTATAAGTGGCAAATTATGAAACAGTAGATTCACTCTCACTCCTCTCTTTATGTCACAGAGCACATCCAGTCCATCCGCAAATTTTTTCAGCATCACCTTCAAAATCTACCTGCGTTCCAAGTGCCATATTCCATATCAAACTCCAAAGCCACCATTAGAGCACAAGCCACTGTCACTTCTCTTTTAGATTATGCTCATGGTTTCCTGATGGGGGTCGCTGCTTCCACCATTGCTGCCAATAGTCTGTGCTCAACACAGCAGCCAGTGTGATTCTTCACAAAGCCCCTCTCCCATTTCCTCTCTGATCTCATCTTCTACTGCCCTCTACTCTCCTACCCCTGATCAACCTGCTCCAGCTGCACTTGCTTCCTTGCTTTTCTCTGCAGACCCTAGACTGCTAATTCCTTGGGCTTTGCGCACTTGCTGTTTCCTCTGCCTGGCATGCTTTTTCCCTGTATATCTGCCAAACTTACAATCTAGTCTTCTTCAGGACACAGATCAAGTGTCATCTTCTGAATGAGGCCTTCTCTGACCACCTTTTCAAACATTGCAACCCACTCTCCAACACCCCAGAAATCCGAATTTTTATTTTTCTCCAGCTCTCACTACCCTCTGACAATATTTTACTTTTTCACTCATTACCTGTTCCCCTGAAGGAATTTGGTCTGTTTCATTCACGGACTTATCCACACTTTCTAGAATGGAGTCTGACTCCGGGTAGTTGCTCAATCATATTTGTGGGTGAATCAATCAATGCCTTTCCTTGCCCAATTCTCCTTTCCCTGAACAGGAAATTTCCTCTTAATATCTAACTAAGTCTAACTCATTTTCAGAATTGTGTACTTTCCTACATCCTCCAAGAAGCCTTTCTGATTATTCTTGTTCAGCATGACTACTATATATCCTGAAGCTAAAACTATAGATGAAAAAAAAAACATTGGAAATGATTGTGTTTATCCAGAAAATTGAGGAGGGAATTGTGTGGTCTTCATGGCAACTTCAACAAGTATTTGGAGGCAGAGACAGTGACCAAAAAAAAAAAAAAAAAAAAAAAAATCTGTGTTATACTTCCATCTGTGCTGCAAAGCTGTTCTATCTGGCCTTGCAGAGCCTTTTTCACAGACTCTACCAGGCTGGAGTTAACACACTCGTGAATTCTCTGAATAATTAAGGCAAAGATGCGGGAGAAAAGAAGAGATGAAATAACCATAGCTTTTAGTATATTGGTTATCTGTAGCTGCATAACAAACCACTACAGCACTTAGTGGCTTAAAACACTGGTTTTTTTTTTTAAATTTTTTTTTATGCAGTCTTTTTTTTTTTTAACATCTTTATTGGGGTATAATTGCTTTACAATGGTGTGTTAGTTTCTGCTTTATAACAAAGTGAATCAGTTATACATATACATATGTTCCCATATCTCTTCCCTCTTGCGTCTCCCTCCCTCCCACCCTATTGATCATAGATCTATGAATGAGCGGTTCTTGTTGGTCTGGACTGGGTTCCCCTGATGTCTGCTGGGTTTGTTTAGGTGTCTTCATCAGCTGGTGTGCTGGCAGAGGGTTGGCTTGTCTAGGATGGAGTCACTCTCATTACTGGCTATTGGCTGGCTGTTGGCTGGAGTGGGGACGATTAGGTCACGTATCTATTGTTTTCCAGCATGGGATTGTCCACTTGGGGGTGCCAGAAACTGCTTGGAAACACGTACAGTTTGTTGGGGGTGGGAAGCTTTCAGTTGGACAGTGTTAGCACATGTATTGCCCTACGAATTTGCATTTTAATACTTCAATTCTCATAGAAAAGTTGGAGACAAAAGATTAATTGTAAGATGAGCCTTTGCATTTTTACAGGTATGCTAGCTGCAACCATCAATTATAGAACAAAAGAACAATATCCTGCTTTGCATAGGAAAAGCTTGGAATGCATTTAGCAAATTTCAAGCTCAAGGAAGGAAACCATGAGCATGCAAAGCAGTCTGCTTCCTTCAGCGGTCACAGACCAAAGGGTCTCCAGATTCTCTGAGCTCCAGGCTTGGGGTGAAGAAAAAGTTCTGTCTTGTCCTTTCAAAATGAGACAAAACTAAGGGACGGGAATGAACAAAAGGAGAAGAGAACGTGAACAGAGGACTTCTGATGGACTTGAGGACATTTTTTTTTTTAACAGCTTTATTGGAGTATAATGGCTTTACATTGTTGTGTTAGTTTCTGCTGTATAACAAAGTGAATCAGCTATACGTATACATATATCCCCTCCCTCCCTCCCTATCCCACCAATCTAGGTGGTCACAAAGCATCCAGCTGATCTCCCTGTGCTATGGAGCTGCTTCGCACTAGCTATCTATTTCACATTTGGTAGTGTATATATGTCAGTGCCACTCTCTCACTTCACTCCAGCTTATCCTTCCCTCTCCCCATGTTTTCAAGTCTATTCTCTACATCTGTGTCTTTATTCCTGTCTTGCCCCAGGGTTCTTCAGAACCTTTTTTTTAGATTCCATATATATGTGTTAGCATACGGTATTTGTTTTTCTCCTTCTGACTGACTTCACTCTGTATGACAGACTCTAGGTCCATCCACCTCACTACAACTAACTCAGTTTTGTTTCTTTTATGGCTGAGTAATATTCCATTGTATATATGTGCCACATCTTCTTTATCCATTCATCTATTGATGGACACTAAGGTTGCTTCCATATCCTGGCTATTGTAAATAGAGCTGCAGTGAACATTGTGGTACGTGACTCCTTTGAATTATGGTTATCTCAGGTATGTGCCCAGTAGTGGGATTGGTGTCATATGGTAGTTCTATTTCTAGTTTTTTAAGGAACCTCCATACTGTTCTCCATAGTGGCTGTATCAATTTATATTCCCACCAACAGTGCAAGAGTGTTCCCTTTTCTCCACACCCTCTGCAGCATTTATTGTTTCTAGACCTTTCGATGATGGCCGTTCAGACAAGTGTGAGATGATACCTCATTGTAGTTTTGATTTGCATTTCTCTAATGCTTAGTGATGTTGAGCATCCTTTCATGTGTTTGTTGGCAATCTGTATATCTTCTTTGGAGAAAAGTCTATTTAGGTCTTCTGCCCACTTTTGCATTTGTTTGTTTGTTTTTTTAATATGCAACTGCTTGTCTATTTTGGACATTAAGCCTTAATTTTGGAGATTAAGCCTTTGTCAGTTGCTTCATTTGCAAATATTTTCTCCCATTCTGAGGGTTGTGTTTTCATCTTGTTTATTGTTTCCTTTGCTGTGCAAAAGCTTTTAAGTTTCATTAGGTCCCATTTGTTTACTTTAGTTTTAATTTCCATTTCTCTAGGAGGTGGGTCAAAAAGGATCTTGCTGTGACTTATGTCATAGAGTGTTCTGCCTGTGTTTGCCTCTAAGAGTTTTATTGTGTCTGGCCTTACATTTAGGTCTTTAATCCATTTTGAGTTTATTTTTGGGTATGGTGTTAGGGAGTGTGCTAATTTCATTCTTTAACATGTAGTTGTCCAGTTTTCTCAGCACCACTTATTGAAGAGGGAGTCTTTTCTCCACTATATATTCTTGCCTCCTTTATCAAAAATAAGGTGACCGTATGTCCATGGGTTTATCTCTAGGCTTTCTATCCTGTTTCATTGATCTATATTTCTGTTTTTGTGCCAGTACTGTACTGTCTTGATTACTGTAGCTTTGTAGTATAGTCTGAAATCAGGAAACCTGATTCCTCCAGGTCCGTTTTTGTTTCTCAAGATTGCTTTGGCTATTCGGGGTCTTTTGTGTTTCCATACAAATTGTGAAATTTTTTCTTCTAGTTCTGTGAAAAATGCCATTTCTAGTTTGATAGGGATTGCATTGAATCTGTAGATTGCTTTGGGTAATATAATCTTTTTCACAATGTTGATTCTTCCAATTCCAAGAACATGCTATATCTCTCCATCTGTTGGTATCACCTTTAATTTCTTTCATCAGTGTCTTATAGTTTTCTGCATAAACATCTTTTGTCTCCTTAGGTAGGTTTATTCGAGGTATTTTATTCTTTTTGTTCCAGTGGTAAATGGGAGTGTTTCCTTAATTTCATTTTCAGATTTTTCATCATTAGTGTATAGGAATGAAAGAGATTTCTGTGCATTAATTTTGTATCCTGCTACTTCACCAGATTCATTGATTAGCTCTAGTAGTTATCTGGTAGCATCTTTAGGATTCTGTATATATAGTATCATGTCATCTGCAAACAGTGACGGCTTTACTTCTTTCTGATTTGGATTCCTTTTATTTCTTTTTCTTCTCTGATTGCTACGGCTAGGACTTCCAAAACTATGTTGAATTATAGTGGTGAGAGTGGGCAACCTTGTCTTCTTCCTGATCTTAGTGGAAATGGTTTCAGTTGTTCACCATTGAGAACGATGTTGGCTGTGGGTTTGTCATATATGGCCTTTATTATTTTGAGGTAAGTTTCCTCTATGCCTAGTATCTGGAGAGTTTTTATCATAAATGGATGTTGAATTTTGCTGAAAGCTTTTACTGCATCTATTGAGATTATCATGTGTTTTTTTTTTTTTTGCGGTACGCGGGCCTCTCACTGCCCTGGCCTCTCCCATTGTGGTGCACAGGCTCCGGACGTGCAGGCTCAGCGGCCATGGCTCACGGGACCAGCTGCTCTGAGGCACGTGGGATCTTCCCCAACCGGGGCTCGAACCTGTGTCCCCTGCATCGGCAGGCAGACTCTCAACCACTGCGCCACCAGGGAAGCCCTATCATGTGGTTTTTATCCTTCAATTTGTTAATATGGTATATCACATTGAATGATTTGCATATACTGAAGAATCTTTGCTTCCTGAGATAAACCCCACTTGATGATGCTGTATGATCCTTTTAATGTGTTGCTGGATTCCGTTTGCTATTATTTTGTTGAGAATTTTCGCATGTATTTTCATCAGGGATATTGGCCTGTAGTTTTTTGTGTGTGACATCTTTGTCTGGTTTTGATATATGGGTGATGGTGGCCTCATAGAATGAGTTTGGGAGTATTCCTCCTGCTGCTATATTTTGGAAGAGTTTGAGAAGTAGAGGTGTTAACTCTTCTGTAAATATTTGGTAGAATTCGCCTGTGAAGCCATCTGGTCCTGGGCTTTTGTTTGTTGGAAGATTTTTAATCACAGTTTCAATTTCAGTGCTTGTGATTGGTCTATTTATATTTTCTATTTCTTGCTGGTTCAGTCATGGAAGGTTGTGCTTTTCTAAGAATTTGTCCATTTCTTCCAGGTTGTCCATTCTATTGGCATATAGTTGCTTGTAGTAATCTCTCATGATCCTTTGTATTTCTGCAGTGTCAGTTGTTACTTCTCCTTTTTCATTTCTAATTCTATTGATTTGGGTCTATTCCCTTTTTTTCTTGATGAGTCTGGCTAATGGTTTATCAATTTTGTTTATCTTCTCAAAGAACCAGCTTTTAGTTTTATTGATCTTTGCTATCGTTTCCTTCATTTCTTTTTCATTTATTTCTGATCTGATCTTTATGATTTCTTTCCTCCTGCTAACTTTGGGTTGTTTTACTGTTTTTTTGTTTTTGCGATACGCGGGCTTCTCACAGTTGTGGCTTCTCCCGTTGCACAGCACAGGCTCCAGACGCGCAGGCTCAGCAGCCATGGCTCACGGGCCCAGCCGCTCCGCGGCATGTGGGATCTTCCCGGACCAGGGCACGAACCCATGTCCCCTTCATCGGCAGGCGGACTCTCAACCACTGCGCCACCAGGGAAGCCCTGGGTTGTTTTAGTTTTTCTTCCTCTAATTGCTTTAGGTGTAAGGTTAGGTGGTTTATTTCAGATTTTTTTTGTATCTTGAGGTAGGCTTTTATGTCTATAAATGTCCCTCTCAGAACTGCTTTTGCTGCATACCATAGGTTTTTGGCCGTCATGCTTTCATTGTCATTTGTTTCTAGGTATTTTTTGATTTCCTCTTTGATTTCTTCAGTGATCAATTGTTTATTTAGTAGTGTATTGTTTCGCCTCCATGTGTTTGTAGTTTTTAGTTTTTTTCCTGTAATTGATCTCTAGTCTCATAGCATTGTGGACGGAAAAGATACGTGATACGATTTCAATTTTCTTAAATTTGTGATCCAAGATATGATCTATCCTGGAGAATGTTGCATGAGCACTTGAGAAGAAAGTGTATTGTGTTGTTTTTGGATGGAATGTCCTATAAATATCAATTAGGTCCATCTTGTTTAATGTGTCATTTAATGCTTCAGTTTCCTTATTTAGTTTCATTTTACTTGATCTGTCCATTGGTGAAAGTGGGGTGTTAAAGTCCCCTACTATGATTGTGATACTGCCGATATCCCCTTTTATGGCTGGTAGCATTTGCTTTATGCATGGAGGTGCTCCTCTGTTGGGTGCATAAATATTTACAATTTTTATATATTCTTCTTGGATTGATCCTTTGATCATTATGTAGTGTCCGTCTTTGTCTCTTGTAATACTCTTTATTTTAAAATCTACTTTGTCTGATATGAGAATTGCTACTCCAGGTTTCTTTTCTTTTTTCTAAACATCTTTATTGGAGTATAATTACTTTAAATGGTATGTTAGTTTCTGCTTTATAACAAAGTGAACCAGTTATACATATACATATGTCCCCATATCTCTTCACTCTTGTGTCTCCCTCCATCCCAGCCTCCCTATCCCACACCTCTAGGTGGTCACAAAGCACTGTGGTGATCTCCCTGTGTTATGCGGCTGCTTCCCACTAGCTATCTATTTTTCGTTTGGTAGTGTATATATTTTCATGCCTCTCTCTCACTTTGTCCCAGCTTACCCTTCCCCCTCCCCGTATCCTGTAGTCCATTCTCTAGTAGATCTGTGTCTTTATTCCCTTTTGCCCCTACGTTCTTCATGACCTTTTTTTTTCTTTTTCTTTTTTAGATTCCATATATATGTGTTAGCATATGGTATTTGTTTTTCCCTTTCTGATTTACTTCACTCTGTATGACAGCCTCTAGGTCCACCCACCTCACTACAAATAACACAATTTCATTTCTTTTTGTGGCTGAGTAATGTTCAATTGTATATATGTGCCACATCTTCTTTATCGATTCATCTGTCATTGAACACTTCCATGTCCTGGTTATTGTAAATAGAGCTTCAATGAACATTTTGGTACGTGACTGTTTTTGAATTATGGTTTTCTCAGGGTATATGCCCAGTAGTGGGTTGTTGGATCGTATGGTAGTTCAATTTTTAGTTTCTTACGGTGCCTCCCTACTGTTCACCATAGTGGCTGTATCAATTTACATTTCCACCAACAGTGCAAAAGGGTTCCCTTTTCTCCACACCCTCTCCAGCATTTATTGTTTGTGGATTTTTTAATGATGGCCATTCTAACTGGTGTGAGATGATATCTCATTGTAGTTTTGATTTGAATTTCTCTAATGATTAATGATGTTTAACGTTCTTTCCTGTGTTTGTTGGCAATCTGTATATCTTCTTTGGAGGAATGTCTATTTAGGTTTTCTGCCCATTTTTGGATTGGGTTCTTCTTTTTTTTTTGATATTGAGCTGCATGAGCTGCTTGTAAATTTTGGAGATTAATCCTTTGTCAGTTGCTTCAGTTGCAAATATTTTCTCCCATTCTGAGGGTTGTGTTTTCGTCTTGTCTATGGTTTCCTTTGCTGTGCAAAAGCTTTTAAGTTTCATTAGGTCCCATTTGTTTATTTTTGTTTGATTTCCATTTCTCTAGGAGGTGGGTCAAAAAGGATCTTGCTGTGATTTATGTCATAGAGTGTTCTGCCTATGTTTGCCTCTAAGAGTTTTATTCTGTCTGGCCTTACATTTAGGTCTTTAATCCATTTTGAGTTTATTTTTCTGTATGGTGTTATAGAGTGTTCTAATTTCATTCTTTTACATGTAGCTGTCCGGTTATCCCAGCACCACTTATTGAAGAGGCTGTCTTTTCTCCACTGTATATTCTTGCCTCCTTTATCAAAAATAAGGTGACCATATGTCCGTGGGTTTATCTCTGGGCTTTCTATCCCTTTCCATTGATCTACATTTCTGTTTTTGTGCCAGTACCATACTGGATTACTGTAGCTTTGTACTGTAGTCTGAAGTCCGGGAGCCTTATTCCTCCAGGTCCGTTTTTGTTTCTCAAGATTGCTTTGGCTATTTGGGGTCTTTTGTGTTTCCATGCAAATTGTGAAATTTTTTATTCTAGTTTTGTGAAAAATGCCATTGGTAGTTTGATAGGGATTGCATTGAATTTGTTGGTTGCGCTGAGTAGTATAATTTTCACAGTGTTGATTCTTCCAATCCAAGAACATGGTATATCTCTCCATCTGTTGGTATCATCTTTAATTTCTTTCATCAGTGTCTTACAATTTTGTGCCTACAGGTCTTTTGTCTCTTCAGGTAGGTTTATTCCTAGATATTTTATTCTTTTAGTTGCAGTGGTAAATGGGATTGTTTTCTTAATTTCATTTTCAGGTTTTTCATCATTAGTGTATAGGAATGCCAGAGATTTCTGTACATTAATTTTGTATCCTGCCAGTTTACCAAATTCATTGATTACCTCTACTAGTTTTCTGGTAGCAACTTTAGGATTCTCTATGTGTACTATCATGTCATCTGAAAACAGTGATAGCTTTACTTCTTCTTTCCGATTTGGTTTCCTTTTATTTCTTTTTCATCTCTGATTGCTGTGACTAAAACTTCCAAAACTATGCTGAATAATAGTGGTGAGAGTGGGCAGCCTTGTCTTGTTCCTGATTTTAGTGGAAATGGTTTCAGTTTTTCACCATTGAGAATGATGTTGGCTGTGGGTTCATCATATATGGCCTTTAATATGTTGAGGTAGATTCCCTCTGTGCCTACTTTCTGGAGAGTTTTTATCATAAATAGGTGTTGAATTTTGTCAAACGCTTTCTCTGCTTCTATTGAGATGATCATATGGTTTTTCTCCTTCAATTTGTTCATATGGTGTGTCACGTTGATTGATTTGCGTATATTGAAGAATCCTTGCATTACTGGAATAAACCCCACTTGATCATGGTGTATTACCCTTTTAATGTGCTGTTGCATTCTGTTTGCTAGTATTTTGTTGAGGATTTTTGCATGTATGTTCATCAGTGATATTGGCCTGTAGTTTTCTTTCTTTGTGACATCTTTGTCTGGTTTGGGTATCTGGGTTATGGTGACTTCGTAGAATGAGTTTGGGAGTGTTCCACCCGCTGCTGTATTTTGGAAGAGTTTTAGGATAGGTGTGAGCTGTTCTCTAAATGTTTGATAGGATTGACCTGTGAAGCCATCTGGTCCTGGGCTTTTGTTTGTTGGAAGATTTTTAATCACAGTTTCAATTTCAGTGCTTGTGTTTGTTCATATTTTCTATTTCTCCCTGGTTCAGTCTCGGAAGGTTGTGCATTTCGAAGAATTTGTCCATTTCTTCCAAATTTTTCATTTTATTGGCATATAGTTGCTTGTAGTAATCTCTCTCTTGATCCTTTGTATTTCTTCAGTGTCACTTGTTACTTCTTTTTCATTTCTAACTCTATTGCTTTGAGTCTTCTCCCTTTTGTTCTTGATGAGTCTGGCTAATGGTTTATCAATTTTGTTAATCTTCTCAAAGAACTAGCTTTTACTTGTATTGATCTTTGTTATCATTTCCTTCAATTCTTTTTCTTTTATTTCTGATCTGATCTTTATGATTTCTTTCCTTCACCTAACTTTGGGGTATTTTTGTTCTTCTTTTCTAACTGCTTTTGGTGTAAGTTTAGGTTGTTTATTTGAGATGTTTCTTGTTTCTTAAGGTATGATTGTATCGCTATAAACTTCCCTCTTAGAAGTGCTTTTGTTGCATCCCATAGGTTTTGGTTCATCGTGTTTTCATTGTCATTTGTTTCTAGGTATTTTTTGATTTCCTCTTTGATTTCTTCAGTGATCTATTGGTTCTTAAGTAGTGTATTGTTTAGCCTGCATGTGTTTGTATTTTTTACAGATGTTTTCCTGTAACTGATATGTAGTCTCATTGCGTTGTGGTTGGGAAAGATACTTGATATGATTTCAATTTTCTTAAATTTATCATGGCTTGATTTGTGACCCAAGATATGATCCATCCTGGAGAAAATTCCATGAGCACTTGAGAAGACTGTGTATTGTTTTTGGATGGAATGTCGTATAAATATCAATTATGTCCATCTTGTTTAATGTATCATTTAAAGCTTGTGTTTCCTTATTTATTTTCATTTTGGATGATCTGTCCATTGGTGAAAATGGGGTGTTAAAGTTCCCTACGATGATGCTGTTACTGTCGATTACTCCTTTTATGGCTGTTAGTATTTTCCTTTTGTATTGAGGTGCTCATATGTTGGATGCATAAATATTTATAATTGTTATAGCTTCTTCTTGGATTGATCCCTTTATCATTATGTAGTGGCCTTCCTTGTCTCTTGTGATAGTCTTTGTTTTAAAGTCTATTTTTTCTGTTATGAGAATTGCTACTCCAGCTTTCTTTTGATTTCGATTTGCATAGAATATCTTTCTCCATCCCATCACTTTCAGTCTGTATGTGTCCCTAGGTCTGGGATGGGTCTCTCGTAGACAGCATATATATGGGTCTTGCTTTTGTGTCCATTCAATCAGTCTGTGCCTTTGGGTTGGAATATTTAATCGATTTACATTTAATCTAATTATCGATATGTATGTTCCTATTACCATTTTCTTAATTGTTTTGGGTTTGTCATTTGTAGGTCTTTTCCTTCTCTTGTGTTTCCTGCCTAGAGAAGTACCTTTAGCATTTGTTGTAAAGCTGGTTTGGTGGTGCTGAATTCTCTTAGCCTTTGCTTGTCTGTAAAGGTTTTAATTTTTCTGTTGAATCTGAATGAGATCCTTGCTGGGTAGAGTAATCTTAGTTGTAGGTGTTTCCCTTTCATCACTTTAAATATGTCCTGCCACTCCCTTGTGGCTTGCAGAGTTTCTGCTGAAAGATCAGCTGTTAACCTTATGGGGATTCCCTTTTGTGTTACTTGTTTTTCCCTTGCTGCTTTTAATATTTTTTCTTTGTATTTAATTTTTGATAGTTTGATTAATATGTGTCTTGGTGTGTTTCTCCTTGGATTTATCCTGTATGGGACTGTCTCTGCTTCCTGGACTTGATTAACTATTTTCATTCCCATATTAGGGAAGTTTTCAAATATAATCTCTTCAAATATTTTCTCAGTCCCTTTCTTTTTCTCTTCTTCTTCTGGGACCCCTATAATTCGAATGTTGTTGCATTTAATGTTGTCCCAGAGGTCTCTGAGACTGTCCTCAGTTCTTTTCATTCTTTTTTCTTTATTCTGCTCTGCAGTACTTATTTCCACTATTTTATCTTCCAGGTCACTTATCTGTTCTTCTGCCTCAGTTATTCTGGTATTGATTCCTTCTAGAGAATTTTTAATTTCATTTATTGTGTTTTTCGTCACTGATTTTTTGCTCTTTAGTCCTTCTAGGTCCCTGTTAAATGTTTCTTGTATTTTCTCCATTCTTTCCAAGATTTTGGATCATCTTTACTATCATTATTCTGAATTCTTTTTCATGTAGACTGCCTATTTCCTCTTCATTCTTTAGGTCTGGTGGATTTTTGCCTCACTGCTTCATCTGCTGTGTGTTTCTTTGTCTTCTCATTTTGCTTCACTTACTGTGTTTGGGGTCTCCTTTTTGCAGGCTGCAGGTTCTTAGTTCCCCTTGTTTTTGGTGTCTGTCACCAGTGTCTATGGTTGGTTCAGTGTGTTGTGTAGGCTTCCTGGTGGAGGGGACTAGTGCCTGTGTTCCAGTGGATGAGCCTGGATCTTGACTTTCTGGTGGGCAGGTCCACATGCAGTGGTGAGTTTTGGGGTGTCTGTGGCCTTATTACGGTTTTAGGCCGCCTCTCTGCTAAGGGATGGGGTTCTGTTTCTGTCTTGCTAGTTGTTTGGCCCAGGGTGTCCAGCACTGTAACTTGCTGGTTGTTGAGTGGAACTGTGTCTTGGCATTGAAATGGAGATCTCTGGGAGTTTTTTGCCATTTGATATTACATGGAGCTGGGAGGTCCCTTGTGGACCAGTGTCCTGAACTTGGCTCTCCCACCACAGTGGGCCAGCCCTGATGCCTGGCTGGAGCACCAAGAGCATGTCACCCACACGGCTCAGAATAAAAGGGAGAAAGGAAGGAAGGAAGGAAGGAAGAAAGAAAGAAAAGAAAAGAAAATGAAGTAAAATAAAATATTAAAATAAAAAATAATTATTAAAAATATTTTTTACATAATAAAAAAAATTAAGAAAGAAAGAAAGAAGAGAGCAACCAAACCAAAAAACAAATCCACCAATGATAACAAGTGATAAAAAACTATACTGAAAATAACCAAACAAAAACAGATAGACAGAACCCTAGGACAAATGGTAAAAGCTAAGCTATACAGACAAAATCACACACAGAAGCATACACATACACACTCACAAAAAGAGAAAACGAGAAAAAAATATATATATCGTTGTTCCCAAAGTCCACCTCCTCAATTTCGGATGATTCATTTTCTGTTCAGGTATTCCACAGATGCAGGGTACGTCAAGTTGATTGTGAAGATTTAATCTGCTGCTCCTGTGGCCGTGCAGAGAAATTTCATTTTCTATTGTTTGTTGACACACATCCTGTGGTTCAGCTTTGGATTTGGACCCGCCTCTGCATGTAGGTTGCCTTCTGGCATCTGTTCTTCACCCAGACAGGAGCTGGTTAAAGGAGTGTCTGATTAGGGGGCTCTGGCTCACTCAGGCCGGAGGGAGGTAAGGGTATGGAATGCGGTGCGAGCTTGCAGCGGCAGAGGTGGGCATTATGTTGCAACAGTCTGAGGCGCACTGTGTGTTCTCCCAGGGAAGTTGTCTCTACATCACAGGACCCTGGCAGTGGCGGGCTGCACAGGCTCCTGGGATGGGAGGTATGGATAGTGACCTGTGCTCA
This sequence comes from Delphinus delphis, assembly GCF_949987515.2. NCBI lineage: Eukaryota > Metazoa > Chordata > Mammalia > Artiodactyla > Delphinidae > Delphinus > Delphinus delphis. The sequence goes on along the minus strand of NC_082698.1, from coordinate 49,892,812 downwards.
CACACAGTATTCTTGGTGGCTGCAGTAGCAGCCTTAGTGTTTCATGCCTGTCTCTGGTGTCCACGCTGATAACTGCGGCTCGTGCCTGTCTCTGGAGCTCGTTCAGGCAGTCCTCTGAATCCCCTTTCCTCGCGCACCCTGAAACAATGGTCTCTTGACAGTTAGGCAGATCCAGAGTTTTTCCCACACTCCCTCCTGACTAGCTGTGGTGCACTAGCCCGCATCAGGCTGTGTTCACACAGCCAACTCCAGTCCTCTCCCTGGGATCTGACCTCCAAACCTGAGCCTCAGCTCACAGCCCCCACCCGTTCCAGCGGGTGAGCAGACAAGCCTCTCGGGCTGGTGAGTGCTGATCAGCACCGATCCTCTGTGTGGGAATCTCTCCACTTTGCCCTCCGCACCCCCGTTGCTGCGCTCTCCTCCGTGGCTCCGAAGCTTCCTCCCTGCCCACCCCCTATCTCCACGAGTTAAGGGGCTTCCTAGTGTGTGGAGACTTTTCCTCCTTCACAGATCCCTCCCAGAGGTGCAGGTCCCATCCCTATCCTTTTGTCTCTGTTTATTCTTTCTTCTTTTGCCCTACCCAGGTACATGGGTATTTTCTTGCTTTTGGGGAAGTCTGAGGTCTTCTGCCAGCATTCATTAGGTGTTCTGTAGGAGTTGTTCCACATGTAGATGTATTTTTGATGTATTTGTAGGGAGGAAGGTGATCTTCATGGCTTACTCCTCTGCCATCTTGAAGGTCCTCCTTGAGGACATTTTGGAATGAAGAAATTCAGTGCAGATCAGCTCAGTGAGGGAGGAAGTAGGGTTGAGCCCCAGAATATCCAGAGCTTTTTGCTATATTGGCATTACTTGGTCTTAACTTTGTGAAGATGTTGCTGAAACAATGTTAATACTACAGCATACAGTCTAGCCCCCCAGATCTTCAAATGGGGCCAAATCCTTGGTGGTACAGTAGGATCCCAATAGGGCAAATCTGGGCAACTATTTTCCCTCCCTTTCCCACACTTTGATGAGTATTTTACCAAATTGCTTGCTATCAGTAGTTTAATTTTCTTCAAAATTAGCATGTTTCACTTTGTTTTATTTACTCACTGTTTTGGAGACAGCCTGGCTAAAACCTTCCCACTCACTAAATTGCTAGTCAAAATATTTTAGGAAAGAAGCTCAAACATTCATTGTTTGCCTTATTAAAAATTAACTCAGGCAGATGGAGAAGAACACAATGTGTGTTCTTGTCTTAGGCCCACTTGTTACCTGTCCCTGTGTTCATCTGCACACCAGGTCTCACCTCATGAGGGCCATGAGGCAAGGCACAGAACCACTGTAAATCTCACAGGATGAGGCTGAGGTTAGAATGTCTTGCTCATGTTCGCACAGAGTAGAGGAATGAAATAACGGAGGTTATTTGGGCAAGACCAGTGTTGCTCCCCAGATACCATGAATGGCAAGAATAATGCCTTAGAGTTTCCTTGTGCAGAATAAACTGAGAAAACCCGTTTGCTCTAAACCCTAATCAGTTCCCTGGAAACTTGGAGAAATAGATCAGAAGCTGTATCTTGCCTTTCTAGTTACTCTGCCCTCCATTTTTTAAAACACTATATAAGCTTAGTGTCAACACAATAATTTGACATATGTACATATTGTGGAATAATCACCACAATAAGTTTACTTAGCATAATCACCACCTCACATAGTTACATTGTGAGTGTCTGTGTGTGTGTGTGTGTGTGTGTGTGTGTGCGCTGAGACCTTTTTTTTTTAAACAATGAGTTTTTTATTTTATGTATTTATTTATTTATTTTTGGCTGCATTGGGTCGTAGTTGCAGCACAGGGGATCTTTCATTGCAGCACACGGGCTTCTGTCTCTAGTTGTGGAGTGCGGGCTCTCTAGCTGTAGCTTGCATGCTCAGTAGTTGCGGTGTGCGGGGTTAGTTGTCTTGCAACATGTGGGATCCTAGTTCCCTGGCCAAGGATCGAACTCACATCCCCTGCATTGGAAGGCAAATTTTTTTTAAATATAATTTTATTTATTTTTTTATACAGCAGGTTCTTATTAGTCATCCATTTTATACACATCAGTGTATACATGTCAATCCTAATCTCACAAGTTATCACACCACCACCACCACCCCCCACTTCCGCTTTCCCCCCTTGGTGTCCATATGTTTGTTCTCTACATCTGTGTCTCAGTTTCTGCCCTGAAAACCAGTTCATCTGTACCATTTTTCTAAGTTCCACATATATGCATTATATACGATACTTGTTTTTCTCTTTCTGACTTAGTTCACACTGTATGACAGTCTCTAGATCCATCCACATCTCTACAGATGACCCGATGTCATTCCTTTTTATGGCTGAGTAATATTCCATTGTATATATGTACCACATCTTTTTTATCCATTAGTCTGTCATGGGCATTTAGGTTGCTTCCATGACCTGGCTATTGTAAATAGTGCTGCAGTGAACATTGGGGTGCATGTGTCTTTTTGAGTTATTGTTTCCTCTGGATATATGCCCAGTAGTGGGATTGCTGGGTCATATGGTAACACTATTTTAACTTTTTAAAGGAACCTCCATACTGTTCTCCAGTGGCTGTATCAATTTACATTCCCACCAACAGTGCAAGAGGGTTCCCTTTTCTCCACACCTTCTCCAGCATTTATTGTTCGTAGATTTTTTGATAATGGCCATTCTGACCAGGGTGAGGTGATACCTCATTGTAGTTTTGATTTGCATTTCTCTAATGATTAGTGAGGTTGAGCATCCTTTCATGTGTTTGTTGGCAATCTGTGTATCTTCTTTGGAGAAATGTCTATTTAGGTCTTCTGCCCATTTTTGGATTGGGTTGTTTGTTTCTTTAATATTGAGCTGCATGAGCTGTTTATATATTTTAGAGATTAATCCTTTGTCCGTTGATCCGTTTGCAAATATTTTCTCCCAGTTTGAGGGTTGTCTTTTCAACTTCTTTAAGGTTTCCTTTGCTGTGCAAAAGTTTTACGTTTCCTTAGGTCCCATTTGTTTATTTTTCTTTTTATTTCTATTACTCTAGGAGGTGGATAAAAAATTCTTGCTGTGATTTATGTCAAAAAGTGTTCTTCCTATGTTTGCCTCTAAGAGTTTTATAGTGTCCAGTCTTACATTTAGGTCTCTAATCCATTTTGAGTTTATTTTTGGGTATGGTGTTAGGGAGTGTTCTAATTTCATTCTTTTACATGTAGCTGTCCAGTTTTCCCAGCACCACTTATTGAATAGACTGTCTTTTCTACATTGTATATCTTTGCCTCCTTTGTCATAGATTAGTTGACCATAGGTGCATGGGTTTATCTCTGGACTTTCTATCTTGTTCCATTGATCTGTTTTTCTGTTTTTGTGCCAGTACCATATTGTCTTGATTACTGTAGCTTTGTAGTATAGTCTGAAGTCAGGGTGTCTGATTCCTCCAGCTCCGTTTTTTTCCCTCAAGACTGCTTTGACTCTTCGGGGTCTTTTGTGTCTCCATACAAATTTTAAGATTTTTTGCTCTAGTTCTGTAAAAAATGCAATTGGTAATTTGATAGGGAGTGCAGTGAATCCGTAGATTGCTTTAGGTAGTACAGTCATTTTCACAATATTGATTCTTCCAATCCAAGAACATGGTATATCTCTCCATCTGTTTGTATCATCTTTAATTTCTTTCATCACTGTCTTATGGTTTTCTGCATACAGGTCTTTTGTCTCCCTAGGTAGGTTTATTCCTAGGTATTTTATTCTTTTTGTTGCAATGGTAAATGGGATTGTTTCTTTAAGTCTCTTTCAGATTATTCATCATTAGTGTATAGGAATGCAAGAGATTTCTGTGCATTAATTTTGTATCCTGCAACTTTACCAAATTCACTGATTAGCTCTAGTAGTTTTCTGGAGGCATATTTAGGATTCTCTATGTATAGTATCATGTCATCTGCAAACAGTGACAGTTTTACTTCTTCTTTTCCAATTTGTATTCCTTTTATTTCTTTTTCTTCTCTGACTGCCATGGCTAGGATTTCCAAAACTATGTTGAATAATAGTGGTGAGAGTGGACATCCTTGTCTTGTTCCTGATCTTAGAGGAAATGCTTTCAGTTTTTCACCATTGAGAATATTTGCTGTGAGTTTGTCGTATATGGCCTTTATTATGTTGAGGTAGTTTCCCTCTATATACACTTTCTTGAGAGTTTTTATCATAAATGCGTGTTGAATTTTGTCAAAAGCTTTTTCTGCATCTATTGAGATGATCATATGGTTTTTATTTTTCAATTTGTTAATATGGTGTATCACATTGATTGTTTTGCGTATATTGAAGAATCCTTGCATCCCTGGGATAAATCCCACTTGATCATGGTTTATGATCCTTTTAATGTGTTGTTGGATTCTGTTTGCTAATATTTTGTTGAGGATTTTTGCATCTATATTCATCAGTGATATTGGCCTGTAATTTTCCTTTTTTTATTGTATCTTTGTCAGGTTTTGGTGTCAGGGTGATGGTGGTGGCCTCATAGAATGCGTTTGGGAGTGTTCCTTTCTCTGAAATTTTTTTGTAGAGTTTGAGAAGGATGGGTGTTAGCTCTTCTCTGTATGTGTGATTGATTTCACCTGTGAAGCCATCTGCTCCTGGACTTTTGTTTGTTGGAAGAGATTTTTTTTTTTGGAGGGCGGTATGCGGGCCTCTCACTGTTGTGGCCTCTCCCGTTGCGGAGCACAGGCTCTGGACGCGCACGCTCATCTGCCACGGCTCATGGGCCCAGCCGCTCTGTGGCATGTGGGATCTTCCCAGACTGGGGCACGAACCCGTGTCCCCTGCATCGGCAGGCGGACTCTCAACCACTGCACCACCAGGGAAGCCCCTGTTGGAAGATTTTTAATCACAGTTTCAATTTCATTCCTTGTGATTGGTCTGTTCATATTTTCTGTTTCTTCCTGGTTCACTCTTGGGAGGTTATACCTTTCTAAGAATTTGTCCATTTCTTCCAGATTCTCCATTTTATTGGCATAGTGTTGCTTGCAGTAATGTGTTAGGATGCTTTGTATTTCTGCGGTGTCTCTTGTAATTTCTCCTTTTTCATTTGTCATTTTATTGATTTGAGTCCTCCCCCCCTTTTCCTTGATGAGTCTGGCTAATGGTTTATCAATTTTGTTTATCTTCTCAAAGAACCAACTTTTATTAATCTTTCTTATTGTTTTCTTTGTTTCTCTTTTATTTATTTCTACTCTGATCTTTATGATTTCTTTCCTTCTGCTGTCTTTGGGTTTTGCTTGTTCTTCTTTCTCTAGCTCCTTTAGGTGTAAGGTTAGATTGTTTACTTGAGATTTTTCTTGTTTCTAGAGGTAGGCTTGTATAGCTATAAACTTCCCTCTTAGAAATGCTTTTGCTGCATCCCATAGGTTTTGGATCGTCGTGTTTTCATTGTCATTTGTCTCTAGGTATTTTTTGATATCCTCTTTGATTGTTTCATTGATCTCTTGGTTATTTAGTAACGTATTGTTTAGCCTCCATGTGTTTGTGTTTTTTATGTTTTTTTCCCTGTAATTGATTTCTAATCTCATAGCGTTGTGATCAGAAATGATGCTTGATATGATTTCAGTTTTCTTAAGTTTACTGAGGCTTGATTTGTGACCCAAAATGTGATCTATCCTGGAGAATGTTCTGTGAGCACTTGAGAAGAAAGTGTAATCAGCTGTTTTTGGATGGAATGTCCTATAGATATCAATTAAATCTGTCTGGTCTATTGTGTCATTTAAAGCTTGTGTTTCCTTAGTAATTTTTTGTTTGGATGATCTGTCCTTTGGTGTAAGTGAGGTGTTAAAGTCCCCCAGTGTTATTGTGTCACTGTCCATTTCTTCTGTTATAGCTGTTAGCAGTTACCTTATGTATTGAGGTGCTCCTGTGTTGGGTGCTTATATATTTATAATTGTTACATCTTCTTCTTGGATTGATCCCTTGATTATTATATAGTATCCTTCCTTGTCTCTTGTAACATTCTTTATTTTAAAGTCTATTTTATCTGAGATGAATATTGCTACTGCAGCTTCGTTTTGATTTCCATTTGCATGGAATATCTTTTTCCATCCCCTCACTTTCAGTCTGTATGTGTCCCTAGGTCTGAAGTGGGTCTCAGCATATATATGGGTCTTGTTTTTGTATCCATTCAGCAAGCCTGTGTCTTTTGGTTGGAGCCTTTAATCCATTCACGTTTAAGGTAATTATTGATAGGTATGTTCCTATTAGCATTTTCTTAATCGTTTTGGGTTTTGTTTTTTGTTTTTGTAGATCCTTTTCTTCTCTTGTGTTTCCCACTGAGAGAAGTTGCTTTAGCATTTGTTGTAGAGCTGGTTTGGTGGTGCTGAATTCTCTTAGCTTTTGCTTGTCTGTAAAGCTTTTGATTTCTCCATGGAGTCTGAATGAGATCCTTACTGGGTAGAGTAATCTTGGTTGTAGGGTCTTCCTTTTCATCACTTTAAGTATATCATGCCACTCCCTTCTGGCTTGTAGAGATTCTGCTGAGAAATCAGCTGTTAACCTTATGCGAGTTCGCTTGTATGTTATTTTTCGTTTTTCCCTTGCTGGTTTCAATAATTTTTCTTTGTCTTTAATTTTTGCCAATTTGATTACTATGCATCTTGGTGTGTTTCTCCTTGGGTTTATCCTGAATGGGACTCTGTTCTTCCTGGACTTGGGTGGCTATTTCCTTTCCCATGTTAGGGAAGTTTTCTATTATAATCTCTTCAAATATTTTCCCAGGTCCTTTCTCTCTCTCTTCTCCTTCTGGGACCCCTATAATGCAAATGTTGTTGCGTTTAATGTTGTCCCAGAGGTCTCTTAGGCTGTCTTCATTTCTTTTCATTCTTTTTTCTTTATTCTCTTCTGCAGCAGTGAATTCCACCATTCTGTCTTCTAGGTCACTTATGCATTCTTCTGCCTCAGTTATTCTGCTATTGATTCCTTCTAGTGTATTTTTCATTTCAATTATTGTATTGTTCATCTCTGTTTGTTCTTTAATTCTTCTAGGTCTTTGTTAAACATTTCTTGCATCTTCTCGATCTTTGCTTCCATTCTTTTTCCAAGGTCCTGGATCATCTTCACTATCATTATTCTGAATTCTTTTTCTGCAACATTGCCTATCTCCGCTTTATTTAGTTGTTTTTCTGGGCTTTTATGTTGTTCCTTCATCTTGTACATAGCCTTCTGCCTTTTCATCTTGTTTATCTTTCTATGAATGTGGTTTTTCTTCCACAGGCTGCAGGATTGTAGTTCTTCTTGCTTCTGCTCTCTGCCCTCTGGTGGATAAGGCTATCTAAGAGGCTTGTGCAAGTTTCCTGATGGGAGGGACTGGTGGTGGGTAGAGCTGGCTGTTGCTTTTCTTGGCAGAGCTTAGTAAAACTTTAATCTGCTTGCCTGCTGATGGGTGGGGCTGGGTTCCCTCCCTGTTGGTTGTTTGGCCTGAGGCAACCCAACTCTGGAGCCTATCTGGGCTCTTTGGTGGGGCTAATGGTGGATTCTGGGAGGGCTCATGCCAAGGTATACGTTCCAGAACTTCTGCTGCCAGTGTCCTTCTCCTCACAGTGAGACAGAGCGACCCCCGCCTCTGCAGGAGACCCTCCAACCCTAGCAGGTAGGTCTGGTTCAGTCTCTATGGGGTCACTGCTCCTTCCCCTGGGTCCCGATCTGCACACTACTTTGTGTGTGCCCTCCATGAGTGGAGTCTCTGTTTCCCCCAGTCCTGTCGAAGTCCTGCAATCAAATCCCACTAGCCTTCAAAGTCTGATTCTCTAGGAATTCCTCCTCCCATTTCTGGACCCCCAGGTTCGGAAGCCTGATGTGGGGCTCATAACCTTCACTCCAGTGGGTGGACTTCTGTGGTATAAGTGTTCTCCAGTTTGTGGGTTTCCCACTCTATGGTTATGGGATTTGATTTTATTGTGATTGCACCCTTTCTACCGTCTCATTGTGGCTTCTCCTTTGTCTTTCGATGTGGGGTATCTTTCTTGGTGAGTTCCAGTGTCTTCCTGTCGATGATTATTCAGCAGTTAGTTGTCATTCCAGTGTTCTCGCAAGAGGGAGTGAGAGCACGTCCTTCTACTCCGCCATCTTGAACCAATCTTGAGAACTTTTAAGATCTACTGCCTTAGCAACTTTCACATATCCAATATAGTATTGCAAACTCAGTCACCATGCTATATATTACATGCCCAGGGCTTATGTATAACTGGAAGTTTGTTCCTTTTGACTCACTTTGCTCACTTCTCCCAACCCCCTCGCTTTGTCTCTGGCAGCTACCAATCTTTTGTCTGTTTTTATGAGTTTTGTTTTTAGATTCCACATATAAATAAAATTGTACACTATTTGTCCTCTCTGACGTATTTCACTCAGCATAATACTCTGAAGGTCCATGTGTGTTGTCACAAAAGGCAATATTTCTTTCTTTTTTTATGGTTGAATGATACTCCATTGTTTATATATACCACATCTTCTTGATCCATTCCTCCATTGATGAATACTTAGGTTAGTTCTCCATTTGTTTTTGAGTCTCCAGATTATGGAGTCCCTTGGACCTTTTGCATTAACTCAGTCATGCATTTGTTTCTACAAAAGTTCTTTGAGCCCCTACTGTGTGCCTGGCTTTCTCCCAGGTGGTACAACAGGGAAAACTACATACCACCTGCCCTCAGAGGTCACAGTCTTGCAGGGATGAGGATCGTTAGAACCTACAGTTGCAAAACAAGTCCTATGATGAGACAAGTGCAAAGTGTTGTGGTAGGAGATAGAAGGGGCACCTGACACAGCCTAAATTATTAAGATGCCTATGTTTTGGGAGCACAACTCCTATCCTTACCTTTAAGAATTTTTCACTTTAGAAATAGGGAGCACCTGGAAGGGTGAAAGATTGTTGGAAAAGAGATCATCATACTCCAGCCAGAGTTGGGTGAACTGCTGAGCTGGCACAGACTGCCTTGGACAATAGTGTCTAAAACGGGTCACAGACTAGTGTCTTGAAGTTAAATATTTTGCAGGGAGATCAGTCTTGAAAAGAGAAAGAAAAAAAGGCTCCACGTTTCCCACTCTCATCCACACATTCTGATCCCCTCCCCGAGAAGCGCCATTCTCCATTTTGCCCCTCATGATCTGAGGGTAGCCAGAGTCATGCCAGCCATTGTGCTCAGGAGTTTTGTAGGCTTGATGTTATTTAATCCTCCTGACGATGCTCTGAAGGAGGTATCATTTTTCTTCACTTACAGACACAGAAACTGAGATGGGGAGCAGTTTCTTAACTTACATAAGGTCACACTACTTAAAAGTGACTTTAAGTGGTTGGAGGGTAGGATTATGCAAGGTCTAGTGGGGCCAAGAATAGAACGAAACCCTAAGGTAGACCAAGATCCACTGAGAAAAAACGTAGCCCAAAATACATTGTTTAAAAAAGCTTAGGAACCATTGGGCTAGCATGGGTTGGAGTTAGTGAGCAAAGGGTTTGTCCTAATAAGTATGGGAAAAATACCAGGATCCCTGGAGTATGGCACTAATAGGCAGGAAGGTGTAGTGACATGGCTCCACTAAATCTACTTCTATCAGGGGCAAATGGAACAAGACCTGTCCTTCATATGGGTTAGAGGGGTGGGGACTACAGTGAAAGCCAATAAGACGAGGGGGCTTGAACAGATATTCATGGCAGGAGTCCAGACTCAACCAATACCTGAGTACAACCAGGCTTGGACACGCCTGGGGTATCTGGTTGGAAGGCTGTCCTTCTGTCTGTTGGGGTCCACTGAAGACCCATTCCAGGCTCACCTGCCTGATAAGGAGACAGACAACCAAGCCTGCCTAGAATTTTATTAGAAACAGTTAGATCTGATACTCAACTTGAACTTCTTATCCCAGCATTGGCACAGGTTGTGGTAGATAGACTAAGTTGCAGTACCCAAACCTTTGTGAAACGGAACCCGGTGTCTCCTTACAGGTTACACCCTTGGTTGGCTAATGCCCCGACGACTGGATTCCCTTTCTGCACAATGTTATCCCGTGGTCAATATTCTCTCTTTAGTACCCTAAGGGAAAAGAGAATAGCCCCCTCTGCTTTGCCAGAGACACTGCCTTTGGGGCCCTCTTTTGGTTCCTTGCTATGACACTGAAGACAGAGATTTCTTTGTGCAACTAGATATTTTAAACTCTGACAGGTTTCCCGATAATCCCACCCTAAATCTTTAATCTGGATGCTTAGCAAAATCATCACTTCCCAGCTGTGAACCATTGCTTGAAAAGGCTCATACTAGGGCTTTGGGTCTGTGCCTCACATAGTGGCAGAAAGACAAAGATCAGAGTGAGACGATGAGAAACATACCCATCATTCTTACTCTTAAATAAATGAACACTCCTGCCTGAACTCCCAGGCTCTAGTTCTCCACCTGCTCTGTTGATCCTCTACACAGACACCAGAGAAGTTTCCTAAAGTCCTTCACCAGGGAACTTTTGGGATTCCCTGTTATGCAAAGAATATGGTCCTAAGCAAAGAATACACTCTAGACTACTTGGAATGGAAGCCTCTCTATTATCAGCTAATATTGTTTTCGAATTCAAAACTATTTTTCTAGCCTCAGCTCCTCTCCAGTCTCCTTCTGTTTCATCTGATGCAGTGGCCCCCCAAATACTTGCTTATCCCTGAATATGTCCTTCAGGCTTCGAGCCCCTTGTCATTGTTCATATTGTTCTCACTGCTTGAAAGGTCCTATGTATTGCCATTTCTTGAAACTGCCATTCCTTCAGAGACCAGGTTTTACAATAAAACTGTCTTTCATGCCTCCTAGGAGAATATAAACTTAATGTGTCTTATTCTTATAAATCTCTGCAATAAACCTTTATTATCCCCCTTCTTATGGTTTGTTTTTGACTCTACTGAGTCTTTTCCACTAGATCAGGAGCTTCTGGAGGGCAGGGGCAATACGTAATTTTGTATCCTGCAATGCAAATCACAGTGTCAGCCCTGAACATAATAATTCAGTACATGTCTTGGGGTTATAACCATAACCTACTGCCAGGCCCTTCTCAGACAACTTCCTAGACTGAAGCTGAGGGGTGGGGAGAAAGATAATAGACTTTAGATTCAGACGGACTTCCTGCAATCCTGGTGCAATCACTTACTGGTTTCATGTTACTTATCTCTCAGAGCCCTCAATTTCCTCCTGTGTAAAGCAGGATTATAAATACGTGATGAGAGATAATGCCAGAATTTAGATGTCTGAATACTGGATCCCTGTCCTGACACTTCCCTCCACATGGGGGAAGGATGTATGCATAGGGGTATGCCGGAGACATTGTCTTGTTTACCAGCAGGAGCTCTAGCTCCACATGCCCACATGGCTTCTACTCTCATGAGCTGATTGGCCCTATGTGGACTAAGCAGGATAGCTGTTGTCTCAGTCCAAGACCGACACTTGAAGGCATGCTTCAGAGGCTCGCTGCATGGACATCCTTTCTCTGAAGCTCCCTACTGGCTACCCTTGGATATACCAAGGAAGGGGCAGAAGGTAGTCATGGGTCCCATCTTAGTTACTGGATGCAGAAGACAAGACCCCCACTCCCCAAAGCAAAGGAGGGTTTTCTGCAGTCAGGTTCTGTTTAGGATCTTTTCACTTTTCCCACAAAATTTCTATCCCACCGGACTAGCCTGTTTCACTGTGTGCCATTTTATCTTCTGCCAGTTTCAAAGCTCCCCCTTGGTAGTGAGGTAGTAGGCATCTATGTGTTTGGGGGATAAACAAATTTTTTAAATAATAACATGATGACCTGGATTAGGCAGATGTAGAGTGGAAAACAAAACAAAACAAAAACAGAGAATGTACTGATGTTGGTGTCAGGTTTTGCCTCTTATCAGCTGTAACACCCTGGAGGTTCAAATATAAAATAGAAACAATCCTATATACCACCTAGGGCAGGTATAAGCATCAAATAAGACAACGTGTGTGGAACTCCCATCACAGTAATTGGTAGGAAGTAGGTGTTTGCTAAACGTTGGCACCTTTCTTTTCTCCTTTGAAAGTTAACCCAACAAAATATTTCCCCTTTTGGCCACAAGTTGTCAGTTTCTTATGAGGGAAGCCTAGGAAGTCAGGACCAGAGGCTCATGCTGATTTTATTATCTCATCTTTTTATCTATAATCAAAAGGAAGAGCACTATCAAGGGCTAATTCTAAGTTTTCTGCAGAAGTGAATTTTTTATAACCTCATGGAAACTTCCTAGCCTACTTAGTATCTGCCTGTTTGACAAGCTCAAGGCTTGTAGATTAAACCTGGTAGTACATGCTCCAAGCTGCTCAGATCATAGCAGCTGATTTTTGCCCCATGGAAAGCTGTGAACATTGTTGATCCAGAAGGAATGAGCTTCAGAGATTTTTTTGGTTAAAATGGATTTATTGTCATTAATTTTCATGACCTGTCCTAGCTACCAGAGGCCTCAACACACTGTTACTTGGGGTCATAGAGCCAAGTGACCTGCTCCCAGTTGTTTTTTTCCAGACCCCTTCTAGCCATTGCTCCTGGAGCAGGGTATCTCTTCCTTCTCTAGTAGTTGGACTTGAAGCAGAGTTGAGGAAATCATTCCACCCAAGGAGAGTACCTTCCCTTACTTCTAGGTGTGTGTATTAGGTGACCACAGTTTTTCTCAGTATACTCTTGAGAAACAGGTATAGTGGGGTAAAGCCAGCAGATTTTTTCATCAGCCCCAAGGAACCAAATGAAAGTCCTTCCATGCCCATGTTCTGACCCCAAGCAGAAAGAAATGATGGGAGGTAAGCTTGGGCAATTCTCTTCTTAAGAGAACCAGTGTAGTGCAGTTATCAGAAGCATGGGTTTTGGGGTCTATCCGCTATAGCTGTGAATCTGAAATCTTCACAGATGTGTGACTATGACCAGGTCCTGAACTTCTCCATATTTCACTTGCCCCTCTGTGCAATGGACATAACAATACCACCTAATTCAGCTGTTAGGAAGATTAAATAAAACAGTGCATGTAAAATGTGAATGGAGGGTTTGACACTAAATAAATGCTGCAAACTACTTAAGAGTGAGGACCTCTATGAATTTAGAAATTACTAAATGACAGGAACCCAAATGAGTTTGGATTGGACTAATTTATCAAAAAACAAAAGAGTAATAGTTTACCTAGGGCAAATGTTAATTAAGTGGGGAGAGAACGGAGGAATTTTCTCTTCCTCTCTAAGCTATAAAAAAAAGCTTTATTTATTATAGTTCTCAACTTTCTATCTCAAATAAGACATCGGGCCAGTCATAGCCAGGAGTAGATTGAAGTTGCTGATCTGATTCCCAGGCTTGCATTTCCTTATTGATTCATTTCCACTTGCTGTCTCTGATCTCCTTTACCACAATGGAGGATGAACTCACTAAGACAGGGAGCCAGTTCACTCACCCCCAGACAAAGGCAAAACTTCCCCTCAGTGGAGGTACTTATATGGTGTACTGACCTCATGAAACCACTGTGTCCCAGTGGCCCCTTTCCTTTTCCTGTGGCTCTTGTTTTATTCCTGTCACCTTACATTATGCCCTGCAGGTTCACAGAGAACCATGGATCATTATCAGTCACGTACTGTCCCAGCCATATTTATCTGTATGCATGTTTGCCTCCACACACAAAAACCACATGAATATACAAAGAAAATGTATGTACAGATGGCCACACAAACTTAACAGACAAAGTCAGAAACACTCTGATAAACATAAATATGCACAAAGAGCCACATTTAATCAGTATGAAAAACAGGACTTGCAAAACCCTTACCGACATCTACTCTCACACATATGTGCACACAAGCATCACATGTACACCCTTTGATCATTTGACTAGTCTGAGAGAGTATAGGGTATAGAGAATGCAGTTCTTTTTCTTCTAATCGCATTCTTTTTATTAAGAGCTTTCTGTAGATCCCTAGATCAGCAGGACAATTCCATATACTATTACAATCTGCCAAGAAGAAATAGATAAATCTATTAGCCTGCTCTTTGCTTGTTTCATCATTGTGACAGCCTCTCATGGGTCCACATCCATCAGGCTCCCACACCACCTGACAGCCAAGACTCCACCACCAAGCTGCAGGTTAATAGCTCTTAAATCTCTATTTAACTGCTCATTAATAACTCCAACACTGCTTTCTTCTGTTAATAGTTTAAAAAATGGTTTCAGTGGAAGTGCATAATGAAATTTGGTAACAACCAACTATGGAAGGAGTTTTCTTGTCATCAAGATAATCAAGAAGAAATAGTGACCAAAACCCTCTCTGCTTCATTTGCAGATTTTTAGAATGCTAGAACTGGCAGGGCCTTTGGGATTCAACTACATCAGTGTTTCCCAAACTGTGACCCACAAGTGATTAGACAGCTTTCTAGAGAAAAAAATGATTAAATAAGTCTGGCAGACAAGGTATACAAATCTCTCTCACAGTTTGGAGTTTTAAAGCAATGTCAGCACATTAGAAGCTCTGACAGTCCAGTCTGAGAAACCTATTTATACTGCTCAGTTGATCTTCAACTAATTTATTTGATAATAAAATCATATTGATATTGAACACCATTTCAGTTTTCTATTGTTGCATAATAAATAACCCCCAAATTTAGTGGCTTAAAAAAACAATGATGGATTATTTTTCACAATTCTGTAGATTTCCTGTGTTGGAAACTCCAAGATGGTCTGGCAGTTGGTGCCACCTGAGGTACCTCACTTCTCCTCCATGCGGTTTCTCATCCTCCCCAAATCTTCCTTCAACGTGGGCTCAGGACAAACAACAGAAACTATAAGGCTTCTTAAGCCTTGAAAATCAAATAACATCATTTCTGCTATATAATATTAAACAAAGTAAGTCACAAGGCCAGGCTAGATTCAAGGGACATATAAATTAATGTCCACTATTGATGGAAGAATAGTCACATTGCAAAGTGGTACATGGAATGGAAGAAGGAACTTTTGTGGCCATGTTTGAATATAATCTACCACGAGCCACTGAACAGCTTTTTGAAGACTGTTTAGGAAATGCTAATGTAGAAGAAACTCCACATTTTCTAGATTCAGATACTGAGACTCACGTATACAGCATGATTTGCCCAAGGGCACATATCTGCTAATCACAGAGATGAGACTAGACTCCAAGACTCCAAGTCTTTTGTCTTTACCATTGTGCTTCCAAAAGATTCTCAACTGATGTGAATGACTTGAGTGACACCCAGATGCTTACTCCCTGGATTTTAGGAGTCCTAGACCCTGATCCTGGTCTTCTAAGCAAGTCCACCGGGCTGCCAGATCATGAGTAACTCAGTAAACCAGAGACTAAGCTTCCTATGTGTTTATTCCAGGAATGACAGGCTCTGGAAATAGCCAACCTTGGAGATTCTGAATGGTATGAGCTAAGTGAGCTATGTCTCAAAAGCTTCTTGTTAGATAAATAATCCCCCCCTTTTTTGGCCCAAATTTTTAACCATATTGTCTGGATATCCTTTGGGTCCTGTACATTTATGATCCATACTCAGAATTTCACCTAATCTCCCATGTCTCTTAAGCCACAATTCAGCCCAACCCTTTGACATCTCATAAATGAATTTACATCATGCTCCTCTGACTTGGAAACTTAGCCCAAACATGCCTTACATGTTATTAGAATGCTTGCAAGGAAATCCTGAAATAATCATTCTTCCACAAAATCTTGCTTAACTGGTCCAGCTCAAGCCTTCTCTTCTTAATTATCCATATGGCCCCTTAACTTTGCATACTCTGCAAGATTTTATTGAGTCTACTGACAATATATTTGTTGCTTGAATGTATTCTACCTAAGTTCAGTTTATCTATCTATCTATCTACCTACCTACCTCTCCCACCTTTTCCTTTATTTGCCATATGTTTACATTTACTCTATTTTATTTTATTATAATACCAGTATTATAACTCTTGGACTTTAAGCTATCTGATTAAGGGACCACATCTGAAATGCTTTTTGCAAATGCCCAAGATCAAATCTGCTGCCTCAGTGCCTGGGGAATACTTGATGGTGATAACTTGTTCAATATACAATATCTCCAGGACACTGGCTCCTAGCAGCATTGCTTAAACATTTTGCATTACTTAGCTTTAAATGTTCCAGCTTTATGAAGCAACTGACAAAGGATTAATCTCCAAAATTTACAAGCAGCTCATGCAGCTCAATATCAAACAAACGAACAACCAAATCCAAAAATGGGCAGACCTACATAGACATTTCTCCAAAGAAGATATACAGATTGCCGACAAACACATGAAAGAATGCTCAACATCATTAATCATTAGAGAAATGCAAATCAAAACTACAATGAGATCTCATCTCACACCAGTCAGAATGGCCATCATTAAAAAAATCTACAAACAATAAATGCTGGAGAGGGTGTGGAGAAAAGGGAACCCTCTTGCACTGCTGGTGGGAATGTAAATTGATACAGCCACTATGGTGAACAGTATGGAGGTTCCTTAAAAAACTACAAATAGAACTACCATATGACCCAGAAATCCTACTACTGGGCATATGCCCTAAGAAAACCATAATTCAAAAAGAGTCATGTACCACAATGTTCACTGCAGCTCTGTTTACAATAGCCAGGACATGGAAGCAACCTAAATGTCCATCAACAGATGAATGGATAAAGAAGATGTGGCGCATATATACAATGGAATATTACTCAGCCATAAAATGAAACAAAATTGACTTATTTGTAGTGAGGTGGATGGACCTAGAGTCTATCATACAGAGTGAAGTAAGTCAGAAAGAGAAAAAGAAATACCGTATGCTAACACATATATATGGAATCTAAGGAAAAAAAAATGGTCATGAAGAACCTAGGGGCAAGATGGGAATAAAGGCGCAGACCTACTAGAGAATGGACTTGAGGATATGGGGAGGGGGAAAGGTAAGCTGGGACAAAGTGAGAGAGTTCAAACGTAAATTAGATAGCTAGTGGGAAGCAGGCGCATAGCTTAGGGAGATCAGCTCGGTGATTTGTGACCACCTAGAGGGGTGAGATAGGGAGGGTGGGAGGGAGGGGGACGCAAGAGGGAAGAGATATGGGGATATATGTATATGTATAACTGATTCATTTTGTTATAAAGCAGAAACTAACACCATTGTAAAGCAATTATACTCCAATAAAGATGTTAAAAAAAAATGTTACAGCTTTTTTGCTCAGGAAAGCTAATGAAAGAGAAACATTAAAATGAAGGCTAATGACTGTAGAGAAAAGTTATGTAGCACACTTCACAGACAATACATGAGACTGTAGCTTCATTTATTATGTAACACATTTATTATGATCAGAACACAGCCTTTTCCCGGATGTCATTTTCAGCTGATGTGTCACAGCATGAAAGAGCCTGAAGATTACATGTACTTCCCATTCTTGGCTCATTACAAGGCAGGAAGAACAGAAGGCCAAGGGATCTTGTAATTCTGATTTATATATGAAGAGCAGGGGTGGTATTAAGTCCCTAGGCCAACACTTAAACCTAAGACTACCTGGAAACTAAACAGGAGGAGGAAAAAAAAAAAAAAAACAGGCTATATTATACACACAGCCAGTATCAAATAAACTCTGAAAGATTTATCTAGCAATGCTGTTGAAATTCAGTTCAAGCCTGTATTTGTTTATCTGTTTGATTTTTACTGAGGCTGAGGCTAGAAGCAGCAGAGGGCAAATACCCCATGTAGGGTCTGTATTTGAGAACTACTGTGAGGCAGGTTAACTGATGAAGTTCATGTGTCAAGGAGAAAATCTGCTTTGAGCTACTTCAGATCTTGGGAGGTGCAAATCTTCTTGGGCCCTGATATTAAAGTCCTGTGAGTGTGAAACTAGGTCTACTTGGCAGGATAGAGCAGCAAATGACATTTTGGAGACTGGCCTAATCTGATGAACAATTAACTCACATGCCCCTGAAATTTGCCTTTACAACCATTGTCTATGCTCAAGTCAAGATGAAAAGTCAAACTGAAAATGTATTGGTTTAGAAATGAAATGACCTCTAACATGAATTAAAGCAATCCCTCTGTTTACTGTCACCTTTCTACAATTCTTGTGTCACCTGAAACCTTTTTTCACTCTAAACCACCTGCCTTCATATTCACCCACTCTACTTCCTACCTGGCTTTCTATTTATTGACTCACGAGCATTGGTCACACATTTGGTGCTATTTCTGTTTCAGGGTTATCCAAGTTAATATGTAACTAACTGGCTTACCTGTAGTTCTTTTGAGTTAGATAAGTCAGAGACAAATGCATAAGTAAAGAGGTGAGGGGACTCTAAAGGAGACAGCAGTTTTACTGCAACCTCATAACAAGAAGACTTTCATTTCACGGGAGATTGGGACCAGTGAAATTCTGTGAAAATGCCAAGTTTCATGGAACCAGATTTATGAAGGAGCTAAGATAAAAATGCTTCAAATTTTACTTTTAAAGTAGTGGAATACTGGGGAGAGAGATGTGTGCTATCTGAGTAAGGAAGGGTTGTTCAAAGGTGTGTGTGAAAGAGTGGGTGGGAGGACTATCACAGCCTAAATATAAATTCCAATGACAAGATCCATTGAGCCAACACATCAAGAGGCAACCCAGGAAGGAGATCAAATGAAAATGTCAAAGTATCAATGAAAAAAATCACTCATCATACCAAAAACCAGAAAGATCTCAAACTGAATGCAAAAAGATAATCATTAGATGCCAACACTAAGATGACAGAGATCTTAGAATTATCTGAAAAAGATTTAAAAGCAGCCAAAATAAAAATTCTTCAGCTAGCAATTATGAACATGCTTGAAAAAAGTGGATAAAAAGAACGTCTCTGCAAAGAAACAGAAGAACCAAATGGAAATTTTAGAGCTGGAAATTACAGTAGCTAAAATAAATAAATAAATAAACACCTCAATAGATGAACTCAACATCAGAAGGGAGAGGCGAGAGTAAAGAATCAGTGAATTTGAAGATAGACCAATAGAAAGTGCTCAGTCTGAACAATGAAATAAAAATAGACTGAAAAATAAATGAATAAAATTTATGGACCGGTGGGACTCTAACAGGTCCTAATATTTAATGATCTAAAGAGCTCTAATATTTGTGCCATTTAGGTCTCAGAAGGAGAGGAGAGAGAGGCAGGGTAGAAAAAGTACTGGAAGAAACAAGGGCTGAGACAAAATGACTGACTCAAGAAGCTGTGCAAGCCCCATGTAGGCCAAAAGAAGAGAAAGAGAGAGGACACAAATTACCAACATAAGGGATGAAACAAGAGATATTATTACAGACCCTACAGACATAAAAAGGATAATAAGGTGTGGCGGGTTGAATGGTGGCCTCAAAGATAACAGGTCCTCATCCCTAGGACCTGTAAATATTACCTTATTTAGGAAAAAGGTCTTTGTGGAAGTGATTAAATTAATGATCTTGAGATGGAGAGATTATCTTGAATCATCTAGATGAGCACTAGGTGCCATCACATGTATTTTTATAAGATGGAAGCAGAGGGAGATTGGATACATACAGAAGAGGAGTAGACATGTAATGACAGAGGCAAGGAGTGGAGTGGTATGGCCCCAAGTCAGGAAATATCACCAGAAGTTGGAAGAAGGTAAAGAATGGATTGTTCCCTAGGGCTGCCAGAGAGAGCATGGTCCTGCTGATAGCTTGTTTTGGTCAAATAAAAGTTATATTGGACTAATTTTATCCAGAAGTGTGAAAAAATAAACTTCTGTTGCTTTAAGCCGCCAAGTTTATATTAATTTGTCGCAGCAGCCATAGAGAACTTAACACACATGGGCATACTATGAACAACTCGCACACGTAAATGTGACAACTTAAATAAAATTAACCAATTCCTAGAAGAGCACAAACTTCCTCACTTCAGCCAATATGAAGTAAATAATTTGAATAACCCTATAACTATTTAGGAAATTGAGTTCCTAATTCTAAAGTTCCACAAACAGGAATCTCTAGGGCCAGATGGTTTCACTGGAGAATTCTACCAAATACTTAAAAGATAATTAATGGGGCTTCCCTGGTGGCACAGTGGTTAAGAATCCACCTGCCAATGCAAGGGACACGGGTTCGAGCCCTGACCTGGGAAGATCCCACATGCCATGGAGCAACTAAGCCCATGCGCCACAACTACCGAGCCTGAGCTCAAGAGCCCGCAAGCCACAACTACTGAGCCCACGTGCCACAACTACTGAAGCCTGCGCACCTAGAGCCCTTGCTTCTCAACAAGAGAAGTCACAGCAATGGGAAGCCCATGCACCACAATGAAGAGTAGCGCCCGCTCACCGCAACTAGAGAAAGCCCGTGCACAGCAACGACGACCCAACACAGCCAAAAATAAAAGCAAATAAATTTATTTTAAAAGATAATTAACATCAATTCTACATAATCTCTTCCATAAAATATAAAAAGAGGGAACACTTCCCAATATATTTTATGAAGTTAATATTGCCCTGATACCAATACCAGATAAAGACAGTACAAAAGAAGAAGCCTAAAAAGCAGTATCCCTCATGAATATAAATGCAGACATCCTTTGCAACATATTACCAAACAGAATTCAGTGATATGTAAAACTAATTATATACTACAGCCAAATGGGGTTTATTTGTGAATGCAAGCTGGTTCAACATTAAAAAAAATCAAACACCATATACAAAAGTTAATTTTAAAAAGATCATAGACTTCATATCCATCAAATGACTAGTACTTGGAATATATAAAGAACAATCAAAAATTTCAACAGGAAAAAAACAAACTATCCAATTAGAAAATGAGGAAAAGACATGAAGAGACATTTCATTGAAGAGGAGGTATAGATGAGCACATGAAAGATGTTCATCATTGTTAGTCTTTAGGAAAATGAAAATTAAAACCACAATGAGGTATCACTATCTACCTATTAGAATGGCTATAATAATTTTTAAAATAGTGATAATGTCAAATGCTGGTGAATACTGAAAAAATGGATCACAATTTGGAAGTTTTGTAAAAAACTAAAGTCAACATATAGTCAACCTACCAGGGGGTGGTGGTGGTGGTGTCATGAATTGGGAGATTGAGATTGACATATATACACTGATGTGTATAAAATGGATGACTAATAAGAACCTGCTGTATAAAAAAATAAAAGAAAATTCAAGATTAAAAAAAAAAAATACACCTACATATGGCCCAGCAACCACACTGCTGGGAATTTCTCCCAGAGAAATGAATACTCGTGTTTACACAAAAATGTATTCAGGGATGTTAGTAGAAACTTTATTTGTAATAGCTAAAAACTGGAAATAACCCAAGTGTCTTTCAATGGGTGGTTAAAGAAAGTGTGGTGCATTCATTCCAAGGAAAATTCTCAGTAATTAAAAACAATGAACTAGCAATATACACAACAACCTGTGTGAATCTCCAAGGAACTATGCTGAGTGAAAAAGGCCAGTCCCCCAAATTTACATATGTATGAATCAATTTATAAAACGTTTTTGAGAGAATTATAAAACTGCAAACAGATTAGTGGTTTCCAGAGTTAATGAGGGATTTAGGGCAGGAGGAACGTGGGCATGGCTATAAAAGGTCAACGTAGGGAATACTTGCAGTGAGGGAGATGTTCTATATCTAGAATATGTAAATGTCATTATCCTGGTTGTGATATTGTACTATAGTTTTTCAAGATATTACCATTAAAGGAAACTGGGTAAAGGGTACAGAAGATTAGTCTGTATTATTTCTTATAATTGCATGGGAGTCTACAATCATTTCAAAATAAAAATGTTTAATTTAAAAAATCCATGAGAAAAAAAACTTTTTATATAAAGCAATTTACACTTAGCAGATATTAGAAAAATGCATAAAAAGTAAGAGTAAATTTAAAATAAAAATTCTGTACTGTTATACTTAGATGTATAACTTTCCAGACATTTTTCTATACAGACATAAATATGAATATATGTATTTTCTGTGAAATGGGATCATACTATGTATACTCTTCTATAAACTTCTTTTTCTAATTAAATATATGTAGTGAATATATATTGCATGCCTCTAAATATTTATTTTTATGATTGCATAATTTCATAAGATGGATATACCCTCAATAATCTAACAAATGCCCCTGTGTTAGACATTTGGGTTATTTCTAAGTTTTATATATAATCTTATAGTAAACATCCTTTTTCATAAATGACTGATCAGTATTTGCTGTGTCAATGTATATAAATACTTTTAAGGTGTTTAAGAAATTTTGCTCACTTTTGTGTCTCCAGTGCCTCAGGTCAGGCTTGGTATTCAATAATTATATGTTTAACGAATTAATGAGTAAGATATTGTCAAATTGTTCTCCAAAATGGTCATATTAATTTAAAATTCTTATTCTCCTAAATTTGGGCATTATCATTTGAAAAATTCTAGCTTATTTAGGGTAAACATCTCATTATTAAAATCGATATTTTCTTTTTACTAATTAGTTGGATTACATTTTCAAATGTTGAATGTCCATTTATATTTTCTATTTTATGAGTGTAGGGTTTGTGAATTTTGCTACTACTTCCATTGGATAATTTGTGT
Source organism: Delphinus delphis (assembly GCF_949987515.2). NCBI lineage: Eukaryota > Metazoa > Chordata > Mammalia > Artiodactyla > Delphinidae > Delphinus > Delphinus delphis. The sequence goes on along the minus strand of NC_082698.1, from coordinate 49,870,200 downwards.
CTTATATTCAAGAGCTCTTTTTATTTTTAAACATCTTTATTGCTGTGTAATTGCTTTACATTGTTCTGTTAGTTGCTGCTATATAACAAAGTGAATCAGCTATACATATACATATAGCTCTATATCCCCTCCCTCGTGCATCTCCCTCCCACCCTCCCTATCCCACCCCTCTAGGTGGCCACAACGCACCCAGCTGATCTCCCTGTGCTATGCAGCTGCTTCCCACTAGCTATCTATTTTACATTTGGTAGTGTATTTATGTCAATGCCACTCTCTCACTTCCTCGCAGCTTACCCTTCCCCCTCCCCGTGTCCTCAAGTCCATTCTCTATGTCGGCGTCTTTACTCCTGTCCTGCCCATAGGTTATTCAGAACCACTTTTTTTTTCTTTTTTTTTTTAAAGATACCATATATATGTGTTAGCATATGGTATTTGTTTTTCTCTTTCTGACTGACTGCACTCTGTATGACAGACTCTAGGTCCATCCACCTCACTACAAATAACTCAATTTTGTTTCTTTTTATGACTGAGTAATATTCCATTGTATATATGTGCCACATCTTCTTTATCCATTCATCTGTTGATGGATACTTAGGTTGCATCCCTGTCCTGTCTGCTGTAAGTAGTGCTGCAATGAACATTGTGGTACATGACTCTTTTTGAATTACGGCTTTTTCAGGGTATATGCCCAGCAGTGGGATTGCTGGGTCATATGGTAGTTCTATTTTTAGTTTTTTAAGGACCTCCATACTATTCTCCATAGTGGCTGTATCAATTTACATTTCCACCAACAGTGTAAGAGGGTTCCCTTTTCTCCATACCCTCTCCAGCATTTATTGTTTGTATATTTTTTGATGATGGCCGTTCTCACCAGTGTGAGGTGATACCTCATTGTGGTTTTGATTTGCATTTCTCTAATGATTAGTGATGTTGAGCATCCTTTTATGTGTTTGTTGGCAATCTGTATATCTTCTTTGGAGAAATGTCTGTTTAGGTCTTCTGTGCATTTTTGGATTGGGTTGTTTGTTTTTTTGATATTGAGCTGCATGAGCTGCTTGTAAATTTTGGAGATTAGTCCTTTGTCAGTTGCTTCATTTGCAAATATTTTCTCCAGTTCTGAGGGTTGTCTTTTCGTCTTGTTTATGGTTACCTTTGCTGTGTAAAAGCTTTTAAATTTCATTAGGTCCCATTTGTTTATTTTTGTTTTAATTTCCATTTCTCTAGGACATGGGTTAAAAAGGATCTTGCTGTGATTTATGTAAAAGAGTGTTCTTCCTGTGATTTGCTCTAAGAGTTTTATACTGTCTGCCCTTACATTTAGGTTTTTAATCCATTTTGAGTTTATTTTTGTGTATGGTGTTAGGAACTGTTCTAATTTCATTCCTTTACATGTAGCTGTGCAGTTTTCCCAGCACCACTATTGAAGAGGCTGTCTTTTCTCCACTGTATGTTCTTGCCTCCTTTATCAAAGATAAGGTGACCATATGTGCGTGGGTTTATCTCTGGGCTTTCTATCCTGTTCCATTGATCTATATTTCTGTTTTTGTGCTAGTATGATACTGTCTTGATTACTGTAGCTTGTAGTATAGTATGAAGTCAGGGAGCCTGATTCCTCCAGCTACGTTTTTCTTTCTCAAGATTGCTTTGGCTATTCAGGGTCTTTTGTGTTTCCATACAAATTGTGAAATTTTTTGCTCTAGTTTTGTGAATATGCCATTGGTAGTTTTATAGGGATTGCATTGATACTGTAGATTGCTTTGGGTAGTATAGTCATTTTCACAATGTTGGATCTTCTAATCCAAGAACCTGGTATATCTCTCCCTCTATTTGTATCATCCTTAATTTCTTTCATCAGTGTCTTATAGTGTTCTGAATACAGGTCTTTTGTCTCCTTAGGTAGGTTTATTCCTAGGTATTTTATTCTTTTTGTTGCAATGGTAAATGGGAGTGCTTCCTTAATTTCTCTTTCAGATTTTTCATCATTAGTGTATAGGAATGCAGGAGATTTCTGTGCATTAATTTTTTTATCCTGCTATTTTACCAGATTCATTGATTAGCTCTCGTAGTTTTCTGGTAGCATCTTTAGGATTCTCTATGTGTAGTATCATGTCATCTCCAAACAGTGACAGCTTTACTTCTTTTCCAATTTGGATTCCTTTTATTTCTTTTTCTTCTCTGATTGCTGTGGCAAAAACTTTCAAAACTATGTTGAATAATAGTGGTGAGAGTGGGCAACCTTGTCTTGTTCCTGATCTTAGTGGAATGATTTCAGTTTTTCACCATTGAGAATGATGTTTGCTGTGGGTTTGTCATATATGGCCTTTATTATGTTGAGGTAAGTTCCCTCTATGGCTACTGTCAAGAGAGTTTTTATAATAAATGGGTGTTGAACTTTGTCAAAAGCTTTTTCTGCATCTGTTGACATTATCATATAGTTTTTATCCTTCAATTTGTAAATATGGTGTATCACATGGAGTGATTTGCGTATATTGAAGAATCCTTGCATTCTTGGGATAAATCCCAATTGATCATGTTATCTGATCATTTTAATGTGCTGTTGGATTCTGTCTGCAAGTATTTTGTTGAGGATTTTTGCATTTATGTTTTTCAGTGATATTGGCCTGTAGTTTTCTTTTTTTGTGACGTCTTTGTCTGGTTTTGGTATCAGGGTGATGGTTGCCTTGTAGAATGAGTTTTTGAGTATTCCTCCCTCTGCTATATTTTGGAAGAGTTTGAGAAGGAGGGATGATAACTCTTCTCTAAATGTTTATAGAATTCGCCTGTGAAGCCATCTGGTCCTGGACTTTTGTTTGTTGGAAGATTTTTAATCACAGGTTCAATTTCAGTGCTTGTGATTGGTCTTTTTATATTTTCTGTTTCTTCCTGGTTCAGTCTTGGAAGGTTGGGCTTTCCTAAGATTTGTCCATTTCTTCCAGGTTGTCCATTTTATTGGCATATAGTTGCTTGTAGTAATCTGTCATGATCCTTTGTATTTCTGCAGTGTCAGTTGTTACTTCTTTTCCATTTCTAATTCTGTTGATTTTGAGTCTTCTCCCTTTTTTTCTTGATGAGTCTGGCCAATGGTTTATCAATTTTGTTTATCTTCTCAAGGAACCAGCTTCTACGTTTATTGATCTTGGCTGTTGTTTCCTTCATTTCTTTTTCATTTATTTCTGATCTGATCTTTATGATTCCTTTCCTTCTGCTATCTTTGGGGCTTTTTTTGTTCTTCTTCCTCTGGTTGCTTTAGGGGTAAGGTTATGTTGTTTATTTGAGATATTTCTTGTTTCTTGAGGTAGGATTGTATTGCTATAAACTTCCCTCTTAGAACTGCTTTTGCTGCATCCCATAGGTTTTGGGTTGTCGTGTTTTCATTGTCATTTGTTTCTAGGTATTTTTTGAACTCCTTTTTGATTTCTTCAGTGACCTCTTGGTTGTTTAGTAGCATATTGTTTAGCCTCCGTGTGTTTTTGTTTTTTACAGTTTTTTTTTCCTGTAACTGATAATGTAGTCTCATAAAGTTGTGGTCAGAAAAGATACTTGATATGATTTCAATTTTCTTAAATTTACCAAGGCTTGATTTGTGTCCCAAGATATGATGTATCCTGGAGAATGTTCCAGGAGCACTTGAGAAGAAAGTGTATTCTGTTGCTTTTGGATGGAATGTCCGATAAATATCAATTTAGTCCATCTCTTTTAATGTGTCATTTAAAGCTTGTGTTTCCTCATTTATTTTCATTTTGGATGATCTGTGCATTGGTGAAAGTGGGGTGTTAAAGTCCCCTACTATTATTGTGTTTCTGTCGATTTCCCCTTTGATGTCTGTTAGCATTTGCCTTATGTATTGAGGTGCTCGTATGTTGCATGCATAAATATTTACAATTATTATATCTTCTTCTTGGATTGATCCCTTGATCATGATGTAGTGTGCTTGTCTCTTGTAATGGTCTTTATTTTAAAGTCTATTTTGTCTGATATGAGAATTGCTGCTCCAGCTTTTTTTTGATTTCCAATTGCATGGAATATCTTTTTCATCCCCTCACTTTCAGTCTGTATGTGTCCCTAGGTCTGAAGTGGCTCTCTTGTAGACAGCATATATATGGGTCTTATTTTTGTATCCATTCAGCCAGTGTATATCTTTTGGTTGGAACATTTAATCCATTTACATTTAAGGTAGTTGTCAATATGTATGTTTTTGTTACCATTTTCTTAATTGTTTTAGGTTTGTTTTTGTAGGTCTTTTCCTTCTCTTGTGTTTCCTGCCTAGAGAAGTTCCTTTCGCGTTTGTTGTAAAGCTGGCTTAGTGGTGCTGAATTCTCTTAACTTTTGCTTGTCTGTGAAGTTTTTAATGTCTCTTTCGAATCTGAATGAGATCCTTGCCCGGTAAAGTAATCTTGGTTGTAGGTTTTCCCCTTTCATCACTTTAAATATGTCCTGCTACTCCCTTCTGGCTTGCAGAGATTCTGCTGAAAGATCAGCTGTTAACCTTATGGGGATTCCCTTACGTGTTATTTGTTGCTTTTCCCTTGCTGCTTTTAATATTTCTTCTTTGTATTTAATTTTTGATAGCTTGATTAAAGTGTGTCTTGACATGATTCTCCTTGGATTTATCCGGTATGGGACTCTCTTCACTTCCTGGGCTTGACTGACTATTTCCTTTCCCATGTTAGGGACGTTTTCAACTATAATCTCTTCACATATTTTCTCAGATGCCTTCTTTTTCTCTTCCTCTTCTGGGACCCCTAGAATTCAAATTCTGGTGCATTTAATGTTGTCCCAGAAGTCTCTGAGACTGTCCTGTATTCTTTTCATTCTTTTTTCTTTATTCTGCTCTGCAGTAGTTATTTCCACTATTTTATCTTCCAGTTCACTTATCTGTTCTTGTACCTCAGTTATTCTGCTATTGATTCCTTCTAGAGAATTTTCAATTTCATTTATTGTGTTGTTCATCCGTGTTTGTTTGCTCTTTACTTCTGCAAGGTCCTTGTTAAACTCTTCTTGTATTTTCTCCATTCTATTTACAAGATTTTGGATCATCTTTACTATCATTATTCTGAATTCTTTTTCAGGTAGACTGCCTATTTCCTCTTCATTTGTTTGGTGTTGTGTATTTTTAACTTGCTCCTTCATCTGCTGCATTTTTTTCTGTCTTCTCATTTTGCTTAACTTACTGTGTTTGGAGTCTTCTTTTCATAGGCTGCATGTCCGTTGTTCCCGTTGTTTTTGGTGTCTGCCCCCAGAGGGTAAGATTGGTTCAGTGGCTTGTGTTGGCTTCTTGGTGGAGGGGACTGGTGCCTATGTTCTGGTGGGTGGGGCTGGATCTTGTCTTTCTGGTGAGCAGGTCCACATCTGGAGGTGTGTTTTGGGGTGTCTGTGAACTTAGTATGATTTTAGGCAGCCTCTCTCCTAATGGGTGGGGTTGTTTTCCTGTCTTGCTATTTGTTTGGCATGGGGCATCAAGCACTGGAGCTTTCTGGCCGTTGGGTGGAGCTGGGTCTTAGTGTTGAGATGGAGATCTCTGGGAGAGGTCTTGCTGATTGATACTACGTGGAGCCTGGAGGTCTCTAGTGGTCCAATGTCCTGTTCTCGGCTCTCCCACCGCAGAGGCTCAGGCCTGACACCAGACCAAGAGCACCAAGACCCTGTCAGCTACAGGGACCCACAATAGGAGACTCCACTGAAGACGCTAAATCTGCAGGAGCTAGAGGTGCAGAGGCATTTTTTTCAGAGGGTTTGCAGCTTGCTTGAATGGCAGAAAGGGAGAAAACGAGAAGATCCTGTAGGGCAAGGGAGGAGCAGTAAGTCAAGAGCTCTTTATGTAATTATACCATTATACCTTTTAAATCAATATTATATATATTTCCCAGTTTATATTTTGCCTTTTAGTGTTTTCTACTCACATGCATTTTATATGTTGAGCAATACTTACCTTATGTAGCATACTTAAGAAATAATACTTGTTAGTGTTCCCTTACCTTGCTTTGACTGCTTATTTGTGTATATTCCTTAAATCCAAGGACTTCTTGAAGCATCTTCCACAATGATCAGTATTTTTCTCTTCGAATGCACCTAGATAGAGTATTAAACACAAAACTTTCTTTTTAAGTTGTAATATTACTGTATTTTTAAATTAGGGTTTAGGATTATAGATAATATCCTCCTTAATGTCCTATAGATAATAGCCCTTAAATGTAACTAGTAGCAGAAAAATCAGGGTGTCCACTGGGATTTTGTTTAATCTCATGGGGACTGTCATCGAATTCAATTGCTGATTGAAATCTGAATCTTTATAAAAAGGGATACAGATTGCCTTCAGAAGTATATTCACAGCATTCAAGGCACAGACAAACATGTAAGTTTTTGTATTCTCTTTAATCTTGTTTAATGAAACTTCTGTGCCATATAATCACAGAAGATATTAATTGAAAAGTAATAATCTCATGTAAAGCAGAGAGCATGGCCTCAAACTCTTCTCTTAACCATAAACCAGTGTTTTGCAAAGTATTGTCCACAGACCACCTCCATCAGAAGCTCCTCATATACCTATATTTTGGGGACCACCAAGGCTTCCAAGATTCTGAGGGTAGAGACTAGGATTCTTCATTTGTAAGAAACTCCCTCAAGTAATTCTTATGCAAACTAAAAGTTGGAGAAGTGTTGCCACAAGTCAGTACTGCCAAATGGCAGTCTACTGGCCATCTAAGTAAAACTTTGTTCTTTGTTTAGGGCCTTTTATTCTTGACTAGATAATAATTAGCTTATTCTTAGGTCCCCATCAATATCTGGGAGGTGAGCATAAAATGGAGTTTAAAAGTGGCCATTTCTTTCATAAACATTCTCTCATCTTCAATTTCATGGGCACTAAGAACATCAGACTGGCAGAATGAGGGCAAGAAGTCAAGAAGGCTGAGATGGGATGAGAAGCTGTGTCGTTACTGGTTCCCAGGAGAGACTGGCACATCCACATGTGCTGTTGAATTTGCTGTACGCCTAGAGTAGTGGGAGCACGCTGGCAAATCTGGGAGCGGAGGAGCTAGTGAGAGGAGGGGAGAGGGTGAGGAGTGGTGTGCAGTGCTTAACCGTGGGAAGAAGCTAATAATTGTGAACCATGATCAAGGAGGAACACTGCAATTTCAGGCCATTTATCAGTAGATGTTTGAAAAATGAGTGAAGGCTTATCAGGAAGACAGATGTGTGTGTGTGTGTGTGTGTGTGTCTGTCTGTAGGAAGTACAGAGGTGCAGGAATATTAGGCAGAACCAGGTAATGTCTAAATAATTCTAGCTAGTAATTCTACCTTGCCTCCACTTGCCCTCGCCAGCTGAGATGGACACAGCTAGCCAAATTAGCTGTGATGGAGGAGGTGGGCCTGTTACCAGAAACACTGCTCATAGACTACTATGTTCAATATAGAGTATTCCAAAGCAATCTGAATTGTCTCAGTTTTATTTTTATTTTATATTTTAAAATTGTACTGAAGTTTAGTTGATTTACAATGTTGTGTTAATGTCTGCTGAGTGATTTAGTTATACATATATATATATATATATATATAAAATTCATATTCTTTTCCGTTATGGTTTATCAAAGGATATTGAATATAGTGTGTTATACAGCAGGACCTTGTTTATCCATCCTATATATAATACTTCGCATCTGCTAATCCCAAACTCCCAGTCCTTCCCTCCCCTACCCCCTCTCCCCCTTGGCAACCACAAGTCTGTTCTCTATGTCTGTGAGTCTGTTTCTGTTTCATAGATAAGGTCATTTGTATTGTATTTTAGATTCCACATATAAGTGATATCATATGGTATTTGTCTTTATCTTTCTGACTTACTTCGCTTAGTATGATAATCTCTAGGTCCATCCATGTTGCTTCAAATGGCATTATTTCATTCTTTTTTATGGCTGAGTAATATTGCATTGTGTGTGTGTGTGTGCGTGCGCATGCCTGTGTCTGTGTGTATGTGTATGTGTGTGTGTGTGTGTGTGTGTGTGTGTATATATATACACCACTTTTTCTTTATCCATTCATCTGTCAGTGGACACTTAGGTTGTTTCCATGTCTTGGCTATTGTAAATAGTGCTGTTATGAACGTAGGGGTGCATGTATCTTTTCAAATTATAGTTTTTTTCTGGATATATGCCCAGGAGTGGGATTGCTGGATCTTATGGCAACTCTATTTTTATTTTTTTGAGGAACCTCCGTACTGTTCTCCATAGTGGCTGCACCAATTTACATTCCCACCAACAGTGTAGGAGGGTACCCTTTTCTCCATACCCTCTTCAGCATTTGTTATTTGTAGACTTTTTAATGGTGGCCGTTCTGACTGGTGTAAGGTGTGGTACCTCACTGTAGTTTTGATTTGCATTTCTCTAATAACTAGCGATGTTAAGCATCTTTTCATGAGCCTATTGGTCATCTGTTTTTCTTCTTTGGAGAAATGTCTATTTAGGTCTTCTGCCCATTTTTCAATTGGGTTGTTTGTCTTTTTGTTTTTGAGTTGTATGAGCTGTTTGTATATTTTGGAAAATAAGCCCTTGTCAGTTGCATCATTTGCAAATATGTTCTCCCATTCTGTAGGTTTCTTTTCTTTTTGTTTATGGTTTCCTTTGCTGTGCAATAGCTTATAAGTTTGATTAGGTCCCATTTGTTTATTTTTGCTTTTATCTCTATTGCCTTGGGAGACTGATCTAGGAAAACATTGGTATGATTTATGTCAGAGAATGTTTTGCCTATGTTCTCTTCTGTGTTCTCTTCTGGTGTGATATCTTATATTTAAGTCTTTAAGCCATTTTGAGTTCATTTTTATGTATGGTGTGAGGGTGTGTTCTAACTTCATTGATTTGCATGCAGCTGTCCAACTTTCCCAGTACCACTTGCTGAAGATACTGTCTTTTCCCCATTGGATATTCTTGCCTCCTTTGTCGAAAATTAATTGACCATAGGTGTGTGGGTTTATTTCTGGTCTTTCTATTCTGTTCCACCGATTGTCTCAGTCTTAAAGTCTAAATACCGCCTGGGGAGAAAGGATCATCAGTCCTCTCCTTTGCAAGAGCGTGAGGCTGAGGATGGGGTGAGGTAGAGGTGGACAGGCAATATTAGCAGATTTTTAAGGGGAAACTCAAAGTCCCGTCACTTCAGCCTCATTTTTAAAATTGAGATACAGTTGACATATAATATTGTGATAGTTTTAAGTGTACAGCATAATGATTTGATCTATAAATACGCTGTGAAATTATTACCTCAATAAATTTAGCTAACATCCATTACCACACACAGTTACAGATTTTTTTTTCTTGTGATGAGAACTTTTACGATCTACTCTCTTAGCAACTTTCAAATACACAACAGAGTATTGCTAACTGTAGTCACTATGCTGTACATTATATCCCCTGGGCTTATTTATCTTATAGCTAGAAGTTTGTACCTTTTGACCACCTTCACCTATTTTGCCCTTCATTCTTCATTTTATTTCAGCCTTTATTCATTCTTCATTCTTAAGAAGAGAGTTCTGACATGTTCTCAGGAACAGAGTAAAGTTCCTGAGACCACGGAGGGGCTTTGGTAGAAGATGGCTGGGGGACTGGACTGAGAGACCCCACAATTCCTCTTTTAATTTTTGGATCTACTCATTCTGCAAATGTCTTTCTATTTATTCTTGTTGCCCTAAAAATGGGCCTCTGGATGCCTCCTTCTCAAGAGGAACCCACAACCCAACATCAGGAAGTAAGCAGGGTGAGTTTCCAGGGAAGGGAGCATTAAGCAAGCTGTTTAGGCAGCGTCTTGACCATGAGATGAACTAGAAGGGCCATGAAGGTGATATGGTTCTAGAACCATGGTAGGAGAACAGACTGGCACCTGGAAGCAGCACCAGTCAGTGGCTATAGAGGGCAATGTCCAGTGTGTATTCTGCTTAATAAGGGTGTATTACCTCATGGTGGCCACTTGAGGATTAAGGGATTAGGGTTCTAGGCATCCCATTTCCACCTTGAGACACAACTAATGGGGTGGGTCTATGAGGGTGTTGGGCAACCTGTATGGAGCATACTAAATAAATCCTATAGTTATATTACCTATATGTTCCTATAGTCTTCATATAAACTGAGTCAGATGCCTCAAAGCAGTAGTGATAACAAGTTAGAGGCTAATACAGAAGGGGGGATTTATTTCAGCAAAGCACCATCATAGGAGAAAGTATATCCATGTAAATATGTTCAAATTTCCTCAGACACTGTAAATATAGAGAAAATGATGGGATGGTCCTAGAGACTTCCATCAATTGGCAGTACCTTCTTCTGAAGGTACTATGCTTCAGGCATGTTTCCTGATGTCTCAATATCAACTTTGCATAATGTTTAAGACTATGCCCTAGATAACTGGGTACTCCCATTACTCTCTCTCATGTCCAGTTGACCTTTGTGTTTGCTTCGTGGGTAGACAGCAATGTGGAGATGACACATATTTGTTAGCTGAATGTTGGAAGGACCTACCTTTCTTCTACAGTGTTAGAAGATGAGTGTTTATATAGGAGAATATCCTCCTCTTAAGGGTTTTCTCTGTTTCTATCTCTGTCTCTCTGTCTCTCTCTTTGTCCCTCTCTCTCTCTCTCTCCCCCTCTGTGTGTGTGTGTGTCTGTGTGTGTGTGTGTGTGTGTGTGTGTATATATATATGCCTCCAATAGGTATAATGCCACTTTCCATGAATTTCTATCAGTAAGTTAAGATTTGAATGATTATTATATAGGTTATATTATATAGATTATTACATAGGTGTATTGTGAAACAGATGACTATTATGTAGATTAGAAGATTAGGAGCCAGGGGCCTCACAAAGTTAAGCTGTTTTTATTAAGTTGCACAGCTCAGTAAGGTGGAAACATGGAGCAGATCCCAGACCTTCTGGCTCCAAGGGATTGTGTCCAACAGACATGACTGTTCTATTTGTACAGTGTCTGGCACATTGTAGGTGCTAAAAATATATTTTTGAGTAAATGAATAAATGTCTCAAAGTGTTTGGGTCATGACCTGATGACCTCATTCTTTTTTCTTTGTTTTGATCTGCTGTGTCAGCCTAGGTGGGTACTCAGTTTTTCTCATGACAAAATCTCAGTCACCTTTTGCCCCCATGGGGACTTTCTGTAGTTTCTCCATCAGGCTCTTTACTAGCCTTGCCAGGGAGTAAATGTTTTTATTGGAACAGCATGAAATGTGACATTACTCATAGATTCTGGCAGAAAATTAGCGATAGTGAAAACTAGCTCAGCACCGCTGGGCACGATTGCACCTCCTCCCTGGAAGCAGTAAGCTGAGGGACTGCAGGGAGTCATAATGGTCTAACGATGGCTAATGGTGAGGAAACGATGGACCTGAGGCGCATAAGTCAATCTGAACACCGGGATGGCTAATGAAATACTCAGGAGATGCTTGAGCTCATCTGAGCATTGTTCATGGGTGTTTGTCTCTTACTGGACCATACTTTTTTGTTACATAAGGAAAAAGTATAACAATTTGTAGTATATGGAAAGTATCTGAAGGCTGAGATATAGTAAATATCTACTATACAGTAAAGATATATAGTATCTAGATATAGATACAGTAAAGATATAGATATAGTAAAGAAGGCAGATTAGTAATATAGTAAAGATATATAGTAATATATAGGATAGATATAGATATAGTAAAGATATAGATATAGTAAAGAAGGCAGATTAGTAAAGAAGGCAGATTAGTAAATAAATGGGGAAATATAAGCCCACCTTCACATTCCAGAGCTCGACAAGTCCATGATTCTTTCATTGCCTAGGGTTTACTCCCTATTTTAAGTATATGTCAAAATAGAGTATGGCTCCAGTTTTCAGCCTTGGTCTATTTTTTGTTTATATGCAGTGATCAATGAGGCAGAAGGTTTAAGGTAGCAAGAGACAAGAGTTTAATCAAAGGCTCATATGATTGCCTTTTCATTCTTCAGTCCAACCAGTGGTACTAACCCTTCTGATATCACAACATTGGTTTCAGTCCTCCCGATACTTGCAAGGTCCTTTTGTTTCAAATATTCACCTTTTAGGAAGAATCAAAATAGAAAGCTTGACTATAACCACAGAGAGCTTCAAAGGTGGGATTTGTCGAATCCTTTTAATAGTCTTCTCTGGAGCAGAAATGATTGGCAGCAGTGACATAAAGTCAAAACTCCATGACTCACTTGAGGCAGATTCAGGAGCAGCCCCTTCTTTGTGTTCTTTCATAGAAATATTCAACAAGGAGTTGGCAGAGCTTGTAAGCAGACATTCCTAATGTGAACTTTGCAGGCATGACATGTTATATTTGTAGAAATAATATAAAACATCTTCTGGAAAAAAGCATACATATCTTGAGATGCTTTACTTGAAAATAATAGTTAACAGTTACAACTTTTTAGTTCTATTTTTTTTTCCAAAATACAATTTTTCCTTTTTTTTGGGAACTGTATGGTGTGAATCAGAAAACTTTGGACTGATGGGACATTTATTTGCCCAAGGGGCTCCTGGAAGATGCCCACATGTGAAATTATGACAACTGCCTTTTTAGGACTGAAGATGATGCTGAGATGTGCATGAGAGACTCCACTAAACCTTCCTTGTGATCTCTGCATTGATACAAGTCCTTTGTGCAGTGTGGCTGTGTTCTTAGAGGAAGGTGCCAAGTGGATGAGCTATTCCAGAGATTGGAATGGGAAGTGAGAACTTTCTGGAACAATTATATGACTCTTCTAGTTGCTACAGTTTTTCAGACAGAGACATTTGATATCATTTCTCTGTCTTCAACACACCCCAAACACTCATTCTCTGTGATAATTTACTTCATGGGAGTGTGCAAATGAGTTGTGGCCATGGATGTTGACTAGATAGTGAACAGGGTCATGATCCAGAGAAACGGGCCATGATTACCATAGAAACAAAGCAAAGAAGAAAAGCAAAGTCATACCAGAAAGGAAAATAAGGCAGCTGTTTTGGCAAAACCCCATTCTCACAGCAGCAGTAACTAGGGGAACTGTCCCTGATGCTTCTAGCAAAGATTGCTCCAGAGATGGCCTCTACCAGCCCTAACTTCTGTGCTTCAACTCAGAATCATTCTGTTACATCAACTGGTTTTATCTTGACCCTTTTTCATGCCCAACCATTTAACCTCAACCCTATCAAGAATATCATACCAGTCTGAGTGACCATGCATCTTTCTTTAAATTAGGTGAAGCAATGGCTCACCCTAGTCCCAGGCTTTTCTTTATTTTCTGTCTTATTACTTATAAATCCACCCCATTATTACTAGAGATAAAAGTAGCCGAGATCTTTCACTTCTGGACCTCTAACGTTTGGCTTTACATTGCCCCAGGAAGAGAGCCTCTGATCACGCTATTCTGAAAATACTGTTTTTGCCCAGATTTGGACAGAGGACTTCCAAGGGCAGATGACTTCCGGTTGGTTAGGGCTGAAATGAGTGCCTCCCATCTCCTCCTCCAGTCAGTGTCTACCTGGAAAGTTCAACAGATGTTTGGCCTTCTTGCATATCATTCACTCATTGAGGGGTCAGAGTTAGAAAAAATGTTGTGATTTGCACCATCACACAAATGAGGGTGCTGATTAATTAAGATATTTGAGTAAAATTTATATGTGGGAGGACAGGCCTACTATTCTGAGACTGAAAATGGAGTGTGGATCTCAAAAGATGCTTGCTGGATCTAATGATGTGTACATTTCCCCTCACAGAGGGACGGGGTTTTACTAGAAAGGGACTATTACCCAAAGGCCTTCTCTGAAACTTGGATGCAATCCAAGAGTGAGAACTGAATAAGCAAATTTGCAAATGAAAGAAAAAAAAAGTCTTACCTTAGGTAAACAAGGGTTTCTGGTTATTTATCCATTATTCAAATGCAGATAGAAGGTGTCAAGAATACTAAACTTGCCCTCTTCTTCCAAGTGATAAATCCCTTCTTTGTGTTATTTACTTACAAAGAAATAACTACCTAATATTTCTATCAAAGTGAAGTTGTCATGTTCTAACAAATGCCAGGATCATAAGACAAATATAGTCAGAATCTTTTATCCTGCACTAACGTTCCACTCCTGGGTGACCTGGGACATGCTCTGAGAAATGTCTGGCAAAACTAGTGAATCTCTGGGGGTCATAAATAAAGGCATTGCTGCTTGCTGAGACATGTAGCTCCTTCATGGAGTAGCTGGGAATTGGTGATAACAAACCACAATAACCCTGGGATTGGAAATGGATTTGAATTTTTTTTATAATTATACATTTTGCAATTTTGGCAGTTTTGGAGGTAAAAATGTGTCAGAGGGTAATATGTCTCAAGGACAGTCAGTGTTAAATCAATATTAATTAAATAGGCATATTCTTATTTAACAAAGCATTGAAGTGTGGAGGAAGGGATCTGCTGTAACCATTTTCTTTGGCCATCTGTCAGGTAAGGTAAGACCTCCAAATCCCATGCATCAGCATTTTGAAAATATATAGCCAATTTTCAGCTTAGGTTGCTTACCTAATGATGTGTTTGCTATCTCAGTTATGATTTACCAGAGGTAAAGCTGTATTATTAAGCAGAAAGGAGGCGCACATATAAAGGCAGTAGAAGTTTTGAAGCAAGAAAAAAAGTGAGGTTAGTTCTTTTAATCAAATCAGAAACCCCAAAGGGTGTGACAGCACATAGCATTGACGTAACAAGTACTATCTTACCATGAAACATATAGGAGAAATCATTTGTGAGCCAGGTGTGTTATGGAAATATGGCTGAATAGTCTTTGTCTATCCATTTCATATCTATTAAGGACCATGGTCATTACTCCATACTCACCATCATATAAAGCATATAAAGGAAAAAGAAAGTTCCATGAAAAGTAAAAAATCCCATCCTGTCAATTGGTTATATTTGTTCAGAAGTATAGATATCCTAATGGAATGGTCAGCAAGACCTGAATGTCACTTCTGATGAAGATGTTACTAAAAGCTGGGAAGAACAGTGAGGACAGATCCCAAGAGCCGTAAGAACAAAGCTCATTGTAAGCGTTGTTTGTCCTTTTGCCAACCATGGAACTTTAAGAACATCATGAGCTTTTTACAGATAAAAGCATATCAAATTTTATTAGAACCATTCCACGTGGCACTGTCCAGGGTACTGACTTAGCTAACGTGACATGTTTGTCTCAGTTGAAAAAGTCAGAGTGCCTTACCTCAGGGCCTCACCTCCTGTCTCCTTTGACCTTGTGCTCCTGACAACAAATGCATGCCGATTTTGAACCCCACTATATAACTTCAGAAAACTACATATGCTGGGACTAATCTAGGAACTATTTTTATGTTCTGGCTCCTATCACCATAGCAAAGAGCAATATGATGTAATTCTTACTATCAGTGACATTTTAATCTGACAAAAGGTATCAGACAGTTAAACAAATAAATATATGCACTTTGGTGGGGGAAAAATGCAGTATATGCACTTTGAGGCAGGTAGAACGTTTTGTGACCTCAGAGGGAAGATTTTTCTGCCTAGGCATGGAAAGAAGGAAACAGAGTCTTAAACGTTGTTTCCAAATATAGTCTTTAAGTCACTTCTGAGTTAGACATGGGATTGAATTAATACAGGGATAAAGATGTCCCCGTCAAAGCATTAATTTCCCCTCCTGAAAAATGTTTCCGTAGAGATGTCAACTTTTGACACGCCAATGACTTCCTGAGAGTGGGTTGTTTAGCAATAAAAGACATAGTACATTTCTTAGAGAAAGGTTCAGATATGTATCTTTATACCACCGCCACTCCATCCTTACCCTATGATACAGAGAGTTTCTAGCACAGAGTTTGAAGTCTTTAGATTCTGATGAATGTATACTTTCAATTATAGTAGTTATTTTCTCTTATTTTTACCTAGAATAACCCAGTTCACTGATCAAGGATAGTTGTCTATTTTGGAGGGCCACAATACCCCATGCTAGAATTTATCAGTTCTTGATTTAGGCCTAACATTTACAGATCTTACTGAAACCAATATAAGTGATAAGAGAACATGATAATCTCTACCATATGCATGTACAGCTCTGATACTGCTTTTGAAGGAGCTCTAGTTGCATAGTAGTTTTGCTTCAGGACAATGAGTGAACCACATGATGCAATTCTATGGGATTTTCCATCTAAAATTTTTGGAAGATTGAAAATCTTTATCTTCCCCTTTTTGAAGGTAAACAGGAAAATATCTTTAAAATGCTTATAGAAACTTTGTTCTTATGTCATGCCTTCAACATGAAACACTTTATAGCTAGAAACAGATAAGAGAGCCAAGAAGCTGAGGACATTCTGACTAGCTGAATATCTCATTGGTATTTTTACTGCCATTAAGAAACAATTCCAGATTTACTAAGAATCCAGAGAAATGCATTTGTATTATGGAATGGTATGATCATGAGAAACTATATTTTGCACCAGTATAAGCACCACTGGTTGGGTAGTATCCATGTGTGTTGTTCTCATTAAGGGGCCTGGAGATACTGAATAATCACAGATGCTCAAACTATGATGGGAATCCCTTTTATTATATTACCTTGTGCTATGGACTTAATTGTGTTTCCTCAAAATTCATATGTTAAAATTCAAACCCCCAATGTGACTGTATTTGGAGATAGGGCTTTTAGGATGTGATTACAGTTAAGTGAGGTCATAAGTTAGGATCTTAATCTGATAGGATTTGTGGCCTTATAAGAAGAGCAGAAGATCAATCTTTCTCTTTTTCTCCACGTGCATACCCTGAGAAAAGGCCATGTGAGCAGACAGCAAGAAGGTGGCCATCTGCAAGCCAGGAAGAGAATCCTCACCAGAACCCAACTATGCTGGTACCCTTATCTTGGACTTCCAGCCTCCAGAATTGTGAGGAAATAGATTTCTGTTGTTTATGCCACCCAGTCTGTAGTATTTTGTGATGCCAGTCTGAGCTGGCTAACATATCTTGCCTTAAAAAACATAAATCCTTTCTGAGGAAACACGTTCATACTTGTATTTTGATCATTTGAGAGATTGTTAATCCAATTTCATGGTGTAAATTGCCCTTCTTGAAGCGGTACACACCTGTAACCTTACAGTAGCCCTGGCAGAATTGTGTTTATCCTTCATTGCCCTTATAACAGCTCAAGTGTGTTGAACTTCATGACTTTTTGTCTCTGACTATTTGCTGTTTGTGAATAACCATTGAGAGACCAACAAAAGCTTCAGACAGTCTAACATCCTATTTACAAATGTCAGGTAATTGATAAATGCTGTAAAAATGAGCAATGGCAAAGCATCTTTGGTTGATGCTTGGCAACTTTTCATGTAAAATATTGGATGGAGAAACCTCACTTTCTAGAAAGTAGTTTGTATCAGGTTGTGAGAACACATCCCACAACCTGACAAATATGTGGTTTGAGGGGGTAGAAGGATCCCCTCGGAAAAGTATATCACTTTGAAACTTTTTAGAATGTAGCATATATTAAAAGTAAGTAAAAGTAAATACTTTCTCAAGGATTAGAGCAACCTAAATCCTGAAAGACTTTTAAATGGCAGTGGAGGTTAACCCTTTATCAAATATATGATTTGCAAATATTTTCTCCTATGTTATAGTTTGCTCCTATGTTATATTTTGTTGATGGTTTCCTGTGCTGTGCAGAACCTTTTAGTTCGATGGAGTCCAGGAGTCCAAGTTGTTTATTTTTGTTTCTGTTACCATTGCTCTTGGTGTCAAATTAGAAAAAAAAATCATTACCAAGACTGATGTCAAGGAACTTACCCCTATGTTTTTTGGTAGGAGTTTTATGGTTTCAGGTCTTATGTTCAAGTCTTTAATCCATTTTGAGTTGATTTTTGTGTACAGTGTAACAGAGAGGTCCAATTTAATTCTTTTGCATGGGGCTGTGTAGTTTTCTCAACACCATTTATTGAAGAAACTATCCTTTTCCCACTGTATATTCTTGGTTCCTCTGTCATAAATGAATTGACATTGAACTCACACAACTCAATAGCAAAAAAACAATCTTATCAAAAAATGGGCAAAGGAACTGCATTGACATTTTTCCAGAGAAGACATGCAAATGGCCAACAGGTGCATGAAAAAGGCGATCAACATCTCTAATAATCAGGGAAATGCAAATCAAAACAGTGAGATATCACCTCACAGCTGTTAGAATGGCTTTTATCAAAGAGACAAGTGAGGTAAGTGTTGGCAAGGATATGGAGAAAAAGAATCCCTTGTGTATTGTGGATGGACGTGTACATTGGTTCAGCCTCTATGGAAAACAGTATGAAGGTTCCTCAAGAAATTAAAAATAGAACTACCATATGATCCAGCAATCCCACTTCTGGATATATATCTGAAGGGAATGAAAACAAAGTATTAGAGAAGTATCTGTGCTCCCATGTTAATTGCAGTATTATTCATAATAGCCAAGATATGGAAACAACCTAAGTGTCTATTAATAAATGAATGGATAAAGAAGATGTGATATGTGCTTATATATGGCATATATCTAAATATTATTTAACCATGAGAAAGAAGGAAATTGAGGGCATTATGCTAAGTGAGATAAGCCAGACAGAGAAAGACAAGTACTGCATAGTATTATTTATATGTGGAATCTAAAAAAAATTTTAAATGTCAAACTCATAGAAACAGATAATTTAAAAAGTGGTTTCCAGGGACTGGGAGTTGAGGGTAATAGGGAGAGGTTGGGAAAAGGTTATAAGCTTTTAACTATAAAATAAAATAAGGTCTGAAGATCTGATGTAAAACATGATTATAGTTGGGCTTCCCTGGTGGCGCAGTGGTTGAGAGTCCGCCTGCCAATGCAGGGGACACAGGTTCATGCCCCGGTCTGGGAAGATCCCACATGCTGCAGAATGGCTGGGCCCGTGAGCCGTGGCCGCTGAGCCTGCGCGTCCGGAGCCTGTGCTCCGCAATGGGAGAGGCCACAACAGTGAGAGGCCCGCGTACCACAAAAAAACCACACACACAAAAAACCACCATGATTATAGTTGATCACACTGTATTGCATAATTGAAATTTGCTAAGAGAGTAGAACTTAAATGTTCTCACACACAAGAGAGATAAATGTGTGAGGTGTAGATGTGCTAATTTTTTTTTTTCTTTTATCAACTCAAGATACAACTCTAGTTTAAGCAGAACATTAAATGAGGCAGGTGGACAACGTCCAGATTCTAACAGTTTCCTAGTATGAAAATAACAAGACAAAGAATGTGTTATTTTATTTTCCCTCTATTTCTTTGAAGGTTAATAGAAACCATGGACAGGGACTCTAGGGATTGGGGGAGCTAGGACAGAGCTTAGTTTCTTGCAATAAGAAAGGGGTTTGGAAGAACAGCAAAGATCAAAACCTGAGGTCTAAAGCTGCATGGGAATTATAGTTGCTAGGCTGAGTGTTCCAATAGCCAGAGTCCTAAACACTAGCAACCAAAGAAGTGTTTGGGGGAGAAGAAATATCTGCTGTTACATGTTATTAAATTTCTTGCTTTGTGGTGTGAAATGGAACCCACTTGTCTTCATCTTGAAAAGACACTTGCACACACATACACAGACATACCCACAGACACTAACAATTTGGATAATGGGTTTGTTCGGAGATACTAAGCTCCCAGCACTCATTTCATCTTCACTTGCACCCTAAGGATAGTGATCATTACTTTCTCCATTCCACAGATCAGGAAACTGAGTCATATGGAGGTTAAGTAATGTGCCCAGGATTATAGAATTGGAGGGTGGCAGAATCATGCTGCAAACCCTTGCAGTTTGTGCCACACCCTCTACTGCGTCAAAGTAGTCCATGACTGGGGAAGCTTAAAACCAGAGGTTTCCCATGGGAAACAATTCATATCAAGCTTATAGTTAAGATTTTGAAGGTCCCTCTATCTTCCCTCAGACCTCAAATAGGAGTCCTATTCTTGTTTTAGAACAAAGATGAAATGGGAAAATACTCAAAGTTTCCTGGAGAATATTTATACTAAGAATTTGGTCAAAATATTAGAGGACTCAGTTTTTGGGTCTTCACTTCCTCTTGGGTTCCTCCTTCATCATGGCGAAGGAAAGGTACCATCTTTCTAGGATACTGTGGCGTGGCTTGGCACAGCAGGGCTCAACTCTCAACAGCTGGAAGGTGCTTGCTTCTTTGAAAGCATGACCAATAGAAGACCAGTCTACTTCTTCACTTGGCATCTTCCAAAGCCTTTAGAGAGTTTAGCCAGTTAGCCAGGATTGTAAACCCCCCAATAATTTGGTGACTCATTTCATTTCAGAACACCACCACATTATGGTTGGAAGTCATCTGCCCAAAGCTTATCCAACTCATTGGCTGAGGAGATGGATGTCTCCCTCTTTGGGGAGGTGAGTTTACTTTCCATCCTGACAGCTCGTTCCTTAACCTGCTCACAGAGTTTTAAGTGAGTATTGTCTCTGCACATTCCTAGGCCCTGCTCGCTTGTTCCATGCTTTGATGAGGTGTGTAAAAACAAAGTAAGGAGAAATGGATTGCACAGGAAAATACAGCAAAAGATGTAGCATAGGGCGATCTTTCTAAGTTCTGGACATCATATTGCATTTTAATCACAGCATAATACCCCATACCTGCCACTGCCTTTAAGTCAAAAATTTGCATTCCTTATCTTGGCCTTCCATGGCCACGAACTGCCTTCCGCGATCTGCTGCCATCCTTTGCACTTGCACCTGTTGATGATCACACTTTTCTCTACAAGTGTTTCACCAGCCAGATGAGTGTCTTTTACCCTGTGGATTCCCCCACCTTACCCGACCTGTCTACCTTCACCGTATTCCCTTGACATGATCGCCTGTCCATTTTCTTCATCCTTGAATTGTATATGTAGTAGCTCATCTCCAGGTGAGGACCTCACATTTGGCAGAAGATCAGTTGGTTTAAGACAGAGAGTCCTGTCCTGGGCCCACATGTACCTATGCTTCAAGGCCACTGAAGCCCCAGAAGTGCAATTAGCAGTTCTCTTTACCAAGGGTAGTGCTGGAGAAATAAGCACTTCTAAATTGTTAATTAGGGAACAGGTGTCACAACCCCTCTTACTCTCTGACCCCTTAATGTGGAGAATAGAACCTGCCAGCCAGGAGGATCCAGCTGTGCTTTCAAGGTGAAGCCTCCCTTGTTGGAGCCTAAGTGATGCATTAAACCCAAACATCTGCACAGAAAACTTGTTTCCATGCCAGGATGGATTCCCCTTTAATGGGGAGTACAACTACACTTTCAGAAGTGGGAGTAAACCACACTCTGAGTCCTGTCTTCTTTTTCTTTTACACTCATGACCTTCTCATGATGTTGAGAGGAATTGCTGACCTTCTATTTGGCAGATCAATGGAACATACCCGTCCTAACTGTTACACCTTCTCACCTGGCTTCCACTGGCAGTGACCACCCCAGTCCCCCTCCCACCATGCCAAGTTCCAGAACCCAGTTGAGTGATAGGAGTAAAGCTGTAATGTAGTGAGGTCCAACATGCAGTCAAGGCACTGGAACTTTTTAAATAATAAAGCATGAAAGATCTTATACATTTGAAACTGTAAGGAAAACTGTCATAAACACTAATGCATAGTACATCCAAGAAGTAGAAAATTAGTTGAACTTCCTATATACCCCTCATTGATCCCATTATTTGGAGGTCCTTCCTCCAAAATGTGCCCGGTATACTGATTGGCTGTTCTCACACCTACCCGTTTCTTTATGCTGTTCTTCCCCATCTAAGTATCCCTAAAGACTATATGGTATTTAGTTGCATGTTTTCCAACTTTATGTAAATTGTATTATACTGGAAATATTCTAGTGCCAGTTGCTTTGTTTTGTTTTGTTTTTTTGTTTTTTGTTTTTTTGCTCAAAGCCTTGTTTGTAAGATTTATTTATTTATTCATGTTGATTTTTCCAGCTGTATTCACTTACTTTGAGTACTGTATGGTATCTCGTTGTATGAAAATTTTACAATTTATTATGCTGTGAACGTTTTTATATACAGCTCCTTATGACACAATTTTAAGGTGATCTATAGAATATATATGCCGGTATAGAGTTGCTGGGTGGTAGAGTACCTAAATTTTCAACTTTATTAGATATTTCCAAATAGTTTCTAAGGTGGTTGACCAGTTTATATTCCCATCAGTAGTGTAATACATGTCTTCATGTCTCTATACCATATCATTACTTGGCATTGTCATACTTTAAAATTTTTGCAGAATTGCTGGTGTAGAATCATACTGTATATGGTTCAAATTTTAATTTCTCTAAGTACTGGTAAGATTGGGCATCTTTTGTATGTTTCTTGGCCATTTCAGTTTCCTTTTCTGCAAATTCCTAAGAACAGTAATTTTTTGTCCTCTCTGCCCTCAAGTCTCTCTCTCTATTTACATTTGAACAGGAGCCTAAAGTCTATCAGTATCCAGAAATTTCCCACATTTCTTTCTCTCTGACAGAGCAGTAGGGTCTTTGCCCCAGAAGCTGAAGTTTCTCATATAATCATTAGCAGAGGAATTGGAAGGGTGAGAAGGATTAGGAACTGAGGTCCCTGATGTGCTAAGGACTAAATAGTGCTGCTCTTTTTATTAGACTAGACAAGAGTCAAGGGCCCATGAAACATAAAATGATGAATCAT
Organism: Delphinus delphis; assembly: GCF_949987515.2. Lineage (NCBI taxonomy): Eukaryota > Metazoa > Chordata > Mammalia > Artiodactyla > Delphinidae > Delphinus > Delphinus delphis. Next base: position 49,847,524 of record NC_082698.1, on the reverse strand, counting down.
GAAATGACTTTATGTTTCAATAAACAATTCTTTCCTAACATGGTCTAAGTAGAGTTGTCTGAATTAGATAATTTTGTAAAACATGTACTAGAGAACTATGAAATATTTGGGACTAAGAAGAGGGAGAAGTAGAATGATTTAATTAGTATGCAATGATTTTTTTTTTTTTTACCTTGTTTTAGTGGTCCTGTGATGTAACTTTATCTGCAGGTTAAGTACACAGGCCACCAGAAAGAAGATCAATTCTCTTGTCCATTTTTCTCACTCCTTTCACTTCTGTGTTACTTTTGGATTGATATTTGGGAGAGAAGTCAGAAGTACTTTGCCCGAATCTCTGTGTCAATAAACAAATGAAGAAGCTACAAGATGGGTGTTTAAGGGAGTAGAGTAAAGAGGGATAAACAGCCATGCGGCGAGTTCAGGGAGGGGTGTTGGGAGGATGACATGGCTGCTGCTCTGGAGTAGCTCTGAGATCTGGGATTTATGGGACAGAGGACCCTGGGTTCATCAGAGGCACTGCAATGAAGTATTACTTGATTTCCTGTTTGTGTTCTTTTGAGAGATGCAAAGGAGAATATGGAATCACTTTTGTAATCACTTTGATTATTCATGACTTCAGAAAAGGGAAGATCTTCTAGGAGTCTGACATTTGTTAGAATTACATAACTATCCTGAAGTCATACCCCCAGCACCCTTTGAAAATTCTACCTTCTTGCCCTTGAAACCTAGAGACTAAATTGAGACTTCTCGTCAAAGGATGATTGTAGGCATATTAACGTTGAATTTGTGTACTTTCAAATTTCAGATACAGTATCATATCATGGAATATGCACTGGACTTTGATTAAAAAAAAAAACCAAAAACCTCCAGGGTCTGATCCTTCTTAGCTATTAGTGTATGGGGTAACTTTAATCTCTTTGAAGATGTCTTTGCCTGTGTAATACGATACTAACTACCCTCTCCCTATCAACCTGATAGGGTTGTTGTGAAGATCAACTGAAAATATTTATGCAAACCTGAAAAATGTACAGCAATATGACAGTATTGGGCTAGGAATTTTTTACATAATTAACCGTTTTGGAGAAGTGATTGTCTGTGCCTTGTGACCTGTGGGTTTTGCTGCATGAAAGAGGAAATGTATATACTGGTAGCCCACAACTACACCATCGCCAACAGACACTGAACAAAATATCAGACTACAGGAAAAACTGAAAAAAGAAAACCATCCGTATATACGACTACTTTGTGCCCTGGATTGGGGAGTTCATTGCAGGATAATATTCTGTGCACATTTATGAGGAGACTTGGTAAAGGCTTTGCCCTCCCATTTAGACACTTACTGTACCAAGAGAACTGCTGTAAATTACTAAGGGTGACAAAGGGACCAGTGTGAAGCATGAACTTCAGAGGCTGCCCCCACGGTGGGCATCTTCTCCCAAGTGGCAAATGTCTTCCAGAGGTCGAGGGGCACGCAAGCCAGGGAAGACAAACCATTCTGTCAGGGAGGAATATGACAAGTGTGAGATTGCTTTATTTGAAAAGAAAACCTTCCTTGTTGGAGGTGTCTTACGTTCTTGGGAACAGATGAGATAAGCATACAGACTCTATGGCCATTAATACTCCTGAATGAGAAATGAAACATTTCTTCTGAGTGATAATTTGGACCAGCAGGTATGTTTGCACACAGATAAATGGAAAGCCTGGAGGGGGGCACAGGAAGCAAGGAAAGAGAGTTCAAGTAGAGCAAAAGAAAGACAAAAAAAAAAAAGTGGTCAGGGCTTCTGAACCCCTGAGGAAAGAGACAACTGGAAACCACATAAACTACCAAATAATGATGGGCTAAAATATCCAAATGAGAAGTGAATTACCTCTAGACTCCTGGTTGCTAACCATTTTGTGTTATAAAACATTTTGAGAAGTTGATAAAAAAAACTATGGAAATTTTTCTTCATGAAAAAATGCAGATATTTATACAGGCAAAACATTTTACATAATTTCCGTAGGGTTGATGATTCCTGGGATCCTTCAGTGTACCTTTCCCAGGACTCCATGTTGACCTTCTTCCTTATATATATGATGTAATGTGATGTGATGTGATGTTAAGTGATGTGATAGGATATGATGTAATAGGATGTAATGTGATATGATGTGATGTTATATGATAACAAGGAAACATTGACAGTTAAAGACAGAACTCTAACATGTATAGGTACAGGGAGGTGAGAGCTTTTTAGGGAGACCTTGCTCTGGGATGATTGTCTTTTCTGAGTCTAGACTCCTAATTCTTGTTCACAATTAGGGGAGGATATGTTTTAGAGGACACAAGGATATCTGTTGCTCAGTGGTATCCAAATATCAGGCATCAGTGTATGCCCTGGGTACCAAATACACAGTTACCACGGGCAGCCCTGCAGAAAGTGAGGGTCAGTATTCCAGGGACACCATTCAAATAGGTTTTAATGTGAATGTTGGCCCCTGGGGTAGTTCAGGATGGTGGTCTGCAAAAGTAGCTCCTCCAGGATGACCTCACCACTACAGGCGGACAGCAGAGCTACACAGACACAGAGGTCTTTTGTCTAGTCCTCAGGTGTAGGCTGGGGCAGATGAGCATGTCCTCACCCAGAGATATCCAAACCAGAGGGTGGCTTCTCCTTCAAAACAAGAACCACAAACAGATCTTTCGAGCACTCACAAAGAAGGAAACTATCTTTGTGCTGAAGCCAGTGGAGTAGCCATAGTGAAGGTGCACATGGTCTGGGGATGTATATTTCTATAGCCGTGGATTACTGGAGGAGAAAAAGCATATGGAACACTTGGCATTAACATAAGCTGTGGGAAAGTTGATGCCAGCCCCTTTCCATTCCTCTAATGTCCAGAAAATATGCTTCTCTTTTCCCCCTTCTCTCCCTCCTTTCTTCCTTTCAGATTCCTCTTTCCTTGATTATTTTGATGGCTAAGGGAGATATCAATCTAGCTATAGGTTTTCACAAGCAAGCTGTTGAATTTATATCTACCCAAACCCATGCATTGAAATAACAGTGACAGGGTCTTTCAAATTTTTCAGGTCATTTTCACCCTTGTGATTTTTGACAGTAAACCTGTGGAACTGATATATGTTTCCTCACCACATTTCCCCTCCTTGCCACACATGGAAGCCCTTATTTTGTGAGAACCTCTTCCTAAGTCTACTACTGAGAGGGCTGATGCCAATGTTATAGGAAGACAGACAAAAGCTCTTTCCTTTGGAAATGAAAGAAGGCATGTGGTAGTGAAGTCTCCAGAGACCTGGGAACTCAGTATATAGTCACAGAGTCTTGACTTGAACTCTTATTTTTCTCTGGGTCTATGTGAGGTAGATTCTCCCAGGCCCAGCAATGGGCAACCAGATAGAACCAGACGCTCTGCAAAGAACTGAAATTGCTGACACAAGAGCTTGCACTTTCAAAGGAGCACTTGATTAAAACACAAGGATACCAGAAACTCAGAAAATATGGGTGTTTCAAGAGAATCAACTCTAACCACTTGGCATTCTCCCAAGCAAGCTACTGCCAGAATTTTTTCTAAAACATAGGTCTGATTATGTCATGCCTATGTGCACAAACCTTCTTTAACTGCCCATTGACTTCAATATAAAGTTTGGATCTCTTTTCATGGACTGATGAAACTCATGCATTTAAAGTTCCTTCTGAGCACCTACAACTTCAATTTTGACTTCTCCTTAACCTTCTCTGGGTCTCTGAGATCTCCATGTAAAGCTGAAGCAAAAATGGAACCACTGATGACTCTAAGAGAAAGATTTCTGAAGAGGAGTGTTATTCATCTGTCATGATGAGTGTTGTCCTCATGGTTGGCTCCTGAGAGGCACCTGTGAGGAGATTCAGGTCCCCTGCAGCAGTTACTGGGAGGTTCGTGGAGCCCCAGGGAACTGGGATTCAGGCTCGTGCGTTCCCCCACTCAGGATCCACTCTGAGAACAAGGCTGGCTAGCCATCTTGTGTCCAGGTCACTGTTTACTAATTGCTAGTCAACTGACCCAAAGGTACACTTTTACTTCCTCTTTCTCACACCCGGCTCAACTGCAGGGTAATAAACTGTGAGGAGAAAAGTCAAAAAAGTCCTCTGGGTCTTGGTTTTCCAAAATTACCACCTAGAAGAAAAGACATATTTTCTAGACAGAATCCTGGTTCATAGGTATGTTACAAATATACTTTTCAGCCCCAAACACATTTCATAATGGATATCATGGAGAAGTGGAGGGAGCACAGCCATTGTTTAAAAGCCAGAAGCGGGCAGTGGACCAAGTGAAGAACTAGTGGAAGACAAAAGAATATTGTCTTCTTGGCCCATGAACCACCTGGTGCGAAGCAGTGTTCTTGACCAGTGGTTTCCAAAATGGGCTGTTCACACTCTAGGGGTGCTCAAGATCATCCATTGCAATATGCATTTTTAAAAAAAGATAAGGGCTTCTATTTTAATAGTTTATCAAAAAAGAACAAGAATGAAGTTCTACTAATATTTCATATGGATTGACACTGATGTCTTTACTTGGTCCACATGTCACATGGTCCCACCTCAAGTTTAGTTGATGAAATATCAAGGTTCCAAAACAGGGAGGAGTTGACAGTGGTGTCTTATACTTCATTTACTTTTGGTATAGGTTGTGTTTTGCAGTTTCTGTGTGTCTGGTTAACTGGATTTACCTCTTGTCTCATTTTAACTAGATCTGCTCTCCTTCCGTGCTAAGTGGGTATATCTCGTGGTATATAGGAGCTTCCATGAGATGGGCCCGTTGGACTCTTCCATACATGTCCTGGAGGAAAGAGGACTTCATTAAGTTGTGAAGTTTTCAGGACTGTTCTGGTTGGGAGAAGAGGGAATGATGGCTTCACTGTGGATGAGTAGAAGGTGTTATATCTAATAACACTTCAGATTAAACTGCATTAAACAGTGAGCTCACAGCTATTAGTTTCAATCAGGAGTTGAGACACAAAACTCAGGATTATAGGGTGTTTTGTGGCAACATTAGCTTGATGCACTGGCTCAGCAGCCATAAAGACCAGTAAAACGTGAGATATTGTCAAGAGGGAGATTGAAAACAACAACTTCTGCCTTTAAATCTTGATTCAGAAGATTTGAAGACTTGTTATATGTCTTCATGTTAGAATGATACAAGTCTGCCTACTACAATTTACAATAGATTCAGAGAGTTAAAAAACTCCAGAAGAAAACTAGAATTATCACTGGAAACAACCAAATGAAGATAGAATATAAGTAATTATAATTCCTTAAGAAAGATGACGGTAGAATGAGGGGCAGGGGCTAGTGTGTAAGGTAACAAAGAACAGTGGGCTCTTTGTTAGAACCATTTTTTGTCTCTTTTCTTTGTTAATAAGATAAAGAACAAGGCAGGGGATAGGGTTGGGAGGAGGGAGGAGAGATGTAAATTATGTTTACACGAGTACAGTGATAATTTCCCCAGATAAATAGCCCAAAGTCATATTGGTAGAAACGTAGGGTATCAACAAGAAGAATACAGCTCAGTGTCCCCAGAAGAGTTGATGAAATATTCACATGTCTTATCCTCCCCCCAGCAGGTGCTTCTTCCTAAGCCACCCCACTTACGCTCATCCCAGTAGTATCCTTTTCCCAGGTGGGATTTGGTCAGGAAAGTAGAAAGCACCGTAAAATTCCAAACAGGAAACTATTTTGTGTAGAAAACTACAATACCATTAGATGGACTGAGGGAGCGATAGGGAAAGCTTCTAATGGCTTCTAGGAAATCAATATGTGATAGAATCATCAGAAACCACCCCCTGCATGAGATGCCTCACTTTCACATAGCGCCAAAGTGAGTGATTCACTCAAATACGCTCCAAACCCTGGGCACTACTCTACCATCTGCTGAAACCCATGCATCTGTCTGTATCTGCCACAAAAACTATGACTTCACCTTCTTGTCCACCTTCCATCTCTCACATGAGTGCCTTTCACTGGCAGAATCTAAACCGGAACCCAGCTGGTTAGGAAATGCAGCTCCTAGGCTTGTAGTCCTTGTGATGTAAGAGAGGGCATAGAAGGGGGCCAGTCGTGCCGGGGTCCCAGCAGATAATCAAGCTCAGGCATGTTTTCACATCAGGAGTCATTAATATGTCTCTGCTCCACTGGTGGTCCTGAAGGTGTTTCAGTCCAAAGTCACTTACCATATAGAATTATTTAATATAGGCCTTAGATAGATACTATATCACTAATAAAATAATGTGAGCTGATATCATGTTTTTAATGGAGTTAAAGTCTAAGCAGAAAAGGCCTCTCTTGCTTTAGGTGGGGCTTCCACACACTCTGTGCTGATGTCATACCAGCATCCCAGAGAGATCATTGTTACTCCTCTGTTGCAACCTACTCTCCACAAACACCCTTGCTCTCACTTTCAGCGTTGTTTTCCTCTCCGTTACCAAGGTTTTTTCTACTGCCCTTCTGAGATGGCCAGTGAAGAATATAGCTCTGTCGCTCAGCCACAAGGTCCGCTTTGTACTCAGACTTTTAGAGTGAAAAACCAAGAATTATACTATTGAATTTGATTCAGTCTTTCATTTTATCCCTGGGAACTTGGAACATCTTCCTTTAAGACTGAAGATACTATGAAAGAAAATGCCCTGGGTAAAGCCCTAAATTACTGGTCAAGGACAAAACTGGTTTTCTGAGGCTTACTCCCCAGGCAGGGAAGTGTGTGTGTGTGTGTTGTGGGAGTTGGGCGTGGGGGAGGACACAAGTTTCTTGTTTACGTTAGTGCCTGGAATTAAGAGAATGGTATTTATTCTCGTTCCCTTTGTCCCAGACTCAGGGAGAGCCCTCAGCTTCAACTGCGCTTTTACCTCATCCTTATAGGAGGGTAAAATAAATACCATGACATGAACCAGTGCTAGCAACTGAGCAGAACATGACGAGACATGTACAGGCATACCTGAATTTGAGCAGTGGGCATGCAGCTTTGCTTCCTTTCAGTGACATCTACTGCATCTCAACAAGGAGACCTGAGTTAATGCTTTGAAAAAGGAAATTAAAAAATAGAAACCTAGAGATATTTATTTAAGCTTCAAAGTTAGAGAAATTGTGTGTTAAGACTTCTCAGTCAAGCCTGAAATTATAACTCGAGGCACAGAGCAGTGGTGATCAACTGTGTCTGCTTTTTCTCCATTCCCTGGTAGTCCTAAAGGCTGGAGAGACCCTGCTATGTGGGTAGAATACTCTCCTTATGGCAACATCATGAACTTTTCCTTATTAGCCATTGCAGAGCATCAACACCAAAGACCCATAGGCAAGAATAAGGAGACGCCATGGGTTGTCACACTTTGCCTTTTGTACATTTCTTCATAGAGCGCTGAAGTGTAATATTGATCTAGGAGACATTGGTCACAACTGACATTTCTTTCCACTAAATTAAAAGAATAAGAGAGAATTTTGATGACTTGAACAAAGTCTAGATGCTTTATCTTGCACTGACATTTTGATTTTTTAAGGAAATGCATTTTCTAACTGTATCCTGCAGTTAGATAACTCCATTATTCCACTTTGTTGGAATTGCAGAAAAAATAATCAAACGTGGGCTTCCCTGGTGGCGCAGTGGTTGAGAGTCTCCCTGCTGATGCAGGGGACGCGGGTTCGTGCCCCGGTCCGGGAAGATCCCACATGCTGCGGAGCGGCTGGGCCCGTGAGCCATGGCCGCTGAGCCTGCGCGTCCGGAGCCTGTGCTCCGCAACGGGAGAGCCCACAACAGTGAGAGGCCCGCGTACCGCAAAAAAAAAAAAAAAAAAAAAAAAAAATCAAACTTGCCAGCATGCTCAAGTCTTAGATTTTTCAGCTTGTCATAATTCACACAGGCTCTGCCACAAGGTCTGCTGGGATGGCAAGAAGGGGAGCACAGAGAGAGGAGAGCAAGCCAGAAGTGGGCAAAGTTAAAACCCTAGGTATTCATCTATTTGTTAGAACTAAATGTCAGAGACAGTGGCCAGTGGACCGAATTGAAAGGTCCAAGTTGATGACCAGAAAGCTATAACATAATATCCCAAGACATTGGCCTGGAGACTGCATTATAATGTCCAAGGGATATGGTCACAAGACCATCTTATCATGTCTGAAGTGGCAGTCTGAAGGCCAGTTTCCAGTTTATAATGTCTTGGTGGGGTAAAGAGAATGGATCATGAGACTGCATTATAAAGTCCAAAGTTATGATCTTAATAATACTATAATCTACAAGGTATGTTTATGGGAGTTAAATGATACTTTCAAAGGGCAGAAGCCAAAAGACCATATTGTGATGATCAAGAAGGTACTCAGAGGTCGCACATTATAACGCCTTGGATTGTGACCGACAAAATCCATTTTTCTAATGGCCAACAGGTTGGCTGGATAGTTACAGTTTAGTGCTTGGGGATTGGGAGGTATTACCTTCTGAGTTCTCTGGTTTGTGGACAAAGGTAGCAAAGCACAGATCTGTGAGCATCAGGGGTAAAACTCCTTACTAGTCCAAGGGAGGATTTGTTGGGGTTGAAATAATCATCTTTGTAATGCAGTTAGAGAATCTTACAAGGCTGGGCTGGGTGGACTAGGCAGGGTGACAAAAAGTCTGGTGACGAATCTCAGAAGCCATGTGTATTAGTCTGCTTGGGCTGCCAATACAAAAATGCCACAGGCTGGGCGGCGTAAACAACAGACACTTGATTTCTCACAGTTCTGGAGGCTGGAAGTCCAAGATCATGGTGTCACAGGTTTGGTTTCTGGTGAAGCCTTCCCTCCTGATTTGTAGTTGGCCACCTTCTTGCTATGTCCTCACATGGCCTTTCCTCTGTTCTCTCTTGGAAAAAGAGAGATCTTTGGTGTCCCTTCCTCTTCTTATAAGGACACCCATCGTATCAAATTAAGATCCCACCCTAATGACCTTATTTAATCATAATTACCTCCTAAAAGACCCTATCTCCAAATATAGTCACATTGGGTCTTAGGGCTTATATATATAAATTTGGGGGGGGGACGACACAGTTTAGTTCATAGCACCGTGTGTCACTGGCTCTGTTGTATATCACTCAGTCTTTGGTTGGCCACATTGGAAACTGGTCTTACTAACCCTTCTGTGCTGCAGGAACACCAATTCTCTCTGAAGAAGATACTCTAAGAAGGATTTGAATAAAGGCACAAGTGTGCTTCTGCTCTAATTCATAACATTTTATTCAGACCTCTTATAGCACTTCTTATAAGTCTTCATAAGCTAAGCAGTTGTGATGTGTAATTATATTCATAACTGTTTTTATGTGTGTGGTTTTCTTTTTGCTTTCTGTTACTTTCCAGATCTACTTTTCTCTCTTCTCCATCTGATTTTCTGCCTTGGAAAGTGATCATGTACACTTCTCTTGCTATCCTATGGGTTTGGGAGCTGTAACTGGAAATAATGATAAGGTAGAAGAAGAGTAGGACCAGGAGATTAATTCTTGCAGCTCCCTCCCTGCAAGGTTTACTAAGGCTGCCTGTATTTTCCAACTGAAGGTCTCTGCTCCTCTCAAGGAAGCTTTCTCTACATCATTCTCTCCACCTTGAGTCTAGTAAATAGTTTCTCCCCTCATCCTTTTGGGCCTAGGGGTGGATAACAGAGTCCCTGATGCTAAGCCCAAGGTACTGCACTACCTCTTGTAGTTCCTTTAAACCCAGCTGATGCATTTGTGAATAGTGCCTTTGTTTATAAACCTTAAAAGTATCTTGAATATGCTATTCATTTCATAGAAAGGCATGACTGCTAGAAAATGCATCATGATGCCAGCTTTCCGTTCTTGCTTATTCTTCTTGAATCAACTTACATGCACATAATTTCCCAGGAAAATCACTTGTATTGACTGGGATGATGTTGTCGCCATTTGGAGATGCTTAGCCACAACGCATTCTAGGAGCTCAGTAGTATGTAGGGAAATGGAGGGGAAGCTGGGATGACTGGGGGGCACTGGTCTCCACTGGAGTGTGGTGGGTGAAGTCCAATCACAGTGTCCAGAACTGCGTGTGGAACCTGATTCCTGGGACTTCCCTGGCAGTCTAGTAGTTAAGACTCCACGCTTCCGCTCCAGAGGGCGTGGGTTCCATCCCTAGTTGGGGAAGTTCTACATGCCACACAGTGCGGCCAAAAAACCAAAAACCAAAAAACACAAAACACCTTTCAAAAAAGGAAGAGGGGCTTCCCTGGGGGCGCAGTGGTTGAGAATCTGCCTGCCAATGCAGGGGACACGGGTTTGAGCCCTGGTCTGGGAGGATCCCACATGCTGCGGGGCGACTGGGCCCGTGAGCCACAACTACTGAGACTGCGCATCTGGAGCCTGTGCTCCGCAACAAGAGAGGCCAAGATAGTAAGAGGCATGCGCACCGCGATGAAGAGTGGCCCCCGCTCGCCACAACTAAAGAAAGCCCTCGCACAGAAACGAAGACCCAACACAGCAAAAATAAATAAATAAATTTATTAAAAAAAAAAAAAAAGAAAGAAAAGAAAAGAACCTGAGCCCCATCCAGGCTGGGGCTGAGATTCAAGGGAGTAAGAACTACTTCCGGAGTCCATCCAATTTCGAGACAACAGATTGGAAATAGCCTCTACTACTCACATATATTAAGGTAAAATGTTTCCATAATGCTAAATATATGTATTTCCCCTGTGGGATTCAATAAAGTTCTCTTTATTTTCAGTTAATAAGTAATGCTTTCCTTAATCCCCCACTCTTATTTCCCCCTGAATCCCTCTTCTGCCCAAAAGTTGCCTATCCTAATTCTAAGCAGTTATATTAATCAAGAACAGTTACCACACGGTGGCCTAAATCTTGGATTTCAGAGCAAGGGAGAGCTATGCTCCGATAGAGTCTCCATCATGTAGTAGCTGTCATCGATAACTGGGGATACTCTTAGTATTTGTCTTGAGGGGTTGTTGTGAGACATTAATAAGGTTACTTTTGTAGACTGCTTAACTCAGTTCCTTGCAGACAATAAGTGTGGAATAGATACTGGCCACACTCCTCCTCCCCTGACCCTCCCCGGCTACTCAGCAACATGCAGGGGGAGCTTCATGGTCTTGGATGCCCAACCTGCCTTAGGAGGCTTCTCAGCTCATTTTGGTTGTCATAGAGGATGGGGTTCAACCCACATGAAAGGGCAGCTTTGCACAGTAGCAGAAGTTCTTTAAATGTGGCTGGAACCCAGACATAGCGCAGTTCCAGAAAGGTGGCTGGATGGGGAAGCTCAGGACAGCAGGAACCTCAACAAGCCCACAGGGTAATGGGCTTTAAGAGCATGATTAAAGCATGACTGTCCACCCTGGCCAGGATTTGTTCTGCAGCTGAGGGCAGGGGCATCATGGCCAGTCCTAGAAGCTAGAATGGGGGAGCATGGAATTGAAAGCCAAGAAATTGGGGTCAGTTCTCCCAGCTCTAATATCCTTTGTCACTGAGTAGTGGTTGAGTGAGTAGGAGAAAGCATGGTCCCAGAGTCTTCAGGAGAAGACACAAAAATTTTCATCAAATAGGGCAGATGACGATCTGTGTTTGTTTCCTGTTTGATATTAGATGTTCAAATGTATTGGAAATATTTTTTTTTTCTTAGTTCCAACTGATACTATGAGCAGTAATAGCTGAAATTTGTTGAGTGCATACCATGTACCAGTGCTTTTTTGTTTTTTGCATCTTAATTGCAAGATAAGTAGGGTGATTATTCCAGTTTAAAGATGAAGAAACAGGCACAGAGATGATAAATAAATTGATAAAGTTCTCCTAGTTAGCAAACATCAGGACCAGCATTACATCTGAGTCAACTCTTAATAATTACGAGGCTTTTGGTTTCTGATCATATTCTCATTTGTATCTCCTAACCAGGGAATCCCTGTGGGTTCACTCACAGGGATTGCTGTGTTTACCTGTTCAATCCAGGGATTAGTCAGGTTTTTACTGCATTTCCCTAGCCTGAGGCAAAGAGTCATCTTAAATACCTTGCAGAGACAGGTGCTGCTGGTGAGATTTCTTAGTGTGATTTCTTCTGAATCTGATCTAGATGATCATGGGTAGATAGGAATCTTTGATGACAAATCTGGCAGTCTGAAAGGTTACCCTCCTTAACAATGGCCTGGGAGATACGGACGAGTCTTTCCAGGCCAATGCCAAAGTCAAGGAAATAAGAAAAGCAAGGGTTTCATGTTTATCTAAAGTAGGAAGTCTTGATCTGGCATCTTGGGTAGAAGCAATCTCCCTTGATGTCAGTTACTTCTCTTCCTTGTTAATTTGATTCGGAGGTCTCCAGGATTTGTACAGAACCAGGTGGCAGGTGGAATTTTCCTTAGCTTTGAGATAGTTGTGTACCCAAGGCTCAATACCTTCTAGTTTTGCATCAGTGGCAGTGGTCAGGATGATTTAGTAGGCAGCATAGTTACAGACAACTAGACTAACTCCTTATTTATTCCTTCTATCTCAAAAGCAAATATTTTAGAAAGAACCGTGGAACTGGATTTCTACTTCTGGCTTTTCACTTTCTAGGCATGTCATCTTAGACAAATGACTTCATTTCTCTGAGCCTCAGTGTCATCATCTATAAACTGGGAAAATAATATCTACCTCATGGAAACAGGTATTAAATGACATATGAAAAGTCTTAGCACAGAATAGATGGTAATTTATGACCATTCCTACTTTTCTCTTCTTTTATTACATTCTACTCCAAAAGGTCATCCATCATTTTGGGTACCTCCAGTGACAGGAACCTCACCACTTCCCTGGGACTCTTATTCTGGTCCATTACAGAACAACACTGATTTTTAGAGAATTAGCTTTTTATAATAAAATGCTATCCTGAGGTCAGTTCTCTGAGTTGACATAGGCTAAGTTGAATCTCTCTTTCACACTATTGACCTTTTTATATCATGAAGCTAATCATCAGGACCTCCTAAGTTTTTTCTTCTCCAAAGTAAACACCCCGTAGTTACTTCAAACATCTCTCAAGTGCAAAGCCTGTGAATTATTTCACTAGACTCATTTCTTTGATAGTGACATTCACCGATTTCTTTTTTCATTTAAAAAACAATTTCCCAAGAAGCAAATGTTCACTATATAAAAAGGAAAAATATACAGACTTAATAAAATGAAAGTAATGATTTCTGAGGCCGTTGTTTCTCTTTCACAGTTCACCCTGGGGAATCTTCATTCCTCTGCTCTCATGAGTTAACCAGCACATGCTGCTGATAGAATAGCTCTCCTGGCCTGAAAATAGGTGACAAAATATAAATTAAGTTCCTTGTTAGAGATAATTGAGAAATGGATGAAGAAAGCGTTGCTGAACCCTCTACAAGATGCAGATACCTCATTAATCTGCCTCATTTGGTACTACCATTATCTCAAATTACAAATTCACTGTACTTTCATTTGTATTTGTACTGAAGGAGGGGACCTGCCCAGAGAATTCAAGGAATTAGATGGGACCTGTATAATTTGGTCAAGAACAACATCCATTTCCCAGATCTTGGGTGATAGGAATCATCACCTGTTCTGTAAAGTCAAGTAATTAGTACATCCAGTTGTTATTTCCCATGACAATCTTGTCTAGAACTTCTTATCAGTTCTTGTGATTATCTGATTGAAGTGTTTACTGAAACCATTATTTCTTGAATTGTCCAGGGTTTGGACAATTCCAAGTTCAGTTCCAAGTTCAGTTCCAAGTTCAGTCATCTCCTAGCTCCCAAATCCCAGTCCTCTCATGGTTTTGAATACCTAGAATACATTGGATGTTTACATAGAGAAGCTTATGTAGCCAGCATGGCCAGGGAAGATAGGCACTCCCAAATGCAGAAGAAGTAGTTTCCCGGATTTAGGTGTAGTTTATACAGTCCTAAATATATTCTCTATCCTGTCAGTCCACTATGTGTAATATGAAAACCTATGTGGTCTCTATCAGTGTCCTAGCTACCGTAATGCATGCACATGCACACACACAACATGAAAGACAACTCAGGAGAAATTGGGTCTGAGGTCTAGCTTTGCTAATATCTCTCAAGGCTGAATTATATCTGTTCTTTCCAACCTTAAATCTTCCTTTTTGTGAACCTAAGCATTTCCTTTACTCACTGCTAAATGCCTGATTTCTACTTATCCATTGAGTTGATGATAAAGTTCCAAATTTGTAGCTGACAAGTGGAGTGTCCTCCCATTCCTGGATGTGTAAAGCTCTGTAGCTCACAGTGAAAAATGATGAGGACAAAATGAGGATCATGGAAGAAAATTAGAGTCAGAAGCTCTTTAGTATTGAAGATTAGATTCCAAGTCATGGGATAACAGTTTCTTCCTGGATTGTTCAACTACTTGTTTGTTTTTCTTGGACAAGAGTATGAAAGTGAAGAGGAATTTGGATCCCCAGAAGCAAGGTACTATAGAGCTCCACAAACCTCTGCAGTATAAACCCAAACTGCTCTTTGACCACAAAGGCAGGAGTTTCTGTACTGTTCATCATTGTATCTTCAGCTCCAGGCACTTAATGGGTGTTCAATAAATGCTTGTTGAATAAATAAAGGATTGAATAATGAATGAAAGTTAAATGACTTTTTTTATGCTTTGTAACTTCTCTATGTTTATTTTATTTTTTAAAAAATTTTATTCTTTTTCATATTCTTTTCCATTATGGTTTATCACAGGATACTGAATATAGTTCCCATGCTATACAGTAGGAACTTGCTGTTTATCCATCCTATATATATTAGTTTGCATCTGCTAATCCCAAACTCCCAATCCTTCCCTCTCCCACCACTCCAGCTTGGCAACCACAAGTCTGTTCTCTGTGTCTGTGAGCCTTCTATGTTTATTTTATTTTTCTTTCTTCCTTCTTAGTTTTTGCCAAGTCTTGATGAAAATTCTGTGCTATCTCTTGCTTAGGGATTAAGTTTTAGAAAACCTGCATCAGTAGTTGGGCCAGAGGTTAAAAGTGACATATGGACATGATATATCCTTGGAGCCATTAAGGGGGTCGCTTGGGACAGATGTATGGATGGAAGAAAGAAAAGGAGGCACCCATGAAGTCAAATCCAGTGATCCAGGTTCATCTATGGTGGAATTTTAATCTTTGTTTCAGAGAGAAGGCTGATTGCTTCACACACAGGGCGTTCTGCAAAGCGGTCTTTATTTCTTTCTTTTTTTTTAGGGGCATATATATATATATATATATATATATATATATATATATATATATATATATATATATAAACATCTTTATTGGAGTATAATTGCTTTACAACGGTGTGTTAGTTTCTGCTGTATAACAAAGTGAATCAGCTATACGTACACCTATATCCCCATATCACCTCCCTCTTGTGTCTCCCTCCCACCCTCCCTATCCCACCCCTCTAGGTGGTCACAAAGCACTGAGCTGATCTCCCTGTGCTATGTGGCTGCTTCCCACTAGCTATCTATTTTACATTTGATAGTGTATATAAGTCCATGCCACTCTCTCACTTCGTTCCAGCCTACCCTTCCCCCTCCCCGTGTCCTCAAGTCCTTTGTCTATGTCTGTGTCTTTATTCCTGTCCTGCCCCTAGGTTATGCAGAAACTTTTTTTTTTTTTAGATTCCATATGTATGTGTTAGCATACAGTATTTTTTCTATCTTTCTGACTTACTTCACTCCGTATGCAAGACTCTAGGTCCATCCACCTCATTACAACTAACTCAATTTCATTTTTTTTATGGCTGAGTAATATTCCATTGTATATATGTGCCACATCTTCTTAATCCATTCATCTGTCGATGGACACTTAGGTTGCGTCCATGTCCTGGCTATTGTAAATAGAGCTGCAATGAACATTCTGGTACATGACTCTTCTTGAATTATGGTTTTCTCAGGGTATATGCCCAGTAGTGGGATTGCTGGGTCATATGGTAGTTCTATTTTTAGTTTTTTAAGGAACTCCATACTGTTCTCCATAGTGGCTGTATCAATTTTCATTCCCACCAACAGTGCAGCAGGGTTCCCTTTTGTCCACACCCTCTCCAGCATTTATAGATTTTGTAGATTTTTGTAGATTTTTTGATGATGGCCATTGTGACTGGTGTGAGATGATACCTCATTGTAATTTTGATTTGCATTTCTCTAATGATTAATGATGTTGAGCATTCTTTCTTGTGTGTGTTGGCAATCTGTATATCTTCTTTGGAGAAATGTCTATTTAGGTCTTCTGCCCATTATTGGATTGGGTTGTTTGTTTTTTTCATATTGAGCTGCATGAGCTGCTTGTATATTTTGGAGACTAAGCCTTTGTCAGTTGCTTCATTTGCAAATATTTTCTCCCATTCTGAGGGTTGTCTTTTGGTCTTGTTTATGGTTTCCTTTTCTGTGCAAAAGCTTTTAAGTTTCAGTAAGTCCCATTTGTTTATTTTTGTTTTTATGTCCATTTCTCCAGGAGGTGGGTCAAAAAGGATCTTTCTGTGATTTATGTCACAGAGTGTTCTGCCTATGTTTTACTCTAAGAGTTTTATAGTCTCTGGCCTTACATTAACTCTTTAATCCATTTTGAGCTTATATTTGTGTATGCTGTTAGGGAGTGTTCTAATTTCATTCTTTTACATGTAGCTGTCCAGTTTTCCCAGCACCACTTATTGAAGAGGCTGTCTTTTCTCCATTGTATATTCTTGCCTCCTTTATCAAAGATAAGGTGACCATATGTGCATGGGTTTATCTCTGCGCTCTCTATCCTGTTCCATTGATCTATACATTTTTTTTGTGCCAGTACCATAGTGTCTTGATTACTGTAGTTTTGTAGTATAGTCTGAAGTCTGGGGACCTGATTCCTCCAGCTCCATTTTTCTTTGTCAAGATTGCTTTGGCTATTTGGGGTCTTTTGTTTTTCCATACAAATTGTGAAATTTTTTGTTCTAGTTCTGTGAAAAATGCCATTGGTAGTTTGATAGGGAATGGATTGAATCTGTAGATTGCTTTGGGTAATAGAGTCATTTTCACAATGTTGATTCTTCCAATCCAAGAACATGGTATATCTGTCCATCTGTTTGTATCATCATTAATTTCTTTCAACAGTGTCTTTTTGTTTTCTGTATACAGGTCTTTTGTCTCCTTAGGTAGGTTTATTCTTAGGTTTGTTTTTTGTTTTTTGGGGTTTTTTTTTTGTGGTCTGCGGACCTCTCACTGTTGCAGCCTCTCCCATTGCGGAGCACAGGCTCCGGATGCACAGGCCCAGCGGCCATGGCTCACAGGCCCAGCCGCTCCGCGGCATGTGGGATCCTCCCAGATCGGGGCACGAACCCGCGTCCCCTGCATCGGCAGGCGGACTCTCAACCACTGTGCCACCAGGGAAGCCCTCCTTTTTCATTTCTAATTCTGTTGATTTGAGTCTTCTCCCTTTTTTTCTTGGTAAGTCTGGCTAATGGTTTATCAGTTTTGTTTATCTTCTCAAAGAACCAGCTTTTAATTTTATTGATCCTTGCTATCATTTCCTTCATTTCTTTTTCATTTATTTCTTATCTGATCTTTATGATTTCTTTCCTTCTGCTATCTTTGGGTTTCTTTTTTGTTGTTGTTCTTCTTTCTCTAATTGCTTTGGTGTAAGGTTAAGTTATTTATTTGAGATGTTTCTTGAGGTAGGATTGTATTGCAATAAACTTCCCTCTTAGAACTGCTTTTGCTGCATGCCATAGGTTTTGGATCGTCTTGTGTTCATTGTCATTTGTTTCTAGGTATTTCTTGATTTCCTCTTTGATTTCTTCAGTGATCTTTTGGTTATTTTGTAGCGTATTGTTTATCCTCCATGTGTTTGTATTTCTTACAGATTTTTTCCTGTAACTGATATCTAGTCTTATAGTGTTGCAGTTGGAAAAAGATAATTGATATGATTTCAATTTTCTTAAATTTATCAAGGCTTGATTTGTGACCCAAGATATGATCTATCCTGGAGAATATTCCATGAGCACTTGAGAAGAAAGTGTATTCTATTGTTTTTAGATGCAATGTCCTATAAATATCAATTAAGTCTATCTTGTTTAATGCGGCCTTTAAAGCTTGTGTTTCCTTATTTATTTTCATTTTGCATGATCTGTCCATTGGTGAAAGTGCAGTATTAAAGTCCCCTACTATTATTGTATTACTGTTGATTTTCCCTTTTATGGCTGTTAGCATTTGCCTTATGTATTGAGGTTCTCCTCTGTTGGGTACATAAATATTTACAATTGTTATATATTCTTCTTGGATTGATCCCTTGATCATTATGTAGTGTGCTTCTTTGTCTCTTGTAATAATCTTTATTTTAAAGTCTATTTTGTCTCATATGAGAATTGCTACTCTAGCTTTCTTTTGATTTCCACTTGCATGGAATATCTTTTTCCATCCCCTCACTTTCAGTCTGTATGTGTCTCTTGGTCTGAAGTGGGTCTCTTGTAGATAGGATATATATGGGTCTTGTTTTTGTATCCATTCAGCCAGTCTATGTCTTTTGGTTGGAGCATTTAATCCATTTACATTTAAGGCTGTTATTGATATGTATGTATGTATTAACATTTTCTTGATTGTTTTGGGTTTGTTTTTGTAGGTTTTTTCCTTCTCTTGTGTTTCCTGCCTAGAGGAGTTCCTTTAGCATTTGTTATAAAGCTGTTTTTGTGGTCTGAATTCTCTTAGCTTTGGCTTGTCTGTAAAGGTTTTAATTTCTCTGTTGAATCTGAATGAGATCCTTGCTGGGTAGAGTAATCTTGGTTGTAGGTGTTTCCCTTTCATCACTTTAAATATGTCCTTCCACTCCCTTCTGTCTCACAGAGTTTCTTCTGAAAGATCAGCTGTTAACCTTATGGGGATTCCCTTGTATGTTTCTTGTTGCTTTTCCCTTTGTGCTTTTAATATTTTTTCTTTGTATTTAATTTTTGATAGTTTGATTAATATGTGTCTTGGCATCATTCTCCCTGGACTTATCCAGTATGGGACTCTGCGATTCCTGGACTTGATGGACTATTTCCTTTCCCATATCAGGGAAGTTTTCAATATAATCTCTTCAAATATTTTCATAGTCCCTTTCTTTTTCTCCTCTTCTTCTGGAACCCCTATAATTCGAATGTTGGTGCACTTAATGTTGTCCCAGAGGTCTCTGAGACTGTCTTCAATTCTTTTCACTCTTTTTTCTTTATTCTGCTCTGTAGTAGTTACTTCCACTATTTTATCTTCCAGTTCACTTATCCGTTCTTCTGCCTCAGTTATTCTGCTATTGATTCCTTCTAGAGAATTTTTAATTTTATTTATTGTGTTGTTCATCAGTGTTTATTTGTTCTTTAGTTCTTCTAGGTCCTTATTAAACATTTCCTGTATTTTTTCCATTCTATTTCCAAGATTTTGGATCATCTTTACTGTCATTACTCTGAATTCTTTTTCTGGTAGACTGCCTATTTCCTCTTCTTTTGTTTGGTCTGGTGAGTTTTTACTTTGCTCCTTCATCTGCTGCATATTTCTGTGTCTTCTCGTTTTGCTTAACTTACTGTGTTTGTTGTCTCCTTTTCACAGGCTGCAGGTTTGTAGTTCCTGTTGTTTTTGGTGTCTACCCACAGTGGGTTATGTTGGTTCAGTGGGTTGTGTAGGCTTCCTCCTGGAGGGGACTGATGCCTGTGTTCTGGTGGATGAGGCTGGGTCTTGTCTTTCTGGTGGGCAGGACTGTGTCCAGTGGTGTGTTTTGGGGTGTCTGTGAACTTATTATGATTTTAGGCATCCTTTCTGCTAATGGGTGGGGCTGTGTTCCTGTCTTGCTAGTTGTTTGGCATGTGATGTCCAGCACTGGAGCTTGCTGGTTGTTGAGTAGAGCTGGGTCTTAGCAGTGAGATGGAGATCTATGAGACAGCTCTCACCGATTGATATTACATGGGGCCATGAGGTCTCTGGTGGTCCAGTGTCCTGAACTCGGCTCTCCCACCTCAGAGGCACAGGCCTGATACCCAGCCGGAGCACCAAGACCCAGCGCCACACAGCAGCTCTCAGAAAGTGTCCAATGTCTGCAGTTGTAGGAGGGGGATCAACAGAACAGGGCTCCAGATCCCTGACATTAATTTCAGCTCTGGCTTCATAGATATGACTTCAAGTTATGCTAGTGTTGGAGGGTCTCCTGCAGAGGCAGAGGGTGTCTGTGGCCCACCGCAGGGACAAGGACACTGGCAGCAGAAATTCTCGGAAATACTCCTTGGCATGAGCCCTCCCAAAGTCTGCCATATCAGTCCCACCAAAGAGCCAGGTGTGCCTCAGTGCTGGATCTCCTCAGGTCAAACAACCTGTCTTTACTTCTTATAGTAAAAAAATCAGAGACAGAGTGAAGATGGTTGGAAACTAAGCTTCCAGGAATCTGAAGCTGATAAAAGGGTGAAAAGTCAAAAAGTTTCAGGTGAAGAGAAGGAAACCAGTTCAGGAAGTACTACACTTGGGACATGTTTTCAACCCTCTGACCCTGTTCTGGATCAGCCTGGCTGCAGAAAACATTCTGCTTTTGGAGTTTTAGAACAACAGTTTGCAAAGTTTTGTTTATAAGACCCAATGAATAACACTAGCAAACCACTTCAGGAAAGAATGAGTGAGAATTGCCTTAAATCTAAATGTATACTTCCTCCAAGAAAGTTTTCTCTTGTGAGGTTGTGATCTGAGTGTCGTGTCGACTTGGCTTGTGGACACTGAACATGTTTCAGAAGCTCCTACTCCAGGCACAAGAACAGTTACAGGACCTGGGATCCCAAATTTTCACTCTTAGACCTAAAACACTCTTCTTTCATCTTGATGCAGAACATCATCCAGAGGATGTTGTTTGCTGAAGGGCTGAGTAGGCACAGCAAGAATCTGTTTGTCAAGGATTTCCCCCACTTCCATCATCTAATCATCTAATCTCATTCTTCTTCAACCCCTCACCCACTCCCTACCCCACATCATGCTGGATGGTCCTATTCTTCTGACTGATTCCAGACATGTTTCCGTGGGCAGAATCACAGTCTTTTCAAGGCAGAGATGGAAATGAGTATGAACCATGTTTCCTTCCCAGGTAGAAGACTTTGTGGTCATGGCTTATCTCCTTGAGAGACATTCCATACTTTTCTAGGGAAGAATACTCACATCAACTCTCTCTTGTTAGGAGAGTAGCTGGTCTGCCCTTCCTCCCTGTGCCCAGCTCTTGCCAGGAGCCCCAGGCATGCTGCTTTTATAAGAAGGGGGGAGGTCAGGCTAATGGTGCCAGAGCTCTACGGGGCTGGACAAAGGCTCTCCCAGGGAGGCAGACATCCACCTTTCTAAAGCTTGTTAAGGACGAACAAAGGAAAGTGCACAATCAGAATTAAAATGAATTGCCTTGGATAGCCAGGATGAAAGGTAAAGGATTTGTGAAAGATTTCTTGAGTCTATCTTTTTTGAAAAAGATAACAGCCTCTAAAATAAGTAAGACTTTCTTCAAGGTCTGAGAGACCCCATGATCTCACTTTGAGCTTTGAGTGACAACACCCCTGATGCTTATTTCGATAGAGGACTTCAGAATTCATAACTTAAGGGGAGGAGCACAGCATGGGGAAAAAAGAAAGGGAAGAAGAGGGGCATGACCCCCACCTCAAATTTCCCAACATAATTTCTTTATCCTGATGTTCAAGAGGGAAAAATATGTTAACTACTTAATATATGATAGTTCATAAAATCAATGTTGAATCATGAAATGAATCAGTTTTATCACTCAATTTAATGAAAAAAATTTAAAAATAAGAATTATGGAAGAAACAGAAACTGAATTGAAGAAACCGAAATACTGAGTGCCATTGCATGGAGGGGCCTATTACTGTCACATCAAATTATGTCCTCCCCTGGCCCCACACCAAACATTTTAGCCTTGTTCTTTGTCTTCTCAGGGGGCCTTTGCAAATGCAAGTATGCTGGTCTTTGGGGATACAGGGCACATGCTGAAGTGTTAGGAAGCCTCCAGAGGCACCTGGGCAATTCACAGACTGATTGGTGGTGCAGTCAGTAGATTGAGACTACAGGGGAGCTGATTGCTTATTATGAGATGTGAGTTGTTATAGTGATGGTTGGTGGGGAGAGATTGGGGAGGAGAATGGAGATTTTATTGCAGTTTGACAAAGAGCCTAATTCCTACAACCTCATCTAACACTGACACAGCACAGAGCTTGTTTCCCCATAGTAGTAGGCTTAACCTCGGTGACAAGCTACCCTAGTTTCTGCTTTGTTACCTAGTGCCTCAAATGGCCGTGGCCACTAGACTAAGTACTGATGCTAGAGAAAATTTCTTAAGGTAAAGTGATTCCCGGAATTCTGTCAGGGATAAATGCGGCTACCCCATAAGCTTCACAGTCAGAATGCTTTCTCTAGTTGGCAGATGGAAATATTTTCTAGTTTTGAAAGCTTTACCTTCCATTACCTTCTCTCCTGTCTTCCTCACTGTTTTCCTCATATTGCAAGTCTCACAGTAGAGAGAGAAAAAAAAAATCAAATGCTAAAATGCAGCTGTTCTTGAGTAGGTAAGGGAGATAGAGTGTAAGAGAGAGAGAGGGGTTCCTGAACTTGATCGGGGTTTACAGGCACCAGTGTTTCGGCTTCAAATTTAAAATTACACAGTGGTGCGATTAAAACCACCGCTTAAGTATGGATCGCCCTGCTGCACAGACCAGGCTGCCTATCTGGACATCGTGTGTGTGTAGGGGGGTGTGGTGGGGAAAAAAGATGCATAAGAGATTCTGGCATACGCCTGTGAACATTTGAACCTGTGCTCAAGGCCCCTTCCTCTAGCTGCCCCTCAGCGCCCACATTATGTGCCACTGGGATGGGACATGCCTTTCAGCTGTATATAGATCCACAGGCATCCTACAGGGGATGAAAGATCTTTCCCAAAGAAATCATTCCACATTGGCGTGGAACACTTGCTTCAAAGACATTGAAAGACACAGCTAATTTAGCAAAGCTCTCCAGCCATCTGTCTGTGAGATGGGCTTTCTTCTGTATAAACATCATCATGAAGTTCAGTAACAGGGAAAGCCCAGCTGCCATGCAGGAAGACATCTTTCTAAATTTGAGGTAAGGAAGGATCTCTTAATTAGGGCACAGAAAACACAAATCATAAAAACAAAATGGTAATTTTGATCACATTATAATTACGTTTTCTGTTTATTAAGAAATACAACGACAACGCAAAATCTGGAAGAAGGATATTTGAAATATATATACACCCCTCTCCCCAATGAAAGAAATAATATACAGAATAATACAAAATTCTACAAAGCACTAATAAAAGAAATAAGCAGCAGAGGGGGTGTTGAGGTGTGGACAGAGGATCAGCAAAAATGTAAACAGAAAATTCACAGAAGAAATCTGAATAGTCAGTAAAGATACGTCAAAATGTTCTGTGTCATTAGTTATGGAAATTCAAACTAAAACCACAAATTTCACACTAGTCAGAACAGTAAAAATGAAAACATCTGATGGTATCATGTTGGCAAGGATGTGGAGCCACAGGGATACTTGTACTTTGCTGGTGAATATGTATGTCGGTACAACTTATTTGAAAAACAATTTGACAATAACCAGTAATGTTGAAGTTGCCTATATTCCCAGAGCTGTCAGTTCCACTTCTTGGTTTCTACCATTGAGGTATTTAAACATGTATGCCAGCAAACAGGTAGAAGACACTCATACAACATTGATTCTAATAGCTAGAATGGAACCAATACAAATGTCCATCAACTGGAGAATGGATAATTTAATTACGATGTATTCAAACACCAAAAAAAAAAAAAAACAGGACTACAACACAATAGTGAAATGAAAGAACTAGAGCTACATATGTCAAACATAATTGAGAAAAATGTTGTAATCAACATGACTACATATATATGAAATATATATATTTAATATAATATATATTTATAATATGTATATTTAATATAATTATATATTTGCATATGTGAAAAACATGCAGAACAGTACTACATATTGTATTGAGAGTCATAAAAATTTTAGATAATATATGAATAAAGATGTAGGAATAAAAAACACTAAATTCAGGATAATATTTTTCTGGGAAACAAAGGAAGAGAATTGGGGAGATTTTCAAAGGGGCACTTAGTTCTGCTGACAATGTTTTATTCCTTATTAGGAATGCAAATGAACAGATATTCAATCTGTTGTTTTAATATCGGTTTGTATGTCTTAAGTAGAGCAAATTAGCTTTTGAAAACAGAGGTCATGGTAGCTAATAGCATACGGTAAGGCTCGTATTTCCCTTCCCTCAAGCCAAAGTTTGCTCTCAGGAATGTTCTCCACACTTTTCCATTCAAAGATGTAATGAGAAAAGAGCACAGGGAAAACCGACAAACAACAAACAAAAACACATTTCACTTCAGGAAGACAGTGTGCTGTGGCTGAGTGGACTTGGCCACCATATAAAGAGGACATGTGTTTTCATCATGGGTGTGTTTAACCACCTTTCATTCCTTCTTCGCTTTTGTCAAATACTCTCATTTCCCTCTGAACGACTCTCTGTCCTCCATTCACAACCCACGTGTTTGCATAGACCTCTGTGGAGGATGTGACCTAAGTTAAAGGTAGTCATCAGGCTACAATGATTGATTCAAGGATATACTGTTCAGTCAAAGTCAATGAGATACAAAAGATTTTGCAGGGAGTCATTGGAAAGAAACTCTTTCCTTTTCGCCTACACTACCTGAGACCAGGAGAGAATTTAAGTTCCAAAGCTGCTTCAGGCTTTTTGTGACTATGAGGCTCTCCACTAGTCTGAGCATGAAGGCTGTGAGGTGGAAATCTAAGTGAATAAATAGAGTGGGAGAGCCTAGGTCCTGATGGATTGTCAAACCTTCCAATCAAACTGTGTTTGAAACCAGCTCCACCTCTGATCTCCAGAACTGAAGGTTAATACACTCCCTTTATGAATATGATTTGACTTTTCCCTTTCTTGCAACCCAACTGATCTTAACTGATAAATTTTTCATTAGTAATAAAATATCAGAATGAACCCTCCTGTTAGTAACACAAGCAATCACAATTTTGGCTGAAAGGAGAGCTCTCTGTCCTCCATGCCCACCCATTTCCCACCTGCTGGGTCATCAGTTACCTTAGATCCCTCTCCTAACACCTCAGCAGCTAATAAAGGGAATACAGCTGGCTCTACTCAGATCCAGTTCTTAGTCCTTTTGTCACAGAAACTGTCTAATCAAAATGACTAAAATTGCCTTCCCAGAAATTAAGCCCTTCTTTTGACTAGAGACACTTATCCCAGCCAAAAATACTTCATGAAGACCCAGTGAGGGGGTCAGTGTTATCTTCACTTTGAATATCTGAGAAAAATGAAGGAAACGGAGATCAGTCCACGAGGAGGTAATTTGTTTTTACTGTCGGATGTTTCACAACACAGGTGACGGTCTAAATTTAAAGATTCTTTAAACAGCATGTACCCAGACTAATTAAAATCAAAATTCAAGAACTTATTTCAATTCTGATGAACAATCCACACATTTGTAAGGATTTATTGACTAGCTGGGGAATATTTAAAATTTGCATTTCACTTGGCACTTTAGAATTTTATTCCAAGAGCATTTAATCTTCTTTCCTCTTTCTCTGTTCTTTAAAGGGTCTTGACTTGATATTCTTAAATGAAATTATCCTTGTCTGCTTCCTTTTCAGTGAAATGAAACCAACTTTAAATCACTCACCTAGATGGCCGAGATTTAAAACTTTTTGAACAAATACTTTGTCTCAAAGTCCCTATGAGTTGTGATGTTCTATTCTATCCTATTCCATTCCATTCTATTTTAAAATATCTTGGGGGCTTCCCTGGTGGCGCAGTGGTTGAGAGTCCGCCTGCCAATGCAGGGGACACGGGTTCGTGCCCCGGTCCGGGAAGATCCCATGTGCTGTGGAGCGGCTGGACCCGTGAGCCATGGCCGCTGAGCCTGCGCGTCCGGAGCCTGTGCTCCGCAACGGGGGAGGCCACAACAGTGAGAGGCCCGCATACCGCAAAAAAAAAAAAAAAACCCAAAAAAAAAAAAATATCTTGGCCAAGACCCACTAAATTGGCTGCTGCTGAAATGACTGATCTCTGCCAGAGTTGGTTAATATTTGTTTAGGAAAATCTTTGACTCAGAAGAGCCATTTTTTTCTTTAACTTCCTTCAACTTATATCTAATCTAAGAATAGTTTTAATCAGTCAATGAAGGTAATTGGAAGTCTTATATTTCTATTAGTTTCCCTCCACCTGGCTCCAAAAGAACCTTTTTGGTCATTTGCCTTTTGCATGTAGGTGAATTTAGTGTCCTTTTGTTCTGCACAAAGAAGACTGATCCTACATTTCTCAGGCTCTTTTCCCAACTACCAGTTAGGTTTATCCAAAAGGACACATTGACAATTGAGCGGCAGCAGGGGAGGGGGGAGAATCACATTTCTTGCTCTCTTCTTAGCACTGGCTTTGTCTCCCATGTGATTCGCCACTCTTGTTGGAAGCCTCTGTTCTGATTCTGGTGTCTACCTGATAGACTTGGCTCCTGCCCTCTATAAACGCTTCATCACATTGTTCTGCCCTACCAGCAGAAGCAGCTTTCTGTTGTTGCTAATCTCTGGATTGCTTTCTCTTCCCTTATTTGGTTTTGCGATGCTTCCAGTAGCCTTGTTAACTAGTTCTTACATGAAATTCCTTTTACAGAACTACCCCACATTCACTCTTTCTTTAGACTGACACTGATATATATATCAAGATTGGGTTAACTTGTTATTAATTTGACCCACATTTTGAAATTTAGTTTTGGGAATGGGTGGATTTGAGGGTCCAAAATTCAAAAGAAAGGGGTATCATAGAAAACTGAGCCTGACATTCTGCATGAAGTTTTCTCTGGAGGCATTTACCAATCCCTAAGAGACTGAGAAGCCAAACAGATATTTAAAATGTTAAAAAGCTAAGAGATGTACATAATCTCAGGGAGAGAGAGAGAGAGAGATTGGGAGAGAGAAGTTGGGGGAGAGAGAGAGAGAGAATTTTAAAGCCTGTCATGGAGGAGGGATCTGGGAAACAACACAGACATTTAGTTGAGACCCCTGAACAGCTCCTCCTAAGAATGAGAGCAAACTGGAAGAAGGCCAGTCCTCACAAAGCCTGAAACACAACCTGAAGCCATCTTAATTCCTGATTAAATCAAGGTAGTCTTCCCAAGGTAGTCTGTCAGAAGAAAATTAAATCCTATCTGGAAGAATATAAATCATCTAAAGCCGCTATATTTTAAAAATATACAATAAAACTAACTAAACATGACAGTAAAAAATGACCATATGGCTGAAAATCAAGCGAAAAAAGGAACAGAGCCATGATGTAAAAAAAAAAACAAACGTACAAACAAAAAACCCCCAAAACCTCCAGATGTACAATGCAACTCCAGCATTTGGAGTTATCAGACAGATACTTAAAGAAACTATAGTTCACATGTCCAGGAAAATAAATAAAAAATTTCAATGGAGAACTGGAACCTATAAAAAGAGTAAAGTGGAAATTTTGTAACTGAACTAATTCCAATAGCTGGGTTCAACAGAAGTTTGATTGCAGCAGAACTGAGTAATAGTGAACTAAGATATGCAGTAGAAAATATGTACATTTAATCACAAAGATAAAATCTAAAGGAAAAAAATGGGGCACACTAAGAGGTCTAAATATGTGTGATTGAAGTCTTGGGAGGAAAGGAGAGAGAGAGAGAAAAAAAAAGCGGGGCATAAGAAATGTTTGAAGAGTTACAGGGTAAGGATTTCACAAAATCTAATGAAAGACCTCAAGACCAAATTCACGAGGTTCTGCAAACCATAGCAGAACAAATACAAAGAAATCTACACTTGAATACATTATAGTAAAACTGATGTAACCAAAGTCAAAATGTAACTCTTAAATGCAGCCAGAGGAAAAGAAGGCCCATTAGCTTCACAGAAGCAGCAGTAAGACTGACACAAACAACAGAGGGTAAAACAAGACCAAATTCTGAAAGAAGATATTCTCTAACCTGTTGTTCTGTATTTCAAAAATGATGGAAAAATACTTTGCAGACAAACAAAAAAAGAATTTATTGCCAGTAGTCTCATGCTAAAATAAAGAATAGGGCTTCCCTGGTGGCTCAGTGGTTGAGAGTCCACCTGCAGATGCAGGGGACACGGGTTCGTGCCCCGGTCCGGGAAGATCCCACATGCTGTGGAGCGGCTGGGCCCGTGAGCCATGGCCGCTGAGCCTGCGCGTCCGGAGCCTGTGCTCCGCAACAGGAGAGGCCACAACAGTGAGAGGCCCGCGTACCGCAAAAAAATAAATAAATAAATAAAGTAAAATAAAATAAAGAATAAAAATATAAAAAGAGATATCACAATGATTAAAGCCTTTGCTCAAATGGAAATTATAAAGACATAAATTTGTTTGCACTTAATAAGATAAATTATGTAAATTTAAATATATACATAAAGCAAAGTGATAGTGTGAAAGATTTCAGCATGTCCAAAATCATGGTGGAGATTCTAACATCTCTTTCCCAGTAACTGGTAGGAAAAGGAGATACGAAATCAGTGGAGCTATAGAAGACTTTCATAATAACAACAAATCTGTTAACAAATAGAAACAAATGTCATCTGATTATGCATATGTAATCAAACCCTGCAGAATATATTATCTTTTAAAGTACACATGAAATTTTTATCTAAATAGACCATACGATGGGCCTGAAAGCCACCCACACAAATTTCAAAAATTTGAAGTCATACAGTTTATTCTCTGACCACAGTGGAATCCATCTAGAAATAAAATCCCCAAATACTTGAATATTAAGTAAAACACATTTAAATAAACCGTGGGCCAAAGAATAAATCACAATGGAAAATTGAAAATATTTTGACTCAAATAATGATGAAAATATAGCATTTTAAAATTTGTGGGATACAACTAAAGCTATGTTTAGAGGAATCTTAGAGCTTAACTTGATATGTTATAAAATAAAAGACTGAAAATAGATGTTCTAAGTATGTACCACAAGAAGTCAGGAAAAAAGACACAAAATAAGGAGTATTTTATTTATAATTAATTTATTTTATTTGTAGTACTTGATAAAAATCAAGAAGCCAAATATTATTTCTTTGAAACATCATTTAAACTGAAATTTCCTTAGCAAGGGGGAACATGAGAGTAAAGAGAAGATTATGTTACCGATAGCAGGAATATAAAAGGGAACATTACTATAGATTTAACAGATATTAAAATGTTAATAAGAGGTACAATTGCAAAGAGAGGCCATTATATATAAAAAAGGAAGACCTTTCATATCAGAGTCATGAGCTGAGGGAAACAATGGACTTATGTGATGAAATAGAGATTATGGAAGTGGGAGCTGCTCCAAGGGAGCAGTTCTCTGAGCCCTGCAGTAACTACTGCTGAGGTCCACTAATTCCTCTGCTTTCGTCGTATCACTCCCATCCCTCTCCAACTCCTAACCACCCTTTGGTCTATGAGGCTTTTGGAAGGAGACCACTATCTCCCGTCATGTGTTTCCCATGTATGATGCTTATGCACAGACAGCACTCCATTACCAAAGGACCAGTGCTATTGCAAACCAAAGCCAAGACTTTGGCCCTAACTCACTCCCACTTTATCTTCTCATCACATTCTTTTCCCAAGGCAATGAGCTTGGAAAACTGAATTACCTGGAGGAAAGAAAAAATGATTAACAATTCAAAAATACCTTTTAGTCAAAATTGGCTTGTCACTGCCTATTTTCAATTCTTGTTTTATACCTTCCAAAGTATTCTTGCAGTTAATACGTATAGTTTATCAAAAATTTTTAATACTTTTAAATAGAGTTCCAGCTGCTTAGTTGATAGTAGACTATTCTTAATATGACTGTGATTCAAGAACTTCTCAGAGGAAGAGGCATCTGAAAACTTCTCACCAGCAACATGAGTAGTATTCGGAAAGTCATATTTAAATATGAGTCAGGTCAGATATTTTGTTAATCATCCTTGCAGATTCAGGAAAATTTTGTTTGTTTGCTTCGGAAGATTTTATACCTATTTCAGTGGGATTTAAGGGAAAGATATTCATGACAAGTAGTAGATCCATGATTTCTGTTTGCTTTCCCATATGTATTGTCCCACTATTCCACAATTAAGTCTCAGTGGTACTCAATTTCCTACCAAGAAACATTTTTCAAATGCCTTGAATTTAAAACATAAATCCACTCATGCTGGCCTACCTCTGTTTATTTTTATAGAATTATTCTCTCTTTGTGGGCTAATTAGAAATGTAATTTGGATTTGCTTTGTAATCCATGCAAGCCTTCTCACTGATTTCACTGAGTACTTAACTGTAATAGGAGCAGTAGGACACAATTCTCATTTTCACCTCGGAGTTCTAGACTGTTTACTTTGGTCCTTAGAGTTAAAATGATATAGTGATTCCAGTACTCAGATGAATATTAAGTGTGCAGAATCTTTGATTCCCTGTGTCTCTTCCTTTTTAATCTTTCCCAGATGCCAAATATAGTCTGCACTTAGGTGTGAGGAAGACTCATGGGATTCTTCTCTCCTGACCCACAGCCATAAAGAAACCAAAAGCTGGGCTTCCTCCTTTTGAATCCCAGAAACCTCTCTTTGGTGACATTCTACACAGATAAATAAGCTCCTGGTAATCTCTTATTGCTGAGACTCTGCAATGCCCAGGGATATTTGAATCTTTAAACCACCTTATCCAACCTTCAAGGCCTATGGTCCAAAGTCTTCTGGAGTAAGGAATTCATATCATCTTCCCAATAAAGGAAAAAAGATTTGCTATCAAAATGAATAGTTACATTCCTGACTAGCTTGTCTAATCTGATTTCCAACAAACATACTTTTGCCGTGGACATACATGCTCCATATCTTCACTGGCAGCTTGAACATGAAAGTTTAATTCCAGGCATATAATAGACTGTTGGAAGCTTCAAATGAGACATCTATTTCAGTTTATTTTTTTCTCGGGCATAAGATTGAAAACTAGAGTTAATCCAGATAAACCAGGTGCTAGGAAAACCTGTTTACTATGGCCCATCCAGGATTATTCTAGTTATTACTGCTGCCTTACAAATTCCTCTAAAACTTAATAGCTTAAAACCACCTCTGTTTTGCTCAGAATCTTGTGGGTCAGAAATTTGGAAAAGGCTCATATTACTTGGGTTCTTTCACGTAGGTGCAGTCAGATGTTGGCTGGTGCTGCAGAATTGTGAAAGCTTGCCAGGCTGGGTATGCAGAACAACTCACGCACAAGACTGGTAGTTATTGTTGGTTTTTTCCTGGGAACTCATCTGGGCTGTTGAACTGGTGTGTGCCTATACATGGCCTTCCCACTGTGGTGGTCCCAGGGTAGTTGGACATTTTGCACAATGACTCAGGGCTCCAAAAGTCAGTGTCCTGGCCCATAAGATGGATGCTACATCACCTTCTATGACTCAGCCTTGCAAGTCACACAGCATCACTCTGCCACATTCTGTTGGTCCCATATGAGCAACATTCCTGCCCAGATTCAAGAGGGAGGGGCTAAGACTCTATCACTTAATGCTGAAGGAGCAAAGTCAGAGATGAGGATGTGGGGTGAAAGTGTTCTAATCAACTTGGGGAAATATAATCTGTTTCAAAGATAATACAGTATTAGAATCTTCAGTTGGACCAAGAAGTGCCCAAAAAGCCAGTGCTCAATGTATAACTGAAAAGGGCAGCTGGGACTCCAGTAAACCTACACAGAGGCAAAGTGGAAGCTGAAGATGGGACCAGGAGGATGGCTGAGGTGTCCATGTGAGTGTTTTCTCTCAGAAAATACGTGGACACTAACTGGACAAGAAGTTTCCTTTGTCTACCAGTTCCTGTCCCCCTTGAGGATCTGACCAAGAGGACTTTTAAGTATTGAGACAAAGGAGGAAAACACACTCATTTTATCACCAGTAGATTCATAGAAAACATTAAGTTTGGTACCTACAAACTACAGAAAGACCGAGGCTTTCTGAATACTCTGAAAATTAATGAAGAAACTGGGTAGATCCTTCATCAAGTGACCGGTGACATATCACTCTGAGTAGAGGGAGGGAAGAAGAAGCTTGTGACAAAGTTGCCCAGTCATGGGGTGATAGGGTTTCATTTGTGTGTTCTTTTCAGAGGCCGTCCTACTAAGTAGTATTTTACGATTTTCTGAAGACTCAGTTTTTCCACTATGGGAGGGGGTGCTTTGTGTAATGCTTTAGAGACCCTCCTCTTCTGGGTTACTGCATAGGCCAGAGTGGAAATTTCCTGAGGGGACCTTTGCTCCTTCTACAACTGGAGATGAAGAGTGACCTTTGAAGATCATAGAAGGAGTGAAATTAATACCTTTTTGATCAAGACACTATTTTGGGTGTCCTATTGTCTTATGTTATCTTCAAAACAATCCTGAGATGTTAATAGTATTATTCTCCTTTGACAGATAAGTATATGCTCATTGTTAAAGGATAAATTCTGAGTAAGGTTTTCATAGTTAGTGTTCTCTGTGTCATAAAAAAACAACAACGATGTGTCAAATGCCAAAGCTCTGGTCTCCGTCCTGCTCTTCAATGCTTTTTAGGATACCAGTGACATTCAGAGGAAGATATTTGCCATTAATGCTTCTCTTCTTCTTGATCTTCTCTAAAGTGCTGTTTTGATGTTCTCCAACTCACAGAGGAAACCTGAACATAAGAAAAACAAAGCCTGTGGCAAAAGGGAAGTTATAGATAATTCTGTTTGTAATCCTGCTGAGATCCAACGCTGGGCAGTCAATCCCTGTAGTCAAAGGTGGGAAGTCTTAAGATAGTTTGAATGAGATAGGGCTACAGATGCACTTCTACTCTAGTTTAGAGACAAAGGAGAAAGGTCTCAGCCCTTTTATAGGTATTACTCCTGTGCGTGGATGAAGCAGGTGACAGCAAATGCCAAATGAAATTAACAGAAAGCTCAGTGGGTAAAATAATTTCAGGCCTGAGATAGCAGAGAATAGAAAGAGAGCATTCTAGGATTCCCTGCATCCCTACCTATATATAGATTGTTGATAACTTCAAAATTAAATTTCAGAAAATGAGATTTGATTTAGTACTACTAATTCTTTTATTCATTTGTGGATATCTGGAATTTGTTTATATATCCAAAAAAGGTGGATTGAACTTCTACCAAGCAGTGAGGATGTATTGGTATATAAGGAAAGCATGATCTCTAGCCTCATGAATAGTCTAGTTGGGCAAGCATACAATACACAATTTTTAAAAAATTACTGTGGGAGGGAGATGCAAGAGGGAAGAGATATGGGAACATATGTATATGTATAACTGATTCACTTTGTTATAAAGCAGAAACTAACACACCATTGTAAAGCAATTATACTCCAATAAAGATGTTAAAAAACAAATTACTGTGAAGTTACCAGTTTTGATAAGTACTGTGAGAGAAAATTGTAAAGTGCAGTGATGGGGATTAGAGTGACCTGCTCTAGAAGGGTCAGCAGAAAATGTCTTGCTGTGAAACTGAGACCTGAGTGCTATGAGAATCCATGAGAAGAGTGATCTAGGCAGAGAGAAAAGATCTATGGAGATGGAAGTCCAGAAGAGGGAAAGTGTGCATGGCCTTTCAAGAACTGTAAGAAGGTGATTGTCCTGGATCATGGAGTGCAAAGAGAAGCATGTGGCAAGGGTGAGCTGCAGGAGATAGGTCAGGACCAAGGTATGACAGCCCTGTGGGCCATAGGCAACACTTTGCTTTTATTCTCAGTGCAGCATGTGGCTGTTGGAAGCTCCTTGAGAAAAGAGTGACGTGATCTGATTTACATTTAAATAGTCATTTGTGGAGAAGATGGGTGTTTGATCCTCAGCACTTTTCTGAAGGCTAAATTAATAATGAAGTATACCGGGGCTCTTTTCCAGAGAGCCGATAATGGGATACCACCTATTTCCTTCTGTTTCTTCTATATTCATCTGAATTCTCTATAAGCAAGCAACAGGAAAAGGAATTCTTCGTAACTAATCAACTCGAGTTTTGATGCATGGTCCTGCTCTAACCAGAACTAGCCCAACCAGCTGGTACGATGGAGTCTCCTCAGAATGGAAGGCAGTGAGCTGAGCTCAGAGGGTGGAGACTGAGGGAAAGAAACAGACGGGGAGTTGGCAATGAGGGAACATCCAAATTCTAACCCAAGCTCAGGGATATTGGGGTTATATGAAAAGCATGATCCATAGGGAAGGTCACTTGTTTACTGCAGGAGCAGATCTCAGTACTGGGTGGACTCCTGAGTCCAGAGAGAACTGTCTGCATTGATTCATTTGACATCAGATGTGAAACCCACCCCTGAGTGGCAGTAGCTGGCAAGACCAAGGCTGCCATTGGCTAGATGAGAGTTCAGGTCAAGACTTTCAGCCCAGTGAGTGCAGCAGTGAACACAGGAGCAGACCAGCGGGTCATTCTGGTAGATGGATCACTCCTGTCCAATGTCTGCTTTTGCTTAGCACATGTGTTTTAAAGGCAAGAAAGAGATGACGGCCTTTTTTTTTCCTGTAGTGGTGAGGGACACAAGTGACAATTCTAGCTGTGTTCAGGGAGATGTAAATATCTGATGGGCTTTCTAGCCTATACTTTTTGCCATAATGTGCAGCAGATCCTACTGCTCTATATGTCTAGAGGAAACTCTGGAATCATGCTGACATGTCACTATGAAACTCCTATCCACCCGCAGGAACCTTCCTGCTTAGGAGGAGACAACAAGTCATTCACAGGCTGAACATGGTGCTATATGGGACAACAATGAAACCATCAAACAGACTGCATCTCCTTCTCAAAATGCCCCTTCCAGACTGGCCACTGCTCAAAGCAGGAGGAGCAGACGGAATCAAAAAAATCTACAAACCATAAATGCTGGAGAGGGTGTGGAGAGAAGAGAACCCACCTACACTGTTGGTGGGAATGTAAATTGATGAAGCCACTAGGGAGAACAGTATGGAGTTTCCTTAAAAAACTAAAAATAGAACTATCATATGACCCTGCAATCGCACTTCTAGGCATATATCCAGAGAAAAACATGGTCCAAAAGGATACATGCACCTCAGTGTTCACTGCAGCACTGTTTACAGTAGCCAAGACATGGCAGCGACCTAAATGTCCATTGACCGAGGAATGGATAAAGAAGATATGGTACATATATACAATGCAATATTACTCAGCCATTAAAAAGAATGAAATCATGCCATTTGCAGCAATATGGATGGACCTAGAGATTGTCATACTGAGTGAAGTAAGTCAGACAGAGAAAGAGAAGTATAGTATGATATCCCTTATATGTGGAATCTAAAAAGAAATGATACATGTGAACTTATTTACAAAACAGAAACAGACTCACAGACTTAGGTAATGAACTTATGGTTACCAGGGGGGAAGGATGGAGGGAAAGGATAGTTAGGGAGTTTGGGATCGACATGTACACACTGCTATATTTAAAATGGATAACCAACAAGGACCTATTGTATAGCACAGGGAACTCTGCTCAATGTTATGTGACAGCCTGGATGGGAGGGGAGTTTGGGGGAGAATGGATACATGTATATGTATGGCTAAGTCCCTTTGCTGTGCACTTGAAACTATCACAGCATTGTTAATCGGCTATACTCCAATATAAAATTAAAAGTTTAGAAAATAGTTTTAAAAAGCTGATCTTCAGAGAATGACATGGAAGAAAATATGAATATGTGAGATTATTAAAATACGTGACTTTGACATTTAAAAAAAAAAAGTGGATTAGACTGAAGTCCAGAAAAGCCCTCTGTAATCATAACAGCCGCAGGAAAGCGATCCCTAAATCAAAATCTTCACTGGGGTAATAAACAGGGAATCTGATATGCAGTGCCTAGTTCGTGGAACAATGATGGCACAATACAGAGGGGGCAGGATGGAGACCACATCCTGACCAGAGCCCAACATGCTTTACATTCCACCTGAGATGAAGCTAAAATATTAGAGTATCTGATTGTCTTTGGCTAGCAGCTGTGTCGCTAAACAAAAATTTTTAAGGTCACAGGGTCAAATGACCACAAGAGATGTGATGTGAATAATACAGTAGAGAGTGGTGGAGACTCTGGTCAGCTGAAGAACGTATGCTAGTTTCAAGTCCAACAATTAGCTATTCAGTTCTGGTATACCGTTGTCGTGTTGAAGTCTGGAGCCAGTATTACCAGATATTTCAAGGTTTAAGAATAACCACGTAGGGCTTCCCTGGTGGCGCAGTGGTTGAGAGTCCGCCTGCCGATGCAGGGGACACGGGTTCGTGCCCCGGTCTGGGAGGATGCCGCGGAGCGGTTGGGCCCGTGAGCCATGGCCGCTGGGCCTGTGCGTCTGGAGCCTGTGCTCCACAACGGGAGAGGCCACCACAGTGAGAGGCCCGCATACCGCAAAAAAAAAAAAAAAAAAAAAAAAAGAATAACCACGTATCCATGGTTTTAAATGGCATATCCTATTTTAAAAAATTATTGTGTAACTTGGTTGACAACATTGTGTGGACAGAACCTAATGCATCTGCAGTGCTGCACCTGTCCTGGAGGCTATTATTTGTAACCTGGAGGTTTGCAAAGATAATGATTATGTATGGTAGTTCTCCTGCTCACTCTAATCCAATCTAATTCTCTGTGGGACTCTCTGTCTGCTGGTAAGAGTGGCAACAAAGCGAGTTTTATGCACAGCAAATGAGATTGTGAATAGATGACCTGGCTGTAAGCTCCTTAGATACTAAAATAATGTGACAGATTCTCATCTCAGGAGATAGCTGTATGTGACGATGGTGCTTCACCCCTGAAGCTTCAGGGACAAACCCATCTTGCAAGATCTGAGCATCCACGTGATCTTTGCTTCATAACTGACGAACAGCAATGGATGATGAGCATAAACTGTATGTTCTCTGTATTACTGGCCTAATCTGATCAAATCCCCCATGTCCATTGGCCAGGGCAGTAATTGCGACTGACAGATGATCCAACTTTAAAGACAGAAGCTTTCACAGACTGGAGAGGACTGGGCAGAAACTCCATGCTAGGACAGAGGCACAGGAGGCAGGCAAAGGTTAGACATCATGCCTGGGTCCCAGCTGCGAGTTTCAGTCTCTGTGGGCTCCGGAAAACAGCTCTTGACTTTTACCAATTTACTGCGGTCTGTTACTTTGGAAAAATGCCTCTAAATATTTCCTGGGCAGCTCAGCCCCTCCCAGAGCCTCCACAGGAAGCTCAAGTCCTTCCTCCTTGTCTCATTAATTCACAGAATGTACTTTGTTTCATATGATGGAAAATTCCTTTGTTGGAAAAGGAGAAGAAGCATTATTCTGTCGGGAATAAAATGCAAAGCATTGCCCTAACGTCTGTCTGAGGTGAGCCAGACCTCAGGGAATGGCCAGGAGAGAGTGTGGGAGGCAGCAGTCCAGCCCCAACCTGTTGCTCAGTTCTCTGTGGTCCAAAAGAAGTTGGGCGAGAGGGGTGCACATTCTCCTAGGACGGAGACCCTTGAAATCGCAAGGGCTGTGCATGGATCTGTGGAAATCCTGGGTCTAAATTCTCAAAGTCTGCTTTGTGAGTGGGCCCAGGAAAGAGGGCCCCACCAACACACACACCCCACACACAGCCAGAGCCCATGATTTAGAATGTTGCCTGGGGGAAGCTGCGCTCAGTTCAGTGTTTGGAGGATATACCCTTTAGCTGTGAAAAAGCAGGCACAGATGAGGTCCATGGCTGGCCTCACCACCTGGCATCAACTAGTTATCACTCTTCCCTCGTTCATCCCAGAGGTTGTTGGAAGAATTGCCCACTCTCTGCATCCCCAACAGAGCACCTGGGCCCAGGCTGAGGGCACAGAGCTTGTCAGCTGGCTCTTTTCTTTCCTCAGACTTTCTCAGAATGAGTAAGTCTAGCAGCAAGTTTGGAAATTATAGCCAATGTACTTTGAATGTGTGTCAGCGTCACTGATCCTAACTCACATCATGGAAAAGTAAAGCGGCCACATTATACCTGTATGGGATGGCTAAAATCCTAGAGTGGCCCCTCTACCTGTCCTCTTCAGATTGGAGAGTTGGAGGATCATCCCTGAAGAATTGCTAAGCAGGACGAGCCCACTCATCGCAGAGAGCACACGCTCACCAAGGCAGGAACACAGCACCACACAAACATCCACGGGCCAGTGAAGGTCCCCCCATACATACCTTCATCAGCTGAGTGTAGGCTACCTTCTGCTGCATAACACTTGGCCCCAGATTACAGTGGCTTACAACACAGGGTGTTTCTTTCTCACTCACATCCCGTGTCTTTATAATGGATGGACTGGGGCTGTGTCCCACATCTTCATTCCAGGACCAGAGATGCAGGGTTAGCCTCTATCTGGGATGAGAGTGATGGGGAACCACACTGTGGGTCCTAAAACATCAGCTTATGAGTGGTATCCGCTACTTATACTCCTATTTTCTTAGTGAAAGCAAGTCACCAAGCCAAGCTGGAATCACTGGGACAGGGAAATACAATACTCTTGCATGAGAATAGCAACTACTTGGGAAGGGTAATGCACCCATTTCACACCCCTGTTCCTTGCAAGGTATATCCTGTCTTGGGAAAGGGAAGCATAAAGCTCAGAACAATAATCTATTAATTTAATATTAATTGAATACCTACCATGTGTCAGAAAATTCCAGGTATAAGGGATAAGACAAAGCAGGACACATTCCTACTATTAGGGAGCTTAGATTCTAGGGGGGAGACTGGAAATAAAGAAACATGTAAATATACCGTATATTTGTGATTGGTGCTGTGGAAGATGATATAACAAAGTAAACGGGGAAGAAAATTCCGGGATGTGTGTATGTGCACGTGTACTGTTTTATTTAGTGCTGGGGAGCTGTTGGCTGGCTTTCAGTGGAGGCGTGGCATTATCCTGCTGCCCCTTTGAAAGGTTACTCTGTATGCTGACTGGCAGAGGCAGAAGCAGGAGGACGAGGTGGGGGATTTTGTGGGAGTTCAGGCTAGAGGTGGTGGTGGTTTGAATCAGGATGGTGGTGATGGTGAGGGGTATGACAGTGGTCAGATTCGGCATATATTTTGAAAACGGACAATGGATTTGTTGTCGGACTGTTTGTGGGGAGTATGAGAAAAAGAGAATTTGAGGATGACTTGGGTATTTTGTCTTGAGCAATTAGAACAGATGAATTGCATTTGTCGAGACACTGAGCTGCATGGGGAGAGGTTTGGGGGTGAGGGGAATAGGGCAAGGTGGAATTTCAACCTTGGCCCTGTGATGTTTGATGTTCCTGTCGGACATCTGTTGGAGATGTCGTATGGGCAGTTGTAAATGTGGTTTTGGAGATCAGAGAGATGTTCAGGCCAGAGATTTAAATCTTGAGTCATCATTTGTTTGCTTTTAAGGCCATGAAGCCAGATGAGATGACTCAGGGAGTGATGTGGGCAGAGAAATGGCCTGAGCGTAGAACCTGGGGGAGGAGAAACTAGTGAAGGAAGCTGGGAAAGGGTGCCCAGCAAGGCTGAGTGAAACCAAGAGAGTGGTGTTATGGACGCCACACAAAGAGGTTGTTCCAAGGAAGAGGGAAAGATCAGCAGTGCCCAGAGTGGCTGGAGGAGCTGAGCATGGCCACCGCATTTAGCCAAAGGTGGCAGAGAAAAGCTGCTGCACAGACAGGGTGTCTAGGGGGAAATGATGGCACATGGTTCCCGCCTTTCTGAGCGCTCTCAGCCACAACCCTGAGGATTCTCAACCTCCAGACTGAGCGTACCCAAGCCGCTGCTGGCCCGGAATCGCGGGCTATCCGCTGGCTCAGGCTCCAGCCTGCGGAATCTGGAGGCCCTTTTGGACGGCTTGGGTGTCAGGCACTCGAAAGTCCACTGAACCACGTTTGTTTAATCAGCATGTAATCCACATAAAACTGGCCCAAATACATGGAGCTGCATTCAGAAGTAAAACTAGTATGATATCCAGAGAGCACTGAGAAGCAATTGACTTTTTTACTGAGGGCTCTTTAAGAAGCACTAGATAGGGATTACTAGCTAACCCACATCCAACACTCTGAAATTCCTTTCCTTGGTGTCTCTCCTACCCTTTCATTTATAAGGTGCTGAAGCTGCCCCTCGATCTCTCCTTTCACGTCTACCAACTCCCATGAACCCTCTGTAAACACAACCTAGGCTGACTCCTCGCTCTCTCCCCTTCTCCTCCTATCTCTTTGGCTCTACTTCTATTTGTTTATTTTCCTATCATGCATAGCTTTCTGCCCTTTCTAGTGTAGATTAATTTAATTTTCCTGGTGGTCTTTCCGTTTTCTTCTCTACAGTTACCAGGATCAATAAAGCAAAGGCCAGGAAGCTGGCCAGAAAACACAGAAATCTCAGAAGGAGAGGAAAGTAGCACTGGGATGCAGGGCTGTCCGCTGTGATATGCCTGCTTGTGCTGCTTGGATTTGCATGTGCCCACAACTCTCTTTTTGGGCCAAGAGTCAGACGGAGCCCCCTCACCGCTCTCTGGGTGCTTGTGTCTGCTGGGGCGCATAGAGGGGTCTCTAGTCAAAAGCAGGGCCCCTCCTCCTAAGCTCCGCCCACTGCTAAGGAATTCAACTTTGCTTCTGTTTTGACCTATTTCTCCTCCCTTCTGGGATGTGTGGGTTGATGTTCCCCTTTGAGGATTTGCCAGAAGCAAAAATCACCATCCCGACTGCCTGTCACTTAAACAAGAGGAGACTTACTAGATTTATCAGAAAGTACATAGTGCAGCAGAGATAAAAACACAAGGTTAACTTCAGGTCAAGCGGTCTCAACTCCTGCCCAGTCAGGCCTTCCCAAGCAATCATTTTTCAGGTCCCGTGGGCATCTTGCTAGGCCCAGCATCTGACCCCTAGAGAGCATCCAGGAAAAGGAATCAGATGCTCCTGCAGCCCAGGAGGCTCCCCTAGTTCTCCGTCTAGGAATCAGTGGGCTTTAGAGCTTTAGTGGGGTGAGGGGCTGTGACTCAAAGTGGCGGCTGCCTTCTCCCAGCTGCATTGTGTGTGGTCTTTCAGGGGTGGGGATGGGGGAGATTGGTTACCTTCACTCTTGCCGTTAATTCCAAGGGCACAGCAGGGGTGAAGTAAGCTTGCAACTGGACTTAAGGAAGTGAGGGGTAGGGTCTGCAGCCGTGATTCCTGTTGCCACTTTAATCCATCATGGGAGCTTTGAGTGGTGAAGAGTTGAAATTGAAAGTTCCATTCAAGCAGCAATCAAAGCTTATTTAGTATCTCCTTAAACACACAATCCTATATCCCCTTGGACTGAAGACAGCAGCCATTTCCATTGTTACAGAGACCCATTTTCTAGAAAGAAAATACAAGATATTTCAAAATGAGTGTTCAGAAGAGAAAAGAAAGTTTGTGCGTTTGTGTATGATATATGTATGTTTATGTATTCTGCTCCTATGTGC
Organism: Delphinus delphis; assembly: GCF_949987515.2. Taxonomy (NCBI): domain Eukaryota; kingdom Metazoa; phylum Chordata; class Mammalia; order Artiodactyla; family Delphinidae; genus Delphinus; species Delphinus delphis. The sequence goes on along the minus strand of NC_082698.1, from coordinate 49,806,009 downwards.
CCTCTTTCCAGTATCCTATTCCAAAGCAGAATTGTACATTGCCCTTAAAAGACAGCAAGCTCTATGACAACAGGCATCGTGTTTATCGTGCTCACTTCTGTACCCTCAGAGGGGATACTGACCGGAGTTGGGTGTGTTGAATTAATGAAAGCAGAGAGAATCATCAGGGTCTCTCCAGTTCCACCTGCTTGAATGAACACTTCCATGCTCCCTGGTTCTGCTTTCCCCACCGTATCCAATGCCCACAGATAATCTAATGCCAGAACTGAATTTGAGTTTGCTACATCTGCTGGGATGCTTGGCTTTGGACCACACCCCTGAAGCCACAAAGAATAGGCAGAAAGCAACCCTTAGCTCGTGACCCACATATGTCCACCTTTATTCCTCTCCTCCCTCAACAGTAGTTTGAGCAAGAAGCGTAAAAATGGTAAGACTAAAAAAGTGTCAATTTTAAAGTATCTTAAAGATCTCAGTATTCAAGGTGAAAAACAACTGCACTGGATCTTGGGTCTCCCCTGCCTGTGATAACCATTCACCAGACACTCAAAGCTGGTCCTCACTTCCTTTCTTTATGTTGGTATAATAGGGACGAACATGGGGCGGTAGTCAGTGCATGAGAGTGAGATGTTCTCCAGGAACAGGTAACATGACCACTTCCTTGAGTGGGAGGCAGTGTTGATGGGGAGTGGGATGGGCGGTAAGAATTGTTCACCAGGAGCCGTGGAGAAGCTTTTCCAGGAGTTTCAAAGCATATCCTTGAGGGGTGCAGCCAGACCAGAGGGTTTACAGTAAAGTATAAGGAATACCAAGGTAAAGACCCAGCTGTTCAGGGATTCTGCTGGTCACTCTGGTCTGTTTTTATGGAGCATTGTTTTCGTTTTCATGCTCTGCCTTCATACTAATCTCATTGTTTTAAACAAATATGTAGTATTCCATTGTGTGACTATACTTTTATTCATTATACTCATTCCCTATTAATGGACATTTAGACTATTATTCTATGTTGTCGTTGTTGTTACAAAGGTGCTATAATATGCGTGTAGCATAACAACTTGTGCTATTATTTTTTAGGATAGATTCTTAAAATTTGAATGATAGGGTCATGGGTGAAGCTTTTTTTCTTTTTGGTAGATATTGCAAACTTACAACCTGGAAATTTTGTTGCAGTTTATTTTTATTTTTTTAATTTAATTTAATTTATTTTTATACAGCAGGTTCTTATTAGTTATCTATTTTATACATATTAGTGTATGTATATGTCAATCCCAATCTCCCAATTTCAAATTCTCATCAACCAGATTTCAGTTTCAACTCATCAACCATCATTATACTTACCAACAGTAGGCATTCTATTTCTTTCGTGGTTTTACTTATGTATGTGATAATCAGTCTCTAAATACTTGTCTTTATTTATTGATAAAGTATACCTTTTCCATAATTTATTCATTCTTGGTATATCTTTTTATAGAATTTTGATTAAAAATTTTGACCCTTTTTTCTTATTGAAGTGGTATTGGTATTTTTTCTTAATTTGCAAGAATGTTTTACATATAATAGATAAGGAATTTAAGTCTATGTGTTGCAAAATTTTTCTAAGACAGAAACCATGTCTGTTTTTCGCGTGATAGTTTTTTTTTTTTTTTTTTTTCTGTCAATTCACACTGTGCTTGGCCCAGAGTGGGCCATCAATAAATATATTTTAAGGAGTGAACAACATGGATGCACAACACTGTAGAAATTATGAGTGCAAAGACCCTTGCTTTACTTAAGCCTTTTTGGTATTGACTTATTGACTAATATCAACCCAACCTCTTTGTCTACCTGAGCCCCAAGAGTATGACTGGTTCCATTCTCAGACAAACACAGTTCTTCCTTGGTATAATGCCAGTCTTTTCCTGGTATGTGCCTTCAGATCATCTGTGGACTTTTTAATAATGTGGGCACAATTTTTCCTCTGCAGGGAATGACGATGGTCCAAGGAATGATCTTTAGTGATGAAATGCAGCGTTACTTGTGTATGTCAGCTTTGTTCTGTTAGTAATTATTTGATTATTAAATAAGATACTCAGTGTTATTTATTTGGGGCTTAGCTCATCATCTGTGGCCTCCTCCAGTTGTTTGTATGTTGGCTTGTTCAAGCGAGACATCCTCTCATTAAGATGGAAGATTTTTTGAAAGTTGATTTAACCTAAAGAAGTACAGTAATCACAGCCTGTATATGATAATTTTATTATCTTAACCTCTCAAACCACTAAGATATAATACAAACAAAAGTCAAACTACATCTTTTTTAATTGAAGAGCTCAGTCTTTAAAGGTAATCTTAGCCTCTTAACATTCCTAGAAGAAGCCTTGAATTATCATTTTCTGACCAAAGACATGGACTATCTTGGCACTAATAGAGAGCTATGGCTTCCACTTGACACTTGGAATTTAACGGCGTACCTATGCTGTAATTTGTCAAGTATTGAGCGGGACACTGAATATCCAAGTGCTATTTCCCACCCCAGAGGACTCACAGTAAATGAGCACAAGCATTATCTCCCACCAACCCAAATAATTTGCAGAACACCTGACCTATATGAGCACCCTGAGACAGGTGGAAAAACACAAATAAATTTCTAGGAATACATACCTTTACAGTAGGAGGCTTGTTAAAGAGGAAAAGATTCTGATTAATTTCTTCGCAGGGCACATACAACACTCAACTTTAAAGGATGGAGGGTGGGGAGTCCTCAGTGGATCAAGGAAGTAAAAAATGTAAACATTTTCTTCCTATTAAGACAAAAAGCAAACAAACCCAGAAACAAACAAAACAAAACAAAAAACAACTTCTATAGAAGAAGTCAAACATAAAGATTGTTTATTTCAGTTCACCCAGAAATTCTTACAGTGTGTACCTAGAACTGCACAGAATGAAGGAAAAGATAGATTTTTATGCCTTGAGAAAACTGGGATCTGATTGATGAGTGGAGGCTTACACATTGCAATTAGACTATTACATAGAGAAAGCATGTACTATCTTTTAGATTTCACATATGAGTGATACCATATAATATTTGTCTCTGTCTGACTTACTTCACTTAATATGATAAGCTCTGGGTCCATATATGTTGCTGCAAATGGCATTATTTCATTCTTTTTATGGCTGAGTAATATTCCATTATATATATACTATATCTTCTTTATCCATTCATCTGTCAGTGGACACTTAGGTTGCTTCCATGTCTTGGCTATTGTAAATAGTGCTGCTGTGAACATTGGGGTGCATGTATCTTTTTGAATTAGAGTTTTTGTCTTTTCCACATATTTGCCCAGAGTGGGATTGCAGGATCTTATGGCAGCTCTATTTTTAGTTTTTTAAGGAATCTCCGTACTGTTTTCCATAGTGGCTATGCCAATTTACATTCCCATCAGCAGTGCAGGAGGGTTCCCCTTTTCTCCTCTCCAGCATTTATTATTTGATATTACTTACATGTGGAATCTAAAAAACAGTACAGGGCTTCCCTGGTGGCACACTGGTTGAGAATCTGCCTGCCAATTCAGGGGACACGGGTTCGAGCCCTGGTCTGGGAAGATCCCACATGCCACGGAGCACCTAGGCCCATGAGCCACAACTACTGAGCCTGCGCATCTGGGGCCTGTGCTCCACAACAAGAGAGGCCGCGATAGTGAGAGGCCCGTGCAGCACGATGAAGAGTGGCCCCCGCTTGCCACAACTAGAGAAAGCCCTCGCACAGAAATGAAGACCCAACACAGCCAAAAATAAATTAAAAAACAGTACAAATGAACTTATTTACAAAACAGAAACAGACTCAAAGACATAGAAAACAAACTTATGGTTACTAAAGGGGAAGGAGGGGGATAAATTAGGAGTATGGGATTAACAAATACTGTCAAATATAAATAGATAAACAGCAAGAATTTACTATATAGCACAGAGAACTGTATTCAATATCTTGTAATAACCTCTATTGGAAAAGAATCAAAAAATATATATATAACTGAATCTCTTTGTGGTATACCTGAAACTAACAGAATATTGTACATTAACTATACTTCAATAAAAATAAACAAATAAATAAAAAATAAAGTATACCAGAAGAAAACAGACAAGCAAACAAAAGCGTGTAGAATATGGTGCTAGGTTCAATTCAACTGAACTTGAGAACCAAGTTTTAGTACATAGTGCCTGCAAAGTACTGTAGAATATAAGATAAAGGAAACAAGTCCCTGTACCCTGGTGGTTTATTATTAAATTAGAAAGTGTGTATGCAGCCAGTAAATACCTAGGAAGTTCATGAATCTAATAAGCCCCTTCAACAACAGGGAACATGATCTTAGGACAGCATGGGGCTCTCTCCATGGGTGTTAATGAAGACAAGCTTCCAAAACACATTTTTAAACTCTGTATGCCTTGGTTTCCTTGGCTGAAATGATCCCTCCCATTGACAAAGTGAACCAGTGGGCTTGAAAGCACTGTGTCATTGCCAAGAGTGAGCTGTTGGGATACTGCAGGGATCCTTGCAGTAAGTTCTTAGAGGTAACAGTGGGGATAAGCAGGAGGGGACAGAGTGTCTGGATACTGCCTTTACTACTCTTAGATTAGGGACAATAGCCCCTTATCCTACCACTTGGCTTCTCAGGAATTATACCTCCTAACTGTTTACTATTTGGCCTTATTTCTAAGAGTAGATTTGTTTTGGACCTGAACCAGGAAAAACAAACAAACAAACAGAGAAGCAGGAACCCCTCAATGGCAGCCTGACTTTTCAACAAGTATAGGAGATATGCAACATGCAAGGTGAGAAAACCCATGACCCAACATCACTGCATTGAGCAGAAGTGGATGTCAGGACATTTGGCAAAACTGCGTGGCTGAAGTTATTTTCCAGCTATTACCTTGAGCTCTTTATTTTTTCTAAATCTATCCCTGCTTTAGTTTACTTTAACCAAACAACAGAAGGCAAAGGGTATTAAAATGTTTGTTTTTTATTGGAACCCAGATATGATTTGATATTACGAAATCTTATACTGCAAACAAACAACCATACCAATCAAACAGCCATTTAAAAAGTTGGCTTCCAGTAGAGCAAGCCACTGAGTTGAATCAGAATCCTTTCTAATTATCCCAACAAGTTAAGTGCACGGGTCAGGATTCAGGCTGAACAGGGTCCTGGGAGACAGGGCACAGAATGGGGCAAACCTGGGGAGATTCCAGCTCTCGGGAAGCAGTGGACTCATTGGAAGCCACTGAAGAAGCAAATGAAACAGAAGAATAGACTCATATGAGCTGTGGGAGAATCTAGTTAAGTCGAATGTTCTCATACATCTTAGAAGCTGGCCAGGACACATGGTTACTTCCTTGCTCTGACTTCTGATCTTGCCACATCTAATTTTCCTTTCATCTTCCTGACTCTGGGAAGACAAGTTTTAAGCTGATACTAAGGTATAGACAGAGGCAGTGGGGAAAATTTGAAGTCACAGCATATTTATAATTTAGGGGAGACCCATGTATTATGCAAAATGGTTCTGTTCTTTCCAAATCAAAGATAATGAGTGACAACAGAGGGCTTCCCAATGTGGTTCTGCTGGGGAAGAGAAAAGAGAATCATTCAGGACACTTGACAGGGAAGGATACACACCCCATCCCCAAGCTTTTGTGATTTATTTTCTTGTCTGTTCATGCTCACCTTGGTGGAAAACCAGGCAAGAGATGAGCTTGGCTAGTTGGACCCTGGAGTCAGATGGAAAATGGCACACCTTTTATCTTCAGTTATCTTTCAGGGACCAGAAAGCACATACTAAATTTATGTTGTTTGAAAATCTTGGAGTTTAATTCAGATAGGCAATTCTAAACATGGCTGTCAGGTAAGAGGTAGGGATAGCATAAAAGTGATATCCTTGGAAAAGTATTGGAAGGCTAGTTGGGAGAAAGGGGATCTTAGAGAACCTAGAATGTCAAGAGTTAAGAGTTAGGGTGGGCAAATAGAAGGTGGTCGCAGAATTCCATTGTCTAAGGTCCCATGTACCTGGCTGATTTGCGATGACGTGGGTTTCTAAGTACTGAGTAGGTTGATTCGAAGAGCAGGGCCAGAGAGCTCCTTCCTTCCCGCTATTAAAGGCCCATGTCTTCCTTGCCCTGTGGTGCCAAATGGAGGTTTTAGCTGTCATTTTCTAGGAGAAAGTTCGTGGGTGTGGGAATTACACGCAAGACCCAAGTTCACTGAAAAAGAGAGGAAGGCTCTGTCAAGTCTCTGGCCACCTCTGACTTCCCAGTAATTTATATTTAGAATCGTGAATTCTGTGTTTGGCTCTCTGCATGTCCTTCTGGCTTGGGTGCTGCCTCTGCCGTACTGGACCCTGAGAACCAGTAACCTCCAGTGTTCTCGTGCCCCAGCACAGACAGATTCTTTTGCATATTAATTCAGTGAGGCGGGGGGGGGGGGATGCACAAAAACTCCAAAGCCTGGAATAATATGAAGCTTAGAAGGACATTAGTCATCTTAAGAAGAGGGTTCTGTCTTGGGGGATGCTAAGACCTCCCCCAACCACATGGGCCTCACCTCAGTCCATTGCTAAATCTGGATTCCCAGACCCCACCATTTAGGCAGTTTTAGGTGAGTGCCGCTTCAAGGTCTTGGGTGTCCTTTGTTCAGTCTGTATGCCGATGTCCCTGCTTCATCCTGGCTGTGGCACTCAAGATCTTCACTCTGGCGGGGGCCGTCTTAGTGGGCTTCCTTAAACCTTTCGGAGTTCCTGCTTCTGCGACCCTAAACACTAGTGCCTTCCCTTTGACCTATTATGTTAACCTAAAGTGTATTCAGACAAGCTTGGGGGTAAGGCTGTGATCCCCTTTTGCAGACTTCAGCTTTTTTATATGAGTCAAGACAGACATGTAGGTCAGGACAACCCCTGCTTTTGAAAATGCCATAAATCTCTCCTCCATTCTGTTACCAATCAAGTTGTTGCCTCCTTTCTCTCCTTTCTGGAAAAGTCTTCTGCTCTGACTGTTCTTGTCCCTTCACTCCTATGGCCACCAGAGGCCCCTGCAGTCTAGCCTCCTTTCCCATCTCCTCCCAGAAGATTGCTCTTTGGCCCCGACCCCCTACTCAGGCATCCGAGACTTCTCTGCAGTGTTTGACCCTGTGGGTTGCTCTTGCCTTGAAACCTTCTCATCCTTTGCTTTTCTTAACATTACACTCTCCTTGGTTATCTTCTGTGATGTCCATTGGTCTCTCTTCCTAGACTTGCCCCCCAAATATTCGTGATCCTCCTTGTCATTTACTGGCTGAGGAAAGTAAAAGTGTTGGCTAAGCATCTGTGCTGTGACTACTTGGCTGTGAATCCCAGCTTGGTCACTTCTATTCTTGGACAAGTTTTTAACCCCTTCGTGAATCAGCTTCTTGTGGGTAGGAGAAGCAACTATAGTACCTAACGTATGGGGTCGTTGTAAGAATTAAGTAAAAGAATATATGTAAAGTGATCACACAGTGAGCACCCAAACACATATATCCTGTTGATTATTAGTCTCTCATCCTCTCTGAGAGCTTTAACTACCAGCACTGGACTCTTGAGTCTCAAATCTATTTCACTAACTCAAAACTCACCTTTAATTTCCAGACCTCTATTTCCATTTTCTACATTTCTGGATATACCAGAGGAACATACAAATCACCATGTCCAAAGCTAAACTCATTATCTGCTTCCTAAAAACCAGCTCTTTTTCCTGCATTCCATATCTGGGTTAATGATACTGCCATCTGCTGGGTTGTCATAATTAGAACTTTCAGAGTCCTTATCTACTGCTCTTTCTCTCTCACCTTCACAGTCAGTTTTGAACCAAGCCCTGACTATTCATCTCTCAAAATGTTTCTAAAGTCTTTTTATAGTCCTTCCTTAGTAACAGAGCTTCAGTTCAGTCCCTTATCATCTCTCACTTGGACTGTTAAAATAATTTCTGCCTCCATTTGTACTCCTTTCTTCAAAGCTTTTTGAAAAACAATGATCATGTTTCATTTCTGTTCTTAAGAAAATAAACAAAACAACAGCAACATCGAAAGTACCTTCATGGAGTCTCTGATGCCTAAGGAAGAAGTTACAGATATGCAGCCCTGCATTCTCTCAGCTCTAAACGCTGTCTCTAACTAACTTTGAACTCACATTTGCCACTTTTCACCTGAAGTATTTAAACTCTGGTACTGAAAAGGGATATTTGATTTTATAAGCAAGTCACACCCTTTCAATTTTCCTTATCATTCTTTTCCCCCTTTTCTCTATTTGACAAAAATCTTACTCAGGTTTAAGTTCCGAAAATATGCCTTTTTCTGGGCAGCTCCTCACTGACCCCCAGCTCTATCCCCCAATGTTCAAAGCGGATATACCAATACCTCTTCTAAGCTTCGTTTGCTCTTCTTACAGACCTGGATACTGAGCTTATAATATTACAATGATATTGTTTATTTCTGTTTCTTTCTCTTAGCTGCATGTTCTTAATGATCTCTTATTCACTATATATGGCACATATTAGCACTGAGTGTCAACTGATTGCATTTTCTGAGACTCTTTCTTCCTCTTGTCAACTTCCCTCCCAGGGCAACTAAACCTGGTGCCTCTTCCCTTTCCATTCAGACATTTGTTTGGCTTCTGCCAGGTGTCTGTGTGCTGGCAGTGGGTCTTCCCAGCCCACTGGCATCACCATGATGGGCACGAATTTGGTTAATCGAAAGTTTCCTAGTGACACTCAAAATCCGTATTTACACAATGAAATGCATGTTATGGGATATACACAGTGTTACACTTATTAGAGTGAGTGCTTGCATCCCTTTGGAAATATTTTGATTTGTTTGGCTACTTTTGAGTATTTCAAGTATTTTTAGAATCAGACAGCTTCCATTTATGAATTTTACATTATGTCATATGCAGTTCATCAGATGCATCCCTTGTGATGTTCTGGCCTACATTTTGCTGTTTAGGGGCTATTTTAGGAGACTTTGCACCCTTTGTGGACCTATGAAGCAAATCATCTGATACCCAATTGGCCATTTTAGTGGAACATTATACTTTGACACAAGGAATAAAAGTTATTTAGCTCATTTCTCTGTATTATTCAATAATCTACATCATAAAGTAATGCTTGATCAAAAAACAGTTAATCACACGCTACAATAATTTAACCTAAGACTTTGAGATTTGTAGGATACTGCTTTCACTATAAATATAGTATATACTCATTAAATAAAAGTTGGAAAGCTCAAAAGAAAGCTCAAAAGAAAAAAATTTCCATAATTTTAAGAGACATTCCCTTCTAATTGTTCTATGGTCATTGATGCAATTTTTATTTGATATTTTATCTTTAATATTTATTATATATTAAATACAATTTTTATTTTATGGGGAAGTTTTATTTATTTAACATTGTAAGGATACAAACTTTTATGAAATATGTGATGTGTATTAGGGACAGTTATATCAAATAGATCTTAAAATTAAACAAAAGAAAAAAGGGGGGAAATAGAAAGTCAGTATAACTAAGAATTTTTGTGAGTCAGTAGTGAATATGGGTATAATATGAATATTAACTCAAACACTGTGTAAATTGTGATTAAAAATTAATTTTATAGTGAAAAAACAGAAAATTCTTTTAAACCCTGTATCCTACCAGGATCTTACCTTGAGCAAGCTTATAAAACCTATTTATGTTGTGATTCACCACATTGTTTTCAAATATGAACTGACCAAAAACATTCATGGAAAAGAACTAGTCACTGGTAAATTGTCTTCTGGCAAGATGATGATATATTCTTCATGGCTGTAGTTTTGATGATCAGACCGGAGCAGTACTCAGTGGCAGCCCTATGACAGAGATGAAAGACATCATCGCATCCTGATCAGTCACGTCATGTTTTTACAGAGTCAGGTACAATGTGGACACGGACCACAATGATAATTAATACACTTGTGCTCCTCTTGGTATCTTGATGTGCTTTAATGCCATATTGTTTCCTCCAATGTTCTTCTTCTTTTTTTTTTTTTTTTTTTTTTTTTTTTGTGGTACGCGGGCCTCTCACTGTTGTGGCCTCTCCCGTTGCGGAGCACAGGCTCCAGACGCGCAGGCTCAGCGGCCATGGCTCACGAGCCCAGCCGCTCCGCGGCATGTGGGATCTTCCCGGACCGGGGCACGAACCCGTGTCCCCTGCATCAGCAGGTGAACTCTCAACCACTGCGCCACCAGGGAAGCCCTGTTCTTCTTCTTTTCTTTTTTAATTGAGCAAGGTCACATTTATGAGTAAGTAGCTGATTCAGGATTATGAATCTAAGTCTGTTTCTGTCCAGAGGCTGAGCATTCATCTACAAAGTTGCATTTATTCTACCTCTTATTTATCTTATCACATTTTTAAATTTTTATTTAGGTACAGGTGACATACAGTATTATATGTTTCAGATGTACAACATAGTGATTCACAATTTTTAAAGGTTATATTCAATTTACAGTTATTATAAAAGAAGATACTAAAATATAAACATGTCTTTATTCCCTTATATTTTGGGGGGTTAAATCCAATTTAATTATGATTTTGTATAATTGACATTATATTTTGTATAATTGGCATAAAAGAAAATGCACATAAATTTACACTCTGTAATATTATACTTTTGTATAATTGACATATAATAAATTGCATGTAAAGTATATAATTTGATAAGTTTCACAGATGTATACACCTATGAAATTATCAAAACTATCGTGATAATAAATATCCATTATCCACCCCCCAAAAAATTTTTTCATGCACCTTGGTAATCCCTCCCTGATGCCCCTCCCAGCCCTTCCTCTCCATTCCTAGGAAACCAGTAATTGGATTTCTGTCATTATAAATTAATGTGCATTTTCTAAAATTATGTATAAATGAAGTCACAAAGTATATAATTTTTATGTCAAGCTTTTTTTCACTTACATTAATTATTTAAAAACTTGCTGTTGTGTGTAAAAATAGTTCATTCCTATTTACTGCTGAGTAGTATACCATTGTGTGGATATGAAACAATTTGTTTATCTGTTGATCTGCTGATGTCCATTTGGGTTGTTTCCAGTTTTTGGCTATTTCAGATTAAGCTGTATGAACATTCAGATATAAGTTATATGTTTATATGCTTTTATTACTCTTGGGTAAATACCTTGGCATGGGATGACTGAATCATAAATTAGTGTTCGTTAACTTTTTTAGGAAACTGCAGAAATCTTTTCCAAAGTGTGCCATTTTACAGTCCCACCAGCTATGTATAGGAGTTTAGTTGCTTCACATCCTTGCCAACGCTTGGTATGATCAGTCTTTTAAATTTTACCCATTCTAATAGGTGTGAAGTTGTATCTCATTGTAATTTTAGTTTACAATTCCTAGAGACTAAGGTGTTGAGCATCTCTTCATATGCTTACTTGCCATTGTACATCTTTTTTTTTTTTCTTTAAACTTTTCGCCCATTTTCTTTTGGGCTGTTTTTATTTTGTTGGGCTGTTATTATTGAATTTTGAGACGTCTTTATATTCTGGATATAAATCATTTATCAGATAAATGATTAGCAAATATCTTCTCCTAGTCTGTGCTTATCCTTTTATTCTGTTAACAAATACTTTTGAAGAACAGAAGTTCTTAATTTTGATAACATCCAATTTACCATCATTTTAAAAATTATGGATTATGTTTATGGTGTTTGTATTACTTTCCTATTGCTGCTGTAACAAAGCACCGCAACCTGGCTTACAAAAGCAGGAATTTATTATCTCATAGTTCTGAAATCAAAGTGTCAGCAGGGCTGCTTCCTTTGGAGATCTGTGAGGGAGAATCTGTTCCATGCCTCTCTCCTAGTGTCTGGTAATTGCTGACAATCTCTGGCGTTCCTTGGCTTGTAGCTCCATCACTCCAGTCCTCTGCTTTCACATGTCATTCTCCCTGTATCTTTTCTCCAAGTCTTCCCACTGTGCATGGCTATCTCTATTGTCCATGTTTCCTTTTTATAAAGACGCCAATCATATTACATTAGGGCTCACCCTAATGGCCTCATTGTAACTCAGTTGCCTCTGTAAAGACCCTGTTTCCAAATAAGTCACATTCTGAGGTATTGGAGATTAGGACTTCAGCATATCGTATTTGGGGGAACAAAAATCTATAGTGGTGTTATATCTAAGATACTTTCAGCTAACCTAAGTTCACAAAGGTTTGTTCTAGTTTTCTTTCTAGAAACTGTATAGTTTAAGTTTTAAATTTTAGGTCTATGATCCCTTTGATTTTTGTATGTGGTGGGAGGTATGGACTAAAGGGTTTTGGGTGTTTTTTTTTTTGCATATGGCCATCCAATTGTTCCACCTCCATTTTTTTGTAAAAGACTATACTTTCTCCATTGATTTGCCTTTGCATCATGTCAAAAATGGGTTGTCCATATTTGTGTGGGTCTATTTCTGGCCTCTTTAATTTGTCTGTCTTTACCTCAGTATCACATCATCTTGACTACTGTAACTGTTCTTTCAAATAAATTCTCTCTCTCAATAGCTCTCATTTTCTCAGCAATTCCAACAGATCTTATGTTAGGTGTTTTAACCTTGAATGTTTATTAAAATTTCTCTCCAATTATCTGTGTCTTTGTTACTGTTCTTCATTCTTTATAATTTCATTTGATCCTATCCTTTATTTTACTCTTCAGCTTTGTTGAATTAGCTGTTGAACTTAGTTATTGAATTTTTAAATTTTCATTACTGACTTTGTTCCACTTCTAGAATCTCAATTTGATAATTTGAAAAATCTATTTTGGTTATATTCTATATTTTCCTGTCCTTCAATCACAGTTTCAATTTTTTTCCTTTAAGCTTACATTTTTAAGTTGATAATTCCACTATTAGACATTTTGCTGATCTGATTTGTCTATGTTGTTTCTTCTGTCCTTCACTCATGATTTTTACCATATGCCTTTTGCTTTCATCTTTAACCAAGAAATATCATTCCTTGAAACTTCATATATTTAAATTCTTTGACACTTATTTTGAATTTTCTTTGCTCCAGAGACTATTTGCCATTTCTTCTATCAAGCTGGAGGTTTCCTGTTTGTTTATTTTGTTTTTTAAATCAATATCATTGATAAATGTAAACATAATTTTTGCTCTATTTGCCAAGAACTTTTAGTAGTTTCAACAGTTGCATTCATCAGGTCATCTGGTTCCTAGACCACCCAAAGTATAAACATCTAGGCTTTTGTTTTTATGTAGCAATATATCTAATGGCTCATGTACCAGGATTGTAATTATGTAGTTAATACCTGACTGAATAACCACATTCAAGCACTTCTCTTCACTTAATGTTACCTTTGGTTCATCACTGATGCTACTAGACACCCTAGATATCAACTAGATATCAACTTTGAGATTTGTGTATGATAAATATATCAATAAATTAATATTTTCCAAATTCTTATTGGCCTTTTAAGTTTTTATTTTACATGTGATATTTACTTTGAGGTAGTCAGAATTGTCTTTTTTTTCCTTTGTCATCTCTTCTATTAAATCTTAGTTTTCAAACGTCCTCCCTGCAGAGGTTGAATAAATATACAGTTCTATTTTTTAGGGATCTATTGCTTTATTTTAAAAATATTTAACTGCTCAGCCATTAGGAATTCATCTTTTTGTGTTACTATATGAGTCTCTGAGCAAGTGTCTCTTTATAACCTCTTGAAGAAAGGATCCATAGTGATCTGGTGCACTGTTCTCCTCTTCACTTCCTGATTATTCATTTTCCTCAAAGCTCAACAGAAGGTAAGATAAGTATGTGCTCTGAGATGATAGTCATTCTACTTTATAAGGAAGACATTGACACTTCTTGTACATTTACTTTACTTCCTCTGAAGCTGTACATTTTTTATTATTACATTGAAATTTTCTTTTTTTTAGAAATGCTTAAAAATAAATGAGATGGAAAAAAATACATGTAGAGGAATATAAATAAAAGGATTTCCAATTTCCGCTTTAACATCAACCTATCATATCAGAAATAAACTTGATACACAGGCATCTCATTTAACAAATTATTATTAGAATTTAGTAGAATTGGCATAGGAAAACTGACCTGGAGCCTGAGTTCTCAGGTACTCCCAGGTCCACAAATATTCGTTGGCTTTTCCCACAGGAAATGGTTCTGCTGAGGCTGATTGCCACAGATTCCTCTCAAAAATCCTCGTGACCTGCATGGACTTTGTCACCCATAGCGGGAGGCTGGTCATCTCACAGACCTGTGTACAACCTTGATGCAGCACCTGTAAATAGAGGCTTCGTCAGCCATCTCCAAGAATATGATCTGTTTCAATACTGATGCATAAAGCATTTTTTAATGCAACTTGCCTAAACCAGATTCTTATTAATAATAATGAAAACTGTCTATATGTTGATAATGGTTTTATGGAAGGTTTCCAGATTCCCTAAATCAAGTGGGTTAACTTATTTCATGGGAAGTTGCTAGTGTTAATCATTTTGAATGATGACTAATTTTATTGGATGATGTTCCTTATTCACTAAAATAAGAATTAGGAATTGCTCATTTAGTTCAATTCAGTCCATGCTTCTCCAGCTACATTGGCCAATGTAAAGGCTGTGGGTTATTCATCTTGAGGCCTGTGGCTCCAGCCTGACAACTGTGTGGACAGGGCCACTGGTAAAGGGAGAGCTTTTTTGATGTACTGGGTTGGCCAAAAAGTTCGGGTTTTTCCATAACATCTTACGGAAAAGCTGGAACGAACGTTTTAGCCAACCCAATATGCTGAACGGATTCTGCTGCCACCATTAGGGAATTCTCTCCTTCCTACCTCTTGTGGCCTGGGCCACTGATGGCTGTGCCCTGTGCTGGAACTTTGCTATTATGAGGTTTTAGATTTGTTAGGAAACTCTCCCTTTACTTACACAGAAATTTTGTGTTTTAACTTTACTCAAACCCCAAAAGGTTTCACCCTCTAAATACCTCTGTTATTTGTCTGCTGTTGCCCATGCCCAAATGCTCCTGACTTGGTTCAGACCTTATCATAAGAACTTTTTTGTTGGGCCTAGTTGACCAATATCACCCCACAACCTGTTTACCACGCTAGGGCTTAGAGGAGCCTCTCTAAGACACAAATGACCTGTGTGGCCTTCTGCTACTGCCTTCTGGAAAAAGTCAGACGCTTATGCAGTGTCTTAAGGTCCCCTGTGATCTAGACTGTGCCTGCCTCACCAGCTGCCCCACTTTAGTGCTTGTCTTCACGATCCATGTTTCAGCTAGCAAGACCAAACTGCCACGGCTCCTCTGTTGTTCTCGTGCTTTTGCGAGAAGAGCCCCACCAAAGACTGCCCCCAGCCCTCGAAATAGCCCTCATTTGTCAAGCCTCAAACACTGCCTCTCTGGGGAAACCTCCTCTCTTACTTAAGGTCCCCTTTGTCTCTGTTTAGTGACCTGTGTGTAACTTAGTCATGCATTCCCCACACTGAAGTTGTCTTTCATTTTCTCATGTCCATCCCCCGGCATGGTGTAGGGTAGTGGTTAGCAAAGGCAGATTTGGGGCCAGACGGTCTGAATTCTCATCCTTATGTGCTACTTACTAGCCATGCCATCTTGAGAAAATTGTATCCTCTCAGCCTTTGCCTTGTGTTCCTCATCTGTACAACAGGGGTACTAGAGGTGTGCAATGCGTGTAATGCTGATAGTTAGAAAATAGATAAAGTACTGGGAGAGTCTTGAAACAGAGTAAATACCCAGTGATTGCTATCTTTTCTTAATATCAAGAACTTTGTCCAACCCAGGAACCTTCCATGTATGGATTTCTCACCCTTTTACTGGGATATCCCTAGCCAGGGGCCGGTTCAGTTTTACATATAGAGTCTATGGCTTCAGTTATACATGAGGAGTCAGAAAAATGATCATAAACCCCAGAAGGAGAAAGGAGTCGGATCATCAGGCTGAGGTCCAGGGTAAGGTTTGGGGCAAGTCAGTGGAGCCAAGGACAGATATCTGAGTCAGGTTAGGAAGCCAAGGGTTTGAGACTGGACAACGAAGGGCAAGCACGTTACAATTAGGGAACGGGGTAGGATGTCTTCCTGATTGTTACATTGATCACCTGCTGGTGTTTGAAGTTCATCTACATGTCTGGCTAGAGTCTGAGGATGGATACTGTTAAGAGGGAGAGTGTTTTCCTTGTTCCTGGTATCTTTGAGGGAGATTTTCCCAAGAATGCTCCTGGCCTCCTGCCCCACCCTTTACTCCTACCTATGAAGATAGAATAATGGGTAGAGAACAACAACCACTGCATCTCTCAATGACAGTCTGTCAGAGATTCTGAGCATGGTGTATGGGTTATCTTTCTTCTTTCTTCTTCCCCAGGAATAGTGGGATGACCTGTGTAAGTGTGTCTGCTTTACAGACTCATGTTTACCGCAGATGTGCTGCCTACAAGTGTAGCCCAAGTTTTCTCAGCCTCAGCACTATTGACATTTTGGTCAAGTGATTTGTGTTAGGGTTGGTGTGGGGTTTAGTAGGAGCTCTCCTGTGCATTGTAGGATCTTTAGCTGCATCCTTGGACTCCACCTGCTAGACACCCATAGCATCCCCACAGATGTCTCAGATACTGTAAAATTGCATTACCACCCCACCCTGAGAACCACTGCCCTAAACAATTGTGAAGGGTTGGCAGACCACTTGGACCTGACACCAAATTGTGGCCTCTCATTTAGCTTTATCAACAATAAAGCTGATGTTTTGGGCTCTGTTTTTATTCTTCATTTTAACAGTTTATGACTTATTCAGAACCCAGATGAAAGTCTCTTCAGAGAGCTCAGGGAATTGCATAGGGTGGGTGTGTAGGTCCCAGTTGGAGTGGACCTCTGTCACATGAGTGCTTCACCCCTAGGATAGCTATTCCTCTCATAGTGTTCAGACAGTTATGAAAGAGAGGACTCTGGATCCTGTCACTGACTGACATTTGTGGCTAAAGTTCAGGGGAGGCTCCATTGGGTCTCCTGAATATCTAACCCTGAGATGAGTCCTGTAACCTCAAAAGCTGGGTCAAAGGCAGGTAGTGACCCCCTTAGCAGGTCAGCAGCCTCATCTTAGTAGCCAGCTGGTAGGTAGACCAGTTGGCTTTGGTCCCAGCTACATTTTCTGGAAAGGCAAAGATAAAATACTTTTGAGGCTGGGGAAGTTCTCTGCAGGGCTTCTGTGCATAGTCAAAACCCAAAGCTGGGCCTGCAAAGTTTGGACTGGGCATTCCAGAGGCTGTTTGCCAAACTTGGGCCACGTTCCCGGCTAAGCATCACCCACAGACACTGTGCCCCAAACAGACCCAATCCACAGAGCAGAAAGGCTTCATTTTCAGCTCTGCAGAGGCAGAAGCCTTTAGGCTAATTAATAAATCATCAACACATTTGTGGTGTGAAAAATGAAATATTTATGTTTGCCAGAGTAATATTTCTGTCTTGCAGCCCCATGCTCTGTTGATACCTGATGGAGGATGAAGTAAATACCAGCTGGTGAAGAATGAGTGGAATATAATTACTCTCTACAAAGTTAAATGAATATTAAAGCACAGAAGTTACAGGCACTGGCACTCATCCCTCCCTGACTCTACTGCCGAGTAACTGGCATACTGACCTGATGTTGGCTTCACTACAGATTCCAGCAGGGATCTCAGTAGAGGGCTTGGTTGTCAGTGATGCTAAAGCAGCTGAGACACAGGCAGGAAGCTGTTGAGCAAGGCAGGAAGTCAGCCACCTTCCAGAAGCATGGGGAGGAGATTTCCCTGATGCCTGAGGGACACTGTGGTATTATGAGGAAAAAACATGTAGCTTTGGAGCTAGAGAGGCCACATCAAGGTCTTTCATCTCTCTATACCTTAGTTTACTTACCTAGAAAATAAGGGTAATACTGCATTACGTAATAAAAGAACTGTGTTTCAGAAATTAATAGGCAACGTTTTGCATGGTGACGGGGAGGCAGAGATGAAATGTGAGGAGAACTGTAAGGAGATTGGGTAAGTCATCCACAGACCTTAAAGTGATGGCCGTGGAAATGCAAAGGAAGGAAGTCTTGTGAAAGGCAACATTGGCAGGTGATTTTATGACTGGCGGGTGAGTCAAAGGGGACTCAGTTGTGAACCCAAGAGCAGTTGTGAATCCATGACAGAGACTGGGATGTCCAAAAGGAGAGCACACTTAATGAGAGGAGAGGGTGGAGATGGGGGCTGTGTTTGGGCGTGGAATTGAAGTGGGTAGTCTAAGAGGGGTAATGATCAGGGGGATTTCTCCAGCCTTAGAAAAGTGTGTGTGTGTGTGTGTGTGTGTGTGTGTGTGTGTGTGTGTGTGTGTGTATGTACACGCACACCAGGGTTTCTGGTGCCCTCCATAATTACCCATACCACATAAACACAATTTCCACTCAGCAAAATTTCCTCCTTGCAAAGACTACATGGTTCCCTCTGTTCCTTTCTGAGCATCTCTCTGTCCTTCGTTTCCCATGTTGAGTCTCTGTAGCCTCATAGCCAACCCAGATCCTGAAGGTCAGTCCTGCTTATGTGCTGGGGGGACTTGCCCTCACAATAGTCATCTTTTACCTTCACTGGGATCTCACTTTGAAGGTCCAGCCTCACCTCTGTGTAGAGTCACTGTGTCATCAGCCCTGCCCAGTGTCCAGGGCAGAAGGTACATGGTGTCCAGTGAATGTGGATGTGGTATAAAAGACATGCATATCTTTTAGGGGATCCCACAGGATGCCAAAGTCCCTGCCCTTGAAGAGCAGAAGCTCTCACTATAATCCAATATGACATCCATGAAACAGTTAGAGAACCAAGTGTGTGCACTTGTGTGTTTTTTTCTTTTTTAAGATTTTTTTTGATGTGGACCATTTTTAAAGTCTTTGTTGAATTTGTTACAATATTGTTTCTGTTTTATGTTTTGGTTTTTTGGCCGTGAGGCATGTAGGATCTTAGCTCCCCGACCAGGGATTGAACTGGCACCCCCCTCACTGGAAGGCGAAGTCTTAACCACTGGACCACCAGGGAAGTCCCCCTGTATGTTTTAATATTTAATAGACTGTAGGTATTCTAGGGAGAAGAAGAAAATCCACTTTTCTTTGCACTTATTGTGTGCAATCACTGTTTTAAGCATATTACAAAAACTAATTTTATTTAATCCTTATAGCCACCTTGTAAGATAGGCATTTTACAGTTGGGAAAGCAGCCTCTAAGTAACTAATTTGACTTTCACCAATAAATATGGAAGTGATGACAGCAGGTTTCAAACCCAAGTCTACTGTCTTCAAGGTCTATGTCCATTTTATCTTTCCTTCTACACTCATCCCTTTCTTCCTTCACGTCTTTCCATTCCCCTCCCCTCTTCATTTTCAAAGAGGTTTACAAGTGTGGCAGTATTATTAGAAGCCTACATCGATTGTGTCCAAGTTGGTAATATGCCAGCTTAAAAAAAATACATTCCTTGTAGATGAATGTGGCCATGTGACATAGTTCTGGCCAATGACATGTATGTGGAGGGGATAAGTTCAGCTTACCTGGTGCCCACTGTCCTCCCCCTTCCTGGAAGGAAGACTTGGTGCTCACGGTAAAGCTGCCATCCCGTGAGCACTAGGTGTTGGACATATAAGCCTACCTGCGATCAAATATAGGACCTTGGTCTTGGAAGACACAGTCCAACCCTAGACTGCCTGTCTTTGGACATGTTCAAATCACTATTTTCAAGGCTCTGTTACTTGTAGTGGAATGCAATTTCTAACTTCCTTTAGTTAGATGCACTAAAACATTTTCTTAAATTTTTTTAAGAAAATGAACAAATCAAACAAAAGCAATCCCATAGATACAGAGAACAGAGTGGTGGTTACCAGAGGGGTAGGGGTGGGGGGAAGGTTAAAATGCTAAAGTGGATCAACTATATGGTGACAGACAGAAACTAAATTTTTGGTGGTGAGCACACTGTAGTGCATACTACAGTGTACTAAAACACAATGCTTCACGTGTCTTGTACACATGAAACTTCTATAATGTTATAAACCAGTGTTACCTCAATAAAAAATAAATTAAAAGAAAAAACTCCCATTCTCCACTCAGAGTAAACCACTGGCAACAGGGGACTAGTGTTTATTTTCCTATACTCATCCTATTCTTACTCAATGCTTATGTTCACATATATCTTTTTAGGCCATTAATGTTGTGCTCTATGTATTTTTCTGTAACGTGCTCTTTCCACTGGTGTGAAACTATGATTTGGAACCCTACCATTTCAAATATTTAGATATTTACTAGGCACTTTCCTCTGTATATCTGTGAAACAGTGGTTTTTAAGTGGAGGTAATTTTTCTCTAGGCCCACAGGCTGTCTTTTGGCAATGTCTGGAAACATGTTGTCATAAGGCAATGTCTGGAAGCATGTTTGGTTGTCACAGTTGTGGGGAAATGGGTGCCAGGAAGGATAGAGGCCATGTTTAGATGCTGCTAAACATCCTACAATGCACTGGACATCCTCCCACAACAAAGAATGATCCAGCTCAAAATATCAAGGTTCAGATTGAAATGTCAGTGCTGAGGTTGAGAGACCTGGCTGTGGAGCATTCCATAATGTAATATAGTTATATCATAATTTGTTTAAACAGCCCCTGCTAAGCAACACTAAGATTGTTTCTAACAATGCTGAAAAGATCACCACTGCCCATATCTTTTGATATTATGTATTCATGCTGTTTAAGAATAAAGTTTTATTCATGGAGTTGCTTGGAAGAAGAATATGCACAGTAAATATTTAGATGCTGCTGCCAGATCACCTGCCAAAAAAGGCTTGCTTGATTTACACCCCCGTTGAAAGTGCGGTAGACATTGCCCATTTCCCTGAATCTTCACCAACATTAGATATCATCAATCTTTTTAATCTTTGTGAAACAACAGAATTATTGTTGCTTAATTTTCATTCTCTGATGTGAATGAGGTTGAGCATCATTTTGTCTGTTAATTGACCACTTTATTTCCTTTTATGTGAAATGCTTCATTTATTTTCCTTACCCATTTTCTTTCTGATTACTGTCTTTTTTTCTTATTGATTTGTAGGAGCTCCTCCTACATATTGAACGTTGGGTTTTGTTTGTTTGTTTGTTTGCTTGTTTTGTATTGTATACGTTACAATCATGTTCTGTCTGTCTGCCTTTTCCTGCTCCCTAACCATTTAGGAAAGAGAATAAATGAAGGTTGTCGAAGTTAGGAAACATTTCAATCATCATTAATTAAACCTGATGTGTTTGGGTGCTTCTTATGGGTCATGTAGGTACTATGGGCAATGAAGCGGGAGGACAGCCCATCTCTGCCCTCCAATATCTCAGTCTAGATGTGGATGAGAAAACATGCACATTTCATCTTTACTTTAATCCTTGTTAGGAATCAAATGCCTAATAACAGCATCCTCTCCTTTATGCATAGTTAGATGAATCTATGGAGCACTAAGACCAAAAATTAGCAGAAGTGATATCAAAATAGCTCTTCTCTTACCTATAATAATGACACTGGAGAGGAAGGCAGATGTTTGTAGATCATGGCCCTAACACTGATCCCCGGGATTAGATAGACAGACCTGCCCCTTCATTGGCCACATGGCAGAGAGCAGTCGAGGGCATGCACCCTCTGCTGGCAAGGCTTGCTCCTAAGAGGAAGAGGGAGGCCCTGAGTCATGTGCACTGAGTTTATTCTTTCCATGTTTACCAAGAAGATAAATCCCTCCACACACCATGGGGGAAGACTAGGTGGGGGGACAGAGAGAGTCCAGCCAGTGTTATGTTAATGATGACCTTTCACCTGGAAGGAAAAGAAGGGCTGGGGAATAAACTCTGCCTTCCTCTCAGTTATAGAAAACTCCCCTAAGGTCTTTAAAAGACCCTTTACCTCCTCCACCATTTTGTTTTCAAATGATTCATCTGACAGTGTGTCAACTTTTCCATCCCACCTCTGCTATTCGGTGGATCGCGTATTCTTTCTTCCTCCTCTTTGCACTCATCTTTGATGTTGAGTGGTAGCAGCTTTCTTCATGTTCAGAGTTCTCACATCTCCATCTACCGTTTTCCCTTTTACCCTCTGTCTCCCTCCTTCAGCTTTCCAGGTGGGATATTTTCATACCCACAAGTATTTAGAATAGTTTACCAAGAAGACCACTGTGGCTTTGTTTTGTTCATAATTTACTCTTCTTCCTTTAATTCAATGTCCATTCTCCCCTCTGCATTTTTTTTAACAAATTTATTTATTTATGGCTGCACACGGGGGCTACTCTTCATTGCGGTACGTGGGCTTCTCACTGCGGTGGCTTCTCTTGTTGCAGAGCACGGGCTCTAGGTACATGGGCTCAGTAGTTGTGGCATGCAGGCTCAGTAGTTGTGGCTCCTGGGCTCTTGAGCGCAGGCTCAGTAGTTGTGGCACACGGTCTTAGTTGCTCTGCGGCATGTGGGATCTTCCTGGAGCAGGGCTCAAACCCATGTCCCCTGCATTGGCAGGCAGATTCTTAACCACTGTGCCACCAGAGAAGTCCCGCCCCTCTGCATTTTGCGACCTTTTCTTTATGTTTATTCACCATTTATTCTAAGTGTTTTTTGGAGTTAATCTTCCTTTACCCTCTCCCTGCTCCCTCTTGCTATATAAAATGCCTGTACATACCAGAATACCATCCTCAGTTCTTTCCTCATTCTCTACCTCCTGTAAATGTGTGATTTTAGCTGTCAACTATATAATAACAATTTCAAAATTCATATCTTCTAAGCTGCACAGACACACATGCCTGTGTTTCCAATGCCTCCTGCATATTTATACCTGGCTGTCACACTGCTATTTCAAACTCAACGTGACCAAATCCTATTTTTCTTTCTATATTTGTCTCAGTTAATATCATTAGCATCTGTTCAATTAAAAATTTAGGCACCATTTGCAATGCAGCCCTACCTATTTTATAAATCATTATTTGATTAAAACTTTTCAAGGGCTCTGTATAACCCAAAAGATAAAAAACAAAATCCTGGGAATTCTAAACATGTCTTTTTACTTTATGGACCTGTGATGGCTAATTTTATGTCAACTTGGTTGGCCACAGTGCCCAGATACTTGGTGAAACATTATTCTGGATATTTCTATGAAGGGCTATTTTGGATGAGATTAACATTTAAACTGATGCATTTTGAGTAAAACAGAGTATTCTTTTTTTTTTTTAATTAATTTATTTTATTTTTGGCTGTGTTGGGTCTTCGTTGCTGCGTGTGGGCTTTCTCTAGTTGCAACCAGCGGGGGCTACTCTTCGTTGAGGTGCACAGGCTTCTCATTGCGGTAGCTTCTCTTGTTGCAGAGCATGGGCTCTAGGCACGTGAGCTTCAGTAGTTGTGGCACGTGGGCTTAGTACTTGTGGCTCGTGGGCTCTAGAGCGCAGGCTCAGTAGTTGTGGCACACGGACTTAGTTGCCCCGTGGCATGTGGGATCTTCCTGGACCAGGGCTCGAACCCGTGTCCCCTGCATTGGCGGGCGGGTTCTTAACCACTGGGCCACCAGGGAAGCCCCAAAGCAGAGTATTCTTCATAATGTGGGTGGGGGTCATCCAATAAATTGAAGGTCAAAATAGAGCAAAGACTGACCCCCCACCCCCCACCCCCGCCCGAGCAAGGAGGGATTCTGCCAGCAGCCAGCCTTCAGGCTTGAATGGTATGTAGTACCGGTTCTTCCTTGGGTCTCTAGCCTGCCAGCCTACCCTGCAGATTTTGGATTTACCAAACCTCCACAATTGCATTTGCCAGCTTCTTAAAATAAATCTCTCTTTCTCTTTCAACCATTCTGTTGGTTCTGTTTCTCTGGAGAAAGCTGACTAATATAGATAGGACCTGATCTTCTATCTTTAAATGAGATAATTTACCTTTTGGAATACTTTTTTAAAAGAAAAAGAAAAATCACATAAACCATCAAACAAAACAACCAAACAAGAAACCCACAAGTAGAAAAACAATTCAAAACAACCGGCAGCACAAACCTGTGTTCTAATTGTGTCAAAGCCCCATCGTTCCAGATACACAACTAATTCTTTAGTGCCTGTGTGCCAGATTACGTGCTAGGGTCTCATCTTGGAATACTCTTCCATTTTTCTTTGCCTGACTTTTCTCAGCTACTCCAGGTGGGTTTAGATGTGACCTCCTCTGTGCCCCTGTAACACTTTGCCCCTGTCTTTATTTGGTCCATTCCCACACTGAGTGACAACTTTTTACATCTTACCTTCCCCACTGGGGCTCACAACCTCAACACCCACTGGGTCCTCACTTAATCTCTGTGGAATTGAAGATCTTTAACCTACAACTCACTTCTCCCCATTAAGTTCTTGTCTGCCATAGGTATAATCAGTTCCTCAAGAGGAGATCAAATCCTTCCTCTTCCCCACCAAGTCCCTGACATTCAAGCGTTGTCTACCTCCTCAATTCCTTTGGCAATCCAAGTGCTGTCTAACCTGCAGCGGGAAGTCCAGGAGACAAAGATAGCTGTCCCCTGGGATCCAAGATCCTGCAGCCCTTGGACATCCAAGGCTCATGACTCACAAGGGCAACAACTAGCAACCTCAGAGGAGGCTGCTGCTTTTTTCTTTGCTGAGTAGCAAGCGCAGAGATCATCACACTAAGACCAACCCCAACTTTCTGTACACCTTGGAGAAGTGGTCAAGTCCCTTAATTGTAGACTGGGGGCTCCTTGAGAGCAAGGGCTATTCTCTTCTCCTCATGACTCCCTATTGTGTGCAAAAATAATAGATGAACAGGTGTGTCTTTCTCAGTAGCTATTGATACATATTGCCTTGAGTTGATTGGTATGGTAGGTATGGCTGGGAGACTGGCTTATTGAAGTCAAGTAAACATATGTGATGAGTTTTGAGGGAAGCTAGGACGGACTTTGTGTCTTCCTAAAAACTGAATCTATAACATCACAAGGTATTACCTCACCAGACATCATAGGATTTAGTGTGAGTTATATTAAATGACTTTAACCTTACTGTGTGATGTTGGGTAATTATTTTACCTCACTAATCTCATTGTCCTCATCTGTAGTTAGGTCTAATAAATCCCTCTTTTGGGGAAGAGTAGTTGAATAAAAATATGTCAAAGTGCCCATCACCAGAAGTCCCTCAATAAAATGGTTGTTGAATCTGAGTCTTCAACACCCTCTTTATTATAGGTAATCACAGTTCTTATTTTACCCCCACTCTCTGTGCTGTAAACCTTGCCAAAAACACTCAGACTATATTAACCTTGCAGTAGTAAAGAAAAACAGCAAGCTAATTTGGGAAACTTCCAATAACAAAAATGTCTATTAAAATTTGAAAATGCTGTAAAAACTATATGACCACAATAGCCTCTTTCTGTTTTGCCTGGGAACCAGAGGTGATCATCCGATTTCTAGCTTTTGGTTTTCGCTGTTTGCTTCCAGAAAAGACAATTTAAGTGCTGGTTATTAGAGCCTGTCAATAAATTTCAGAAGTGAAGCAAATCTTGCTCAACTGACTGACAGCTGAAAATTAATTTTGCTTTCTTTAAACAACTAACCAGCCTAATGTTCACACAGCTGACAAGCCTCACTGTGTGCGCTCTCTTAGCCCAGAGCAGGGTGGTCTGAATGTCATCACGTAGTATAAATTCTTTTGCCTTCACTCAACTTCTTATTGGGGAAGACGGTGCAGTGTATTAACAGACACCTTGGTGACAGAGGGTGGCAGTTTAGAATTCTGCCTGTTGAGAAATGCATAGCCCTGCTAGGAGATGTTTATAGCAGGAATGGTTCCACATTTGCAGGGGTCCCACGCAATTCTGTTTGTGATTTCCTATTGCATTCATTCAGCAACATTTGACTAAACACTGTGTTAAGTGCTGGGGAGGAGAAGAAACATGCTAGTCAATCCCTTTTCATAAAGATGCCCAAGGCTAAGAACAAAAGAGGCACCAATAAGGGCCATGTGTTGTAATTAAGCTGTAAAAGACAATGGGAACATAAAAGAGAGAGTGATTATTCTATGAGCAGAGTTGGGTGGCAGTGGCCAGTTGGACATAGGAAATGCTTCTTCCAAAATGTCACTTATCTGTTGGTATTTGTTTTCTTTTTAAGTGAGGTATAACATACATACAGTAATGTTCACACATCTTCATTGTATAGCTCAGTGAATTATTGCATATGTGCACACTCAGGTAATTATCACTCAGATTAAGATATTGGGTGGGGCATTTCAACATCCCAAGAAAGCTTCTTGTGCCCCTTCCCAGCCAATCCTCCCCACCTCCAAGAGGTAACTACTGGTTGATCACCATGAATTTATTTTGCCTGTTTTTGAATTTGATATAAATGGGTTCATAAGATACGGGTGGGTTTTTGTTTGGTAACTGTTTTCTTTATCTCAACTTTGGTCTGTGAGATCCATCCTGGACAATGTGTACCTGTAGCTCTTTTAATCCCTATGAAGTCTTCCATTATAGACAATGGTATTTGAAGGATGGATACAAGTTGCTGCCACATGGACAGTTGGGAGAAGACATACATTTAAGCATGGTATATTTGCAGGGTGGCTGTAGCTACAGTATAGGGATTTGTGGGTTCATATAGGAGACTGCACTGAAAAGATTGGAGCTACATTGGGAAGGATGTAAAATGTACCTCAAGATGCTTGAACTCTGTGTTGGGTGATCATCCCCCAACATCTTCAGAGGTCAACAGGAGGTGTGGTATGAGCAGATCTAAGTGTTGCACCCATTATTCTGATGTAAACATGACTGGTGCATGGTGGCAAGTAGAATTCAGCATCAGGAAACTAGAGGACAGGCCATCATGGTGACCCAGCTGGCTTGATTCAAGGTCAAGGGAAGGAGAGAAGTGGAATAATCAGAGTGAGATTAACATGTTCAGAAGTGGACAAGAGGAGAGGGAGGAGTGAAACACTGAGTTGTAGCATGTAAGGCAGAAGCGGCAGAGGAAACGAGAAGTTAGCGCCCACTTTTGACGTTTATTTGAAACTGGGATGTGGGAGTGTGTGAGAGCATCCAGGCTCTGCTGAGACCCCTCCTGTCCTCCCCCCACCCCCACCCCCATTAGACCTACCCTGATCCACTAGCTTAGCAGCACAGCCCTTAAGGGGAGATGGATGCAAATGCCTCGAGGAATTATGCACATTTAATTTACATCTGGATCTGAATTCCCATGCCCACTCTTCTGTCATTTTGCCATTTCAAAGAATAACATACCAGGGCTTTTTATTCCAGCCCTGTGGTGGTGCCCTTTTTTGAGAGAATAAATCCCAAGTAGTGTTGCCAAAAGCCAGTGACATTTGCCGTGTTTGAAAAGGCATTATTTTGAAGAATGATTATTGATTCTTTTTCACATTTCACATCATTCCTTTGATGCTGCCTTTGGCCCTAGTGAGCAACCCTCAGCTGCATTCCTGGCTCCCTGACACAGCAGTTCACCTGAAGAGCATGGCGTGTTCTTCCAAGCAGTGCTCACCCTGAGCCTAACCACCAGAAAAGTCACTGTTTCTCTGATTATTTCATCACATAGAGGAGCTTCTCCAAGCCTTGGCAGGGTTGTTGAAAATATGCAGAGATGCTTATAAATGAGCACAGGTAATGATGGTGTGTCTGGAGGGAGGGATGAGAGGTACCAGGGCACCTCATTAGAATGAGTAATAGCAACTTTGGGATTCTGTCATTGCTGTGGGCCTGCTGTTTCCATGTTTGGAAAGAGAGGGTAACAAGGGAGTAACAGACCAGGAGAATGTGATAAATAAGCCACTGAAATTGCTCACAACGTATTGACTCCCAAGGAATAAATATTGAAAAGAACCATTGGGTGTGGATGATGTCCCTGGAACAGAAGACCCTGATTTCTGGATTTCAGAATCAGGAAGTCACTCACCCATACATCTTAGTAATCTCGACATCACTCAGGAGTGTTAGAAGTGAAACCTCTCATTCAATTGCAGTGATGGTTTTGTGGGCCTAATAGGAGCAGTAAAAAAAAATAAAGAATGAGGCTTCAAGTTATGGTATAGACTCTGCATATTTGAAATATGTTGTTTATTCTCTATTACATATGTCCCTTGATACTATGTTGCCTTTAGGGTGTTGTCAAGGAGAAGGGACAGGACACTGCATGTCAATGAATTTCTAGGATTAGGAAAGAACTTTTTATCAAATACTGATTTAATTCCTCCATGGGAAGGTAATGCTAACACCCCAATTATATCAGAATATATCTAAATATATATTGTGTAAATAAATAAATTATATATATAAATAAAATTAAATGTAGTTGAGCACTTACCTCTTGGAAGGTAAAGCCTTAAATTGTCAATAAAATGTTTAGTATAATGCATAGAACAAGGTAATTATTTTTCTATCTTTTCCTTTAGACCAACTCTCTACCATGGGTATGAATGCTTCTGTTTTAGACCTGAAAATCCAAACCTGTACTCTAATGACTATTCTACCAGCATTAGGATTTTTAAGTAGAGAGTCTATGAAATCTCTTTGGCATTGAATGGTTGAAACGTGTCCATAAAGGATGGACAACCCTACGGCACTCCATCTTCTGCCTTCCCTGAATATATCCTTATGCCAACACCATCATGGACCCTGATATAGCTTCAGAAATGGAGACTCTCCTTACAGAAATTTATCCATCCAACTAAGAACCTACAATGGAGTGTGCTATCTCTATATGGCCGAGGTACCTGGGCAAGACGATGGTAAAAGAACAAGACCTGTAATTTAGATAGCTTCTCTCAGATAATATATGTGTTTTCTCCTTTAAAAACTGTATCTTCCCATTTCTAGTATTTAACATCAGAACAAAATGCTTCCATTTATATTTTTGTTTCAGCCTTAACACTGCCTTTTCATGGATGCTTATACGTTACGATTTACAGTTAATACAGTAGTTCTCAAGTGTTACTGTACATTGTAAGCACATGGGAAATTGGTTTAAAGTGCCAGTTGTCCAAGCTGAGTTCCAAACTTACTCAAGCAGACTCTTTAGATGTGTTAAAAACAACAACAACAATAATAATTCTGACTTTGATGACCACTGTTGGCTTAATCAACCTGAACTTTTCTTTAAAATTTACCCTAACTTCAATTTTGGAGTCAGATACATCCTATGACTGGACTAGAATCTGGTTATCTAAGTTTGTGCCACTTCTGAGAATTGTTAAGTCCTTTGTCTGCCTGCAGCGTGATCAGTGAGTTCATTTGCTTTATAATTTTTGGATTATTAGAGGTATGGCTTTCTGGTCTACTTCTCAGTGAGAGGGTTGACTATTGCACATGTCATGCCTTGTGTGCACTGGGGGAGAAATAATGAGCATGCACATGGTGACTCTGTGGTCCCCGATGTCCATGACAGGGGCATGAAGTCAAGGAGCAAAATGCCAGAAACTAGGAAGTGTCTCAAACTAGTAATTGATCATATTTAAGAAATAGTTATCAGAATTCCATAGCATGCCAAAGTCAAAAACTCCAGAGATATCACTTCAGCAAGTAGAACAGACATGTGCCCGTGATAAATCCTGTCCTATATTAGACACACCCATGCAGATGTTTCCACTTCTTGGATGACTTAAAGATCTCAAGAACCTTCTGAAAAATGTGTGACTTTCTTTCCTTTGAAAAGAATATATGAGTTGGGGTAATGTTAACTGCTGTAATAAATACTAACAAAATTTCAGTGCCTTGAGACAACAGAAATAAAACGTCTGGCCCCTGAAACAGTACAATATGGATAGTCCTGGTCAACAGGTGACTTTTCTTTGGGCAATAATTATGAGAATCACGCTCCTTACAACTTGTGGTTTCACCATCCCTTTGACCTCAGGCTCCTCGGGAAACAGCTGAGGGAAGGGGAAATAGAGGATGAAGACAGCATACCCACTTCCTAAATGTTTCTGCCCCAAAGTAACAAGCAGCACATCTGCTCATTTATCTTTGGCAAGGCTTGGTCACATGGCCTCATCTAGATTCAAGAGGTCAGGCAACTGGGGCCGGTGGCCCTTGGGCCCTCCCGCAGCGCTGGAAAGAGCAGGCTGCCCAGAGGAGGTGGCTTGGCCGCTGGCAGTTTTGCAGATTAGTGAGGGAATGAGAAGAGCAAACAGCCATCTCTTCCCTGCGCCAAAGTGAGCTCGCTTTCCTGCTGGGGCTTTTGAGAATCTCAAAGCAGTCTTGCAAGCCAAGTATTTTGGAGTTCATTGGCATCACAACTTGAGTTCCAGCCGTGATGTAACTGTAGCTGTGTCCTAGCAGTGTGACTTTGGGTATTTAAACTGGCCAAAGACAACTTCATACCTGTCTAATGTAACAGAAAAGGTCAGAAAACATTAAGCGGTAGAAGAGTAGCATATATTAAGCAAGATGAACGTCTCAGGAAGCAGTTATAGAAGCC
Organism: Delphinus delphis; assembly: GCF_949987515.2. Taxonomy (NCBI): domain Eukaryota; kingdom Metazoa; phylum Chordata; class Mammalia; order Artiodactyla; family Delphinidae; genus Delphinus; species Delphinus delphis. The sequence goes on along the minus strand of NC_082698.1, from coordinate 49,775,540 downwards.
CTAGTTCTGCAGATGTATCTAATGACTTTAAGGATCTTTGGATAAAACTAAAGGAGTATCATGATAAAGAAGTACAAGGTTTACAAGTAAAAGCAACCAAACTGAAAAAGGAACGAATTTTAGGACACAGGTTCGATCCCTGGTTGGGGAACTAAGATTCCACATGCCACGGGGCAACTAAGCTTGTGAACTGCAACTACTGAGCCCACGCACCACAACTAGAGAGCCTGCGTGCTGCAACTACAGAGCTCAAGTGCTCTGGAGCCCACACACCTCAACTACTGAGCCCTTGCACCACAACTAGAGAGCGTGCACACCACAACTACTGAGCCTGCACACCACAACGAAGAGCTCATGTGCCACAACTAAGACCTGATGCAGCCAAAAATAATAAAAATTTAAAAAAAAAAGAGAGCAGGCAACTATAATCCCTGATTGAGCATCCACTTTCCAGCATCAACTCTATTGCAAAGCTGAAATTTTTATTCTTTCTTGGGTAGTTTCAAATGTTAAGACTCGCCTCAATATGAAATTCCCTTTTATATGCATGTAATGTATTTGTTCTCAGTAATGATGGAAAGATAGCCAAGAAGGTCTTTCTCCTAAACCATCTCTGTCTGAACGAACCCAGCCTTGTCTTAGTAGCCATTTAGCCACTGTCTTCTCTCAGATGTACTACTTGAAATTTTATTATAAAATGAATTCACTTAAAAACAGCTGCCCCAATTAAGATTTAATTTTTCTTTATTTTTAATTTTTTAATTGAAGTATAGTTGATTTACAATATTATATTAGTTTCAAGTGTTCAGCATAGTGATTCAGTATTCTTACAGATCATACTCCATTAAGTTATTAAAAAATAATAGCTATAATTCTCTATGCCATACAGTATGTCCTTGTTGCTTATCTATTTTATACATAGTAGTTTGTATCTCTTAATTCCATCCCCCTATGTTGCCCCTCTTCCCTTCCCTCTCACCACTGGTAACTACTAGTTTGTTTTCTATATCTGTGAGTTTGTTTCTGTTTTGCTATATATGTTTGTTTGTTTTAATTTTTAGATGCCACATATAAGTGATATCATAAAGTATTTGTCTTTCTCTGTCTGATTTATTTCACCAAGCATATTGTTCTCTAGGTCCATCTATATTGCTGCAGATGGCAGAATTTCATTCTTTTTTATGGCTGAGTAATATTTCATATATGCCATGTCTTCTTTATCTGTTCATCCGTTGATGGATACTTGGGTTGCTTCCATATCTTTGCTATTGTAAATAGTGCTGCTGTGAACATTGGTGTGCATGTATCTTTCCGAATTAGAGTTTTCATCTTTTCCAGATGTATGCCCAGGAGTGGGATTGCTTGATCATATAGTAACTCTATTTTTAGTTTTCTTAAGGAACCTCCATACTGTTTTCCATAGTGGCTGCACCAGTTTACATTCCCATCAACAGTGTAGGAAAGTTCCTTTTAGTCCACACCCTCTCCAACATTTGTTATTTGTACATTTTTTGATGATAGCCATCCTGACAGGTGTGAAGTGATATCTCACTGTTGTTTTGATTCACATTTCTCTAATAATTAGCAATGTTGAGCATCTTTTCATGTGTCTGTTAGCTATCTATATGTCTTCTTTGGAAAAATGCCTGTTTAGGTCTTCTGTCTATTTTTTGATGGAGTTGTGTGGGTTTTTTTGTTTTTGTTTTGATGTTGCATTGTATGAGCTGTTTATATATTTTTGGATATTAACCCCTTGTCAGTCATATCATTTGCAAACATTTTCTCCCAGTCTATAGGTTGTCTCTTTGTTTTGTCAATAGTCTCCTTTGCAGTGCAAAAGCTTTTAAGTTTAATTAGGTCCCATTTATTTATTTTTGCTTTTATTTCTTTTGCCTTAGGGGACAGATCCAAAAAAATAATGCTGTGGTTTATGTCAAAGAGTGTTCTGCCTATGTTGTCTTCTGGGAGGATTATGGTTTCAGGTCTTACACTTAGGTCTTTAATCCATTTTGAGTTTATTTTTGTATATAGTGTGAGGAAATGTTCTAACTTCCTTCTTTTACATGTAGCTGTCCAATTTTCCCAGCACCACTTATTGAAGAGACTGTCTTTTCTCTGTTGTATATTCTTGCCTCCTTTGTTGTAGATTAATTGACCATACATACGTGGTTTATTTCTGGGCTCTCTATTTTGTTCCATTGATCTATTTGTCTGTTTTTGTGCCAGTACTATAGTGTTTTGATTACTGTAGCTTCGTAGTATAGTCTTAAGTCTGGGCGGGTGATACCTTCAGCTTTGTTCTTTTTTTCTCAAGATTGTTTTTATCTACAAAGTTCTCCAGAAGTTGTATTCTAAAGGGGCGAGTGCTCCTTCTGGTACAAAATAATTTTCTACAGTGTGTAATTAGAAAGAAAAAGTTATTAAACAGATTTTTTAAAAATGATTTTGTTTTGCAGATGTAAAGGACAGACTGCATCTGAAATGGATATGTTGGAGAGACTGGCATGTAAGGAGCTAGATATTCATGTATCCTACCAGTCTGTGTAGACTGTTGGGTGTGGTGAGTGCTACGTGTTTTATACTTAGATGTGAAGTCCATTTGTATGCCCAGACCAGATGTTACCAGAACATTCTCTTTCCTAATGCTGGCTAGTGACTAGAGTGTTGCTTAGGTGATAATTATAAGAGCCCCTGCTGAGCCCTCCCAGAAGGAGAGACACCGTACATTGTTTTAAACAGTATAATTGAGGATGGGAGTTTGGCTGTATTTGGGAAGCCAGAAGCTCTCGTGGGAGAAGCTGTGTAGTGCTACAACTTGATGAGGACTGCTTCTCAGGCTGAGCTTGGAGAGGCAGCAGATGGTCTGCCTGTGCTATATCAGGGTCAGTTACACTCTCAATCAGCTTTCAGAAAGAACTGAGCTGCCATTGATGTTAACTCTGCTATGATATCAGCTGCCTGAGCTGAGTTTTAATGATACATGCAAGGCATTTATCATGGAAATAGATTTCTACTCCACATCACTCTTAATAGTAGTGAGCTTTGAGCACTGGGAATTTTTGAGTACTTACCCTGTGCACTATAATAGGTATTTGTGGGTACAACACAACCTGATTTATATCTTACTGTAACCTTATGTGGAAGTACTATATTATCTCCATGTCACAGAAGGGGAAATGCTGAGGCTTAGAGATATTTAGTTTCTTGCTCACAGTCACAGGATAATTAAATAGCAAATCTGTGTTTCCATCGCAAACCTGTCCAGCTCAAAAGCCTGAGCACCAGCCTCAAGATGAAACAGCTTTGGCTTCTCCTACAAGCTTCCTCACTTATTCACCCAGTTCATAAATATTTATTGAACCGTTACTGGGCTAGATGCTCAGAATAGAGCAGTAAATCAAAAAGACATGGTCTCTCTCAATATGAAAAATACATGTTAATAGGGATGACTACAATTAAGTGAAAATTACATAAGTAACCATTTAAATGCATTTGTGACAAGGGCTATGATGAAAAGTGCAGGGTGCTCTAAAAGGATCGGGGAGGAGAATATGGTATCAGAGGTGTCCCTGAGGAGGAAGCACTTAAGCTGGGAGCTAAACCTAGGTAGACAGCCTCAAAACAAGGGCAGAGAGCATACCATGCAGAGGAGTAATGTGGGTACAGGCCCAGAGAGAGGAAATGGCTGGTGGAGAATCAGAAACCAGAAGAGGGAAGGCCAATGTCGCTGGATCAAACAGAGCCCGGCAGAGTGGTGAGAGAGGAACTTGAGGAAGCAAGCAGGGCTGCGCTCAGGGAGAGCCTAGACTCCACAAAAGTGGTAGAGAAAAGCACGGAACAGTTCCCTGACTATGCCTACTGTCATATTCTGGAAGGCTGAAAGCTGCTGAGGGTTCTGGTTTGCTTTTTAAAATAACTTTAAAAACATAATCATTGACAGTGCATTAACTCTTTGTGACAAGGCATTTTACATAGGACTAGTCTGTTTTATCCTTCCTTATAGAAGTTCATGCAGAATCAAGTGCTCAAAACGTCATCAATAATTGGGAAATCAATTAAGGCAGATTTTCCAGAATAGTGAGTTAAGAAACATAATTTGTAGTTTATTAAATAGACTGCATATATGAGCTATGCCACTTGGGATGATCAAATTACAAATAATTGGAATATAATTAAATACTTTAAAAATTAAAACTATAGTAATGTAGTTTACTTTTCTCTGAGGCTTCCGGTCAAATATAGCATCTTACTGGGTAGTCCATTGCATTATCTCCTTCAGCTTCTCCCAACTTCCCCCCAAAACCACAACTGATGGCATGAGAAAACAAAACCTATCAGATAAATGAAACATTTACCTGAAATTAAAAACACAAATTTCTGGAAATCCTGAAATCTGAAAACCCTCCAGTTAATAATTGTTCATTGAACACCTACTAGGTACTGTCTTAAGCACTTCACATATTAAGTGCTTTCTATGCTTTATAATCTTTCCAACAACCGTGCCAGCTAGGACTTTTAAATTTAAATTTTAAATGAAGTTAAATGCTGATAATTTAAGTAACTTGTCGAAGATCACACAGCCCATCAGGGATGGACCTGGACTCTGGAGCCTGTGCCTTTAACCACAAAGCCTCATGGCTTCTCCCCTTGAGAGACCCAAGGTGTCAGTGAAGATCCCCTAAACAGAGGCACCAAAGACTTTTTTTTTTGCCCCACTTGCTAATCTCACCTATTCTTAGTGAGTACTGTTGTCACTGATCCCTAAACAAATGCTAACTTATTCTCTGGAGAGTTAGAGTTGTACACGTGTGAGCACCAACTATTGCTAACCGGCCTTTCCCTTTCCTTTCCTCCATCCTGCCATTTCTGGAAAGAGCTGGCTCACCCTCTTCTCCGAAGGGTTGCAGGCCAAATGTGGCCTGCAAGCTTCCCAGCTGAGACTCAAGCACTACCCCACCAAGTGGCCTCGTTTCATATATAACATTTCTCTGTGCTGAGTCCAGATGCTGGGTAAATCCCATGTGTTCTCATAACACTGGGTCACCTTTTCTGCAGAGAATGGAACAGAGTATGTGGGGCTGAGTCCTGACTGGTCTCATCCAGTAGGTGAGGCAAGCTGGAGGATGCCAGGATGTTTCAGGTGTTGAGAGAAAGCTGGGCAGACAGAACACAAGATGGTTCCAGAGCGGAGATATCTTACTTAGGTGTATTCACGTCACAGGTGTTTTCCTGTAGGTATGCAAACGATCCTGCAAGGCGGGCCAGTTGAGGAAGAGAAGTGCAGTGTACCCCTGAGCTCTGGTCTGTGTCTTGTGCCCCAGCCCACACCTGAGATTCTGTAATGGCTGCACCGTTTCCTGACCTGGTCAGCATTAACACCTGGGAAGTAAGTCAGACGAGTGCATGAACCATCATAATATAATGTTGTCTCTGTTACATGAGGGACATTCAGAGATGCAGAATTCAAATGAAAAAGTATTAACTCTCTGTGGGTAACTCCAGAAAACTTCCGCAAAGGAAAGTATTGATATTAGAGGAGAGAGGGCTTTTTGTGGTCAGACTGATGGGGGAAGGCAGACACGGGGGAGAGAAAATGTTTTATAGACGTGAAAGGATATAACTTAGGGAGTTGAACAGACATGGTATTGTTGATATAAATTAATCTGTTGGTACAGGTAGTGTGAGATATTTTGTGGTGAGCCTTCCTTGTGGTCACTGCATATGTTCCTTGGATGGCAAAGAGACATGGTTTCTTAAGAGCACACAGGAGGCATGGACGTATATACACTACCAAATGTAAAATAGATAACTAGGGGGAAGCAGCTGCATAGCACAGGGACATCAGCTTGGTGCTTTGTGACCACCTACAGGGGTGGGATAGGGAGGGTGGGAGGGAGGGAGATGCAAGAGGGAAGAGATATGGGGACATATGTATATGTATAACTGATTCACTTTGTTATAAAGCAGAAACTGACACACCATTGTAAAGCAATTTATACTCTATAATAAAGATGTTAAAAAAAAAAAAAGAACACACAGGAGATCCTGAACCGCCAAAAAACTCGGGGTGTGGTCCTTTCCCCAGTATCCGCTCAGAGCCTATTCCCTTCCCAGTCTCACGTGGTAGAAAACCAGGGATTATAAAGTCCAGAGATTATTAGCCTATGACCATGCTCATTCTTTAACAAGAAACAAAATTAAATTGATAGCATTCTTGTCAAGGATATATTCTTTCTAACTTGGGTTAATAGCATTCTCAGCCCCTTGGATGTGGTCACCTCAGTCTCCTTCACACCTCACCCAACGAGCTGCATTCCCGCCAAGGTTATCTGTGACTACCTCATTGCTAAATCCAGGGATTCCTGTCAACCCTTATGGTACTGTGTGCTCTGCAGCCTTTGTCACTCTTAACACTTTCCATCTTTCTTTGAAATGATCCTGGCATTTTCCCTCCTTTGCCGTTCACGGCTCTCTATCTCCAGGCTTTGTGGCAGATGCCTATCTGTTTGCATTTCTAGCACCCTTTTTTTTTTTTTCCTCCTGAGAATAGTCCCTCCTTCTCCAAACCCCATCAACACAGTTGCAGTGGGAGTGGTGTGGCTCTAGCCCAAGTGGGCTGGTCCAGTGGTGGGAGTCTGACCCAAGTGGGACCCATCATCATTCTTTGTATTGGAGAGAGAGCACAGGCACTGGGGGAAGCAGTTCTGGGGTGGCTTTGATAAATAGTCTCTCATTAGATATCTGAATTCCCAGATACAAATGGCAGGAACTGATGGCAGTAGAGAAATGGGCCCTTAATGATGCAATGAAAGATAGAGCAGATGCAGAGAGAGGAGAGACTGAGAAAAATAACTGCTGATGTTTGATACTTGGGCTTGCTCCTCATTGTGAGCCCTTGGTTTCTTATTCCCAGAGCTAGCAAAGGAGGGACAAGGGCGCTTTGAGTCAGGGCAGCATGGACAATGGGAAAAGCCTAGTGTCACTGCAGTGATGTCACCTAAGGATTTGTGGAGGAAATCCTTGAAGGTAAGTCGAGGTACTCTTTGCAGAAAAGGTAGAACGAACCCAAGGCAAATAGAAACAGCAGATGTCCTCCACAGAGGAGCCTTGCTCAGATCTTTTCTTTTTTTGTAATATTAATCAATATGTTTATTGAGAGCCTAATCAAGAAGAAAACTTTTAATGAAGCTTTAGAACATTTGCAGACATATAAAATTAAGCTAATTAATATTCAGTTAAGGCAATAAATATTTTAAAGAGACTCATCCTTGTTGAGGACTGGCTCACCATTCAAAATGAAAGATGATTTATCACTCAGGTTCTATTTGAGTATTTCCATAAAATAAGAACATTCAAGTGATTTGTTCCACATTTTAAGTTGATTGATTTATACTTGTAGCCATAAAACAGCACTACGCCCTAAAGTTGGACTAAACCTACCATGTAACGTAATTGTAAATCAGTGGCTCAAACTCCCAACGCAGTCCAGTCAGCTGTGCCAAGAGATGACCTACTTAGCTTGCATGATATTTTTAATAACTTTTGTATTCGAATTCCTTTAGTGTGCTTTTACTCTCTAGTTGCTTCTAGAACCTACTACACCCTACTGTGATTACACTAGTTTCCTTCAATCAGTTGAGTTACCAGTCTATCCTCTGAAGGCTTTTTTTTTTTAGCTTTTGTAGAAATTGTAAAATATTGGCATAAATGAATAGATTGGGGCTCATACATGTTATGCAAATTATACATGGCCACATAGGAAATGAGAGGTGGAAGAAATGTCAAATTGAAACTGCTTTCCGCAATGCCTGCACTCTCTCCAATGCAACAAGGATTTTCCAACACCTTTATTTTTCTTCATTGTTTTCTTTTCCTTTCTCCTCCTTCTTTGTCCTCTTCTTCCTCCTCTTCCTTTTTCTCCTTCTCCCCCTCTTTTTCTTCTTGACAGAATAATTTTTTTAAAAATAAACTCTTATCCAGAGATTTAACATATAAGCAGATCTTCTCTGATAGAAATGAGAGTTGAAGATAAAGCCTCACTGTCTTCTCTGGCAAGTTCTTGGTCTTGATTAGTAGAAAAAACCACGTGGGTTGCTTTCTAATCAATTGATCAATTTCTAATCAATCAATAGCATCTCTCTTGTATTCTGACCATCAAGTGACACACTGTAAAACACTGAAATATATAAATATCCAACACAAAATATAATCAAATGTCTTTACCAAATTGATAGGCAAGAAATGAGGTAGCAGTTACATTTTCAATTTCCATCTTCCTAATTATCAGTATGAGAGAATGTAGTTTATTCTCAACATTTATACATTTTATCTTTAAATTATCCATTTTTGTCATTTACTTATGCTTCTGTTGGTTTCTTTGCCTTTTATCTTTTGGTGCAAAGGAGCACATTAAAGAGTGTAGCCATGAATGCTTTGTGTATTATATATGTTGCAAATCATTTTCCTTGAGCCATGATGTCTTTTAACCTTATTTATAGAATGTTTTAAACTCAATTGAATAAAGAGGGAGAGGTCATAGTTGAAGGGGTAGAAATATCACTGCTTTTGTGTCCAAGGAAGATCTGGATTTAAATCCTGACTCCTGCCTTCACTGTCTAACCTTTTGGAAGTAGTCTAACTCTCTTTGAGACTTTATTTCTCTTAAACAAAGAAGGTCAATATTATCTGACTAGTGTAGTCTTGAGAGGATTAAATGAGATAACACAACCAAAAGCACTGTGCAGTTATCAAAGTGCCATTCAAATTTAAGTGGCCCATTGTGATTACACACATGCTCTTTGATAGCACTTGGTGTGTTCCTCAGCCTGAAATAGACATAACCGCTGTCTTTGCTACAAGCAAAATATTCCACATTTAAAACATGGGTGATCTTAAGCACTAAACCTCAGGTCATTGTTTGCAGTCTTGTCTTTTTCCATAACTGAAAGCATATATACAGATTGAGGGGCTTGCTTAACTTTTTCCCTTTTGTTGAAATAAGAATAGCCTTTTGTGTGAAATGACCCACTCATTTAATGAACTCTGTTCTTCAGTCTAAAATGCACTTTGTATCAGTCTATTTGTCTGTTTGTTGCCAAAAATCCATTCCTCTTATCTCCTCTGCTCTGTATTTCAGAGGATTATATTTTTCAAGCTTCCTTGCCTGCTGGCTTTGTTTACCACATCTTCTGTAATTAAAAAACAAAACAAAACTTCATTTGGAATATATACAATCTATTTTGTCAAATTTGTAGCCTCTAGTTTCTTTTTTTAAATATTCATTAGGAAAGATTTTACCTTATATAAGAATATGAAAATATTCTCTATGTTTTATAGTATATTTTATAGCACTGAAAAGTTATGTTATCTATCTAGAATCTGTTTCTATGTATGGTGTGAGATATTTATATTTTGATCCCAAGTGAATAGTGGTGGGTTGTCCCAATACCATTTTTTGAATAACCGAATAATCTATTCCTTTCTCACCTATTTGAAAAGCCACTTTCTGCATATATTAAATTGGCATATATACATTGACTGTCTTGTTCTGTTTCAATGGCCTATTCATCTATTTTTATGCATTTTTGCACCTTTTCTGTTACCAACAAATTCAGATTTCTTCTTTTTGAGGCTCTGAAGCACGTTAAGTGATACTAAAAACTTGTTCCATCATCAAGTTCCACCATCAAACCTTTGGCACTGCTACTACTGTGGTATTAATACTCTAGTTTAGTTACTACATAACTTTATAGTAACTCCTAATATCTGAGAGAATATGTGTGCCCTTACCCACTTCAGATTTGGCCAGAGAGAAGAATGAAAATCATTCCACATACAAGCAGCTGATTTTCACAGAACCTGCCCGGTTAGATTCTATGCCTTTTCCACCGCTGTGTATTAGAGCAAGTAAAATATTTTTATTCCCAGATCACTGGCCCATGGTGATTTACAAACAAACCTGATGGAGAGGAATGGGAATCATCTGGAAATACCGAACTTTGAACCAGATAGGCATGGGTTATCTCCTTCTATAGGGGGAAGGATAAAATGAATATTTCATGATGAGAAGGGTAAGGTGTTTCAGATAAAACACTGTGCATTCATCAGTGTCCTTTTCTTACTTTTCCTGGGTTCAAAGCTACCCTGCATTTTCCACTCTTCTTTGCACCTTGTTGTGACTGATGAGCTATTTTCCAGCCAAAAAAATGTGAGCAGAAATGATAGATGACACTCGATAATCAACATTCTCATTTTGGATTTTATGTGAACAAGAAATTAACTTCTATCAGGTTTGAGCCATGAAACATTTTAGGGTTTGTTATGGTAGCTAGCACTCAGGTATGATTTTCACTTTAGTTTTTTTGATTAGGATTTGGTTTATTTCTAGGATTTGAAGAGCAAGGCATTTGATTAGTTATAGACTTAACTAAATATATACTGTCTCTCCTTCATTCTCTCTTTTTTTCTGGACCCCAGTTGCATGTGTGTTGGTCCTTATCAGTCTGTCTACCACTGGGTCTCAATCTGTCTTTCATATGCTTAATTGCTGTGTTGCCTTTGGGTTATTTCTTGAAATCAATCTTTTCTTTCACTATTTCTCTGTCCAGTTATGTCGATTCTGTGTTTTAACCTATTCACTGAGTTTTTAATTTAAATGAGTATAATTTTTAATTTTCAGAACGTGTTTGATTTGGTTCATTTTTCACATACTTATGTTCTTCATAAATAGCATCTTCTTTTACATATTTTAGATTCTCTTTTATTTCTTTAAACATTTTCAGTAAAAGTCTCATGTTCTGTATCTAATTTTTCCTCTGTCTAAACTCCTTGGAGATTTAATTCTGTTGATTGTTGTTTCAGCTTACTTTAGCTTTTAATGACTTCTTTCTGTGCATGAGCTCATTTTCACCAGGTATTTATTAGTGACAAAGTTGAGAAGGCTGTCTTCTTTTTTCTCCTGAAAAGGATGTCAAGAACCTGGAACCTCTTTAAATTAACATCCAGAATTGGTACTTTCTGGAACATTCAAATAAATTTAATCCCCTTACCTGTGTATGGGCAAGACTGAAATTATGACTTTTTGCTTTTGGTTAGAGCAATCAAAGTTTTGTGTTACCTTTCTTTGAAAGCATGTATCTTTACCTGACAGTATAACCTTCTGAGGGATTTATATGATGGATTCAATCTAACTCCCGCCTATATTCACCTAAGACCCTTTCTCCTAAAGATCTTGAGGTTGTGAAGAGCCAAACCTGGTTTTATTATAACTGGAAAATGCCCTTAGTACAGCCAGGTCTTCAGTTGTAGCTTGTGATCCCAATTACTAGATGTCAGACTATAAAGATTTCTCTAACATTCTTGAAAATTCAGCTAGGCAAGTAAAGTAATCTTTATTGAATTTTATCTGCTATTTCCAGGTCGTTTTAAATGAGAGGATTTTCATAAAATATAATCAACAACGTTTCTAGACACAGTTTATGTTTTCTCTTTATTAAGCTTTATTTCATTAAGTTACAATGGATTTTTTTTCCTTTACCCTGAGTTTTGTTAGATTGATCTTTTTCTGTTGTCCTCATGGATTGGACTTTCTACTTCACACATCTGTTCTACTAGTTATTACATTAACTTTTAAGCAGACACATTTGTCAAAACTGGATTGCTAACCATAGCCCAACCCTAGAGTCCCATAGAACAGGCAAAAACTCTAGTAGGATTTGAATTCTCTCTCTCTTTTTCTTTTTTTAAAATTTTGTAATCTGTCAGTTTTATTCTTTGGTCTTATAGCTTTGAAATGGGTATTTTTTTTACATTCTTTTCTTTTATATATTCTTTTCCATTATGGTTTATCGCAGGATACCCTGTGCTATATGGTAGGACCTTGTTGTTTAGCCATCCTATATATAATAGTTTGCATCTGCCCATCCCACACTCCCAGTCCTTCCCCCGCCCCCCAGCCACAAGTCTGTTCTCTATGTGTGTGAGTCTGTTTCTGTTTTGTAAGTAGGTTCATTTGTGCCATATTTTAGATTCTACATAGAAGGGTTATTATATGGTATTTGTCTTTCTCTTTCTGACTTACTTCAATAAGTATGATAATCTCTAGTTGCATCCATGTTGCTGCAAATGGTATTATTTCATTCTTTTTTTATGGCTGAGCAGTATTCCATTGTACTGTATATATGTACCACATCTTCTTTATCCATTCATCTGTTGATGGACATTTAGGTTGTTTCCATGTTTTGGCTATTGTGAATAGTGCTGCTATGAACATAGAGGTACATGTATCTTTTTGAGTTATAGTGTATGCCCAGGAGTGGGATTGCTGGATCATATGGTAATTCTATTTTTAGTTTTCTGAAGAACCTCCACACTGTTTTCCATAGGATTTGAATTCTTCTCTTCCTCTTGGACCCTAATTTTTTGGAACTAGAACACTTATTTATTTATTTATTTTTTGCGGTACACGGGCCTCTCACTGTTGTGGCCTCTCCCGTTGCGGAGCACAGGCTCCGGACACGCAGGCTCAGCGGCCATGGCTCACAGACCTAGCCGCTCCACGACATGTGGGATCTTCCCGGACTGGGGCACGAACCTGTGTCCCCTGCATCGGCAGGTGGACTCTCAACCACTGCGCCACCAGGGAAGCCCTAGAACACTTATTTAACAGCTGGATTAGGTTCCATAGCATTATTACCTATGACTATTTAAAGTTAACTACTTTTGTCATTATGTATCCTCCACATACTAAGATTCATTTCTCAGTTTGCAAGGATATGTTAGTGAATACATTTTGTGAAAAAAGAAGTGTAAGTAAAATATAGCTTTTTTCCATTGATGTCTAAAAAGTCTATTTTTTCTCATAGTTGGATCAAAGTTTTGATAGGGATAGGGTTTTTTTAGTTCAAAAATCCTTCATTCTTATTTGCTACTTTCTAGAATTCAGCGTTTGAGATGAGAAGTTGGATGTCAGTCGGAATCTTAAAAGGATATTGGCGACTGTAGATCTAACCTCCATGTCTTCTGCTTAGTATCTTTCAACTCTTACTGCTTTGAAATTTTAAACTGTACATTGGGATCATTCTTCAGCTTTATCTTCCCAATCACAAAAATAATCTTTATCCATGACAATTTTGCTATCCAACCTTTGTGTTATTATTGTATTTTTAACCTTAGTAATCATGTTTTTAATTTAAAGAAACAATTACTTTCTATTTTTCAGAGCATCCTTTCATTCTATGAAAATATGAATACAAGACAGTTAAAAAATCTTCCTGTATTCAGTGCTAACTCTGATTCTGCTAGTGTAAGTTATCCTGTTTGTTGATTTTGATTTCTCCCTTTCATAGTGTTAAATTTTTTTAATTATTTTTTTCCTCCAATGTCTGATGATTTTTTTCCTTGCTCATTTCCATATATTAATACACTTATAGATGTAGCTGTGATCATGGTTCATGAAAATTTCCTTGGCACATATGACAGTAGTTATTGCCACAATGATGAGTGCTGAGACCAGCTCTGTCCAGTGGACAGGAAGGTAAAAGTAGGCAGGCTGTACCTTAAAGGTGCAGAAAGAACCTATGTGGACAATGTAAGTGGCCCTGTCCCCCATCGGGGGGACAAAAGTCTGAAGTCACCCCTTTATAGACCCTTTGGCTGAATTCCCACAGTCAGTAAAAAGTGGCCCTGCAAATTTTATCCAGTTGGAAAATATAACAGACAGCAGGCCTGAAAGCAGGGACCTGCAGTAACTATTTTGTAATCCTTTAATTACACATTAAAAAAAGCCCACACTCTGTTCTAGCTCCTTTGCTCTTGCTCTCTGTGACCTTGTTTTTGAGGGTCTCTTTTGGACAAACTTAATTTTTCAGAGGTTCTCTCATCTGTTTCATAAGTTTCAAGGTTCCTCAGACATATTAGGTATGGTGATCAATATTATTGTATTAGCTTAATATTGTCCAGAAATACTCTATATTTCTTTGCTTTTGAAGGCATTCTTAATATTGTAGCATTACCTTTTTTCCCCTACATCAGAGAAATTTTGTCATTTTCATGAGATTTTGAGAGAAAGAAGAGGGAAATTTTTATGCTCAGTGAGTCATTTAAATAAGAGTTCAGATTCTCTTTTTTCCTTTCATTTTTTTTAATTTCAGAAAGTTCACCATCAACAGTCTGGGTAGACTTCTTTAATAAAAATTTTCAGTGTGAAGCCTCAATCCTCAACTCAGTAAAATTTCTCTTTTTTTTCTTTATTTATTGCTTATTCATCTATTCTATAGTCCTTTTCTTGAATGTGTGTGTCTTTCTCCATAAATACTCTTGTGTTCATAGATTCTGTCCTTGAACTTGCATTTATCTCCTTATCCTTTTCTGTTGGGCTCCACTTGATATTTTACAAACTTCATTTTTTAATCCACCCTTTGTCTTCCACAATTTGTTTGTCTTTCCACAGTTTTCTGGGCTTCCACAGAATATCACTGTTTCTGATATTCCCAACCTTCATTGACTTTACACTTTTTGATAATCTAATTTTTCATCTTAAAACAATATTTTCTCATTGTTCATTTACTTCTTTTCACACATTTATTTTAATCTCAGATCTTGATAAGTATATGAAGTAAACTATTTCCTGAAGGTATTTCTTAGAATACCTTCAGAACCTTAGAATACCTCTTCTTAGAATAATCTGTCTTAGAAGGAAACATCTATTCTTATTCCTCAGTTAAAAAAAAAAATATATATATATATATATATATATATATTTTTTTTTTCTGTTTACTCTCATTAAAGAGGGAGCTCCATGTCTGTCTAATATTGGGAATCAAGATGGGCATGGTTAGAGACCATGAAGAGCACTGTTCAGATTTCTAGGGCTGGATGAGTGAGAAGAACATGTTTACATTTGCTGACTTTTCTTTTTTGCATGGATGTGTAGTGGTCCAAGCACAAGAGGTAAATGTACCTGCACACTCTGAAGGTACAGAAGGCCTTTTCTCTGGCTTTCTTTTTCTCTGGATTTCTTTTTTTCTCTCTCTCTCTTGTTTTTATCTTTGCTTTTTTTATGATAGCTTAGAGATATCTGATTAGTATATGCATTTTTTAAGGAGAAGGTCATCCCTCATTTGCAGCCAGTTAGAGCAGGACCTCCTCCCTTCTTTAGAGCAATGTTCACAAGAACAGGTCTGCTGTGCTGGTTACCACTCGCCCTTGTAGGGCTGCGTTTGAACTGAGCCAGTTATGCAATGGCCGAAGGTTGCCTTCAGGTCCTGCTTCTTGAAATTTGGAATTGATGTTGAGGATTTGCTGGAGGAAGTCCACCCACTCCTAAGCACAGCCGGCTCTGTTGGAAACCGTTGGCCCTTCCTTTTATCCAGAGCTTTTATGCTCTAGTTCACAGAGCCTTTGAATTTTTCTTTTGCCTTTGGGTGCCATGTTTCCTTAGTTTCATGCAGTGATACATGTTTCTACCAATTTTATATTTCATTATTCATTTTAGTGGGGTTGTTAGAGAGGCAAGTTAAATGAGTGGTTTTAAATTGCCATTTGAACTGAAAGTCCTACTGATTTTGTGTTCAGCCATTTCAGACCTGCTCTTTTTTTATGCTCTAACATGGATGTTAATTCTGTTTTTTGGTTGTGTAGATGCCTTGTAACTCCTTCTGTGATCATCCACCTCTCTGTAAAGCTCATCTTTTTCATTCCTTATTGCATTCTGTTGAATTTCCATCTCTATCTTTCATTGGCTTAAGGTTTTCTACTCTTGTTTCACTGAGGATATGTCTTTTTCTATTTTATTGAAGATGCCAAGATATTTTGGGCATTGTATCCTCAACCAGTGTTTTCCTTATCCTTCCCAGAACTTTGCTATACCTCAGAATCTTTTGACTGTGCTCTTCTTATTTTATGCTATGGTATATTATTATGTGCCATATAATTTATCTTTCATGATGAGACAATTTTGAAGGAGAAAGAGGGTACCTAGATGTTAAATAATATCATTTAAAATATCTCTGAATTAATAGACATTGGTTTTATTATATTGGATACCTATACCATAGTTCTGATGCAGAAATCCTAAACATAATATTAGTGAATCAAATTCAATGATATATTAAAAAGATAATCTATCATGACCTAATAAGGCTTATCTGGATCTGTAATGCTGAGTTAACATTTGAAAATCAATAATGTTACTGACACACAAAAAGAAAGGAGAAAAACCATGTGATCACTATGACATGTAGAAAAAGCATTTGGTGAAATTCTATAACCATTTATGTTTAAAAAATAAATAGCAAACTAGTATGAGTACTTCTAAAATATCTACAGTAAACATCATATTTATTTTTGGAATACTGAGTTTTCTTTGTAAGTTAAAAAATGAAACGAAGGTCTCATCACTTTTGTTCAACTCTGTATTGGATATCCTAGCCAGTGCAATCCAGTCAAAGTACTAAGTTTAATAGTGGATTCCATCACTTCTTAGCAATTTTTGACTTCTTGTTCCCATGCAGCAAGAAAAAGTACTATGGCCACATAGTAAAAAGTAAATTTTGATAAAAAATTAAGCTACAGGCTTGTCATCAGCTTTTGTAAGAGGTGGAATTTCAGCACTTTTTTTTTTTAATGAAATTTGCTCTTACTTTTGTTGTTCACTACTGCCAAAGGGCTTACTGCAAAAAAAAAAAAAAAATTTTTTTAAAGCATTGCAAAAACAATAAAGTAAATGCATACTTTCAGATTTATAACATATAATAAATAAAATCACAGTAGCAACAGCCATCAGAGAATTACCTTGTATTCCCTTCACTCTATGACAGGGCTGCTTATGTTTTATTTTCTACATGTATTTCATGTACATCTAATCTATAATTTACTGCATTTTCTTCTAAATCTTCTGATTGGCAGCCCAGCAATTTCACGTGTCGGACAGAAAGAGTCACAATGAACTTGTGCACTAAGCAGCTAGCTGGGAAAGCAGCATCAAATCCTGAGAGAGAAACAATTAGCTGAACCTGGCCACTCCTCTCTGAGCACGTTTTGTTGTATTAACAAACTTCCCACAGGAATCATTGAAAGGGAGGGTTTACTTAAATTGAACTGGGGGGAGTTAGGAAGGGAGGGATGTCCTCCTTCCTGGCCATCTTGCAGATTTCTCATTTTAACAAGGAGTTAAAATACCTTTGTCCATTACTTTATACTGGTTGCTATGGAGATTACAACATACAATCTTAAATTTTCAAATTCTACCTGGAATTTATATAGTATTACTTCATGTGCAATATACAAGCTCTGCAACCACGTAGGCTCTTTAATCTTTTCACCTCCTTTTCCATATAGTTGTTATATGTATTGCATCCACTTACACAAGTAAGATAATTTACATTTTTTATGTATTTTTTTGCAGCATATATATTTGTAAAGAAGCTAAGAGAAAAAAATAATCTTTTATGTTTACCATTTCAAATGCTTTTCATTTATTTCTGAAGAGCCTAGTTTTCACTCATGCTGAAAAATTTCCTGTGAACATTTCTTGTGCTACAAAGTCTGGTGACAATGAATTACTCTATTTTTCCTTTAACGACAAGTGTTTTTATTTTCCCTTCATTTATTAAGCTATCTGCTGCTTACAGAATTCTGGGTTGACTGATGTCATTTTTCTTAGTCTTTTGTTTGTTTATTTGTTTTTTTGCGGTACGCGGGCCTCTCACTGTTGTGGCCTCTCCCATTGCAGAGCACAGGCTCCGGACGCACAGGCTCAGCGGCCATGGCTCACGGGCCCAGCCGCTCCGCGGCATGTGGGATCCTCCTGGACCGGGGCACGAACCCGTGTCCCCTGCATCGGCAGGCGGACTCTCAACCACTGCGCCACCAGGGAAGCCCTTTCTTATTCTTTTTAAAGATGTTATTCACCATCTTTTGACCTCCCCTGTTTCTAAGCAGAAGTCTGTTGTCATCCAAATTATTATTTCCCTGTATGTAACGTGTTGATATTCACTGGTTGCTTTCAAACTTTTTCTCTTTGTACTGTGTTTTAGCAATTTGATTATGATGTGCCTAGGTGTGGTTCTCCTCAAATGTATCATGTTTGGTGTTTACTGAGCTGCTCAAATCTGTATATTTGTTTTTGAACAAATTTGGGAAGTTTTTGACATTAATTCTTTAAATATTTTTCTCCCTCTTCTCTCTCCCTCTCTTCTGAACCTTTTGAAATTTTCCTCAGGATTCCCAGACTGTTTAACTTATTTTGATACTTTTCTTTCTTGTCTTTAGAGTCTATGATTTATATTAATCCATCTTCGCATTCACTGATTCTTTCCTTTTCATCGCTACACTTATTAAACCCATCTGTTGAAAAATTTACTTCACATATTGAATTTTTCAGGTCTCGATGGTCCAACTTCTTAAATTTTTTTATTATCTGTTTCTTTGCTGACATTTATTATCTTTTCAATTTAAGTGTGTTGTCTGTGTATTTTACTTTATTTCAGTGTGCATACTTGTAATAGACTTTTTAATGTCCTTATCTGATATTGCTAGCATCTATATCATCTCAAGATTGGCATCTGTTCCATATCTTTCTTCTTGTTTTTCATATGCCAAGTAACTTTGGATTGCATCTTGGATCATAACATTTTGAATGTTATGTTGTGAGGATTCTGGATTCTCATATTTCCCCAGAGGTTGTTGATTTTTTTAAGCAGGGAATTGACTTGTTAGACTCAAATCCAGCTGATCATCTGTGGTGAGCAGTAGTCCAAATGCCAGTTTAGTTCTTTGAGCTCAAGTTCAAGCTACTTTCAGTTTACCTCACATATATGTGATTTAGAAGTCAGTCACAAACTTTCACAGAGTTTACATATAGAATTAGTGTTCCATAACTGTACTTCTCTTTTGATCTTTCATTTCTAGTGTTTCTCTCTCTTTTTCTGCTCATCCTTGTAGTGCCAGGGTTCTCTCCACTGAATAAGAAAACTAGTGGATTTTCTATCAAAGTTGTAGTTGCCTGGAGCAATTGTGATCATCGTAACTATGGCTGCCCTTGATGTAAAATGTAAGAGAGAGAGAGTAGAAAGGAGGGAAGGAGGGGAAAGAAGGAAGGAAGGAAGAAAGGAAGAAAGAAAAGTAGAAAGAGGGAACGACAGAAAGAGAAGGAAAGCAAAAGATAGCACAGGGAAAAAAAGGTGGGGAGGAACTCACTCCCCACTAGACACTGTGTCTAAATTTTGACTCCCCTCTAAATATTATCTGCTTTTGATGACATGATACTATATGTAGAGAATCCTAAAGATGCTACCAGAAAACTACTAGAGCTAATCAATGAATTTGGTAAAGTAGCAGGATACAAAATCAATGCACAGAAGTCTCTTGCATTCCTATACACTAATGATGAAAAATCTGAAAGTGAAATTAAGAAAACACTCCCATTTACCATTGAAACAAAAAGAATAAAATATGTAGGAATAAACCTACCTAAGGAGACAAAAGACCTGTATGCAGAAAATTATAAGACACTGATGAAAGAAATTAAAAACGATACAAATAGATGGAGAGATATACCATGTTCTTGGATTGGAAGAATCAACATTGTGAAAATGACTCTACTACCCAAAGCAATCTACAGATTCAATGCAATCTCTATCAAACTACCGCTGGCATTTTTCACAGAACTAGAACAAAAAATTTCACAATTTATATGGAAACACAAAAGACCCCGAATAGCCAAAGCAGTCTTGAGAAAGAAAAACGGAGCTGGAGGAATCAGGCTCCCTGACTTCAGAGTATACTACAAAGCTACAGTAATCAAGACAGTATGGTACTGGCACAAAAACAGAAATATAGATCAATAGAACAGGATAGAAAGCCCAGAGATAAACCCACGCACATATGGTCACCTTATCTTTGATAAAGGAGGCAAGAATATACAGTGTAGAAAAGACAGCCTGTTCAATAAGTGGTGCTCGGAACACAGGACAGCTACATGTTAAAGAATGAAATTAGAACACTCCCTAACACACAAAAATAAATTCAAAATGGATTAAAGACCTAAATGTAAGGCCAGACACCATCAAACTCTTAGAGGGGAACGTAGGCAAAACACTCCATGACATAAATCACAGCAAGACCCACCTCCTAGAGAAATGGAAAGAAAAACAAAAGTAAACAAATGGGACCTAATGAAACTTAAAGCTTTTGCACAGCAAAGGAAACCATAAACCAGATGAAAAGACAGCCCTCAGAATGGGAGAAAATATTTGCAAATGAAGCAACTGACAAAGGATTAATCTCCAAAATTTATAAGCAGCTCATGCAGCTCGATACCAAAAAAACCAACAACCCAATCCAAAAATGGGCAGAAGACCTAAATAGTCATTTCTCCAAAGAAGATATACAGACTGCCAGCAAACACATGAAAGAACGCTCAACCTCATTAATCATTAGAGAAATGCAAATCAAAACTACAATGAGATATCATTTAACACTGGTCAGAATGGCCATCATTAAAAAATCTACAAACAATAAATGCTGGAGAGGGTGTGGAGAAAAGGGAACACTCTTGCACTGCTGGTGGAGAACACTATGGAGGTTCCTTAAAGAACTAAAAATAGAACTACCATACGACCTAGCAATTCCACTAGTGGGCATATACCCTGAGAAAACCATAATTCAAAAAGAGACATGTACCAGAATGTTCATTGCAGCTCTATTTACAATAGCCAGGACATGGAAGCAACCTAAGTGTCCATCAACAGATGAATGGATAAAGAAGATGTGGCACATATATACAATGGAATATTACTCAGCCATAAAAAGGAATGAAACTGAGTTATTTGTAGTGAGGTGGATGGACCTAGAGACTGTCATACAGAATGAAGTAAGTCAGAAAGAGAAAAACAAATACCATATGCTAACACATATATATGGAATCTAAAAAAAAAAAAAAAAGGAAAATGGTCAGAAGAACCTAGGGGCAAGACAGGAATAAAGATGCAGACCTACTAGAGAATGGACTTGAGGATACGGGGAGGGGGAAGGGTAAGCTGGGACAAAGTGAGAGAGTGGCATTGACATATATACACTACCAGACATAAAATAGATAGCTAGTTGGAAGCAGCCGCATAGCACAGGGAGATCAGCTTGGTGCTTTGTGACCACCTAGAGGGGTGGGATAGGGAGGGTGGGAGGGTGGGAGTTGCAAGAGGGAAGAGATATGGGGACATATGTATATGTATAACTGATTCACTTTGTTATAAAGCAGAAACTGACACACCATTGTAAAGCAATTATACTCTAATAAAGATGTTTAAAAAATTAAATTAAATTAAATTAATAAATATTATCTGCTTTTGTTTAGTCTCCAAAGCCCTCAGAATAGATACTTTGGGTTTTTGTTCTCTTGTTTTGATTTTAAGTTAATTCAGCTTTCATAGCTATCATTTTGGGGTGAATTAGTTTATCAGGAAGTCACTCCTCCTTACTAATGCCATTCCCAGTAAACTGTCACAGCACACGGGCAAAAATCCACACAATCTTCATGGCATAAGTGGTTAGTTGATATTGGATTTCTTACCAATCCCAGGAGGTGGGGCTTACCCAAATTTAAGATTACTTGGGAAAAACATTTTCTGCTCCCAACTATTTTACATGCATGTGTGTGAATTTGTGTGTAATAGGATATTGAAATTAAAGTTTTAACTAGGAAACCAAAGTGCTAAAGATGTTGCTTGTAAAGTAAATTATACCAGACTAAAAGGCAGGATTTCATAATAAGTGACTGGTAACTGATTTCATGACTCATGGTCACTTTAAACAGTGAATCCTGAAACAAATCTAAGCTATAAAAGATTGAGAGAATGGAGACAAAAATAAGATACCATAATGAAATTTCTTTGGCAAGAACTGACATGTTACCTGATTTACCTGGTTCCCACCAAGGTGGGGTAGATGGGTGAGGATGCTACTTCCTTCACTTCATCTCACAGAGGACTTGAGATATGGGGGAGACTGGAAAGGGGACTGAATTCTGTGATGGTATATGGAGGGCAGGCAACATAAGCTGGCAAACTGCTCTACTTGTAGAGAAGAAGGCAAGTTGCTGCTGCTTCTGGGAATTCCCTTCTGTTGGCAGTTCAAATAGGGATGAGCATTTTCTGGGAACCACATGCATACTCTGTGGGAGAGACAGCCAGCCTGGAGCTATTTTGTGGCTTTCTCAAGAACACTAAGTAAGAGGTGATGGAACTTCAATGAGAGTGAATGTGGACCTCTAAAAACAGGGCACTGGGTGAACTGGGTAGTTGAAGGAGTGTGGGAAATTATATGCATCGTGCCTTAGCAGGGGAGCCTCCAAATTTCTGCAAAAATACCCAGGAGAGTCACTATCAACATTGGCCAGGGCTGAAGACCACCAAGACACCTTGTGGATGGGCCAGCTCCAGAAAGAACTTCCCTGTCCTGTTTTCTTCTTCTGTCTCTCTAGAATAAATGATAAAAAAGAGAAGAATCATGGCATCTTCTGCCACTCCCAAGTAGCCAGTGTTATTTTTGGAGCTTATTAAGTTTTTTCGGAACTTGACCTAACATCTCAATTGAGGCTATGCTTGCAAAATGAAGGAACAGGAGAAATTATTATTTTCTAAGAGTGAAGCAGTCAGTTACAGAGCCTAACAAATATTGAAATACGGAAGTCAAAAACAGTCTTTTTTTATTATATACTACAATTTGTGCTTGTGCAATGTGCTGACATTATACACATTGATAAAGAGAAAAGGTGAGCAATCGATTTTGTTCCAGGATCCTAGGGAGCAGCAGAAACTGACATTTGCAGTGCATCTTAACAATGTTGAATAGTAAAGAAAGGAAGCAAAATGAGCAAGGTCTAGAGTCCTGAAATTACACAGAGTGTTATAGGCAATGAGGAGAATTATAGTATATAGAGACAGGAGGGTTTTGAGGAGAAGAAAAGTGTATTTGCAAAAGTGGCGTGAAGCCAGCGTATTAAAAATAGTGTGTGCCACATGGATTTACAACAAAATAACGAGGTAGTGGGAAGCTATCATTTTCCTAGTGTCAGAAATTTTTTTGGAGTCTTGTGAAGGTATTTGTGTTTTAGAAAGATGGTCTTGTCAGTCCGTTTGAGGACCGGTTGTAGGCACAAAGACTAGAGGCAGAGGCATGTTTGTAAACAGTCACAGCAGCACCGTTGAGAGGTGATTCTTACCTGGAGCAGGGAAGAGGCAGTGGAGGCGGATTTGCTGGCCTTGGCAGTGAGCGGACGGTAACGATATCCAACCAAGGAGTGCCCAGAGCAACACTCAGATTGTCTGGTGTGAGGTCTTTAGCTGGTTCACAAGACTCATAAAACAAAACTGGTTGAAGGAGGAACTTCAGGTTTGAGTGGGTGGAAAACGAAGCAGACTTTGAAGCTATTAATGTCAGCTCATCTGTAGTCTATCCAGATGCAGATGTTCAGTCAGTGATTAGAAAGAGCTTCCATTGGTTCAGAGTTGGGAAAAGATGGGTATTTACAAGTTTAGTTTTAGGTAGATAGAGACAGACATTGCAAATCACATTAGAGAAAGTGGAAGGAAGAGGACTTGACAAAAAAGAGAAAGAGCTGTCAGAGGTGTAAGAGGCAGGAGAGAGTGACATCATAGGAATTAAGGAAGAAGAGTGAGGTTTTCATAAATGATGGGGTGTTACACTGACGTCAACTTCTGCAGATAAACCAAATAGAATGAGAACTGAAAAGAATCCACTACATTTGATTACTAGTCAATTGTATTTGGCTTTTGCCTGAATCATTAATAGAGCGGGGGTTCAGGAGTCAAAATGCCACGGAGAGTGAATAAAAGGCAAAAAATTTAAAACAGTGCATACCACCTTGGCTACCTAAAATATCACTGTGGAAGGGAAGGAGAGAGCTGAAAAGCCATGTGGTTATATACGTGCCAGTTTTAGAATGGAGGAACTGAAATAATGTGAGATGCCAGAGATGATATGAATATGAACTAGTAAGGAAAATACAAAGTAAAAATTAGCTCAGCGGTGCCCTCTGTGACTTCTGCAGTGATTAAGAGCAGCACTGTGGATAATAGCATCTGATATGTTCTTACAAAGTATGTTTCCTTGTCTTTGTGCCCTTTGGCCAACTTTAATTAAATTAAATCTAGAGATACTACTTGACAATTTTGTAAGAAAAATTGGATAGATAAAATAAAGTGGGAATAATCTGTCTTCAGATGATCTGAAATGTAGTGGTAAATGCTTTTGCTTAGACCTCTGGGCAACTGTATTTCTAAGCTATTTTCTTGTATTTGTCTTAAGGACAGAGGGTTATTGGCTCCAATCACAGAGCACTTACGGTCTGGGTTTTTCTTCATTTTGTTTTTTTTTTTCATTTCTTTCATCAGTGTTTTGAAATTTGCACTGTACAAATTCTCACCTCCTTGGTTAAGTTTATTCCTAAGTAGTTTATTATTTTTGATACTATTGTAAATGGGATTGTTTTCTTTGTTAAATTTTATTTATTTATTTTTTAATACAGCAGGCTCTTATTAGTTATCGATTTTTTTTTTTTTTTTTTTTTTTTTTTGCGGTACGCGGGCCTCTCACTGTTGTGGCCCCTCCCGTTGCGGAGCACAGGCTCAGGACGCACAGGCCCAGCGGCCATGGCTCACGGGCCCAGCAGCTCCGCAGCATGTGGGATCCTCCAGACCGGGGCACAGAACCCACGTCCCCCGCATCGGCAGGCGGACTCTCAACCACTGCACCACCAGGGAAGCCCTATTAGTTATCGATTTTATACATATTAGTGTATACATGTCAATCCCAATCCCCCAATTCATCCCACCACCCCCCGCCGCTTTCCCCCCTTGGTGTCCGTGCATTTGTTCTCTACACCTGTGTCTCTATTTCTGTATGGTCTAGTTTTGTTGGTTTGTTTGTAATTTGTGCTTATTCTATTTAGCACTTGGTTTTATATTGATTTATATAGTGGGTTTGAGACCAAACAGATGTGAACTTGAATGGCAGTTTTACTCTACTTAGGTGTATGATCTTGACTATGAATTAACCTCTCTGAGACTCAGTTTCCTCACCTGTAATGCAGACATAATGCTATCTTGCCTATCTGAGGATTCGTGACGATTCAGGGTAAATGATTCCACAATTATTTGCATTTAGTAGATGCTTAGTAAAACATGATCCAGATTTCCCAAAGGGTGGTCTACAGTACATTTCTCTAAGGACATTTTCAGGGGAACAGTGTTTTCCTCCTCTTAGCAAGTCACATGCTCACTATTATAGTAAAAGTTTGGAGAGGTCAAGTGATGGAGGCAACTGATTGACTGTGTAGTGAAAGTTTCACAATTGCAGGCTATGCTCAGGTGTAAAAAAAAGAAAGGTTTTTAAATGATTAATTTTATTTTTGGTCTCTTATCGTTTTCCTAAGCCCCCTGTATCCTCCTAGATAAATTGTGTGTGTGTGTGTGTGTGTGTGTGTGTGTGTGTGTGAGAGAGAGAGAGAGAGAGAGAGAGAGAGAGAGAGCGCGGGAGAGAGGGAGAGACACGGCAGTGGTGGTGAAAAATCTCATCACCTAAAGTAATTTCATTCTCTTCCATTTAAAAAAATCACTTTCAAGTTAGCTTGATGTTGTTTTGATAAACTCATAAATATTTAGTCAAATTCAAAGTTCAAACTCCTTACCGGGATTGGTTTTTCTTTTGCTGAAGATTTCTTTGGGTCCTCAGGGAGGTTGGAAAGGGACTACTGCCTTACACAAGGGTGCTTGTGCCATCCTCTGGACTCACGAGCCCTCTGTAGTGATGTCCGTCACCCTGCCCAGACACTTGGCATCCAACTAGTATCGACTGCTCACGTTTGTGGCTGGTGAAATCCATGACCTATTTTTTTTTTTAATCAGAGTTCCCTGACGACTCTGTGCTAACTTAACCTCACTATGGCTCCTGCTGGCCCTTCAAATCCCTGTATTTAGGTCATATCTTCTAACTAGATGTCCACTGCCACAGGAACTCTTTCTTCTTGCTCACACTGACCTCAGGGAAAGCGCATGGTCTTAGTACCTCGCCACCTCCTCCTACATCCTGGAAGCACACAGAACTTTAGATTTCATCCATGACACAAGGGAGCAGAGAGCAGG
Organism: Delphinus delphis; assembly: GCF_949987515.2. NCBI lineage: Eukaryota > Metazoa > Chordata > Mammalia > Artiodactyla > Delphinidae > Delphinus > Delphinus delphis. The sequence continues at coordinate 49,749,381 of NC_082698.1, read as the reverse complement.
GGTGCTGTCTCTGGTTATCCCTCTTCCTAAGCACACAATGTGGCTGCTCCCGTGTCATTTCCAGGCCCTCTGTTGAGGGGAATTCCCTCCAAGAATTCCAAACAGCTTTTCCTTCAACCTCCTTGGAATTTCTGTCACTCTTTCATCTTCTTTTCCTAGAGCTTTAGCAACCAAGATTCTTATATCTGATCACCTGATTTCTTTCGTTATCCTCCTCTCATTCCCGCCTCCCAGAACCAGAAGAACTTCCAGCTCCCCTTCACTTTTGATGGAAAAGAAGAACATCTCTGAGTCAGAGCCTCCATCTTTCCTCCAGTGGTTCCTGTGTTCTTGATGGCAGCTACTTTTTCTCTAAAGTAAGAAAAAGCTTTGTTCAATAGATGGAAAACCATAGGGGCTCATAGTTTAAGGCAAAGGATACTTTACAATTTTACTTTGATATTTACACTTTCTTAACCCAGTTTTCCCCAAATCTATTTACTTATACAACTCCTTCCACCCCCACAATGGGTGTATCAGTTCTTAAGCTGTTGGTTATTGTCTGTTGCCTCCAGACCCATCTTTCCATACTTAGCTCTGCCATGTTGAGGCTGGACCTCTGCAAATCACATTTCTGTTTGACTAGATTCTCCTTGATGGGACCTTCAAATAGGGGACGCTAGGTAGAGACAGAAGGCCGGAGGAAGAAGAGGCAGACAAGCTCCTTCTTGTCTGTTTCCTTTTGCCTTGTGCTGCCTTTTACTGTGTCCCCCCCCCCCCCCCCAGCAACAACTCTTTGCCCTGGCAGAGGCACTTCCTTCCTGTAGCAGCAGCTGAAGCCAGTTTGCAGTTTTCCCAACACTTGCAGAGCCAACTTTCTTACATCCCTCTCTGAGATACCAGCACCTCCTTACAGGGTCAGGCCCAGGCCCATGGGTCCTCTCCCTCAAGCTCAGACACCGGCCCTGGGGGTCTGAGTTTCAGTTTTCAGGGCCCTTCCTCTGAAGCTTCTCATTTTCGATAAGTTCAACGTCTTCCCCTTGTTGCCCAGCTCTGGGGTGGGAGCTGCTTCCTGCATTTGCCACGTCCATGATACCTAGTGAACAACTTTATACCCGGTTTACAATTCTGTATATCTACTATCCTCTGATAAAATTACTAGTGTAATTTCTATCTCTTGAGTGGATCCATACTGATATAAACTCCACCAGAACTAGTGTTGTGTGAAAGTCACAATGGAATGCCATTTGCTGGAGGGACTGGGATGGTGAGGGTGGTGATGGGTTGGTGACCATGGTCATATGTGTCTGTGTGAACACATCTACTTGTTATGTGCATTTGGTGAACATAGTTGTGCTCAGTAGGGTGACACCCAGCCCAGGAGAAAGGGGGATATTGAGCCACAGAAGGCTCAAATATACAGGAAGGAAAACTTGGTTTTGTGATTAAAACAACTGAGTGTATCTCCATCAGACTTTTCCCCAAACTCTAAACTCATGGTCATTTAGGGATTAGGAATTCAAAAATGTCTAAGAGTCAGCTTTTAAGACAAAGAGGTATAACTGTGTTACCAGCACAGCCAGATTAAAAAGCACATTTTGTCTTTTCTGAGTGCTCTGCCTTTCAAATCCAAAATGCTTCATTTCAATTCAGTAGAAGAAATGCCTGGAAAGTGTCTGTCACAATCCTGGCACTGAGCTAAGTTCATATAATATTGTCCCTGCCTCAAGGAGCTCACAGTCTTGCACCTCAAAGTGTGGTCCATGAATCAACAGCATTGGCATCATCTGGGAGCTTATTAGAAACACAGAATCACATGCTCCATCCGAGATCTACTAAATTAGAATCTTCATTTTAACTACATTCCCTGGTGACTTTTACGCACACTAACGTTTGACAGTGCAAGGATGAAACAAGTGCTACATCAAACAAAATCATATATCTACCATCCATTTCTAATTCCTATCACTCTCCTGTTTCTGGCTTTCTACATCCCATCAGAAAATAACCCTCACTATACAGTGTTGCTAAAAGTTAGAGAAGGTGGGTTGGGACATTTTGGGAATTATAGTTTTCCCAGGTTAAGTATATTATGTGAGGTGGGAGCAGCGAGTATTGTAGGAGAAGCACACAAACAGTGTTTTGGGTATCACAATTAGTTTATAAAGAAAAAAAAGGTGACTAATGACCACCACATATTCTCCATGGCCTATATTTTCATTCTCTACTGGGAGAATTAGGTGGTGGCATCATGATGCAATTGTATTTCAGGCTAGCAGAATGTGGGCCAGAGGATGGGCACACTTTTCCAGCTATATCCCCCAAAGAAATTTTCTATGAGGATCCAAATGGGTATGTAGCTGTCTAGGGCCATCCACATACCTGATCCATTGGTGAAGATAGTCATCGAAGGTGGCTCCCTATTCATGGGCTGAAAATGTGTCCACAAGATTTTTTTTTTTTTTTGCGGTACGCGGGCCTCTCACTGTTGTGGCCTCTCCCATTGCGGAGCACAGGCTCCGGACGCGCAGGCTCAGCGGCCATGGCTCACGGACCCAGCCGCTCCGCGGCATGTGGGATCTTCCCGGACGGGGGCATGAACCCGTGTCCCCTGCATCGGCAGGCGGACTCTCAACCACTGCACCACCAGGGAAGCCCGTGTCCACAAGATTTGAAGATGAGACTTTGATTGTGTAAAGAAAATAGGTTAGGACTCTGGCTAGTATTTGGGTTGGAACAGGGGGCAGGGGGGCCATTTACAAACTTTGGATTCATATTTGCATGAGGCTGGAGATTTGGGATGACCCCTTACTTGGGAGTGTCTCCAGATTTAAAATAGCCAAGTGGAGGCTAGTGACAAATAAGATACAGTGTGTATCCCCTGCACTCTTTTTCTCAGGACCTTCAGAGGCAATACACTACAAAGAGCTGAGGGAATTTGTTTCTCTGCCAAATAGTTTGCTCTCTCGCTGCATGTGACATTGTGGCCTATGAGAAAAGTCTGCAGGATAATAGGTGTGGAGGATTCAGAGGAAAAGCCTATCTTTGACAGTTGCTGTGAAAATAGATCAAATTTTTAAAAAGTGTATCTGATTTGTGTTCTTGGTAAGATAAAGAGGAACCATGAAACAACAAAATGACATATAAGGAAAGAACAGGTGAGATAAAAAGACAAAATTCTGAGATAAAATAGTATAAGCTAAAAATGTTAAAGTCTGCCACAAAACCAAAAATAAAAAAGCTATGTCAGGTTTAAAATTGGCATTGGGGTCAAAAAGGAATAAAATTGAAGGTGCAGAAAGTTAAATTATGTTGAAAGAACTATTTGAGAAATTATTCCAGAAGTCAGAGGAAAGAGCCAAAGAAGACAGTGAGGAAACAAAGATTTATAGTATTTGGAGGGGTAGAGATGAGACAGAGAGAGAGAGAGAGAGAGAGAGAGAGAGAGAGAGAGAAGGCAGAAAAGACAGACGGTTGGAAACCACCTATAAATTATAAACATTCCTGTGGAGGATCTTCTCCCTCTATAAAATGAGTCAGAATATTTGGAGAAAAGCGTTATTTTTATAGTACACGAGAATTTTGAGCTAAAATATCCGCCAGTTTAAAAGAAGCATCATAAATCAATAGGGACAAAGTTGATTATTTAATAACTAGTATTGAATAATTGGAAATAAACCATATCCCTACTTTATACAATACTACAAAATAAATTTTATGGATTTAAATTTTTAAAAATCACAAAACAATTTAGTAAAATAGAAGTAAATATGTATTACATGTACGCATGGAAGAGAATTTTCCATTCTTAGATGCAATGAAAGAATTCTCAGTAAAAAAGTGGACAGATGTGGCTAAATTAAGATTAAAGGGTAATGTAATCAGGATGTATCCAAGCTTAAAAAGGCAAAATTAATCTGAGAATGATACTTCAGTAAATAAGACAAACAATGAGAACTCAGTGTCTATCCCAAGTGAATTTATCCAACCAGTGATGGGTGTGAGAACCAGAACCCAGATTCCTGACTTCCACATCCAGCTGGACAGATTAGACAGTGTGCATTGAGCATGAATGGACCTGCACTCCTGAAGGTCGCCCTGTGTCCTGCTCATTGACTCAAGATAAAAACAGTGTTATGGTTGGTCACCTCAGCACTCAGTCATTCTCCTGTAAGGAACTGACTTATGCAGCTATTCATGTATTTGTTATAAGGACCTGAAAATTAATGTAGTTTTTGCACAGTCATTATGCCTACTTCATCAGGCATATTCATACAGAAATGTGCCAAAATTCAGATTACCCCCTGAAGGAAATGAAGAACCAAATATAGAAGAGAACTATCTTCAGGCAAAGCAGGAAGAATCAGAAGGCCAGTAAATCTGCTCACTGTTATTTATCCCGAGGTGTCCTTCCAATACAGACTAAGGGGAAGAGACTCATGAGCCCAGATGCCTCATCTTTTTTTCTCATGGCATATATAGCCTTTATTTTTCTCTTTCTTTTCTCTCCTTGGTCCATTGCCTTTTCTTCATTTTCCATTTTCTCCTTTCCTAGTAAAACGGATCATAGGCTTTGGAATGAGTCAGTGTAGCCAGTTCATCCATTTTAATGACTTTTAAACCTTACATAAATTGTTTATGAGCCAGCTTTCTCTTCTCTAAAATGGAGAGAAGAATACCTAGACTCCAGGATCTTGTGGGCATTAAATGAAATAATGCATGTAAAGTGCTTGGCAATAGTAGGAGTTCAGGAAATATTAGGTCCCTTTTCCCTTGTAGCTCACCTCGCTCCCAAGTGTTCTACTAGCCTGAGCTTTTCTGGGGTCTCAGGCTAGATAATCCATAAAGCTCTACTTGCCGGATGCCAATCTGTGAAATGTCCAGTTGCTTTTCAGCAACAGGAAATGGGGGATAAGATGGGAGTAGTTTTATATTGGTCTCCTACCCCACAAACACCCCCAACTCTTACGTTCCCCCACCCAACTCCCAACCTCCCACCTGCTCATACCAGGTATCCTCTGGTCTAATCAGTTTAATCTTTTTAAACCAGAGATGGAAAGGGTGTGAGATTCTCCAGGTTCAAGTGGCTTCCAGGACATAGACTCTGTCTGAGGTGGGGTTTGCTCAACACCATTTACAGAGATTTAAGAGTTCCTCCCCTGGAATTTTGTACATGAATGTTATCTGGGGGTTGGCCAGAAATAACAGTCTTTCCTCCCACTGTAGCTGTCCAGACCTGTGGTTCTTTCATTCCTTCTAAGGCAGGCAGTGATTATCTAACCCCCTCCACATAGCTGTAGAAATAGGAAACTTGCTGGCTTTCTAAGTAGAATGTCCCAGCTTCCTGTCAATATAGCAGGCACCATATCATCCTCATCAGTTGGAGGCATGAGTGTATGGTGGTGCTCGTTGGTTAAGGGGCCAAGGGATGAAATGTTCTGTAAAGATGTGAGAGATTTTCCCTCCATACTAACCTGCCTGGGAAATGTGGGGTGGGAAGATAAACATAATCAAAGGACATAACAAGAGCACATTTCTGCAAGTCATGGACACTTTATTTTTTTAATTTTTTTTCTTTGTTTATTTGTTTTTTTATACTGCAGGTTCTCATCAATTTTATATGCATCAGTGTATACATGTCAATCCCAATTGCCCAATTCAGCACACCACCATCCCCACCACACCATGATTTTCGCCCTTTGTGTCCATACGTTTGTTCTCTACATCTGTTTCTCAACTTCTGCCCTGCAAACCAGTTCATCTGTACCATTTTTCTAGGTTCCACATACATGCGTTAATATACGATATTTGTTTTTCTCTTTCTGACTTACTTCACTCTGTATAACAGTCTCTAGATCCATCCACGTCTCAAAAATTGACTCAATTTCGTTCTTTTTCTGTGGGTGAGTAATATTCCATTGTATATATGTACCAAAACTTCTTTATCCATTCGTCTGTCGATGGGCATTTAGATTGCTTCCATGACCTGGCTATTGTAAATAGTGCTGCAGTGAACATTGTGGTGCATGTGGCATTTTGAATTATGGTTTTCTCAGGGTATATGCCCAGTAGTGGGATTGCTGGATCATATGGTAATTCTATTTTTAGTTTTTTAAGGAACCTCCATACTGTTCTCCATAGTGGCTGTATCAATTTACATTCCTACCAACAGTACAAGAGGGTTCCCTTTTCTCCACACCCTCTCCAGCATTTGTTGTTCATAGATTTTCTGATGATGCCCATTCTGACTCATGTGAGGTGATACCTCATTGTAGTTTAGATTTGCATTTCTCTAATAATTAGTGATGTTGAGCAGCTTTTCATGTGCTTCTTGGCCATCTGTATGTCTTCTTTGGAGAAATGTCTAGGTCTTCTGCCCATTTTTGGATTGGGTTGCTTGTTTCTTGAATATTGAGCTGCATGAGCTGTTTATATATTTTGGAGATTAATCCTGTGTCAGTTGATTCATTTGCGAATATTTTCTGCCACTCGAGGGTTGTCTTTTCATCTTGTTTATGGTTTCTTTTGCTGTGCAAAAGCTTTTAAGTTTCATTAGGTCCCATTTGTTTATTTTTGTTTTTATTTTCATTACTCTAGAAGGTGGATGAAAAAAGATCTTACTGTGATTTATGTCAAAGAGTGTTCTTCCTGTGTTTTCCTCTAAGAGTTTTATAGTGTCCAGTCTTACATTTAGGTCTCGAATCCATTTTGAGTTTTTTTTTGTGTATGGTGCTAGGGAGTGTTCTAATTTCATTCTTTTACATATAGCTGTCCAGTTTTCCCAGCATCACTTATTGAAGAGACTGTCTTTTCTCCATTGTATATCTTTGCCTCCTTTGTCATAGATTAGTTGACAATAGGTGCATGGGTTTATCTCTGTGCTTTCTATCTTGTTCCATTGATCTATGTTTCTGTTTTTGTGCCAGTACCATATTGTCTTGATTACTGTAGCTTTGTAGTATAGTCTGAAATCAGGGAGTCTGATTCCTCCAGCTCCGTTTTTTTCCCTCAAGACTGCTTTGGCTATTCGGGGTCTTTCGTGTCTCCATACAAATTTTAAGATGATTTGTTCTAGTTCCGTTAAAAATGCCATTGGTAATTTGACAAGGATTGCATTGAATCTGTAGATTGCTTTGGGTAGTAGAGTCATTTTCACAATATTGATTCTCCCAATGCAAGAACATGGTGTATCTCTCCATCTGTTGGTATCATCTTTAATTTCTTTCATCAGTGTCTTATAGTTTTCTGCATACAGGTCTTTTGTCTCCCTAGGTAGGTTTATTCCTAGGTATTTTATTATTTTTGTTGTATTGGTAAATGGGAGTGATTCCATTATTTCTCTTTCAGATTTTTCATCATTAGTGTATAGGAATGCAAGAGATTTCTGTGCATTAATTTTATATCCTGCAACTTTACCAAGTTCATTGATTAGCTCTAGTAGTTTTCTGATGGCATCTTTAGGATTCTCTACGTATAGTATCATGTCATCTGCAAACAGTGACACTTTTACTTCTTCTTTTACAATTTGTATTCCTTTTGTTTCTTCTTCTTCTCTGATTGCCGTGGCTAGGACTTCCAAAACTATGTTGAATAATAGTGCTGAGAGTGGACATCCTTGTCTCATTCCTAATCTTAGAGGAAATGCTTTTAGTTTTTCACCATTAAGAATGATGTTTGCTGTGGGTTTGTCTTATATGGCCTTTATTATGTTGGGGTAGGTTCCCTCTATGCCCACTTTCTCGAGAGTTTTTATCATAAATGGGTGTTGAATTTTGTCAAAAGCTTTTTCTGCATGTATTGAGATGACCATATGGTTTTTATTCTTCAATTTGTTCATATGGTGTATCACATTGATTGATTTGTGTATATTGAAGAATCCTTGCATCCCTGAGATAAATCCCACTTGATCATGGTGTATGATCCTTTTAATGTGCTGTTGGATCCTGTTTGCTAGTACTTTGTTGAGGATTTTTGCATCTATATTCATTAGTGATATTGGTCTGTAATTTTCTTTTTTTGTAGTATCTTTGTCTGGTTTTGGTATCAAGGTGATGGTGGCCTCATAGAATGAGTTTGGGAGTGTTCCTTCCTCTGCAGTTTTTTGGAAGAGTTTGAGAAGGATGGGTCTTAACTCTTCTCTAAATCTTTGATAGAATTCACCTGTGAAGCCATCTGCTCCTGGACTTTTGTTTGTTGGAAGATTTTTAATCACAGTTTCAATTTCATTACTTGTGCTTAGTCTGTTCATATTTTCTGTTTCTTCCTGGTTCAGTCTTGGATGGTTATACCTTTCTAAGAATTTGTCCATTTCTTCCAGGTTCTCCATTTTATTGGCATAGAGTTGCTTGTAGTAGTCTCTTAGGATGTTTTGTATTTCTGCGGTGTCTGTTGTAAATTCTCTTTTTTCATTTCTAATTTTATTGATTTGAGTCCTCTTCCTCTTTTTCTTGATGAGTCTGGATACTGGTTTATCAATTTTGTTTATCTTCTCAAAGAACCAGCTTTTAGTTTTATTGATCTTTGCTATCATTTCCTTCATTTCTTTTTCATTTATTTCTGCTGTGATCTTTATGATTTCTCTCCTTCTGCTAACTTTGGGTTTTGTTTCTTCTTCTTTCTCTTGTTCCTTTAGATGTAAGGTTAGATTGTTTACTTGAGATTTTTCTTGTTTCTAGAGGTAGGCTTGTATAGCTATAAACATCCCTCTTAGAACTGCTGTTGCTGCATCCCATAGATTTTGGATCGTCGTGTTTTCATTGTCATTTGTCTCTACGTATTTTTTGATTTCCTCTTTGATTTCTTCAGTGATCTCTTGGTTATTTAGTAACGTATTGTTTAGCCTCCATGTGTTTGTGTTCTTTACGTTTTTTTCCCTGTGAGTCATTTCTAATCTCATAGCGTTGTGGTCAGAAAAGATGCTTGATATGATTTCAGTTTTCTTAAATTTACTGAGGCTTGATTTGTGACCCAAGATGTGATCTATCCTGGAGAATGTTCTGTGAGCACTTGAGAAGAAAGTGTAATCTGCTGTTTTTGGATGGAATGTCCTATAAATATCAATTAAATCTATCTGGTCTATTGTGTCATTTAAAGCTTGTGTTTCCTTAGTAATTTTCTGTTTGGATGATCTGTCCATTGGTATAAGTGAGGTGTTAAAGTCCCCCACTATTATTGTGTTGCTGTCGATTTCCTCTTTTATAGCTGTTAGCAGTTGCCTTATGTATTGAGGTGCTCCTATGTTGGGTGCAAGTATATTTATAATTGTTATATCTTCTTCTTGGGTTGATCCCTTGATCATTATGTAGTGTCCTTCCTTGTCTATTGTAACATTCTTTATTTTAAAGTCTATTTTATCTGATATGAGTATAGCTTTCTTTTGATTTCCATTTGCATGGAATATCTTTTTCCATCCCCTCACTTTCCGTCTGTATGTGTCCCTAGGTCTGATGTGGGTCTCTTGTAGACAGCATATATATGGGTGTTGTTTTTGTATCCATTCAGCAAGCCTGTGTCTTTTGGTGGGAGCATTTAGTCCATTCACGTTTAAGGCAATTATTGACATGTTATGTTCCTATGACCATTTTCTTAATTGTTTTGGGATTTTTTTTGTAGATCCTTTTCTTCTCTTGTGTTTCCCACTTAGAGAAGTGCCTTTAGCATTTGTTGTAGAGCTGGTTTGGTGGTGCAGAGTTCTCTTAGCTTTTGCTTGTCTGTAAAGCTTTTGATTTCTCTGTCAAATCTGAATTTATCCTTGCCGGGTAGAGTAATCTTCCTTGTAGGTTCTTCCCTTTCATCACTTTCAGTATATCACGCCACTCTTTTCTGGCTTGTAGAATTTCTGCTGAGAAATCAGCTGTGAACCTTTTGGGAGTTCCCTTGTATGTTATTTGTCATTTTTCCCTTGCTGCTTTCAATAATTTTTCTTTGTCTTTAATTTTTGCCAATTTGATTACTATGTGTCTCGGCGTGTTTCTCCTTGGGTTTATCCTGTATGGGACTCACTGCGCTTCCTGGACTTGGGTGGCTATTTCCTTTCCCATGTTAGGGAAGTTTTCGACCATAATCTCTTCAAATATTTTCTCTGGTCCTTTCTCTCTATCTTCTCCTTCTGGGACCCCTATAATGCGAATGTTGTTGCATTTAATGTTGTCCCAGAGGTCTCTTAGGCTGTCTTCATTTCTTTTCATTCTTTTTTCTTTATTCTGTTCCATAGCAGTGAATTCCACCATTCTGTCTTCCAGGTCACTTATCCGTTCTCCTGCCTCAGTTATTCTGCCATTGATTCCTTCTAGTGTATTTTTCATTTCAGTTATTTTATTGTTCATCTCTGTTTGTTTGTTCTTTAATTCTTCTAGGTCTTTGTTAAACATTTCTTGCATCTTCTCGCTCTTTGCCTCCATTGTTTTTCCGAGGTCCTGGATCATCTTCACTGTCATTATTCTGAATTCTTTTTCTGGAAGGTTGCCTATCTCCACTTCATTTAGTTGTTTTTCTGGGGTTTTATCTTTTTCCTTCATCTGGTACATAGCCCTCTGCCTTCTCATCTTGTCTACCTTTCTGTGAATGTGGTTTTTGTTCCGCAGGCTGCAGGATTGTAGTTCTTCTTGCTGCTGCCGTCATGGACACTTTAGACAGCCTTTTAAAAAGGTCAGCTCAAGTATTGATTGACCACCTACTGAGTGCCAAGGTCTAGAAAGATAAAGACAAAGGTAACACAGTTATGGTGTTGAAGTGCTCTCCCTCTAGTGGGTAAGACAAATACATAAGAGCAATTTAGTGTTCATAACTGTTACTATAGATATCTGAGGAGCCGCTTGGTGGCATGTGGGGAGAGGCTTCTTTTGAGGCAGTGGGTCGTGGTGGCAGATGGTGGTGATCAACAAATGCTTCCTGTTGAGGTTATCCTGAAGGGCTCTCTGAGGTCTCCTAGACCCTATGTAAACATCAGGGCTTTCTCACCACTGCTGAAATACCCACCCAGACACCATTTGTCCTTTCAGGGTCTTGATAAGTTTCTCATATCATGTCTTACTCAACTAGAGGTACAGACTCCAATTTCAATTACATTTTCTGAGAAAGACTTATAGGATCCAATTTAGGAGAAATGCTGAAAGTGTTTTCATAGAATTCCGAATCTGCCATCCTTCTTCCAACTCCCACGCTGAGGTCCCTAGTAGAATGCCCGGTGTGGGCAGAATCTATAAATCATTCAGGGAAAAGCAGCATCAAGGCAATTGAGAGACATCAGCATCACAACAGCAGCTCATCTTGTCATGGCTGGTCCATCTCATTAAACAGCCATAAAAATACATGGTGGAAATCAAAGAGGAGTCAGAGCTGGCCCATGTGCTTGATTTGCCCTCTTTTTCATGCCACTGTCCTCTGAGTTCCATTTTTACTCTTTTCCAGGAAATGTTCCTATCTATGAATTTTCAGCAGGCTGTTTGCATAAGCCCTTCCTGTACAGCGTATCTCACCAATGGGTGAAATGTTTTGCAGTTAATTCCAATAAAGGAAGAGTTTTAGCGCCTTCAGCATTGTCATGGTCAATTACATTTGAATTAAAACTGTGGAGTAAAATCTGCAAAGGAGCAGACCTCGGTTAATGCACACAGTTTGGCATTTTGTGCTTCAGAACACTTGCACACAAACACACTATAGAGGGCAAAACAGTTCCCTTAGTAACAATTTGAAGACTTTGGAGCCACATTTGGATGGAAAGAAGTCACTTAATCTCCAGTATTGAATGTTAGACAACCAATTTCCATACTGCCCTGCAAAATGACTCAGGCAGGAAAAAAGCCCTCTTTTGTGTTTTGTGTTGAGGAATGCAGGCAGTTCTGTCCTTGCTCTTCACCTCTGGAAGCTAAATTAATGAACACAGCTTCTTGAGTTTTGAAATAGGAGTGCCCCCAATTCTGGGCTGCAAAGACCCAGTGAGTATGATTTCTTCTTAGTGGGATGGTAATGCTACCAAATTGGAGGAAGAAGAGAGTGACTACTCTATACAGGTAAATGTGTGTCGATGCACAAAAGGTTAATTAGCATGTAAATTGAATTCTGAAGAGGAGAGCACAAGTAGTCATGCCACTAAGGACCTACCTACAGTGGATTTTTGGTGCCAGAGTTTGACCTGCAGCCCTCTCTGACGAGGTGATAATGATCTGTGAAAGCCCAAATGAGCTGTTGGGTAGCAATCCTTATAGGGTAAGGTAAGCACATTTCCATACACACAACCAGTCCTGGAATGTAGCAGTAGAGTCACTAATGAAAGCTGCCGTAACTTCCCTCAACAAGCACATGTTGTTTTAGAAATGGCACTGGCTGAGGCTGCTCCTCTTTTGAAGTTGTCAGTGTCTCATCTTTTGAAGTTGCAGACATCAGGAAATGAGAGCAGACCTGGCGAGATATAAAGATGCTGGCATCATAAGAACAAACAATCTGCATTTACCCGTAGATGGAGACATCTGACTTGAAACTCCAGACCCGGGACCATTCCTCATTATTGGGATTAATTCTCAATTTAGGCCAAAGGGAATCAGAGGTTCCTTTTCCACACTCTGAACTCATCATTAAGACTCTCTTGCTCTAGGTGGGTTTGGAGCTCTGGTTATTAAATTCAAGAATAAAATGTCTGCCGCATGGAGAAATAAAACTACTTATTCTAAAGTTCTTTCCTTCTAAAGATTAAGATCCCCTTTTTTTTTTTTTTTTTTTTTTTTTGGCTGCGGATTTTAACTCTTCCTCAGAACACAGGCTAAGGCCTGAACACTTATATTTAAGGACCAGCTGAGAATGGCTGGTGACAGGTCAGACCCCAGCTGAGATATGACAGATGTCAAAGTCTAAGAGATATGTTCAGAGCCATCCAGAAAGGAGACCAGGGGAGGGAAGTTAACTAGTAAGAGGACACAGATTCTCAGGACAAAGGTAAAGAAGAAAAGCCAGGAATTTTTCATAGATTCATGCCAGAAAATTATTTTCAAGACAGCAGAATATATATATTTAATATATATTTAAAATCCAGCAGAACTTGGTTGAAAATACAATATTTTTAAGTGGGTCTGGGGCAGTGATGGAATCCTTAGAGTATGAGAATATCCACAGAGCAAGAAGACAAATTAGTTTGCCCAAAGGTCTGTCCCAGCTGTCTTTAGTTGGAGTTGCCCCCTATGGCTTGCTTTGATCCTGATGCTCTTGGAGAGGCTGAACCATTGTGTGCATATTGATGAGGTGCCAATCGGCTCCCTTGGCCTTATAAGACCCCATGTTCTGGTTCTCTGACTCCTGCTGACCACTCAGAATCCCTTTGTCATTTCTTGTGATAATATAAAAGAGAAGTCTAGGATAGAGAGAAAACTAATCACAGGAGATATGGCGTGGTCTCCACGGGCCAGATAAACCCTGTCTGGGGAAATGACATTTAACACGAGAGCTGAAAGATGAGGGAGGATTTGGCCAGAAGAGTGTAAGGTGAGGGTTGTCTCTTAGTCATAAGGCACAGCATGTGCAAAGGTCCTGAGGCACAAAACTGACAAGGCTCCTGGTTCTATATATCCTGGGTCAATCTCACTCCTATAGGTCCTGCCCTGCCCTGAAAAGATAGCTACCAGAGGGGAGAAAGGAAGGGAATGAATGCATTTATTTGTAGAGATGCCCAACCTGCTCAGAGAGGAAAGATGTGGGGAATGGAAAGAAAAAAAAATGTGCTCAGAGAGATCTAGTTTTCTATTTCCCATCACTTTGGCTGACATTTCTGAATTGGAAATTAAAGAAAATGTTTGGCAGTTCTGACATTTTACAACATTCCAGCTGACCTCCAGTTACAACTAGAAAGAATCACGAACCTCAGCGTCGAGAAGTTGTAAGGAAAAGTGTTATATATATGTGGCTCCATTTTCTTAGTATTGAATGATTTGGGACTCACTGTATATTTACTCAGCTGTGCAGAGCAATTACCAAATAGCTAAATGGTCAAGAACTTGCGTAAAGTAAAATACAAATACCTGGTATTTATGCTTTAATGTCTTCCCTTTCAAACCATCATATTTTAACCCATGGCATGGGAATTCCCTGCTGACACTAGGATTTGAATGACGGACGGGATCAGCCACTATATTTTGTTTCCATTGGGATCACATTTTCAACCTGTAATTTCTCCATATTAGAAAATAGCCCTTGATTTCCGCATAATCAGCAGTTGGACGGTTTTGCCCCCCTGGCGCCTAACACTAGTGCCATTTATATCCCTCCATTTGGAGGTAGCCACAGAGACCTGCTTTCTCTAGTCACTTATAGACAGAACCCTGGGGCTTCTGAGAACAGGGCCACACCACACCATCCTTCAGAAACAACACTGCCCCAAAGTCCCCCTTGCCTCCTGCTCTCACTGCTGAGAGCTCCGGGCCCAGGGAGCCCTTGGTGCCTCTCTGAAGAGGAGCATTTCCAAGCACCCTCCACATGACCGATGCCTTTCCTGAGTGGCAGGGACACTGTCCTCTGGAGGCTTCAAGACAAAGTGGGTTGCCCATAGAGATATATTTAAAAGAACATGGTTCAAGTAAACCCTTTGCAGAGAAGTCCTGTCTAGATATTAAATTAATTTTGAGAGCCTTGAACCATGTAAGTTCTGAGGTTCCATGTCCAGGGAAAGGTAGTGACCATTTGTGGTCTTAGAATCCCCAGAAGCAACTGCGTTCAGGAGAGGGTTGAAACTCCTGTACAACTCACTGGAAAGGAGGGGCACAGACTAAGAGGGAGGGAGGAGAAGTTGCGGCCCTTCAAGTCCAGGGAGACCAGAATCACAACAAAAGACCAATGTTTGTGAAAAGGCTTGAATGCACTTATTGGCACATGCTATTTCCGTGGGGGGCGTGTAAGGGCATTGATTCTAAGGAAGGAGGCTGTGAGCTTAACCCTCAGAGTCCAGACATGCAGAGCTAAGTCATGTCCAGGGATGGCCAGTGGAGATATTGCTTGGATGATAAAAAAGAAACAGGAGCTTGGCTGGAAAAGTGGGCAGGCTTCCAGGAAAGGAGAATGACACAGCAATGCTTTCCCCACGTTTCAAAGAATCAGAGGGACAGAGACTCCTGGGCTGCCCTCACCACTCCCACCCCCTCAAAAATAGTGAAAGGCTTTGCATCCTTTAGCTGCAAGCCCCTGAGGCCTGATGGGCTTGTTCGCTCTGGCTTTGGAAAGAGGTAGTCCTGCCTCTGGCCACCTGACTAATCCCAGCGCCCAGCAGGGAAGAGGCTTGCATTTCGACTGGCCACAAGGCAGGGCAAGTGACACTTTTTAGTCAAATAAGGCCTCTGTTCTCCACACAGAGTGTTCATGTACCTTGCTCTGACTCTGTTCTAGGCACGGACAGAGAATGTGGCTTATGCCTGTCCTTGGGATGTTAATATTTCCCAGGCTTAAAAGTATGGGAGCGCCATCAGCTGCATACTGCCCATACACATGCAGGCCTGATTCTGATTTCCATGGCCTTCATTGACAAGCTTTATTTTTACTTCTCAAAGTCCTCTTCAAAACACTGCCCACTCCTTTCTTCAGTAAGGAATACATTCTCACAGAAAACTGTCAGCATGAGAGTGAGGCAGACTTGAGATAACTAACTGTGTGACGTTGGGCAAGTCATTGAATTCGTCTCCCACTATAGAGAAAGAGAGATGGTATTGCAACTTGAAATGCTGGGAATAGGAATGAATGATAGGTCATGTACTAAAGGTCTAGCATTTACCTTAATCCAGCATGTCTCAAACTTCTGTGTGACCAGAGGTATCCTTCTCTCTCATCTAACTCCTATATTAACAGGATGAATATAATTCCTAGAAATACTTAGGAAAAAATCCCAGCTGCCCCCATCTGCAGATCCCCATTTCCCAGCCTCCCCCTCTTCTTGTACAGATAAGGTGCAAACTCTTAGGCTGGGACATCACAATTCTTTTGCCTTGGGCTAGCCAACCTCTGTTGGATGTCAAGATATTGTGAACTCTCACTAGGGATCCCCTAGTGGCTCTTTTCCAGGCTGATCTGACAAGGCTATGATAATCTGAGCATCTTTGCCAAAATGACTGCCCCACTGTGCCCTTCCTGCATTTATCATTTAATGGGATACATGCTTGGATTTTGGCAGTGGATACTTTTCCTCCCAGAGCAACGATGGGTTGAGGATGTTATTCAAGGACCCTCTCCTAGGTCTTATTGATCTTCCTTCAAGTTCCATCATGGTCACATACAGATTTGTGCCCTTTGTCTATGTTGCTGAATGACTGGGGAGGTGGGGAGAAGAGGATAACAATGAATGGGCCCCTCTGAGTGTTCTCAGAGGAACGTGTGGTGGGATCACAAGACACAGGTCTAGAGCTCTATAGAGACAGCTCACCCACTGCAAGATGGGCAACCACCCTATTTACAGATGAGCAAACAGAGGTCCAGAGAGGTTATTCAATTGGTCCATGTTGATGCAGTTACTAAATGGTGCTGGATATATGTGGTTTGTTTTTCCTACTGCAGACCAATGTCCTATCAGTCTTCTTCTTTAAAAAGCTTGAAAGTTTAGTGCTGGCCTCTCAGGATTTGCTCTGCCTTATGCTGTCTGGGGATTGCACACAAAAACTCAGCTGACTTTGTCAAGTTGACAGTCGATGCTACAAAAGTCCAGAGGACCAAGAGTCCTGGAGGACGAACTTTCGCCACTTGACCTGGTGTCCTGGGAGATGCCTGAGTGATTGATCTCCTCACTGGGCGCTGGATGGGTCTGGCTCAGAGATCGAAGCGCAAGGTCCTTGAGGAGGCATTGGGCCAAAAGTACACCCTTCACAGAAAACTTGAAGACAATACCCCTGCATAAAAGGAGAAGTATGATTAAATATAACTGAAAGATTAAATAAAAATTGGCACACGTGCCAAATTTTACATTAAGGTTCATCCTAATCTCCAGCAGGGCTTTAAGATCTCTTTGGTTCATTATATCCACCAGGAAAAGTAGAGTTATTACTTATTCTTGTTCTGTAGCTTGTAGTCTTTTTGTTTTTTTAAGTCTCACACTAGATACAATATCAGGTTATTTTAATTAGTTTTTCTATAAAAACACATTTTCAAATATAGTCTGGTTTAAAATCTAATAGAACCATAGTTTGTAAATGCTCAGTTAAAGATTTAGGTGAATATGATTGTCCCATCAGTGAGTGCTCAGAAAATTTGTTCGTGGAAATTAGAGTTTTGATGCTTCCTCATTTCCCAGGTGGCACGTTATCATCTCTTTAGCTACATTTTCCATTGGGTTATTGCTGCAGACCTAACCTCAATGTCAAAACAGTTGGGAAAACAGTATCATATTTGTGAACAGACTCAATAATATTTTGCTGGCATTTGGGGAAAATGACAGGATATTCAAGGTACAACCCCATCATGCCCATAATGACCTTAAAGAAGAGCACACCCCTGTGGGCTGGCAGTACCCTGCCTAGACCAAGAATGAGGCTTGAAAGCTGCAAGTTGATGGGCTGGATAAGGATGGCAGAGGCAGCCCTGAAATTGTCAGTGTGTAATCGTGTCTGTGCCAGGTTATCATTATTCTCTCTGGACTGCATAAGGATCACATTAATATACTGACAGCTGACTCCATAGAATGACTGGACAGAAAGTCATCCTTGCAAGAAACAATTCAATATCCAATCAGGGTGGGCTATAGAAGTCAATTTTCCTTAAGTCCCTTTCCATTTCTTCCTCTGATGTTCCCTTGGTCAGCTCATTGATAATATAGCAAGGGTTGCAGAGGTATTTCTCTTCTGTAAACCAGTCTGAGAAGAGACTCTGAGATGGTGCACTGTATCAGGGCTGGCCCCCAAGGGTTCTATTTGCAGAAGGGACGTATAGGCATTTGGGGAGAGAAAATACCCACTGGGCACTTTGGAGTTAAATTCATGAACAGTAAGACTCTGATGTAAATGTCACACCTTAGCAGATAAGGGAAGATGCTGGGACTCAGAGAAGATAGAAGAGTTGACTTTGGATATGATGCTGTGGATGCAGGCACTTTCTTCAGACCAATCCTACAGATAATATGCCTTGAGATCTTTGAGAGATGAGGTAGGATAAAAAAAATGGACTAGTATCACTAGTAGAATTGCTGTTATAATAGAGCAAAGATGAAGAGAGAGGACCCATGTGTTGGGGACACCACAAAATGGAGGATACCACAAAAAGTAGGATAGGGCTTCCCTGGTGGCGCGGTGGTTGAGGGTCCGCCTGCCGATGCAGGGGACATGGGTTCCTGCCCCGGTCTGGGAAGATCCCACATGCCGCATAGCGGCTGGGCCCGTGAGCCATGGCCGCTGAGCCTGTGCGTCCGGAGACTGTGCTCCGCAATGGGAGAGGCCACAACAGTGAGAGGCCCACGTACCGCAAAAAAAAAAAAAAAAAAAGAAAAGTAGGATAAAAGTCAATAGATGCAGAAAAAACTTTTGACAAAGTTCAACATCCATTTATGGCTTAAAAAAAAAACCCCAAAAACTGCCAACAAAGTGGGTATAGAGGGAATATATCTCAACATTATAAAGACTATATATGACAAAACACAATCAACAGATTCAAAGCAATCCCTATCAAAATATGAATAGCATTTTTCTCAGAACTAGAATGAACAATCCTAAAATTTGTATGAAACCACAGAAGACCCAGAACAGCCAAAGCAATCTTAAGAAAGAAGAACAAAACTAGAGGTGTCAGACTCCCATACTTGAAACTACACTACAAAGCTGTAGTAATCAAAAGAGTGTGGTAATGACACAAACACAGAAATGTAGATCAATGCAACAGGCTAGAGAGTCCAGAAGTAAACCTGTGCTTAGATGGTTAATTAATCTATGACAAGGAAGCAAGAACATACAGTGGGGAAAAGACAGTCTCTTCAGTAAATGGTGTTGGGAAAATTGGACAGCTACGTACAAAAGAATCAAACTGGACTACATTCTCACACCATGTAAAAAATAAACTCAAAATGGATTAAAGACTTAAATGTAAGACCTGAATTCATAAAACTCCTAGACAAAAACATGGGCAGTGACTTTTTTGACATCAGTCTTAGCAACATATTTTTTTCATATGTCTCCTAAGGCAAGGACAACAAATGAAAAATAAACAAATGGGACTACATCAAACTAAAAGCTTTTGCATAGAATAGGAAACCACCAACAAAAGAAAAAGTCAACCTATTGAGTGGGGAAAAAATATTTGCGAATGAAATATCCAAGAAGGGGTTGATATCCAAAATATACAAAGAACTCATACAACTGAATAAAAAAAATTTTTTAAATGGACAGAAGATCTGAATAGACATTTTTCCAAAGAAGACATACAGATAACCAACAGGCACAAGGAAAGGTGATCAACATCATTAATCATCAGGGAAATGCAAATCAAAACCACAATGAGCTGTCATCTCACTCCTGTCAGAATGAATATCATCAAAAAGACAAGAAATAGCAAGTATTGGAGAGGACATGGAGAAAAGGGAACCCTCGTGCATGGTTAGTGGGGATGTACATTGTTGCAGTCACTGTGGAAAACAGTATGGGGGTACTCAAAAAACTAAAAATAGAATTACCATACGATCCAGAAATTTTACTTCTGGGTATTTATCCAAAGAAAACATAGATACTAAATTAAAAGATATATGCTCCTCAATATTCATTGCAGCATTATTTCTGATAGTCAAGATATGGAAGCAACCTAGGTGTCCATGGATAGATGAATGGATAATATTTCAAGGCTAAATAATATATTTATATATACATATATAAATATATTACTTAGCCTTAAAAAAATAATGAAATCTTGCCATTTGTGGCAACATACATAGATGGACCCGGAGTGTATTATGCTAAATGAAATAAGTCAGAGATAAAAACTAATTCCATATGATTTCACATACATCAATCCAAAATACAAAACAAATGAACAAACCAAACGAAACAGAAACAGACTCATAGATACAGAGAATAAACTGGTGATTGCCAGAGTGGAGGGGTTTTGAGGGACGAACAGAATAGGTGACATGAGATTAAGAGGTACAAACTTCCAGCTATAAAATAAATAAATCACAGGGATATAATGTACACATAGGGAATATAGTCAGTAATATTGTATCAACTTTGTTGATACAACTTTTATTTCTTTCCTTCTTTTCTCTCTTTCTCTCTCTTTCCCACTCCCCCTGCCTTTACTTTCCTTCTTCATTTATGCATTCAGGAAACTTTACTGATCTCTTGCTAGGTCCTCAGGTTACATAGAGAAATATTAAGTAAGTACATGTAGTAAGTACTGTTAACAAGGAAGTTGTGCTCTGAACCATGTCTTTGGCGGTGGCTTGGGCTGCTCATGGTCAAATTATTCTCTCACCCTCACTGCCATATGCATCGGCCCTGACCAACCACACCCCACTTATCACCATGACTTTGTTTCTTCACTCACTTTCTATGTTTTTCAGCTTTTCCAGATTTAACAAAGTTCTAAATTGGTATAGTATTTTAGCTGAGCATATTTAGTTGATTGACATTTATAGTTAAATGTCATGTTCTTATTTCATGTCCGTCACTACACACACAACCTTTTCCTCTTGCATTAGCATCATGGCATATCCACTCTCTGGTTGTAGAGCTCTTATCGCTATTCACACTACACTGTCTCCAACTCACCAAGATTACCATGACCCTTAGCCCTTTATCCTGCCTCTGAAGGAGAAAATATAAAAAAGCATTGCCATCCCATCTAGCAAACATGCTTCTTGAACAGACTAACATATCTGTCCCAAACACACTGGATGGGAAGCAGGTTTATAGAAGGTTCCCAGGTTTTCTGGAGAGTGGGTATCGTAAGTCTTACTTGATGCTGAGCTCAGGTTCTCAAAAGCAGAGAAGGTGGGGTCATTGGTATTTTAAAGTAGTACCCACCAAAAGAGGCTGCTGGGAAACCCTATGTAAAAGGAGGAAAATAGGGACTATTAGATAAGCATCCCAATCCCAACCAAACTAGTATATGACCTTGCGCAGGTTACTTAACTTTTCCCTGCCTGGGTTTTTAAAAGGGGGAAGATAGGGCTTCCCTGGTGGCGCAGTGGTTGAGAGTCCGCCTGCCAATGCAGGGGACACGGGTTCGTGCCCCGGTCTGGGAGGATCCCACATGCTGCAGAGCGGCTGGGCCCGTGAGCCATGGCCGCTGGGCCCGCGTGTCCGGAGCCTGTGCTCTGCAACGGGAGAGGCCACAACAGTGAGAGGCCCACGTACCGCAAAAAAATAAATAAATAAAAGGGAAAGATAATCACATTATCTTCATCATAGGACCGTTATGAGAATGAATTGAAGCAAGAAAATGCACCAGGCCCTTGCACAGTGCTTGGAAAGTGCTCCCTACATGTTAGACATTATTATTTTTGTTTCCTAGCTTGACAAATAAATGCAAAGTTTACAGTCATAAGAAAAACAGAATTCTAACTTATGTTTCACAATTTATGCTGCAGACTTACTGTCCTTTTGATAATTTCATCATATTTCCAAGTATAGTTATGTTTGCTCCACTGGGCCATTGAGGTTTTAGATTGGATGGTAAGGGAGAATCATTCACTTGGTTTGCCATTCTCCTAATACAGCATGAAAGGCCCAAAGATCATGTTCGGTCTAATGTATCATGCAATCTGTTCAGTGTTTTACTTTTCCACAAATGAAATGTTAATGCTTGAAAGATCATTTACATGTGGCCTACTAGTTATTTAAGAAAACAGCAATTAACCATGTTGAGATAATTAACAATGCTTTTTAGATGTTAGACATTAATGGAGTAGATGCCAAATAAATGTAATTCACAGTTTCATTAGGATTTCTTCGTTGATTATATTAATTTACAAATTTAAAACAACAATCATACTCATTCACACAAAATGAGTATTTTAAAAGTTGAAATAATCAAAGGGGGTCTCCATTCTGAGGACAGAATGTAATGGATTAACCTTATTTTCCATCCCCACCAGAGGACAGTGTAATTAAGGACAAGAAATAACCTGCTATACTGCAGGCCCGTCCACAATGGACCCATCCAACCCTTTCGTAGGCATAATTTGTTTTCAAGCTAACTCGCCTGCTGGTATCCAACAAAGCAGAATTGTTCTGCAGCTGTGACGCGTGTGCTCTTCCCTGGGTCTGAGTCCTGTGTTGACCTCGCAACATGGATTCTCAATGGAACACGTGGAAACATCAGGTGGGCACACTTTCAGGCCAGCCCCTTGGCTGCCTGGCCTGGAATCATAGACGTAGCAGATTGAAGGGATTCTCATATCCACTCACATTCATGGCAACATTTCACAGGCCACAACTGCCCCCAAGATCATCATAGTCTGTTTCTGAGAATAATGACCCAACCACTACCGCAACTGGGGCATCTCTAGTGTCTGCTGAGCCACTGACACATGAAACAGCCCCATTGAGGGGCAGCCTGGTCCCAGGAAAAACCTTGGATTGACCATTTCCACCACTTACTAGATGGGGGTTTTGGACAAGATGATATGCCTCTATGTTGCTGAACTTGTAAAATGGGGATAATATATTATTATCTACTTCATGGAGTTATTTTGAGGATTGAAATGAGATCATCCCTTGAATGTTAATTCTTTTCCACTTGTTTCGAATGTTTTTTAAGCCCTCAGTATTCAGGCAGCTGCAGCATGAAAATTTAAATCTAAAGGAAGGGAGGGAGGGAAGAGAAACCTAAACTTTAAGTTCTAGAGCTGACTACTGTACAGATCTGCAGTCACCAACAGAAGAGGCACTGGCTGTAAGCCTAAAGGTCAGGATATAAATATACCAGGCAATATATGGGAGGTGAATAGGGCAAGTGACAGTTGGAATCTTCTCCAGGAAGCCTTCCCTGGCTTACACCTCCCCCTCAATATGTGGTTATGGGTCTTCCCTTCTGGGGCTTCCATTATCCTCATCACACTGAATGTTACATGTATCTTTGAGCCTCTGCCCCCCTTAGTATACCAGGTACCTCCAGACAGACACTGGGTTTTGATCTCTGTACCCTAATACCTCTCCATGCCCAGAACTAAATAGGTTCACCAAAAAAAAATTGTCCTAATCTGGTCGAGATATTAAGGTTCCATGGAATCTATACATGACTTCAGCAGTCCAGACAAGAGATTGTTGGAGGAATCCCAGCCCATCCTCATTAGCATGGACACAGAGGAAACAAGTCATTAACATGTACCAGCCACACTTTCTGGAAGAGAATGAGATCTATTTAGAGCAGGCAGTTTAACCCAGCTTCCTTCAGTAAGTTCATCAGTAGCCACAGGGACTGGGAAGGAAGGTCAGCAACTGTTCCATAATTTAATCAATGCAAGAGCTCATCTTGGCAATTCATACTAAAGGAACAACCTGTTCATCAATGGTCTTTTGTTTGGACCTCATTACAGTTCAATCTGAAAGTGAAATTTCCCTTTCATTCCTGTCTTCTGTTCCTCAGCATTTTGCCCTGCTCTGGAACAGCACTTCTCAAATTTTCATGTATCTAAGGTCACCTTGAGATGTTATTAAAATGCTGATTCTGATTCAGGAGTTCTGGGTTGGGACCTGAGATTTGGAGATTCCATCAGACTCCCAGGCTAAGCGCTGCTGCCGCAGGTCCAGGGAACCCACTTTGAGTAGCAAGGGTTTAGAGATGTAATTTTCAGCCTCAGCTGTGCATTCAGATCACCTGGGAAGTTTTATTAAAGTGCTAGTTCCCAAACCCCACCTCAGACCATGTAAATCAGAATATAGATGAGGTCTGAGTGGTATTTTGTAAAATGTTCTCTGGAGATTCCAGTTGGACATGGGATGCCAAGGTTGAGAACCGCTGGCCTAAATCAGTGATTCTCAAAAGTGTAGCCACTAGAACAGCAGTGTCAGCATCACCTGGGAACTTGTTAGAAATGCGCATTCTCAGTGAATAGATAAACAAATAGTGGTGTAGCCAACGAATAGAATATTATTCAGCAATAAAAAAGGAATGAAGTACTGCAACGTACTATAACATGGATGGACCTCAAGAATGTTACACTAAGTGAAAGAAGATAGATGCAAAAGATCACATATTGTATGATTCCAGATAGGCCAATTATAGAGACAGAAAGTAGATTAGTGCTTGTCAGGGGCCGAGAATGACAGCGAACAGGTACAAAGGATCTTTCTGGAGTGATGGGAACGTTCCAAAACTCGATTGTGGTGATGGTTGTATAAGTAGGTCAAGTTGTTAAAAATCACTGAATTGTACACTTAATATGGTTGAATTTTACGGTATGTAAAGTCTGTTTCAATGAAGTTGTTAAATTAAAAAAAAAAAAGAAAGAAATGCAAATTCTCTGGCCATTCCTAACCTACTTAATTAGAAGACTCTGGAATAGGGCCCAGAAATGTGGTAACTCTGAGATGGACTCCCACTTGAGAACCCCTGGTCTAGGGTGCTAGGGTCTTGAGATCTGCCTGCTGCTGGGATAGGGGTCCTGGTAGGAGTTTTAGGGTAGAACCTCCAGGAAAGTGCTCTGGAGAATTGCAAAAATGGAAGCAAAACAGTATTCCAGAAACCGTAGAGTAAAACACTCAATCATTGGAGGAAAGAGCCTGTGTTCCACATCTCAACTGCACTCCTTATGGCTGTGTGAACCTGGGAAAGTGACTTCCCTTTTCTCAGCCCTGGTAGCCTAACATGTAAATGGGAGTAAAAGAGATACCCATTAGGGTTGATGTGTAGATAAAACTGGAGGGCAAACATGAAAGCTCTTCAGAGTAATATACTCATATCAGGCACTGGTACAAGAAACATTGAGGAGAGTAATGGATATGGGTCCATTTTTCCTTCATATAAAATGCTATAATCCAGCCTCTTCTGAAAAGCTCATCCTGGAATTTTCTGTTGCATTGGGGAAGCTTTGGTTGCTGTATTTAGAAGGTTATTTATTCCAGTAAATGCATATTCTTCTGGATTCTTTCTTGACTCTAGGGTCTTACTTATTTAAGGCTGCTTACTTTCAAAGTCATATATATATGCTACTTGGAAAAAGCTTCAGGACAATGCCCTGGATTCAGTTTTCTTCTCTTTGTTAGCACTAAAGCAGAAACAGTGTTTCTACTAGGGAAATTGACACCCTGAAAGAGTTCCCATCCTTATCTTGGAGCCAAGGAATTATTCTTTGCACTCTCTGACCTAGTAAGTGGACTGAATGTTACAAGAGACCATGTGTTTGTTCCCCAAAGCTGTCCCTTAGGTGTGCTAAGAGAATCTCAGCCTAGCCTCAATACAACAAGAAGCAAGTGGAAATAGTCTTCAGTGGAATATATTTTAAGGTGACATATAGCACTTAATAGCAATTGTAGCTCAAGTCAAGACATAATCAACTAATCATTGGTAATCATTGGTAATTCAGATGTGAATCAGGCTAATTTCCAGACAAACAGCCCTTCAGATGGTCCCATCAAATTGCAGGCATAGATGTTTATGATGAGTAGCGTCTGGACTCAGGGAAAAAGGCAAAGAGCTCTACTGTGGGACAGTCAGACGAATCCTCAGTCAGCTTCTGTTGCCCCTGCACACTTCAGCCCACAAAAAGACAGAGTCACTGTCCTCTTTCCTGAAACCCTGCCATATCCTTTAAAGGCAGTCATTTCAACTGGCTTTATCTTTCGGTTGCTCATTAATGCTTAGTTAGTGATTCAAATAGAAAAGGCTTCATCCCAGCTAATATAATTTGTTGGCCGTCTACAATACACTGTAAACCTCTTTAAGTGTCTTTATCTTGCCCACTGATGTGTCCTACCCAGAGAATACTACCCATCACAGCAGAGCACTGTGCATTTAACATGTTCTGTTAACGGTTAACATCCGCACTGCTCCTGGGAGCGGGAATTATCATTTGGCTATATCAGGAAGTACGTGGTAGAATTAGGGCATGAGCATACATTTCAAACTCCAAAGCCCATGCTTTGCATTTCGTCCCTCTTTGCTTCATTTCGTATTTATATCTAGGAACGGGCAGCAAGTGTGATGCACTGGAACTTGACCCTCCAGTTCATCTCTTGGTTTCTGAGTTACCTGAGACAACGGAGGCTTAAAAGCCTTACGTGTCCGTGCAGTGACAAGAGAACAAGTCCATGCTCCCTGCTTACCACTTTCTGAGGCAGCCCTGATTGTTTGAACCAAATCCATCTCTGCCAAAATCTCTGAGTCCATTTCTGCCCATAAGCTCTTTAAACAGCTTGCTCATCCTGTCTATAACAGTAAAAATCCCTGGTACGACAAGCCAGGAATTGCTTGAAATTCCAATTAAGCCAAATCTGACCAAGGCCTTTTCCATTATCTCAGTAAGCTGCTTTTTACATTAAAAGGCTCTCCTTAATTAATTCTTCTGGCTGGTCTGTGGACATGCAATGCTTTATTATGACCTGCAAATTCAAAAGCAAGAAAACAAAAGTGTAGATAAGCAAGGCGCTGAGCTCCCATCATCAGATCAGAGCAGCATCGTAACTCCCAGTAGCTGGTCGTGGAAAACTGTTTCTCACAACTCAAGAAAGAAAGCACATCTCAAGAGAGGGGTGGGGAAGGCTCAGTCAAAGGGTCTCTGGTGTCTTTGGTCTGAACAGTGGCATCTTCTGGAGGGCTGCTTGGATAGCTGTGTCATGTCCTTTTTTAGATGGGAAGCTGAAAAAGGAGAAGGATAGCACTTTCCCACATTTCTTGCCCAGCAGTGAATGCACATGAGGGGTTTGTTGCATGAATAAATGCACGGTGGTGACAGTTTTTGCATGCTGGGTACTGACATTGTACCATCAGATGCCCACCTGCCAGGGGACCTGTCACGTAGAGCCCACCTTACTGAGGTACTTTTTATTTTGTGACTGCTCCGTTCTGCCAGTGCCCCAGCTATCCTAGTTGCAGAGGCCTGATCCCTTTCCAGTGAAATCCACAATAAAGATATTGAGGCAGTGGACATCCTGCCCAGCTTAACCCAGTCTTGTCCAAAGCCACACTGGGGTCTAAGAAAGTGGCGTTACCCTTACAGGGCATATAGCACTTTCCCTGGTTCTATGTGGATTTTGTGTCTCTCTGCTCCTCTGATGTTTGTTTGTTTCTCTCTTCACTGCTGAGTTAGTGTCAACACAGGGTTTTATATATATATATATATATATATATATATATATATTTAACTAAATACCCTGGGATCTACCACCAATCTCTGGACTGAAAAAAAAAAATTCTTCTCTAACTTTGCAATATTTCCACTTCATGTAGTTGTTGCTCTAGTGCTAGATTTGCCCAAACTCTAGCCTTCTATGTGAGAGCCAAAGTCCCGCTAACCTAGACACTTTCTCTGGGCAGAGAAGCCAAGGCAAGCAGTCTTGGATTTGGAGTTAAACAGGATCCCTGGGGACCGGGGGTCTGGCTGCATGTGGGTGCCTACAGTGTCAAAAAGTGATGGTGATGCTATAGGAGAAGAGGCCTCTCCACTGAGTCTGACAACAGGTTTAGATTTTAGTAATGCCAGGATAAAGCTTTAATAAACTTGGCACCAGTACTGGGCCATGTAGACCCTGGGCCAGGGTCCTCACTTTAGTGTTTCATCACTCACTGAGCAGTGTGGGCAGGTGACTGACTATAGGGCTGAATGGTTATAGTGACATCAATTTCTCCTGAGTGTGCACAAGGACAACCTCGATTTTGATGAAGAAGACAGTTTGAAAGTATTTATAATTGCCTTTATTGAAAGGGATAAAAAGGAACAACTCTAGCAGATGAAGTGAGATGGCTTCTGGAAATTCTATCTGCCTCTCAAGATTATGCCTGATTTATTGTTCTGCATTACTGAAGGCTAGGGTTCTGCCTCCACCTTTCTCTCAAAGCCATTTCTTTCTCTCCATCCCCATGAATCTATTGTCTTAGGTCAAACAAGGGTCTTTTCTCATAGGGCCTATCACAGCAGCCCCCTGTCTCCCTGCTCCCACTGCCCTCCCAGCTCCATAAAGCACTTAGAGACATTTTTCTAAGATACAAAACTGATCATATCAGCCCTTGAAGGAAATCCTACCATGGTTCTCCATCTCCCTCTTCAGGATGAAGGGCATGTGTCCACATCACGGAGCTGCAAGGGCTAGTGAGATGCCACTCAGCATGACGTAGGCATCCGCGGAGCTGACCACCAACGCCTGCCCACTCCGCAGCCCTTTTCTTCCACTTACCTCCTCCTCTAGACTGTGATGTTTTCTTAGTACGTAGTGGCTTCCTCAGCATCTGTGTGGTTTCTGATTCCTAACCTGTTCTCAGTAAATGTTTTGAATGAACTCATCTACTCCCCCACCATTTAAGGAGAACTGCCTCAGGACAGGTAACGTCCTGAACACTGAAAATACAGCCACGAACCCAAGAGAGCTCCCTGCCCTCATGGAGTTGACCTAGACGATGGCAGAGGGCAGTTTCGTATAAGGTATCCAGGATGGCCTCCCTGTTAAACAGAGACCTGAAAAAAGTGAGGAAAGGAGTCTTACAGATATCCAGTGAAAGAACACTGCAAGCAGAGCGAGGGCTCGGTGCCTTCCCTGAGCTGAAGCTGCTCGCAGGGTTCCGGGAATAGCGAGGGACCGGTGTGGCTAGAGGAGGGGAGTTGTGAGAGACAAGGATGCCATGGTGTCAGAGAGGAGTATGGGAGGCATGTGGACAAACGCAAGGTGTTTGGGTTTATTGTCAATAAGATGAAAAACCACTGGAGGATAGTAAGCAAAGAAGTAACGTGACCTGACTTAGGTTTTCAAAGGACTGTGTAGGCTGCTATATGGAGATGAAGCAGATTGAAAGGAGGAAAGGACAGGAAAGGGGGGAGCAACTGGGAGACTACAGGATGTGGGTGCTCGTTGTGCAGGAGGTAAGGGATTGGATTCCGGGGACATCCTGAAGGTAAAGCACACTGGATCTGCTTATTGATTGGATGAGTGGTATAAAGAGAGGAGTTGGGGAACAAGGAACGATGGCTCCAAAGTCTTGGCCTGGATAACTGCAATAACCGAATGGCCTCTTACCCCAGAATCTTTACTCTTGTCTCCGGCAGTCAGGATCGCATTACCTAGGATCACATCTTCTTTACTTTGCTGGCTGACGCTGCACATAATGTTGCCCAAAGCCCTCCTCACCCTGGACCACTGTCATGGCCTCCCAGCCAACACAGCCGCACCTGTCCCTCCACCCTGTCTGCCTCCAGGGTGAACCAGATGCTGTGTTACCTCCAAAGGCTTTTGTCAAATTAGAATAAAAACGAAACTCTTTGTCCTGGCCTAAGTCTCCCACCACTTTTCATACCACTCAGCCACCGCTGTCTCCTTTCCCTTCTCGTAACACCACTAACCACTGTCTCCCGAGGCTTGACACCTGCTGTTCCCGTGGTCTCCACACCTTTCCCTCAATACTTTAATTTAACCTCATCTTCCAGGTTCCATTTCTACTATTGCCTGCTCAGAGAAATTACTTTATTGGAAGGAGAACCCCATTACTCCCTACATGTACCTTGAGAGCTCCTGTATGCATTTGTAACTAATGGCCTTACCAACTGGTTAGTTCATCTGTTTCCTGGCTGCTCCTCCCTGAGATGGACAGAGGGCATCTGTTTTGCTAAGCACTGTATCATCAGCTTCCATAACGCCTGACACCTAGTAGAGAGGCCATGACTAGAGGGTGAGTGGAAGATCATGGGGCACATTAAAATGTAATTGTAAACACCAAAGACATAAGAAAAAATGAAATGTTACCCACGTCTCCAAATAAATTACTGATATAATTTTGGTGCAAATCCTTCTGAAATCTTTCTTACAAGGATGCTTTTCCCACAAAGATGAAAACATACTGAATGTGAAGTTTCATAATTTTAAAAAATGTAGAATTGTGAGCACCATCACACGAAGAATATGCTAGTAATAATATACTAGTAATCATATATTTCCATTAATGTACACATCGCATTTTGTACATTATGTGTAATATATAAAATGTGATAGTATTCTTAATGTGTCGTATAACATTGTGTACCGTAATTTAAAGTACAGATATTTTTAGATGTTTAATCTCCACTCCCCCGATTTTGGAGTTTATAAACAGTATTTCACAGAACAAACTTATCTAAGCACACGTTTCTAGTTTTTACCTGGCGTATATACCTAAAAGTAGGTTAGTTTGATTATTTCGTATTAGACTTATCAATTTGCAGGAGTTTTTTTTTTTTAAGATTAAAAACATAGACTCTTTGCCTGTATTATACACTCTTCAGTTTTCTGCTTCTATTATGATTTATAGTGAGTTTCTTTGTATACAACTTTTCTATTTTTATTTAGTAAAATCTATTAACGATATTCGTCATTTGCCTTTGATGTTATTCTTAGAGGGTTTCCCCAGTTTGATATTTAACATATATTTGCCATTGTTTAATTGTATTCATGTTTTTATTTATCACTTAACTCATAATCCATCAGAAAATTTTTGGTGTGTATCGTGGCATGAGCATCTAAATTATACTTTTCTGTAGTGGTGTACCAGTTGCTTAATTTTTCTTTTAATCTTTTCTTCCAGTGACTAAAAAATATCATATGTATTATTCAGATGCTTTGTTGAATGTCTTGGGTTCTGTTGGTTGCCTATTACCGTCTTTTCTTATTTTACTGCATATTTTATATTATTTTATGATCCCCAAATAAAATGTAATATATGTTAGTTCAAGTCTGTGAATTTGGGCAAGTTACTGAATCAGTATTCTTGTCTGCAAAATGAAGATAATTATGTCTACCTCATTGTCTAGTTATGAGGATTACATTATATAATGCATATAAAGTCTTTATTTCCTTCAGTGAAAATTATGGCTTTGCTCAAAAGAATTCTGCAGATTACTTACTAAATTTTTATAATACATATGATACTGGAAAGGGAGTGTTTTTTTTAATCTTTTCCAAATGGTTACTTCTGAATGGTAGGATAAATCTTTAAACATGACTTATATGTAAACTAGCTTCCTTAGATTATTTCACTCTTTCTAAATTTGTTGAGTAAATTCTTTTGATTTGCCAAGTAATCAGTCACCTCTTCCATTTTCCTATAGGTATGTTTGTCATATTTATTTCTCTTGCCTTCTTGCACTGACCTTAGCAATGTTAAATAACAGCAATGCCCCTGAGACCCTTTGGGGCTCTAGTGGCGGTGTCACTAGTATGTCATTTTAACATAATGATGGCTGTTGACTTCAAACAGAGGGCTTATTCTTTTTTTTTAATATTTATTTATTTGGCTGCATCGGGTCTTAGTTGCGGCGCTCAGGAGGTTTGTTGAAGCACGTGGACTTCTCTCTAGTTGTGGTACGTGGGCTCTCTAGGTGTAGCGCGTTAGCTTAGTTGCCCTAGGCGTGTGGGATCTTAGTTCCCTGACCAGGGATTGAACCTGTGTCCCCTGCATTGGAAGGCAGATTCTTAACCACTGGACCACCAGGGAAGTCCCTGAGGGCTTATTCTTATCTTCCTAGTGGTCTACATTAAAATAGTATATTTGATGCAAATCTTCATCAAATACCTTTTCTACTTATCTTTCTGATAATCATATTGACCTTTTTTTTCCTCTATTAATTACATATTAGGATTTCCAAAATTTTTTAATTCCTTTGACTTGTTGCTTTTTTGGGATTAACACTTACATGTCTATAGTATATCATTTTAAACGTTTTGAAATATTTTATTTATGATTGTACCCACACATATTCATAGTGAGATTTGCAGGTTTTCTTTTGGTGCTATCTTTTTTTCAAGTTCTGCATCAGTTTTACCCTAGTTTTATGCTGCTCATTGAGAAATTTGCATTAATTTTTTATATGTTGACAGTTTAAATAGCATTGGATAAAATTCTTTCAAAGAATGATTTGGTTTAAACATTTATTTTGGAGGAAGTTCTTTGACAACTTTTGTCATTTTCTAACATAGTTAATGGCCTATTTCCCTTTTCTAACTTTTCATGAATAAGTGTTGGTAGTTTACATTTTTCTAGAAAGTCATGCATTTATCAATGAACTGCATGTTGTTAAGCTTATAATGACATTTTGCATCCCATTGTAATTGTTTCACCCATTCTTATTCTGCGTGTATATGCTACTTTGCATAATGTGATAAATTTTTGTGTTTTTATTTTTGCCTTTTTTTTGTGTGTGTGTGTGTGCTGCCAGAGACATACCCATCTTATT
Organism: Delphinus delphis; assembly: GCF_949987515.2. Lineage (NCBI taxonomy): Eukaryota > Metazoa > Chordata > Mammalia > Artiodactyla > Delphinidae > Delphinus > Delphinus delphis. The sequence continues at coordinate 49,717,112 of NC_082698.1, read as the reverse complement.
TCTCTTTTCTAGGAATCAGGTCGTTGACTTTTTTTTTTTTGCGGTACGCGGGCCTCTCACTGTTGCGGCCTCTCCCATTGCGGAGCACAGGCTCCGGACGCGCAGGCTCAGCGGCCATGGCTCACGGGCCCAGCCGCTCCGCGGCATGTGAGATCCTCCCGGACCGGGGCACAAACCCGTGTCCCCTGCATCGGCAGGCGGACTCTCAATGTATTATTTTTATAACTGATAAATTTTGGCTTACTGCAAATCTCTTACAATTCCTTACTGTCATCTTTCGTTTTCCTTTTTCCTTCCCTCTTGATTTCTTTTTTCCTCTAAGTGATTTGGAAGTTGTAGCTTTCATGGGTAAATCAAAACTGTGCCAAAGCATTCTATACAATTAAATAAAAATCGATTTTATCCAGTTGGTGGGCAAATGCTATGGCTGGGAGTGTGACAATGGCCTGGAATCTCCCCTCTGGGAGCTCCCTTTATTATCGCTGGAGTCTACACAATTGCTCCCCCCAGTACAGAGGGGAAGATGTTCTTCATTCTCAGTCTCACTTCTTTACTGTCCTCCTGACACTCTGTTCTGTCTTATGTGCCAGGTAATATAGATCCATCATTATTTTAACCTCCTATTTAAAAAAGAATTAAACCTACCCAAAAGTTGTAAGAATAATACAGTGGACACCCACATACTGTTTACCTAGATTTGGCCAAATGTTAAGATTTTCCAAATTTACATCGTGTGTGTGTATGTGTGTGTGTGTGTGCCAAATCATTTGATATGTGGTAATTATAATGACCCTGCATCCCTAAATACTTCAGTACAAATTTCCTAAGAACAAGGACTTTTTAATATAACCACATCACAATGATCAAATGGAAATTTAATATGCCAAAATTTCTGTTACCAAATATACAACCTGTATTTGAATGTTACTAATCTTCCAGATAATGTCTTTTAGAGCAAAATAAAATATTTTTCTTCTGGAGGACACCACCTTAGCCAGCTGACCAAAGCTACCATCATCAATATTGGGATAAAACCATTTTAAGAGTTCTCATCACAAGGAGAATTTTTTTTCTTTTCTTCTTTCTTTTCTTTTTATTGTATTGAAGATGGATGTTATCTGAACCTATTTTGATAACTTCACAATATATGTAAATCAGACCTTCATGTTGTATGCCTTAAACATATACAGTAATATATATCAATTATTTCTCAATGAAACTGGAAAAAAACAAAAAATAAACTCACATGTCTCTTAATCTGAGGTATTGAAAAGGATGCAACATCCATCTGTTCTTTCCAGAAATGCATAACCTGAATCTCATCATGAGGAAACATCAGATAAACGCAAGTTGAGTGTAATTCTACAAAACAAACCTGCAGTCTTAAAAAAATGCCAAGATTAAGAAACACAAAGAAAGGGTTAGGAGCTAATTCAGATTAAAAGAGATGTTAAGGACCTGACAACTGAGTACAATATATTACCCTGGATGAGACTGGAATAAAATAGCTCTAAAGCAGGGGTTGGCAAACTATTTTTGTAAAGAGCCAGATAATAAATATTTTAGGCTTTATGGACCATATGGTCTCTGTTGCATCTACTCAAGTCTGTGGTTGTAATGCGAAAGCAGCCATAGACAACATGTAAACAAATGGGGCATGGTTTTGTTCCAATAAAACTTTACTTATGAAAACAGATGGCAGGTGGGCTGTAGTTTGCAAACCCCTACTCTAAAGGGCATTATTGGGACAATCAGCAAATTTGAATATGGACAGAGAGCTAGATAATATTTTTATTTTATTTTATCAGTGTTAAATTTTCCAAAACTTGATAACTGTGTATAGTTATGTGAATGTCCTTCTTCTCTTCAGATATACATACACAGATTTAGAGGGAAAATTATGTATGGATAAATAGATTAAATAGATTGATCAATAGATCTTTAATCTATATCCAAGTGCTAATCTAGGGTCATGGCTTAAATGGAAATGATTTCTCCCCTTTTCTTTCCTTTTTATGGTTTTGATGTTTTTGAAGAATCAAACTTTTTTTTTTAGACTATCCCTCAATTTGCATTTATCTCGGGATTAGATTCAAGCTATACATTTTTGGTACAAGTACTATGAAAGCAATATTCTTTTTTTTTTTTTTTCTTTTTTTTCGTGACCTTGCTGAACTCATTTATTAGTTCTAAGAGTGTTTTTTTTTTTTTTAACATCTTTATTGGAGTATAATTGCTTTACAATGGTGTGTTACTTTCTGTTTTATAACAAAGTGAATCAGTTGTACATATACATATATCCCCATATCTCTTCCCTCTTGGGTCTCCCTCCCACCCTCCCTATCCCACCCCTCTAGGTGGTCACAAAGCACCGAGCTGATCTCCCTTTGCTATGCGGCTGCTTCCCACTAGCTATCTACCTTACATTTGGTGGTGTATATATGTCCATGCCTCTCTCTCGCTTTGTCACAGCTTACCCTTCCCCCTCCCCATATCCTCAAGTCCATTCTCTAGTAGGTCGGTGTCTTTATTCCTGTCTTACCCCTAGGTTCTTCATGACATTATTTTTTCTTAAATTCCACATATATGTGTTAGCATACGGTATTGGTCTTTCTCTTTCTGACTTACTTCACTCTGTATGACAGACTCTAGGTCTATCCACCTCATTACAAATAGCTCAATTTAGTTTCTTTTTATGGCTGAGTAATATTCCATTGTATATATGTGCTACATCTTCTTTATCCATTCATCTGTTGATGGACACTTAGGTTGCTTCCATGTCCTGGCTATTGTAAATAGAGCTGCAATGAACATTTTGGTACATGACTCTTTTTGAATTATGGTTTTCTCAGGATATATGCCCAGTAGTGGGATTGCTGGGTCATATGGTAGTTCTATTTGCAGTTTTTTATGAAAGCAATATTCTGCTCTATTCAGCACATCAAACCAGGAGGCACATGATGCCAATTTATGCCCTTATCGGTGAGGTTAGCATTGATCACTCGGTAAACAAGGGGTTTTCCAGATTACTCCACTGTAAAAGTCATTTGGTTCCTCATTATTTTAAAATTTATTCAAACAGCCTTCCTAGTGAGATCTGACAACTTCCTCTGTTCAGAGGAGCCATCATTTTTTGTATTTCATACACTTGCATAAAAGAACCATCTGCATTGTGTCGATGATCTTCGAACTCTATAGATACTTGTGAATTCTTCTTGTAAGAGTTGACATTCGTTTCTGCCACATTAAAATTCTTTCCATTATATTTTCACGTGCAACACAGAGGCCAGTCCTCTTCGTCATATGGGTGGGCCCCTTGTTGAGGCCCAGTATGCTTAAGAACACACTCTTCTATTTAAAGGTTATTGTGTGAATAGCAAATAACTTCCACAGCTGGGTGTGAGGTGGTGGCATTGATTCATAGAGCTTTCAGGGCTGCTATGATTTGCATTACTATAGTTGGAAGGTTTTATTAAAAGTTATACATTATAATAACCTAGTTTTTTTAATGAATATGGGTCTTAAGATATTGATGTACCAGCTACACAGCTAATTAAGAGTCCTGCAAATCAAAAATACCAAGTTTAAGGTTTTCAGTGTTTTAAATGACTTTTACAACCGAGAATGTATAGAATCACCAAAATGATTGTCTTTGCTTCAGCTGCATACCTCAGGGGGCACTAATAAGCAAGCTGGGATCCAGAGAGCTCAGGCACATGCAAATCTGTCATCATATCTGCTTTAACAATTGGGCATCCTGGAACAGTGATGGGCATATGGTCAGTTGCATTTGAAATGAACAAATGAATATGCTCATTAAAAGAGAGGAAGTCTTAACTCCAAACAGAGCAATGGGGTTAGTAGTGTGGGTACATCCTTCCTGAGGAATTAGGCAACATGATGTGCTTAGCTGTGATGGAAAAGGCCAAGCACCTTGCAAAGCCAGTGGATTACGAGAATTCTCAAGCTCAGCACATTGGAGTTGAAATAGGAAATCATTTGAGGTTCCTTCACCTTGATGGATGGGACCATGTAGTACATTTTGTCTTTGAAAACAAATATACCCAGAAGGGTCAAAGAGAGGTGACTACTGAAAGAGAGTAAACTCAGAAGTCACTGTCCTTCCAGTTATCTTCAGAAGAGATAAAGATTTATTGAAGGATGTTTGTTCAGGATGATCAATGGTTTCCTGTCCGGCTCTGGGTACCCAGCAGAAAATTTTCATTTTCTGTAGTGAATGGAGGATACCAATTTATCTCTTTTTCCAGAGGCTGTGCTTTGCTGGAGGGGCAGAGAGTGAGCACACCTAACTCAGGCTCTTCCATCATGATCTTCATACAATGGGGTTTGATAAATTCTCCTTATGAAAATATCCTGCAGTGCATTGGCTTCCTACAGGAAGTTTTGGTGGTTGTTCCTCTCAGACATGGGCCAGCAGAACACTTGGGCAGAAGTGAGTGTGGGAGGAGTGGGCAAGGGTGCTGAGGTACAGCCAGAACACACAGTTACTTGTCCGGCTCTGAGGTCTGTGGGACAGAATCAGTGCTGATCAAAATTTCACCTGAGAAGCCTGGAAGTAGCCAGGGAACCAAAGCTTCTAGCTGGAGCTGAGTTGTAAGATGAGGGTGGTGGGACAGGACGCAGTATAGCTGTTTCTTTTGCTCTCATTGGTCAGCCATGTGTTGACTAGCTTTCATCCCCAGGGCAATGCTCATTCCCAAATGCCCACTCTGTTTCTGCAACCCACAGAGGCCCAACCCAAGTCTAGGCAGCCATCCTCACTGTGGTCTGACAGAAGGCGGGGACTTTCGACAACTACTTGTGGTAGGAAACGAAAAAAGGTTTTCCAGCATGATGTTCCTGATGCTAATGGGGATTTCCAGTCCCCTGGGAGCCTGCATCCCTTCCTCATTCCTGTCTACGCATCCATCTTAACTATTCTTCCTTCCTCAGAGACCCCACTACGCTGTAAAAGTGGCCCTGGGTAGCTGCAGCTCTTCTCCATGTATGTGATTTGCTTCTAACCCAATTTTCCATCTGAGTTAACAAGACCAAGTGAGGTGAAGCAATTTGACCTTGATCCCCAGTGAGCCTGGGACTGAGTCTACATTTAGCAGAGAACTCACCTCTTGCCTCCAAGGGCTGCTCCCAATAGCCACTATGTCCCTGAGCCTTTCAGCTGCACTTGGATATGGGTGAGATTAATATCTACTTAAGCACCAGATGGATGTTTGCCGACCCATATCACCTGCCAGGCCATGCTGAAGAGTCCTTCATCCCTCCTAAGCCAGGCACCATCATTTCTTCCATCCATCCATCCAACATCCATCAATCAACTTTTGTAAGTTAGGAAGACAAAGTTTCCAAAGGGCATGCTTGTCCCTCACAGTGCGGTGGGAGGTAGTCTGTGGCTCAAGGCAGTACATTCAGTTCGGCAGAAAACCTCTGGCAGAGACTGGATTTAAGGGGACAAGGATTTCCCCTAGAAAGAGGCATGTGGCAGGAATTTCAGACCCCGGAAAAGTATGGAGAGCAGGAAAGCAAAGTAAGAAATGAGGCAAAGGTACAAATGCATCGCATTGGGAATATATGGTGGAGATCAGTAGAAGCTCACACTCTACCACGGATAAAGCAACAATCCAGGGTTAGAGCAGTGAGACAAATCCAGTCCCTGTCTGCAAAGGCCTGGCCTGCGGAAACTCAGCTGGCTTTACTTAGGGCCTGGATGGCCTGGATGTGAAGGTTCCAAGCCTCGAGAACTCAGAGGGAGTGTGATTGCTGAGGTCAGAACCCAACACAAATATGCAAAGATAAGCGCAAAGGAGAGTCATCTGTTCCAGGGAAGGGAGAACAGGTGGCAGACAAGTGGTCCCGGCAAAAGGCTGAGATGGACCCAAGTATCCAGAGTGGACATTCAAGTAGAGGGTAGGCAGACAGTTGGCAGATGGGTGGCAGCTGGTGTCCGGCATTCATACAGGTGGGCAGCCAGACGGTTCCCATTGTAAAGATAGCTGGCACCGTGTGACTATGGTCTACACGAGGTCCAGGCAAGTCACTGATGAGATCTGAGCTCAGCAGAGACTCAGGTGAACAGAGAGGTGGCACCACAGGATGGCCAGGCATTCAGAGAGCATCATGGAATCCCACCAAGTCCATGTATCCCTCACTATCCAAATTGTCTGCTATCCAAACTCGAGTATTGAATAGAGTTGGGTGGGTAGGAATTCTTGTATCAGGGACCCAGTCTTATGAAGATTGAGTTCCATAGAGTAGATTATCCTGAAACTGGAAAGACTGGGAAAGACCTCGATGCCAGGTTAGCGAATATAGGCTTCCTAAATAAGTGCTACCTGGCCTTTACTGGTAAGGTCTCAGTCCTGTGAGAGGTCAGACAGGCTATAATGTCTGGAGCCACTGGACAGTGTACCATTTAAGATTCCAGTTCCTTGTACACCTGTTCCCCATCCTGTAAGAGGCTCTGTTTGTGACAGAGCAAACAACAAGGGCTGGGCGTAGCTGCGAGTCGAGCCATCACCAACTCTGTGGTCTCACGTGGCTCGGCCAAGCCTGGCTTCCACACAAACTCTTTGGCCTCACATGGCCCTGTGGCTCCCCCCTCTGCTCTCTTTCAGCTCCTCAAATGGGTCACATTCTCTCCTTCCACAGGGTCTTCATACTTGCTTTTCTATCTGCCTAAAACCATCTTCCCTCTCCCCTTCACCACCTATGCATCCTTTAGACCTCATCTCAGCCATCAGTTCTTTTGGGAAGCCTCCTCTGACCCCCTGAGGAGACATACATTCCGAGAGCACCATGGCGAGCACTTACTTGTGACAGTTGTAACCATATATCCATTCTTGTGACTGTCTGATTAGTGTGCAGCCCCTTCCCTGAGCTGTAATGTCATTTATTTCATTCATTCCAGCTTCCAGAACAGGACATGATCCCCTGTAGATGTCCAGTGAAGGGCTGTTGAGTGAATGAATGAATGAGTGAATGAATGAATATCCTTGGGGAACACACTCACAGCCTCAATCTTATATTTACACACATGCACAATGTGGGCAATGAAAGTAACCTGCCAGCATGATTGTGGTGAGGGTTCAATCCTAAAGCATCTCTCTCTATATATCCTCCCAGGATGCCTGGCACACTGTGGCACCCCTTACCGTCCAATTCTTTTGTTCTGTTCTTCCCAGTACCCAAGACAGAGGAGGCCTCCTTGCACCTGCCTGGGGCTCTAACCTGCACTTAGCCTTGAGAGAGACACAACATGCTAAGGGTACTGATTAGGGTGCCAAACTGACCTATAGCGTGGCCGTGGCAAGGCTTTATTTCTCGTTTCTCTTAAGCCTCACTTTTCTCACCTGTAAAGTGGGGATTTTAATTCTACTTGCCTCACAGAGCTGTCATTGATGATGCATGGCACAGTGCTTACAACAGTCTCTGACGTGAGATTCGGGAATTGGTGGTTGTTGTTACTCTGTATATCTTTATATCTCTGTCACAGGGACCCAATTAGACACTCGTGGGAAAGGAATTCTTTGGAAAGACTCCTATCAGCAGCGCTGCCCTGCATATGGATTTAACTTCAGGTGATCTCTACAGGTCTGGACTTAGAACCAGGACAATTAATGAGCCTCCTTTGAGCAGGACAGGGTTAAGCTCTGCCTTACCCCAGTGGAGATGGAATTTGCTTAAGCTCTGTCTTATGATGGGGCGTGGTCACCTGCTCCGCAAGCTGCATGGTACGTGGGTCCCAAAGACTTCAATGATTCTTCAGTATTACTAGGGTCAAAGAGGAATATTGAGAGCAACTGAACCATCTACACTATGCAATGAATGATAGGCAATTGTGCATAGCTATTTTGGGTGCACACACACATACATACTTACCAAGCTATAATTAGTATGCTTTGGGATTCTGTATTATCTCTGTTCATTCGCTCCACGCCAAATTGAAAAGCTGCTTGATCTTCTTGGTCAAGTATCTCCAAAGGAAATCTCTCGTCCTTAGTGATGTTGCCTTCCTCTTCTCTGCTTCTCCCTAGTTCCTTCGCTTTTCCATTTTCACTATTGCAGATTAAAAAGGTACTGTAGGGCTTCCCTGGTGGCGCAGTGGTTGAGAGTCCGCCTGCCGATGCTGAGGGCGCGGGTTCGTGCCCCAGTCCAGGAAGATCCCACGTGCCGCGGAGCGGCTGGGCCCGTGAGCCATGGCCGCTGAGCCTGCGCGTCCGGAGCCTGTGCTCCGCAACGGGAGAGGCCACAACAGTGAGAGGCCCGCGTACCGAAAAATAAATAAATAAATAAAAAGCTACCGTAGCCTTTGAAACCACCGGGACCAGAGCTCTGGTGACTTCTGTGCCATTTATGAAGTCTATAGCCTCTGGCTACTTGTTACGCTTTCTGAGTCCATTTCCTCCATTAGAGAACCAGAATAACAATAATCGCCCTGATAGTATTGGTATAAAGATTAAATGTCATCATTAAGGTAAAACACCTTTAAACATGCCTGGCAAGAGGAAGCAAAGTAAGTGATAATCCCCTGTTTTTTCTTCCCTATTTTAGTGCACTTTGGACTCATCTCATATTTACTTCAGGGTTTTACACTAACTACAGAAAACTTTTCAACTGCCCTTTGTCAAAGTTTGGATTTTAATCTAGACTCTTCATCAACCACGTAAAAAGCTCTCACTGCTGCTGCTCCTGTTTTGCTATTCTTCAGAACTGTGCACTTCTTGGGCTTCCCTGGTGGCGCAGTGGTTGAGAGTCCGCCTGCCGATGCAGGGGACACGGGTTCGTGCCCCAGTCCAGGAAGATCCCACATGCCGCGGAGCGGCTGGACCCGTGAGCCACGGCTGCTGAGCCTGCGCGTCCGGAGCCTGTGCTCCGCAACGGGAGGGGCCACATCAGTGAGAGGCCCGCGTACCGCAAAAAAAAAAAAAAAAAAAAAAAAAAAAAAAAATTAGAGTATAATAGTTATAGCTAGCTACACTTACTGAGCAGTCACTATGAATCTGGTCCTAAGGACTTTACATGTATGGATTTATTTCAAAAAAAAAAAAAAAGAACTGTGCACTTCTTGAATTTGGGTACATCTCCTCCGCCTTAATTCTAAATTATTTGAAACAGATTTGGTTTCTCTTTTTCTCTCTGCATCGTTTTGGGAGGAGGAGATTTTGGATTGCCATGGCTTTTTGTGGCAAGAGAACCACTTTCAGATTAAATGCCCGTTAAAAATTTCCCTCTAGTTGCCAAAGTCATTGTAAATTTCAAAGAAGGCCCTAAGTAATTTAACCATTTCTTGCATTGCCATAGTGATACAGACAGAGCAAGAAGTAGCTACTATTCATACTGTATTTGGACCTGAACCCTCTTGTACTTAAAACTGAGAAGAGGGTCCATATGTTTGGCCTGGAGTGGCAGGGGCTTTGGAAATCAACCATTGTAGTTGGCAGGGGTGTGGGTCCCTGGGCTGGTCAGGGTGGAGTGTTCATGTAATTGAGAGTAATTATGTTGACAAAATGGGGAAGTGTAAGGGCACCTCATAATTACAAACAGATGTGTTTGAAGAATGGCAGCCAGTCTTTCAGGGGCCCCACAGACTGATGCTTCAGCATGAACTCATATCCCCAGTGGGACACAGAGGCTTCAGCACCTCTGATGACCCAAACATTGCAAGCCAGGGTGATTGAGCTATTTTCAAAGAAAACTGTACACCAGGAAATCAGATGAGGAGGGTAGTATAGTAAGAAAAACATCAGTTTTAGAACCAAATGGTCTAGTTTAAATAGCAGATATACTACTTAATAGCTGGGGGATTTCACGGTAGCTATATGAACAATCTATCTTGCTTTCCCTATCTCTAAAATGGGTAGCATAATACCCACCTTGTGGAGTTGTTAGCAGAACTTACACAGTGTAGGTAAACTGTCGACACATAACAGGCACACAACAGTTGTTAGTCCAACCAACGTCATCGCTGTAGTCTCCTACCTGATCTCCCTGCTTCTATTCTGACCCCAGGAGTTTCTGTCCTCTGGAGGAATTTTTTAAACGTAAGTCAGAACACACAACTGCTCAAAACTTTCTAATAGCTTCCCATTACACTTGGACTACAATCCAGGATCTTCCTCCTGTAAGATCTGGGCCCAGCTCTTGGGGCTCCTCCAACCTCCTCTATTTCCACCTTCCCTCTTCCTAGTGCCTGCCACCCAAGATCTTCTCTTGGTGCTTTAAGCATATGTCAAGTTTGTGCCACAGATGTTTGCATTCTTGGCTACTTCTCATCACTCATTTCCCAGCTTCAATATGATAACTCAAAAGAGACTTTCCTCGACCACTGTCTTGGCTGTGTTTCCTAGAAATAGAGCCTGAGAGAAGGGTTTGGGAGCACATGCTTTGTTTAAAGTGTATACTTAGGAAAAACCTACAAAAGGGTGAGGGCAGCAAGGAGGGGGAGAGGAAAAGAGAACCAGGACATGGTCTGAGATGTGATCTTAGGTAATGTCTAGCTTGGCCTGATCTACGGGTTGTGATGGTCATGGGGGATCTGGAGGGTAAATCATTCCTCATAGGTGGCCAGCCTTGAAGGAAGGAGCCAGGCTTTTGTACCACTGTATCAATCCATCACTGGCTGACTCCAGGGCATCTCCTACCAGCCAAGGACAATTTTCCTGAGAAGGTCTCGCATTTAAGCCACTGGCCACAGGATTATCCTCCAGCAGCTGGAGGATGTGTGCACTGGCTTGACGATAGGATCTAGCAGGACATCAGCTCACCTGCTGCCACCACCTGCCCCAGCGTTGCCATCTACGCACTGTCACGTAAACCTAGCTTAACTTTTGGCTTACATTTATTCTCTGATATTTTTCTTGCTTAATTACTTGTTGATTTTCTGTCTCCCTGACTAGAGCATAGGATCTTGAAAGCAGTGACATCGTCTGTTCTGTTCATAGATACATCTCTAGACTCTAGAACAAAGGCTGGTTTAATGAGTGAGTGTTGATTGCCATCCACCTTCTCCTGGAATGAGGAAAAAAAATTGTGTTCAGACAAAGAATGCGTTAAAAGCAAAATGAGAAGACTGACTTGTCCATTGTCCTTGTCATGGTTACCTGCTCCCTGGAGTTCCTTTGTTTCCTCAGCCATTTTCATGTTCCATGAGTGAAAAGTAAAGTTGGCTGCTTTTTTTTAAAAAAAAGGCATTCCACAGAAACTTGCTTATAAACCATGTTTTCTGAAACAATGGTATGTGTCACCAGGGAGGAAAAGTCAGCTCTCAGCACTTATCCTGAAATATTTACAGAACAGATTTGAAGAAAGGGAAAGGAAGAGCTGTCCTCAGAAGCTTATTTCCCTAGTTTATTTAATATGACTCACCCTCCCCCCGAAAATATTCCCCAACCAGTTAATTGCTACTGGGGCCAAATTTTATGGAGTAAGTATTTTCTGTGGATGAAGTGATTCTCCCCCCAGATCATTCATGGGTATCAAAGCACAATCTGTTATGTGCGGTACTGTTGTTGTCTCCCTCTCCCTTTTCGTCTTTGGGGAAAGGAGATTATGGCCAAATAGCAACATGTTAGAGGATTAATAGGATAATGAGATGTGTACTTCCGTCTCATACCGTCTCTACACAAATCACACACACACAACCCCCGCTGAAAGATGATGGCTGCCAACAGCTTTTGTAGCAGCCTTTCTGAAAGTTCCAGCTTCCCATGGACCCTCTGGCCATCAAAAATTCAGATTGTCTAACAAATTCCGGACCATTTAAATAAGGAGCCAGAGGCATGAGGAAAATACAGCAATACAGTTGCATGTAGGAAGGCATGAGAAGAGAGTCGTGAGGCCTGGGGCAGTGTAATGTAAAATAATTCAACGCTATTGCATGTAGAAGTCATGAGGCCTGGGACATTGTAATATAAAATAATACAATGCTATTTGGAGGCCTTGCAAAGCATCAAGCATTGTGCTAAGCAATTTCAAACATTATATCATTGGATCCTTTTCAAATGCTGTGAGATACACAGTATGTTTGTTTTACAGATAAGGAAACTGATATACATATAGGGTACGCAAGCTATCCTATATCACACTGTTGGTTTGATGGTTATTTATTGGTTTTGCCTGTCCAGCAATCATTTGCCATTATTCAGGTCATAGTACCCTGATTTGCCTTTGAAAATGCATTTTCCCAATTTTTTAGTACATGTTGTATGGAAATGGGGCTGACTCCGTTTCACAACCTGGGTCTGGCTAGGCAGATTGTTCCATTATCCTGACCATTTTGTGAATTCAGTATGGGCACATGGCCTTGGCCAGGCCAGTGAGACTGAGCTCCTGCATTTTCCTGGATATGTTAGGAAAGATAATAGCTCTTTCTTGTGATTGCTCGGGTAAGATAAGTGTAGCTAATTGTGATGCTGATATGAAAGAAATTAGAGACGTATGAAAAAGAGAGACATAATCCCAGTGCCATAGTTTTAGCACCTGTGTTCCACCATTGCTGAAGTTGGTGCTACCCATGTGACTTTTTAGGAGGCCAACACTTTTCCTTTATTCCTTAAGACAGTTTAAGGTAGATTTCTCTCTCTAGCAGTTGGATGAGTGTTAAGATTGAATTAAATAAGTAATGGTTGACCTTGGATATTAAGAACGGCTGACCCCTCAGTGCTTATGTACAGAGCTGGAGAGCAGATACACTCCAAGGATCATGCGAGGGGAAAAGATTGGATATTTAATCTGCTTTTTCTATTGAACCTTTGACTATTTTAAGCACAGTTCTTATTCAACTGGCCACAGAAGTAACCTAGAAGAGAAAGAATGAGACTAGGAATACAGATTGAAACACTAAAGAAACCTGGGCTTGGAATCAGTCAGTACCTGGTTCAAATCTCAGCTCTGATGCTACATATCAAATAGAGAATTACTGAACCTCTCTGCACCATGGTTTTCTCATCAGTAACATGTGATGATAAAACCTGTCTCATAGGGTTATTCTGAGAAATAAGGAGCTGTATTTATGTAAAGCCCTTGGCCAGTGTAGCCACCCTATAAATATTAGTTTCCCATCCACCCTCAAGTGCAACCTATCTGACCCTGACTACCGAAGCTCACAAATACTGACATAGGGAAGTAGTTAGGAGCTCTCCACCATGTCCAACCACAAATAGTAGTTCCTGGTTTTAGGACAAGTAAATGAGGCACGTTTGGGCTCATTCTCTAGGGGTTTGAATAACTAAGTATATGTGTACTTTATAGAGTCTTTGAGGGAAGGCACGTTTCTAAACAAAACCACCCTAACTGATAGAAAAATCTTGTTTCAACCAAATAACTGAAGTGTCTTTGACACCTTGTCAAATAACTGATTTGACTGATTTGTCTCTCCCCTCTGAATAAAGGTTGTCTGGATGGATCAAGCCAAGGAGATCTCTTGACAACTTATAATAAGAGCAGGACCATCCTTCATCTCCACGCTGGCCCCTGAACAGGAAACAGGTGTGTACAAGGTCATCTGCACTCCAAAGAGTCCTTTAAAGTCAATGACACGTGGTAATGAAAAACTAGTTAGAGTTAGGGCATAGATAATGACTGGAAAAAAGTCGAGATAGATTTGTTTTCTGAAGAAAGGGGTGATGCCTTTATCATCTTCCTGCTCTGGGTCTCTGCGTCTACTCAAAGGCCATGTGCATAGCAGTGAGGAATAAAACTGAGAGGGGATAGATGGAGAGATGACCAGATCCCAGACCTGGTTGCAATTATTAGAGTCCACTTAACCAACATGTATTTATTGAGAGCCCACTATGTACCAGGAAGTGTTCTAGGTGCTGGGATGCAGATAAAACTCCTATCCTCATAGTATGTTAGAACATGATAAGTACTGTGAACAAAACAATAAGGCAAGGAAGGGGAATCAGAATGATAGATGCCAGAGTACAGGAGGCAAAAACTGCAATTTAAAATGGAGTGTTTGCTGAAGACCTCAATGAAAAGGCGGTATTTGAGGGGGGAAAAAAAGGAAATGAAGAAAAAAATAAAATGCTGGATTTCTGGGAGAAGAGCATTCCTCGAAGCAGAGGCCTGCCTAGCATGTCGGCAGACAGCAAGAGGGAGTCAAGGGGCAGAGAAGACAGTAGGAGGTGGGGTCAGGTCGTGGGTAGCCTGGGATGGAAAGGGGAGGCTGGGATACTGAAAGCCTTTTCCTCCTTGGAAGAGAGGAAGACACAAGCCAGTTCTGAGCAGCTCTTACTTCCGTTTAATGAGTCCCTCTGTTGCCACTGCTCTGAGAATAGACTCTGGAGGCACATGAAGAGGGGGAGCAAGACATGGGCAGGGGAACAAAGCAAGCAGTTACTACAGCAAATGCAGGTGACCCATGAGAGTGACTTAAACAGAGAAGACGGCAGTGAGAGGATGAGGCACGGCTGGCGTACAGAATGTTTTAGACTGTGCTCAGCCTTCATCTATAGACAGGGGTAAAACAAGTGGTCATCCTGCTGGAACAGACCCGAAAGAAAAGTTCTAGACGTTAATAAAATTGACAGTGTCTCTGGTCAAGAACCTTAAGGCCATTTGGCAAAGTGCCATGTTGGAATCATAGGCAAGAGTACACGTTTAGGGCTTCCCTGGTGGCGCAGTGGTTGGGAGTCTGCCTGCCGATGCAGGGGACACGGGTTCGTGCCCCGGTCCGGGAAGATCCCACATGCCGCGGAGTGGCTGGGCCCGTGAGCCATGGCCGCTGAGCCTGCACGTCCGGAGCCTGTAATCCGCAACGGGAGAGGCCACAACAGTGAGAGGCCCCGTACCGCAAAAAAAAAAAAGAGTACACGTTTATAATTCCTCCAGCCCTGGAAGTGAGGCAAAAAGAAAATGAAGGAGGTGGGGACATCTGTGAGCGAGGCATGGCCAAGGGCGGTGACTGGTGTTTGGGGGCGGGGGTGTTACAGAGCCCCCCTTGAATGTCCTCTGTGCACGGGATGCAGAAACAAGAAGCTTCACGGAGCCCCAGCGCACCCGCTGGGTGTCAGCTGTGGAGCACCTCCGAGAAACAAGGTGGAAATGGGGTCTACAGAGAACGGCAGTCTCCCCAAGTCTGTGGGCTGCACTTTGTGCTCTTCGGGAGGTGTTTCAGGTGGGGGAGGTGTGAATGGGGAGGACGGTGGATGCCCAGGGCTGGCCTCATCCAGGTTTTCTTTTTGTGGGAAATCAGAAGGAACATATAAAATGACTCCTTCTCCGCCGGAGAATGATACTGATTGAAGATGATCCTTCCAAATTTCATTGCAGAAAATGAAGAACGGCTCCCAGTGAGTGTGATTTTCTGCCTTCCTGACCCAGTGCTGAGGCGGGAGAAGGCTCATCCTTCATGCTGCTTCCTCCGTGCCAGAAGGCGGCACTCACCTCAGGGCACCGTGCATCTTTCACCTGGACGGAGTCCTGGATCTGACGAGAGTCAGAGCTCATTTTGTTAATCTTCCAAATCCTATCAGAGATCAACCCCTGGCAGAGGTCTGAATCTGAACACGAAAGGAAATACAGGAGTCAAGAGAGAGTGTACACGCATTAACCATTTCCTCTCAACGAGGCATCATGCCAGATACTTCTCAGGTGTCATCGTATATAACTTTCAAACACGCTCAGAAGCAGAGTCTGGAAGGTGACTTAATCAACGAACTGAAAACAGTTAAGTGACTTGCGCCAGGTCACCTCTACCCTAAGTTTCTTACCCCAACATCATGATCTCCACGTTTCAGGATGCTGCTTCCTGTACAGGCTCTAGAAAAGGGGTATTCAGCCTGTCCCTGTCTCTGACCGTGCCACCGGGAAATGTTCCACATGAAGCCATGCCACCTGGCTGCTGCTGTCCATGGGCCTGCCTGGCACGAGCCTGCAGATTACAGGAGAGGGAATGAGGGCAGGCACTTATGTTTTCCAAGCACATCCTTTGTGACAGGTTTTGTACTGTCTTTTACATACAGGATTTCATTTATCCCCCATCATAGCTGCTTGGGGAAAATATTACCTTCCATGGAGAAGCTCAGTGTTCACCCAGCTCACAGGTAGCTTTTCTGGGAGGCTGGGGCAGCCCCCAGTATGTTTCCAAATTCCATGCTCATGGGTGCATGAGCCCTGGGGAATCTCCCTGGTCGACAAGGTCTGGGGGCAACTCTCTGATTCTTTTCATCAAGAGTCACGGAAATTAAATTCAGAAAATCAGACTTGTCAGAATTGCTGAGGTCCGAGTGTACCAAAGAGGCGTCCTGGATTTCCTGCTCTCATGGGTAAGTGATCAGCAGGGAGGGTGGATTGCAACCTGCTCCCCACTGCCAGTATCAGAGAGTGTCGATGGGCCTGGGGCTCCAAAACCTGGCATTGCCACTCACTAGCCGTGTGACCTCATACATGTTACCTGGCCTTTCTGTTTCCTCAGCCACAAACGATATTGGGTATAAAAATTTGCTCCCTCCCAAGTTTCTTGTGAGGAAAAATGAGACACTGTTTAATAGCGTTTAGTGCCATGCTTATTGTGTGCTGGATAAGTCCTAGCAGTAGTACTGGTTGCCGAATAACTAGTACTTGTAACCAAAGTCTTTTCACTGTCAACAGCAGTTTGCTCTGCAGGGTCATATTTATTTGAAATCATTTAGAGTCACCATTGCAAGAAAGAGATGAGAAGGGACAAACAGGAACAGGAGACAAAGGACAGGAAAGCTGGTGGACAATGCTTGAGAATGCTGGGGGGGACCACAGTACCATGTGTGGGGCCACTGATGGTCAGGATCGCTTTCCCAGGAGGCAGTAGGGCCCCACGGAAAAGGGAATGAGCACCCAGACCTGGGCCAGTAGTGATAGGTAAAGGAGGAAAAGAGGGGCCTTATCTTACCTGCTAGGTCATTTTCTCATGAAAGTGTTACACGCCCCGTGCTTCGCAGGGCTCAGGCATGGGTGAGGTGTGACTCCATCTTCACTTCTGCTTTATCAGAATTCCCAGCCGTCTCCTGTCTGACCAGCCAGCCCTTCATTCCAGCACGTGTGGTACAGACAGGCTGCCTAGATGTATTCATCATGCAAATGGTTGCAATTTTTCTGCTTGGCTTGCTCCAGTCCCAGCATCCCACCCACACACAGACACACACTTCCATCCCTTCTGGACAACCTTATTTTGCTCTGATGGCTTTAAGGATCATTATTTCTCATGTGTTTTCTACTGAAAAAGACAAAGGAGAGAGTTGTAATCCTCACCTCAGGCTGTGGCTTCTAATTATCTTATTAAAACCATTTGGGTTCCTTAAGCCTTTTATGTTGGTGGCCCTAGGACAATCTTCCTAATTTCTCATGTCATTTTCAAGGATGTCTTAATACCTGCTGATGAATCCAAGGTGAGGGAACTCTGCTATAAATTTTTTTTTTTATCAAAACATTATTCTCACACACAAGTAGTCTTGGCTTTAAGAGGTCTGTGCAGGGAAAAGGGTCATTTTGGAGTGTTTGCTCTTCACAATGAAGGCCCACCTTCTCTAAGTCTTCCTGTTTCATAGATTTAGGAAACAGGAAGACTTAGAGAACTCAAGCTTATTTTAAAATATAATATAGTAATTTTTTTAAATGCCTTTGTTGTTAGTCTGAAGGTAGCTTACCTGCTCATTTGTCAAATCTGTGATTCTTATTGCCAGCAGAATGAGAAATAGGTATAGGACAAGAGAGGACAGAAAACATTTATTTCAAAGGGGAAAATAAGGATCTTCTTCTAACATGATTACCAATGCTCCATCTCCCTGATGGAAGATAATGCACTAGATATCTGAGTCATTGTATGGCAACCTCTTTGGATACAACAAGTTTTCAAAATTATCTAAGTAGTTGTGGGTTAAAGATAGGAAAGTCACATCATTAGAAGCTTCCATGATCCACAAAATAGACCACCCTGAGAAGCCCAGCTACCTGCAGGATGTCACTAACCCCTTATCTGCCTTTTAAGACTACCATGTCTCCTCGTCTGTGTAGCTTGGTTTCTTGTCCCATCAACCTCTTGTCTCTCAAAATATGTGCTCACACCATATCTAATCACATCTTTGAGTTCCCCAAACCATCCTGCCCCTAACACTTCCAGACTGACTCTACCCATGCTCTCCACTCTCACCTCCTGCCTCAACCCTCTACCCCTTGCCCTCCTAGCACAGGGGTCCCCAACCCGCATTAGGAACCAGAGTTGAGCGGCAGGCAAGTGAGCGAAGCTTCACCTGTATTTACAGCCACTCCCCATCACTCGCATAACCACCTGAGCTCCGCCTCCTGTCAGATCAGCGGCAGCATAAGATTCTCATAGGAGCGCGAACCCTACTGTGAACTGCGCGCGCAAGGGATCTAGGTTGCGTGCTCCTTATGAGACTGTAATGCCTGATGATCTGAGGTGGAGCTGAGGCAGTGATGCTAGCGCTGGGAAGCGGCTGCAAATACAGATTATCGTTAGCAGAGAGGTTTGACTGCACAGAGACCAAAATAAATCAACTGCTTGCAGACTCATATCAAAACCCGCTCAGTGAGTGGCAAGTGAAAACAAGCTCAGGGCTCCCTCTGGTTCTGCATTATGGTGAGTTGTGTAATTATTACATTATATACAATGTAATAATAATAGAAATAAAGTGCACAATAAATGTAATGCGATTGAATCATCACAAAACCATCCCACCTCCCCCGCAGCCCCCCAGTCCATGGAAAAATTGTCTTCCACGAAACCGGTCCCTGGTGCCAAAGAGGTTGGGGACCGCTGACCTAGCAAATTCAGCAGAAATATCACCTCCTCTGTGAAACCTTTCCTGACCCCCACAGGCAGCCTTATGTCCTTCCTCCCTGCTATTTCTACCTGGCTCCATTGAGTTTCAATCATCGTCAATCAATGTCAACAAGTGGCAGAAAGAGTAGTATCACAAGATATCCTATCTTTATATATCTCCAAGTGCGTATCATTTAGGCTTATGGACTCCTGGGGATTTCTTTTGTACATACGGAGAAACTGAGGAAGTGCACTGTTTTAGCCTCAAGAAGTTATATACCACAGGGAATACAAGTTAAAACGTTCGTGTGCTGGGCAGTCCTTATCTGTGGATTAACTATGAAGAGTGAGG
This sequence comes from Delphinus delphis, assembly GCF_949987515.2. Taxonomy (NCBI): domain Eukaryota; kingdom Metazoa; phylum Chordata; class Mammalia; order Artiodactyla; family Delphinidae; genus Delphinus; species Delphinus delphis. Next base: position 49,697,982 of record NC_082698.1, on the reverse strand, counting down.
ACGAAAAGAATTGTATGAAAAACTGCCATACTGGACACAAATCAACACCAAAGCAGTGAATCCACTTAATTCAGTTCATTGCACAATTATCCATCTCCTACTAGGAGCAGGCACCGTACTGGCTACTTGTTTGGGGATCCACCCAAAGCTCCAAGATGAGGTCTGGACATCGCAGAGCTATAAATTGAATGAGATCATAGACAAGGCAATGATATATCCCCTGCGGGGTAAATGCTAATATTGGAGGGATTTTTTTTTTTTTTTTCTGATAGGAGACCAACAGCATTTCTTTTTTTTGGGGGGGGGGGATGTTCTAGATTTTATTTACACCCACATATGTGGATACACCTATTGTTCCTTTTTTAACCTTCCTTTGCCCTTGGGAATGGCCATACTTTTTTTTTCCCTATGCTGTTCCAAGTCCTTTTTTTTTTTTTTAACATCTTTATTGGGGTATAATTGCTTCACAATGGTGTGTTAGTTTCTGCTTTATAACAAAGTGAATCAGTCATACATAAACACATGTTCCCATATGTCCTCCCTCTTGCGTCTCCCTCCCTCCCACCCTCCCTATCCCACCCCTCCAGGCTGTCACAAAGCACCGAGCCAATATCCCTGTGCCATGCGGCTGCTTCCCACTAGCTATCTACCTTACTACGTTTGTTAGCAACAGCGTTTCTTGTAGTTTCCATCCACTCTCCCTAGTTCTGCCTCCTGGTGGGACACATAAAAAGTTCAAAATTCTTTATAATACAACTGTATAACTTTTTTTTTTTTTTTTTTTTTACGAGCATTCTTAGGCTACTCTCTCCATTTTGCCTCAAGCTATCTCTTCTTTTATGAAACAACTGTCTTCCTGGGACTTCCCTGGCGGTCCAGTGATTAAGACTCTGTGCTTCCACTGCAGGGGGCAAGGGTTCAATCCCTCGTCAGGAACTAAGCTCCCGTAAGCCTCTCAGCATGGCTGAAAAACAAAAAAAGAAGAAACGACTCTCTTCCAATTGTTTCCTGTTCTGAAACGATGGCTTCTACATCCTGGCGAGTCTTTCCTTGACTCCCCCTGTCAGTATTGCTCTTAGAGTAGGCCGGCCAGCTCTAGACCCAGTGTGCAGCTGTGGTCTGAACCACGCTGCCGTGTGTCACCAGCTACTTCCATAATCTGTCTCCTGAGGGCACTGGCAATTTTTTTGGAAAGTTTTGGATCATGATTCAGCATATTAGATATCTACATATTAGACCCCTTTCCTATTCTTGTCATGCAGAAACTTGATAGGAATATCATCATTGCCTTTATAAGTCCATAATAATCATTTGAACAGGATAAAAACAATGTGCAGCCTCTGTCATGAAGCAATGATTTCTACCCTGGAGTCACGGACCAGCAGGGGAGGTAGGGTATTAACATAAGGTTGCTGATATTTTATTTTGCCAAGTTATGACATTATTTACTTATTTTAAAAAGGAAAGAAAAGAAAGTACTGCCATCAACATCATTTGATAAGGGAAAGAACAGGCACACTCGCATCTCTACCACCATTAATGTTCTATATATCACGGTGCCACAGCCCACACTTAACTGATATTTGTGAATACATGGATGTAAAAATAAATACGATATATAGGAACTATGCTCCACTGAGTTAAAAATTATCTCTAACAATTCTTTAGCTCAGTGACTATTGATCTGGTAGCAAGAGAAGTTTCACTTGTCAGAGGGGACATGGCCAAGAGAACAGTTTGCTGTGCTTGTGGGATGAAGTGAACTTGTGTGGCATGGTGTCCTGAGTCCTGCAAATACCCTGTCTTCCAGAATGCCTTAAACCCTGGCCCTACAATCTCGACACCCCCACCAGCCACAGGATGGCACAACCCTTGCCCAGTACCTCCCATGTCCACAGTGGTGAAAACTCAGAGATACCTGCAGTCATCCCAGGATGATGCATACCACCGAGGCTCCAGCTCCAAGGAGATTCATTTAATAAATCAGTAATAGCTCACCTTTCCTCAGCCCCCAACTGATAAGCCTAACTCTAGTCATCTTCATCTCCTCATCCTTCTGCAGCATTACCTGATACACTTACCTAAAGCTCAGCTCTCACTATAGCCTTCTCCAGCTCAGAGGTCTTTAATGATTTCCCATTAGGCACAGAAAAAGGCCGAGTCCTTAGACAAACATTAAAAGACTCTCGTAATCTGACTTTAGTGTATCTTTTCAACCTTCCAGTAGTTTGTCTTCAACTCCCCTCTGGCCTTTTCAATATCTACCTTACCTATTAGTAAGTGTCTCCTGTCCTCTGCCAGAGAATGAGCTGGGTGCCTCCCTGACCCCAGCACAAAGTCCTGCAAATGTTATCTCAAATTACAACTGTTAGATGAATAAATAAGGTAGGCAGGCACAGATAAATGAAGCTGTACCTTTACTCAGTTACTCAGATGGTGACCTGCCCCAGCACCTAGCATAGTGTTAGGTGCATCATAGGTACTCGATGCATAGAACTTGCATAAGGAAAGGATAGAAGGCAGGAAGGCAAGATGAAAGGGAGGGAGAGAGGGAGGAATGAGCTCAAGTGAGGTCAAGATTTAACTGCGTTACAGTCCCATCAATTAAATTTTCTCTCTTGGACCAGAAGGCAAAGGGGGGTTGGATAATGCTGGGAGAGTGCAAGTGCTTCAGACACTGTGAATCAAGTCTGTCCACAAAGAGTTAGGGAAGGGAGACACAGTCTCCTGCCGTAGGAAGTGGGAAGCACTGTCCTCAGCAAAGGAGAGAAAAACTGAAACTGAATGTTTGAAGTAAAGGCAGGTGTGGCAAAGATTTGATGAAGGTCAAATGCATCGTGCCCGATGGCTTTCAGCTGACCCTTGTGCTCATCTGCTGTGTGTCCTGATCTTCCAGATGCTGGCTCTGCTAACCAATAGTGGTCCTTGGCCATTATCAGAAAGTTGTTTGCAGGCCCCCAAAGGCAGTAGTCACACAAAAACAGCAGCTTTCCGTAGATGTCTTTCCAGACCCTCTTCCCCATCCACTTTGGTGTTTTCTCAGCCAGCTTCTGCTTGTCCGCCTGCTCCATTTCTCCAGGACACCGAGTTTGTGACTTTCCTACGATCTTGTACCTTTTCCTTCTAGACCTTGACTGACCCAGCTCCTTCCACAAACTGCGGAAATCCTAATTACTGTAACAAATCCCCTATTCCACTGTGCTTTTAGTGGATCTCCTTCATGGTTGAACCCTGATTGTAGAAAATGAGGAAGATTCCATGCTCGCAATCTTCTTTAGACAGGAAGCAGCCTGAGAAAGCTATTGTACTGTAAACATGAATTATTTCTTATGTAAAAGAAGATGTATTAAAATGTTCCCAGGGTTTGTTTTAATCAAATATGGTATGACAGCAGACACAGAAATGACTGTCATGAGGGAAGAAGTTTATACTCACCGATCCCTAAAAGCTGAAGGCATGCCATGCAGGGCCTTATGGGGAAGGGCCAGGGAAGGTCAGGAGGCAGAGAGGGGCGTGTATGATCCAGAGACAAAAAACCAATTAAGGGTTTTTGTAGGAAGGAATGGGTGAGGCAGGGTAGAATATGCTAGGTTTAAAGGGTTTGATAGTTTGAATAATTTCAGGTGGGCGCTAGGTTATAGGGGTAATTCCCAGTTTTCAAGTGTCTTTCCCCTGGGGTGATTTAGGACAGAGGAATCATTGGCTTACTGTGTGAGAGTTTAATAAAGGAAATGGTTGGAGGTGTGAGCTCTGGATTGATTGATATCAAAGGTGTACTATAAAGGGAGGTGTTGCCTATCTCTAGGAATTAGCTAGCCTTGGGAGGGGCATTCTGTCTCGGATGAAGGCCGCAAATGTCAGAGCATCAAGAATATAGAAGGGAGACTCTTTGGTGGGGCTAATGGCGGACTCTGGGAGGGCTCATGCCAAGGATTACTTCCCAGAACTTCTGCTGCCAGTGTCCTTGTCCCTGCAGTGAGCCACAGCCACCCCCCGCCTCTGCAGAAGACCCTCCAATACTAGCAGGTGTGGAGGAGGAAAGGAAGAAGGAAGAACTGAATATATTGAAACAATTATTTTTGCTTCCAAATGTAGGATTGCATCTTATTCAAAATACTCCTGGTGTTCAGCTTTGGATTTGGCCGCATCTCTGTATGTAGGTCATCCTCTGGTGTCTGTTCTTCGCCCAGACGGGAGGGGTTTAAAGGAGCGGCTGATTAGGCAGCGCTGGCTAACTCAGGCAGGTGTTTCTTATCCTAGTTAAAACATCGCGTTAAACATTAAAGGCCGGGGAATCCCGGAAAATGGCGGAAGAGTGAGAGGCGGAGATCATCTTCCTCCCCACAGATACATCAGAAATACATCTACACGTGGAACAACTCCTACAGAACACCTACTGAACGCTGGTAGAAGACCTCAGACCTCCCAAAAGGCAAGAAAAACCCCACGTCCCTGGGTAGGGCAAAAGAAAAAAGAATAAACAGAGACAAAAGAATAGGGCCGGGACCTGCACCAGTGGGAGGAAGCTGTGAAGGAGGAAAGGATTACACACTAGAAGCCCCTTCGAGGGCGGAGACTGCGGGTGGCGGAGGGGGGAAGCTTCGGGGCCACGGAGGAGAGCACAGCAACAGGGGTGCGGAGGGCAAAGCGGAGAGATTCCCGCACAGAGGATCGGTGCCGACCGGCACTCACCAGCCCGAGAGGCTTGTCTGCTCACCCGCCGGGGCGGGTGGGGGCTGGGAGCTGAGGCTCGGGCTTCGGGTCGGAGCGCCGGGAGAGGACTGGGGTGGGCGGCATAAACACAGCCTGAAGGGGTTAGTGCACCACGGCTAGCCGGGAGGGAGTACGGGGAAAAGACCTGCCAAAGAGGCAAGAGACTTTTTCTTCCCTCTTTGTTTCCTGGTGTGTGAGGAGAGGGGATTAAGAGCGCCGCTTAAAGGAGCTCCAGAGACGGGCGCGAGCCGCGGCTAAAAGCGCGGACCCCAGAGATGGGCATGAGACGCTAAGGCTGCTGCTGCCGCCACCAAGCAGCCTGTGTGCGAGCACAGGTCACTATCCACACCTCCCTTCCGGGGGGCCTGTCCAGCCCGCCACTGCCAGGGTCCCGGGATCCAGGGACAACTTCCCCGGGAGAATGCACGGCACGCCTCAGGCTGGTGCAACGTCATGGCAGCCTCTGCCGCCGCAGGCTCGCCCCACACTCCATACCTCTCCCTCCCCCCCGGCCTGAGTGAGCCAGAGCCCCCGCATCAGCGGCTCCTTTGACCCCGTCCTGTATGAGCGAAGAACAGATGCCCTCCGGCGACCTACACGCAGAGGCGGGGCCAAATCCAAAGCTGAGCCCCTGTGAGCTGTGCAAACAAAGAGAAAGGGAAATCTCACCCAGCAGCCTCAGGAGCATCGGATTAAATCTCCACAATCAACTTGATGTACCCTGCATCTGTGGAATACCTGAATAGACAACGAATCATCCCAAATTGAGGAGGTGGACTTTGAGAGCAAGAGTTATGATTTTTTCCCCTTTTCCTCTTTTTGTGAGTGTGTATGTATATGCTTCTGTGTGAGATTTTGTCTGTATAGCTTTGCTTTCACCATTTGTCCTAGGGTTCTATCCGTCCGTTTTTTTTTTTGTTTGTTTTTTTTTTACTTAACAAACATCTTTTAATAATTATTTTTTTATTTTAATAACTTTATTTCATTTTACCTTATTTTATTTTATTTTTCTTTTAATTCTCTTTCTTTCCTTCTTTCTTTCTTTCTACTTTTCTCCCTTTTATTCTGAGCTCTGTGGCTGAAAGGCTCTTGGTGCAGCCAGGAGTCAGTGCTGTGCCTCTGAGGTGGGAGAGCCAACTTCAGAACACTGGTCCACAAAGAGACCTCCCAGCTCCACATAATATCAAATGGCAAAAATCTCCCAGAGATCTCCATCTCAATACCAACAAACAGCTTCACTCAACGACCAGCAAGCTACAGTGCTGGACACCCTATGCCAAACAACTAGCAAGACAGGAACACAACCCCACCTAATAGTAGACAGGCTGCCTAAAATCATAATAAGTCCACAGACACCCCAAAACACACCACCAGACGTGGACCTGCCCACCAGAAAGACAAGATCCAGCCTCATCCACCAGAACACAGGCACTAGTCCCCTCCACCAGGAAGCCTACACAACCCACTGAACTAACCTTAGCCACTGGGGACAGACACCAAAAACAACGGAAGCTACGAACCTGCAGCCTGCAAAAAGGAGACCCCAAACACAGTAAGATAAGCAAAATGAGAAGACAGAAAAACACACCGCAGATGAAGGAGCAAGATAAAAACCCACCAGACCTAACAAATGAAGAGGAAATAGGCAGTCTACCTGAAAAAGAATTCAGAATAATGGTAGTAAAGATGATCCAAAATCTTGGAAACAGAATAGACAAAATGCAAGAAACATTTAACAAGGACCTAGAAGAACTAAAGATGAAACAAGCAATGGTGAACAACACAATACATGAAATTTAAAATAACTCTAGAGGGGATCAATAGCAGAATAACTGAGGCAGAAGAACGGATAAGTGACCTGGAAGATAAAATAGTGGAAATATGTACTGCAGAGAAGAATAAAGAAAAAAGAATGAAAAGAACTGAGGACAGTTTCAGAGACCTCTGGGACAACATTAAATGCACCAACATTTGAATTATAGGGGTTCCAGAAGAAGAAGAGATAAAAAAAGGGACTGAGAAAATATTTGAAGAGATTATAGTTGAAAACTTCCCTAATATGGGAAAGGAAATAGTTAATCGAAGTCCAGAGAGTCCATACAGGATAAATCCAAGGAGAAACATGCCAAGACACATATCAAACTGTCAAAAATTAAACACAAAGAAAATATATTAAAAGCAGCAAGGGAAAAATGACAAATAACACACAAGGGAATCCCCATAAGGTTAACAGCTGATCTTTCAGCAGAAACTCTTCAAGCCAGAAGGGAGTGTCAGGACATACTTGAAGTGATGAAGGAGAAAAACCTACAACCAAGATTACCCAGCAAGGATCTCATTCAGATTTGATGGAGAAATTAAAACCTTTACAGACAAGCAAAAGCTGAGTTCAGCACCACCAAACCAGCTTTACAACAAATGCTAAAGGATCTTCTCTAGGCAAGAAACACAAGAGAAGGAAAAGGCCTATAATAACAAACCCAAAACAATTAAGAAAATGGGAATAGGAACATACATATCGATAATTACCTTAAATGTAAATGGATTAAATGCTCCCACGAAAAGACACAGATTGGCTGAATGGACACAAAAACAAGACCCATATATATGCTGTCTACAAGAGACCCACTTCCGACCTAGAGACATATACAGACTGAAAGTGAGAGGCTGGAAAAAGCTATTCCATGCAGATGGAAACCAAAAGAAAGCTGGAATAGCAATTCTCATATCAGACAAAATAGACTTTAAAATAAAGACTATTAGAAGAGACAAAGAAGGACACTACATAATGATCAAGGGATCGATCCAAAAAGAAGATATAACAATTGTAGATATTTATGTACGTAATATAGGAGCACCTCAATGCATAAGGTAAATATTAACAGCCATACAAGGGGAAATCGACAGTAACACATTCATAGTAGGGGACTTTAACACCCCACTTTCACCAATGGACAGATCATCCAAAATGAAAATAAATAAGGAAACACAAGCTTTAAATGATACATTAAGCAAGATGGACTTAATTGATATTTATACGACATTCCATCCAAAAACAACAGAATACACTTTCTTCTCAAGTGCTCATGGAACATTCTTCAGGATAGATCATATCTTGGGTCACAAATCAAGCCTTGGTAAATTTAAGAAAATTGAAATTGTATCAAGTATCTTTTCCGACCACAACGCTATGAGACTAGATATCAATTACAGGAAAAGATCTGTAAAAAATACAAACACATGAAACTTCAAAGCTTTTGCACAGCAAAGGAAACCATAAACAAGACCAAAAGGCAACCCTCAGAGTGGGAGAAAATATTTGCAAGTGAAGCAACTGACAAAGGATTAATCTCCAAGATTTACAAGCTGCTCATACAGCTCAATAACAAAAAAAACAACCCAATCCAAAAATGGGCAGAAGACCTAAATAGACATTTCTCCAAAGAAGATATACAGACTGCCAACAAACACATGAAAGAATGCTCAATATCATTAATCATTAGAGAAACGCAAATCAAAATGAGTTATCTCACACCGGCCAGAATGGCCATCATCAAAAAATCTACAACCAATAAATGCTGGAGAGGGTGTGGAGAAAAGGGAACACTCTTGCACTGCTGGTGGGAATGTGAATTGGTACAGCCACTATGGAGAACAGTCTGGAGGTTCTTTAAAAAACTACAAATAGAACTACCATATGACCCAGCAATCCCACTACTGGGCATATACCCTGAGAAAGCCATAATTCAAAAACAGTCATGTATCAAAATGTTCATTGCAGCTCTATTTACAACAGCCAGGAGATGGAAACAACCTAAGTGTCCATCATTGGATGAATGGATAAAGAAGATGTGGCACAAATGTACAGTGGAATATTACTCAGTCATAAAAAGAAACAAAATTGAGCTATTTGTACTGAGGTAGATGGATCTAGAGTCTGTCATACAGAGTGAAGTAAGTCAAAAAGAGAAAGACAAATACCGTATGACAACACATATATATGGAATTTAAGAAAAAAAATGTCATGAGGAACCTAGGGGTAAGACAGGAATAAAGACACAGACCTACTAAGAGAATGGACTTGAGGATATGGGGAGGGGGAAGGGTAAGCTGTGACAAAGTGAGAGAGTGGCATGGACATATATACACTACCAAACGTAAATTAGATAGCTAGTGGGAAGCAGCCACATAGCACAGGCAGTTCAGCTCGGTGCTTTGTGACCACCTAGAGGGGTGCAATAGGGAGGGTGGACGGGAGGGAGACCCAAGAGGGAAGGGATATGGGAACATATGTATATGTATAACTGATTCACTTTGTTTAAAGCAGAAACTAACACACCATTGTAAAACAATTATACTCCAAGATAGATGTAAAAAAAAAAAAGTATATAGAAGGGACTTCCCTGGTGGCACAGTGGTTAAGAATCTGCCTGCCAATACAGGGAACACGGGGTCGATCCCTGGTCCGGGAAGATTCCACATGTTGCGGAGCAACTAAGCCCGTGGGCCACAACTACTGAGCCTATGCTCTTGAGTCCGCGAGCCACAACTACTGAGCCTGTGTGCCACAACTACTGAAACCGTGCGCCTAGAGCCCGTGCTCCACAACAAAAGAAGCCACCGCAATAGGAAGCCCGCTCACTACAACAAAGATTAGCCCCTGCTCCCCGCAACTAGAGAAAGCCAGCATGCAGCAATGAAGACCCAATGCAGCCAAAAATAAATAAACAAACAAATAAATTTATTTAAAATAAAGAATATAAAATATAAGAAAACATAGCCATCCAGGAAAGATGATTCAGATAGAACCAAGGGCCTAGACAACAAAGCTAAGACTGCAGGAGAACCAGATCTAACAAAGCTAAGGTCTGAGGGAGCAAAACCAGGCCCTAATCAATATGCATCCCTTGCCCCCAAAGGAGGGGGAGTTGTGACATTTGCCCAGCTAGATTTCAGATTTCTATGGAATAGTGATGTTTATATACCTCATATTTCCTCCCTTTGTGAACATGAGTTTCTCTAGTAGTTATTCTATGCCTGTTTCATCATTGCATGTTAAATTGTATCTCTTTAATTCCTAGGTCATCAAATTGAGATGAAACCATACTAAAAGACCTACCCCCAAGGAATGACACATCAGGGTAAGTTTCTCATACACTCTTGAACATGATTAAATGACAAGATCCTGGACTTCAAACCTAAGTTTGATACTATAATTGAATAAGACTTTTGTGGTTCCTGGGGTGTATGGGAGTATATTTTCGTGTGGGAGGAATGTAAATGATCTGTGGCCACAAGATGAACTGTGGGTAATGAGAGGTGGTGGTCATTTTTTGCCACCTCCTGCATCTAGAGGTGAAACCTATTCCTCTCCACTTGAATGTGGGCTGTCTTTGGACCTGCTTTGACCAATAGAGTGTGGTGGAAGTGACCTTGCATATTTTGCAAGTCTGGACCTTAAGAGATGTGCAGCTTTTGTGCACTAGGAACACTTTCTCTTGGAGCCCAGTGGCTGCACTGTGAGAAGCTCAAGCAGTTAGAGAGTCTGGGTAGAGGACCAGCAAGCTCTCTAGGTGACAGCCCCTGGCAAGCTCCCAGCCAACAGTGCTAATAAACATCAGCCGTTTGAGTGCGTCATCTTGGTTGTTCCAGCCTCGCCAAGCCTACAGGTGGTAGTGTTACCGAACCAAACTTGGGTCCACTGTCCGTACTCACAGTAAAGCCAGTCTACTAACAGCATGTTGTAGTGAAGGAAGGAGCAGTGTTTATTGCAGGGCACCAAGCAAGGAGTCCACGCAGCTATTGCTTAAAAGGCCCAATCTCCCAAAGGCTTTCAGGGAAAAGTTTTTAAAGACAGTGTGAGGGAGGGGGATTGTGGGGTGCGTGATCCGCTGGTGAACATTCTTCTGATTGGTTGGTGGTGAGGTAATTGGGAGTCAACATTATCAACCTTCTGGTTCCAACTGGTCTTGGGTCTCTGGCCTGTGGGCAGCATATAGTTAACTTCTTCCACCTGGTGGGGGTTTCAGTGTCTGCCAAACAGCTCAAAGGACGTGGCTCAGAATATTATCTGTAGTCCTTGAGGAAGAAAGCTTCTTGACTTTGTTTAATGGCTAAACTATTATTATTTTGTCTTGCTAGATTGTTTTCCTTTCTGCATTTTCTCACTTCTCTGATTAAATTTATTCTTTGACTGAAGTTTTTCTACAGACAAAAGGCAGGCAGATGACATGGGGGTGGGGTCTATTCTGGGAAAACCCCATAGGGTCCTGCTTGTTTACCACAGCAGTCCCAGCCAAAAGCATGAGGAGCAAAAGCACCCTAGCTAAGCCCACGTGATCTGTGGAATTGTGAGAGATAATAAATGGTGGTTATTTAAGTAAGTAGTGTGTGTGTGTGTGTGTGTAGGGGGTGTGTGGTTGGTATACAACAATAGACAGCTGAAACAAGAGAACAGCAAACTTGGAAATGCCTCAAAACATCTAGATTATGGGGTCTAGCCTATGATCTCAGATTTTCCCAATGCACATCCTTCTAAGAGTCTACTTGCCTGTACCCCTCTCCAAAGAACCACCTTCCTCTAAAAGAAGGAGAACCACAAATCAGGCATTTAGAAGGACACACTGAATCTTCTATCTGGACAAATCTTATCTGTCCTTTGGAAAGTTTTCCTCTCCTATTTCTTATGTTAGCACAAAGAAATATTGTTAAAACAAAAAAAAGTTAAAATTTCTTTGGAGATCGATGCTCTTGAATGGAGAGTTAACACGCGTTCTACGGGTTCTATCCACTCTGTTCTCATCTTGCCTTTATACTGCTCCTGGCAAATCTACATATCATAAAAGTATATCTCCACACTCTTATGGCAAAACTTAAATTTCCCTTATAGATCGCTGCCTCTGAACGAAGAAGTCACGTGTTGTATCTGGTTCTGCCTGCTCTGTTTTCATTTTGCTATTGTATTGCTTTTGGCAAACCTCCATAGCATAAAAAAGATGTTTGTGTCTATTTGCCTGAAGCTTGTTAATATCTTTCCAATGTTGCCTAAAACATGGTTAAGATTATGCAGGACAGTCATCTGGGCTTGGGATCCAAATTAGGGCAACGTCATTTGACTAGTGCCCTTGAGCTCTTAACATTGCTCAATCGGGTAAGGCAAATTGAGAGTCGTGAGACACAAGTAGCTGCCAGAATTAATGAATCAAAATACAGGACAGCCCATTAAATTTAAAATTCAGGTAAACAATACATAATTTTTTAGTACGAGTGTATCCTACACAAGTTTGGAAATACTTAAACTAAAACCATATTTAACTGGATACCCCATATTTTACCTGACAACCCTATTCTAGGTCTCAGTAAGGTATAAGGATGCCAGGTATGTTTCCTATGGTTATACATCCTTTTAAAAATGTCTCTTTTTGTCTGCTTTTGTGGGATCCACAGTAATGTGGTTATACTTTAACATGAGGCAGGAAAAGGTGATATAGACTTCCGGGAACCCAGAGCAATGGGGAAGAGCCCTCTCATCTGTTGGACACTTACAATACATCCAGTATTTCACATGAACCTCTCGACAACCCCAACAGATATGAGTGTCACCGCTTTGAGGAAATAGATACTCAGAGAGGACTTGCCCAGGGTCACACGGCTGGTAGGTGAGGCTCAGCTCTCTGATCACAGCTACCTGGTTCCTAAGCCTGTGTGTCTATATCTCCACAATGTGCTGATCTCTAGGGAGATACATCAGGAGACTGGAGGGTGCGAGGAGGGGCGGAGTTCTTGCTATTTTTCTGTCACTCTTGTGTACCCTGGTCGCATGGCATTTGAAAGGCTTGTTGATAACTATATACTTTACTGAGGACAAATGAGGGTAAGAGATAACAGGGAAGGTGTGGCAAAGACATAAATGTGCTTCTTTTTTCATCTCTGAAGGAGGAATAAATCCTTATTCAGTGACTTAGTCCCCTAGCCACTTGCTCTTGTCACATACAGATGGTAGCAGATTCCTCTTCCACGGGAAGGGAGCCTAGTGGCGGGATTGCTCGGCAGTAAACTTGCGGTTAAGCGATCCCTCTTCGGTCCCTCGGAGTCTGAGTGGAACAGAGTGTATTTTTACATGGAAGAGGCCCTTGGCACAAAGTAGATTTAGTACGACTCCTCTTCTGAAGCTTCAGAACACAACTCTCTGTCCCGAAATATTGCAGGAGGGAGTAAAGGGAGAAGAAAATGAGGACACAGGGCAATGTCAAGTAAGTAATGGGTCCCTGTGCTGTGTAGTTCTGATTTACGCTGCTTGGTAGGGAAGCAGAACCTTAGCAAGCCAAGTTTAGGAATTCAGTTATAAAAAAGGTGGTGGGATATTATATCACCCACATGTAGAGGTTTCCTTTCCCAAAAGGAACAAATCAAAATTCAGATCCAGAATTTCAGCAGATTGGTATATTTTCCATGGAAGACTGACGTCTCTTAGCCAGGTTAAGTAACTCCTAACTTGGCTTGTATTTTCCATCACTCTTCTGCTTATACTTGAGAGCTTGGAATAAACCAGTCAGCAATTATGCTACAGCTTGACCTAAATCATTTTCTGGAAGGACACTGACATGAAGGGAAACCAATGGCCCAAAGCCGAACTGAGCAAATGACTCACAACATGCTTCTGTCTCTGCTGAAACATGTGGTCCTGATGCTGCTGGGAACCGGGATACAGAATAAGGGTCCTAGCTGGCCCTCAGCCATTCAGAGACACCATAAATGATGTTTTTCTTCTAAGAGTCCACACAGGCTTACATCACTACCAGGATTATGACTAGGGAATGCTCATAGTAGGCAAAACCCAGCAAATTCACTAAATGTACTTGTGTTTACATATTGATTCCCCCAGATAATTGTGGAAGTATCTCTTCTGTCTCCTGCAGATTATCTTTTTGTATCTTCTGTGTGTGTTTCTGGGATGGAGCTGGGAGATTTCAATAGATTTTCAAAGAAATCCATGACCCCTTGGATAGAGAAGTTACAAGTGACATTTTACTTTCTAGAGGACCCATCTGAAGAATGATTTGACCAGAAATTGCCTTTTATTGTTTGGTTTTAAAGCAGTTTTCAAGGTGCAGGTGACTTACTCTCTTGAGCAGCAAATGTCTGCCAGATAAGTACAGTGTTGGGATCGGACAGGTCTTATCCCTAGAATCTTCTAATCCACTCTGGATGTGTGCCTCAGTCTCCCTGGCTCATGTGTGAGTTGATCTAGACTGAATGGAAGATGGTGAGCACATTAGCCCAGGTCAGTCACTGCCAGAAGATGATACAGCAAGCAGACCTAAGCAGGTCTATCGCATTCCAGAGCTATTCTTTCTGTTGCCTCTCCTTTGCTTCCTGGTTCATTGAAGACGAGTTTGTTCCATTACTGTTGAACTGGTCTTTACCACTTGTGCCTGAATTCTTTTGCTGAGGGCCTTCTCTTGCTCTGGAACCTATTTTGCTATCTTTGTCATAAGTTGAAAGCATGGAAGGATTAAGTCTCCCACCTCCGGATTCCCCAGCTATGACTGCTGAAGTCGATAGATGAATACCCACCCTGTTGCTCTGCAGTGAGTGCTATGTGTGGTCTACACTGTTTTCTAGCTTCCCGGTGAGGCCGTATCCAGGCTCTAACATTGCTAGCCTCCTTGCTAGCTCATCCTTTCTTGGCTACCTTAACTTCCTTGTGCCATTTCTCCATCCCCCTGGTGCTTCTTAGGGTATCTCTTGTATTGTTGGCTCACGGCCTGCTTTTGAGGGAAACCCCAAAAGTGTGGCTTCAGCTTCTTGAAACTAGAGATGGAGGGACAGAAGAAATGTGGTATGTGCTGGGGGGGGGGGGGGGCGGGGGCGGGGGCGGTGTGAGATGGGAAGTGTAGCAGAGGGTGATAGTCCAGAACAGGAACTTCCACCATTCCTGTTGATTTCTACTTTTTCATTTGTAAATGTGATAAAATGCACCTACCCAATGTACCTGTTGAAAGTATTAAATCGCATGATGTGTGGAAAGCCAGTGCCTAGAGTATGTACTCAATAAATGTTGAGCAATTATAGAGTTAAATGGTCATGAACTTTGAGCGTGACATAAATTAAACCTGCGGATTTAAATTCTGGATCTGTCACTTACTAGCTATATGAGTTTGGGTAAATTACTCCAAATCTCGATGCTTTTATCTATGCATTGGGTGTAAAGATATGTTCTCTACAAAGCCGTACTGAGGACTGAAGTTAGTACTGTGTAAAAAGCAGCTACAGACAGAGCATTGTAAGTTCCCAGACCATGGGAGCACCTTTGCTTCTGCTTTTTCCACTTCTTCAAGGACACAGACAGAGCCTTCTGGGCAGAGTGGATTTCCAGCCTTCTTAGTCTTACTCTAACAGGAATTAAAATCACACTTGCAATTTCTCTGAATGATTGATAGGCGTTACATGATGATTTTATCACTTGGTAGAGGGTGAAAGTCACTCAATGATTAGCAGGATTCCTCCATTAAAACCCGCCACCCAAGACACACTCTAATTACCCACGAATTCCTGTTAGGCTTTATAGTGTAATTGCTATTCATGGTCCAATTAAGGGGCAATTGCCAGCCGAGAAAAAAAAAAGTGCTTTATTGCTTCAATTTTGAAATTCGTGTATCTTGAAGCCTTAATCTACTCTTGGTCTATAGGGTTCCACATAGAATGATCCCATGCTGCTGCCATGAGGCCTGTGGGACTCCCTCCCTGTGTCCAGCCTCCTGCGGGAGAGCTCTGTGGTCACAGCAGAGCTTCCACAGGTTCCGATGTTTTACAGTTTAGAAGGCTGGGTGACAGATGGACAAGGGGCTTCCTTTTTCTTTCTTGAAAGAAAATCATCATGTCCTTTTAGAGTTTGAGCTACCAGCGTGGGTGGGGCTCTGCTGGGTTGGAGGCTGGCCCTTCCCCGAGGGAAGGCAACCTGCCATTGCTTAGGAGAAAAGCAGACACCACCCAGGGGCTGAGAATTCAGGTGGGTCTGGGTTCAAATTCCTGTTTTACCATTTCCTAATAGTATGACCTTTGGCAAGATAGCTCTCAAAATCCCAGTGTCCTCATCTACTATGAATAGGGATGATAATAACACTCACTCTTTACCAAAATTGTAAGACTTAGATGAGATAATACGTGGAAAACACCTGGCACATGATAGGCTCTCAGTAAATACTATCATCACCATCCCCACCACCACCACCAGTACTACTACTCCAACTTCTACAGGATTGTCCTCCTCTGAACATATAGGTCAGGAAGGGACAGACCTGCTGATAGTGGCAGTGGTACCTGGAAAAGCTTTACAAAGCTCTCCATGTTAAGACGAAGCAAAATTAAATAATGTTCTTTACTGAGTACACTTCAGGGCATTCAATCCTCAAATTTGTATTGCATATCTGAAAAAAAGGAGTTTTGAGGCAGCACAGAGCATAGTAGTCAAGGAAAAGGCTTTGAAGTCAGAGACATCTGGGTGTAAATACCTGGTTCTGTACTATTGGCACCTTGATTCTCAGTCCCTATAAAATGGGAATAAGAGTCTTCTTCATAGATGTATGTGTGGTGATTAGATGAGATAAT
The DNA here is from genome assembly GCF_949987515.2 of Delphinus delphis. NCBI lineage: Eukaryota > Metazoa > Chordata > Mammalia > Artiodactyla > Delphinidae > Delphinus > Delphinus delphis. The sequence continues at coordinate 49,681,659 of NC_082698.1, read as the reverse complement.
TTATGAAAAGTGCTTAATACAGTACATGTATTTAAGCATGCAATAGAAGTTAATGCATCATTATAATTCTTATTTTTATTTTTAAGAAGAGATGGGATCATACTATTTCATGGAAGCTGCCCAGAACCTCTCTTCTATAAAATTACTGAATCCTAAGAAGAGAACAAATATCTGTCCTGTAGGTTCCTCTCCGAAAACCTTGGTGCTATTATACAAAGTGAGGATAGATGGTGGGCAAGGAAAAACAAATTTCTCCATATGATTCACACTTTCCAGTGGCTGCATAAGGACCCTGAGGGGGAGGGGCTGTTAGTTTGGTACTGATGATCAATGAAATCTTCCTGAGGAAGACACTTTTCTGAGGAGAAGCAGAATGGAATTCCCAAGTAGACAGAGATTTGGGGGAAATTTGGACCATGCCCAAGTAGGGACAGAGTGAAAATTTTGGCCTAATGAGCAAACATCCCCCTGATCAACTAGGAACTGTCCCTTCATCAGAAAGGACCCGGGCTTGCTGAACAGATTTTGTTCTAAGAGGCATCATGTTGGATGCCGTGTCCAACTTCCTGGAGTGGCCTTATCTTCCAGCTGCCATCTTTAGAACGAACCTGAGGAGTGTGGAACAAGCCCTGATCTCCAAGCTCTGCCAAGTCTGCAGGGCCATGGCCAAGGGGCTTTAAGCCACCTGCAGGAGAATCCGCCGAGCTTCTGTCCACATGCCCAAAGGAATATGCTTTAGCATTCCTTCATCTTCCCGGAGACAAAACCCAGATCCATAGATCTTACAGTTGAGAAACAGGTGGTTAAGCTGCCTTTCCTCTATTTTGCCAGAGAATTCATTTCATGCTGAACAGAATGGATCATTTTGCTGAGAGCTTGGCCTGATGGTTCCCAGGTTCCCATTGGTGAAGCATTACCCATTCACACTCTGGCCCATTTGCTTCCACTGCAAACTCCCCAGAGACTTATGGATATGACACTCATAGATTTTTCCATTTATGTTGCTTCCTCGTGCGTAACAATGATCTACCGGCTTTCATTTCCGTTAATGATCCTCTGAATGGGGAAAATGTTCCCTTGTCATGTCACATGTCGATGCTGCTTGATTTCAGAAGTTGAAACATCATGCTGACATAAAAAGGGTCACCCTCCACCATTTTGCAGGTTGGTAGCAAGTCTCCATCCAAAAAGGAGGGTGTCGGAGAAAGGCAGGCTGGGGTAAGGTAAAGAGTGAGACCTTTGGAGTCAAATAGGTAAGAATTTGATTTATAGCTCTGCCACTTTCCTGATGTCTGGCCTTGGGAAAGTCATTTAACTGCTTTAAGCCTCAGTTTCCTTGGCAGTTAATGGAACTAGTGCTTACAGATACTTGAAGATCACAGTAAAGCTTGTAATATTATTGTCACTCTCGGTAATAACGAGATCCCTGGGAATTATGAGTCAGATGCTCTATTCCACCCTGGCTTCTCCAGAGCTGAACACATATCTGTAAATGCAAACATCTCCAAATTATAAAGGACACTTAAAATAATCTACTGAACTTATTTGTTTACATCTTTCTCTTTCCTCTAGATTGTGGTTTTCTTACAGGCAGGAGCTATGTCTTATTTTCATTTGTATCCCCACTAATCACTAATCAGTAAACATTTATTGAACTAATGGAAATGCCAGCTGTGTACTGAAGCTCAAACAGGGACGGTGGTCCCTATCGCAGTAAACAGTGCAGCCTTGAATGGATACTGTCTTACGCTGGAAAGGCGGTAATCTCTGGGGAGAAGATGATAACCTATGCCAACATAGGCCCTGGGAGAAGGGACAAAGCAGCTCTGAGAAGGGGGGACCCAATCCAGTGTCTGTTCCTACGGAGATCCAGGACCTCCTGTAGGGTTCAAGGTTTCAGTCTGAGAGAAGGTGAGAGCAGAGCTCCTAGGAGCTGAGCTGGGACAGACAAGATTGCTCATCACTTGGGGAAGGGAAGGAGAGAGAACGGATGAGACCCACGACTATGGATGCAATCTGAGATTGAGCTATTTTGCTGTGGCCCTTGTAGAAGTCTTTTTTTGTTGTTGTTGTTGTCTTTTTTTTTTTTTAACATCTTTATTGGGGTATAATTGCTTTACAATGGTGTGTTAGTTTCTGCTTTATAACAAAGTGAATCAGTTATACATATACATATGTTCCCATATCTCTTCCCTCTTGCGTCTCCCTCCCTCCCACACTCCCTATCCCACCCCTCCAGGTGGTCACAAAGCACCAAGCCGATATCCCTGTGCCATGCGGCTGCTTCCCACTAGCTATCTACCTTATGTTTGTTAGTGTGTATATGTCCATGACTCTCGCCCTGTCACAGCTCACCCTCCCCCCTCCCCATAACCTCAAGTCCATTCTCTAGTAGGTCTGCGTCTTTATTCCTGCCTTACCCCTAGGTTCTTCATGACATTTTTTTTTCTTCTTAAATTCCATATATATGTGTTAGCATATGGTATTTGTCTTTTTCTTTCTGACTTACTTCACTCTGTATGACAGACTCTAGGTCTATCCACCTCACTACAAATAGCTCAATTTAGTTTCTTTTTATGGCTGAGTAATATTCCATTGTATATATGTGCCACATCTTCTTTATCCATTCATCCGATGATGGGCACTTAGGTTGTTTCCATCTCCGGGCTATTGTGAATAGAGCTGCAATGAACATTTTGGTACATGACTCTTACTGAATTTTGGTTTTCTCAGGGTATATGCCCAGTAGTGGGATTGCTGGGTCATATGGTAGTTCTATTTGTAGTTTTTTAAGGAACCTCCATACTGTTCTCCATAGTGGCTGTACCAATTCACATTCCCACCAGCAGTGCAAGAGTGTTCCCTTTTCTCCACACCCTCTCCAGCATTTATTGTTTCTAGATTTTTTGATGATGGCCATTCTGACTGGTGTGAGATGATATCTCATTGTAGTTTTGATTTGCATTTCTCTAGAGATTAATGATGTTGAGCATTCTTTCATGTGTTTGTTGGCAGTCTGTATATCTTCTTTGGAGAAATGTCTATTTAGATCTTCTGCTCATTTTTGGATTGGGTTTTTGTTTTTTTTGTTATTGAGCTGCATGAGCTGCTTGTAAATTTTGGAGATTAATCCTTTGTCAGTTGCTTCATTTGCAAATATTTTCTCCCATTCTGAGGGTTGTCTTTTGGTCTTGTTTATGGTTTCCTTTGCTGTGCAAAAGCTTTGAAGTTTCATTAGTTCAAAGTTTCAGTCTGAGAGAAGGTGAGAGCAGAGCTCCTAGGAGCTGAGCTGGGATAGACAAGATTGCTCATCACTTGGGGAAGGGAAGGAGAGAGAACGGATGAGACCCACGACTGTGGATGCAATCTGAGATTGAGCTATTTTGCTGTGGCCCTTGTAGGAGTCTTGATATAAAATCCTTCACAGCAAATGAGTCTGCTGATGTTTGCAGGTTCTTTTGGAACCTCAGGGGCCTCACAGTTCAAGTAGCCACTGTGCTCTGAGCAAGTCCTCAAGATGCTTGGCTGGAGCGAGAGGACAGGAGGCACTGCTGGGCCACAGTGCACACACGTGTACACACACAAGGATGGGAAAGCCACATGTTCACCTGTGCATCACATTCCAAGGGACAGAATCAAGTGTGTGTGTGACCACAGGCTTCCCACAATTCTCCCCCGTAGCACCCACGCAGAGAAGCTCCCATGGATGCCCCCATCACTGAACTGCTGGGCTCCAAATGCATCAGGGTACATGCCTCGGGGATTACTTCCTAATGTCACAGTAGGAGATGGAAAGACCTGAGGGACAGGAGGAGGAAGGGAAATAGAAGTGGGCGGGAAGAGAAAAGAGAGGAAAGGAAAGAAGGAAGGGATCAGCTATGAGTAAAATGACTTCCATGGTGTGTCACGCCCAGCCTTGCCCTAAATAGGTTTCCATTTCCAAAGCCCACTGAAGAGGAATTTATCTTAAGTTCTCGTTAATGCTTTGCACAGGGAGCCCCTGCTGGGAGTGCCTGTTTGCATCCAGAGCCAGCTGCTGTGCAGCTTAATCATGGGAGGATGCTTGGTAATCATGTCATTGCCGTCTTAACCCCCATTAGAGTTGATGGGGATTATTTCTTTGCAGGCACTGAATCACCCGAGGCTGCCGCCTTTCCTCTGATGATGTACACAGCTTTGCCTAGCAAATCATTTTAAATGAGAGATACATTAAGGGCATTGTTGAGAAAGGTGGGCCCCTGGGGAGTTAGCTCAGGCCATGTCCAGAGGCCCTGGCAGGTAGGACCCGGGGCCTGCCATCGCCTCCTTTGTTGCTGCCTCTGGAGCAGCCAGACACTGTCATCCAGTTATTGGGTCACATTCTATACAAGGAAATGAAGGGTAATAAAAATAGCACCTCACATTTGACACAATGTTTTACAATTGCCAAAGTGCTTTTCATACCTGCCATCTGACTTAGTCCTCACAATACTCTTCTCTGGGAAGCAGAAAAATATCCTGTTTGACAGAAAGAAGGCCCACATGGCAGAGTCACCTGGCTGACATCCCGCAGCAGGTTCCCCAAAGCCCTGCCTCCTCGTAGTTTGAAGGGAGGTTGGGGAGAGGCGCGTCCTGTTCCTGTGGCAGGCTCCCTCCATGGCCCGAGCCCCTTTGCCATCCAGAACAATCCACAGCTGTTCATCGCCCCTCCTAAATATCTCTGTCACCACCTGCCCCACCGGTCCCTCCCGTTGTAGACTGCTAGCGTCTCCCCCTCGCCCACAACCTTTGACCTCCGCCCACTCCCCACGCCGCACACAGGAGAAAACGAGATGACAGGTGCTTTTCCTAAAACACAAATATGAACATGTCACATTGCTACCCAGATTTCTCCCCTGGCTCCCAAGGACAACGTCCAGGGTTTGGCCAGCTCCGCAGATCTGTTACTGGATCTCAGGTGTTGTCATTCACGCCCCCTGAATGCTCTGTGCTTCAGTGCTGCTGACCTATGACCTTTCTGAATGTACCTGGGAGGGCGCGCTCCTCTGGGCCTCACTCATATGCTTGCATTCCTGGCATGATAGTCATTGTAATAACTGTAAGAATAACAACAACAGTAAGTGTAATGAAGAGAAGGATGGTGATAATAATAAGCATATTTTATTGATAGTTGACCATGAGAGTTATTGAACTCACATATATACTCAAATACAGTCTTCTTCTTATCATCTAGACCTCAGTTCAAACGTTATCTGCTCAGGGAGGCCTTTTCTGACAACCGTCTATAAAATCATCTGTCCTCCTTCATCTCTCCCTGTCCTGGCTATCCTGTTTGTACTTTGTCACAGCTTATCTCATTTATGCATCTACATGGTAGTGTCCTGTCCCCAATCCCAATGCCACTAGCAGTGTGAACTCCTTGGGAACAGGGACAAGCTGTCAGGCTTACTCTCTATGGCCCTGTGCCTAGAACATGCCCGTGGCCACGGTGATGAGTGCCTGTGGACCACTTGGCTAACGAGGAATCTGAGGCTCAAAGAACCTAATTAATTCATCTAAGGTCAACTGGCTACCAAGGGCAGAGCCAAGAGCTGATGCAGGGTTTTCTGACCCTAAAATCAGCTTCCAGTTTCAAGGTCGAGTGGTTCAGAAACTTTCTCTAGTGTCCCAGGACTGTACGTCTCAGTACGCATGTGCACACAGGCTCAGCATCACCAGTAATTAATTACTCCTGTCTTGGCAATACTCAGTGACTCTGCCTGGTAACTGCCCATTCATGTATCTCTAGATAATAAGCCACTGACGCCAGGGATTCTGTCTTGTTTATTGGGATATCTCTAGTTCTTGGCATCAAGACTAAGCACCACTTTCCTGGGTACTTTTTTTCTTAGTATTACTTTAGACTAGAGCTACTCAAAGGGTGGTCCCTGGACCAGCAGCACCAGCAACCTTGGAAACTTGTTAGAAGTGCCGATTCTCAGACCTCAATCAGACCCACTGAATCAGAAACTCTGGGGGTGGGGCCGGCCATTCAGGGTTTAAAAAGCCATCCACATGATTCTGACACATGCCAAACTTGGAGAATCACTGCTTTAGACCAAGGACTGATGCCTCTAAGTACACTTAACACAACTCTGGCTGAATCCCAGATTCCCTCAGGCCATGGGATGCTGTGGTCTCAGAATGGAAGGCAGTATAAGGTGCAGTCACCCAGCCCCTGCAGGGAAGGTCAGCTCCTGCTTGCCCTGCCTCAGTGGGTATAGACACACAGGCCCTTCCCTGGGCAGTGTCACACTGACCTTCCGTAAGAACCTCATGCCCAATGGCAGGATCGCGGAGCAAAGGAACTCTCCCTGCCCCCAACACTCCCTCCCACCATCCTCCACACCATCTGCGTCTAGGGCACATCATTCTGCTTCTGCAGAGTTCCGGACACCTGCCTGGACCGTAGCGCCCCCTCGGTGGGCTCTCTGAGACTTGACCTTGTACTCTAAGAAAGCAAAGCTGGCCCTCCTCTGTCAGATGCTGCCAAATGTCCCACTTGGCTTCATTCATCCCTCTGCTCCCTGCTAAGCTGGACTGATGCCAACACCCAGCTTGCTGATGCCGGGGAGCTACCACCCTGCTCCCACACAGTCCAAATTGGAATGCCGCAGAGAGAGGATGGGACTGGGCCAACGGCTTCCTTCATGGTCAAGCACTTCAACTCGTTATTTCCCAGAACTCTGTCCCCATTGTGCAGGCCTGGGGGCCAGGTTTTCAGCGGGGGTGAGCGCTTCCCCTGTACCCTTAAGTGCTGCTACAGTCCCGCTCTCAGTGACAAGAAACTCTCTGCCTTCCAGAATGGTTCATTTCATCCTCAGACAGCTCAGGCTATTAGAATGTCCTCATGTGACCACAGTCTACTTCTCTATAACTTCTTCCCACAGCCTCCCTGCCCTGCATGCCACCTCCATGCCCTGCGCCGCTGCCAATCGTTCACTGCAGGCTCCCAAGCTCCCACCATTGCTCTAGGGATGCTTAGAGCATTCTGTGCTTTGATCCTCACTGAATATATTTTATCTTTAATGAAATGGAGGCCTAGAGAATCTGCACTGGTCATACTGGGCTACAGAGTCAGGCTGCAGTATTTTGAGGCCCGGGCAGTAGATGACAGTGCTGTAAGAGATGGAACAGGTCTCTGAAAATGTGTCGGTGACTGCCTGCAGCTCCCCAGAAGCTTAGCTCTGAGCAAATGAATATTCCTACTTCAGAATAGCTTCATTTTATTTTTAGAACATGCCCTGTGGAATTACAAGCATGGAGGGACACGGGAAAGCATGTGAACCTTCTCAAATCACTGCAGACACATTATGGGGGCATGAGAGAGAAAGCCTGTAAGGGGAGTAAAATGTCAAAGAGTGGAGAAATAAGGAGGGTAAAGCTATTTGCCACGTCCAAGGGGCCCCAGGTCAAGCCCTCTAGTGCTAACCCTTTATCCACGTGTGTGAGCTCCTGCAGTACCAGCCCTGTCTCCTTTGGCCATAAGGGACCACAGTCACCTGAGTAGTACCATGGCGAAGCAATCTGACTGGGCATTACATCAGTAACGTCCTGCCCCATCAGTTCATTAGGTTCAGAGACCATCTTAATTTCCATGGATAATATTGAAGTGTAGCTCCTTAAATACAGTATCTCTGGAAAATCAGTGTGAGTTCTGGAATCAGACAAATCAACATCTAAATCTTGGCCACCCATTGTCTCTAGAACATTGGACAGATTACCTAACCTACTTGAACCTCAAATTTCCCATCTTTAAAATGGATATACAAATATATACCAAAGATCTATTTGGAAGATGAAAAGAAATAACATCTGTAAGGTGATAGCAACTCTTTTCGTTAGTATCACATGGCAGGCTAGACCTTTCCTGGTCTAACCCCTTTTGCCTCCATCTGTAGGGTTCTCCATCACTGCCTTCCAGAGTCATGATGCTCTTACCCTATTCTCCAGTCACATGATCTGGATTCAGGGTCCTGCTTCATTTCCTTCTACACTCATTTCCCAGTGTCTGGCCCCAGGTGCATTTTTCCTGCCTCCTTTTGAATCCAGATCAAAGGGTCAAATACCTGGTAGTTCTACCATCTCCACCCAGCACTTTGGGACCCATTCTTGTTTTGTAAACCTAGACTGGGCTCTATCCACCTGCAACTGGGCAGGGCTTGCAATGACCCAAGTGCTATTGAAAAGAGAAAGCTTGAAGGTTTAAAGTAGCAAAAAGTCAGTGGAAAGGGAGCTGAAATGTTTTCCTGTTGTAGGAATATGTATGCTGTTAAATTTTAAATCTCAAGAGTGAAGCATGATGCTACTTTGCAAAAGAGAGGTGGAGAAGCCAGGTTCCCACAACAATTTAGAGTTTGACTAGACCACCTGGCAGGCAGAAGCTGCGAAGGGAGCTAAGACGTCAAAGCCCTCAGTGTAGCAGGAGGGAAAGGAGGGGGTGTCCTTGTGGGGCACAGATCTGAGACTCAAAACAAAACATCCACAGAGAATCCAGGCTAGACCTGGAACCATAACATAAAGAGGATCCTCAGAGGGACCAGAGCAGGGAATGGGCACCACACTTAAGCGCCCAAGAGCTTATTTGGAACAAGAGCTTATCTGCACGTAATTGACTGGGCTTTAGGACTAGAGAGGAATTCTTGCAGCCCAGGTTTCTCCCCTGATTGCCTTTGTGAGCACTCACATCTCTGCTCCCACAGTACTATACACCTGTACCATGAAGTATGGGTTCTTGAAGACTTTACATCTTAGCCTGGTCTTTTGATACTGCACCAGACTGAGATGCCAAAGTCCTAAGACGGGCGATGTGCAGCAGTACAGTCGAGTCAGAGGGGCTAGGTGTCCAGCGTAATCAGACCTGGGTTTAAGGACAAAGCCCACCACTCACCCGCTGAATGACTGTGCAGTGAGTTCTTAGCATCTACAACCCTGTTTCCTCATTTGTAAAACGAGAAAGGAGCCATACCTATGCTCACAGTGTTAGATCAAATGAGAAAATAGACAAATCACATAACACAGTCTCACATGTAGTGGGGTTATTAGATGCTTGTATCATTAATATATTCCTACCCATAGTTTGGGGATAGGAGTATCAAAGTTATGACGTTTTTTACAGCTATGAGTCATTGGCTAGGGCCCCTCTGCACGAAAAGGCATTGTGCTCAGCTCCATGGACAATAAATAGAACCAAAGCATGATTCACAAGCTCAAGGGATTTATGAATGAATAGGAGAAATAGAAGTAATGGTCATATAAGAAGTAAAGTGAGGGGCTTTCCTGGTGGCGCAGTGGTTAAAAATCCGCCTGCCAATGCAGGGGTTAAGGGATCGATCCCTGGTCCGGGAAGATCCCACATGTCGTGGAGCAACTAAGCCCGTGCGCCACATCTACTGAGCCTGTGCTCTAGAGCCCTCGAGCCACAACTACTAAGCCCACGTGCCACAACTACTGAAGCCTGCGTGCCTAGAGCCCGTGCTGCACAAGAGAAGCCACCGCAATGAGAAGCCCGCGTACCGCAATGAAGAGTAACCCCCACTCGCCGCAACTAGAGAAAGCCCACGCACAGCAACGAAGACCCAACGCAGCCAAAAATAAACAAACAAATGAATAAATTTATAACAACAACAAAAACAAATAAAGTGAGACCTAAAGAAAGAAATCTGAACATGCTGTGCCATTGGAGGAGGAAAGGTGACTTGTGTCTGTCCCAGGCAGTATGTTAGAACTTTATAAACCTGTTTTCCGTAATCCTCTGAACTCCATCGTGGGGTAGGTCCACTACTATCCTTATTTAATAGTTGTGAGAAATGAGGCTCAGAAGGGCCAAATGACTTTCCAGGAAGCCCCAGCTAGCAGATGATGAGAGGGATTTTACACCATTTTACGTTCTCTTTCTGGAATACCTTCTTGACTCTAAGGAAAGAGAAAGTAGAGAGGAAAGATGTTTACACTGCCCTTAGGAAAAAAGAGAACTATGTTATGCTGCGACTTTCCATTGGATAATAGGGAAACTATAAGTAATTCTTCAAAAGAGAGATGGGAATCATGGGCATTTCTTTTCCTGAAGTAACTGTGAAAACACAAGCACAGTTTTTTTCCATCAGCACTGAGTGTGAATAACGTGGGTTGTACTGGCAAAGTAACCCCATGCAGGATCTCTGATGGTTCAATAGGGAAACATCCAATGATGATTCATTGAAAATCAGCCCAGAATATCATCATGAGTCAATGGGCTATGGATCGTTTCCAAACTATGGCCTCAGAGGACAGATCATAGATTAAAAATAAAAACATAAAAAATAAATGATTTTTAAAAATTAAAAAAACAAAGAAAGGAAACAACTTGGTTGTCAAGCATAGGTGATGCAGCCTTGTAGGTAGACGGTGGAAAGAGAGAACATTTACGTAGCAGCTAATGTGCCAGACGTTTCACTTGGTGCACTCTGGATTTTACGCAAGAGAATATATTGAGATGGGATCATAATTGACCGAGAGGAGGAAAGGTAGTACCGAGAGCCCTTGGTCTTGATGCAGTGAGGATATAACCATGGAGCTGCCAGGGGTCACCATATTGAGAGAGTTTGCATGAAAGGGAAGCCCACACAGAGGAAAGTGGAGCTGAGGAGATGGGATGGAGAGATAGTAAGACTAGGTCCTGATGAAACTCTAATCGCCTCTGATTCCAGATGCATGTGAAGTCAGATCCATCCCTAGATTCTGTGGTTGTGTAAGCCATTGCATCTTCTCTTTGGCTAAGCTAGTTTGAGTCAAAGTTACTATTACTTACCGCCAAAGAGTCTTGACTAATATGGAAATGAAGTTATTCTGTATCTCCAGCAATAAGGACAATGCAGGACATATAGTAGATGCTCAAAGATATTATCGGAATGAGTGAATAATATGCTTGATCCTTATAAGCAGTGACTCAAGAGATTATTGTTACAGTGACAGAAATAGAAGTAAAACTCATCTCCTGATTTCTAGTTCAGTGCTTCTTCAGCTTCTTTCCATGGACCTTTGCTAATTTGAGGAAAACCTTATGCCTCTAATACATATGGAGGAATGCTTCTTTTTTAAAAATTATCTTTCTGTTTTGCATGATTTAAAAAATTCTCCATAAATACTTTTCCATCATAAAAGAGCCACCCACTCTACCGCGTCCTTATTCTATTCTCAATCACAAATTGATATGTACCTAAAAGACCTTCTTCTATCCTTTTATATCAAGTTAATTATCAAGTTGATGATAATCTTTGAATTAAAAGTAACATTTTAATTGGCTTCAAAATAACACAAGGAGCATAAGGGTGAGGTTCAGATGAAACAGAATAGACTGTGCTGATAGTTGTTGAAGCAGCATGATGGGTGCATGGGGGTTTGTCACTTTATTCTCTCTACTTTGCATTTGTTTGACATATACAAATAAAATAAAATTATAAAATAAATATGTGTACAGTGTAAAGAAATGAAAAAAAAGGAAAGAAAAAATGAGAAAATAGAAACATCATCTATTACCCAGAATTTAATTAAGAGCATGTTCTTATATTGTATGTCCTTCCAAATCTTTACATATGTGTAGACACACACACACACTTACTTGTTATTTTTTTTTAATTTAACCAAAATTAGATAAAAGTATACTTTTTTTTTTACATTTTTAATTACCTTTTTTTCTGTTGTTAATGTGTTTATTTTATTATTTGGGAGAAGCAATGTCTACCTTTATGCTTCCATGTCAATATTCAATATTCTTTGTCTTGATAATGTCCATTCCATATCCAAATTTCTGTAACTGTCTTTAATAATTCATTTATTTGTTCATGAGCATCCATTACAGAACCAGGTATTATATCCAGTTCTAATGCCCTTTGAAACTCATGGGAGGGCTTCCCTGGTGGCGCAGTGGTTGAGAGTCCGCCTGCCGATGCAGGGGACGCCGGTTCATGCTCCGGTCCGGGAGGATCCCACATGCCGCGGAGCGTCTAGTCCCATGAGCCATGGCCGCTGAGTCTGCGCGTCCGGAGCCTATGCTCCGCGGCAGGAGAGGCCACAGCAGTGAGAGGCCCGCGTACCGCAAAAAAAAACAAAAAACGAAACTCATGGGAGAAAAAAACTCCTAGCTCTATTGTGATTTAATCCACATAACCTATAATTCACCCGTTTAGAACGTACAGTTCAGTGTTTTTATTATATTCATCGACTTGTACTACCATCACAACAATCTAATATTAGAACATACTATCACCTCCCAAATTAGGAGTCACTCCCCCTTCCCCACTTGCCCCTCCCCAGCCCTCAGCTACTTTCTATCTCTATATGTTTGCCTGTTCTGGACATTTCATATAAAAGAAATCATACAATTTGTTGTCTTTCTTAATTGGGCTTTCTTTCACTGGGCATAATGTTTTCAAGGGTTACCCATATTGGAGCATGTGTCTGAACTTCACTCCATTTTATTGTCAAATAACATTCCGTTGTACGGATATAACATGTTTTGTTTATTCATTCATCAGCTTATGGTCATTTGAATTGCTTCTACTTTTTAAGTATTTATGAATAAGGTTGCTATGAAATATATTGTTCAGGTTTTTCTGTGGATTTGTGTTTTCTTCCAGGTGGAATTGTTGGGACTACGGCAACCCTACATGTAGCATTTTGAGGAATTGCCAAACTGCAGAGTCTAAAGGGATGAAATATATGGTATGTGAATGCTATCTCAGCAAAGCTGTTAAAATGTTGACTATTTTCCTTCCAGGTTTGATAGTTTAGCCTTCCTAGTAAGATTCCCTACTGAGCTATTTACTGAATATTCCAGATGTTCAGCAAGGCCTCTCCACATTGGTTGGTTGGAACTAGAAAGTTTCTTACCCCTGTGTGAGGTCTGACAATTGCTCAGTTTATAGGTAAGGTCTTTGATCATTCTTTGCCTGGCCTTGTGGGGGAATCATTGTATATATGAACAGACAAAGATTCAAATAGAAACCTATGAAACTTACGAATATTTCCGTTGCTTTTTCTTTATGTGACTTCTTCCTTTCTGGTATCTGCCCTGGAAATTCTAGCTGCCTTGGCCTCCATGAATCTCTGTCCTCAATGAAATGAAACCACATCTGTATGTTTGGGCTCTCCTTCTCTCCCACTGGAAAACCATTCTCTGGAAAGCAGCTCAGAAATGTAGGGTGATTATAGGGCTCACCGCCTTTGTTTCTCTTCACTCAGAGATCGCAATCATGTCCTACCCGTCGGAACCTATTCTTTCATATAGATTTTGTCCAATTTTCTACTCACTTATGAAAGGAGAGTAATCCAGTATTTACTCAATCTTGGTTAAATATACTCTTTTTTTTTAACATCTTTATTGGAGTATAATTGCTTTACAATGGTGTGTTAGTTTCTGCTTTATAACAAAGTGAATCAGTTATACATATACATATGTTCCCATATCTCTTCCCTCTTGTGTCTCCCGCCCTCCCACCCCTCTAGGTGGTCACAAAGCACCAAGCTGATCTCCCTGTGCTATGCGGCTGCTTCCCACTAGCTATCTATTTTACGTTTGGTAGTGTATATATGTCCATGCCACTCTCTCACTTTGTCACAGCTTACCCTTCCCCCTCCCCATATCCTCAAGTCCATTCTCTGGTAGGTCTGTGTCTTTATTACTCTTTAGCCTTTTAGCCCCACCTCCCCAAATGGATTTCATGTAAATTTTACTAACAAAACTAATTGTTAATTATTTTCCTTCCATTTCAAATTACCAATAAGATTTCACAAAGTTACTAGAACTTGGATCATTATCATTCATAACCTCTTAACAAAGGAAGGAGCATACTGTGTAGTGACTGGCTTTCATGTGAACATTGAGTTAAGAGGCCTGATCAAACAGTGACAGATCCGCTCTGATTTTTAGATATCCATTTGGGTTTCAGAGTTGCTTGCTTTTACTTAGAAAACAAAGGCACAAATTAGAATATTTTCCATGAATTTATTGAGAGAAGATAGAAGTGTATGTTGCTGAAACTGCTAACACTCTCTTGCGAACAAAAGTCATGGCTGTAGGTTAATAGTTTGCACTTCTTTTTAGGGTGAATCTTTTCCCTACAATTACATAATGATAGACTATTTTGATCTGGAACCCAGCGTCTGCTGCCAGTGAGCTATATGAGGGTAGGACCACACATTATTCCTCCTTATCTCCCCAGTTCCTGGCTTTGTCCTGGCATAGGGTATGTGTGAAGTTATTCTAAACATTGAATGAATAACTAAGTATTAAGTATGATATACATGCCCCAGACCTGCCTCCAAAATAGTCTCTCAGAGATCACTAGAAAGTTAAAAGTCACATTTTAACAAGCCCTATCTGAGAGGAGGAGGAAAAGGCGAAGATGAGGCACAGAGGTATGTGCACCCCAAAGCAACATACAAGTAACTTTCTCAGTCAGTGGTTGGATCAGAGCTGTGATCAGAGCTGTTGTGTTCCTATGAGGCCAGCTCAATGAGGCCTAATCAAGGTAGATGGAAGATCAGAAATCCTTTTGCCTCAGAAGTAAAAAGAATTTCTCTGGAAGTAAATGCTCCTCCATAATTAACACTCAACATTGCTCTCTATTCTGCTCAAATTGGGCAGAAATATGGATTACAGGAGATTACCCTGGTGGTCTAGTGGTTAGGATTCGTCACTTTCACTGCCATGGCCTGGGTTCAATCCCTGGTTGGGGAACTGAGATCCCGCAAGCCATGTGGCATGGCCAACAAACAAACAAACAAATGCAGATTACAGCATGGGCTGTATAAACAATATCATGGTGAGTTCAACAAATGTGAAATATGGAGCTCCAAGACTGTCCATCTAGAAAAACAATCAAGAAGCTGGCAAAAACTGTCAGAATTAACTTTTATAGAACTCTGGAATCTAGTCAGAAACTTACAATAGCCAAGGAAAAGTTTAATGGACATAGAAATTGCTTCACTATGGTAAGAGAGAGCTGTGGCATTTTGCATCACCCATCTACCTTTCCCCACTCTCCAGAATGTCAGAAGCCATGAAAAAAGCAGTCTGAACACCTGGTTCATGTTGCAAGTACCATAGGAGCAATAAATATTTTATTATTAAAAAAAGATTTTGGTTTTAGGATTCAACCTGTCTGGCAGCTCCCTTAATGATGGGCACAAAGGCTGACATTGGTTTTGCCTGACTTGGAGCATTCCCAGGGCTGGGCAGCTTTTAGTGAAAGTACTTAAAGGCAAAAGTATTGAGTGCAGCATCTTGGGGCAAGGGAAAACAGCCAGAACAAGCACAATAGACCAAAACTCCTAGGAAAGAAGAGGCTGGGAAATGAGATATATGAGGAGAATAAGGGCTTTAAAAAGCTCCTGTGGACACTGGAGAATCAAGAAGGTCAAACCCGTTCCCACAGATAGATATATTCTTAGTGACTAAGTCTGAAAAGACTAAATTTTCACCTCTGGCTGATCTTCAGGCTCCACACAGCAGGAAGTGAAGGTTAAGGCAAAGTTGTAAATGTCCTGGCTAAGCATTGAAAAAGTGCTCTGACACAGAGCCAATCTACGAAGATTGGGAGAATTTTCTTTTCTTTTCTTGTCTCCAGGAATTTAAGAAAATTTTGTCAAAACACTGGTTGACTTCTAAGTTCATAGAACAGAGATTTCAGTGGCCACATATGGCAGAGAATATAGACTTTAGAAGAATAATTTAGAAGAGTCATTAACAAACAAACAATCCCCATCAAGCAGGAGCACAAACCCAGGGATAGAGAAGAGTATGGTTTGTAGAGTTGCCCCAGTAAAATATTCAGAAGAATATTTTCAACAAAAAGTGATAAGGCATGCAGAGAAACAAGGGAATATGTCCCAGCCACAGGGGAAAAAAGATAAATTAAGAGAAACCATCCCTGAGAAAGCAGATATTGGACTTACTAGACAAAGACTATATTAACTATGTTCAAAGAGCTGAAGAAGAACATGGACAAAGAATTAAAGGAAACCATGAAAATGATGTCCCATCAAGTACAGAATATTAATAAAGAGACAGAAATTGTAAAAAGGAACTAAATAGAAATTCTAGAACTGAAAAGTATAATAACTGAAATTAAAAATTCACTAAAGTGGTTCATATCAAATTTGACTATGAAGAAGATAGAATCAGCAAACTTTAAAGATAAGTTAATTGAGATTATCCAATCTGAGGAGCATACGGAAAAAAAAAATGAGGAAAAATGTACAGAGGCTAACAGACCTGTAGGACAACGTCGAGCAAATGAACATATGCATAATGAAAGCCCCAGAGGGAGAGGGTAGAGAGAAAGGGGCAGAAGAATCTTCAAAGAAATATTGGCCAAAATATGATGAAAGACATGAATGTACATGTTCAAGAAGCTCAAGGAATTGCAAACTAGATGAACTCAAAAATATCCACGATAACAGAAAGTATAGTAAAATTTTCAAAAGCCAAAGATAGAGTTTTGAAAGCAGCAAGAAAGAAGCAACTTGTTATGTATAAGGGAGCCTCAGTAAGATTAACAGCTAATTTCTCTTCAGAAACCATACAGTCCAGGAGGCAGTGGGATGTTATATTTAAAGTACTTAAATTAAAAACAAAAACAAAACCTGTCAACAAAGAATTCTATATCCAGAAAAAAAATCCTCCAAAAATGAAGGAGAGATTAAAATAGTCTCTGATTTTTAAAAAGTGGAGTTCATTACTAGTAGACCTGTCCAACAAAAAATGCTTAAAAAGTCTATTAGACTGAAGTAAAAGGACATTAGACAGTAAGGCAAAGCCATGTGAAGAAACAAAGGATATTGGCAAAGGTAGCTACAGAGGTAAATATAAAAGCCAGTATTTTTGCATTTTAGTTTGCATTTCCTGTTTTTTCTCTCCTATACAATGTAAAGACAGAGCATAAAACAATAATTATTAATGAATGTTAATGGACAAATAATGTATATAGATGTAACTGGGACAATAACACATAAAGGGAGGAGGGATAAAGCTGTAAAGGAACAGAGTTTTTGAATATTACTGAAACTAAGTTGGTATAAATTCAAATTTGATTCTTATAAAGTTAGATATTGATTGTAATCTCATGGTAACCACTAAGGGAAAAAAAACTAAAAATACACACAGAGAGAAGGAAATCAAAATGATGCACTAGAAAAAATTTATAGATTATTGGGAAAGGCAGTAATGGAGGAACATAGGCATATAAAAAGACATAATACACAAAGAAACAAATAGCAAAACAACAGAAGTCCTTTACCAGTGATTAGTGGTTGGCAGGAGCTAGGAGGAGAGAGGAACGAGAAATGACTACTTAATGGGTATGGGGTTTCCATTTCCTATGATGACAATGTTTTGGAACTAGATAGAGGTGGTAGTTGCACAAACATTGTGATTGTACCAAATGCCACTGAATTATGCACTTTCAAATGGTGAAATTATCTTATGTGAATTTTACTTGACTAAAAAAACCCTGACATGATACTTTTCCCTAACTCATATAGGTTCTAACTTTAAATCTTGATGTCATTTATTTCTGCTTCCATTTGGGCTAAAACATTTTGAAAAGCATAAAATAATCTGCACACATCATATAATCATATATATATGACTATATATATATATATATATGCAAATATTAAAATATATTCATAAAACCATTGGGTTGATATCATTTCCTTAATCTTATTCATAAATAAATTACTTCACAGGTACAGCAGCACTCATTTTCCCTAGCATATAAAAGGCACATATATTTTCATACACTATCTTCATTTTTTATGGTTCCTCAGTGTCTACAAGATACAGTTTCTGCTTCTTACTATGCCCTTGAACATCTGGTCTATGCCTTCCCTGGTTGTCACCTGTCATTGATTTATTCATGGTTCTGCTTCATCCCATGACACCACTGTAGTTCCTTAAACATAACGGACTGTGGGCATGCTCATCTCTCTACCTTAAATGCCTATAACCCCTCTAGATCAGGATGGAAACAGCGACGTAGCTGTCAAGATGTGGTTCAAGCCTTGGAGCCTTTGGGAAGACTATTCTGTTCACACGCTATCAGAGGATACACTTCCATTTCCCTATGTTTCCAGCTCCTAGTTATTCAAAGAATGGTTCCTGGACTAATGTATCAGCACCATGAGAGAGCTTGTTACAAATGCAGAATCTCAGGACCCATCCCAGACCTACTGACTCAGACCCTGCATATTATCGAGTATCCCATCTGATTTGTATGTACATTAAAGTGTGGGAAGCACACAGGCCAGATCTCTATTTTTATATTTACACCATTACATTTTTCTCTTTGTTGGTCTGCATGAATTCCCAGACTATTAAGCTCCTTGAGGATGAGAAATCTGTTTTATTTATCAGTGTATCCTCACATGCACAGTTCTGGGCTCATACCTCCTCAGAAAATATTTTCAGAATTATTAGAGAAAGAATGGTTTCTACAATCCCCTAAGAAGCACTTCTTTTCCCAATTCATTAGTGAATCACTTTTGGGGCTTTGGTGGAGAAAATGCTAGAGTTCAAGCTCAGCTATCTGTAGATTTTCATCCTCAGGTTCTACCCAGCATCATGAAGCTAATAAAGCTAACAGTAATGAGAAGCACATGATGACAGAAGCTAGGCTTCTGCTATCCCAGAGCAGAGGATAATTTGACAATTCAGTGCTGCCTATTAGCCAAAATGCTTCCGTGGCCCATTTCTCATTATGGAAAGTAGCCCTGTGGGGGCATGTCACTGCGCCTGGGTGACAGGGGTCCAAGTGGGAAAGTATGGCTCAACGTGTTTGCTGCTAGGCTTGGCAGGCAGTGAGTGACAACAGGTGTTGGGAGGATTCCCCATTTAAAGGCTACCTCAAATCCTAAACACGCTGCTCAAGCCTAAGTAAAGACATTGCTGGAAATGTACTTCCGCTACTCAAGGCTCAGTTCCTTCTCTCCCTTCCTCACTTCTTGACTTTCCTAAAATGTCTGTTATCTCAGTTAAAAAGATAATTGAGGCATAATACCTGCCTTCAGAAACACCCTGTGCAGAGATAAAGAAGCTTGTCACAAATAATGGAAATATACTAAGTACTATAGTGGAAGTATATTCAAGGGGGCAGAGAGGTGGCAGTGAATCACCTTTGCAGGGAACGCACTAGAGCTGGGCATTAAACGACCTGTAGAAATGCACTCGGTGGGTGAGTTAGGGAAGGATTCTCTTTTGCAAACAGACAGGACCTGAAATTATACAGTGCATTCTAAAAACTGCAAGTTGTTAAATAATGCTAAAAAGAAAGATAAAAGAAGTGTGGAACAGGAGGATGGAGGAAGGTAGAGGGTAGGCAAGCTCAGGGTTAAGGAAAGCCTCCTGTAACTTACAAAGCTGTTTGGACTCTATTCTGTGTGGTGTTCCTCATACTTTTGTGATGTGAAGCACAACAAGAAATAGGATTTGTATCATGATTCAGTAGACAATATGTAGAATTGGAGCAGAAGTTTCATTAAACCTCATTAAGTACCTAAATTCCTGTTATTTCCATTTTATCCTGTTTTATGTTTCAGATATTGGTTATGCTTTAATCTCAGTGTCTGCTCTCAAGAGAACCCGATCTGTGATGGTATCTTTGTCTTGCTCTAGATCTCAAAGGAAAACTTTCAACATTTCATCATTAAATGGGATGTTTGTTATGCATTTTGTAGATTTCCTTGTCAAATTAAGGGAGTCCTATTCACATTTCAGTAAGAGTTTTTAAAATGAATGTTAAATTCCTCAAACATTATTGAGGTGATCATGTCTTTCTTCCCTCTATTAAGTTGTTAACATCTATATTAAATTGTTTGATTTTTCTAATGTTAAAAAAAACCCTTGTATTCAAGGGATAAACTTAATTTGGGCATGATGTACTATACTTTTTATTTTTATGGATTTGGTTTGCTACTTTTTTTTTTTTTTCTTCTTTTTTTTGCGGTACGCGGGCCTCTCACTGTTGTGGCCTCTCTCATTGCGGAGCACAGGCTCCAGATGCGCAGGCTCAGCGGCCATGGCTCACGGGCCCAGCCGCTCGGGGGCACGTGGGATCTTCCCGGACCGGGGCGCGAACCAGTGTCCTCTGCATCGGCAGGCGGACTGTCAACCACTGCGCCACCAGGGAAGCCCGGTTTGCTACTTTTTGTTTAGAATTCTTTAAAATTTACATATAGAAAAATGTACCCTATTTGGTGTACAACTCCATGAGTATTGATAAATGTATAGAGTCAAGCAGCCATGACCACAAGGCAAAATATAAGACAATGTTCAAGTTTCCAATTGTCTCATAAATATCAGTTTTAAAGTTTCTTTGACTCAGTATTCAGCTAAGTTCCATATTTTAAGTTCCTTTCCATCTTTCTCCATCCCCCTTACAATGTACTTGTTGAAGAAACAGGATTATTTATCTTGTAGAGCTTCGTACAAGCTGAATTTTGCTGATTACAGCCCTAAAGTTGTTCTTTAGCATCTGTTATTTAACATAATATGTTGTTCAACATATTGTTCTGTCTTTCATATTTTGCTAAATTGAATCTGGAAGGCTTGATCAGGTTCAGGATTGATCTGAGAGAGGACAAGGGTACTTTGCATATAGATTTGTGTATTTCATCAGGGTATATGGAATATTTGTTTGCCACTTTTTGTGATGTTAGCAGTAGTTAATGACCAGTGCTTCGATATATGAATTCACTATGTGTTACACAGTGATGATGTTCTGATTTTTTCATTTCTTCCTTATGCATTAGCTAGAATACTTCTGTAAAGAGAATCTGCCTCATCTACTTTTTGGTGACATGGGAAGACATGATAACATGCTGAATTCTTTCCCTTTATTTTCAAGTTTCCAGTAGTCACCAAGGTTATTTTTTTTTCAGTATCATATTGCACCTTACAGTTTTATACATATTTTATGTGTTTAAATTCATAGCAGAAATTAGTGCTAGTGACGCTCAAATTGTACTACTTTTGCCAATAACAACTTACTCGGGTTGACTTCAAATTTGTTTACATATGACCCTCCCAGTTGATAGAGTTCTCGTTATCCAGTATAAAAAGATATTCCATGATCATCCTACACTGCCCCAGACTTAGAGGCAGTCATTCTTAAAGGAGCTCTGGCTACTTTGGGTACGAAATGGCATTTCAAGACTATAATCTGTGAGCCGTGAGTGTTCCTTGCTATTTGGTTTGTTATGTTTTCAAGGCATTTTCAGGGAACAGAGCTAGAAAATACACATAGACACATATGCATGTATTTATGTAGGTAATCTCTGTATATACTTGTGTGTATGTGCATGTATATTTATTTCTATCTACAACCTATCTTATATATCTATTTTGTGTAATAGATATAGAAATTATAGTTTGAATCTCGGTACTCCAGGAAACAGGGTTGATTGAATTAGAATATCATATAATTACTCATTCAATGAATCCCAAAATACACATACTCAGTAGTCTCACAGACAAATACAAATAAATAACAGCAACAATATGTTTACTGTAAAAAAAAAATTGAGATTTTTTTTTTTTTTGCAGTTTTTCTCTTTGAGAATATATCCCACTAGGATATTAGAGTAAAATGATTGGCGTTTTTGAGTCAGTTGTAACAGTTCCACCCTGAATGATTAGCCACCAAATAGACAAATATTTAATTTCATTTTTCCATATCACTTCTCTCTCTCTCTTTTTTTTTTCAAATTGGGGTATAGTTGTTTTACAATGTGTTAGTTTCTACTGTACAGCGAAGTGAAGGTGAGTCCCCTGGGCTATACAGCATGTTCTCATTACCTAACTATTTTATACATATTAGTGTATATATGTCAATTCCAATCTCCCAGTTCATCCCACCATCCCCCCTTTCCCCCCATGGTGTCCGTACATTTGCTCTCTACATCTGTGTCTCTATTTCTGCCTTGCAAACCAGTTCATCAATTTTTCAAGTATCTGATTCCAAAATTAATCTTAGAAAAAAAAGTACATTCAAAGATGTCTAGTTTCTAACTCTGTCCCTCCTTGAATATTTCTGCTTCATCCCCCAACTATATTTAAGCTCACACACACACACGCACACAATTTGGTATTCTCAATTTTCTTGTATAAGTGATAGCAAGCTATACACTCTTCTCCCCTTTATTCTTAGTCAGTAAGATATTCTAGAGAACTCCTCAAATTATCAATAAAATATAGAGATATTCCTCATTACTTTTCACAGCTGCTTAGTACTCCACTGTGGAATACTACAGTTTAGTTTTATTTAGTTTTTATTTTTTACGTCTTTATTGGAGTATAATTGATCTACAATGTTGTGTTAATTTCTGCCCTACAACAAAGTGAATCAGTTATACATATACATATGTTCCCATATCTCTTCCCTCTTGCGTCTCCCTCCCTCCCACCCTCCCTATCCCACCTCTCCAGGTGGTCACAAAGCACCAAGCTGATCTCCCTGTGCTATGCGGCTGCTTCCCACTAGCTATCTACCTTACGTTTGGTAATGTATATATATCCATGCCTCTCTCTCACTTTGTCACAGCTTACCCTTCCCACTCCCCATATCCTCAAGTCCATTGTCTAGTAGGTCTGTGTCTTTATTCCTGTCTTACCCCTAGGTTCTTCATGACATTTCTTTTTCTTAAATTCCATATATATGTGTTAGCATATGGTATTTGTCTTTCTCTTTCTGACTTACTTCACTCTGTATGACAGACTCTAGGTCTATCCACCTCATTACAAATAGCTCAATTTAGTTTCTTTTTATGGCTGAGTAATATTCCATTGTATATATGTACCACATCTTCTTTATCCATTCATCCTATGATGAACACATAGGTTGTTTCCATGTCCTGGCTATTGTAAATAGAGCTGCAATGAACATTTTGGTACATGACTCTTTTTGAATTATGGTTTTCTCAGGGTATATGCCCAGTAGTGGGATTGCTGGGTCATATGGTAGTTCTATTTGTAGTTTTTTAAGGAACCTCCATACTGTTCTCCATAGTGGCTGTACCAATTCACATTCCCACCAGCAGTGCAAGAGTGTTCCCTTTTCTCCACACCCTCTCCAGCATTTATTGTTTCTAGATTTTTTGATGATGGCCATTCTGACTGGTGTGAGATGATATCTCATTGTAGTTTTGATTTGCATTTCTCTAGAGATTAATGATGTTGAGCATTCTTTCATGTGTTTGTTGGCAGTCTGTATATCTTCTTTGGAGAAATGACTATTTAGGTCTTCTGCCCATTTTTGGATTGGGTTGTTTGTTTTTTTGTTATTGAGCTGCATGAGCTGCTTGTAAATTTTGGAGATTAATCCTTTGTCAGTTGCTTCATTTGCAAATATTTTCTCCCATTCTGAGGGTTGTCTCTGGGTCTTGTTTATGGTTTCCTTTGCTGTGCAAAAGCTTTGAAGTTTCATTAGGTCCCATTTGTTTATTTCTGTTTTTATTTCCATTTCTCTAGGAGGTGGGTTGAAAAGGATCTTGCCGTGATTTATATCATAGAGTGTTCTGCCTATGTTTTCCTCTAAGAGTTTGATAGCTTCTGGCCTTACATTTAGGTCTATAATCCATTTTCAGCTTATTTTTGTGTATGGTGTTAGGGAGTGATCTAATCTCATACTTTTACATGTACCAGTCCAGTTTTCCCAGCACCACTTATTGAACAGGCTGTCCTTTCTCCACTGTACATTCCTGCCTCCTTTATCAAAGATAAGGTGACCATATGTGCATGGGTTTATCTCTGGGTTTTCTGTCCTGTTCCATTGATCTTTCTGTTTTTGTGCCAGTACCATAGTGTCTTGATTACTGTAGCTTTGTAGTATAGTCTGAAGTCAGGGAGCCTGATTCCTCCAGCTCCATTTTTCATTCTCAAGATTGCTTTGGCTATTCGGGGTCTTTTGTGTTTCCATACATATTGTGAAATTTTTTTGTTCTAGTTCTGTGAAAAATACCAATGGTAGTTTGATAGGGATTGCATTGAATCTGTAGATTGCTTTGGGTAGTAGAGTCATTTTCACAATGTTGATTCTTCCAATCCAAGAACATGGTATATCTCTCCATCTATTTGTATCATCTTTAATTTCTTTCATCAATGTCTTATAATTTTCTGCATACAGGTCTTTTGTCTCCTTAGGTAGGTTTATTCCTACATATTTTATTCTTTTTGTTGCAATGGTAAATGGGAGTGTTTTCTTGATTTCACTTTCAGATTTTTCATCATTAGTGTATAGGAATGAAAGAGATTTCTGCGCATTGATTTTGTATCCTGCTACTTTACCAAATTCATTGATTAGCTCTAGTACTTTTCTGGTAGCATCTTTAGGATTCTCTATGTATAGTATCATGTCATCTGCAAACAGTGACAGCTTTACTTCTTCTTTTCTGATTTGGATTCTTTTTATTTCCTTTTCTTCTCTGATTGCCGTGGCTAAAACTTCCAAAACTATGTTGAATAAGAGTGGTGAGAGTGTGCAACCTTGTCCTGTTCCTGATCTTAGTGGAAATGCTTTCAGTTTTTCACCCTTGAGGACAGTGTTAGCTGTGGGCTTGTCATATATGGCCTTTATTATGTTGAGGAACGTTCCCTCTATGCCTACTTTCTGCAGGGTTTTTATCATAAATGGGTGTTGAATTTTGTCGAAAGTTTTCTCTGCATCTATGGAGATGATCATATGGTTTTTCTCCTTCAATTTGTTAATATGGTGTATCACATTGATTGATTTGCGTATATTGAAGAATCCTTGCATTCCTGGAATAAACCCCACTTGATCATGGTGTATGATCCTTTTAATGTGCTGTTGGATTCTGTTTGCTAGTATTTTGTGGAGGTTTTTTGCATCTATGTTCATCAGTGATATTGGCCTGTAGTTTTCTTTCTTTGTGACATCCTTGTCTGGTTTTTGTATCAAGGTGATGGTGGCCTCATAGAATGAGTTTGGGAGTGTTCCTCCCTCTGCTATATTTTGGAAGAGTTTGAGAAGGATAGGTATTAGCTCTTCTCTAAATGTTTGATAGAATTTGCCTGTGAAGCCATCTGGTCCTGGGCTTTTGTTTGTTGGAAGATTTTAATCGCAGTTTCAATTTCAGTGCTTGTGATTGGTCTGTTCATATTTTCTATTTCTTCCTGATTCAGTCTTGGCAGGTTGTGCATTTCTAAGAATTTGTCCATTTCTTCCAGGTTGTCCATTTTATTGGCATAGAGTTACTTGTAGTAATCTCTCATGATCTTTTGTATTTCTGCAGTGTCAGTTATTACTTCTCCTTTATCATTTCTAATTCTATTGATTTGAGTCTTCTCCCTTTTTTTCATGATGAGTCTGTCTAATGGTTTATCAATTTTGTTTATCTTCTCAAAGAACCAGCTTTTAGTTTTATTGATCTTTGCTATCGTTTCCTTCATTTCTTTTTCATTTATTTCTGATCTGATTTTTATGATTTCTTTCCTTCAGCTAACTTTGGGGGTTTTTTGTTCTTCTTTCTCTAATTGCTTTAGGTGCAAGGTTAGGTTGTTTATTCGAGTTGTTCACTCTGGAATACTACAGTTTATTCATCCATTCTCCTATCTCGAGACTGTTGGTCGCCTGCCTTGTTTCTAGTCTGTTGATATTTCAAATATTCCTGCAAAGAATGCTGAGAGCCTATAACTTTTTATATTTTTGTCTGTGCATTTTGGTATCAATTCCTAGAAGTGGAATTGCTGGGTCAAAGGGTAAATGAATATGTAATTTTCCGAGAAATTACCATCTCTGCCTGGACTGGGATTGGGGGACTGAGGCAACTAGGGTGCAAAATTTGAAGGGCACTCGCTCACCGGATCTTACAGGTACAAGCCCTGCCCTGAGAGGCACTGCCTCCTGGAGTTTTGTGTCCTAAGCACCTTACTCACCTCAGGGTTGAGCCTTGTAACTGATGCCCATGGAGACAAAGTGCTTGGTCAGTTCATGTAGTTAGTTGGTGACAGAGCTGGAACTAATACAGGTTCTCTAATGCAGGTCTGGGATCCACCTCCCCCCACCCCCGCCCAACACACACATTAGGCTGCCATTACTTTTGCCACTGCTCAAGGAAACACTCTCAAGACAGGGTGGCCAACCCCTTAGCCTGGATAAGACCTTGAACTTCAATTCTGCCAGACATGGCACAATAACCAGCTAGAGCCCAGTGAGACCTCACCCACAATAAGATAATCACACTGTTCAAATGGGAAAATGTTTACAAAGTGAATCAACAAGTAAACAAGGGAAAAGTTTATCCTTCATCATGAAAATCAAGAAACTTTCTTTAAATGCTAATGAAATTATTAAGAAAAAAGCCATTATCAGCAAACAGTGAGTTTGCTGATTTATAAAAGTCTCCTCCCATTGATTGAAACGCATAGAAAATCCTCCAAGGAATGAAGTAGTTTCACCTTAAGACAGCACGTGTTAAGGATTTGAAAGAAAGAGTTCTGCATTTCTACTATATACTCTAAAACTTTGGGTTTTCGATAAAACAGGTAGACCCAACACTTCTTATTTATCCAAGAGAAGTGAAAACATATGTTCACACACACATAAAACCTGTACTTAATGTTTACAGCATCTTTTTTCCTAATCATAAAAAGTCTGAAAAAACAAAATGTCCTTCAAGGGGTGACTGGATAAACAAATCATGGTACATAAATACCGTGGACTACTATGCAGGAATAAAAGAGTGAATTATTGATATGCATAACTTAGATAGATCTCAAATGCATTATACTGAGTGAAGGAAATCTAACGCGGAAGACTACATGCTAGGATTCCATTTATATGACATTGTAGAAAAGGCAAAATTATTCAGGGAGAAAACAAACCAGTGGTTACCAGGCAGGGGTTTAGTGGAGGGGTTGACAACAAAGAGACATGGGGAATTTTTTGAGGTGATAGAACTGTTTTATATCTTGTTTGTCACTGTAGTTACTGGAATATGTTCTTTAGTCAAAAATCATATAATTACACACTAAAAAGGATAAATTTTCTTTCAAAGTACACTTTGATAACTGCTTTTCCATATAACTGGTTTCTTTGTAATCCTAAGTATTTCATTACAATGCATTAAAAAAAATTTTTCTGAGAAGGGGTGTATAAGCTTCATCAGACCGTGAAAAGGAGTCCGTGAGGAAAAAACAAAAGATTAAGAACCTCTGTTGTTTGAGGTGTTATCCTCAAACAGATCCTGCCTTTGGTGGATCTGAGCTCCCATCCTGTCAACCCCAAGTGTCAACCAAAAGCTCCACTCACCTCTCAGCTGTTTGTCAGGGAAGCACAGATGGGGGAGGGGACAGGATTTCAGCGTGTGTGCGCGTGACAAGAGCAGAGTCTCTCTGGTCCCTGCCATGTAGTGCCCTGGCTTAACGCCACCCTGCCTCCCACCTGCTCACAGAGCTCTGCCTCCTGGTGGCCTTCCTCCTGACTCCTAGGAGGATGTCCATGCAGGGCATTCTGTTCTACACTTCCTGCTCCTGTTTTCAGCCAGTGACTTGGTCCGATAACCTTCAATATCTCGTTTGGTCTTTGATGTCATTAAGACAAATCTTTCTACGTGTTCCCAGCCTTTTTATTTGTTGTTAGTGAAAGAATTAGTTTGAAACACCCAACCTGTCATTTCATAATGACGTTTTAAGGAATTGGAGCTATCTGGTATTTTTCTCTTGAGTTAGTCCATGATATTTTATGTAAATGGACTCTTTATAGGAGCAAGGCTGTGTCATCCTTTTAAATGAAAGGACATCAATGATAGAGAATGCAATAACTCTGATGGATTGAATCTCGGATTTGCTGACCTAGTTCTGAATATTCATCCAACTTCATTTCTATTTGATGTTTCTGTCCTGACTAGATACCATGACCCTTCAGAACAAAAATATATATTTAATAGATCATGGTTACAAATCTAAGGTTGGACTTTTATATTTTATCTAACAATTATTTCTATGGTGACACCTAATTCTATTCATCTGTGAGGTTCTTAATTACACTTCCAGTCCAATTAAGAAAGAAATAAAGGTAATTCTTTGCCTCACAGGGCTTTTGTAAGCTGTAGAAATATGTTTTTGTGTTGTATAGTAAGGTTGGGAGATTGAAGGAAGACCCTTTATCCAAGCATTCCTAAGACAGCATCATGACAATGAAGATTTAAATACAAAGAAAAATGTTCACATCTATGGTGTTATGTTGAGACTATCACGAGGCAAAGGAAATCAGGAAAAAGGAAACCAAGACCTAGAGGCAGCCAGGAATCTTGAGGAGACAGATTTTCAATCACATTTTGAAGGAGATCCTTCTAGCTGTCACAGTTACCCAAAGACAGCGTTGTCTCTGCTGTAGGTGACTCTGAGCTCTTCACCACCCAAGTGCTCTGTCCCAAGCTGCACACACACTTCCTAGTGAGGTCTGAGAGGATGTTCAGTATCATGAGGTACATTGGGCCAGTGACCTCAAGGGACCCCTCCAATGCTAAGAATTTGTGAATCTCTCACCCTGGAATGCTTGATTTTTTTTTAATTGTCTAAA
Organism: Delphinus delphis; assembly: GCF_949987515.2. Taxonomy (NCBI): domain Eukaryota; kingdom Metazoa; phylum Chordata; class Mammalia; order Artiodactyla; family Delphinidae; genus Delphinus; species Delphinus delphis. The sequence continues at coordinate 49,653,064 of NC_082698.1, read as the reverse complement.
ATAATCTAAGTAGATATTAGATGATATCAGATTTTCTTTATTCCCTTCAAAGTACAGAGTTAAGTTAATCATACTACTGAGTTCTTGGTGTATTATTTCTGCTGGCCTATGTAAAGCTCTCCTCTTATTTGTTTATTACTTTAATAATTTAATCATTTCCTCTTATTTCCACACAGTCTGCTCTCATTTCTCTCACCCGCGTTAGGCAAAATTCTAATATATTTACCATATATCTTTCCATTACTATAAAAAACTGTATCCTTGCTAAACAGGCATTTGTTTTACAAAATGTATACTCTTGTTTTACACATATGTATTTTCAATTTACACTAATGATATTGTGTAATATATCTAATTCTGTTTCTAACTTTTCATTAAGCACTCTGTCTTCATTATCCCTCTGTTTCAGCTCTGTTTGGTTCATTGCTTCTGACTAATGTATAGCCCTCCATGATGTGACTCACACCACATTTGACCTAGTCACTCTCTACCTCCACAAATAAAAGGAGCACCCTTATCTATGTCCTCTTACGGACTGGTAAATAAAGACTTTGGCATGTGTATTAGTCAAGGTTTCCTGAAAAACAGATCCAATAGAGTGTGTGTGTGTGTATATGTATTAATATATCAAGAAATTTATTGGGACTTCTGTGGTGGTCCAGTGGTAAAGAATCAGCCCCCCAATGCAGGGGACGCAGGTTCGATCCCCAGCGGGGGGACTAAGATCCCACATGCCGCAGGGCAACTAAGCCCGTGGGCCATAACTACTGAGCTCATGCACCTCAGCTAGAGAGCCCACGTGCCACAAACTACAGAGCCCACATGCCCTGGAGCCCGCATGCCACAACTAGAGAGAAGCCCATGTACCACAACCAAAGATCCCACATGCCTCAGTGAAGATCCTGCGTACTGCAACTAACACGAGGTGCAGGCAAAAATAAATAAATGTTAAAAAAAAGCCTTAAAAAATTTTTTTTAAAGAAATTTATTATAATGAATTGGTTGGCATGATTATGAAGGCTGAAAAGTCCAAGATTTGCAGGGTGAATCACAAACTGGAAACCCGGGAGAGCTAATGGTGTAGTTCCAGACTCAAAAGCTTCTGGCTTGAGACCCAGGACGAGTTGATGTTCAATTCTAGTCCAAAGGCAGAAAAAAAGCTGATGTTCCAGTTTGAAGGCCAACAGACAAGAAAAATTCTCTCTTACCCCAGGAAAGGGTTAGTTTTTTTTGTTCTATTCAGGCCTTCCATCTGATTGGATGAGGGCCACTCACATTATGGAGGGTAATCTCCTTTATTCAGTATATCAATTTGAATGTTAATCTCATCCACAAATACCCTTACAAACACAGCCAGAATGTTTGACAAATATCTGGGCATCCCATAACCCAGTCAAATTGACACATAAAATTAACTCTCAGGGCATGTAAAACCAGGGGCATAAATGCTGGATCTTGGTACTGCTAGCTTACTCTCCTGGTTGATAGCCCTAGTCTTCTCCCACTCACAGTAAATCAAGGTTCTTACTCCCAGAGTTCTTAATCCCTGTTAATACTTGGCACCATCCAGCTTTCTAATTTTCAAATCTACACGGTTTAAAGAGATAGTCCATTGTTGTTTTAATTTGCATTTTTCATATTACTAATGAGTTTGAACAGCTTGCTATCTGGTGCATGCTATCTGGTTTTTGCTTCTCTAATTGTTGCTTTAATATGCTTAACTTTCTAATGTGTCTAATTTGTCACCCCCTTTCACTTGGTATTTATTTGTACTTTCTGATTTTTCTTGTTTAGTCTTGCCCGAGGTCTATCTTGTTAATCTTTTCAAAAAACAAATGTTGAGCTTTTAAAATCTTCTCTATTGCTTTTGTGTTTTATTTCCAAATTCCCCTCATCTAATATTCCTCTTTTTTACCCTCTTTGAGAAGAGTGATGATGGTTTATTCTACATAGGATCCCCCTAAAAGCATAGTAAAGAGTGTGGCACATATTATAGGCACAATACAAGTTTGTCAAATGACTGAATTAAAGAGAAAATACATCATCTTTGAGGTATATTGATTTATTCTCTTTTTTTAAAAATTGAGTTTTCTGCAGAGAAATGAGGGTAGAGTGACATAGGTATGACCAAAGGAGAGAAATAGGATGAGTTAAGGGGACAAACAGCTTATATTTAACTTGCCTCTCTACCAAGGTTTGATTATATCCACTGGATGCAAACATGCTTAGGAATGTGGGGAGTGAGGAGGGCATATCTCTCTCCAAATACTATACCAAAGGATCAGCATACAGAGTTTTTTTATAAAACTATTTTTTAGAGCAGTTTTAGGTTCACAGCAAAATTGAGGGGTAGGTATAGAAATTTCCCACATACCTCCTACCCCACACATGCATAGCCTCCCCCATTAGCTATCAATATCTCCCACCAAAGTGATACATTTGTTAAAATTATTGAGTCTAAATTGACACATCAATATCACCCGAAGTCCATAGTTTATAGGTCACACATGGTGCACATTTTATGGGTTTGGACAAAAGTATAATGATATATATACATCCTTATGGTATCATAAAGAAGAGTTTCACTGCCCTAAAAATCCTCTGTGCTTTGTATATTCATCCCTCCCTCCCTACAACCCCTGGCAAACACTGATATTTTTACTATTCCTATAGTTTTGCCTTTTCCGGAATGTCATACGGTTGGAATCATATAGTAAGTAGCCTTTCAGATTGGCTTCTTTCACTTAGAAATATGCATTTAAGACTCATCCATAGTTTTTGTGGCTTGACAGCGTATTTGTTTTTAGCACTGAACAATATTCCATTGTGGGTATACCACAGTTTATCCATTCACTTAAACTGAAGGACATCTTGGTTGCTTCTAAGTTTTGGTAAATAAGATTAAAGCTGCTATAGATATCCATGTGCAAGTTTTTGCGTGGACATAGATTTTCACCTTCTTTGGGTAAATACCAAGGAGTACAATTGCTAGATCATACAGTAAGAGTATGTTTAGTTTTGTAAGACACTGCCGAACTGTCTTTCAATGTGGCTGTACCATTTTGCATTCCCAGCAGCAATGGATGACAGTTTCTCTTGTTCCACACCCTCACCAGCATTTGTTGTCAGTATTTTGGATTTGGGTCATCCTAACAAGGGTATAGTGGTATCTTGTTGTTTTAATCGGAATTTCCCTCGTGAAATAAGATGTGGAACATCTTTTCAAGTGCTTATTTATCATTTGTATATCAGTTTAACAAATTTGGAAGAGAAAATTCAGGAATTGCTGTTTTACCAAGTGCAGTCTACATCCTATACAATCCTTAAAGCAATGGCTATTTCTTAAAGGTAATTGGAAAGAATAATTAGCTCCATGTTTACATCATCCAAATTTGAATTATTTCACAAAAGCAGGTGATTTATTTTGTAATTTATCCCATTTAAAGCACTCAAAGCATCGAGTGTTAAAGCCTTGCCATTTCTAGATACCTGAGCACTCTTGTATACACATTCAAACTTCAGAAGATGTATTGGCTATAGGAATGAATCATAATTGAGATGTTAATTCTTAGAAATCATAAGAATTCTTTTACTTTAAAAACTTTGGGAATCAAATGAAATTTGGGAAAATTTTGACAATTTGAGCCCAGTTGCTGTAGTGATTTATCAACACTTTAACAAACTCATCCCTACTTACCTAAGTAATGTATAAAACCTGGCATTTTTCTTTCTAAATTAATAGGATGGTATTGATACATCACCTGAATGTTGGAATCCAGAGAGCAAATGGGAAGATGATTCAGTAAAAGATAAAGAACAGTAAAACATTTTCCCTATTATGGGGATAGTACAACAAGGCATCATTTCCCAGGGAAGGCATATTTTTCATAGTGCTAAACAGGGTGAATGTCTATCAGACCTCATAAGCTGAATGAGAAACTGCTAATACCTCACTTCATCCCTGGCTCTTTACCTGAAAGTCATTGAAAGAGAAAATGAGTTGACCTTCCTGTCTCCGCTTCAACACAGAGACACACACACACACACACACACACACACACACACACACACAGAATGGAATATTACTCAGCCATAAAAAAGAATGAAATAAGGCTATTTGCAGCAACATGGGTGGACCTAGAGATTGTCATACTGAGTGAAGTAAGTCAGACAGAGAAAGACAAATATCATATGATATTGCTTAAATGTGGGATCTAAAACAATGGTAAATGACCTTATTTACAAAACAGAAATAGAGTCACAGATGTAGAAAACAAACTTAAAGTTACCAGGGAGGAAAGAGGGGGAGGGGTAAATTGGGAGATTGGGATTGACATATACACACTTCTATATATAAAATAGATAACTAATAAGGACCTCTTGTATAGCACAGGGAACTCTACTCAATACTCTGTAACGACCTATATGGGAAAAGAATCTAAAAACGAATCTAAAAAAGAGTTATACATATACACATATGTGTATATGTATTTATGTATGTATAACTGATTCACTTGCTGTATACACCTGAAACTAACACAACGTTATATATCAACTATACTCCAATCAAAATTTAAAATAAATAAATAAATATATATATTGAATAGAGGAATTCTCCAAAATGTAAATCAGAATACCAGATATACTGATTATAAAAGTAGTGAGTATCAGAAATCTCAATATCATAAATACTAAAAGGTGGAAACAAAGAGTATCCATGTTGAGAGTGTCCTTGAAAAGTCCTTCCCACCTACAAGGACTTGTGCACAGGTTAAAATCGACAAAGCACTTGTGAGTCTTCCTGAATAATGTGAAGTACCCTGTTAGTCATTATCATGGAAATCAAAGAAGCCTGCTTCTCCTTAACCTTTTACTAAATCCTCTTTGTCACATCTCTTGTGGTGATACTGACCACCTGGTTTTCCATACTAAAGCCTCTTTCAGTAGATGGCTTGCACTGTGTTTCAAGAACAGTTTAAAAGCTGAAACACTCCCTCCCATTTTCCCATTCATTGACATGTCACTCTTTCAGAGAGGCTCTCTAGTTTTCAAGATGAATAAAAAGAGTAACCAAGATGCACATTCTTAAAAATAATAATTACAATTAATTTTCTCATTTGAGAGAATCCATGACCCATGGATGAAATGAAATGAGAAAGGGAATGAGCAGTTCGGAGTCTTAGTGAAAACTTGAGTGATCTACCCCATGAGGTGCCCAAGGGTCCCTAATCCAGCAGAGCAGATGGGGGATGAGAAAAACAAGCACTGCTTAGACCCTTAAGCACTGGAGATTCTGTGCTACCTGAGAATTCTGCTCCTTTGGCTTGTCTGTTTCTTTTTGTGACACTGTGGCTCCAGTGTCCTTCAGCAGTGTCTTCGGTCCTTTGGTACCTTGGATAAGTGTCTGGTAATCTGTTTGAACTGATGAAGTACAAATAATATTTCAGCACCAGCAAATGAAAGATAGTATTTGGAATGGACAAAGGCAAGCATTACTACAGCCAAGTCTTCAGCCTTTAGGGAAGTACTTCAACATTCTGAGCCTCGGTTCCCTGGTGTCTTAAATGAATACATAATACCTTCCTTGTAGCGTACTGTCATTATTATTAAATGGCAATAAAAGAATACCTGGCAGGTCCATCATATAGCATAAATGCTCAGGTGAGGGTTGTATTTCTGCCTTGTAAGCCCCCAGCCTGCCATTGCAGATCTTGCCTGGCCTCAGATCCTGAGAATGCTGCTCTGGGTGTTGTGTGTCACTTTCCTGCTTCAAGCTTGTAATTACTCATGGTGTGAATATGCTTCTATTGGGCCACACACCATGGAGATGGTGCACTCTTAAAATAGGTTTGGGAGTCACATAGCCTAGAGTTTAAAACCTGGATCCATTCAGTACTAGCTTCATGGCTTTAAGCAAGTGATCTAACCACTCTGAATCTTGTTTTTTTCATATGAAAAAAGAAATAGGTGGACTTGGTACATGGTAAACATCAAATAAATATTGGCTATTTTGCATTATTAGTATGAGAGGTAAATAATTGTTCATTTTTTTAAAGACTTTATTTTTTAGAGTGGTCTCAGTTTCACTTTAAAAAAATTGAAAGGAAGTTACAGAGAGTTCCCATATACTCCCTGCCCCTGCACAACTGTCCCTTGTATCAACATCTTGCACCAGAGTGACACATTTGTTACAACCAATGAACCTACACTGATACATCATAATTGCCCAAAGCCCATAGTTTAGAATTGACTCTTGGTGTTGGGTTCTGACTAATACATGATGACATATACCCACCATTGTAGTATCATATAGAAGAGTTTCACTGCCCTAGAAATCCTCTGTGATCTGCATATTCATCTCTCCTTTCCCCCAGGCCCTGGCAACCACTGATCTTTTTACTGTCTCTATAGTTTTGCCTTTTCCAGAGTGTCACGTAGTTGGAACCATGCAGTATGTAGCCTTTTCAGACTGGCTTCTTTGACTTAGCAATATGCATTTAAAGTTCATCCATATTTTTGGTGGTTTGATAGCTCATTTTTTCAGCACTGAAAAAAATTCCCTTGTCTGGATGCACCACAGTTTATTCATTCACCTACTTAAGGACATCTTGGTTGTTTCTAAGTTTTGGCAGTTATAAATACAGCTCTATAAAATCCACATGCAGATTTTGAGTGGGTATAAATTTTAACTCCTTTGTGTTATATAAATACCAAGGAGCATGATCGTTGCATGTTAATGGTAAGAGTATGTTTAGTTTTTCAAGAAACTGCAAAACTGTCTTCCAACATGGCTGTACCATTTTGTGTTCCCACCAGCAACGAGTGAGAGTTTCTGTTGCTTCGCATCCTCCCCAGCGTTCCGTGTTGTCAGTGTTTTGGAGATGGGCCATTATAACAGGTATGTTGTGGTATCTCATTGTTGTCTTAATTTACAATTCCCTAATGACATATGATGTTGAACATCTTTTCAAATGCTTATTTACCATTTGTATATCTTCTTTGGTGAGATCTTTGTCAAGGTTTTTGCCCATTTTTAAGTTGGTTCTTCAGAGAAGTTAAGTCACTTGCTGAATTCCATGAAGTTAATACATAACTGAGCCAGGGGTTTAAACTCAAGTCTCTGTGAATCCCAAACCCATTCTAGCAGCACACAGTCTCCATGGTGTGTGGTCCAATAGAAACACACGTGTATATGCTATGTCAATTATGTATGTATATGTAAGTTCCATGAGGGCAGGGATCTTGCCTTGTTAACTGCGATACTCCCAGCACCTAAAGGACTGCCTGGCCAAATGTGCAAGATGTACTTTATATTCTTCTAATAGTTCTTCTAACAGTTTATTTTTAGGTGTTAGCCATAGTTGTTCTAGGCTTTTCTACAAATGCTTGCTGAGTAAATGAATGAATACATGGACATATAAATTAAGATACAATTTTGCAAATTACAGTGGCATAGGTGCTAGGTATGCTTCAGAGGGGGACAACAGTCCTATTTGGCCTATGATGGTACTGTGTTGATGTTTCTTCCTTCCCCATGGTATTAGAAGTTACCTTATTGACCATGGAGTTTTCAAATGGGGTATGCAGGTAAGAGGCATTCAGTCATGAAGAAGTCTGACTTTCCAGGGTAATGTGTGCGGGGACAGAAGAGGGAAGGTGTTATTATAATGCAAAATAGTCACCAGCTTTTTTCAGAGATCAGCTTAAAAACTCTGTCAGAATGGGTGCTATTTTAGACTATATTGATGGACCTCCAATAACTCTAATTAAGTGTTTTCTTCCCTAAGAAGAAGCAAGTGATCAGTGACATTTTTCTAAGGTTTCTTGTGATTGTGTAGCAGAATGCATCTCTCAAATGCTGTAATTTGTGAGGATTCAGTAGAAGAGTTAATGAGGGTTAGGAGGCATGCAAACTGAGTAATCATCATTTAGCTGACAAAAAAAAAAGTGTTAACATATCTAAAAAGGCCTAAGGTTAATTGAAATTTGGCAAAATGAAAGCCCTGTTTAGGATATTTTCCTTGCCACCAATTGGAGTACACCAGACTTATTTCTTAAACCCCCTATCAGTGTAACTCTGCTCATTGTGTCCTCCATGCACACGTCTTGGTTTATGTTTCCAAAAATAGGCAGGAGATAAAATGGAAGAGGAAGCCAGAAGAGTTCTCTTAAAAACAGTTATAGGACTTAGCATAAATTTTTAGTATAAAATAATACACACTCATAATACAAAATTTGTAAAACACGAAACTTCAGAGAAAAAAGGAAGAAAAATGCAGATCTGTATACCAAGGCCACCAGATGCAAACATTTTTTATATTTTGTATATGCATACTCTTAGCATATTTTAGATTTTTCTGTATGTACTGTTTTGAATCTTACTTTTATTTTTAACTAACTCAATGGATGGTCATCATGCTTATACATTGTGATGGTTAAATAATACATCAGAAGCAGATTCTAATTTAAGTGATCATTTCCTTATTACTGAGAATTTCTTTTCCACTTTTATTAATGCTTCATTGAACATTTTTGTGACTGTTTGTTTCCAAATTCAGTATAAGGGTCTTACATGACACTCCCACCAGTAGAATATGTAGATCAAAGATTCCAAGCAACTTTAAAACTCTGTTCTCAAATTCCTGAAACTTTTCTTTTCAAAAAGGTTGGACCATGTGCTTTTACCTCCCTTACCAGAAATGCAAATCAAGCTTCCCCAGCCTGAGTCTTTCGTGGCATATACATCACCACCCTGACCTTGAACTTAGCCCTCTCCACAGTAGATGGGACCTGGGCCAATATAAGAAGAATCTCTCTTATTTTCTGCATTATATTTTTACTCTGAGAAACTCAAAGTGCTTTAGACTTTTGTTCTGAAATGTAAGTGGTGTTGGGACCAGAGGTGATGCCAGGAATGGCTGGAATCACATCACGTGCAAGTCGAAGTCCGGGGGACGAGTATACAGAAACCATGAGAGAAAATAGGGAGCTCGCAGAAGAAGTCAGTTTCACTGAGACAAGAAGTTGAGTGGCCCCTGGAACAAGAAGAGAGTGTGAGATAGAAGATCATGTCGGCCTAAAGGGTTTACGCTCCCATGAGGTCTGGCTGTACTTTCCTCTTATCAGCTTGGGAAATACTGTAAAAGAATGTAGAGGATGTTTGTAGCAAACCTATAACCAACCTAGAGAAATTTAAAATTAGCTTCCCAGGAAAGAGTCAGGGAGGGTGATGTTGTGACATTAAAATAATAAGCATGCCATAAACCATTAACATGCTATGCGGTAGTATTTCTGCATCTGAATGAGCAGACCAGTGCTAATTACAGGGAAGGAGGAACTTACCTGTTGTGATTCCGCAGTGTGTTTACATGTGTCAGGGACAGTCTGTGTGTCCTGTCATGTACAATAGCCACAGCCACAGAGGATATGAACGTACTTCTGCGAGAGAAGTTGAGGCAAGGCTGGCTGGTACCTTCCCGTCCCTCTGTTAGCAAGTGATAGAGCTGGGACATGAGCCTGGGGCCACTCTGACCCCAGGGGACATGCTCTTTTCTCTCCTCTATTGGACTTAACACATGCTTCTCTTTCCATTAAACCTGGAAACAGAAAATGCTTCTGTACTTAGGGTCTTTTTTACCTTTTAGGCCAAACATATTTTGTAGGGCTTGTTTTTCTCTGGTCAAGGATTGAAACCTATTCCTCACTCACCTTGTCATTTATTCCCTCAACTCACATCTTCCCAGACTTCCTAGCTTTTGAAATTACAGATTTTTGCAGAAGACATACAGATGGCCAAAAGGCACATAAAAAGATGCTTGATATCGCTAATTATCAGAGAAATGCAAAGGAAAACTACAATGAGGTATCGCCTCACACCAGTCAGAATGGCCATCATCAAAATGACTACAAATAATAAATGCTGGAGAGGGTGTGGAGAAAAGGGAACACTCCTGCACTGTTGGTGGGAATGTAAATTGTTACAGTCACTATGGAGAACAGTATGGAGGTTCCTTAAAAAACTACAAATAGAACTACCATATGACTCAGCAATCCCACTACTGGGCATATACCCTGAGAAAACCATAATTCAAAAAGAGTCATGTACCACAGTGTTCATTGCAGCTCTATTTACAATAGCCAGGACATGGAAGCAACCTAAGTGTCCATCGACAGATGAATAAATAAAGATGTGGTACATATATACAATGGAATATTACTCATCCATAAAAAAGAAATAATGCCATTTGCAGCAACATGGATGGACCTAGAGTTAATCATACTAAGTGAAGTTAGACAGAGGAAGACAAATATCATATGATATTGCTTATATGTAGAATCTAAAAAATAATGATACAAATGAACTTATATACAAAACAGAAATAGATCCACAGACCTAGAAAACAAACTTATGGTTACCAATGGGGAAAGCGGAGAGAGAGATAAACCAGGAGTTTGGTATTAACACATACACACTACTATGTATAAAATAGATAACCAACAAGGACCTAGTGTATAGCACCGGGAACTCTACTCAGTATTTTGTAATAATCTATAAAGGAAGAGAATCTGAAAAACAAAAAGATATATATGTATGTACAACTGACTCACTTTGCTGGACACCTGAAACTAACACAACATTGTAAATCAATCATACCTCTATAAAACATAAAAAAAAAATTACAGAATTTGGAGACTAAGATACATAATCACTAAGATAAAAGGCATACTCTTAAAATAGGAGTTTCATGAACCAGGTACACCCTAGGGCAACCTCATGCTGAAAGTGAGAGAAGTAAAGCAGAAGGACGAAGAAGAATAAGTCTTCCAGTTGTGTTTCCTTGTTCAGGCTTCCCCTCCCTGCCCTACAAGTTTCTTCCACTCCCCCAGATCCTGTGGCATGTTTTTCTAGTATCATTGCTTAGCCTCATCCATTCACGTACCTGAGTTCAAGGGAACATTCACGTTACTGATTTTTCTTACCATGAAACTTTTATTTTCAGGTCCAGGTAAATTGATGTTCATCTTCAATTCCCCACATAATCTCCCAGGCACACTCATTCTATTCAATGTGCTCTACAAGACATACAGCTCCACTGTGGGTGAGATGGGTTATAGTTACTGAAATGAAATTTAAAAACCAAGAAGAAAAAAAAATCTCTGCAGCCCTCCCTCACCCTGTTTCCAAAGGGCCAGACTTCAGTTTATCCTCCAAAGTATTCTCTTAGGTTTTATCTCACCCTGGAGCAAGTCTTAGATGGTGCTGTTCAGAGATACCAGAAAGAAATTGCTATCACTAATAACATTTTACTTTATCATACTTATGAATTCATTTATTCACTCAATGAACAAACCTTTATTGAGTGACCTTTATGTACTGGGCTGGGCACAGTGCAAACTTAGGGGAAAGATGCAGAATTTGTAAGATACAGATTCTGTCTGTTGTAGGAAGAATGAGAGTAAACAATCATAGAGCAGTGAGATAGAGCTTCTGGTGGCAACCCTAGAAGGGCACCCGCACTCTGCCCAAAGGGTATCAGAAGAGAGTTAGCCAAAGAAGATACTGTTGATTTAGCACTTGCAGAATAAATGGAGAGGGCACGTGCAAAAGCGAGTGTGTCTACAGAACCAGGGGAGATGGGTATGCATGATTCTTTTAGTGACAGAGACTGGTGCCAGAGGTTGTGGGAGCAACTGTGGGAGCAGCACAATGACCCACCGTGCCCCGTGAGGCAGGAGACCAGGGCCACATCACAGAGGGCATCCTAAGCAGTGGTAAGATCTTAAACTTTACCCCCCTAAAAACTAATAGAGGTGGGGCCATACCAACAGAGCTGCATCACTGATGGCTGTCAGGGATGTATTGTCCCTGGTCCATTATAGGCTCATTGTAGGCAGCAGATGTTAAATTCCAGATCCTGCAAGCTCCAGGAGGGGGCTCTAAATTCCTGGTTTGAAGGAGAAAATAAGAGTTAGGAGAAAAGAGAACCCCTGTTTTGCTGTTTATTAACTGTGAGATTAGATACTCTGTCTACTTATTTGCATAATGAGGGTGAACTGGGCTACCTTCATGGGTAAATATCCTAGTGTATAAATCGCTTTGCTCACCATCTTCGTGGAGATAAAGCTCGCTGTGATATTTACCAAGATCCCTTCATTGTTGCCTCATACCCAGGCGTTCCACTTTCACCACCTATGTCAGCTCTGAGCTTCGGAGTTGCAAAAGCCACCTCTCTGGCAACAGGCTAAAGACTTAAGAGTCAGAGTCTGAAGGGAAGGCAAGAGTCAACTTTGGTTTGTGTGGGTGCAAGGTCTGTGTCCTTCTATTCCATGTTTTGGGGCACGATGAGAAGCATCCCAGATGGTCTGGGGGGAAGCCAAGGGTAGAAGGAGCTGGGCTTCTGATTCATTTCCCATGACTGCTGTAATAAATCACCCCAAAGTCGGTGGCCTTAGAAAACTAAAACTAGAACTACCATATGACTCAGCAATCCCACTACTGGGCATATACCCTGAGAAAACCATAATTCAAAAAGAGTCATATACCAAAATGTTCATTGCAGCACTATTTACAATAGCTAGGACATGGAAGCAATCTAAGTGTCCATTGACAGATGAATGGATAAAGAAGATGTGGCACATATATACAATGGAATATTACTCAGCCATAAAAAAAAGAAATTGAGTTGTTTGTAGTGAAGTGGATGGACCTAGAGTCTTTCATACAGAGTGAAGTAAGTCAGGAGAAAAACAAATACCGTATGCTAACACATTTATATGGAATCTAAAAAGAAAAAAAGGTACTGATTAACCTAGTTGCAGGGCAGGAATAAAGAGGTAGACATAGAGAATGGATTTGAGAGCATGGGGTGGGAGGGTGAAGCTGGGGCGAAATGAGAGAGTGACATTGACATGTATACCCTACCGAACGTAAAATAGTTGGCTGGTGGGAAGCAGCAGCATAGCACAGGGAGATCGGCTCGGTGCTTTGCGATGACCTAGAGGGGTGGGATAGGGAGGGTGGGAGGGAGGCTCAAGAGGGAGGGTGTATGGGGACATATGTATGCATTCGGCTGATGCGCTTTGTTGTGCAACAGAAACTAACACAGTATTGTGAAGCAAGTATACTCCAATGAAGATCTATTAAAAAAAACACACATTTATTTTCTTACGGTTCTTAGTGGGTCAAAATTAAAGGGATCATGCTTCCTCTGTGGACATCTGTTTCCTTGCCTTTGCCTGATTCTGGAGGCTGTCCATATTCCTTGGCTGGTGTCTTCTTTCACCCTCAAAGCCCATAGCGTAGCATCTTTAAATACTGCTCTCTTTGCTATAGTCATGGCGTTGCCTTCTCTCTTCTGTCTCAGTCGCCAAATGTCCCTCTACTTCCCTCTTATAAGGACACTGTGATCATATTTAGGGCCCAACTGGATAATGCAGGATTACCTCCCCCATCTCAAGGTCCTTAAATTAATCAATATCTACCAAGCTCTTTTTGCAATTTAAGGTAACATATTCACAAGTTCCAGGGGTTAGGACCTGGACATCTCTGGGGATCACTCTTCAGCCTCCAGAGTTCCTTTAATGAGTAAATCCTGGGGAACCCTGGAGCAGAGCAGGGACTAGGGTGGGGCGAATGAAGCACTCAGGGCCTGAGACTTAAGGAGTCCGTCACTTTCAGGATTATCCTGGGTGAGGGATCAGCTCCTGAAAATGAGTGTGCCTTTAAATTTTGTGCACTAGATGCCTTGCTCACCTTACCCTAGTCTGGATCCTGTCTTGGAGTGGCAGAACAGAGCTGGAGCAGAAATAGGTGGGGCTATGTCTAGGCAGCAGGCCTGAGACAGTCCAATCGAGTTCCTGCTGGTTCCAGGAGCTGAGATGTGTTTGCCTGAATGACTGTGTGTGTGTGTGCGTGTGTGTGTGTGTGTGTGTGTGTGTGTACATTGAGTAAGAGACAAGGAGGAAGAGATAGAGCAGTAGAATGATCCCCCTTGATCACAAGAGTAAGTAACACCCCTCTCTCGTAACACCCCAGAGTGGACTGGGTTTCATTCGGATGGAGCTAGTCTTGGAGTGGCCTTGCCTATTTGAGAATGGGATCCCAGGCCAGATAGGGAATGAGCTTGTCTGAGTTTGCCAACATGGACACCACCGAGGACCAGATGAACACCCCCTGGAAGGTACATGCAGCAGGGAAAAGTGATGAGAAGATCACTGATTGACATCTATTAAAACAACTCCTGGGGAATGAGGCCTCGAAGAGGAAATGAAATGCAGACATGACACATCGTGGACATACATCCAGAACGTCTTGTCTATGAGTTCCATTGAGCAACGATGTTCCTTTCCTCCTGGTACCCCACTAGGACCAGAAGCTTTTTGTGTACCATTTGTTCTAGAGCTCCAGTCTCTCTAGGAAGCTCAACGAAGAATAGCTCCTTCCTCAGTCCTGGGCCTGGCTGTCTTCCTCCACACCTCCTCCTTCTCTCCCTCATACACTTCAAGCCGGGAGAACAGTGGCTCATGCTAATTATATAGTAACCGGAGAAGAAAAAAAAATACAGACTTTTTTTTTTCTTCCCAACAGCATCTGGGACTTTCTATTTATTTGTCCGCTATTTATAACTCACTCGGACAAGGAGGTCTTATCTCCTCCCACCACCATTTCCCCAAGTGAAATTTCCCTAGGGTGGATCCAGTTTTATCTAAATTGGTTGGACAGAGGAGTACAGCATATATAATCCATACTGAAAGAGATAAGGTTTTCTCCTTGTATTTGATATAAAAATAACCGACAAGCAAAATGAGCATGATAGGGAAAAATTAATTTACTTCCCTGCCTAATTAGTAGATGCAGGATAAATGTATCTGCTTAGCTCCCTAATTATAATAATACTTAGCAGTTACATGAAACTCTTCATCATCAGAAATACCACCCTCTTCTGGCACTAAATAATTAATCTTCATCACTCCTATGTGAGCATCTTATCTGAGCAAGAGAAGTACCATGAGATTGGAGGAGAGCAGAAGATCAGAGTGAGGTGCTAAGGCCACCCCTTATCGTTAAGGCAGAAGCTGCTTCCTGTGTCCAGGTCCCCTGGCATCAGGACCTGGGGGCTCAGGGACAATCTGTCCACCTCAGACAGCTCAGCGCTCTGCCAGCTACAGCAGGAAGCTCACCACCGAGTCCCAGAGCTTGCGGATTCCAGCCTGCCTGGCTGTTTAGCTAGAATCCTCCTCCCACAGTGAGTGAGGCCACAGTGGATCCAAGCAGAGGGTGCTTCCAGGTGCCACGCTGGAGCAAGGAGCGGTCCCAGATGAGCCCCTCTGGTGCCTTCAGTCTGTTAATGGGCTTTCTGCCCAGTTCCTGGTTTGATGTGCATTTGCTCAGCCCTACTTTTTCCTATTTCCTGTGGTGGGATCCAACTCCTGGCACCTCTTGTGTCAACTCAGAGTTCCTGCTAATGCCTGTGACTCTTACCTTCACCATGTAACAGAAAATTCTTGGCCTCCAAGCCCTGTGGCCTCACAGAACCCGAGCCTTAGATCAGATACCTTCAGCAGATACAATTTCAGCCTCCAGTAGAGTCAGGTTTGCTGCTCCATCCTCCTGAGTTACAAGGGTGTTGCCTACTTGCCATCCTGGGGGTATGGACACAATCTTCTCCCCACCCCCATCTCATGCCTTCCTCACCCTTCTCCTCCCGCCGGGAGCTCTCAGCTTGCCCCTAGCCTGGACCATGCCATCCAGGGAAGGAGCCTTTGTCCAGGACCAGGACTCAGGTCGTAGATGAAGCAGAAGTGTGCCCTGTCTCCCTGCCCCTTACACTTGAAACTTGCCAGGAGCTGCAGAAACCCCTATTGTCTACAGATATTGGAAACACATTAGTATTATGAAAGAAAGAAAAAAAAATCCAATACAATCATCATTCTGTTTGGTGCTTAATAGACCCTCAATGAAGTTTGTTTAAAAAACATTTCTTTTATTTATTTTTTTTTACATCTTTATTGGAGTATAATTGCTTAACAATGGTGTGTTAGTTTCTGCTTTACAACAAAGTGAATCAGTTATACATATACATATGTCGCCATATCTCTTCCCTCTTGCGTCTCCCTCCCTCCCACCCTCCCTATCCGACCCCTCTAGGTGGTGACAAAGCACTGAGCTGATCTCCCTCTGCTATGTGGCTGCTTCCCACTAGCAATCTATTTTACGTTTGGTAGTGTATATATGTCCATGCCACTCTCTCACTTTGTCCCAGCTTACCCTTCCCACTCCCCATATCCTCAAGTCCATTCTCTAGTAGGTCTGTGTCTTTATTCCTGTCTTACCCCTAGGTTCTTCATGACATTTTTTTTTCCTTAAATTCCATATATATGTGTTAGCTACGGTACTTGTCTTTCTCTTTCTGACTTGCTTCACTCTGTATGACAGACTCTAGGTCTATCCACCTCATTACAAATAGCTCAATTTCATTTCTTTTTATGGCTGAGTAATATTCTATTGTATATATGTGCCACATCTTCTTTATCCATTCATCCAGTGATGGACACTTAGGTTGTTTCCATCTCTGGGCTATTGTAAATAGAGCTGCAGTGAACATTTTGGTACATGAGTCTTTTTGAATTATGGTTTTCTCAGGGTATATGCCCAGTAGGGGAACTGCTGGGTCATACGGTACTTCTATTTGTAGTTTTTTAAGGAACCTCCATACTGTTCTCCATAGTGGCTGAACCAATTCTCGTTCCCACCAGCAGTGCAAGAGTGTTCCCTTTTCTACACACCCTCTCCAGCATTTATTGTTTCTACATATTTTGATGATGGCCATTCTGACTGGTGTGAGATGATATCTCATTGTAGTTTTGATTTGTATTTCTCTAATGATTAATGATGTTGAGCATTCTTTCATGTGTCTGTTGGAAATCTGAATATCTTCTTTGGAAGAATGTCTATGTAGGTCTTCTGCCCATTTTTGGATTGGGTTGTTTGTTTTTTTGTTACTGAGCTGTATGAGCTGCTTGTAGATTTTGGAGATTAATCCGTTGTCAGTTGCTTCATTTGCAAATATTTTCTCCCATTCTGAGGGTTGTCTTTTCATCTTGTTTATGGTTTCCTTTGCTGTGCAAAAGCTTTTATGTTTCATTAGGTCCCATTTGTTTATTTTTGTTTTTATTTCCATTTCTCTAGGAGGTGGGTCAAAAAGGATCTTGCTGTGATTTATGTCATAGAGTGTTCTGCCTATGTTTTCCTATGAGAGTGTGATAGTTTCTGGCCTTACATTTAGGTCTTTAATCCATTTTCAGCTTATTTTTGTGTGTGGTGTTAGGGAGTGATCTAATCCCATACTTTTACATGTACCGGTCCAGTTTTCCCAGCACCACTTATTGAACAGGCTGTCCTTTCTCCACTGTACTTTCCTACCTCCTTTATCAAAGATAAGTTGACCATATGTGCGTGGGTTTATCTCTGGGTTTTCTATCCTGTTCCATTGATCTATCTTTCTGTTTTTCTGCCAGTACCGTAGTGTCTTGATTACTGTAGCTTTGTAGTATAGTCTGAAGTCAGGGAGCCTGATTCCTCCAGCTCCGTTTTTCGTTCTCAAGATTGCTTTGGCTATTTGGGGTCTTTTGTGTTTCCATACATATTGTGAAATTTTTTGTTCTAGTTCTGTGAAAAATGCCAGTGGTAGTTTGATAGGGATTGCATTGAATCTGTAGATTGCTTTGGTAGTAGAGTCATTTTCACAATGTTGATTCTTCCAATCCAAGAACATGGTATATCTCTCCATCTATTTGTATCATCTTTAATTTATTTCATCAGTCCGTCCTAAATTTTCTGTATACAGGTCTTTTGTCTCCTTAGGTAGGTTTATTCCTAGATAGTTTTTTTCTTTGTGTTGCAATGGTAAACGGGAGTGTTTCCTTGATTTCACTTTCAGATTTTTCATCATTAGTGTATAGGAATGAAAGAGATTTCCATGCATTAATTTTGTATCCTGCTACTTTACCAAATTCATTGATTAGCTCTAGTACTTTTCTGGTAGCATCTTTAGGATTCTCTATGTATAGGATCATGTCATCTGCAAACAGTGACAGCTTTACCTCTTCTTTTCCCATTTGGATTCCTTTTATTTCCTTTTCTTCTCTGATTGCTGTGGCTAAAACTTCCAAAACTATGTTGAATAAGAGTGGTGAGAGTGGGCAACTTTGTCTTGTTCCTGATCTTAGTGCAAATGCTTTCAGTTTTTCACCATTGAGGACGATGTTGGCTGTGGGCTTGTCATATATGGCCTTTATTATGTTGAGGAAAGTTCCCTCTATGCCTACTTTCTGCAGGGTTTTTATCATAACTGGGTGTTGAATTTTGTCAAAAGCTTTCTCTGCATCTATTGAGATGATCATATGGTTTTTCTCCTTCAATTTGTTAATATGGTTTATCACATTGATAGATTTGCGTATATTGAAGAATCCTTGCATTCCTGGAATAAACCCCACTTGATCATGGTATGTGATCCTTTTAATGTGCAGTTGGATTCTGTTTGCTAGTATTTTGTTGAGGATTTTTGCATCTATGTTCATCAGTGATATTGTCCTGTAGTTTTCTTTCTTTGTGACATCCTTGTCTGGTTTTGGTATCAGGGTGATGGTGGCCTCGTAGAATGAGTTTGGGAGTGTTCCTCCCTCAGCTATATTTTGGAGAGTTTGAGAAAAATAGGTGTTAGCTCTTTTCTAAATGTTTGATAGAATTCGCCTGTGAAGCCATCTGGTCCTGAGCTTTTGTTTGTTGGAAGATTTTTAACCACAGTTTCAGTGCTTGTGATTGGTCTGTTCATATTTTCTATTTCTTCCTGATTCAGTCTTGGCAGGTTGTGCCTTTCTAAGAATTTGTCCATTTCTTCCAGGTTGTCCATTTTATTGGCATAGAGTTGCTTGTAGTAATCTCTCATGATCTTTTGTATTTCTGCAGTGTCAGTTGTTACTTCTCCTTTTTCATTTCTAATTCTATTGATTTGAGTCTTCTCCCTTTTTTTCTTGATGAGTCTGGCTAATGGTTTATCAATTTTGTTTATCTTCTCAAAGAACCAGCTTTTAGTTTTATTGATCTTTGCTATCATTTCTTTTTCATTTATTTCTGATCTGATCTTTATGATTTCTTTCCTTCTGCTAACTTTGGGGTTTTTTTGTTCTTCTTTCTCTAATTGCTTTAGGTGCAAGATTAGGTTGTTTATTCGAGATGTTTCCTGTTTCTTAAGGTAGGATTGTATTGTTATAAATTTCCCTCTTAGAACTGCTTTTGCTGCATCCCATAGGTTTTGGGTCATCGTGTCTCCATTTTCATTTGTGTCTAGGTATTTTTTGATTTCCTCTTTGATTTCTTCAGTGATCACTTCGTTATTAAGTAGTGTATTGTTTAGCCTCCATGTGTCTGTATTTTTTAGAGATCTTTTCCTGCAATTGATATCTAGTCTCATCGCGTTGTGGTCGGAAAAGATACTTGATACAATTTCAATTTTCTTAAATTTATCAAGGCCTGATTTGTGACCCAAAATATGATCTATCCCGGAGAATGTTCCATGAGCACTAGAGAAAAATGTGTATTCTGTTGTTATTGGATGGAGTGTCCTATAAATATCAATTAAGTCCATCTTGTTTAATGTATCATTTAAAGCTTGTGTTTCCTTATTTATTTTCATTTTGGATGATCTGTCCATTGGTGACAGTGGGGTGTTAAAGTCCCCTACTATGAATGTGTTACTGTCGATTTCCCCTTTTATGGCTGTTAGTATTTGCCTTATGTTTTGAGGTGCTCCTATGTTGGGTGCATAAATATTTACAATTGTTATATCTTCTTCTTGGATCAATCCCTTGATCCTTATGTAGTGTCCTTCTTTGTCTCTTCTAATAGTCTTTATTTTAAAGTCTATTTTGTCTGATTTGAGAATTGCTATTCCAGCTTTCTTTTGGTTTCCATTTGCATGGAATATCTTTTTCCATCCCCTTACTTTTAGTCTGTATGTGTCTCTAGGTCTGAAGTGGGTCTCTTGTAGACAGCATATATATGGGTCTTGTTTTTGTATCCATTCATCCAGTCTGTGTCTTTTGGTGGGAGCATTTAATCGATTTACTTTTAAGATAATTATCGATATGTATGTTCCTATTCCCATTTTGTTAATTGCTTTGGGTTTATTATAGGCCTTTTCCTTCTCTTGTGTTTCTTCCCTAGAGAAGATCCTTTAGCATTTGTTGTAAAGCCGGTTTGGTGGTGCTGAACTCTCTCAGCTTTTGCTTTTGTGTAAAGGTTTTAATTTCTCCATCAAATCTGAACGAGATCCTTGCTGGGTAGAGTTATTTTGGTTGTAGGTGTTTCTCCGTCACTTTAAATATGTCCTGCCAGTCTCTTCTGGCTTGCAGAGTTTCTGCTGAAAGATAGCTGTTAACCTTATGGGGATTTCCTTGTGTGTTATTTGTTGTTTTTCCCTTGCTGCTTTTAATATGTTTTCTTTGTATTTAATTTTTGACAGTTTAATTAATATGTGTCTTGGCATGTTTCTCCTTGGATTTATCCTGTATGGGACTCTCTGTGCTTCCTGGACTTGATTAACTATTTCCTTTCCCATATTAGGGAAGTTTTCAACTATAATCTCTTCTAATATTTTCTCAGTTCCTTTGTTTATCTCTTCTTCTGGAACCCCTATAATTCGAATGTTGGTGCGTTTAATGTTGTCCCGGAGGTCTCTGAGACTGTCCTCAGTTAATTTCATTCTTTTTTCTTTATTCTGCTCTGTAGTACTTATTTCCACTATTTTATCTTCCAGGTCACTTATCCGTTCTTCTGCTTCAGTTTTTCTGGTATTGATCCCTTCTACAGTATTTTTAATTTCATTTATTGCATTGTTCATCATTGCTTGTTTCATCTTTAGTTCTTCTAGGTCCTTGTTAAATGTTTCTTGCATTTTCTCTATTCTATTTCCAAGATTTTGGATCATCTTTACTATCATTATTCTGAATTCTTTTTCAGGTAGACTGCCTATTTCCTCTTCATTTGTTAGGTCTGGTGGGTTTTTATCTATCTTGCTCCGTCATCTGCTGTGTGTTTCTCTGTCTTCTCACGTTGCTTATCTTACTGTGTTTGGGGCCTCCTTTTTGCAGGCTTCAGGTTCATAGTTCCCGTTGTTTTTGGTGTCTGTCCCCAGTGGCTAAAGTTGGTTCAGTGGGTTGTGTAGGCTTCCTTGTGGAGGGGACTAGTGCCTGTGTTCTGCTGGATGAGGCTGGATTAAAAAACTACATTTCAGCTGATTTTCTAAGGCCTTATTTTTTGTGACTTTCAGAAAAAAGGAAACACATAGCCAAGTGATGAAGAGTATCTACAACTATGAGATCTTGCCTTTATCTTGTAGACAGGGGTGGGGAAAGGGAGATCAAGAAAAACAATCATTACTTAAATTGCATCTTCACTGTGTTTTTGTTTTTTCCCTTTTATAAACATAATAGGCCATATATATCACTTACATTTAAAATTTGTTAAAGCTCGAAGCTACTATAATGAGATAAGAATTATAAGTTCTAATTATGTGCTTTGAGGCACTGTAATTATGCAGTGGTTTGGGGGGAAAAAAATGAACGCAGCATAACAGTCTCCTTCTTTCTCGTTTCCTTAATTTTGGGCTTTATCCGTAAGCAAGGAAGAAGATCTGACTCCTACCAATTATTCCTCCACAGTTCACTAACAGTGTATTTCTGGTTCAATCATATGGGTACAGAAATGGGAGGAGGCAAAGAAATGAACACATTTGCTACATCTTCTCACAATGTGACTGTGAGGTGGTTAACTCTTAATGCCACTTCTCAAATCAGAAATCTGACTCCATAGGTTCCGTCTGATGTCAAATGCCACTATCTATTTCTGTTTGTCACACACTGGGCTAGTTCAGAGCATCATTCAGGGTGGGGAAGGTGACAGTAGAAGGTTCTGACAAAGGAAAGACTGAGCAGGGCATGATGCTGCCAAGAAATCACTGAGGCACCAGCATGTGGGAGGGTCATCCTCGTTCTTCAAGGAACCCAGGTCTGCAATGAGAGTGAAAGCTTTAGGAGGTCAGGTTTCCATTTGATACTGAAAGGAAACTGCTGAACCATCGGAGCTCTTGCTCTGGACTAGGGAGTTTTCTGGAGATGAATAAGCAAAGGAAAGGAATAGACTCCTCAGGGATGTAGTGGAAGAAATACATTCTGCAATCAGATAACCGCTTCTCTTGAGGTCATTTCCAACTCTGAGGTGCTCTGACTCTGTATTTGAACTCTCTGTGTCTCAAAGTCCTCATCCCCAAAGAGAGAGAAGTTGGATTAAAGCCTAAACAAATGCTTTCAGTTTTATAGATGTGTGTACGTGTGTGTCCTTAAATGCAACCTACGCTTAAGTCAAACTTGTGAAGACTCCACATTGCACAGCTGTATTCAGCATGCTAACTACATTTTTCGGAAGAAAGAATAAGGAGATTATATTTCCTGACCCATGATTGGTTGATTAATAAAAACAATGGGGGAGAACAGAATTGTTATCCTACTTAGACAGATAGAAGACGACAGTGAGGGATGATGTTCACAGCTGGGTGGCCAGAGTTTTACTCAGAGGATGCCTATCTTATTTTCATAATAAAAACAGCCAACATATAATGTAACTTGTACCTTCTGCTTTCCAAGTGTATTCTATGCATTTCCCATATTTAATCTGCATGACAAATTATTATTATTGATTATCCTTCCCATTACACAGAAGGAGAGAATGAAGCTCAGATAAGATGGGTGGTGTACCCCAAATTCCCAGTCTGGTTCTGAAGCCCCTGCATTCTCCACTGCACCCTCTGCCCAAGCATAATCAGAGAAACCAAAACTCAAAGAGTTAAAACATGATCCATTGTCATAAATTCATAAGAAATTATTTGTAAGTAATGTGGGCCTATAAAGGAGGCAGCACAAGCCCTCTGCCGTCTCTGAGTCCGTGGTGTTCCGTGTGACTTGGACATGGGAGCCCATGGCTTTGTAGGCTGCCTTTGCTAGTGATCGTGCCGCAGAGCACCCGCTAGAAATTATGCCAATCGCACTTCACACCCAGACCCCCTGTAAAGAAACCTCCACCTGGGTTCTTCCCACACAGCTTCCTTACTCATCCACAAAACCAGCTTCTCTGAGATCCCCAGCACCACTATCTGTCCTCGGCTACAACACCTTCAAAGGTTAAAGACAAACACATTCTCTTTTTCAGAAAATTAATTCTGCTTCACACTGACATATGCTGTATTGACAAAGGACCGCAGGCCTTTCTCTCCCCCAAATTTTCAGAACAGAAGGTCTCTGTCCAAAATAGAAGTGTATGTTACACTGTTCCCATAAAGTAAGGAGACAAGAAGAGTCTCAGAGCCACAAACATTCTATTTCCAAGTTCAGAGCAAACAAAAAATATGTCATCCCAGAGGGGATGAATTTGGAGGGAAGGGGGAGCGAGACATGCAAACTTTATTCTATGTTTAAATCCCAACATATGGGCCATTCCTATTTTGGTATGACAAATACTGACTTCCATGTTTTGTAATTAATGATATAAAAAGAGGAGCTAAGCTACATTTGAAGGTCCCAGTAGGCTGTCCCCCTACCAGTAGTGTGGAGACCCTGTGCCATCTTGCAGGTTAGATTTGAGGAAGTCAGTTGGCATTGCCCTGTTTGAGAACAGAGTGCAGATGCGAATCTGGACCAGGGTACTTATTTCTCCTGATAAATCTCATTTTTTGGGATCAACTTTTAGCAACTATTGTATCCCTAAGATGCAGCCTTCCAGGATCCAGGGTTGTTGGGAGGCCCCTTGAAGGTGCTGGGCTGATGGACGGATGTTTCTGAAGGCTAGTGATGGGGATGTGCTGCCTGAGCCCTAGTCAAGGAGAGCAGCGCTCTGTATGGGCCAAACTCAGGTCTCAGTAGACCTCTGGGCCATTCCCATTTGTCAGGCTAATTGGAAAAGCACTTGAGAAGTCAAATGAAATAAATCCTCTACCTCTTTCCCATGAATGGAAGTGGGCTAGTTCTCACAGTCCATGTACATGGTGCTACTAACACCAGAACCAATGTCCCTGGACCCCAGAGTGTAGCCCTTCTCTGTGCCCAAGCTGCATCCCTATTCCTCACCTTGGCTAGCCTTTGACCTAGATCATGTTCCTAATTACGACTGCAGACTATAGTTCTACAGTGATTCCCGGCTGCTCCAAAATTCCACAGCTAGATCTTTCATACCAGAATGCTCATTTAGCAGTTCACCAACTGAGCTGTAGGAAACGTGTAGCTTCCTTTTTCATTTTTATTCTTTTCTCTAATGAGACATGATGCATCAGTAGCTTGGAGTTGAAAACAGAATAGTCCACTCAGGGCTACCCACCAGCCTTGCTCAGAGTTCTGTCTAGGTTTCCAAAGTTTTGCATATGTCAGGATTTTCAGGTGGTGTGGGAAATAACTTGTTTAGGTCCTTGTTTACCATGCTGCCTATGCTCAGACTTCATGGCTCGCATTGGGTTTGGGGGTCTCAGTCCACACAGATGACCACAGTCTCTGGTTTCCCATCCTCAGGCTCCTGGCTGTGCAGCTCTCCCTTAGCTCACTCAGGCACCTTTTTATGATACAGGAGACTTAGTGCCTGTAACCACATCACCTTGGACTTGAGAAACCATCGTTTCCCCAAGGCCATGTTACTCCTGGTGCAGAGCGATGCTTTCCTTCTCTGGAAGCCTCCTGTGCTAGAAAAACTCTGAGTCCCTTTCAGGGCTGTGTGCAACTGACATGCCTGCAGCCATTTCCATTCTGAATTTTGATCACTTCCCCTGGGCTCCGTCTGAGGAAAGAGGCATAGTGTCACTTTGAATTTTATTTTGCATTCTATCAAAAGTAGCAGTTTACCCAAAAGTTTAGCTCAATACTCATTCCCCCACCAACATCTACTTTGCTCTGGCAAGTGGATTCCCTTTTTTACTGTATCTTTGAAATTATTGTTTCTAAAGGCATTCCAACAAATTTTAGTATTTAAATTTTCTTTCTGCTAGGACTTGGACAGTTCATATATGAAATAAAGAATTCATGAGTGGAGTGTGTGTGTGTGTGTGTGTGTACTCATGAGAATGCATGTTTTATAATTTACTAATTAAATCTTTTCTCTACCTCAACCTATCTTTTAAATATGATCATGTGATTGCTTGCCTTTATTTTATTAATGTGGTAAATTACAGTAATTGATTTCCAAATGTTTAATCAAACTTTAATTCCTGGAATTCAAAAAAAAGAACTTTGTTAAAAGAGTACATTTGCTTTTCTGTAACTCTGGATTTGGTTTAATAATGAGTGTTCAGGAATTTGGCTCCTATGTTCGTCAAGAGATTGCCCTTCCTTGCAGACCCCTTGTAAGCTTTTGCTATCGTTATACTGATCTCATAAAATGAACTAGGCAGAATTCCCTCTTATTCTGTTATCTGGACAGGTTCATTAACATCTGTATCTTTTCTTTCACAAATATTTGGTAGAGTTCACTGGTCAAAGCCTTACAGCCTTCAGTTGTTCTTGTGGTTGGGCTGTTGTCTGGTGGGAAGTATATCTTCTAGAGTTTTAATTTCTTTAATAGATCTAGGAATTGGCAGATTATTTATGTCTCTTTGTGTCAAGTTTGGTTAAGTAGTATTCTCTAGGAACTTATCTCACCAAAATTTTCAAAATTATAGTGTCCTCTTATTATCTTTTAAAACTGGCATCAGATTCTGTTGGGATGGTTTTCATTTCTAACAGTGGAGTTTATGCCATCTAAACTTTTTTTTTTTTTTTTTTGCGGTATGCGGGCCTCTCACTGTTGTGGCCTCACCCGTTGCGGAGCACAGGCTCCGGTCACGCAGGCTCAGCGGCCATGGCTTACGGGCCCAGCTGCTCCGCGGCATGTGGGATTTTCCCGGACCAGGGCACGAACCCGTGTCCCCTGCATCGGCAGGGGGACTCTCAACCACTGCGCCACCAGGGAAGCCCCCATCAATCCATTTTTGCTTGTTCATTGCTTCCAGTAGTTTATCAATTACATTAGTCTTTTTTTTTTTTACATCTTTATTGGAGTATAATTGCTTTACAATGGTGTGTTAGTTTCTGCTTTATAACAAAGTAAATCACTTATACATATACATATGTTACCATATCTCTACCCTCTTGTGTCTCCCTCCCTCCCCCCCTCCCTATCCACCCCTCCAGGTGGTCACAAAGCGCCGAGCTGACCTCCCTGTTCTATGCGGCTGCTTCCCACTAGCTATCTATTTTACGTCTGGTAGTGTATATATGTCCATGCCACTCTCTCACTTTGTCACAGCTTACCCTTCCCCCTCCCCATATCCTCAAGTCCATTCTCTAGTAGGTCTGTGTCTTTATTCCTGTCTTACCCTTAAGTTCTTCATGACATTTTTTTTCTTAAATTCCATATATATGTGTTAGCATACGGTATTTGTCTTTCTCTTTCTTACTTACTTCACTCCGTATGACAGACTCTAGGTCCATCCACCTCATTACAAATAGCTCAATTTCGTTTCTTTTTATGGCTGAGTAATATTCCATTGTATATATGTGCCACATCTTCTTTATCCATTCATCCGATGATGGACACTTAGGTTGTTTCCATATCCGGGCTATTTTAAATACAGCTGCAATGAACATTTTGGTACATGACTCTTTTTGAATTATGGTTTTCTCAGGGTATATGCCCAGTAGTGGGACTGCTGGGTCATATGGTAGTTCTATTTGTAGTTTTTTAAGGAACCTCCATACTGTTCTCCATAGTGGCTGAACCAATTCACATTCCCACCAGCAGTGCAAGAGAGTTCCCTTTACTCCACACCCTCTCCAGCATTTATTGTTTCTAGACTTTTTGATGATGGCCATTCTGACTGGTGTGAGATGATATCTTATTGTAGTTTTGATTTGCATTTCTCTAATGATTAATGATGTTGAGCATTCTTTCATGTGTTTGTTGGCAGTCTGTATATCTTCTTTGGAGAAATGTCTATTTTGGTCTTCTGCCCATTTTTGGATTGGGTTGTTTTTTCTTTTGTTATTGAGCTGCATGAGCTGCTTATAAATTTTGGAGATCAATCCTTTGTCAGTTGCTTCATTTGCAGATATTTTCTCCCATTCTGAGGGTTGTCTTTTGGTCTTGTTTATGGTTTCCTTTGCTGTGCAAAAGCTTTGAAGTTTCATTAGGTCCCATTTGTTTATTTTTGTTTTTATTTCCATTTCTCTAGGAGGTGGGTCAAAAAGGATCTTGCTGTGATTTATGTCATAGAGTGTTCTGCCTATGTTTTCCTCTAAGAGTTTGATAGTTTCTGGACTTACATTCAGGTCTTTAATCCATTTTCAGCTTATTTTTGTGTGTGGTGTTAGGGAGTGATCTAATCTCATACTTTTACGTGTACCTCTCCAGTTTTCCCAGCACCACTTATTGAACAGGCTGTCCTTTCTCCACTGTACATTCCTGCCTCCTTTATCAAAGATAAGTTGACCATATGTGCGTGGGTTTATCTCTGGGCTTTCTATCCTGTTCCATTGATCTATATTTCTGTTTTTGTGCCAGTACCATACTGTCTTGATTAGTGTAGCTTTGTAGTATAGTCTGAAGTCAGGGAGCCTGATTCCTCCAGCTCCGTTTTTCATTCACAAGATTGCTTTGGCTATTCGGGGTCTTTTGTGTTTCCATACAAATTGTGAAATTTTTTGTTCTAGTTCTGTGAAAAATGCCAGTGGTAGTTTGATAGGGATTGCGTTGAATCTGTAGATTGCTTTGGGTAGTAGAGTCATTTTCACAATGTTGATTCTTCCAATCCAAGAACATGGTATTTCTCTCCATCTATTTGTATCATCTTTAATTTCTTTCCTCAGTGTCTTATAATTTTCTGCATACAGGTCTTTTGTCTCCTTAGGTAGGTTTATTCCTACATATTTTATTCTTTTTGTTGCAATGGTAAATGGGAGTGTTTTCTTGATTTCACTTTCAGATTTTTCATCCTTAGTGTATAGGAGTGCCAGAGATTTCTGTGCATTAATTTTGTATCCTGCTACTTTACCAAATTCATTGATTAGCTCTAGTAATTTTCAGGTAGCATCTTTAGGATTCTCTATGTATAGTATCATGTCATCTGCAAACAGTGACAGCTTTACTTCTTCTTTTCCGATTTGGATTCCTTTTATTTCCTTTTCTTCTCTGATTGCTGTGGCTAAAACTTCCTCTTTGATTTCTTCAGTGATCACTTCGTTATTAAGTAGTGTATTGTTTAGCCTCCATGTGTTTGTATTTTTTACAGATGTTTTCCTGTAATTGATATCTAGTCTCATAGCGTTGTGGTCGGAAAAGATACTTGATACAATTTCAGTTTTCCTAAATTTACCAAGGCTTGATTTGTGACCCAAGATATGATCTATCCTGGAGAATGTTCCATGAGCACTTGAGAAAAATGTGTATTCTGTTGTTTTTGGATGGAATGTCCTATAAATATCAATTAACTCCATCTCGTTTAATGTATCATTTAAAGCTTGTGTTTCCTTATTTATTTTCATTTTGGATGATCTGTCCATTGGTGAAAGTGGGGTGTTAAAGTCCCCTACTATGAATGTGTTACTGTCGATTTCCCCTTTATGGCTGTCAGTATTTGCCTTATGTATTGAGGTGCTCCTATGTTGGGTGCATAAATATTTACAATTGTTATATCTTCTTCTTAGATCCATCCCTTGATCATTATGTAGTGTACTTCTTTGTCTCTTCTAATAGTCTTTGTTTTAAAGTCTATTTTGTCTGATATGAGAATTGCTACTCCAGCTTTCTTTTGGTTTCCATTTGCATGAAATACCTTTTTCCATCCCCTTACTTTCAGTCTGTATGTGTCTCTAGGTCTGAAGTGTCTCTCTTGTAGACAGCAAATATATGCGTCTTGTTTTTGTATCCATTCAGCCAATCTGTGTCTTTTGGTGGGAGCATTTAGTCCATTTACATTTAAGGTAATTATCGATATGTGTTCCCATTCCCATTTTCTTAATTGTTTTGGGTTCGTTATTGTAGGTCTTTTCCTTCTTTTGTGTTTCTTGCCTAGATAAGTTCCTTTAGCAGTTTTTGTAGAGCTGGTTTGGTGGTGCTGAACTCTCTCAGCTTTTGCGTGTCTGTAAAGGTTTTAATTTCTCCATCAAATCTGAATGAGATCCTTGCTGGGTAGAGTAATCTTGGTTGCAGGTTTTTCTCCTTCAACACTTTCAATATGTCCTGCCACTCCCTTCTGGCTTGCAGAGTTTCTGCTGAAAGATCAGCTGTTAACCTTATGGGGATTCCCTTATGTGTTATTTGTTGTTTTTCCCTTGCTGCTTTTAATATGCTTTCTTTGTATTTAATTTTTGACAGTTTGATTAATATGTGTCTTGGCGTATTTCTCCTTGGATTTATCCTGTATGGGACTCTCTGTGCTTCCTGGACTTGATTAACTATTTCCTTTCCCATATTAGGGAAGTTTTCAACTATAATCTCTTCAAATATTTTCTCAGTCCCTTTCTTTTTCTCTTCTTCTTCTGGAATCCCTATAATTCGAATGTTGGTGCGTTTAATGTTGTCCCAGAGGTCTCTGAGACTGTCCTCAGTGCTTTTCATTCTTTTTTCTTTATTCTGCTCTGCAGTACTTATTTCCACTATTTTATCTTCCAGGTCACTTATCCGTTCTTCTGCCTCAGTTATTCTGCTATTGATCCCATCTAGAGTATTTTTCATTTCATTTATTGTGTTGTTCATCATTGCTTGTTTCATCTTTAGTTCTTCTAGGTCCTTGTTAACTGATTCATGCATTTTGTCTATTCTATTTCCAAGATTTTGGATCATCTTTACTATCATTATTCTGAATTCTTTTTCAGGTAGACTGCCTATTTCCTCTTCATTGGTTAGGTCTGGTGGGTTATTTATCTTGCTCCTTCATCTGCTGTGTGTTTTTCTGTCTTTTCATTTTGCTTATCTTACTGTGTTTGGGGTCTCCTTTTTGCAGGCTGCTCGTTCGTAGTTCCCATTTTTGATGTCTGTCCCCAGTTGCTAAGGTTGATTCAGTGGGTTGTGTAGGCTTCCTGGTGGAGGGGACTAGTGCCTGTGTTCTGGTGGATGAGGCTGGATCTTGTCTCTCTAGTGGGCAGGTCCACGTCTGGTGCTGTGTTTTGGGGTGTCTGTGGACTTATTATGATTTTAGGCAGCCTCTCTGCTACTGGGTGGGGTTGTGTTCCTGTCTTGCTAGTTGTTCGGCATAGGATGTCCAGCACTGTAGCTTGCTGGTCGTTGAGTGAAGCTGGGTGCTGGCGTTGAGATGGAGATCTCTGGGAGATTTTCACTGTTTGATATTATGCGCAGCTGGGAGGCCTCTTGTGGACCAGTGTCCTGAATTTGGCTCTCCCACCTCAGAGGCACAGCACTGACTCCTGGCTGCAGCACCAAAAGCCTTTCATCCACAGGGCTCCTTAATTTGGGATGATTTGCTGTCTATTCGTGTATTCCACAGATGCAGGGTACATGAAGTTGATTGTGGAGCTTTAATCCGCTGCTTCTGAGGCTGCTGGGAGAGATTTCCCTTTCTCTTCTTTGTTTTCACAGCTCCCAGGGGCTCAGCTTTGGATTTGGCCCCGCCTGTGCGTGTAGGTCACCGGAGGGCGTCTGTTCTTTGCTCAGACAGGACGGGGTTAAAGGAGCTGCTGATTCGGAGGCTCTGGCTCACTCAGGCCGGGGGGTAGGGAGGGTCACGGAGTGCGGGGTGGGCCTGCGGCGGCAGAGGCCGGCGTGACATTGCTAGTCTGAGGTGCGCCGTGCATTCTCCCGGGTGAGCTGTCCCTAGATCCCGGGACCCTGGCAGTGGCGGGCTGCACAGGCTCCCCGGAAGGGGGTGTGGATAGTGACCTGTGTTCACACACAGGCTTCTTGGTGGCGGCAGCAGCGGCCTTAGCGTCTCATGTCTGTCTCTGGGCTCTGCACTTTTAGCCGCGGCTCGCGCCTGTCTCTGGAGCTCTCTTAAGCAGCATTCTTAATCCCCTCTCCTCGTGCACCAGGAAACAAAGAGGGAAGAAAAAGTCTCTTGCCTCTTAGGCAGGTCCAGACTTTTCCCGGGACTCCCTCTCAGCTAGCCACGGTGCACTAATGCCCTGCAGGCTGTGTTCAGGCCGCCAACCTCAGTCCTCTCCCAGCGCTCCAACAGAAGCTGGAGCCTCAGCTCCCAACCCCGCCCGCCCCGGCGGGCGAGCAGACAAGTCTCTCGGCTGGTGAGTGCCGGTCGGCCCGATCCTCTGCGCTGGAATCACTCCGCTTTGCCCTCCGCAGCCCTGTTGCTGTGCTGTCCTCCGCGGCTCCCAAGCTCCCCAACTCCGCCACCCGCAGTCTCCGCCTCTGAAGCTCCCCCACTCCGCCACCCGAAGTCTCCGCCCGTGAAGGGGTTTCCTAGTGTGTGGACACTTTTCCTCCTTCACAGCTCTCTCCCGCTGGTGCAGGACCCGTCCCTATACTTTTGTCTCTGTTTATGTTTTTCTTTTGCCCTAACCAGGTACGTGGGGGGTTCCTTGCTTTTTGGGAGGTCTGAGGTCTTCTGCCAGCATTCAGTCGGTGCTCCGTAGGAGTTGTTCCAGGCGTAGATGTATTTCTGGTGTATCTGTGGGGAGGAAGGTGATCTCCGTGTCTTACTTTTCTGCCATCTTCCCCTTTGTTGGAAGATTTTTGATCACAGTTTCAATTTCAGTTCTTGTGATTGGTCTGTTCATGTTTTCTATTTCTTCCTGATTCAGTCTTGGCAGGTTGTGCATTTCTAA
Organism: Delphinus delphis; assembly: GCF_949987515.2. NCBI lineage: Eukaryota > Metazoa > Chordata > Mammalia > Artiodactyla > Delphinidae > Delphinus > Delphinus delphis. The sequence goes on along the minus strand of NC_082698.1, from coordinate 49,621,201 downwards.
GAATTTGTCCATTTCTTCCAGGTTGTCCATTTCGTTTGCATAGAGTTGCTTGTAGTAATCTCTCATGATCTTTTGTATTTCTGCAGTGTCAGTTGTTATTTCTCCTTCTTCATTTCTAATTCTATTGATTTGAGTGTTCTCCCTTTTTTTCTTGATGAGTCTGGCTAATGGTTTATCAATTTTGTTTATCTTCTCAAAGAACCAGCTTTTAGTTTTATTGATCTTTGCTATCGTTTCCTTCATTTCTTTTTCATTTATTTCTGATCTGATCTTTATGATTTCTTTCCTTCTGCGAACTTTGGGGTTTTTTTGTTCTTCGTTCTCTGTTTGCTTTAGGTGCAAGGTTAGGTTGTTTATTTGAGATGTTTCTTGTTTCTTAAGGTAGGATTGTATTGCTATAAACTTCCCTCTTAGAACTGCTTTTGCTACATCCCATAGGTTTTGGGTCGTCGTGTCTCCATTGTCATTTGTTTCTAGGTATTTTTTGATTTCCTCTTTGATTTCTTCAGCGATCACTTCGTTATTAAGTAGTGTATTGTTTAGCCTCCATATGTTTGTATTTTTTACAGATCTTTCCTGTAATTGATATCTAGTCTCATAGCTTTGTGGTCAGAAAAGAAACTTGATACAATTTCAATTTTCTTAAATTTACTAAGGCTTGATTTGTGACACAATATATGATCTATCCTGGAGAATATTCCATGAGCATTTGAGAAAAATGTGTATTCTGTTGTTTTTGGATGGAATGTCCTATAAATATCAATTAACTCCATCTCGTTTAATGTATCATTTAAAGCTTGTGTTTCCTTATTTATTTTCATTTTGGATGATCTGTCCATTGGTGAAAGTGGGGTGTTAAAGTCCCCTACTATGAATGTGTTACTGTCGATTTCCCCTTTTATGGCTGTTAGTATTTGCCTGATGTATTGAGGTGCACCAAACCAGCTTTACAACAAATGCTAATGGATCTTCTCTAGGCAAGAAACACAAGAGAAGGAAAAGACCTATAATAACAAACCCCAAACAATTAAGAAAATGGGAATAGAAACATATTTATCGATAATTACCCTAAATGTAAATGGATTAACTGCTCCCAACAAAAGACACAGACTGGCTGAATGGATACAAAAACAAGACCCATATATATGATGTCTAAAAGAGACCCACTTCAGACCTAGAGACACATACAGACTGAAAGTGAGGGGATGGAAAAAGATATTCCATGCAAATGGAAACCAAAAGAAAGCTGGAGTAGCAATTCTCATATCAGACAAAATAGACTTTAAAATGAAGACTGTTAGAAGAGACAAAGAAGGACACTACATAATGATCAAGGGATCGATCCAAGAAGAAGATATAACAATTGTAAATATTTATGCACCCAACATAGGAGCACCTCAATACATAACGGAAATAAATTAGTCTTTTCAAATAACTTTGTGCCTTTGTTTAGTTTCTGTAAAATGGATATGTTTTTGATTTTAGTAAGTTTTCTAGTCCTCATTGTGTCCTTCCTTCTACCTTTTTTGGGTTTAATTTGATACTTTTGTGTGTGTGTGTGTGTGTGTGGTACGCGGGCCTCTCACTGTTGTGGCTTCTCCTGTCATGGAGCACAGGCTCCAGACGCACAGGCTCAGTGGCCATGGATCATGGGCCCATCCGCTCCATGGCATGTGGAGTCTTCCCGTACTGGGGTACGAACCCATGTCCCCTGCATCGGCAGGCGGACTCTCAACCACTGCGCCACCAGGGAAGCCCTGATACTTTCTTTTAACCTTTTGAAGTAAAGACCTTGCATATATTCTGCATGTTTAAGGTTATAAATTCACCTGGAATCACAGATCTAGAGAGGGAGCACAGATTTAAATATATTTGCATATTATTTGCATAATAGAAGCATATTTTATTATGATTCGGTTCATTATTTTTGTCTTTGTTCCAGTTTCCAGTTTATATTTTATTCTCTCTCTCTCTCTCCCCCTCCCTCCCTCCCTCTCCCTCCCTCCCTTTTTTTTTGTTTTTGGTATTTGTATTAGTATTTTCTTTTCTACTGCATCTTTGAAATCGTTGTTTCCAAAGGCATTTCAACGATTGGTAGCATCTCAACTGTCTTTCCACTCAGTTTTGGAAATTTCAGTGATTTGGAATTTTCATTCATCCCAGCAATTGGTCAATTTTGGTTACTAGCCAATGTGTTCTTAAAAATAAATGTATATTTTATTGCTGTTCGATACATGGTTTTAATCATTATTTTAATCAAATTTCTTGCTGATTTGTCTTTTTATTCTTATCGGTGACAAATGGTATATTAATATCATCCACGTTGGTCTTGGCTTCATCTTTCTGTAATTGTTTTGTTTTAGTTCCTTCAATATCTGCTTTACATATTTTGAGGCTATTGTGGGTTGAATTGAGTCCCCTGGAAAGATACATCGAATTTCCAACCCCTCAAACCTGTAAATATAAACTTATCTGGAAATAGAATCTTTGCATATATAAATTAAAATGAAGTCATACTGGATTAGGGTAGGCTTTAACGAAAAATGAGTGTTCTTATAAGAAGGGAAAGTGGAGACACAGGGAGGAAAATGCCATCTGAAGACACAGAGGCACACAGTGGCCCTATCATCACAACATCATGTGATGATAGAGGCAGAGATTGGAGAGATGCAGCTGCAAACCAAAGAATTCCAGGGATTGACCATCACCACCAGATGCTAGGAAAAGGCAAGGAAGGATTCTACCTGGAGTCTCAGAGGGAACATGGCCCTGGCAACACCTTGATTTCAGACTTTTAGCCTCTAGAATTGTGAGAGAACAAATTTCTGTTGTTTTAAGTCACTCATTTTGTTACAGCAGCCCTTGGAAATTAATGGAGAGGGCATGTTATTAGATACATAGAAATTTAAAGTTTGTATAATTTCCTGGTGAATTAAAACTTCTATTATTATTACATATTCCTGTTTATCCATGGTTTTTGCCTTAAAGTTTACTTTGATATTAATATTACTATTCCTTCTTTCTTTTTAATACTTGCCTGGTTATCTTTTTGGATCTTTTAATTTTCAAACTTTGTGTATTCATCTGTCTCCTATTATATATATCTTATCAAATTTTAAATTTAGAGCCCTTTAATCTTTGTAATTTAACTGAATTATTTAGTTTTCTTACATCCAGTGTCCATTTTTGTGTTTAAATCTATCATTTTCTTATTTGACACTTTACCATCTCATTTTTTTTCTCTCCCTTCCTTTTTTTAGGAATTATCATTAATATTATTATTATTACTATTTACCATTCCCTGCATCCACTTGTTATTAACTTGTTACCCTAGAAAATCCATCATGCATCCTTGAGTAATTAAAGTTCAATGTACATCAGTACTTTTATCATTTATTAGACAAGGCAAAGACATTATAACACAGTGTCTATTTTTAATCACCTCCTACCATACATGGTCTTCTTTTAATTACTTGAATTCTATAGTTTTAACCCCCATAATACATTATTATTGTTTTAATGTACTTAGCATTAATTTATCTTTTATCTACAGTTTTACCCTTTCCATTGCTTTTATTCCTTTATGCTCTCTTGAGCTTCTATATGGGATTATTTTTTCCTTCTTCCTGAAATATATACTTTAATATTAGATTTAGTGTGGGCCTGCTGGTGGTAAAGTCTCTAGGTTTTGTGCGTTTGTTTGAAAATATATTTATTTTTGTTTCATATCTGAAGGCTGTTTTGGGTATAGAATTCTAAATTTACAGATTTTTTTTTCTTTCAACACTTTGAATATATAATATAATTGTCTTTCCTTTTCCATTATTTATAGTGAGAAATCACCTACTAGCCTTATTATTGCCACTTTAATATATGTATCTACCCCTGGCTCAAGGCTCCTTTTAAGATATTTCTCTGTCTTTGGATTGTAGTTGTACTATTATGCGTCTGTGTATGATTTTCAAATGCCTCTCCTGTTTAATATTCAGCTTCTTGAATATGTGGCTTTGTATTACTTTCCAGTTCATAGAAAACTCTGAGCCATTATCTGTTAAAACATCGATCTTCCACATTTTCTTTTTCTCCTCTCTTCCTGGGAGTTGAATTACACGTATGTTATATCTTTTCAGCATACTTCATATGCCTTTAACTCTATTTTTCTGTATTTTCCTTGCTTTTACTTCTCCATTCTTCAGTATGAATATTTTTCAGTTTTATGTTTCATTCACTAATCCTCTTTTAATTGTGACCAGTTGGCTGATAAGCACTAAAATGAGTTTTTAAAATTCAGTTATTTAAGTTCTAGGTTTTGCATCTCCCCTATTGCCTCTAGAGATTAAAAGCCTTATTTGCAGTGAGAGTAGTTCACAAAGTTCTACCTATAAGCACTGTTGGGCATCCATTACAGTTGGGTAAAGCAGACAGAAAAAAAATAAAATGAAAAACAAAAAAGAATCTGACTGTGTGCAGGGCAGGAATATGTGCTAGGCACAGCCCAAAAGCTAGAGGAGGTGCCAGATGGCTAGGAAGGGATATAATGTCTACCGAAGATTGATGCTTAGTCAAAACATCAGGTACCACCCCCCCAAACAAACACTTGCTGCCCTCCAACAGGCTAATAACTATAGAATGGAAATAACAGTGGAGTACTAACTGTGAAACTACAGGAGACAAACTCCTTCCAGAGCACAGAGTAAAGGAAAGATACAAAGCCAAGAAGGAAGCAGACATTGAGAAATAACTTCTGGAAAACAGCCAACCGTCTAAACCCAAGGAATCACCACAAAGGGACGAGGGACTGTTTAGGGGCAAAACTATTCTGTTTATTTATTGTGTCCGTGGTTATGTGAATCATTTTTTTTTTCTTTTTTCTTTTTGGCTGTGTTGGGTCTTTGTTGCTGCATGGGCTTCCTCTAGTTGCAGCGAGAGGAGGCTACTCTTCGTTGCAGGATGTAGGCTTCTTGTTGCGGTGGCTTCTCTGGTTGTGGAGCACGAGCTCTAGGCACTCGGGCTTTGGTAGTTGCAGCACACGGGCTCAGTAGTTGTGGTGTGTGGGCTCAGTAGTTGTGGCTCGTGGGCTCTAGAGAACAGACTCAGCAGTTGTGGCGCATGGGCTTAGTTGCTTCGCTGCATGTGGGATCTTCCCGGACCAGGGATCGAACCCGTGTCACCTCCACTGCACCACCAAGGGAGTCCCGGTTATGTGAATCTGTATGTTGAAACATACACCAAGAAAAGGTCAGTTTTGCCATGTGGTAACTAAAAAAAAAAATTTATTTTAAAGAGGAACAGGAAATAAATATATTCTCTCACAAACAAACTCTGAGATACTACATTGCTAACGATCTACTCAACAAGAAATATAAACAAATTCCTGAGGCAAAAAGAATATGATATCATTTGAAAATTTGGATCTAGAAATGAGGATCACTGGAAATAGAATATATCGTGGTGAAATAAAAGCCATAATTTTTACTTTTTAGTTCCTGCAGAAGATAATTGATGTCCTACGGTAAATTTAATATAACTGTATTGTGTGTTTATAACAAGTTTAAAAGTAAAAGATATGATGACACTATCACAAAGGATGAGAGATTGGGAATATACTCTTGCATGATCCTTACACTTACTGTTATTTGAAGGTAGACTCAGATTTAAAAATATATATTGTAAACTCTTGGGCCACCCCTAAAATATTTAAAGTGGTATAAATAATAAGTCACTAAAGGAAATAAAGTTCTCAAGTAACCCAACAGAAGTTAAAAAAAGAAGAAAAATAAATTAAAAACAGATGGAAGAAATAGAAAAGAGCTAATAAGGTGGTAGGTATAAATCCAATACTATCTATAATCACACTGAAAGGAAATGTTATAAAAAAAATTATTTAGAAGACTGAGATTGTCATACTGAACACAAAGCAAGACCTGACTATTGCTATCTACAAGAAATCACATTAAATAAAAAAATAGATGTTAAAAGTAAAAGGATGAAAAAATATATCATGCAAACACTAACCAAAATAAACTGAAGTAGCTATATTAATTTCACAGAAAGTACATTTCAAACATTAATGTCCAAAGATGGACATTAATTAATGATAAAATAGTTTATCTGAAAAGATACATTAATCTGAAAATAATGCATTTAACAAAGAGCTTCATAATACATGAGGAAAAATTGGTAGAAGTAAAATGAGAGATAGAGCCATTATTAGAATCAGAAGCTTCAACACTTCTCTCTCAATTGATAGTACAAGTAGGCAGAAAAATCAGTAAGTCCCAGCAATTCAAAATGTAATCTGAACTGACAAATGAATCTAACTGCATTACAAATGGAAAACATAACCACACTAAGGTATAGGAAAAAAAAGAACTTACCTGATTATCTTTGTGAAAACAGTGATTTCAAGCAGATGTCATATCATAAGGCTAAGGACAAAAAGAACTGTACGTAAACACTACTGTGTTTGTAGTCTGATTGGTAAATGTATTTCTCACAGGAGTACAGGTTAGTTATTCTAAACTACTTTACATATACACTACGCTTGGACAAAATCATATGTATTTATACAGTGAAAGCCAGGTTTTTCACTGTCAGAGAAAGATGTAACAAATAAGCAAAGAGATAATGCTAGAATGAACCCGTGATGTTGGACTGGAGTCATATATATCAGTATGAACTTACATTTTTTAATGTTATGTATGAATATAGAAACAGAAATAAGAATATCTTGATCTCCAAGTACCACTGTGGCCTCCTTGGAGAAATGGACCATTCTGGGACAAGATGAATATAAGATAAGCTTGGAGTTTCTATTGGTGCCAGAATTAAGGAAATGCTTAAAAAAGAAGAAAAATAAAAGCATGGGGGCATGTCAGAAAGTCACAGGAACCAATCTGTAAGAGCTCCCGGTGACCAATGTGGGAATCATTTGAGCAACAAGTGAAAATAATAGTATTGAGTTATAACCCAAAGAATAAATATATAAATGCATAACTGAATAACTAAATGAGGTATATAAAGGGCAACTTGTCCTTACAGAAGAATCCCAGCTAATAAACACAGAAGAATAACAGAAATGGAAATCACTAATCACTAGGATGCCACAGTAATAATTGCTCAAACAAAATCCACTGATAAATGCCAAATTTAGTAGAAGAAATATTAAAGAGAAATCGGGTATTTGTATGTCTTCGAAGTATCTCTCTTGAAATATTTGTTAACTACTATGATGATTTTATTTTTTTAACATCTTTATTGGAGTGTAATTGCTTTACAATGGTGTGTTAGTTTCTGCTTTATAAAAAAGTGAATCAGTTATACATATACATATGTCCCCATATCTCTTTCCCCTTGCGTCTCCCTCCCTCCCACCCTCCCTATCCCACCCCTGTAGGTGGTCACAAAGCACCGAGCTGATCTCCCTGTGCTATGTGGCTGCTTCCCACTAGCTATCTATTTTACGTTTGGTAGTGTATATATGTCCATGCCACTCTCTCTCTTTCTCACAGCTTGCCCTTTCCCCTCCCCATATCCTCAAGTCCATTCTCTAGTAGGTCTGTGTCTTTATTCCCGTCTTCTGTTTGCAAATTCCTTGATATTTCTCCCAGGTGGTGAGGCATAATTCCTCACTTCTTAGGCGCGGGTTGGATTTAGTGGATCTAACAAATAAAGTAAGGAAAGGGAAATAACAACTTTGCAGTACAGAAACCTGGCAGACACATCTTTAACCAAGTGATCAAGGTTAACATCACCTGTCATATTGATATCACATGCTCCTGATTATGATACAGTATAAAAGGGCCATCACCACTCAGGTGTTCTTTCCAAAAATGTATAACCTTAGTCCAATCATAGGAACATATACAAATATAGATCAGGGAATGTTTTATAAAACACCTGACCAGTACACTTCAGAAGTGTCAGGGTCACCAAGACAAGGAATAATCGACGACGCATCACCACTTAGATTAAGGGTACATGACAACTAAATGCAAGGTACAATGCAAGGGTGGATCCTAGAATTTTTTAAAAAGTGGAAAAACTGAGGAAATGTAAATAAAGTCTATAGTTTAGTTCTTAGTACTTTTCTGACATTAATTTCTTAGTTTCCATCATTGTACCACGGTTATGTAAGATGTTAACATGAGGAGAAACTGTGCAGGGTATACAGAAACTAGCTTTGCAACACTTCTCTCTGTCTGAAATTATTTCAAAAAAAATTAAAGAAAAAGTGATATGGAGTTAAATAAGATTCTACTTTGGAAAAAGATGGCCTGTATAGCTGTCCTGTTTTGAATTATCACCAACCTTCAGTCAATCCTAGTGGTTTCCATGTCCTAAGAGTACAGAAATTGTCTCCTCACTGTGAGTCCCTTTGGTGTCATCCAAGTAGGGGTAGATTCAATTTGTTATTCCTTTGGCCCAGCTGGACATGATTTGGTTCCTGCAAATGCGAATCATAAGTCCTACCAATTTAAAAATGGAAAGTTAGTCTTGCAATCGTTTTTTACATTGTTCATGCCATTTTGCTGAATGTCTCACAAACGGGTATTTTTTTTCCCCTAAATTGTCTAATAGTTATTCTCTAGGAAACATTTCACACATAGGTAAGTCTCATTAAAACAATTTTGTTTTATAATACTATAAGGCACAGCAGGATTTGTATATTAAATAGTATATATATTTACATACTGTATTGTATATTTTATTGTATATGTGTGTACCTTTTGTTTTACTTGTGATTTATCCTACAATTAACATTTCCCAGTACATGTAGATAAATACAGTGGCCTTTCTAAGTCTCCTTCTCTGAAGCTGGCAGATTCACACACCCAGTATAGCCATGGTAGTATAAAATAGCTGTTACCAAATTCTGTTGCAAGAAACATTGTTCTCTCCAGAAGTTCCCAGATCAAAGAAACCCATGATAAAATTAATATGAAAATTTGTGTATATTTTATTTCTTACTCAGAGATTTCAAAGCATATTAAAATCTCTAAAATCTAATAGAAAACATAATTCTCTGACTTAGAGATTTCCCAACTGTTTTCATAGAATACCTATCATTTTTGGAAGCCAATTTGGAAAATACTGTGTTGTAATAAACAGAATATACCATAAGGGCCAAACTGGAATGCTGCTATTTCAAGCTGGTTTATAGCTCATGGTGTCCAGTCTATGAATGAAAGGAGATTTCTAAGCCTGCAGCTGCCTAGAGATGGTCAGATTAGATATATAGAGGAATACACAAGAGTAGAGTCAAGCATTTTGGATAAAGCCTTAAAGATGACACAGGCAAAAAAGCAAAATAAATGTAATATTTAATATTTGTATAACATTATATGATAATTCGCACACGTGCTTCCTTTTTTCTGTGTTTCCATGGGACCCTGTGGATACTATTTTAATACTTACCATGATGTTTTATAAATCCTTATTTGCCAGTTTCTTTTTCACTCATGTAAGCTCCAAGTAGTAAGAAAAATATCATAGTCATACTTATATCATGAATGCTTAGCAATGGCTTAGCACAGAGTTCGAAATAAATACACTTAAATAAATGAAATTTATAAAAGCACCGTATTTAGAGTTATATGTTGTAGCAAAGGTGCAACAACAGATGAGTTTACAGATTTAAAATTTTAATAATAAAAGTAATGAAATAAGAATAATGTTATGCATTGGGAATTTAGAACAAAAAATAAATAAGTTTTTTAAAATAATGAATACAAAAAGGTTAAAATGGATTAGAAGACAACAATATTCTGTTGTGAAAAATAAACATCCAACAAAACAAATAAAAAAGGAAAAAAACATGTACAAATAAAGAGAAAGAGGAAAGGAGATGTAACAGGAATTCAGAAGAGACGTTTAACTTAAATTTTTTTTAACATCTTTATTGGAGTATAATTGCTTTACAATGGTGTGTTAGTTTCTGCTTTACAACAAAATGAATCAGTTATATATATACAAATGTTCCCATATCTCTTCCCTCTTGCGTCTCCCTCCCTCCCACCTTCCCTATCCCACCCCTCCAGGCGGTCACAAAGCACCAAGCTGAACTCCCTGTGCTGTGCGGCTGCTTCCCACTAGCTATCTACCTTACGTTTGTTAGTGTATATATGTCCATGCCTCTCTCTCGCTTTGTCACAGCTTACCCTTCCCCCTCCCCATATCCTCAAGTCCGTTCTCCAGTAGGTCTGTGTCTTTATTTCTGTCTTGACCCTAGGTTCTTCATGACATTTTTTTTCTTAAATTCCATATATATGTGTTAGCATACGGTATTTATCTTTCTCTTTCTGACTTACTTCACTCTCTATGAAAGACTCAAGGTCTATCCATCTCATTACAAATAGCTCAATTTCGTTTCTTTCTATTGCTGAATAATATTCCATTGTATATATGTGCCACATCTTCTTTATCCATTCATCCGATGATGGGCACTTAGGTTGTTTCCATCTCCGGGCTATTGTAAATAGAGCTGCAATGAACATTTTGGTACATGACTCCTTTTGAATTTTGGTTTTCTCAGGGTATATGCCCAGTAGTGGGATTGCTGGGTCATATGGTAGTTCTATTTGTAGTTTTTTAAGGAACGTCCATACTGTTCTCCATAGTGGCTGTACCAATTCATATTCCCACCAGCAGTGCAAGAGTGTTCCCTTTTCTCCACACCCTCTCCAGCATTTATAGTTTCCAGATCTTTTGATGATGGCCATTCTGACTGGTGTGAGATGATATCTCATTGTAGTTTAGATTTGCATTTCTCTAATGATTAATGATGTTGAGCATTCTTTCATGTGTTTGTTGGCAGTCTGTATATCTTCTTTGGAGAAATGTCTATTTAGGTCTTCAGCCCATTTTTGGATTGGGTTGTTTGTTTTTTTGTTATTGAGCTGCATGAGCTGCTTGTAAATTTTCGAAATTAATCCTTTGTCAGTTGCTTCATTTGCAAATATTTTCTCCCATTCTGAGGGTTGTCTTTTGGTCTTGTTTATGGTTTCCTCTGCTGTGCAAAAACTTTGAAGATTCATTAGGTCCCATTTGTTTATTTTTGTTTTTATTTCCATTTCTCTAGGAGGTGGGTCGAAAAGGATCTTGCTGTGATTTATGTCATAGAGTGTCCTGCCTATGTTTTCCCCTAAGAGTTTGATAGTTTCTGGCCTTACATTTAGGTGTTTAATCCATTTTGAGCTTATTTTTGTGTATGGTGTCAGGGAGTGATCTACTCTCATACTTTTACATGTAGCTGTCCAGTTTTCCCAGCACCACTTATTGAACAGGCTGTCCTTTCTCCACTGTACATTCCTACCTCGTTTATCAAAGATAAGGTGACCATATGTGCGTGGGTTTATCTCTGGGCTTTCTAAACTGTTCCATTAATCTACCTGTTTTTGTGCCAGTACCATACTGTCTTGATTACTGTAGCTTTGTAGTATAGTCTGAAGTCAGGGAGCCTCATTCTTCCAGCTCCGTTTTTTGTTCTCAAGATTGCTTTGGCTATTCGGGGTCTTTTGTGTTTCCATACAAATTGTAAACTTTCTTGTTCTGGTTCTGTGAAAAATGCCAGTGGTAGTTTGATAGGGATTGCATTGAATCTGTAGATTGCTTTGGGTAGTAGAGTCATTTTCACAATGTTGATTCTTCCAATCCAAGAACATGGTATATCTCTCCATCTATTTGTATCATCTTTAATTTCTTTCCTCAGTGTCTTATAATTTTCTGCATACAGGTCTTTTGTCTCCTTAGGTAGGTTTATTCCTACATATTTTATTCTTTTTGTTGCAATGGTAAATGGGAGTGTTTTCTTGATTTCACTTTCAGATTTTTCATCATTAGTGTATAGGAATGCCAGATATTTCTGTGCATTAATTTTGTATCCTGCAACTTTACCAGGTTCGTTGATTAGATTTAGTAGTTTTCTGGTAGCATCTGTAGGATTCTCTATGTATAGTATCATGTCATCTGCAAACAGTGACAGCTTACTTCTTCTTTTCCAATTTGGATTCCTTTTATTTCCTTTTCTTCTCTGATTGCTGTGGCTAAAGCTTCCAAAACTGTTGAATAAGAGTGGTGCGAGTGGGCAACCTTGTCTTGTTCCTGATCTTAGTGGAAATGCTTTCAGTTTTTCACCATTGAGGATAATGTTGGATGTGGGCTTGTCATATATGGCCTTTATTATGTTGAGGAAAGTTCCCTCTATGCCTACTTTCTGCAGGGTTTTTTATCATAACTGGGTGTTGAATTTTGTCAAAAGCTTTCTCTGCATCTATTGAGATGATCATATGGTTTTTCTCCTTCAATTTGTTAATATGGTTTATCACATTGATTGATTTGCGTATATTGAAGAATCCTTGCATTCCTGGAATAAACCCCACTTGATCATGGTGTATGATCCTTTTAATGTGCTATTGGATTCTGTTTGCTAGTATTTTGTTGACGATTTTTGCATCTATATTCATCAGTGATATAGGTTTCTTTGTTTGTGACATCCTTGTCTGGTTTTGGTATCAAGGTGATGGTGGCCTCGTAGAAGGAATTTGTGAGTGTTCCTCCCTCAGCTATATTTTGCAAGAGTTTCAGAAGGATAGGTGTTAGCTCTTCTCTAAATGTTTGATAGAATTCACCTGTGAAGCCATCTGGTCCTGGGCTTTTGTTTGTTGGAAGATTTTTAATCACAGTTTCAGTTTCAGTTCTTGTGATTAGTCTGTTCATATTTTCTATTTCTTCCTGATTCAGCCTTGGCAGGTTGTGCTTTTCTAAGAATTTGTCCATTTCTTCCAGGTTGTCCATTTTATTGGCATAGCATTGCTTGTAGTAATCTCTCATGATCTTTTGTATTTCTGCAGTGTCAGTTGTTACTTCTCCTTTTTCATTTCTAGTTCTATTGATTTGAGTCTTCTCCCTTTTTCTCTTGATGAGTCTGGCTAATGGTTCTATTTTGTTTATCTTCTCAAAGAACCAGCTTTCAGTTTTATTGATCTTTACTATTGTTTCCTTCATTTCTTCTTCATTTATTTCTGATCTGATTTTTATGATTTCTTTCCTTCTATTAACTTTGGGGTTTTTTGGTTCTTCTTTATCTAATTGCTTTAGGTGCAAGGTTAGGTTGTTTATTCGAGATGTTTCCTGCTTCTTAAGGTGGGCTTGTATCGCTATAAACTTCCCTCTTAGAACTGCTTTTGCTGCATCCCATAGATTTTGGGTCGTTGTGTCTCTATTGTCATTTGTGTCTAGGTATTTTTTGATTTCCTCTTTGATTTCTTCAGTGATCATTTCGTTATTAAGTATTGTTTAGCTTCCATTTGTTTGTATTTTTAACAGATCTTTTCCTGTAATTGATATCTGGTCTCATGGCATTGTGGTCGGAAAAGATACTTGATACAATTTCAATTTTCTTAAATTTACCAAGGCTTGATTTGTGACACAAGGTATGATCTATCCTGGAGAATGTTCCATGAGCACTTGAGAAAAATGTGTATTCTGTTGTTTTTGGATGGAGTGTCCTATAAATATCAATAAAGTCCATCTTGTTTAATGTATCATTGAAAGCTTGTGTTTCCGTATTTATTTTCATTTTGGATGATCTGTCCATTGGTGAAAGTGGGGTGTTAAAGTTCCCTACTATGAATGTGTTACTGTCCATTTCCCCTTTTATGGCTGTTAGTATTTGCCTTATGTATTGAGGTGCTCCTATGTTGGGTGCATAAATATTTACAATTGTTATATTTTCTTTTTGGATCGATCCCTTGATCCTTATGTAGTGTCCCTTGTCTCTTCTAATAGTCTTTATTTAAAAGTCTATTTTGTCTGATATGAGAATTGCTACTCCAGCTTTCTTTGGGTTTCCATTTGAATGGAATATCTTTTTCCATCCCCTTACTTTCAGTCTGTATGTGTCTCTACGTCTGAAGTGGGTCTCTTGTAGACAGCATATATATGGGTCTTGTTTTTGTATTCATTCAGCCAATCTGTGTCTTTTGGTGGGGGCATTTAGTCAATTTACATTTAAGGTAATTATTGATATGTATGTTCCTATTCCCATTTTCTAAATTGTTTTGGGTTCGTTATTGCAGGTCTTTTCCTTCTCTTGTATTACTTGCCTAGAGAAGTTCCTTTAGCATTTGTTGCAAAGCTGGTTTGGTGGTGCTGAACTCTCTCAGCTCTTGCTTGTCTGTAAAGGTTTTAATTTCTCCATCAAATCTGAACGAGATCCTTGCTGGGTAGAGTTATCTAGGTTGTAGGTGTTTCTCCGTTACTTTAAATATGTCCTGCCAGTCCCATCTGGCTTGAAGAGTTTCTGCTGAAAGATAGCTGTTAACCTTATGGGGATTTCCTTGTGTGTTATTTGTTGTTTTTCCCTTGGTGCTTTTAATATGTTTTATTTGTATTTAATTTTTGACAGTTTGATTAATATGTGTCTTGGCGTATTTCTCCTTGGATTTATCCTGTGTGGGACTCTCTGTGCTTCCTGGACTTGATTAACTATTTCCTTTCCCATATTAGGGAAGTTTCCAACTATAATCTCTTCAAATATTTTCTCAGTCCCTTTCTTTTTCTCTTCTTCTTCCGGAACCCCTATAATTCGAATGTTGGTGCGTTTAATGTTGTCCCGGAGGTCTCTGAGACTGTCCTCAGTTCTTTTCATTCTTTTTTCTTAATTCTGCTCTCCAGTAGTTATTTCCACTATTTTATCTTCCAGGTCACTTATCCGTTCTTCTGCCTCAGTTATTCTGCTATTGATCCCATCTAGAGTCTTTTTCATTTCATTTATTGTGTTGTTCATCATTGTTTGTTTCATCTTTACTTCTTCTAGGTCCTTGTTAAATGTTTCTTGCATTTTTTCCATTCTATTTCCAATATTTTGTATCATCTTTACTATCATTATTCTGAATTCTTTTTCAGGTAGACTGCCTATTTCCTCTTCATTTGTTAGGTCTGGTGGGTTTTTATCTTGCTCCATCATCTGCTGTGTGTTTTTCTGTCTTCTCATTTTGCTTATCTTACTGTGTTTGGGGTCTCCTTTTTGCAGGCTGCAGGTTCGTAGTTTCCGTTTTTGGTGTCTGTCCCCAGTGGCTAAGGTTGATTCAGTGGGTTGTGTAGGCTTCCTGGTGGGGGGTACTAGTGCCTGTGTTCTGGTGGATGAGGCTGGATCTTTTCTCTCTAGTGGGCAGGTCCACGTCTGGTGGTGTGTTTTGGGGGTGTCTGTGGACTTATAATGATTTTAGGCAGCCTCTCTGCTACTGGGTGGGGTTGTGTTCCTGTTTTGCTAGTTGTTTGGCATAGGTTGTCCAGCACTGTAGCTTGCTGGTCGTTGAGTGAAGCTGGGTGCTGGTGTTGAGATGGAGATCTCTGGGAGATTTTTGCCATTTTATATTATGTGAAGCTTGGAGGTCTCTTGTAGACCAGTGTCCTGAAGTTGGCTCTCCCACATCAGAGGCACAGCACTGACTCCTGGCTGCAGCACCAAGAGCAAAAAGAGGAAAAGGGGAAAAAATCATAAATCTTGCTCTCGAAGTCCACCTCCTCAATTTGGGATGATTCATTGTCTATTCATGTGTTCCACAGATGCAGGGTACAGCAAGTTGATTGTGGAGATTTAATCCGATGCTCCTGAGGCTGCTGGGATAGATTTCCCTTTCTCTTCTTTGTTCTCACAGCTCCCAGGGCTCAGCTTTGGATTTGGCCCCACCTCTGCGTGTAGGTCGCTGGAGGGCGTTTGTTTTTTGCTCAGACAGGACGGGGTTACAGGACCCACTGATTCAGGGGCTCTGGCTCACTCAGGCCAGGGGGAGGGAGGGGCGCAGAGTGCAGGGCGAGCCTGTGGGGGCAGAGGCCGGCATGACGTTGTACCAGCCTGAGTCCCGCCGTGCATTCTCCCGGGGAAGTTGTCCCTGGATCCCGGGGCCCTGGCAGTGGCAGGCTGCATATGCTCCCCGGAAAAGGGGTGTGGATAGTGACTTGTGCTCGCATACAGGCCCCTTGGTGGCGGCGGCAGCATGCTTAGCGTCTCCCGCCCGTCTCTGGGGTCCGTGTTTTTAGCCGCGGCTCAGGCCCATCTCTGGAGTTCCTTTAAGCAGCGCTCTTAAGCCCCTCTCCTCGCGCACCAGGAAACAGAGGGAAGAAAAAGTCTCTTGCCTCTTTGGCAGATCGAGACCTTTTCCCAGACTCCCTCCTGGCTAGCTGTGGTGCACTAACCCCTTCGGGCTGTGTTCATGCAGCCAACCCCAGCCCTCTCCCTGCGCTCCAACTAAAGCCTGAGCCTCAGCTCGCAGCCCCGCCCACCCTGGCAGGTGAGCAGACAAGCCTCTTGGGCTGATGAGTGCCGGTCGGCACCGATCCTCTGTGTGTGGAATCTCCCCACTTTGCCCTCCGCACCCCTCTGTTGCTGTGCTCTCCTCCGCGGCTCCGAAGCTCCCCACCTCCGCCACCTGCAGTCTCCGCCCATGAAAGGGCTCATAGTGTGTGGAAACCTTTCCTTCTTCACAGCTCCCTCCCACTGGTGCAGGTCCCGTCCCTATTCTTTTGTCTGTTTTTTCTTTTTTTCTTTTGCCCCACCCAGGTACGTGGGGAGTTTCTTGCCTTTTGGGAGGTCTGAGGTCTTCTGCCAGCATTCAGTAGGTGTTCTGTAGGAGTTGCTCCACGTGTAGATGTATTTCTGGTGTATCTGTGGGGAGGAAGGTGATATCCGCGTCTTACTCTTCTGCCATCTTCCCCTCCGATCTCTGATCTGATTTTTATGATTTCTTTCTTTCTGCTAACTTTGGAGTTGTTTTATTCTTCTTTCTCTAATTGCTTTAGGTGCAAGATTAGGTTGTTTATTCGAGATGTTTCCTGTTTCTTAAGGTACGATTGTATTGCTATAAATTTCCCTCTTAGAACTGCTTTTGCTGCATCCCATAGATTTTGGGTCGTCGTGTCTCCATTGTCATTTGTTTCTAGGTATTTTTTGATTTCCTCTTTACCTTCTTCAGTGATCACTTCGTTATTAAGTAGTGTATTGTTTAGCCTCCATGTGTTTGTATTTTTTACAGATCTTTTCCTGTAATTGATATCTAGTCTCATAGCTTTGTGGTCGGAAAAGATACTTCATACAATTTCGATTTTCTTAAATTTACCAAGGCTTGATTTGTGACCCAAGATATGATCTATCCTGGAGAATGTTCCATGAGCACTAGAGAAAAATGTGTATTCTGTTGTTATTGGATGGAATGTCCTATAAATATCAATTAAGTCCATCTTGTTTAATGTATCATTGAAAGCTTGTGTTTCCGTATTTATTTTCATTTTGGATGACCTGTCCATTGGTGACGGGGGTGTTAAAGTCCCCTACTATGAATGTGTTACTGTCGATTTCCCCTTTTATGGCTGTTAGTATTTGCCTTATGTATTGAGGTGCTCCTATGTTGGGTGCATAAATATTTACAAGTGTTATATCTTCTTCTTGGATCGATCCCTTGATCATTATGTAGTGTCCTTCTTTGTCTCTTCTAATAGTCTAGTCTTTATTTTAAAGTCTATTTTGTCTGATATGAGAATTGCTACTCCAGCTTTCTTTTGGCTTCCATTTGCATGAAATATCTTTTTCCATCCCCTTACTTTCAGTCTGTATGCGTCTCTAGGTCTAAAATGGATCTCTTGTAGACAGCATATATATGGGTCTTGTTTTTGTATCCATTCAGCCAATCTGTGTCTTTTGGTGGGAGCATTTAATCCATTTACATTTAAGGTAATTATCGATATGTATGTTTCTGTTCCCATTTTCTTAATTGTTTTGGGTTCGTTATTGTAGATCTTTTCCTTCTCTTGTGTTTCTTGCCTAGAGAAGTTCCTTTAGCAGTTGTTGTAGAGCTGGTTTGGTGGTGCTGAACTCTCTCAGCTTTTGCTTGTCTGTAAAGGTTTTAATTTCTCCATCAAATCTGAATGAGATCCTTGCTGGGAAGAGTAATATTGGTTGCAGGTTTTTCTCCTTCATCACTTTCAGTATGTCCTGCCAGTCCCTTCTGGTTTGCAGAGTTTCTGTTGAAAGATCAGCTATTAACCTTATGGGGATTCACTTGTGTGTTATTTGTTGTTTTTCCCTTGCTGCTTTTAATATGTTTTCTTTGTATTTAATTTTTGACAGTTTGATTAATATGTGTCTTGGCGTATTTCTCCTTGGAGTTATCCTGTATGGGACTCTCTGTGCTTCCTGGACTTGATTAACTATTTCCTTTCCCATATTAGGGAAGTTTCCAACTATAATCTCTTCAAATGTTTTCTCAGTCCCTCTCTTTTTCTCTTCTTCTTCTGGAACTCCTATAATTCAAATGTTGATGCGTTTAATGTTGTCCCAGAGGTCTCTGAGACTGTCCTCAGTTCTTTTCATTCTTTTTTCTTTATTCTGCTCTGCAGTAGTTATTTCCACTATTTTATCTTCCAGGTCACTTATCCGTTCTTCTGCCTCAGTTATTCTGCTATTGATCCCATCTAGAGTCTTTTTCATTTCATTTATTGTGTTGTTCATCATGGCTTGTTTCATCTTTAGTTCTTCTTGGTCCTTGTTAAATGTTTCTTGCATTTTGTCTATTCTGTTTCCAAGATTTTGTATCATCTTTACTATCATTATTCTGAATTCTTTTTCAGGTAGACTGCCTATTTCCTCTTCATTTGTTAGGTCTGCTGTTTTTTTTATCTTGCTCCTGCATCTGCGGTGTGTTTTTCTGTCTTTTCATTTTGCTTATCTTACTGTGTTTGGGGGTCTTCTTTTTGCAGGCTGCAGGTTAGTAGTTCCCATTGATTTTGGTGTCTGTCCCCAGTGGCTAAGGTTAGTTCAGTGGGTTGTGTAAGCTTCCTGGTGGAGGGGACTAGTTCCTGTGTTCTGGTGGATGAGGCTGGATCTTGTCTTTCTGGTGGGCAGGTCCACGTCTGGTGGTGTGTTTTGGGGTGTCTGTGGACTTATTATGATTTTAGGCGGCCTCTCTGCTAATGGGTGGGGTTGTGTTCCTGTTTTGCTAGTTGTTTGGCATAGGATGTTCAGCACTGTAGCTTGCTCGTCATTGAGTGAAGCTGGGTTCTGTTGCTGAGATGGAGATCTCTGGGAGATTTTCGCTGTTTGATATTATGTGGAGCTGGGAGGTCTCTTGTGGACCAGTGTCCTGAAGTTGGCTCTCCCACCTCACAGGCACAGCACTGACTCCTGGCTGCAGCACCAAGAGCCTTTCATCCACACGGCTCAGAATAAAAGGGAGAAAAAGTAGAAAGAAATAATTAGTAGAAGAAGGAAGGAAGGAAGGAAGGAAAGTAGAAAGAAAAGAAAGAAAGTAGAAAAAGAAAGAAAGAAAGCAAGGAACGAGGGAGGGAGGGAGCAAGGAAGGAGGGAAGGAAGGAAAAAAAGAAAGAAGATAAAGTAAAATAAAATAAAGATAAAATATAATAAAGTTAGTAAAATAAAAAAATATTAAGAGAAAAAAACAAAAAACAACAGACGGATAGAGTCTAGGACAAATGTTGGAAGCAAAGTTATACAGACAAAATCTCATATAGAAGCATACATATACACACTCACAAAAAGAGGAAAATGGGAAAAAATCATAAATCTTGGTCTCAAAGTCCACCTTTTCCATTTGTGATGATTCATTGTCTAAAGGAGGGAAGGAAGGAAAGAAAGAAGATAAAGTAAAATAAAATAAAGTTATTAAAATGAAAAATAATTATTAAGAAAATAAATTAAAAACAACAACAAAAAAACGGATAGAACCCTCGGACAAATGGTGGAAGCAAAGTTATACAAAATCTCCCACAGAAGCATACACATACACACTCACAAAAAGAGGAAAAGGGGAAAAAATCATAAATCTTGCTCTCAAAGTCCACCTCCTTAATTTGGGATGGTTCATTGTCTATTCATGTATTCCACAGATGCAGGGTACATCAAGTTGATTGTGGAGCTTTAATCCGCTGCTTCTGAGGCTGCTGGGAGAGATTTCCCTTTCTCTTCTTTGTTCTCACAGCTCAGAGGGGCTCAGCTTTGGATTTGGCCCCGCCTCTGCGTGTAGGTTGCTGGAGGGCATCTGTTCTTCGCTCAGACAGGACGGGGTTAAATGAGCCGCTGATTCCGGGGCTCTGGCTCACTCAGGCCGGGGGGAGGGAGGGGTGCGGATGCGGGTCGAGCCTGCAGCAGTAGAGGCCAGTGTGATGTTGCACCAGCCTGAGGCGTGCTGTGCGTTCTCCCGGGGAAGTTGTCCCTGGATCCCGGGACCCTGGCAGTGGCGGGCTGCACAGGCTCCCCGGAAGGGGGTGTGGATAGTGACCTGTGCTCGCACACAGGCTTCTTGGTGGCGGCAGCAGCAGCCTTAGTGTCTCATGCCCATCTCTGGGGTCCGCGCTTTTAGCCACGGCTCGCGCCCGTCTCTGGAGCTCCTTTAAGCAGCGTTCTTAATCCCCTCTCCGCGTGCACCAGGAAACAGAGGGAAGAAAAAGTCTCTTGCCTCTTCGGCAGGGCAGAGTTTTCCCTGGACTCCCTCCCGACTAGCCGTGGCGCACTAACCCCCTGCAGGCTGTGTTCACACCGCCAACCGCAGTCCTCTCCCTGCGCTCTGACTGAAGCCCAAGCCTCAGCTCCCAGACCCGCCCACCCCGGCTGGGAGAGCAGACAAGCCTCTCAGGCTGGTGAGTGCCGGTTGGCCCAGATCCTCTGTGTGGGAATCTCCCTGCTTTGCCCTCCACACCCCTGTTGCTGTGCTCTCCTCTGTGGCTCTGAAGCTTTCCCCCTCTGCCACCCACAGTCTCTGCCCGCGAAGGGGCTTCCTAGTGTGTGGAAACCTTTCCTCCTTCACAGCTTCCTCCCACTGGCGCAGGTCCCGTCCCTATCCTTTTGTCTCTGTTTATTCTTTTTTCTTTTGCCCTACCCAGGTACGTGGGGTGTTTCTTGCCTTTTGAGAGGTCTGAGGTCTTCTGCCAGCGTTCAGTAGGTGTTCTGTAGGAGTTGTTCCACGTGTAGATGTATTTCTGGTGTATCTGTGGGGAGGAAGGTGATCTCTGCTTCTTACTCTTCCGCCATCTTCCTGAAATTTAACAGATATTTCTCATAGAATATTAAAAATTCAAATTACAAAAGTCATTACAAAATGAAGTAGAAAAACTGTATAAATACATAACATGAAAAGTAGCTCATAAATTTGTTAAAAAGTGACCCAAGTGAAGCCCTGATCAGGTCTTGCTGATTATTAAAGTTAGTTTTTATAAATATTCAGCAAAAGAAAACGTCTACACAAAGAAAATGATCTAAAACCCAGAAGAAATGAAGCAAAAATTTATAAGGGAAATATGACCCTGATATAAAAAATTACCAGCATAATAAAAACAGAAAACTATAAATCAATGAATATAGTTTTGGAAATCCTCAATTCTTTCTTAATGGAAATTAGTGGCTCACTAAAACATGACCAAATAAGGATTACTCTTTTAAACAAATATGAAATATTAAGAACTTTACTGTAACAAAACATCAAATCAACTGGCCAAATCAAAAAAATAAATAATAAAATTCATCTCGATAGAAAGCAAAAAGCCTTGTTAAAATATAAAATTCTTTCTAATAAGTGGTATATACTAAGATCCAATATTCAAGATGATAAGAGTGTGAAAATAATAAAAGTGATTCCATAAATATTAAGAATCAAATGAAGACAATTCCTGCCATCAATGTTCTTTTAATACTCTCTGGATAATCAAATCACTCATGTAACAACAGCAACAAAAATAATAATATTGTTTATTAAGAATCATTTCTTGAATTTCCACTAATTTCCAGTTTTAGTTCTTATGTCTATTAAGATTACTCAGCCATAAAAAGAAACGAAAGTGAGTTATTTATAGTGAGGTGGATGGACCTAAAGTCTGTCATACAGGGTGAAGTAACTCAGAAAGAGAAAAACAAATACCGTATGCTAACACATATATATGGAATCTAAAAAAAAAAAAAAAAAAAAAAAAAAAGGTTCTGAAAAACCTAGGGGCAGTACAGGAATAAAGACACAGATGTAGAGAATGGACTTGAGGACACGGGGAGGGGGAAGGGTAAGCTGGGATGAAGTGAGAGAGTGGCATGGACATATATACACGACCAAATGTGAAATAGATAGCTAGTGGGAAGCAGCCACATAGCACAGGGAGATCAGCTCGGTGCTTTGTGACCACCTAGAGGGGTGGGATAGGGAGGGTGGGAGGGAGGGAGACACAAGAGGGAAGAGATATGGGGGTGTATGTATACGTAGAGCTGATTCACTTTGTTATAAAGCAGAAACTAACACACCAATGTAAAGCAATTATACTCCAATAAAGATGTTAAAAAAAAAGAAAGAAATTTAAACCCTTCAAAAAAAATAAAGATTCCTTGTATCTCTGAGGTTTGTAGATGAAAAAGAAATGCTACGACTTTTCCAGGGTCTGGCAATCCTGGCTTCAAACTCTGACCTTATAGGGAACAGGTTCTAGGACTTTTAGCAAAGGTAATGAGCACAAAAAACCAGACAACTCATAAGAGATACAGAAACTAGTAAATATTATAAGCAAAGACACGCAAAAAAGTTCATCTTTGCCAGTAATCAAAGAAATGCTCATTAAGGCAACCAGTTCTTTTTTCATTTATGAAACTGGCAAAATATGAATAAGGTAATATCTGATCCTAGGAAGAGTAAGAAAAATGTTTTCTCTTGTATAATGAAGGTGACAGTGAAAATGAGAAAAGAAAACATCAAGGAATAAAAATGACAATATTGTGTTAGGAAGCATAGTTTTTTAGTTTTTGACAGGACTAAATAAATTGTCCACTCTTTGGGGAAAAAATATTATATTAAATAGACTCCCATGTATGTAGTACTCATAGCAGTGGAAGATAGGAAAGCAATGTAGTGTTTCTGTAATAGTGGAATGGTTGAGTAAGTCACAGTTGATTCACTAAATTGACCGTTACATACAACTGTTAAAATTATGTTTTCAAAAACCATATAGGAACTATGATATACATTAATTTTAACTGAAAAAAGGTAAAAAACATAATGAATATTTTGATATGACAAAGGTACTTGCACATGAAACCTACCATGACATTGGGTATAAAACAATTAACCAGTGAAGCCCTTGAGCTGTGGCTTTTGGAGAGTCATTCAACGGTAGAATGCAAAAGACCCCAATGTTCTGCACAATGGGGATGTGTTTTCATATCAGCCTCTCTCTACTAATGTTACTGTAAAGCACTACTTTTATTCCAAAGCTTCAGCAGAATGCTGATGATGCCAGAGACCACACAGAGAGAATGCTCTCAGTTTAAGGAGACAGAGTTGCTGTTTCATCCAGCCATTAACAGATGAGCAAGACACCAGCAAGTTATACTGCATGTGGTAGGAGAGCCAAGTATTGTGGGCATGGCTAGAAAACAAAAAGGCTGAAGTTTGAGCAAAGATTAAGAACTGAAGGATAAAGATGTGAAAAAATATAAAGCAACAACTCATAAAGGTTTATTTTCTTGACAGAGGTGTGATACTCACTATATGCTGATCAGGAATGTTTATTTACCTAGAAACATGAAAAATTTTCTAATTTAAATAATTTCATTATTTATTGGACTTTAGGAAAGGATCTGTTAAATTTGGAGAATGATGTCGCTTATAAAAATCTTTGATTTCTTAGATGTAAAACATGAATTTTCAATTCAAAAATAGTGTTTAACATAAGCAAATAAAGAACTTTACACTTCCAAAAAAAAAAAAAACTTG
Organism: Delphinus delphis; assembly: GCF_949987515.2. NCBI lineage: Eukaryota > Metazoa > Chordata > Mammalia > Artiodactyla > Delphinidae > Delphinus > Delphinus delphis. The sequence continues at coordinate 49,597,442 of NC_082698.1, read as the reverse complement.
AAGCAAAGCTGAGCAGTTCAGTGAAAAAAATTCCAACACACGGCCCCAAAGGACATCTCCATTACATAGAAGAAGATGAATCCAGATGAAACAGTATTTTTCATTAGTTACTCTGATTAGGAGTTAACACCTGTTTCGTAGTGAAGATGAAGCTGGTACCTGAGGATTGTACCTATAGGTAGATACAAGTGAGATGCATCTCTGGAGAGTAAATTTCCTGAGTGAAAGGATTTGTTGTGTTTTGGATGGAGGTGATTTAAATTGTACAGACAGGGGAGAACTGTTCCATGTGTGTGCATATGTGTGTATGCACATGAACACGTGTCTTCTTTTTAAGCATAGAATGCAGAAGACCAAGATGTGGGTTTGAAGAAGAATAATCCTCTGCTTGAGCAGATGGGAGATTAGAACCACTACGTTTTGGCATATATGAAGGGTCATATATGGTGTTTTTCACCACATTTGGAAAAATTGGGGCATATTGATTTCAAAGGTTTGGAATGTAAACATCCTAGCATACATAGCTTTTGTTTCAGTTATTTAGTGCTTGCTTCACAACAAATACCCCTTACAAGAATAACACTTATTTTGACCATAAATCTACAGTTGGAGTAGAGCTTGGGAAAGTTTGGATCCTACAGGCACCACCTTGAAGTAGCTCTAAGGCTAAGGGCTGTAAACATCTTTATATGTCTGGTTTGGTGAAGGCTTCAGCTCAGTTTCCCCTCCACGTGGTCTGTCAACAGAGGCTAGTTTGGACTTTCTCACAGAACAGTGTCTGGCTTGCCCAGAGAGTGAGTGTCCCGGAAAGAAAGAGAAATTCAGAGGGAGAAGGAGGTTCAAAGAGAGAGAAAGATATTCAGAGAGAGAGATTCAGAGAGAGGGAGAGAGAGAGCAAGAACAGAGAAGAGAAAACAAAGAGAAAACCGAGTCAGAGTCACATTGCTGTTTGTGACCTAGCCTGGGAAGTCATAGTATTACTTCTACTGCATTCTCTTAGGTTGGCCAAAAAGTTAATTAAGGCGGTTGTGAAACTCAGCTCCTGATGCAGGAGTGTCAGCGCCACACTGTAAGAAAAGTATGTGGGATCAGATAAATATTACTGCTTCCATCTTTGAAAAATATCATCTACCACAGTTCATTCTCTGGCTTCCATAATTCCACCTCTCTCATATCCAAAATACACTCATTTCTCTCCCCCAAGACCCTCAAGCCTCATCTCAATAAGACATTGTTTCAAATTCAGGTTCTTAGCATCCAGATACTGTATAGTTGCCAATGAGGCTCCTCAGGTGAAATTTCTCAAGGACAGCTCTTCAAGTTAAATTTTTTTAGATCTGAAGATCTGTGAGCTAAAAAGGCAAGTTATATGCCCTTTACACACCCAACATACAGTGGTAGAGCAGGCATCTGTTAACTGCTCTGGAGCTTCCTGTTCAAAGAAGAGAAAAAGGGAGGCACACAGTAGTAACTGCTCCAATTCTGAAATCCATTGGAAAATGATATCAGTTATCAAATTAGAGCCCTGTCCTACTGCCATGATTCTCCATGAGTTTCTTTTCCACCCTCTGACCCACTGCTTTTTCCCTCTAAATCATCCTTTTTTTCCATGAGAAGTGACAGGTGTTTGTATCTGTGTAGTTTACCCAGAGTACATCCTGACAGAGGTAATTTGAATATCCAAAGGTCTATTTTCATTCTGTATTATCTTTCTCTCTTTCAGTCCAAAGTGATAGAATTCTTTTTACACTTCGTGAATCTGTTATAAATCAATCTATGATTCTCTCTAATAGACAAAGAGCCACATCCACAAACCTGTTCAAGAACAGTTGTTGTTTTTTCCTACTTTAGACTTTTTAAGTCAGCTGTGTGGTATGGCCCTTATAGGGTCTTTTGTTTAATGGAAAGATTCTCTAAGTCATGCTTATTCTGATTGAATGACTCTCTAAGACACTACCTTATATCTTTCTGAGGACTTTATAAGGCATAATTTAGTCCCACCCTGGATTTTATCATTGCTCTGAAGCTTTTTTTTTTTTTTTTAATTTTGGAGCTAGGAAACTGAGAATAAGAGAGAGCTGTATTTTTAAACCCAGTAAGCCCTGGTCCCTTTATATTTAATAGTTATTTCTTCAGCTTGCCTCTCTCTTTTGCATTTTATTATAGGCAGATAAAAGAAGCCAGATAACACCTTTAATCCTTTGCCTGGAAATCTCTCTAGTGAGACCATACAGTTCATTAGGTACATTTTTTACTTTCCACATTATAACATATAACAGTGTTGCTAAACTTCCTGAAACTAGTTAAAGGATCCCCTTTCCTTCAGTTTTCAAGAGTATTTTCTTTCCTTTAAGTCTTAACCAGTAGCCTCTAAAAGGTCCATTATGCTTCTTGTAGGTGCTCCCAAATACCGTCTAATCACTTAGTCACAAAGCTACTATCATAGTTTTAGGTTTTGTTTATAGCAGCATACAACATCCAGGTCCCAATATGTGTACCAGTTAGCTAGTGCTGCATAACAAACCAACCCCAAACTTAGAGACTTAGAACAATAACATTGAATCGGGGCATGAATCTGCAATGTGTGCAGGGTTCAACAAATCCCACCTCCTCTCTCAGCTGGGCAACTCAAGGCCAGGAAGCTGGGATATACCATAGGCTTGCTCACTCTTAAGTCTGGCGTAGGATTTTGGCTGTCAGCTGGGGCCTCAGCTTCTCTCCATGTAGTCTCTCAATATGGGCTAGTCTGAGTTTTCTCATGGCATGGTGACTGGCTTCCCACAGAACAAGCATCCCAAGAGAGAGAGGGGCAGACAGAAACTGTTTTGCCTTTTACAACATGTCCTTGATTGTAATACAATGTCACATCTGTCTACAATTTTATTAGTTGTGCCAGTCAGAAAGCTCTACCCAGGTTCAACGGAAAGGAAGATAGACTAAACCAGCTAATGCAAGGGTATCAATATTGCACTTTAAGAGTGTGTGGAACAGAATATAAATTGGTGTAGCCATCTTTGGGAAATGCAAAATGGGCAGTTGTTACTATAGATTATGGGCTTAGTCATTCTGAATACATCATCTTGTATTCTTCATGTACCATGTCATTATTGTAACAAGTCTTAAACCAGGTGGGCCCCATTAAGTTGAATAAAAATTCTAGTTTGGTCAAAATCCTTATTGAATGCTTAATCAGGCTTAACTTTGAATGTGTAACATATTGTACTAAGAACATAAAAATAAAGTTTGAAGAATGCGTTCATCAAAAGTCTGATAAAGGGATATATCATCCAGGTTTATGAGTCCCTCTTCTCTGGTAACTATTCCTGAAACAGTGGGGAATCTCTCCCATCCCCATCAGCCATGTCTATGTTATATTACTTGGCACCATCAGGCAGTTCTGATTGGTTAAGAACTGTGCACCACATCCACAATGAGCTGATCGGATTGTGAGCTGGATCATATTTATATTAACAGGTGGACAGAAATTTGGTGAACTCCTGATATCAAAGACTCTGGGTTAGATAAGCTGTAGCTTACCTACATGATGTCTGATTCACTAGTTTTTTGGATTCCATGAGACAACAGAATATAATTCCAAAAGTTTCCATTCATACTTAAACTACTTACAATCACTTAATGTTTGAAACAAAATGATCTCTCTATATGTGTGTGTGTATATATATGTATATAAATACATGTACAGCTATGTATATATAATATGTATATATATTTAATAACAGGTAGAAACCAAATATATAATTGAAACTGAGTAGTCGAAATCTTACTATAGACAGAAAAAATTACATGTGCATAAAGCTTTATCATTATTTGGAGGCTATCGAGTTGGCAAATTAACTGATATCCTGCCAGAGAGAGTGAGGTTCCTCTAACTTTGGATAGCAAATCCGATCTAGAAATGCCTTAAATGGATTCATACTCCAACTACTATCGAGTGACCGACAGTTGAACGGTGTGACTTCCTTGACAACTTCATTCATCCCCAGGAAATCTTTCCCTGTATTTTCTCAGCTGTGTTTCAGAATCAAGCCTGTTTTACTTTTACTTAAATAAACACCATTATCAAAAGGTACCATAACACGTACTCTGACTTTTCTCATGGTTACTGGCAATTGAAGGGTTCACTGTACATTTTAGAGGCTCATCTCTTGTAGGGAAGGACAATATTACAGGCAACTTATTTTGCTTTTAAATCTGACATTGTTGTATAGTAGCAAAGAGAGCATACACTTTGGAATTAGATGAAGGGTATAACATTAACCAGGTTTGTGACCTTTGCCAAAGTCCTTAAATTTTGTAAATTTCATATACATACGATCTGATATTATCAGTGTCAATATATCAAGGTTGGTGAGTGAATTAAATGTAATAAAAGGTGAAATAATCTAGCTAATACCTTTTGTAGTGTAATCACTCGCTAAAATTTAGCTTCATGACCCCTCTCCCTCCTTTCTTTGTTCTCTTCCTCCCTGGTCCTAGAAACAAAAATCAGATTTGATTTCTCACCTTTGGAAGCACACTGTGACTTTGCTTTGCTTCCCTGAGTTGGGAGTTGGGGGGTGGTGGGTTGGTAAACAGACAGAATCTAGGAAATGATATAAAGGAGAAATGAACAAAAGTTTATGAACTCAGAAGTGGAGAATATTTTAAATACCCAGAAAACTACAAAAAAAAGTCCATTTAAGTTAAAACTTATATAATGAATACGAGTTTTTCTGGTTAAGAGTGAGGCTGGATGAGGGTGGAACCCCTGTGAAGGATCTAGCTTCAATCCAGCTTTTAATGTCTGTGTAGATCAAAGATCTAGAGAGGCTTTACTGCATTGCTCTCTACTTCTTTAGAAAGAAAAAGCTAAGCAAACTTCTTTTTGATTAAAAAAATAAAAAAGAAAGGAAAAGGTCCAGTAGTAGTTAACTCTACTTCTACTTTAACATGTATTTCAGAAGTAAAGCATCTTTAATTTATATGTCTCTATTTTTATTCCAAGAAGACAGATTTTCATAGCATCTTTCTACTCATAGGGCACCCAAAGGGTTTTGTTTATAAAAATCAATAAGCCCAACGCTCTTTGGTGTTTTGTTTTTTTTTTTTAAACCAATCTATTTCATCTTTCACTGTCTGCTGAAGGAAACCATGTATCTTGCAGCAGGCAGTTGGATTGTGTCAATTCTTTGTGGTCCATTATCAGCCAGCCAAGATTCAAGGTCGCTGTTTTAGAGTATCTGCTTCCTGGCAGAGCTCCCTGTACCTGCCGAGGGCTCTTCAAGGTGTAAATGGGATAAGACTATTTCGGGCTGTATGAAAGTCAATTTATCACCCTGCCCAATGCTTCCCATCTAGTCTTGCCTTGCGTCTGACTGTTTGGCATTCTCAGCAGGTGAATGGAGCTCGTCACTTTCTCTGGTCTTCTCTGAAGGTAGGATTTTTCAGATGGTTGGGATTATCTACTATAAAGGAGTCAACTTCTGCCAAGGATTAGGTAACACAGTCACTTCCCTGAATGTCAGGACACTAAAAGATAACACACATTGATTTCCTAATTCAAACACATTGATATAACTTCATAAATATTATGTATTAATATTATTAATATAATTAAAACTTCCCTGAGCTTTTGGTTCATTCCATGTTTTACCTTTTTATATCATTTTGACTGTTTATTAATTTACTATTTCTGCTTCTATTTTTAATCACTGGATTGGCCTAGTCTAGTTTTTAATTAAAAGTTCAGTTTATTTGTTTCCAAACTTTCTTATTTTTCTAATACTTTATTTTAAGGCTATACATTATTCAATGTTTACTGTTTTTTTTAAAAAATATCTAGGTGTTGCCTTTGTTATAAGTTTTGAATAGTAATTTCTAACTTTACATTTTCTCTTACTCAATTGTTCTCTATAACTGTGGGTTTTATGTATGCATATGTTTTATTTTTCAGTGAGTGCAATCATTCGCTTCTATTTTGTTAATTCTTAATTGTGTTTTGTTTAATGGATGTAGATAGCATTATATCAGCTTCTTGTAATTTGTTGAGATTTCCTTTGGGTCCTAATTCATAATCAATATTTGTGAATGTTTCATTTGTGTTTTTTAAAAAGCATAGTTTTGTGAAATTCAAAGTAACCTAGTTATTTGCTCACATAAATTTATTTTATTCTTCAAATTCACAAAACAATGTGCAATTTCTGTTGAATTCAAATTCTGTTTTTTCAAACATTTTATTATTCAATATACTTCACTTATTTTGATCTACTTATCTGTTCTGTCATTTCTGAGAGAGGTGTAATAAACTCTCTCACTAGGTTTGTGGCTTTGTCAATGTGTCCTCCATGGCTAATCATTTTTCTTTTATATATTTCAAGCAATTTTGCTGGGTACATAAATATTGAATATAATAATTTCATGGTGGATTGTTCCTTTTATCAGAAGGAAAAAATTTTATGCTTTTAAATCTTTTCATCTTGAATTCTGCTTGATCCTGCCTGCTTTATTTTGTTGGCATTTAAAAATCTTTCTACTACATGAATTTTATTCACTCATCTTGGTAATGATTATTCACATTTTTGGGCATTCTCCATCCTATCAGCAATTTATATTCTGAGTTCTAATTACTCCTTCCTCCCACTTTTTGGATTTTTGTGTATGTCTTTATTACATTTTCTCCAAGGACTTTTTGTTGTTTCCCTTCCTCTAATGATCTGCAAGTTATTAATTCTATTTCCATTTTTCAAACGTTTCCCCTAAGGTGTTAACACATGTACTTAAAGTATATTTGTCAAACAAAACCTTGCTAGCATTAATCCATATCTATATCACCCTCCTCCCACCAACCTTTTAAATTCCTTATTCAAAAAGAAGAATAACCCCACATATCCTTTTATTTTCTCTACCAGATATGAGGTTTTGCATAGGTTGAATGTGGTTTCTGTCTAACATGGTACAGATTTTTCTTAACTAGTTGGTGATTGTATTTCTGAATGTATTTTTGTATTTGAGAGTTACTTGGATTGATAGGGGGCACTTGTGAGTCTTATGTAGTGTTCCTAGGGGAGAGCTGGGATGTACCACATCTTCCTGTTGATTTCTGGGATAGTCCCACCATGTTGACATCAGTGCCCAAACTCACTGCTCCTGCCCCTAGTGAGGCTGATTTGTGGCTTTGCATATGCTGCACAGGATAGATGGACTGCATGGATGTCAAAAAGCTGGTGTAGCTGGGTGTTGCTAATTATACTGTCTGTGTAGGGACACTGGAGTCCCTTCTGCTCCTAGAATCATACATTATCAGGCTTGGAGAGAGTCTAGAAACACCTTCACCATTTTAGCAATCTTCTTTTGTGCCTGCTTTTGCTGGTGGTTTCTTTCTTTCCTTTTTTTTCTTTTTTAATATAAGAGTAACAGTTTTATGTGTACAGGTATTTGTTTACTTTCTACCAAAAATAACCTTTTATGCTTTCAGAGGCTTTTGGGATTTACTGTATTTCTTTTCCACTTTTTTGTTGTTGAGGTGTTACTGCTGCTGTTCTTGTTAGGTTTGGTTTAGTTGGTTTTTCATCTAATATTCTCTACCATGTGAAGCCATTTATGGTGGGGGTGGGATAAGGGGGTGGCATAAAGCTCATCCTGCCATCTCGAAATATGAAAATTTCTTTTTTGCTAGGAAATTATCCATTTTTACCTGACTGTCATATTCATGGTGTTAAACTTAATAATTAAAAAAAAATGATTTCCATGCTCAAAGAGTTCAAACTCCAATAATAAAACATTCAGGTTACTGAGAACCACTGAAATATGTGATGCCTGCCATTAAAAAAAAAAAAAAAGTCTGCAAAAACACACTATGGGAATGGGACCGTGGAGACTACCGAACACAAGCGTGTCACCTGAAGGATACATAGGTGTCTCGCAATAGACAAAGAGGCCAAAGGCACTTCAGATGGATGGAAGAATCTTTACAGTGCCACAGACACCTGAGAGAAAGAGGTGACTTGGTGAACTGTAAATAGTTTCTCAGAGCAAATCTGTCAGAATCTTGGAGTGGGAGGAGGTGAGGCTGAAAAGGTAGACAAGAGCCCAATCACAAGGGACCTTTGTGTCCTTCCAAGGTGCTTAGCCTACAGATATTGAAGTGTTATAAACAGAGAAGGTCCAAAGTGCCCCAAAAAGGGGCTAGCCCAGAAATTAGGAAAATAGGAGAATCTTTCAAACTTCAAGGTAGGAAAAAACAAAGGTCTGCAAAATGGAGCTCAAAGAGTGGATTAAAGAGATTCTTAGGAAGTAGAATTTCAGGACTCATAAATAATAGAATATGAAAAGTAAGAGGGAGGATTCCAGCTTTCTGCCTAGAGCATGTGCCAGGCCCAGACTGGAGAGAGAACTACTTTAAAATATCAAAGTGTGCATGTGTATGTATATTTATGTGTAATATTGTGAAAATCAACATCATGACAGAGGATATCAATTCATTCATGTTTATTGTGCTGGCTAACATACGTGGTCTTATTTCTTCCTTTCTAATTTGTATTTTCTGTTTATTAAACTGTCTGCTATTTGTTGTTATTTGTTCATTTTCTTTTCCTTATTTTTCCTGCCTTATACCATTTTCTCTTCCAACATCCCCATTAATTTTGAATATATATTTTTAAATTACATTAAATATTACCCTCTCAAATATTAACTTGCCTTGTTTTATTAATATATCAATGGTTAAATAATGATTATATAGTTCTAATAATTTTGTTCACTCATTACTACTTCTCTTTACCCCACCTTCACAAAAGTGAAAATTTTGATAAAGTTCAACATCCATTTCTGATAAAAACTCTCCAGAAAGTGGGCATAGAGGGAGCATACATCAACATAATAAAGGCCAAATATGACAAACCCACAGCTAACATTACACTCAATGATGAAAAGCTGAAAGCATTTCCTCTAAGATCAGGGACAATAATATAAGGATGCCCACTCTCACCACTTTTCTTCAGCCTAGTTTTGGAAGTCCTAGTCACAGAAATCAGAAAAGAAAAAAAAAAAAAAAAAGGAATCCAATTTGGAAAGGAAGAAGTAAAACTGTCACTGTTTGCAGATGACATGATACTATATATTGAAAATCCTGAAGATGCCACCAGAAAACTACCAGAGCTCATCATGAATTCAGCAAAGTTGCAGGAAAAAAACTTAATATACAGAAATCTGTTGCATTTCCATACACTAACAACAAACTGTCAGAAAGAGAAATTAAGGGAATGATCCCATTTACCATTGCATCAAAAAGAACAAAATACCTAGGAATAAACCTACCTTCTTATATCCTCCCTCCCTCCACCAACAATATATCCTATGTATCTTCCCTCCTTCAGCTTCTCCCTCTCATGTCTCTCTTCCCCATTATCTTTCTCTCCATTAGACTTTTCCCCTTTCCCTCTTTTCTGTTATCCCATTTTTTATCCACCATTCCACTTTCTATTTTCCATATCCTTCTTCCTTAGAGGGAGGCAGAAGTCAGAAGGGAGAAGAAAGCAGTGTAAAATTATCCAAGTTCTCCTGTTGTACACTTATCTTTTTAGAAAGGAATTTCACTGAGCTCCACCACTTGCCTTGAGAAATCAATGAACATAACATTGCAGCAAAGATTCTACAGAATAATAGGAACAATGCATGGTTCAGAGTAACCCAGCCACAAGAAAGCCTGAGTTCGGCTGCAATTCGCTTGCATCTGCTGACTCTTGATCTTACTGGAAGTGCTACTCCATTAAGGAGTTTCTCAGAATGGAGCTCTTAAAATGAAAAGATTTCTCTCAAAAGGCACAACTCCATGAAGAACAACCGAATACACAGGACTGAAATTCTGCAAGTTTCCTTTAATTAAAAAATATAGTAAATATGAAGACTGTACAAGAAGCCAAATAGGGTAAACAAAAAGCCAAGATACGCTAAATTGAATGCTGACTGTTGGGAAATTGCAGCCAAGTATTACCTTTAACTGTGAAATCCTGTACAAATTTTAAATCACATTTAGCTTTTGGTCAAGGGATCAATCTGGGTTGAAGAGCTCAGTTTACCTTTTCATGCTTCCTATTTTTGCTATTTCCCAGCAGTTTGAAGAACTGTAGAAGTGCCATGCCTTGGAGAGGACTCCTGAGCAAGATACTAGATATGGCACATTCCTCAACTGTCTACGAAGGTTAGAAAAGGAAAATAACTGAAAAGGATCATATTTTAATTTATATTTTGTGACCCAAGCCATATATGGAGGAAGAGAGAAGGATACCCATGACAGATTTTACCCATAATCACAGAGCAGAGAGTGAAGAGGAAATCAGGAGGATATGACAGACTGGAGCAAAGCAGTGTTGAAAGTAGACATTCAAGAAGGGAACTCAGATTTGTAAAACAGGCAGTGGGAGAGATCAAGGGACAATCAGAATTAATTCTGCTGAAAAGTGTTCCCAAGTGGGTGGGTTTTGAGTCACATTAAATTTAAAGGTGGTGTTAGTGATTCCCACTGGGAGAGTTTTTAAGGGACCACTGGGAAGTCTAGCCAGGCATGATGAATATCTGGTCTCTAGCTTTGCCCTTGAAGATGAAACCATGTTTGTGAAGCATCACTTACACTTAGAATAAAATCTATACTCCTGGCCATGACCCTTCATGACCTGTCCCTTTCTATTCTTTGAGCTTCATCCTATACCATCAAGACACTATTCACGACACTTCCACCATATCGGCCTTCTTTCTGTTTCAAAAGCACAGTAATCTGAAATCACATATTGATTCATTTGTTTGTATCTTCTCACACTCACCTGTAGTTTAAACACCAATGATTTCCAATTTAACCTGAGCTCTCTCTTATGTCCACGATAAAGTAGTGAATAAAAACAGACCATTTTTCTGCCCTCATGCAATTCACCTTCTAGTTTGGGAAAACAGAAAATGAACAAATAGGCAGATAAGATAATTCTAGATAGGAAAAGAGTTAAGAAAATAAATTGGGGTAATGGAGTAGAAAGTGGTTAGAGAGAGCATCTTCTTTGGCTAAGGTAGTCAGAGAAGCTCTTTTTGAGGAGGTATTTTAACTGACACCTTACTGATGAGTATTTTTTAATTAGCTTCAGTGTGTGTTCAGTCATACTAAAGAGTTTCACACCCATGTCAAAGACTGAACTGGCATCTTCCTACCCCGGATTCTTCTGTAAGTCTCAGTAATGTCACTATCCGATTCACCTCCCAACCAGAAATCTTCCATTCCTCCCTTTCCTTCACTTGCAACATTTACTTGTCTGCTAAATACTCTTGAGTCTACCTCCAAAACATCTCAGTGATCCTCAACATCTATTGTCAGGACATAGGACCACAGTACCTGGGCACCTGCTCAGTACCCTGTAAGCACCCCAAGGGCAGAAAACATTTCTACTTTCTTCACTACTGTATCTCCAGGGTCTTGTGTAGTGCCTGGCACAGGATAGGCTTCAACATATCTTTTTGACCCAAAGAACAATCTGATTATGGAAATTACCTTAATTGGATTCCTGTATTCTATAGGATAAAAGCTAAACAATTTATGAACAAACCCCAGCTTGTCCATCTTCACCTAACAACTAGCTCCAGTTTCTCTGAACTAGCTGTTTCTATGCATGCCCTACTCTTTCACAATCTGACTTCTTCTAACTCCTGCTGTGTTGAATGCCTAGTTCATATGAGGAAAAAAAAATTTATCTTGAGAATGCAGTTGAAATACAGTCTCCTTTATGGAGACCTTCTTGAATCCATAACTGTATTCCCATATCTCTAGCTATTCTAACACCTTTAACTGTGTATTGTCATTATCTTCTTGCAATGCTCTCTCACTTATTGTGAATTGCTCAAGACAAGAATTTTGATACCTCCCATTGCTAGCTGCCTAATATTTATCACAGTGCTAGGCACAAAAGTAGGTGTGCAATAAATGCTAGTTGAAAAGAGAATGTAGGCTTTTGCTGCTTTGTTTCTAACAATGAAGGTCATAGACCATTGACCCAGTGGATCTATGCCTTCAATAAATCTTTGGCTAGAGAAACACTAATTATTAACAGCTATAGGAATCAAAATAATCAGTCACATAGTATACCCAAAGGTGTCTTGAATATCTTCATCTGTATGTTGCTTATATGTATAGAGTGATTATATTTTTCCATCATTGAGATCAAAGAAAGGTTTCTCAGATCATATCATAATTAGTTGTGTTAATACACACACACACCAGCTGACCTTAATTTATTTTGGATTTAGTTTTTGATATCAAAGACCAAATATTTCCTATATTACACAAACCATTTCAAAGTAGATTTAAAAGATTAGAGCTAATTTTCTCACTTGTTTTTATGAAGCAAGTTTGACTCTGATTGTCAAATATGATGTTAAGGCAAAAAAAAAGAACATATTCTAATCTAACTTATGACAATCCATGCAAAACTATTTTTTTCGGACTACCCTGGTGGCGCAGTGGTTAAGAATCCACCTGCCAATGCAGAGAACATGGATTCGATCCCTGGTCAGGGAAGATCCCACATGCCGCAGAGCAACTAAGCCCATGTGCCATAACTACTGAGCCTGCGCTCTACAGACTGCGAGCCACAACTACTGAGCCCATGAGCCACAACTACTGAAGCCCGCGTGCCTGAAGCCCCTGTTCCACAACAAGAGAAGCCACCGCAATAAGAAGCCCATGCACTGAAACGAAGACTAGCCCCCACTCACCGCAACTAGAGAAAGTCCGAGTGCAGCAATAAAGACACAATGCAGCCAAAAATACATAAATAAATTTTAAAAAAATCTTTAAAAAAGACACTTTTTTTCAAGCTTATCTTAACCAACCTAATGCCTTATTTATCTACCATGAAAAAAAATGACTTATTCTCCAAACAGAAGGCTACTTTAAAACACACACACTATAATAATAAAATTTAATTCCGTGTATGCCAATTTGTTCATCTCTAAAGTCAGACTAATACCTCATGCATATCCACCTTGTTTTTTTTAATGAGGGTTAAGACAGTTAACATATGTAAAATATGTTAAAATAGGCCTTAGCACTTATTAAAAAGGCTATATAAATTTTAGCAATAATTAATGGTAGCAGTAACACTAATCATAGTTGTAAACACTAATGTGTCTCATGCACTATTTGAATCATTTACATATGCTAATTACAAATGTTAATTATGTTACAAAATTAATCCTTTCAACAACTTATTGAGGTAGGTATTAATACATGCTTCTTTTCATAAAAGTGGAAAATGAGGCTAAAAGATGTGAATTAAAGGCACTTTCTGAATTAAAGACATGAAAAGGCACTTTCTTATAGTTAGAAAGTGCTAAAACGATCTCAACCCATACAAGTCTCTTTCTGGAAGTTTTTGCTTCTCCATCCATTTGCATTGTCTCTCAGAATAGACAAGACTGGGCTTTTAGAACTGAACCTCCCATTCATTGAAACCTCATTATGCTTATTTGTTTTACTCTCCAAATAATTAATATTACATCATAATAACTCCTACAATTAGTAATATGTATATTTCACATGTATTTTATAATATATATCTATCATATGTAAACATAATTATTACAATAAATAACATGTAACAGAATAAATTGTAATTGTAAAATTTGTAAATAGATATTACATTAAATGGTATAAAATTATAAATTAAAACAATGGTAAAGATGAAATAATCAATGTTTACATTTTAATATTTATTTTGCATATTAAATATGCAAAAAGGTTTTCATACAGTACTCTCATTAATATAAAGTGTTAATAATGACAATGTGTTTGAATATGCATCATTATTTTTGAATAATATTTATTTTACTCTTGGTGATATAGAAATTCTAAAGTCTGGTTCTAAGTTTAGTTCATTTTGATTCTTGGTTTAATGGCTATAGTATCTGAAAAAGACGGCTTACAAAGATTCATGAATCCAAATGAAAATGTCATCATTGGCTGTGCACAGTTAATCATAGTATCATTTTTCATTCCAAATAGGGGTTAGTTTTTGCAGAAATTGGACTTTTATATTGAATATTTCCACAATTCTTGAAGTCAATCAGCAGTCCCTACACACTAAGAAGAAGATATTTCACTTTGTTATTTTAACACATTTGCTCTACACCCATTGAACGTATGTATTTGGAAAATTTCTGAACATGTAAAAATTCCAATTCTGAGTTTCGTATGTGTATGCCAATGTTCAGACGTAATAGATTTTATGACTTTATTTCATTTCTTTAATTGGCTTATTAGCTATTTATTTTGTGTTTTTACTGGTTGTTTTGGGGTTTACAACATGCATCTTTAACTTAGCACAACCCACCTGCAAGTAACATTATAGTTCTTCACATGTTGTGTAAGAACCTTATGCAGTCCACTTCTATTTTCCCTCTGCTGGCTTTTCTGCTATTGTCATCATACATTCTACTTCTACACATGTTATAAACTACATAACACATTGCTTTGCTTTAAATAGTCAATTATCTTATAAAGAGATTTTTATAAAAGAAAATTGTTCTATGTTTATCCATATATTTGACCATTTCCAGTGGTATTCATTATGTTATGTAGATCTGATTTCCATCTTATATAATTTTTTCCTTCTGTTAGAAAGACTTCCTTTAATATTTCTTATAGTGTAGGTCTGCTGCTCATAAATTCTTTCACCTTCTTTATGCCCCCCCAAAATCTTTATTGTACCTTCATCATTGCAGACTACCTTATTGAGCATGGAATTCTAGGTTGATGTTTATTTGGTTTTTTTTTTCAGTTCTTTAAAAATATTTCTCCACTGTCACCTGCCTTAAATTATTTATAAAGAGAAGGCTATTGTATTTTTTTCCTTTTTTTAAGGTTTATGTTTTTGTGTCTTATCTAAGAAATCGTTGCCTGATGTAGGTCACTAAGATATAGGTGTAAACACTACACCTGTATACATTTTGGAAGAAAACATGGGAGAAAATTTTGTGACCTGGATTTCCTTTGCCTCTCAAGCCACTACTAGTCAGATAAATTAGAGAAGGTATTAGTAACACAAATATCTTTATCCAGAATATATAAAGAATATTTAAATCTAAATAAAACAAGCAAATATAAAAAGAAGAGTTTTAAAAATCAGTCCAAAGATATTAACAGAAATTTTACCAAAGAAGATATATGAATAGTAAATAAGCAAGAGAAGTGATTAACAGTGTCATTAAACATTAGGAAGAGCCTCATCCACCAGAGGGCAGGCAGCAGAAGCAAGGACGACAACAATCCTGCAGCCTGTGGAACAAAAACCACATTCACAGAAAGATAGACAAGATGAAAAGGCAGAGGGCTACATACCAGATGAAGGAACAAGATAAAACCCCAGAAAAACAATTAAATGAAGTGGAGATAGGCAACCTTCCAGAAAAAGAATTCAGAATAAAGATAGTGAAGATGATCCAGAACCTCATAAAAAGAATGGAGGCAAAGACCAAGAAGATGCAAGAAATGTTTAACAAAGATCTAGAAGAATTAAAGAACAAACAAACAGAGATGAACAATACAATAACTGATATGAAAAATACACTAGAAGGAATCAATAGCAGAATAACAGAGGCAGAAGAACAGATAAGTGACCTGGAAGACAGAATGGTGGAATTCAATACTGTGGAACAAAATAAAGAAAAAAGAATGAAAAGAAATGAAGACAGCCTAAGAGACCTCTGGGACAACATCAAATGCAACAACATTTGCATAATAGGGGTCCCAGAAGGAGAAGAGAAAGTACCCAAAAAAATATTTGAAGAGATTATAGTTGAAAACTTCCCTAACATGGGAAAGGAAATAGCCACCCAAGTCCAGAAAGTGCAGAGAGTCCCGTACAGGATAAACCCAAGGAGAAACACACAGAGACACAGAGTAATGAAATTCACAGAAATTAAAGACAAAGAAAAATTATTGAAAGCAGAAAGGGAAAAATGACAAATAACATACAAGGAAGCTCCCATAAGGTTAACAGCTGATTTTGCAACAGAAACTCTACAAGCCAGAAGGGAGTGGCATGATATATTTAAAGTGATGAAAGTGGAGAACCTACAACCAAGCTTACTCTACCCAGCAAGGATCTCATTCAGATTTGATGGAGAAATCAAAAACTTTCCAAACAAGCAAAAGCCAAGAGAATTCAGCACCACCAAACCAGCTCTACAACAAATGCTAAAGGATCTTCTCTAAGTGGGAAACACAAGAGAAGAAAAGGACCTACAAGAACAAACCAAAAACAATTAACAAAATGGTAATAGGAACATATATATCAATAATTACCTTAACAATAATGGATTAAATGCTCCAACCAAAAGACACAGGCTTGCTGAATGGATACAAAAACAACACCCATATATATGCTGTCTACAAGAGACCCACTTCAGACCTAGGGACACATACAGACTGAAAGTGACGGGATGGAAAAAGATATTCCATGCAAATGGATATCAAAAGAAAGCTGGAGTAGCAATACTCATGTCAGATAAAATAGACTTTAAAATAAAGAATGTTACAAGAAACAAGGAAGGACACTACGTAATGATCAAGAGATCAAACCAAGATGAAGATATAACAATTATAAATATATACGCACCCAACATAGGAGCACTTCAATACATAAGGCAACTGCTAACAGCTATAAAAGAGGAAATCGACAGTAACACAATAATAGTGGGGGACTTTAACACCTCACTTACACTAATGGACAGATCATCCAAACAGAAAATTAACAAGGAAACACAAGCTTTAAATGACACACTAGACCAGATAGCTTTAATTGATATTTATAGGACATTCCATCCAAACACAGCAGATTACACTTTCTTCTCAAGTGCGCACGGAACATTCTCTCAGATGGATCACATCTTGGGTCACAAATCAAGCCTCAGTAAATTTAACAAAATTGAAATCATACCAAGCATCTTTTCTGACCACAACGCTATGAGATTAGAAATTACAGGGAAAAAAAAGTAAAAAACACAAACACGTGGAGGCTAAACACTACATTACTAACTAACCAAGAGATCACGGAAGAAATCAAAGAGGAAATCAAAAAA
Source organism: Delphinus delphis (assembly GCF_949987515.2). Taxonomy (NCBI): domain Eukaryota; kingdom Metazoa; phylum Chordata; class Mammalia; order Artiodactyla; family Delphinidae; genus Delphinus; species Delphinus delphis. The sequence goes on along the minus strand of NC_082698.1, from coordinate 49,580,327 downwards.
TACCTAGAGACAAATAACAATGAAAACACAACGATCCAAAACCTATGGGATGCAGCAAAAGCAGTTCTAAGACTGAAGTTTATAGCGATACAAGCCTACCTCAAGAAACAAGAAAAATCTCAAACAATCTTACCTTACACCTAAAGGAGATAGAGAAAGGGGAACAAACAAAACCCAAAGTTAGCAGAAGGAAAGAAATCATAAAGATCAGAGCAGAAATAAATGAAATAGAAACAAAGAAAACAGTAGCAAAAATCAATAAAAGTAAAAGCTGGTTTTTTGAGAAGATAAACAAAATTGATAAACCGTTTGCCAGACTCATCAAGAAAAAGAGAGAACTCACCATAAAATTAGAAATGAAAAAGGAGAAGTTACAACAGACACCGCAGAAATACAAAGCATCCTAACTGACTACTACAAGCAACTCTATGCCAATAAAATGGACAACCTGGAAGAAATAGACAAATTCTTAGAAAGGTATAAGCTTCCAAGACTGAACCAGAAAGAAACAGAAAATATGAACAGACCAATCACATGTAATGAAATTGAAACTGTGATTAAAAATCTTCCAACAAAGGAAAGTCCAGGACCAGATGGCTTCACAGGTGAATTCTGTCAAACATTTAGAGATGACCTAACACCCATCCTTCTCAAACTCTTCCAAAAAATTTCAGAGGAAGGAACCTCCCAAACTCATTCTATGAGGCCACCATCACCCTGATACCAAAACCAGACAAAGATACTACAAAAAATGAAAATACAGACCAATATCACTGATGAATATAGATGCAAAAATCCTCAACAAGATACTAGCAAACAAAATCCAACAACACATTAAAAGCATCATACACCATGATCAAGTGGGATTTATCCCAGAGAAGCTAGGAATCTTCAATATATGCAAATCAATCAATGTGATACACCATATTAACAAATTGAAGGAGAAAAACCACATGATCATCTCAATAGATGCAAAAAAAGCTTTTTACAAAATTCAACACCCATTTATGATAAAAACTCTCCAGAAAGTGGGCACAGAGGGAACCTACATCAACATAATAAGGGCCATATACAACAAACCCACAGCAAACATCATTCTCAATGGTGGAAAACTGAAAGAATTTCCACTAAGATCAGGAACAAGACAAGGATGTCCACTCTCACCACTATTATTCAACATAGTTTTGGAAGTCCTAGCCATGGCAATCAGAGAAGAAAAAGAAATAAAAGTAATACCAATTGGAAAAGAAGAAGTAAAACCGTCACTGTTTGCACATGACATGATACTATACATAGAAAATCCTAAAGATGCTACCAGAAAACTACTAGAGCTAACAATGAATTTGGTAAAGTTGCAGGATACTAAATTAATGCACAGAAATCTCTTGCATTCCTATACACTAATGATGAAAAATCTGAAAGAGAAATTAAGGAAACACTCCCATTTACCATTGCAATAAAAAGAATAAAATACCTAGGAATAAACCTACTTAGGGAGACAAAAGACCTGTATGTGGAAAACTATCAGACACTGATGAAAGAAATTAAAGATGATACCAACAGATGGAGAGATACACCATGTTCTTGGATTGAAAGAATATTATGAAAATGGCTATACTACCAAAAGCAATCTACAGATTCAATGCAATCCCTATCAAATTACCAATGGCATTTTTTACAGAACTAGAGCAAAAAAATCTTAAAATTTGTATGGAGACACAAAAGACCCTGAATAGCCAAAGCAGTCTTGAGGGAAAGAAACAGAGCTGGAGGAATCAGACTCCCTGACTTCAGACTCTACTACAAAGCTACAGTAATCAAGACAATATGATATTGGCACAAAAAGAGAAATATAGATCAATGGAACAGGATAGAAAGCCCAGAGATAAGCCCACACACCTATGGTCAGCTAATCTATGACAAAGGAGGCAAGGATATACAGTGGAGAAAAGATAGTCTCTTCAGTAAGTGGTACTGGGAAAACTGGACAGCTACATGTAAAAGAATGAAATAGAACACTCCCTAACACCATACACAAAAATAAACTCAAAATGGATTAGAGACCTAAATGTAAGACTGGGCACTATAAAACTCTTAGAGGAAAACATAGGGAGAACACTCTTTGACATAAATCACAGGAAGATCTTTTTAGATCCACCTCCTAGAGTAATGGTAATAAAAACAAAAATAAACAAATGAGACCTAATGAAAGTTAAAAGCTTTTGCACAGCAAAGGAAACCGTAAACAAGATGAAAAGACAACCCTCAGAATGGGAGAAAATATTTGCAAATGAATCAACAGACAAAGGATTAATCTCCAAAATATAGAAACATCTCATGCAGCTCAATATTAACAAAACAAAAAACCCAATCCAAAAATGGGCAGAAGACCTAAATAGACATTTCTCCAAAGAAGACATACAGATGGCCAAGAAGCACATGAAAATCTGCTCAACATCAACAATTATTAGAGAAATGCAAATCAAAACTACAGTGAGGTATCACCTCACACCAGTTACAATGGGCTTCATCAGAAAATCTACAAACAAAAAGTGCTGGAGAGGGTATGGAGAAAAGGCAACCCTCTTGCACTGTTGATGGGAATGTAAATTGATACAGCCACTATGGAGAACAATACGGAGGTTCCTTAAAGAACTACCAGTAGAATTACCATATGACCCAGCAATCCCACTACTGGGCATATACCCAGAGAAAACCATAATTCACAAAGACACATGCACCCCAATGTTCATTGCAGCACTATTTACAATAGCCAGGTCATGGAAGCAACCTAAATGCCCATCGACAGACGAATGGATAAAGAAGATGTTGTACATATATACAATGGAATATTACTCAGCCATAAAAAGGAATGAAATTGGGTTATTTGTAGAGCCGTGGATGGATCTAGAGACTGTCATACAGAGTGACGGAAGTCAGAAAGATAAAAACAAATATCGTACATTAACACATATATGTGGAACCTAGAAAATGGTACAGATGAACCGGTTTGCAGAGCAGAAGTTGAGACACAGAACTAGAGAAAAAACGAATGGACACCAAGGGGGGGAAAGCAGCAGGGGAGTGGGCGTGGTGGTATGATGAATTGGGAGATTGGGATTGACATGTATACACTGATGTATATAAAATGGATGACTAATAAGAGAAAATAAATAAAAAATAAACAAAGCAAAACAAAAAAAGCTGACTTTGCTCTAGGCAACACAGTTAAGATATTGTGGAACTGGGATGCAAATCCCATGTCATCTGGTGCCATATCGTGTGCTTTGCCCCCTGTGTATTATGTATCCTTCATAGGGTCAATTAAATTTACTAACCTCAAATACATAATATAGTTCAATTAGACCCAAGATACCATTAACAGAAAAAAAAAATTAGGGATATTCAAATTATGACCACAGTGAGACACTGCTACTACACAGTCACTAAAAATGCTGAACTTAAAAGGAATCACAATACCACATGTTGGTGATTATCTGGAGTAACTGGCACTCTCATACGCTGCTAATGGAAATACAAGTTGACAAGTTCTTATAAAGTTAAATATGCATTTATAATAGTAGACTCAGGAATTCTACTTCCAGGTATTTATCCAAAATAAAAGAAAACTTGTGTCCACACAAAAGCTTGCAGGCAGAAGTTTATAGAAGCTTTATCAAAAATAACCCCAAGCTGGGGACTTCCCTGGTGGTGCAGTGGTTAAGAATCTGCCTGCCAATGCAGGGGACAGGGGTTCGATCCCTGGTCCAGGAAGATCCCACATGCTGCGGAGCAACTAAGCCCGTGCACCACAACTACTGAGCCTGTGCTCTAGAGCCCGTGAGCCATAACTACTGAAGTCTGCACGCCTAGAGCCCATGCTCTGCAACAAGAGAAGCCACCGCAAAGAGAAGCCCACGCACCACAACGAAGTGTAGCCCCTGCTCGCCTCAACTAGAGAAAAGCCTGTGCACAGCAACAAAGACCCAACGCAGCCAAAATAATTAATTAATGTTTTAAAAACCCAAACTGGAAATAACTCAAATTTCCATTCAAGTGGCAGGTGCACAAACACATTGTGGCATATTCATATAATAAAAAGAAATGGACTAATGACTTGCAATCACATGAATATCTCTCAAAAGCATTATTTTAAATGAAAGAAGCCAATACGAAGAAATAATTGAAAAGAAAATGATAAAAATCAATTTGTTGATATCAAACTCAGAAGAGAGAGGGAGAGTGTGTGACTAGAGGGGAAAAAAATGAAGATCTAGTTTCTGAAATGTCTTCCAGTTTGGGTCACATGTAATAAAGAGTCTGACTCAATTTTTTTTTTTTTTTGCGTTACGTGGGCCTCTCACCGCTGCGGCCTCTCCCGTTGCAGAGCACAGGCTCCGGACGTGCAGGCTCAGCGGCCATGGCTCACGGGCCCAGCCACTCCATGGCATGTGGGATCCTTCCGGACCGGGGCACGAACCCATGTCCCCTGCATCGGCAGGTGGACTCTCAAACACTGCACCACCAGGGAAGCCCTCTGACTCCATTTTTGATGTTTGATTCGTGATTGCTTTTAAGCATCATCCCTCCTTTTCTCTTTCTGCCTCACATCTGGGAAAGCAAATAAGAAAGCCCAGATGTAGCCTCAATTTGAACCAGTGGGAAGTTCACACCATTCAGCTCTGGCTTACAGGCAGCAACACTCATCCTGGTCCTAATTCCTAACCACCATAAAAACCCTAAGCCAATATCCTTTCTCTGCTCTCTCAGTCCATTTTGGACCTGCTTGGGAAACCCACCTCACTCTCACCGTAAATCTTCATTATGTGAGTAATAAATCTTTACATACTTTCTTGGTGTGTGTGTTTGGTGTTATCAGCTTTGACATTTGTACCAATTTTTTTGGTGGGTGGGGATTCCAGACCATTTCTGTGGGATTACCAAAACATGACATTACAAATTCACAAATTAAAAAGCTCTTTGAATTCCAAGCAGGTTTGAAACACACACACACACACACACACACACACACACACACACACACACGCACACACTCCTAAGAACATCAGTTAGTGTGCTGAAACAAAAACAAAAAAGAGAGAGAGAGAGAGACAGAAAGAGAAAATCTTAAAGGCAACAAGGGAAAAAACACAGAATTCAGACGTATAATGATTTGAATTATCACTGCCTTATCAAAAACTACAGAGTTCAGAAGACAGTGAAAACACATCTTCAAAGTAATGAGAGAAAAATAATCTCAATCCAGAATTCTGTATCCTTAATTCTACATATCTTTAAGAGAGAGTGAAAAATACATTTTTAGATAAAGGAAAATTAAGAAAATTCTTTGTCCCCAAACTATAAGAAATGCCACAACTTGGAGGAGGGTGCTATCAGCATTTTGTGTTTAGAACAAGGATGCACCTAAGCATTCTACAGTGCACAAGACAGCCCAAAGCAACGAAAAATTATCCAGTCCAAAATGTCCAAAGTGGAAAAGCTGCGTATCACTAAGTTAAAATATTTGTGACAATGTAGTTCTGACATAAGAACTGACAAATAGCTCAATGAAATAGACCAAAGGCGCCCAGTTAAGTTAGGTCATAAATCTAAATGTAAAAGTTCACACTGAGTATATTTTAATGGAAAACACAGGAGAATCTATTTGTGATATATGAGTATCCTTAGGTTACAGAAAGTAATAACACCTAATGAAATTGATAAATTTGACTTCATTGTTATTTTAAAAAACACTGCTCATCAACACTAAAACACTGTTTAGTTTATAGGGAAGCCCAGTCTGGAGGGAAATTAAACAGCACGCTTCTAAATATCCTATTGATCCAACAAAACAAAAGAGAACAATCGGAAAATATATTTAACTGAATGATAATGAAAATACAACATGTTTGGATCAGTGAGATACAGCTAAAGCAGTGCTTAAAGGGACATTTATGGCTTTAAACACCTGTATTAGAAAAAAGGAAGGTCTCCAATTATTGACCTAAACTTCAGCCTTATGAAACTAGAGAAATAGGAGAAAAGTAAATACAAAGAAAGCAGAAGAAAGGAAATAATATATTATATGGTAAATCAATGAAATAAAATACAGAAAAGCAAAGAAGAATATCCATAAAACCAAAAGTTCTTTCTTTGAAAATATAAACAAAATGGATAAGCCTTTACCTAAATGGCCAAACTAAAAAGAGAGAGGAGACAAATTATCAAAAATCAGGACTGAAAGAAAAACTATCACCACCAATCAAACTTTTAAAGTTTTTTAAAGGGAACATTATAAATTACCATATCAACAAATTAGACAACTTAGATGAAATAAAAATTGACACAAATTATCAAAACTGACCCAAGGCACCTAGACCACATGCTCCGCAACCAGAGAAGCCACGGCAATGAGAAGCCCGCGCACCGCAACGAGGAGTAGCCCCCGCTCACCCCAACTAGAGAAAAGCCCACGTGCAGCAACGAAGACCCAGTGCAGCCAAAAAATTAATTAATTAATGCCTATTAATTAATTTTTAAAATAAAGAATCTAACAGAGCAGAAACCAAAATATTAAAAAAAATGACTCAAGGAGAAACAGAGATGAGGGAGATCATTGGTTCATATATAAAAAACAAGTGTATTTATATATTAACAATGGACAATTTGAATATTAAATTAAAAAAAATCCTATTTACAGCAGCATTATAAAGAATAAAAATCCATAGGAAAAAATGAACAATTTGTTGTACACTGAAAACTATAAACTTTGCTGATAGAATTTAAAGGAGAGCTAAATAATTGTGAATATGCTGATTCTACCCAAATCCATCTATGGATTCAATACAGTCCCCATGAAATCTAGCAGCCTTTTTGTGAAAAACTGACAAGTTGATTAAGGAATTTATGTGGAAATGCAAAGGACCCAAAATTGCCAAAGCAGTTTAGAGAAAAATAAATCTTGGATGCATAAAGTAGATTCTACCAAAATGGCCTAAATTGATACTGAATTTGTTCACACAACCACACTTTTGTAACAAAGAGGCATACAAAAGAAAACAAATTCACATTCAAACCGTGTGACTGAATAGGTGTTTGTTGAGAATCTAGTATGTGTCAATTATTCTTCTAGGTGCTAGAGTTACAGCAGTGAACCAAACAGACAAGACCCTCAGAGCAAAGAGATGAAAGATAAATAACAGCTATGTCAGATTGTGATAAGAACAATGTAGAAAACTGAAGCGGAGCAAGAGATGGGATATTATTTAAATAGGATTGTCTGCGAAAGTCTCACTTACAGAGAAATATGTGAGAACAGAATTGAATAAAATGAGAAAAGCAGCCATTGAAATATGTGTGTGTGGAAGAGAAGTATTCCAGGCAGAGGGAGTAGATGAAAATTCCCAGTGGTGATAGTCTGATTCCAGTGGATGAAGAACAGGAAGAGATCCCAGCCGCTCAAGCCGAGCAAGCAAGGAAACGGGTAGATAGGACATGAAGAGGGCATAATATACTTCCTAAAGTGCGGTGCAATCAACCTCTGAGAATGCGTTTCAGAGAACACAAAAAGTAACCTGGACACAATATTTAATTCAGGTAATCTAAATTCAATGGCTTTCAAAGCTGAAACCTATGAATTTCCATTGTGTTTGGCTTTATGAGAGTTAGGTTACTGGATAGGCGATCCTCACCTTGGATTTTATCAGAGAACTCAGGAGTGTCCAGGCACTGCTCGTAAGAAAGGAACATCCTGGTCAAGAGTCCACAACTTCCTGGCCCCCTTAGAGTCTCTGACTAGTACAGGAGATGGTAAGATAAGCCCCCAAAGCTTGATGATACAGGCCATGAAGAATACCCAGACTTGTTTTATTGCTCCATTTTTTAAGTGGACTTTTTGCTTTACATGCAGTTAGTTTGCAGGGAGAAAATGCTTTAGGTATTTAACATAGCACTGTCCCCTTGGCAGTGCTGTTTCTCATTGTAAATAGTAATCCATTGGTATCTCTGTCTCTGTGAGTTTGGTTAATGTGAGTGTGATTATATTCTAGTATTTTGTTGGAAATTGTTTATCCAGCATCTATTCCCCTCTCCTAATCGTTCTGTTTTTACTCATGTGTTCTCCTTTTCCGGACACCTCATTCCGAGCCCTGCTCCAGGGGCTTGGGTCTAATTGGCTACTCACCGTACATCTGCCCCTTGCATGGATTGTGTGGGAGAAGTATAGGAATGCAAGCCTAAATAATACCCACATTTATTGCTGGCACATAGTAATTAGTTCAGAAACAAGCAAGGGACCCACTTCAGTACAATGAGACACAGGGGATGTATCTGGGAGGGGAGAGGAGTTATTTCTGAAAAGCTTCCTCAGTGGTAAAAAGAGTCATGAGAAATTGTTTCATTCCTTAGCTGGGTGTTGTCATATGCAGAAGCGAGGCTTGGAATTGCGTTAGCAAGTTTCCCTCCAATATCAAGTGGACACCAAGAGGAAAGGAAATCCAAGAGAATGGTAGAGATATGAGCCACGGTCCTAATGAACAGAGCAGTTACCTGCCGATAAATCTGCTTCATGATATTAGCCAGTTTCAATTTTCTTTTTTTTCTGTTTTCTGTTGCTGAAAGCCTTCCAAAAGATACAGGCTCTGATAAAATCAAGTTTCTAGAATTGCAGAAGTGAGTGCTTGACGCTAGAACATAGTGACTCTACCATGTGATTTTTCCCTTGTGCAATTTTCTATGGTTGCCTCCCAACATGCCTAAATTAGCAAAACAAGGTTCAAGTGATAAAAAAAGTTTAAAGTCAATTCTGACAAGACTATGGGGAACCAGGCACAGTTGTACATTGCTTTGGGCACAGCAAATTGGTTGCATCTTTCTAAGGAGAAATCTGTTGCTATGTAATAAGACTTCTAAAATCGTTCAGAGTTTTGACCCAGAAATTCTACTTCTGTGTTTATATCCCAAAGAAATTCTCCTGGATACAATAAACAAAAATTTATGTACTCATAGAAATACAATTGAAAATAGAAAAATAAAAACTGGTAAATAATCCAATTACCAAGCAAATGGAGAGCTTGATAAATCTCAACATGAAGAAACACTATGTTGCCTTTCCAAATAAGAAATATTAGGACTATCTCCAACTTGGAATGAATATGAAATAAAGTGGAATGAAAATAGTAGAAGACAAAAGGATAAGAACATATTATTTTCTAGGACATTAGCCCTCCTCTTATGCTCATAAACTATCAGATCAAATCATCTTCTTCAGATGTGGGGAAGTTACTCTGACACACACACACACACACACACACACACACACACACACACACACACACACACACACACACACACACACACACACACACACACACACACACACACACACACACACACACACACACGAGTGTGGAGCACAGCAGATCAGCAAAAAAACACCTGAATGAATAAGGTATTCACTGGTCATAAGTTTGGTGGACATAAGCATGGCAATGGCTAGCATGTAACTGGGTGAATGTGGTGGGGTTCCTTTGGATTGGGGGTCAAGGGAACAACTTGTCTGAGGGAGATATATTTAAGCTGAGATTTGAAGAATGAAAGAAGCCTTTAAAAGAGCTAGGAGAAGAGATTGTATGTAGGGCCATCAACAAACATGATGGCCTGAGGTGAGGAAGGTTTATCATGTTCCAGGAACAGAAAAAGGACCAGTGTTGCAGAAGCATGTGCTGCTCCAGGATGAGACTGACACATGACGACCTTTGACATGAGGTCAGGGGACATACCACGCAAGGCCTTCCCTGCCAAGGTAAAGAACTGGATTTATATTGAGTGTAATGGAAGCCACTAAATGGTTCTGAGCAGGGAAGGGGAATGATCAGATTCTTTTTTTTTTTTTTCTGGGTTGCACCACGCAGCTTGTGGGATCTTTGTTTCCTGACCCGGGATTATTGAACACTGACCATGACAATGAAAGCATCAAGTCCTAACTACTGGACCGCCAGGGAGCTCCCAGATTCATTTTTTTAAAGGGATCAATCACTCTTGTTGCTGTGAAGGGAGTGTGTTATGGGGGCCTATGTATGAAAGCAAGGAGATGGTGAGGAGGCCATGGTCCCAGTGAAACATGGTGGTTTAGACCAGAGTAGTAGCAATGATGCCTAGAGCAGCAGAGGTATGTTTTGGAGGTAGTATCAGTAAGACATATGAATGGATTCAAGATGGGACAGAGCACAGGAGATTCACCAAGGCCAGATCCCAGGAATGTGGACTGGACTTCCTGCTACTTCATGACAGGTGCAGAGCATGGAGTCTAGGGCACGTTCCTCGTGAATGATCCCATGTGATCTTCACATGGATAGGATGAGAAGCATAAACCAAGATGTCAAGCTAACTGAGTCTGGAATTGGGGAGTCAAAGCCTGGATGAACAGGAAAATCATGGAGCCTTTGAGCCATGAGTAAGGACCTGCAGTCACTTTGTCTGTGGTTCCTGCTGCAGTGAGCAGAGACACAGGTTGAGGAAAGTTGTTTGTCCTTGGATTGAGGTCCTTGCTTCTGACTGCAACTCCCACCTTTGTGCTGAAAACTTCCAGATCTACACCTCTAGCCCAGATCTCTCTGAAGACCTGGATTAGACAACATTCTCCTGGATATCTTTATCCGGCTGCCCTACTGGCATCTGATAATCCACATGTACCAAAGAGAATTAGCATCTTCTCTTATCTTACCCCCAACTATTCCTCCTGTGGACCCCACTTCATTTAACAGGGTTGTCTTGCACTGTTAGATTTGTTTGTTTGTTTGTTTCAAAGAATACTCATGTCTGATGAGCTTGTCAGTTAAGGCCATTGCTTAGCTCTCTGTGAAGTCCTCCCTGATCTCAGGTCTTTTCTAGGAAGTAGTAGTCATTCTTTCCCACTTCCCATCATGAAAATTTACATCTCTTTGTTACCCCACCACCACATTTTAATAGTTATCTGTAGACTATCTCTACCAGCATCATTCATCTCTGTAGTCTCAGAACCTGATAAATGACTGAGATACATTAGATATTAGATGTTCATCACCTATTTGGTGAATTAACAGGTGTATGCAGATCTATTCACTAGCAGACAAGGCCATGAGTCAGAACAGAAACATCATGTTCGGAACATCACACTGGCAGAAACAGAGCATTCTGGGAATGAAGCTGCCCAAGAAGGATGTGGAAGAGGCACTTACTGCAGACTCCTTATCATGTGCTACGTGGAACCATCCCAGTGCACTTCTCAACTGGAGCAGTAGAACTACAGATGTGTGCATGTCCTGCCAAAGCCAGGGCCCTTTGTTACAGAACTAAATACACACCTGGCCCAGGAGCCAGAGAAGCAGAAGGAAGCTCCAGGGGAAGGTGAAGCAGTTGAAGGCTCAGCTGCAGACTCACGCCCACAAGGTGAGTCAGCTGATCAGCATCAATGTCTGTGAGCTTCAGGGTGTCCACTGCTTCCTTTCTGCCTCCACATCAGAGCATCTCCCTGTGGTTTACTCAGACCAAAAACACAGAGGAAAGGGGACTTAGGGAAGTGTAGTTCAGCCTAGCCAAGCTGACACCTTGTTACAAAGCCACCACACCCAGAAAAGTTGATGCTGGAGTTAAAGAAGAGGATCTTAGAAGCTCTGAGTTTGCGTCACTCTTATCGGAGCTAGACTCCTGATACATCTAAATGATGTTGGATTTCCTGAGACAATTCCACAGTTAACTCATCTCTCTTAATAAGAGGCAGTCAAATCCTGAGCCTCAGCTATAACAGCCTCTATTGATCCTTTTAAACCGAGACACAGGCTCAAGGTGAAGTTGGACATAGCCCTTCCTCCTAAGATGGAAAATTGAAGGCCTGCCAGCCCTGGCTCAGAGAACAATCCAGTGCTCCAAAGACTGTGGAACAGGAATAGCAAGTCCAATCCTATCACTAGGTTTTGCTTTACTATATGCACACTGAGGATGGCTTCACTGATTAATGATAGGTAGGTAGATGGATGGATGGATTCACGTCTAATTATTTGTATGGCACATAGTATCTATAATATAAAAACAAAATAATTGCTCACAATTTCAACCATTCTAAGTTCAGAATTTCTCCTGAGTGTCTTCGCACAGAGACCATATGTGATAAAATCAACAGTCCTCAGCAACATTCTGACAGAACTCACAATAATACATTTCACAGAGCTATTCCTTATGGTGTCCTTCAACTTAATCAAATGGTACCACGCAAAAGCACAGTTTAATATAAGTGGTTTATAGGTGCCCAGTATGATGTACCTGAGCTGGAACAACATTTTAATATATTAAATGGTGTGTTACTGCTTTTCTTGATGGTATTTTTTATTCCCTGGCCCTCCCCAGTGAAACCTCAGAGAAGGGTTATTAGATCCTTTTAAAGCTTTAAAAACCCTAATCCTGAGAGGACACACGGTATCATAAAGGGAAAAAAAAAAAAAAAAAGCATGTTAGGGCAGAACACGGCTCCACCCTCAGCCACGTGCTAGACAAAGTTCCCCAGAGCACAGAGAGCAAAGAGGCCAAGAGGGACATGGCATGGAGCAGAGGCTGATAAAGTTGAGGTTGAGGTGACCAAACCTCAAGGGAATAAAGAGGCAGAAAAGGAAAAAGTTAATCAGTCTGAACAGGCTAGGACATGCTACAGTAACAAACAACCTCCAAATCACAGAAGCTTCAAATAGCAAAGGTTTACATCTGTTTTTTATATGTGCCTGTCAAGGGTTATTTGGAGAACTCTGTTCATTTCAGTTATTCAGAGACCCGGGCAGACACAGCAGCTACCATCTTGAATGTGGCCAGCTGCTTATCAGAGGAAGAGAAATCACTGTTCTCAATCTGAAGATTAAATACTCCAGCCAAGCTGATATATAGCCCATCTACTCAAAACTCACTGGCCAGAGGTGGCCATATGGCCCTGCCCAACCTCAAGGGTCCGGAGGTGCCATTCTACGTGTGCCTAGAAAGAGAAGTATCTGTGAGCAGCACTGATGACAAACCCAGGCATCAAGAAATGCCCTGGCCTCCATCCGGATGAGCAGCGTGAAAGCACATGCATTTCAAAAGTTTATGGTATACCCGTTCAGTAAGATACTGTACAGATGTTAAGGTTTAGAATATTTAGTTATGGGAAGGAAGACCCTCTCCTCTTTCTGCCTCTATGAAACCACGCCTTCATACTGCCTTCCATCCTGGCCCCACCAGCCTCTCCTTTTTCTGCCCCTTCATTGACTTTTCCTTCTCTTACCAACTGTAGAACTTCTTAGGGTCTCTGCTGATCTTTTGTATACATACCCTATTCTCCAACACCAATGCCAAGGCTGGTTTGACAGCAATATTCTACCTTCATATCCCCAGTCTAGACCTCTCCTCTCCAGATGAACAGATCTAACTGACTACTTAAGACCTTCACTTGGGTGTTTCACGGCATCTCAAATAACAAATGCCCCAAATGGATCTCTTGACTTTTCCATACTCACCTCCCCGAAAAGAAAGTGACTCGAATGTAGTCTTCTCCCAACCTGATCCACGTTAGTAACTATCATATCCTTTTAGAAACCTTGAGGATATAACTGACCACTCACATCCAAGTCAGTAGCACAGATAGTTGATCCACTCCCAAAGTATCTCTCAGAGGCATGTACTTTTCTCCATCTCTGATGCTACCAAGCCAGGCCAAGCTACTGTGGCATGTTGCCTGCACCACTGCGACGGCTTCCTAGTTATCAGTCTCTGCTTCTGATGTGCCCCTTCACTATGTTCTCCACACAGTAGCCATGTCTTAAAACAATTTATAAGATTATATAATAAACTCTCTTGCTTTAAATCCATTTGTGGCTTTCAGCTTTATTTAAATTAAAATCCCCCCGTGGCTCACAAGGCCCTGGCCTCCCCCTGCAGCTTGACCGTGTATTTCTCCACCTGGAACACGCTTCTGGCTGTCCCATTCTCAAACAGCTCTCAGGTGTCAGATCACCTGGCTCCAGAAGCCCCGCTCCCATCTTGCTAAGCTCTGTGCCATCACCTCGTTCCCATCAGAATACTTGATCATGAGGTCTAATCTTATGTTTACGGGATGCTGTATCCTTCTACACACTGTCAACTCCAGAAGGGAATGGAAACTGTTGATGCCACTGCATCCCCAGGCCTAAGAAGGGACCTGTACAAAGGAGGTGTTAATATTTGCTTTATGTATGAGTTATTAATTAATGCTACTAATCAGATTTCTAAATGGTACCATTCCATTATAATGGTCAAACAAGAAGTACTAAATGAGTACGTATGGGTGTGTGGGGGTTGAGGGAGGTGGTGTGTGTGTGTGTGTGTGTGTGTGTGTGTGTGTGTGTAAAAAGATTGGAAGGATTTAAACCAAAATCTTAACATTGGTACTGCTGAATAAGGTATGTGGATTATTTAAAATTTTTTCTATTTCCCCAAGGTTCTACAATGCATATATTTTTTGAATAATAAGAAAAAAATTTTTTTTAAAGGCCTCAAATTTAAATGGAAGTTTTCAGTAGGCAGGGGTGACCTAGCTGATCTCTTGAGGTCATTGGTAAATGCTCTGGTTCCTGAGAATTCCTGTCTCAAGCAGACATAATGAGCATATCCTTGAGTTTGGCCAATTGGTTGATTTTAATTTGCGCAGGAGTGAATCCACTTCCCCTCACATTTCCTTCTTACTAAGGCAAAGAGGTGCTTGCCTCCTCCTGCTTCTCTCTCATTTGGGCTTTTTCTTATCTCTTGCAGTAATTGAAGAAAGTTAACCCAGGATCAGAGGACAGAAAGGAGATAAAGCTTTGAGCTTACTTAATTCAACCTGCATTTTAACAAGCTGGATACGCCCTGCCAGTCCCGCTTCCTCCCACTGAGCTCCCCAGCTCTCCACCTGCAGGAGCTGTTCTGTCCTAATTCCCGGGGCAGTCAGATGGCAGGGCACCAAGTCTCCCTCCCTGAGGACTGACCTAGAACACAGAGATTCAATGCTCATGGCCTGACTCCTCCTTCTTCAGCAGGAAGCAGGGAAGGTGCCCTGAGGGCCAGGTCAGCGCCAGCTTCACATTTCCAGTTTCATCACGGGCACTCACCCCCAAGTTAACTACACCAGGAATGTTTGAAGTTCTCCGCCAGGCTGCCGCATGTGACCATGTTACTTTTTTGAATGCTTGCTGCTTCTTGGAATATACATAGACTTCTCCCTGTTCTTGACCAAATTAAAATTCTTTTCATGCTTAGGGCTCATTTCAAGAACCACCCCCATGGGAAGCTTCCTGGCTGCTCTCTTAGGTATCCTCCCAGTCCTTGTATGCCCAACTCACTTTGTCCTGGACCAGTGGGGATAGTGGGCTTTCTCCCAGACACACTAGCACTTGCACAGAAAAATCAGCCAGCAACTAATAAAGAAACATCATGCCCGCCCAGCCTTGCACAAGATCGCTCTGCAATGTGCACAGCTCCTCCGTCATCTCCCTGGAGTTCCACTCCCTAACTCTCCACCCTCTTTCCAGTATTTGGAGTATCTCGTTCCCAACATCAGCTTTGGCCCGTCAGATCTGGGGGATTGTTTGGACTTGGTGGATATGACCCCCAACTAGACACTCAGTGGTATTTGCTCTCCAGAGTTTGGAATTACACACTGGCTGACAGACGCTCTCTGTTAAAATCAACATTCTCCCCCTCTCTCTTGGCCAGAGGGGGGAAATTTGGTACCCGGTGAATTTTATCTGTTTACATTTTTGATTCCTCCAACACACTGAGTTCCCCAGGGGCAAAGACCTGTCCCCATGGTTTGTGTATCCCATGCTGGGCAGAGAACATTGCAGCTGGCAGCAGAAGGCTAGGGAATATTTGGCTACATTGAGGAGCAAAAGGGAGCTGACAGTCCCTAGAGTCCTCGAACCCAGAGGCTGGCCCTGAGTCTCTGTATGGGCCCTCGCACTCTGAGAGGTCATCTGCTTCACCACCATGATCCTGTGCAGAATGGAGCCCCTTTGCAGGGCCCTACAGGGCCCTGTGACTGGCCTCATGGAAGTGGACGTTTGTCTTGGTCCCAGTGCTGAGATACCATCCACCACAATGTATGCATGTGTACGTGTGCGTGTGGTGTGCATGTGTGTGTGTGTGTGTGCGCACACGCGCGTGGGAAGGGTGGGACCTGAGGATGGAATCCCAGGTTTCCTGCCTAGACCCTAGTTATTGGATGCCTGCATTTTAACCTGTACACACCTGTGGGCTCTCCCCTCACCTTTCCCCTCTAAATCCCCAATGTTAACTGCATTCCTGGAGCTAAAGATCATCATGCACGGACTTTTATGTTTTTAGCATCCTCATCCTCTTTACTGTTATTTTCAGTATTAAGCATACGATAATAATGACCAGAAATTTAAAAAATATATACAGTGAAAATTTTATATTGAATGTCAATTAATTATGAATTTCTGGAGATAAGAATAATCATTTGTTTCACTGTTTTAAAATTTAAACACAAACTCCAACTGAAGTAAATTGAATTCTGTTTGTCTTTAACATTACCTTTAATTTCTAATCAGTCATTTAAATGAAGGTGTATGAAGTAAACACAGGGGTTGGAGACATGAACTCTACCAGAAATGAGCTTCAATGATTCCAAACTTTTAAGAACTTACTCTTGAAATGACCATGTGTAGCTAAGTCATCCCGTACAGGAGCCAAATGTATAACCCGTATTTGTGTAAACTAATTCCAATGTTAAATATAATGTTTATTAATGTAGAAGTAATAAAAATTCAACAACTAGAGCAACTGCTTAGAACTTAGATCACAAAAATATCTTTCAGGGGAAGAAAATGTTATTACTGAAGTTTTTTAGAATTTCTGGAACATGAGAATATTATTGTTATGGACTGAACTGCATCCCCTCAAAATTCATATGTTGAAGCCCTAACCCACAGCACCTTGGAATATGACTATATTTGGAGATAGGACCTTTAAAGAGGTAATTAAGTTAAAATGAGAAATTTAGAGTGGGGCCCTAATTCAACCTCACTGGTGTCCTTGTAAGAGGAAACGTGGACACACAAAGGAGACCCCAGGGATGCGTGCACACAGGAGGAAAGACCATGTGAGAACACAGCAAGAAGATACCATCTACAAACCAAGGGTGTGAGGCATCAGACCAACCAACCCAGTCAACACCTTAATCTTGGACCTCCAGCCTCTAGAACTGTGAGAAAATAACTTTCTGTTGTTTAAGCCACCCAATCTGTGGTATTTGCTATGGCAGCTCTAGCAAACTAATACAGATAGAAAGCAGATTAATATTTAGAAAGTTTCAGTATTGTTTCTAAATTCTCTGCAGGCAAGGCAGCCCCTTATTTCTACACCAAGGATGGACTAGGGCACCTAGCTGACAAGGGTGACTGAGCATCTTCTCCCTGCAGGGCTTGCCCAGGGTCCTTCCAGACTGAACTGACAGCTCTAGTGTCAGGCAATGCTCCTCCCCTACTGCAGGATACCATGATTCCCTAAGAAATCCTAAAAGATGACTGGAACATGCAGGTGTTCCAGGGTAGAAATCCACTGCAGTCACAGAGGCAAGGAAAGACGTTTCCCAGGAGACACCAGTCCAAGGATCACAGTGGCTCAGAAGGCCGTTCCATGGAAGATGCAGGGACCCCACAACCATAGGCAGACACTTGAAAGATCCACAGGGGTCACAGAAGCAAAAACAGAATTTTCTACAGAGGTGTGTCATGTCCACAGCCTTAGAGATATGGACTGATGTTGCAGAGAAAATGCCCGTCTCTGCAATCACAGGAACACCTAGGGATTCCTCTCAGATCCAACCCTGGACAGGGACCGTGACAGGAGTGATCTTTAGACACATGGGTAGTTCAGGAAATACATTCTGGCCTGGAGATCAAAGAGGCCCAGCAAATGTTTCTAAAGATGTCCTGCAGAAATGACCCCAAAGCTCTGGAAAATGACAACCCAATGTCAGATAAAGGAGCAGGGAGGCCCCAGAAAGCAAGCCTCCTAGAGCCTCAGTCTAGATGCCTGTCCCTGTATCTCCCCTCTTAGCCTAGTACCCGACTCCTCATCCGCCAAGAGATGGGGTGTGAGGCCTTGCGAGTTTCCCTGCCCTCTGCCAAAACAGCTCAGGATGCAGACACGGCTTCTGGGTATATCTGGGGATGCTATCCTCATGCCACTGTGCATACATTGGAAGAAAGGAGCATTGTCACAGGGCGCGGTGCTGAGGACATTTTATGAAAAATAAAGCTTTACGGAGGACAGATAAAGCCCAGCAAAGCACTCCAAGGTTCAAAGGGCCAGAGACACTTTGCAGCCTTCAACACATTCCCTGCTTTCTCTCCTAATCAAGTTAATACTTCTCTAAAACTGAATAGGGTTAGGAATTGTAAGTAGTGACCCAAGTAAGGACTGGCTGCTGAGAAAAGCAAAGGACAGAAAGGTAAACCCACAGTCGATCCAGGGGTGAGAGTTGGACGACAGGGTGAGCTCACAGCCTCTCTCTCTCTTTTTCTTTTATTCCCAATGCTATAGCCATTCGCATCCACACTCACCCACTCTCTCCCTCTCCCTGTCTCAAACCACTGCCCCCCCCACCAACCCAGTACCCAACTCAGAGTCACTCTCTTATTCTCACTGTCGCTCTCTTTCTCCCTTTCCAGTGCTGCAGTAGCAATCACCACATTTACAGTCTGGGTCATTCTGCTGCCCCGGGGGATCCCACTGCTGAGCTCTTCTTGGCTGAGAGTTGCTTGGGAGAGGCAAACAGACCAAAGGGAGTGCAGACAGTTTGCAGTGATAGATCAGTAGCAATTTCTTTGCATCTGTGGGCAAGCTCGGGAGGGGCCGGAAGCGGGGAGGAGAGTGGGGTTTCAGCTGCAGTAAATGCTAAGTATCGGAAATTCCTATTCCACTCCCCCTGGCCTCTATTCGTCCTACCTGCAGGGGTATATAAAGGGTGTGGTGGTGGGAGCAGTTACCCCTCTGGGGAGAAGGATTTTGTCACTGACACTGAGTTTGGGAACACAGTGGTAATAAAAACTAGATCAACTTTCAGTCAACTTTAGTATTGTTTTTAAATCCCCTGAAGACAGCTTCCTCCCTTGCTATGTACAGCCAGGGCAGACTTCCACACGGCTCCACCTTCGATACCTGGGCATCACTGACCTTGCTCACTAGCAAACATAGCCAATCCTAGACCCTAAAATCCTAGTGGTCTTAGGATCAGACCACTTAGATTGGCACATCCTCCCCCTAAGCTGTGAATCAATGGGGAACTGCAAAAATAGAGGTGTCACATGAACAAGGGGAGAAGCAAAGAGCTCATCTTCCTCATAGTATTATAAAAATCCTTCAGAAAAGCAAAAACACTTTAGGGCCAACAGAGATTTCTGGTGGACCCAGAGTTCTCACTATGATAGCAAATGTGGTTTGGGGGGTAATGCTGGTTTTCAAACCTTCATAGATGTTCATCTACTTACTTCTAGACCATTTCACTTGGCTTTTCCCCTCAAGACCAATAAAGAATCTGCTATATGGATCCTTAGGGTTTCACCCTGTTCCTCAGGGGGCCTGTCCTTCGCAAAAGAAATCATAGAAACAAAGAATTGGAGGTGGTTGAAAGGACTCTGAAATAAAAGAAAGGAGATCTAGTTTCTAATCCTGGCTCTCCATTTCACTAACTGGGTGACTATGGGAATTGTCTACTTTCCTCTTAGCTTCAAAGATATGGGGACATAAATACTTGCTTAAATCATCAGCAAGTGAGAAAATAATCGATGGAACATATTTAGAAATTTATACCAATTAACAAAATATGATACCAATTAACAAAATTAACCAATTAACAAAATCATCATCATCATCATACAAGATTCAGAATATTAAAATTGGTATACTTTGAGAAACCAAACTCTGAATTTTCTGAGTCCAATCTCCATAATGTAGCCACGAGGAAAACTGAGCAAGAGAATTTAGTCCACAACATGGAATATGGGGTCAGAAGGACAAGGACTCAAATCACGATTAATTGAATAGTATCATAATATTACCACACTTGACGTCAGTTGCCAAATTCGTGTAAGGAAAATAACTCTTTTTTCACAACAGTGACATAAAGAAATGAAATTGGAGTAATTGTATCTCTTGTTGTAGCATCCAGATTTTTCTCTTTCATGTAGTTTAGGTGGGATTGTTCCCAGTCCATCTACCAGAGATAGTCAGAGGGACCAAGCCTAAACCAATCACTGCTGTTTATATCCTAGGTCATAATGACCGGATCAAGTATGGACATATAACCTGACTTGACCCAATGAACAGTACATCCAAAACTTTCAGTGAGAAAGAGACCCTCCCCTTCTTCCTTCTGTTGTTTCTGGGCGGTTGATACTCTACAAGCTCAGAACTATGACTATCATCTTGCCGCCTCAAATGGAGAGCCTACCTGAGTGTGGAGGTAATACAAGGAAAACAGAGCTGGGAGATGAGATATGTGTTTTGAATGATCTCACAGATTCAGCCATCCTAAGTCAGCTCTTCTCTGGTATTTTCAGCTATATGTACTATTGCTTCCCATCTATTTAAAATTTAAGATATTTTAGATTGGATTTCTCTTAATTGCAACAGAAAGAAAAATAACTAATGAAGTAACCAGAATTAGAAGTAGACTGTTGAAAGGGATAACCCCTAATATAGTATTGGCTGTATCACTGGAAGATCATGGGAACCCCTCCATCACCTGATGGAAAGTTGTCTACTCATATCATGCAGATGTGAACCGTTCAAGCTCACTTATATCCTGGGAATTAGGCTATACACCTACACAGGCTAGAGAGTTAAGTGATCTCATGAGAAAAAAATAAATTGCAGGACATTAGCCTCTGTGTCTCTCAGTCTTCAGTAAGGTTACATTTGTTTTGAATATCTTAGAGAAGAAACCAAAATGGAAACCATTAAGCTCAGACATAAGAACACTGAAGGCTAAAGCTTAGGAGACAGAAAACCCTAGTGAAATCTTTACATTCAAGTAGTTACATGGAGAGAGGACTGGGAGTAGCAGGGATAAGTTTGCAGTGGCTCAATTCCTAAGTCTGATGTTGCTCAACTTGCAGCCTCCATGCCTACCTGGGGTGGGGCGGGGCGGGGGGGTGTCCCCAAACTTTTCCCTGCTCGGTTATCTGAAGTACTTTCTAGACAGGCCTTTTTCTAAATCCCAGTTGATGAAAGTTTTGTCTTCAAAATTACCACCTTAGCAGACACACATCATACAGATACACACCATTCTGGGGTCCACTCAGGACCCATGGAAACAGACCAAGACAAGTACAGGGAGATCATTCCCTTTCAGGAATTCAGCCAGGGGGTCACCAGGGAGTTGTGCTGAACTCCCATGTGCCATAGACATTCAGTCTAAATCACTGATGAATTTGAAATACAGGCAGTTGAAGTAAGTTTACTGCAGCATCCAGGGAGAGGAGAAAACAAAAATGTCCAGTAAAAGGCAATATAGTTACAGGTTCAATCATGGCCAATCTTGAAGACAAACCAGATTAAGTGTTCTGATGCAACGAAGGAGATTTTTTGAAGGACTTTACTAAATATGGAGAAACAATGACTGACATCTGCCACATTTTTATCTTCTGAAATTTGGTTGCAATGGAAAGTTGGCTCCCAGGATAAGCAAGTAGAACTACCTAGAATCCTGGCTTTTGGCCACTTACTATTGTCCATGTGATTTGCGAGTCTTTTTACCGCCACTACTCCCAGTTGAGTTGCTTCTTCCATTATGAGATGGTACATAACAGATCACATGGCAGACCTAGATCTATGCCTTTTCTCAGCCCAACCCCGGGACTGGTCAACAGAGAGGATTAAGGGGGAACATTAGTAGCTGGGCTCCAGTCCTTGAAGGTGTGAGCATAATCTCTGCTTAGCTTTTCAGAGAGCTGAGGGCAAGAGTTGCACAGATTGCTATGCAGTTCCCTTCTTGCCTCCTTGCTTCCCAAGTCTGAGGCCACACCATGGGATGGGTCAGAGGTCTGTGTTTCTTCCCTTGTGGTCTGTGCAGGGCCATATCACAAGTCGTTCCCCACCCCCCCAAAAAAAATTGTTATACTGCACCTTTGTTTGTTTTTAATCCATTTCTCTTTGAGGGGAAAAAGTAACCTTAGAAACATTTGCTTTCAGTGCCAGTGGGATCAAGGAAAATCACTCAGCACACATTCATCTTCCTTTCATCTCTGTTTAGCTTTGGAGGACTAAACCAGCTTTGTCCAAGACTGCAGGAGCCAGGCCTGGAATCCAGGCGCTCTTGATTACTAGCTCAGTGCAGTGTGCATCGTGTTGTCATGACCTCCTGCGACGACTGTCTTTAATAACAATGCTTATATAGGGTCATGCTGCTACCCATAAGGAAGAAGTTCCACTCATGCTCTCCAGGCAAGGAGGAGCCTGGGCTCGGGACCTGTGCTAAGTCTCTGGGTAACAGAGGGGACTGGACATCAGGCCCAGTCAATTGATGTATCTGAAGCTGAGGGGACAATCTGAGTGGACTACACAGGGAGAAATCAACCCCAGACCCCAATCCTGAAAGGCTCATCAAAAAAGGGAAATCTTGCTGCTGACAGTAGTTTCTAGAGAAATCCGACAGGGGTCAGTGGATCCTTTGATGCTTTCATTCACTTTAATCTGTGAAGTGAAGGAGACGGATCAACAATGACGGGGAGATGCTTCTAGGCCAGCTGAAGCAGACATTCCAGGCCAGCCAGCCACCAGGAGACCCCTTTGGTTACCATGGAAACAGCTGTGTGAAGCCGAAGAGTAGATAGCACACTTTAACTCAGTTTAAATGCAAATTCTACAGGTAATTAAGAGGCAAACCACAGTAAGAACATTACAGGAGATATATAGTCACTAGAAAGCTAATAAATGCCTGCCTTGAAATGGATATAATGAAAAATTTGACAGTTTGTCTCAGCAAGAGATTCCGTCTCTATAAAACCTCCGCTGTTTCTATCTTCCCTCCAGTTTTGGAAACTGTCATTCTAGGGGTGTCAGTTTTTTATTATTTAAAAAAAAAAAAAGAAAAAAAAAAGACTTGCAATGGTTTAAAAAAAAAAAAAAAAAACTCTTCTCATTAGCAGGTGTCTCCTATCTTCCCCAGAGCCCTCACTGGAGCCTTTCAGGAGCTGGAGTTCCGTCGACATTTCAGCTTCAATATTCCTGTTGCTGCTGAAGAATCAACTGGTTTGAAGGGGAAATTTTTTCTTCTTTTGTTTTCCCTCAGACTTGTTCGTTGGTGTGAATACGCATGTGGGCTCCTCAATGAAGAGGCCCTAGATGTTCAGCTCACCTGTCCCAACAGCGCCTCCATAGGCCTTGGGTACTTTCCCAAGTACCAGGCTTGGCAGGCTCATCTCAATAAGCTCAAGTGAGAGAGGAGGAGAGGGTCCAATCAGGGCATGTTGGGGCTGGGAATGGAAACTCTCCCAACTTGCTCCCCTCCAGATGAATGGTCTGAATTAGGGCTGAAATGGCAGCACGCCCGGCCTGTGTGGCCCTACTTGAAAAAAGCAGCAGCTCCTTAATTAGGGTTTCATTGCCTTTTGATGCCTACACACCTAATACGGGGCACTTGACTCCGAGGGGAAGGGGCTGTGATTGCTGAGAGAACAGCTCTCAGCACGTCCCACCCCTACGCCCGCTTTGCACAGGTGTGAGTCTTGCTTCTCCTGAGGCCTCTCCCAGTGGAGACCTTGGCCAGTTTCTGCCTCACTGTTGTTAAATCCACATTTTAAATTTCATGTATTGGAGCTGGCCACTTTTAGAGTCAAATTGAAGAGGCTGGGTTTTTAGAGTTGAATATGATTGTAGGGATGGAGAGGAGTGCTTTTTTTTTTTTTTCAAGTCCCTGCTTAGCAATCTCATTATTTATATCTGCATAATTAAAATTAAAAAGGAATCATAGGGACTAAGAGCTGGAAGAGATATTGGAGTTTATCTAGCCTATGGTTTCTTAATTTGGGACCCATATATTAGTGTCAAGGTAATCATAAACACCTTGCAAAGGAGGAGGCTGCCTACCGCTGATATCGGGAGCTAAAATCAATTTGCAACATTAAAAAAAATTAAGAAGGTGAAGAACAAATGCTATGTTATGACATTTAGTGCAAACAGGTGGTCCCTGCTTGTGAACTCTTGGATGAATGAATGACTCAGACCATGTGACTGAGGCTTCACTAGTCCTCTAAAGACACTTTTTGTCTAGTGCCATCTCATCTCTCCTCACCCCTATCAGGCAGAAAAATGAATGAATACATTAGTAAATGAAAAGAGAAAAGGAAAACAAAATGACAAATAAGCAAGAAAACTAGAAATATGGATTTTGCGTTGGCATATCATGGATGCCCTTCTACGATCATGACAGTTTGGGACAAAAATCTTCTCATCCACAGGGCACACTGTGACTGGGAGAGTCCACATGGCAAATACATGGACGAAAGACCCTAAGTGAAATATTCAGAGCTAGCCCCAGCAAAGATGTTTCCTTCCCCCCAAGTACCAAACAATGTCTTGAATTGACAGATCTCACAACCGTGTGTACAGTGAGGTTTCCCACCCATGTTAGGCCACGGGTACTGGGAAAAGAAGCATCCTTTGATGGAGCTGCAAATGCACCCCAGGGGAATCAGAGCTCCCCCCACTGGAGCCTCCAGTCTGTCTCCAACACCAGGGGGGCATGCTCACCACTTCTACGCACCCCAGAGCCTGGCTTGGAATTTCTTTTCTCAACTTTTTGACCCTTTTCCTAATATGACCCCAAATACTTTAATCACCCTTGAAACGAATAAACAGTTCCCCATTTACTTGATATCTGTGTAATCCAAGAGGCATGAACACATACTGAGTCTCCTGCTTCCTAGAGCCAGTCCCCTCTAGGGCATGGCTGTATAGTCCAGCCACCATCATCTGTGCAAGTACTGGGATGCCTGCTTTAAAGATCCTTTTAGGAAGAAAAATGGACTGGTAATGCATCCGAAAGTGTAAAAAAAAGTTCCAAGTAAGTAATGACAATGGAAGTTAAGGAATAATGATAACTTATGACAAGGCTTAATGACAGAGGAACATCCTAAACCCAGCCTGCCTGCAATCCAGTTCCAGGATGAGGATGGAACAGCCAGTGAAGGAGCTTTGATTTGGGAGGATGGGGGGGGGGGTGTAAAGGCTCTTACTTCTTTGCCCCTAAATGACCCACCAAGCCCTAACGGTAAACGGCCTTGACCCAAAACCAGGTAAAGCAAATGGACACTGTGTCATCTGTGCAGGTGAGAGGTAAGTTAACCTTTGAGAGATGAGTATGTCTCTAGGAATAGTGGATTAGAAACCAATGAAACTCCTAAACCTCATTCAAGCATAGATCTGTCAACCTCACCTCTACTTCAGTCTTGTCATCTGCCCGATGGGGATACTATTATTTGTCAGTTTGTTTTATGGACCAAATAAAACAACACAGGTAGAGACTTGATCCCAGTACCTAATACTCACTTAAGTACTCAATAGAGGGCAGTTCATCTCTTTCTCTACCTAGATCTCTTGAAATACCCCACTAAAGAGCACTGGAAAGCAGTAATTGGGAAGGATTGCTTTTTTAACTAAGAAGACCCTCTCTGGAGGCTCCAATTATGTTAAGAGGGTTTTTATTTTCTATGACAAAAATTAATTTTCAATTACCTCTATTTGAAGATAAACCCGTGAAAGAATTCCAAAGAGATGGCAGAAAAAGATGAAAAACAAGGAATCTATTCCCCCTAATGCTCATCATTATTACTGTTAAATCATCTAATTCAAGGAGTTTTCAACAGCAACAGCAGTAGCGGCAGCAATTACAGGGAATGACAAGGGCTCCCAGGAATGGAAGGCACATGACATTTTCATCTACGCTGCTCCCACAGCATCAGAGGACTGTCTCTGTGTCCAACCACGCCTCATCGTTGTAGTTAAACCTGCTCCTGTACCTGGTCTGTGCTACCACTGACAGTCTAGGAGACCATCTAAAAACACCTGAGCCCCTGCGGCAGATGTCAGAAGCAGCTCCCACCCCTCATCCATCTGTGATCTGAGTAGAGTTCCCAGTGCAGCCAGACAGTGATGATGTCTCTGAGGCCTTCTCCTTGAGGCTTCCAGAACCATCTCTCCAGCCCCAGTCCTGGGAAGTACCCTATGCTTCCAGCCACACTAGACAGGAGAGTGAAAGCACTCAAGCTTCCACCTGCTACTTTCTGCATCTGTGTCAAGGTGAGGCACTGTCAGCCCTGAGGTGTAGGAGAAAGAGAAAAATGCATCTTCTCCCACTCACTGACTTCTCTTTCAGGACTAGACCCATGCAGGCTGGGAACAGGCTTTCAAGCAGCTCCTTAAGACACTAGGGAAGGATGAAGATCAGCACATCACACAAAGTACAAAATCCTGGCCCTTGTCAACAAAATGTGAATGCACAGGCAATGCAACCAACCAAATGAAAATGAGATTGAAATAATTAGAATGTGGCTTTGCAGAGAACCCAATGCTGGCGTAAAAGATAAACCTAAGAAAACTAGTTCACAGACAAGCCCCTCATCACTCTAAAGATCCCCATCCCTCATGTTCCCTGGTATGGCAGGCGGGCCTCCATTAAAGCCCTGTTGTTCTGGGGATTTGTGCACATGTGTTTTCACTATTAAGATCCTAAACACCAACAATAACCTTAGTTATTGTAATGGACTGAATGTTTGTGTCCCAACAAAATTCCTATGTGGAAACTCTAATCCAAATGTGATGGTGGAAGTGGGACCCTTCGGAGGTAAGTAGACTATGAGGGTGGAGCCCTCATGAATGAGATTAGTGTCAGTATAAGAAGAGACCAGAGAGCTAGCTAGCTCTGCTCTCCACCATGTGAGGTTACAAGGAGAAGATGGCCATCTGCAAACCAGGAAGTGGGCCCTCACCAGACACAGGAACTGCTGATTCCTTAATCTTGGATGTTCCAGTGTCCAGAACTGTGAGAAATAATGTTTGTTGTTTACGCCACCCAGTCTATGGTAATTTGTTATAGCAGCCCAAAATAAGATAGTTATCTTTGAATCTCTAGCATCTGGTAGTGCCCCTAGTGGGCATGGATGTTTGGGACTGTTTATTGAGTAAATGAACAAATTCCTGACTAAATAAATGAGTGAGTTAGAAAATGAATGACAAGACAGAACATGGAAATCTAGCCCCCAAATTGTCAGTATTTCCAAGGATGAATATCAATAATTACAGATCTAATAGAAGAAAACTTTGTAGAACTGCCAAGAAAATACTAAAAAGATCTGAGGCAAGAAATGGAGAGGGTGCATCACATGCTGGACAAAGTTAATAATAAGAAAATATGCCAAGGCATATCCTAGGGGGAGGAGGGAAATGCTTTCAATTTCAAAGATAAAGACTCCCGCAAGCTTTCAAGCCAAAAAGAAAAAAAAAAATCTTACATGCCATTCTTCAAAAAGATCCTTTGACTTACAAGAATAGAACCCTGAGTGTTCCTAATTCAAAGAAGAAAATGGAGCAGCTGACCTTACAGACAGAGAAGGTTCTGAGAAGAGACTGTCTTTGTTTGGGCATAACCTGTTATCCCTGGGAATCATGGTCCTCTCCCACAGGATCTGCATCTTCAAAGGCTCCAGGCAGAGTGGCTGAGAACCAGCTGTCTCTGCCTTTGCAGGAGGAATGGGGGCCCCAATGCACCTTGTCACAGCTCTGGAGTCTGGACTCCCACTGAGTTGCCAATTGCCCCAGGGAGGACAGCGAGAGGAACCAGCACAGGGCCCATGACTGTGCAGAAACAGTTAACATCACAGGTCTCCACTGTGATCCTCCCTGAAAAGGCCTGTTTGCAAGGTGGGGCCTTGACCAGTGTCTGGGAACTTAGATTTCAGGAAAGTTCCCACCATAACCGGGTAAGAGTGGCTCACTGTGCCTAAGCTGTTTGTATGAACAAAGTGGTGTGTGCTGAACAGCTGCTTTTCTTCTGGGAGTCTGGAATTTGGGTACAATCCAGGCAGAGCCTGCCTATGCGATCAGTAAAAAATACTCTTTACTAAGTCTCTAATGAGCTCCCCTGGTTGGCAACTCTTCACACATGTTGCTTGGGGGATGAAGTGTATCCTGTTTGATTCCAATGGGCAAGGACTCTATAAGCTTCAGGCTGGTCTCTCCCAGACCTTGCCTTTTGTGCCTCTTCCCTTTGCTGAGTGTGCTTAGTTTCCTTTCCTCATAATAAATTATAGCCATGAGTAGAACTGTGTGCTAGTCCTGTAGTCCTCCTAGCATATTCAGTCCCAAATCCTTGATCTAGCTACTCTAATAGATATGAATTATCTATTCATATGAATTGATCTAATAATTGTCTCCATCCGGGCAAATATAAGAAACTTTTAGAGTAACTTTTCATGAAATTCTACAGGCAGGCAGACAGGCTGCAGAGCAGCATGGTAAGTGATAGGGGAACCAGGGAAAGGCAACCTCTGGGTCCCAGGGCTATTATGCAAGATATTTGGCAAGAGCGAGACCTGGAGGTGATTCCTGAATGCTCCACCAACACGTTAGACAGATGCTTAACATTCTTCTTGAGCACCCCGGTGTCCTGCCGGGTCCTTGCCCATTCCTGCTGGGATGATAAAGAGCTTTATTGACCCTCTAAAGCACAGACATTTTTTTTTCCAGCTGTGCCATCTGCTTGTTTTTCTTTTTACAGGCAGGCAGGAGAAAGAATCATCTGTTGAGACATAGATGGGGCAGTGTGTGTGTGTTGCGGGGGACCGTCTGTGTGTGTTTGTGTTCATCTGCTTATGTGATGGGCAGAGGAGCTGCAGGGTGGGTGTGGGAGGGGAAGAACATAGGAAAAGCTTTCTGAGATACATGGAAAGATTAAACCTCGGATGTTGCCTGAAGTGCACGTACACCAGTGCCAAGAATAAGAACAGAACAAGAACAAGAACAAGAACAAGAGCATCAGCCTGCTCTTGCCCCATCACCCCTGCCAGGACTTCCCTACTGGGTTAGCTTTGCCCCAGTTCTAAGAGAAAAAACAAGGGAAGCCCCTGAAATCACAAGTGGGATTCTGCATACTCATGCTTTTGCAAGTCAAAGCCAGGTGCCTCTGAGATGAGAAAACACTGTTGCCCTTGGGATGGTCAAAGACACAGTACCTAACTTTCTCAATCGACTGGCCATTTTAACTTGTTACTTTGTGAGAACAGCTGCCGTCAATATCTGCCCAACAATGGGGACTGAAGGACCATTTTATCTTAGAAATCTAATATTACAGATTCAAGAGACAGTCTATGCCCAGGGTTTGCCTGTATAATCTGAAGCATCTCTGAAATATTCAAATTATTGATTTATATAATAATAGGTACTCAATTATGGTAATTGCTTTTCTATAGGTCTACAAGGAAAGACAGTTCTTTGACCTTCTTTTAATTGATAACAAATATTATTGAACATTTACTGTATATCCAGGCCTTCTGCTGATCCTAGTTAGGTAGTTCTCCAAAGAACTGACACTCAGAGAGTATTGTAATGGCTACAGCAATTAAGTGGATGGTCATGGGTGGACCTCAAGTAAACCAGACTGCAAATCTTGTGTTTTTTCCCCTAGAGCAGAATTTCTAAACCTCAGCACTGCTGACATTTTGGGCCAGATAATGCTTTGTGTGGGAACAGTCTGTGCCCACAGGATGTTTAGTGGCATCCTTGGCCTCTACCATGATATGACAGTAGTAGCATCTCTATAGTTAAGACAATAAAAAAATTCCCAGACGTCACCAAGTATCCTCGAGGAGGGGAGGTAAGTGCTACCCACCTCCTCTATCCCTACCTTACTGAGAGCCCTGTAACAAGTCACCTCTAAAGCCCTGCTACTCAAAGTGTGGTCCAGGGACCAGCAGCTTCAGCATCAGTATCCGCTAAGAGCTTATTAAAAATGCAGAATCTCATGCCTCTTCTCAGTCCTACTGAATCAGAATGTGCATTTCAACAAGATCTCCAACGTGATCCCAGTGCACATTAAAGTTTGAGAAGTGCTGTTCCAAGGTACCTTGTAGTCAGTTGTTCCCCCAGATTTTCCTGGACAAATTCAGTCTCTGAAAGTGAGATTCCTAGCAGAATGCTGATAGATTGAATTATACTGTTTCAATTCAAAGACTGAAAGATTTTTGTCAAAAGATCATAAATTTTTAAACTACCCTTGGTTACCACAGTATTTTTCTAAAAGTAACCACCCTGGGATAGGGTAAATAGGGCCCTAGGCTTTAATCAATGTATCCATTCATTTATTAATTATTGTCAAGCAAGTTTACTGCACAGGGCACTAGAGACATGGGGTGTACAGTAGCCTGCGCTGCCATCTGGAAGCCCAGCCACACTCCACGATGCCCAGCAGAATCTCAGTTGCTGGATGCAGATATTTCTCTGCTTTTCTTTGGCCTCAGCCCATTGTTCATAGTCTACACATTTCTGAGAGTGCAATCTGGATTCATTGTATCTGCCAGAACCTTCCATGCAGGAATCTTGACTTTGTCTATTAATCTGCTTGAAATGCACAGTAAGGGCCAGCCAATAACCTTAAGGTCAATGACTGTCTGATTCACAAAGAGAAAGGTTTAGTCCACCATCCACTGCTCTAGAAAAGTGCAGGGGAGGGCTTGGGTTTGGAAATCAGGGCTGTTCTCTTTCCCCTACCAATAATTTGACAGCAACATGTTGAGCCTGGTAACTTCACTATTAATGCCAGATTATTTTAAAATTTTAAAATGACACTTAGAGTAAAGAGAAGGAAACAACGCCCTTAGCATCATAAGGCCACTGTTACCCTTTCTACAGCATTTAGGACAAAGATGAGGCTAGATGGTCTTCAGAATACAATTTACTCTCACAAAAAAATTAATATTTTCAGGCACAGACCATACTGTGGGCTTAGAAGTCCCCCTGACCACTACCAAATTTCCTGCCCAGAGCTCAGTTAGAGTCAACAGAACTGAGACAAGAGACCGTTCTCTCCCTGCCATGGACAGAAACTGAGCAGACTAAATTCTGAGGCTCTGGAACTTACAGGCCATAAGAGGACCTGAAGACGAGAAAGATTTGCTCATGAACCGGAGAGATAGTGTGTGTCAGGGCCATGGGAGACAGAGCACCAGACAGGGAGGGCTGCAAGGAAGGGAGATATGGGTAGAGAAAACGGGAGATCCAGGGAAGGACGGGGCATCTCAGGGTGATGGCAGCGAAGGTTTCTGTCCCTTGGGAAGTTCAAGGCAGAATACAGACATAACACTCACCTTGCATGGCCACGCAAACATTTCACTACGTGAACTGGGTGTGGAGAAAAGGGAACCCTCCTACACTGTCGGTGGGAATGTAAATTGGTTCAGCCACTGTGGAGAACACTATGGAGGTTTCTTAAAAAACTAAAATAGAACTACCGTACGACCCAGCAATCCCATTCTTGGGCATATATCTGGAAAAGAAGAAAACTCTAATTTGAAAAAATACCTGCACCCAATGTTCATAGCAGCACTATTTACAACAGCCAAGACATGGAAGCAGCCTAAGTGTCCATCAACAGATGAATGGATAAAGAAGATGTGGTACATCTATACAATGGAATATTACTCATCCATAAAAAAGAATGAAATAATGCCGTTTGCAGCTACATGGATGGACCTAGAGATTATCATACTCAGTGAAGTAAGTCAGACAGAGAAACACAAATATATGATATCACTTATATGTGGAACCTAAAAAAAGGATACAAATGAACTTATTTACAAAACAGAAAGACTCACAGACATAGAAAACAAACTTACGGTTACCAAAGGGGAAAGGGTGGGGAGGGATAAACTGGGAGTTTGGGATTAACATATACACACTACTATATATAAAATAGATAACTAATAAGGACCTACTCTATAGCACAGGGAACTGTACTCAGTATCCTGTAATAACCCACAATGGAAAAGAATCTGAAAGAGAATATATACCTTTAGCATTTGAGCTAGACTTTCAGAGGTAGTAGGAATGTGTTGGGTGGAGAAAAGGACAAAGGGCCTTTAGGCAGCAGAGGCAGCATATACAAAGGTACAGAGGTATGAGAAGAATATGGGGGCTGAGGAAGCAGTGAGTGACAATGAAGAGCTATAGCACAGGGCCTAGGGGAAATAGTGGGTGACATGTCTGTAAAGTACATATAGTTATGATATCTTAAATAATAATTCACTCTGGGATTAAAGTGAAGGATGAACTAGAGGCAGGGAGACAAATAGGATGCTATTCAAATAATCTCGGGGAGGGGGGGGCCTGGGAAAAGACAGTGGCGAAGCAAGCTAGAGCTTCGAGAGACATTTCTGAGATTAGAGCAGTCTTATCTATGACAGCAAGGTTATCAGTGGTTAAAGAGAAAGAGGAGGTGAGACTGCCCCTAAGACTATTACATTGATTTAACTGAAATTTGACAAAAAAGGGGACTACAATCCACCCCCCACATATTAACAGGACTTTAGGTCTGCAGGTGGGAAAGTCTACGGGATTTTGCCTCAGTTAATGCCAAGGTTGTTTGCCCACAGGAATCTAGAATGTTCTCAGTCAAAGAAGATGCCAAGGAGCTTCCCTGGTGGCGCAGTGGTTGAGAGTCCGCCTGCCGATGCAGGGGACATGGGTTTGTGCCCTGGTCCGGGAAGATCCCACATGCCGCGGAGCGGCTGGGCCCGTGAGCCATGGCTGCTGGGCCTGCGCCTCCAGAGCCTGTGCTCCGCAACAGGAGAGGCCACAGCAGTGAGAGGCCTGCGTACCGCAAAAAGAAAAAAAAAAAAAAGAAGATGCCAAGATTTTGGAGAAACCAGCAAAGGAATGATTCATCTCTCCATAGAAAAGTCCTGGGTTCTGATATGCTATATGCTATTCCACCAGATCTGGGGACAATTGTCATAAAATGACTTTTTTTTTTGAGAACTGTCAAGGGATATTTAATGCCAACTCTGTCCCCTCTTTATGCTTACGATGTCAACTGGGTCTGACATGTACTTCTTGGATGGTCAGTATTTATGAAGTCAGGCCAAGTCATCCAGCTGCAATGGCAAAGCAAGCTGAGCAGTGAGGGCAGGACGGATTCCATTCCATTTGGGTCTTTTGTGCCACAGCTGTTGTCCTATCTACACAGAGGCTGCTGGCAAGAAGCATCCCCAAATACTCAGTTCAAGGTTGTAAATTTCAGCGAGTCTATTCAATATTCATGTAATTACCCTGGAAAGCACATTTGACATTTCATAAATACAGCAGAATATTTGGCATTTGTCTCTCTCTCTCTCTCTCTGCTACCTAAGCCTACATGGAGAAATAATCTGCAGGGATCCCTGCTGTCTGAAATGGCCGCAGTTATTGAATCCATAAATTTGATGGATCAAAGTCTTCCTTCTTCATGCCTTTCATAATTTACAAATGGAAGTGAGACCATATAAATGAGGTGGCCTGATGTACTTCTGCATGGAGCTTTGCCTGCATCTCCAGTCCCTTAGGTTTGGGAGTCTTCCCCAAAATGAGATCTACAAACCCACAAGTCCCAAGCAGACTGGGGACCTGGGTGTGAGGCCCCAGGATGCCCAGGCAGCAGTAGGCAGTGCTGATTACTGCCTGTGCTCCAGCCCCAGAACCACTGAACACAAATTCAATTTCCCAAGGACTCTGGGACTGTGCAGATAGATTGAGAGGGCGTTGGTGCCCTGCACACAATGCTCCCACTGCACACACATGCTCAGGAATACAAACTGCAGCTCTCCGGCAGCTCACCTATGAGCATATCACTGAGGGAAGAAAGACACCTTGCACTAACCAAGCCCAGCCTTCTGTGAGCCAGCGCCGAAGACAGGACTTCTGTTTGAGAAAAGCCCATCTCACGGTTGGCTGGTGGTGCTCCAAATGCAGACTGGCTCCTCTCCCCAGGCTGGGAAGCGGGTGTCTCTCCTCCACGCCTGACGTGGAGTGATGACCTTCTCCACCACCAACAGGCTAATGAAGATCAAAGAGTGCATGTCCGCAGTCTAGGTGTTTTTCCCCCAAAGGAAGCAACAGAAGTATTTTGTCATATGTGAGGCACTAAGATCAGCAGACCAGAGGGATATTTTCAGAGCTATGAACTATCCTGACTTGTTTAAGTATTAGAGGTGAATTCTTACTATATAAAATGTATTATTTATATATATATACACACACACATATATAATTTGTATATATGTGTGTGCTATGTAGGTATCAGATGTATATACATATATGTCTAATGTGGGTGTGTCTAAGAATAAGTTGATGTATGCTTACACGTGTGTATGCTTACATATAAACATGCATGTGTATGTGAATGGTTATAAACGTTAGTACTATCCATGGATGTGTATAAAATCATTGTGTATGTTGGTACTTATGGTTATATGTTCTTGCATATATACAAAGATGTATGTGTACAGAAATACAAGTATGCATGCATATGAATGAGCATGTGTGCACGTGGGTCTAGGTACATATAGTTGAATAATAATTTATATTTTGTTTAAATTTATACATGGCTAAATATGTGGCGGGCACTTAGTTTTTTACATATATTATCTCAGTTTATTTTCACATCACCATTGAAAGTCTATAATTATTTTCATTTTATTGAAGCAGAAAGTGAATATCAAAGATATAGAAAGATTTATCCAGTATCACAGAGGCAGCAAGAGGCCAAGTTGGGATTACATCTTACATCCCTGGTCTGACGCACTGTAGATGCAGTGTACCCGATGCATGTGTGTGTGATATATATAATCTCCATGAATGCTGTGTAGGGGTTTGTGTGTGTATGTGCATGCATGTGTGTGTGAAAGGCGTCCCCTGCACAGGGGTCTCTGTGTACAGAGAGCCCTTGACAACTGCATGCAGACAGGCTTCCCCTACATGCCCATGTAAACAAAACCACCTCTGATCATTTCTCTTTCTCAAAGCCCTTCCTTCACCAAGCAGTCTCCACAGGATGATCATCCACCTATGGCCCCTTGGCCCTTTTAAGTGCTACTACTGTAACAGAAAAAGCAGGAACCAGGTGTAGGGCCAGCTCCTTTGGCAAAGCCACTCCGACTCCTCCAGCACATCTGGAGGCCTGCAGAGCCAGGGTTAGGAGGGACTGGGATGCCAAGGAATGAGCTCTGGTGACAGAGTAGCCCTGTCAGCTTGATACTATTCGTGAAGAAAGGGGCTAAGCCTTCAGGTTAAACTGATTCCCACCCTAAAGTGGTTATGAGGTTCCGGGCAAGTCATTAATTGTAAAATGGGGACCACCACATCTCCTACCCAAAGTGGCTGATAGGAGAAAGTGAGATAAGGGCAGAGTGTCTGGCATGAGGCCGTGCAGACGTGGTACTCTAAAAGCCAGTGTCCTCTCCTTGTGGAGGAGACGCTCTAATTGGCAGCAGTTCTGCCCAACAGGCAGGAGGGTATTTTCCTATTAATCTGACTTCTTTGAAACTAGTCCATTTCAAATGTGAGAATCCACTTCCCTGCCACCTGCCTCCACTCCCAGGTACAGATGATCGAAAGGGAGGGAGATTCCCAAACCGGCAGCCAATCCACAGGGACAAACTAGTGAGATTCGGGCTCCTAGGAATCTGAACTAAGGTAAGAGGTGCCGGCCTCCAGGGAACATTTGACTGGAGAACCCGTCCCCAGGTTATCTAGAGCAAGGCTGGGGATCCCACGCATGCTGGGATGGAGGAAAGAAAGACAAAATGCAGCTGGAAGAAACAGAATCAAGAGATCACTTGACTTCCCAGTTCTGTGCTTGTTCCTGGCTCTATGCCTTGCCTTGGGTTCCTTGAGTTAACTGTAATTTCCTTCCAGAAAAGCCCCCCTTTTGTTCCTGATATTTGGAGTGGGTTTCTGTCCCTTACTACTCAGTGATGCCTGAATAATAAAAAAAAAAAAAACAACCACGCAGTCATTTCTGAGGCACTAAGAGTTTTAGAACGTTTCTCGCATTCTCTCTTGCTGTTAGTGGAGACACGTCAGGTCTTGGCAGCCCTATGCTCTGGTACCATCCATTTCATGGGCTTAGTGAATAAGAGGCTGTAGATAAACTTGAAAGGTCAAGACACCCTCATATCACTGAGCAAGAAAAATGTCTATGAAAATTAAATATATAGTTAAGGATCCCAAATTTAAAATATTCTCAAAATCTACCCTCCTCATTTCTCCTGAAGATGCAATAGCTGCATGCTGTGTTCGAAAAAGACCTCATGCCCGCAAAGATCAAGGGTGACATACGTGTGAACGCAAGTGACAGCCAGTGTCTCTCTGTTCTATAATATATAAATAAAATAGTTTCAAAAGTTCTGCAGTTTAATACTGCCTCCACATTTTTGTGACTTCCTGGAGGCTTTTGTGTTTACGTCACCTAATTTCTACTCTATTTTGATACCTTACCTCTTATTTCTGCCTTGGGCTGACCTCAACTTGGAACTCAGCCCCTGTTCCTTCATTTCTCACAAACACCATTTGTGCAGGCTGCTTGGCGGTGCAGCCCCTTTTCCTGAAGAGGCATGACAGCACTGCACAGCCAGCAGCCTAAAAGCAAGTGACAGACAGCCTGTCCTCTTCTCTTCTCAGCAGCCTTGAAACCTCCTCCTCACCTTCCACTATCTCCCGGGCAGCTCCATGCCCCCTTCCCCCTCACCCTCTCTCCTGGTTCTGCCCTGCCCTGCATCTCCCCTCCCGCTTCTTGTTCATCTCTTCCATCCACACTTCCTGAAATCCCTCTGCTCCACAGTTCCCTCTCCTTGATGTACCCCAACCCATTCCTACGATCCCCACAGGGCCTCCAATCATATTCAAAAGACCCATTAAAGCTTCTTTTTAAACAAGCATATTCTCTCCCTGAGTGGAATTCTGCTCCCACCATCCAAAATAACATTATTTTCCTCCCTCTTGCACAGGCAGCAGAAGGAAACCAGACCCTCTTGAAGAGTTCTGGGACTCTCCTTTAGAGCTCCATCCCCCGGCACTTCCCTCCCGAGAGCCTCCACGTGAACTTCTCCACATTCCCCAGATCAAAACACAGGCCCTGCGTGGCCCAATTCCTTCCCACAGGCCTTTCCCTCTGCCTGGAATAACTG
Organism: Delphinus delphis; assembly: GCF_949987515.2. NCBI lineage: Eukaryota > Metazoa > Chordata > Mammalia > Artiodactyla > Delphinidae > Delphinus > Delphinus delphis. Next base: position 49,543,077 of record NC_082698.1, on the reverse strand, counting down.
ACCTTTTCAACTGTCAAATTCCCCCTCATCCTTCTAAGTGCAACCCAAATATCACCTCCTCTGCGACTTCTCCCCAATTCCCTGGACCAAGAAGGAATTAGATGCTTCTTCCCCTGAGCTCCCTCAGACCTATGTTCTCATCTGCAGAACAACTGCCTCCCTCACCCCTGTATATCATAGTGCACTGTTTACCCTCATTTCCCCCTTACAGCTAGGTGAGCCTTCCATGGAGGAGCCAGGTCTCTTCCATCCCAGTATCTCTGCATATTTTGCAGCCGGCAAATTACTGCTGCTCTGAAAGTGTGATTTAAATGGAAGCATAAATGGACAGTAGGGGCTATGTACTTAGTGCTTACTCTATGACAGGCAGTGTTCTAAGCATCATACATGCACCATCTCATTTAACTACCTGTATGTACTTCCTCAGCAGGACACTATAAATATTATGGGGTATTTTACGTACATGTGAGCACCCTGAGGCTCATCAGTGTTAAAGGGCTCATGCAAGATCACTCAAGTAGAAAGTGCTCGAGCCGAAATCTGAACCCATCCATGGCTCCTAACAATTATGCTGGACTCTAAGAAATGAACATTTTGTTTGAGGAAGCAGAGGGGAAGGTGATGAAGGCATTCTTTATAGACCATGAATTCAGATTCACCTAATCACTAGGGGGCTGTGTTGACACTGTCCTGGAATCAAAGTATACAAGGGAACTGTGCTTACTACAGCTGGGACTGTTGGGCTCTCTGGCGTCAAGCAGCTTTGGTGGGAATTCCTGATCCATCTTTCAACTGGGGTAGAAAGGATCTATTATAAATACTTAGGACTCCATAAAAGACAGCCATTTTTAATTTCACTGCTGTGTAATACAATGTGGGAGAAAGGCACACATACATGCCCACAGGTGTACACATGCACATACACACAATAATTACATTAGGCCTGATAAGTGCTACAAGCCCTGCAGGTTCATGTGAGGCCACTAGTTATTATAGGAACTTGGGGTGTGCCTTGGCCATCCAGGCAAGTACCCTAGTGCTTTGGCTATAGCCATGGAACAGAAGGCACAACAAGGCACAGAACCATGACCATGGCCCTTGGGCCCTGTTGGATTGGCCAGTTTGGGAGAAAGTGGACCCTTTCCCTAATGCTTTAATGTCATTTGAATTGTGTTCTCTTTGCCAAAAGAAGTGCCAGCCTCTTTGCTAAAATCAAACTCTAAAGGCCTCATAAAAAGATCCCAGCTCCACATGCCAATTCTGACACAAGGAAAATGAGAAGCATGTGCAAATACAGTTCATTGGAGCCCATGGAAACAAAGGTTTACCACTCTCATCTGTTGTTAGAATCATCATACAGTAGCCTGTATAGATCTTCTCTTATGAACACATGGGGAGAATATAAGTGTGTACGTGAGAGTACATACAAGAGAGGGGATGCTTCTCTGGGCAAATTTGAGCATGTTTTTGAGGTTTTTCTACAAAGTACTGATACTATGAATATCTGGCTGTATCAGTCAGCAATTGCTGCATAACAAACCACACCAAAATCAATAATTTAAATGACAACTGTGTCTTATTTCTCAGGAGTCAACAGGATGGCAGGGTGGTTAGCTGATCTCAGCTGGGCTTGTTCATGCATCTGTGGTCAGCTGGCCAGCTGGCTGAGACTTGCCAGTCTAGGATGGCCTCAGCTGCAATGACTCTGTCCTGCACCATGTGGTTTTTCATCTTCCAGCTGGTTAGTCCAGGCTTGCTCTCATGGGGGCAGTAAGAGTCCATGAGACAAAGTGGAAGCATACAAGGCCTCCTGAGACTTGCAACTGACACACCATCACTTCTGTCACTTTCCTTTGGCCAAAACAAGCCCCAAGGCCAGCTCAGAATCCAGGGTAGGGAAGGGAGTGATGGGGAGTGATCTCCTGATGGGGAGAACTGAGAAGTCATGTTGCTGCAAAGCCACATTACCATACTATTCACTGGGGACAGGGTGAGTGGGTTAACTACCATTTGCTGAGCATTTAAGATGCACTGTTACCCAGTTATATTATCCTCACTTTTATGAGACTCAGAGAAGTTAAGTAACTTGGCTAAGACCACAGAGCTGGAAATTAGGAGAGATGAGGTTTGAAGCAAGTTTTGCTTGACTCTAAAGCCTGTGCTTTCTCCATTTTCCCAAAGGGACCTAATGGCACTCTACACTCTGCAATATTGATGTGAAGTGACTGTGCTTAGTTCTGGGTGTTTTTGAGGGATGTGTGACAGGAGGGAGGATCAGCCTAGGCTCTGGGGAACAGACAGTGTCCAAGCAAACAGGGTGGCACAGTAGAAAGAAAAATGGTTTTAGAATTAGAAACCCCTAGGTCTTAACAGCTATAAATATCTTTCCTCATTTGCAAGATGTGAAAGCAAATACTCCCTCACAAGGCTGTGTGAAGAACAGATATGCTCTGGAATACCTGGTTTCAGGTGCAGGCTCCACCACTGGCTGGGTGTTTTACCTCAGACAGGTCGCTCTGCTCCCTGAAGCCTCAGTCTCTTCAACTATAGAAATGTGCATAATAAAGACCCTTGCTTCCTAGGGTTATTGTGAAGATTAAACGACTTAACATCTGCAAAACACTTAGAATACCTGGTAGCAGGTATGTAATAATCAACATGCAAATACGCACATATACCTATGGTGACAGAGAGTTAGAAGGGGTCAGACAATGTCAGTGAGCTAAGCCCTATAAAGGGCCTGGTGAAGCGCCAGCCTTAGAGTATCTCATAAATGATGCAGGCATCTTTAGGGTATGAGCAGACTGAAAGGGCGGACGATCCAAATCAGATCTCGAGACAGATCCTGACCTCAAGCCCTCTTTAAGGAGGCAGTGCTTCTGCCTAGCTCAGGGGGCAGTGACGAGCGTTGGCTTCAAAGCTGGATAATGTGGACAGGCTTGGAGATACCATGTCCCTCTGAGGGATATAATTGTCATGTTCCTTGGAGGTACACAGCTCAGGGGGCTGACTATGCATAGTGTTGAAAACTAGAAGAAATAAAGTATCATTAGGGAGGAGAAGGATCATTTCGCATTCCTACATACACGCTTACACATTTCTAACTGGGCACTTGGTTTTATTTGAAGGGAAAAAAATGGAAAGAGGCAATGTTATGGGCTGATTTGTGCCCCGCCCACCAAATTCAGATGTTGAGGTCCTAAACCCTAGCACTTCAGAATGTAGTTGTATTTGGAGACGGGGCTTTTAAAGAGGTAATTAAGTTAAAATGAGGTCATATGGGTGAGCCCTATGCCAATATGAAGAGTATCCTTAGAGAAGAGGATGTTAGGACACAGATACACACTGAGGGAAGACCATGTGAGGACTCAGGGAGAAAATAGCTATCCACAAACAAGGAGAGAGGCCTCAGAAGAAACCAACCCCGCTGACACCTTGATCCCACTTCTAGCCTTCAGAACTGTGAGAAAATTAATTTCTGGTTTTTAAGCCACTCAGTCTGTGGTACTTTGTTATGGCAGCCCTAGCAAACTAGTATGATCAATTACTGGCCATGAACTCTATACCAAGTTTCAGTGAAGAACCTGGGACTCCCAGGTGCAGCCTGCTTTTCCCAAGTTGGGAGGGCTGTGGGTCCTTGACCAAAGGGGCAGAGGGTCTGGCCCAGAGAACTGTGGGGAAAAGGCTGGGCTGCAGGCACATTTCCATCCACCTCCCGCTTTGCAGCCCTTCTGATGCAGCCACCCTGTTCCTGCCAGTAGAACCTTGTTTCTGGGCTCCTCCCCGGGTCTGTGCTTGTGGTCAGCCTTTGTTCAGCCTGTCCCATGGATTTTTCACTCCAGTACCAGTCTTGCCCCTCCCAACCCTGACTTCCTTCTTTTCTCCCACTGGACACAGCAGATCTGACAGGGACAGACTGTGGGTTACTCTCTGCTCTGCCCCTCTCTGGCTTCTGGCCTGAATAAACATGAAGATGGAACGTTATGTGCACGTCCATAATACCTGCTGGTTCTGCAGGGTCCCTTGGCTTGTAACTCACTTCACAGTAAGTGAAGTTGACATTTTTAAGGTTAATGATCCAGTTGCATATAAGACAGGCGGGGTTTGCAATCAAACAGCTCCTGTGAGCTGGAAGCCTGTGAAACAGCCTTTATTATGCTGCTCAGGAGCCTCTGAGAAAACTAACTTGTCCTTTGGCACCAATACAACCATCTAGGACCCATGTCCTCCATCTAATTTGCACTTTGAAAAATTTTCCCCAAGTCTTCTCACTTCAGCCAGAGTCTCATGTTTTTTTAAAATGATGTACCTCGTGGCCCAACTTGTTGCAGCTGCTGAAGGTGAGCTAGGGACTTGCTGAAACTGAAGAATATAAATAAATTGCTCTACAAAGGATGGTCTGCAGTGGACAACGAAAAGGAATTATGCTGAGTTATGACAAAGATAAAAAACATATGTATTTTTGACCAATTACAATTAAAACTGGAATCTTTTCAATCACATTACAAGCTGCAAATCATCAGTTTTTCTCATTTCTCCTTAATGTTACGAGGTTGTGAAATGTGAGGGTCTCTCACACATGTCTCCCCACCCCTGCCATCTATGGATAGCCAGTCACCTTTCCTGTCTCTGAGGTGTGTCCTGAGTCAATGCAGCACCCCAATAATGAAATAACCATGCCACACTGAGTTCTGTAAAAGGCCAAGTCTTCTTATGCCTGGCCTCAGCTAACCATCTACTCCTTCTTAATGTAAAGGAGTATGCTGAATTTTACCTCCATATTTGGTTTTCTATGCTTTCCTTGTGTAAGATGTTTTCCTAAATAAAAAAACAACACATAGTGGTTCCAACACATTTAAAAATGCAAAGTTATAAAAATAAAAATATTGGTATTACAACTTCTCCCCACCTCCCACTCCCGCTAAATTGAATTAATCAGCGTTAACAGTGGCTCTGTGTGCATTCTTTCTCAACTTTCTCTCTGATAGTACGAAGATATATATATGCATGTACAAATGCTATTTTTCATCTATATTGTTTTACAAAAGTGTAAGGATACTATACACACGGTTCTGCACCTTGATTTTTTTACATGTAGTAAGCCATCACAGCCATCCCACATACATGTACCTCATTCTTCCTTTTTAACAGCAGCATAAAGTTTCATAGTAAGAATGTTCTGCTGCTTATTCAACCATCCCCCTTCTGGTAGATATTTCGATTGTTATATCTTCAAGCTTTTTTGTGCATTGGATACTTTAAACATTGCTGTGATAAACATCCTTGTACATATATATTTGTATTATCAACTTCCCGAAGTTCAAAATATACAGTTATTTTCAATTGCACTTAATACCCTGATATTACTTTCCTAGAAAGTTAAAGCAGTTTACAGTTCCGTCAGCAATTGTGTGTTTCCTTGTACCTAAACTCATTCAGATATTATCCAGCTAGGCAGTGTATCAAAATGTGGGAATTTCTGATATATTCAGGAAATTAATTATTAATGTCATGTACAATTTGTATTTCCATCTCTGAATGCTTCTAAATTTTCTTTTAACTTAAAAGAATGGTGATAGCCTATGCAACTATCCTAGCTTTCGTATGTTAAGGTAGTTTTAACCTAAGCTAGTTTTACTTGTATTCTTTCACTTGCAATTGAAAGAGACCTAAGTAATGCATTATGTATTTTGCTATATATAGTATACATATTTTTAATATATAGTTTGAGTTTTCTTCTCTAAAATGTGCCTCCACCCAACAATTCTACAATTATTCTCCTAAATTTTCACCTAGAATTTTTGTCTCCTAGGTAGTTTTTCTTTTGGCATATTGGGTTAGATATTAGTACCCTAGTAGGTTAAGATTTTCTCTAGGGCGGGAAGGCACTGGGCATGTTTTCAGGTCTGTATGACCCTCAATGCCCTGTACTCTATATTTCACATAAGAAAGGCTCAGGAAACATTTGTGGGGAAAAAAAGAAAGGAGGAGAGATGAAAGGAAGGAAGGGAGGAAGGGAGGAAGGAAGGAAAAGAGGGAGAAAGGGAGGGAAAGAAAGAGAAAAAAAGGAAGAAAATAAGTCAAGTTGAAAAGAAGGAAGGAAAGATGGACACATGTCTCTAATCCTTTAGGAAAAAAAAAACTATTTTTTTCTATATTACCAAAGATGGTGATGTTAGTCCCTGAGTCTATCATAACCTTTATATTTGTTAAATTTGGGGGGCAGCCTCTACTGATGATGACTATTCTTCTATATTCTCACTTCTCTTTTCAAAAGTTCTAACATGAGAGTCAGGCATATTTGAGTTTAAAATCCTAACTGTACACTTATTAGCTGGTTTGCCTTGGAAGAGTTGCCTAGCATCTCTGGGCTTGTTCCCGTCAATGTAAAATGCAGCTAACCTCATCACCCTTTAGAGGTTATCCGTGAAACTCCAATGGGATTATAGAGGCAAAGGGCTGATCCAAAGGATGCAGCAAAGACAAACCCATGGCAACTCTGTTCATTCCTCCTGACCCCCACCCCCGCCCCAATTTCTTTTGAAGCCGATTCTAGCACAGACATTTCCAGAAAGAGAAAACATCAGAGCCTGAGGAGGTTCCCGCACACCTCCCCGCCCTCTCTCCTTTTAGGAGATGTTTATTGGAGCCTACGGTGTGGCCAGGTACCAAGCTGCTCCCTCCATGTCATGGATTGTCATCTAGGATTTACATTCCTTTAATTTTTCTGGATCACAGAGCTCCTTGAGGAACTGGTGAATGTTTTGGATCCTTACCTCAGAAAAAAAAGGATATAAAACTTCTCAAACTATGTGCATGTAATTCAGGTATCAGAGACGCCCCATATGAGCTCATCCTTAGACCTCAGTTAAGGAAGTGGTGGACATCAAGAGAATCTAGTCCCTGCATCTTCCACGTTTACAACAAAACACAAGCTTCCATGGCAGCGGTGTGCCCCATCAGCCAGCACCTGTCCCATCAGCACCCCACATCTGAACTGTAGGGCCTCATCCCACAAGGTGAGTGCTAATGCCTGTGCTGGGCCTGGCAGAGAGGACCACCTGCTCTCCATTAGCCAGGACTGGAGGGAGGATTCTGTCTGGGGCAGGCGGGGAAGGGAAGTGCCCAGGGAGTTTCACATGCTCTCTTTTTTGCTGACTCAGAACATTTTCAATTAGAGAAAATGCCAAGTGACTCTCTCTCTTAAGTGACTATCTTATTTAAAGCCCACTACAACCTTGAGACAGAGGCTGTTGTTCTTTATTCAAGATTATGGATGTGCGGGGCTAAGAGAGAATGTGACTTGATCAAGGTGACATCAATGGAAGGAAAAATCAGGAACCAAATCCATATCCAAGTCACCAAATTTAGTGGTTTAGCCAAAACCAGGCTGTGATGCACGTCCTAAGACCTCACCTCTGTGGAAACATCCCAACCAGCCTCTCCACACTCAGGCATGCACCCTGCTGTCTGTTCTCCCTACTTCACTGGAACAAAAGCCACAGAACATGGTGGCTGAAGGTATGGGCTTCAGAGTCACACTCAAGCCCTAGTTATTTAACTTCTCTGGGCCTCAGTTTCCTCATATGAAAAGTAGGGATAATAAGACCTACATTATTAAGTTGTTGTGATTGCTAGATGCAGTGATGTATAGATCACTTAGCAGAGTCCCCATAAAAGCGTAAGTGTTTAACATAGTTAAACCACCATCATCATCATTATCACCACTGTAGACCCCCTATGCTCAGATGACCAATCATCCCAGCTTCTCGTGGTAGTTGGCCACAAAGCATCATGAACCTCCATGGCTTCATGCACCACAAGTTTAGGAAGGAGATAATCTTGCTCCAGCCTCCTGTCAATGACCCCACACTGGCATATCAGCCCTTGAGACTGTGACCATCATGATTAGTTAGCAGGTTGCACAGCAATGGTTGGAAATCGGAATTCGCAATATGGCAGAGAAGGCCGTTCCTGGGAAACCAGAAATTGCACACACATGAGTGAAACTGAGTTAAAAAATCAGGAGGAGCAAGTAGGTATCAGAGACAAGATCTAGGTACTCAGACACACAGCAGCCGAAACAACAGCACAAACCTGCACAGCGACTGTAATATGCAGTCCACTCCCGTGGCATCACGCATTATCTTAGAGATACGACTAACCGCAGCCCTGGGTCTGCAAAGCTTCTGAATCTTTCTTTTTCAGATGGATAAAATCTCTGGCACAACAAGACGCAGGGGAAAGTTTTGAATCCATATAATATATCGCTGCCTATACCACAAACACTTGATTCAACAGAACTGGTTTTGTGTGCTTACTCCTTACCCTGGGGATAGAACATGAACAAGGGATGAGGGCCCTGCTCTCACGGACTTGCCCATTAGTGGGAGAGATGGATCGTCAACGGGTGGAAACATAAATAAGTAATAGAAGTTCAGCAAATGGTAAGCTCTACAGATAAAATATAACAGGCAAATGAGATGGAGAAGCCTACAGGAACAGGGGCTTGTTCAGAATGTGTGGCCATTGGGAAGATGAAAACTATTGTTATCCAAATCCTGTGTGCATGGGATAAGGACACACAAAAATGGCCGTGTGTGTGTGGGGGGGGGGGGGGGCGGGGGGGAGTTCCATAATTCATTGGTCAGAATCTATTAGTGTCCTCAAGGGTGGCCCAGGAACAGAGCTTCTGGCTGGGGGGGAAAAGAGCCAGATAATGATGCCAAATTGCAGGCACCCCCTCCCAGGGGATGGCACTACGAGCAAGCCAGTGACGACTGCCATCCCTTGCATTCAAAGATGCTGCTGCCGGGCTTCCCTGGTGGTGCAGTGGCTGAGAGTCCACCTGCCGATGCAGGGGACACGGGTTCGTGCCCCGGTCTGGGAAGATCCCACATGCCACGGAGTGGCTGGGCCCGTGAGCCATGGGCTGGAGCCTGTGCTCCGCAACGGGAGAGGCCATAACAGTGAGAGGCCCGCGTACTGCAAAAAAAAAAAAAAAAAAAAAAAAAGATGCTGCTGCCACCACTGCCTCTGCAGCTGCCTGGACTGCAGGTTCACGTGCCTGGGGCTGGCTGGGAACCAAGGGACCCTTTTCGCATTAAAGCACAGCAGTCTATTCTGTTCTCCTATTAGGCCATACATAAAAGAGCATTGATCTCAGAAGATGGGCGTCTCTGGCTTTGGTGTGAGCAACGTGCCTGAGGACAGATGATTGTAACTGCACAGGGTAACTGACAATAGAAAAGTACGGCCACCTCAATAGACCAGGGAGTGTTCTGGAGAGGAGCAACTGGCAGCCTTCAGCGTGCTCCGGGAAGCGAGATGAAAACAGCCAGGCCGCAACACCTGGTGAGGTCACAGCCCAGTTCAGGTGCCTCAGAGCCTTTGTTCTTCCTCACTAATTATGCTCCTGCTGGTGTCACAGATCAGAGAGGAGGTGCTAGGACCATGGGCTCAGGAAGCACAGATTAACAAGTGCACATTCACATGCAAGCACAAGAAAAGCAATTAGGAAAGGCCAGCGGGCAACCCACTTGGCCTTCAACTTCCTCTCTCACTGCCTTTCCAGGATCTGGGACAGATTTTCCTGTTTCCTGTGAACTGAATTGCAGGCAGCTCCATGGACTCTCAAAAGATATGACAGAGGACACAGGGATCCTTCCAGACCCCTCCCTTCTACGAGAGCAAGGATGCCACCTGGAGTGCATGGCTGAGATTCCAGGGAAGGGATTCCTAAAAGTGTGAGCTAACATTTATGGCTCAATGTGATTCTTTTCTAGGAAAAAATTCCACAAGTTTCATGCTGTCTCAAAAGGGCCTATGACCCTAAATATCTTAAAGAGTCATCACCATTACAGATTCACTGGGCCCGATGAGATCTAGAGCCTGTGAATCACCTCTCAGAGGAGGAATCTTTCTACTGAAGGCGCGTGAAGTAAAGAAGGACAAAGGACACCAGCACTGGGCCAGCCACTGGACCAGCTGCTTCACACCCGGTATTCACTCAATTGTTCCTTTAGCTGCAAGGTTGCATTATTTTCCCCAATTTACAGACGAGGGAACTTAGGCTCCAAGCAGTTGAGCAGGTTGCAGAGGATGGACCACACTGTGACAGGATTTGGACCCAGAGTTTCCTGATTCCAAACCTTGCTTTTCCCACCTCATCACAGTGATTCTTTCATATAACTGGTGCAGAGGAGCTGGACCTCAGGGAATGACCACACCAACTCACCAGGTCCATTCAGGCCACCCCCAACTAGCTCACATGAATGTCTGTCCTCTCCTTAAAGGAATTTTGGGGCCTTGAAGTTCTAGCATGGGCTCCTGACTCATTGCGGGTCCTTTTGGAACCTGCAAGTGCCTGGATAGATCAGTGAGTGATGATCTCTTGCTGGCATAAGATTTTAGCACAGGGAACCCAAAAAGCAGAGCTTTCATCCCATTCAAATCCCCATTTCACAGATGAGGAGGTGGAGGCAGAACTGGCAAATAACCTACCAAAGTCATACATGTTTCTGGTGCCTACTCTCGGCCAGGCTGGAAGGGAGATCCAGCCTTGAGCACGACAAGAAGGGCTTCCTTCTTTTTGTGTATCTTCCCTTCTCACACCACTTCTTGGCTCTGGGACAAGTCTAGAAGGCCTTGTCTCACAGTTCAGGTAGTTCAGGTGTTATCCCTACCCCTATCCCTAAGGTACTGTGGACAGAACATGGCTTTGAAGTCAAGTCAATCTGGATTGGATTCCTCCCTGCCAAGGCTGAGCTATGTGACCTTGGGCAAATGTCAATTTCTCTGAGATGTTGAGTCTCTTCCTATAGAAAATGGGGGGAAAATATTCATCTTACACAGTAGTTGTGTAATAGAGCATATAGAGTATCCAGTAGGTGCTCAATACATGTTAAATATCTCTTCTTGTACTCCTGCATTACATGCAGCTGCAGCTGAGTCAGCAGGGCTGACCTGGACTCAGAGAGACTGTACTGCTGGCCCCAGGTGGAATTCCTAGCCCTTGAGCTGGTCACATGCTCTTCCTTTGCCAGTTGTTCCTTAAGAGGAACCAATTTCCCACTTCCAGAGAGATCCACACTCCAAATTGTGTTTGTTTTAAAATAATGAATAGTGGCATTATTATCCCCACCGCTCTCCAGGGCACTCTGGGCTGAATGTATTCCTTTTGCATTAGCAGAGCTTCACTACAGCAGATAAACCGACCATTGCCTGAGCTGAATACACTGAAGAAAGGACAGCCCACCCCGCCTGTCTTCCATCTCTGTCTCTGTCTCTGTCTCTGTCTCTCTCTCTCTGTGAAACCTTCCCAGGAGGCTGCCTGCAAGGCTTCTGCTGCCTGGGGAAGCAGTCAAAGTTTTCGGCAAGCTCCAAGAGCACTGGGCAGACAAAAAAGGAGGGGACAGCCAGGTCTCTGTCAACCCTGGCTTCTCCCTGACTCTCAGGTGACAGCCCACAGTAGGCGAAGTATTGAGGAAGCCCTAAAGGAACTGAAGGAAGGGCAAATAGTATCTTTTCATAAAACAAACCAACAAAAATGTTGCCTGTGAGTTGAACACCAGAGAAACTCAAATTGCTCAAATGCATGACAATGACAAGATGTGGCCAGTTCCAGAGATGTCAGGGATGGAATCCCTGCTCAGAGAAATCCCAGGCCAGATGAGTCCTGGTTCAGCCATGTTGCTTCCTGATAGTAAGTGAAGATGTGCTGAGGATCATCACAAGACTTCTGTTGCTTTTAGGAGCAGAAGCTGAGGATCCCCTTCCTGCTCTCTGTTTCTCCTTCTTCAGTGGGTCGGGTGGGAGATCGCATCCGAACCTCCCACTGGACTGGCATTACTGATAGATGAAGTCTAGTGCTGCGTTAAGGGTTGCAAATGCATAGATACAGTATCAGTTTGGGATGTTGTTATGGGTCGAATTGTGTCCCCCTAAAACTGAATCCCAACCCTCAGTACCTCAGAATGTGCCTCTATATAGAGATAGAGTCTTTAAGAGCTAATTAAGTTGAAGTCCTATGGGTGGGCTCTAATCCAATATGACTAGTGTCCTTTTAAGAGGAGGAAATTTGGACAAAGACGCACACAGAGAGAAAACCATGTGAGAACACGGAGAGAAGACCAATGTCTACAAGCCAAGGGGAGAGACCGAAGAAGAAACAAATCCTGCCAATGCCTTGATCTTGGACTTCTGGCTTCCAGTACTGTGAGGAGCTAAATTTCTGTTGTTTAAACTACCCGGTCTGTAGTACTTTGCTATGTCAACCCAACCAAAGACAAACATTAATTTGTTTTAAAGAAACACTTTTATGAAACTCTTTTTAATTTCTTTGTGTTCTTAATATAGCAGGAGCCTCAAATATAGAAGTATCTTGGACCTCTATTAGCTTCTCGGTGGCCCTGAAGGAGTTTGCCTCTCTTCCCCTCCGCCCCCACCTTCCCTGGCATTTGTCTCCTGGGACAATGCTTCCCATCTCTGGCATTCCTCTCTTTCTTCCGGCATGGGTAAGATTTCCAGGACTGTGGAATAAAGTTCTGAGATACATTTAGGTTTTCAGGTGGAGGAGGTCAAAGCAAGAGGACCCGCCCAAGGTCAAGAAATCTCAAGTACAGACAAGCATTCTGCACTTATTCACAGTGATTGTGGCTGAACTGTATTCAGAACAAAGTGCTGCTTTGCCTAGCTTTATTCTCTGCACACATTTCCCATGAGGCCCTTACAGGGAAACGTGATTTGTCAATGGCATCTATGTTTGATTTGATTGTTCCTGGATCTCTTCCCAAATATCACAAAAACATCTTCTGAATGACATCCAGCATAGCAACAGCTGTAACATGCTTAATATTTTGCATCTGTTTAAAATCTTCCGTTAAAGGACTTCTGACCACCTGGGGGGATTCTGAGGATGCAGAGCTGAGCTTTTACTGGTCTGTGCATTGATCGTCATCTGTCCCGTGTCATACATCAGCCAACTGAAAGAGAGCTGCATCACCTAATGAGAACTCCATTCTACCTTCCTTTCCAAAGCAATCACCATGTGCTGAGCACTGTGGAGACCCAGAGATGCTTGGTGACTCCTGCCCCAGAAGTTCCTAAGAATGACCACAATGACACCTGCATTACCATAACTGCAGCACTCTATGGCATCAGAAAGTGCTTGGACATAGTCCATACTCCCTACCCATCACAAATTTTTGCTGGAGTCTATATGCTGGGTCCTGTGGATGGATCTGGAGAAGAAAGAGCAGGAACTCAAAGAATAGCAGACAACTGCACTGTCAGAGTCCTGGTAGAAAAGAGATGGCACACTCAAATTAGATAGTTTCAGGAGGGCTTAGTAACAGGATTATTTGCAAAAATGTAGGCAGGGTTTAGGAAAGTGAAACCAAGGATGGTGTGCTATCCTATGTGGTTTGTAACAGCAGGATGAACCTTTACCTCCCATAGGGCTGAAACAGTAAAGTGGGAGGCGGTGTGCTTGAAAGGAACCATGACCTTTGATCAAGGATCCAGCCAGCCTGCAGTGGGGCCACCAGAAGGAGCAGCCAGAATAAACATCCCTCTTCTTCTCCAGTCTCCTCCTGGGCTCCCCATTGGACAAATTCAACCTAAAAACAGTCAGCAAAGGAACTGATCAATGGAATCCACACAGTTCAGCCTCTGGGGACACAGAGCAGGGTAGAGAAGCATGGGAGCAGAGTTAGAAGGACAAACAGAAGATGCCCAGCACATTTCCCAAAGACTGGACCTACATTTGAAAGCAAAGGAGCCCTAAGGATGGACATTTAATCCCAGATAGGAAGTTGGGGAGAGGCAGAGAGAGACTGTAATAAATGACTACTCAACCTGGTGCCCCTAGTACTCTTTCAAATGAGAGATGTGGCTACAAACTTTGAGGATGACACGACATAAAATTATACCACACGAATTCAATTCTCATTACAACAGGCGCTCTACTACCATATTCAATACCGGGAAATGGGAAAGAGGGACATTAATTAAGAAGATATGTAAGGAAATCTCATAAGGGTTTGCAAAAATGTTCATATTTCCTGTAGGTCTGGAAGAAAGGGAAAGCAACAGGGAGAAGGTCATAGCATTCAGGGGGAAGTCTGAACAAAGGCACAGAATCTGTGATGACCTAGATGGGTGGGATGTGGGGGGAGTGGGAGGGAGGTCCAAAAGGGATGGGATATATGTACACATAGAGCTGATTCACTTCGTTGTACAGCAGAAACACACACAGCATTGTAAAGCAACTATACTCCAATAAAAAAAAAAAAAAGAGGAATAAAGGTGCATTTAAGGGTTGGGGAATTGCCAGGAAGAGTGAAATGCACAGTACTCGGAGGGAAATGTGGTAAGATTCATATGAAAAAGTGGCACTAGTCAGTGCCACTGCTATATATAAAATGGATAACCAGTGAGGACCTACTGTATAGCACAGGGAACTCTGCTCAATGTTATGTGGCAGCCTGGATGGGAGGGAAGTTTGGGGGAGAATGGATACATGCATATGTATGGCTGAATCGCTCTGCTGTTTACCTGAAACTATCACAACATTGTTAATCGGCTATACTCCAATATGAAATTAAAAGTTTTAAAAAATCAGCATTAAGGGGCTTTCCTGGTGGCTCAGTGGTTAAGAATCTGCCTGCCAACACAGGGGACACGGGTTCGAGCCCTGGTCTGGGAAGATCCCACATGCCGTGGAGCAACTAAGCCCATGTGCCACAACTACTGAGCCTGCGCTCTAGAGCCTGCAAGCCACAACTACTGAGCCCACGCGCCTAGAGCCCCTGCTCTACAACAAGAGAAGCCACTGCAATGAGAAGCCCGCGCACTGCAACAAAGACCCAACGCAGCCAAAAATAAAGTTTTAAAAAACATTAAAAAAATATCTGACATCATAGACTGATTTGAAACTATTGTGAAAAATAAAAATCTTCCAGCTTAAAAAAAAAAAGTAGACTAGTGCCAAATTGGGAAGATTTGGGAATGCCAAACAAAGAAAAACATTATTATGTATGCGAGGGGAGTGTTTGAGAAGGCACTGACTTGCTCGGTCTGAGATGTGCTGGGGCACCAACCCCACTAGGTAACTTGGGTGTAGGACAGATTGCAGGACACCAAGGCTGGATGCAGAAGGTTGGTCAGACAGAAAACAGTAAAGAGGGAAAATAACATAGACAGTGGGAGGGGGAGGAAGGGGCAGCTGCAAAAAATCATTATGAGGTTAGCATCAAAGCACACTGGCACCTAGACATCAAGGTGGGGTGGAGAAGGAGAAACCAAATACATCTCTATAATTTCTCGACTGTCTTTCTAGGAAGATGTTTATGCCACTCATCAAGATAAAGCAGGGTTATTGGGTGGGGGGTATATTTCAGTTATAAAACTAAGTTGCTACAGGACATCCAAATTGAGATGCTACATTTGATATCTGGAAGAATGATCTGATCTGAGAAATCACAAGGTGATGGGTTTTTAAAAGGAGTGAAAAGTGAGACAAGAGGTTGTACTCTGGGGCCAGTTAAGGGTTTGAGAAATCTGGCATAAAGTAGCTCTGGTGTGGGAATGGTTCTTTGGATTGCCCGATGAATACAATGGTGAATGTTGAGGGAGAAGTGAGGAAGGAGGGCTCTAGTAGTGACACTGGTTTAGAACTAAGTAACCAGGGTTTTAGATGTGTCTTTTGCTAGATGCTGAAATACTCTGAGATAAAAGCAGAGGGAAGGGATAAATGTCCCTGGATTAAAGGGTAAAGTTGCCTGGAGGACCAAGCCCTTCTCAGTTTGGAGTTCACTCATCTCTCTGGATCCAGTTCACTGTTCCTTGCTTTGGGAATGAGAATATATTAGTTTCCTATTGCTGCTAGAAAAGATTCCCGTAAACTCAGTGGATTAAAATAATACAAAATTATTATTTTACACTTCTGGAGGTCAGAAGTCTGAAATAAGTCTCATAGGGCCAAAATCAAGAAGCTGGTAGAGTTATGTTCCCTCGGGAGGCTCTAGAGGAGAATCCATTTCCTTGCCTTTTCCAACTGGTAGAAACTGCCAACATTCCTTGGGTCATGGCCCCTTTCCTCCATCTTCAAGGATAACACAAGTGGAATACTCCATTTGCACCATGGCCAAAGTGTGGAGTTTGGCAAATGTGTGGTTACTCCATAGAAAATTAAAGACACACGCTCAGTGTGTATAGGTATTTTGTTTCCTGATGGCCAGCTTAATTCTGGTCCAAATGAGGGCTAAGATTTTGAAAAGCAGGGTCATGTGGTCACAGACATGGCTGCACAGCCAGGCCAGTTTGGGCTTCATAGCCATGCTCTGCTGCTCACCAAACTTCAGCAAATCAATTACTCTCTCTGACCCCAGTTTACTTCCTCATATAATTAAGATGATAAATTCTAGTTTCCAGAATTTCCCTGAATGTGCAATTAGAGAACATATTTAAATCACCAGATACTTAAAAAGTGCTCAAGAAATCTTAGTTTTCCTCTTCATTCCAGCTTCCCTAACTAGTTTGGACTCAGTCTCGTTTTTTTGCAAAATGTGCTGACATGTTTTTATTCTCAGTAATTTCTTTAAACTTCAGGGTTGGATCTAAAGATTATTATTGTCTCCTTCGGTTGTCCCAGGGGGACGGTTGTGTTTTAATGGAACCACATTCTTCCACTGAGCCCGCTCTGAAGGGCTGTAACTGGGGGTGGCCATCAGCCCTGGCTGTTCCTCGAGCGACCTTGGGGAAGAAGGAGGGCACATGGTTCCCTTGGGAATCCGATGATGTGAGGCCAGCCTGAATTTGGCTTACTGTCAGCAAGTCTGCCACCAGCATCCATCCTCTCCCCACAGACCAAATGTGCCACAGTGGAAAAGGATTCCTACAGAACCATGCAGGCCCTTGGGTAAAAAGCTGATCCCAGTACCCTTCAGTGTTTATTACAATGAGAGAAATTAGAGCTGGGAGGGTCCCACAGGGTGTCCAGAACTTCCTTCTCCCCTTTCCTAAAAAGGGTCACTCCCACAAGCAGCCTGCAATGATAGCTTCTGAGAAATACACAGAATAACAAATTTTATCATGAAAAAGTCCATTTCAAGGAGTCCAGCTTCAGTTCTCTTCCCTGATTTTTTCCCTCACTCTCTGCTGTTTAGCTGAGTCACCTGAAAGAGGTCCAAGTAGATGCTGGGGTGACCTCTGACTTATGACGGCAGACATCTAGCCCCAGACCACAAAACCCAGAGAAAGATATAACTAAGCCACTGTTGCTTATGGAGAATCTAGTCCTCCAATATGCCTGGGGCTCCTGCTTTCCCCAACTTTCTAAGCATCAGAGAACATCAGGAGATGCTCTTAGACAGCTGTTCTCAGAGTGGGGTTCCCAGGCCTACCGCATCAGAGTCACTGGAGAATTCGTTCAAAATGCAAGTTCTTGGGACCCAGTATAACCCAATGGGTTCAAAGTCCTGAGGGAGAAGCCAAGCTGTGTTTTAACAACCCTTCCATATGACTCTTAGGTGCGTTCAACTTTGAGAACCACTGGTCTAGAAATCCTAGCTCTTTGCAAAGCCGCTAGGACCCTGGGGGGTGGGGGCTGAAGTGAGGAAAGGGAAAAGTTGTCCAGGAAAGTACAGATAGAGAAAGATGAGACCTTATCGGTGACTGAGGACAGAATGACCCAGGACAGATCAGTGGCTAAACCTACCCTGAAGCCCACTAATCACAGCTCTAACCACAAAGATCTCAGAAAGGAGATAATGCTGACAGTCTGGTCCTAAGTCACAATTAATTTCTTAGCATACTTAGCACTCGGTTTGGGGATGATAATCATGACGTACAATCACCCTTGTGATGACCCTCACATTTTCTCAATACTGCATTAACCAGATCATAGAAGGGAAGATGGAAAATCCGAACCAGCCGACCTGAGGTCTACTTGGCTTTTCCCTTTGACTGATACTTGTTTCAGTTCTTTCTGCCCCCATTTCTTTCAGTTTTAGCTAAGTCAAGAGACTACAATATCTTCATTTAAGAAACCAAGGGCCTTTTACCTATTTTATATATTCTCTTACTTCCTTAATTAATTAAAATTAATATCATTCTTTTAATATCCACTATGTCCTTGGCATTTCACTACGCCAATAACACACATTATCCCACGTAATGCCCAGACAACCCTGTAAGGTAGTTACTTTATTCAATTTTTTAAATGAAGCAACTGCGGCTCCAGGAAGGTAAGTTATTTGAATAAGGAGCATAACCTACTATAGAATGGAACTGAAAGTGATCCTGCCCCGCACAACTTCTCTCTCCATATTTGGTTCCAAAACATGAGCTTAGTTTTTATATTGGGAAATTTATTATATGCACAAGAATAAAGAAAGAAATCATGTAAGTATGTTGCATTCGATAGGAAAGCCTAGTTTATGCTGCAGTAACAAACACCTACATCTCAGTAGCTTAGCACATAAGCTATAGTTCTCACTCACACAAAGTCCCCTGCAGGTCCAGAGATTCTCCAGGTCACCCCCTCACAGCAGGAAGACGTCTAAGACTCAAGACGTCTAAGCAGTCTCTGTCTCAACATGAAGCCAACATAACAGGAGAAGATAATGCCAGAAAGACCATGTGGTATCTTTCTCTGCCTCAGACTGGAAGTGACGTGCATCACTCACATTTCATTGGCTAAAATTGGTGCCATGGGATTCCCTAATGGCAAGGGGCTAAGAATTGCTGTGTTCCTATGTTACCAGGAAGAGGAAAAGGTTTGGTCAACACAGATGTAGTCTTTGGTAAATATGGTTTAAAGAAAACAATAAAATGATGATGTATATATCTACCACTCAAGAAACTCATAGGAGGAGGGAGTCAAGATGGCGTACTAGGAGGGCATGGAATTCACGTCTCCTCACAACTAGGGCACCTACCAGGCACTGGTGGGGGCCCATGGACACCTAAGGGGACGGGGGGGGGAACCCCCAGAGACCAGGTAGGGCATGGGCATGAAGGGGGAAGAAAAGTGGAGGCCGGAGAGGACTGGCACCCCTGAGGGGTGGCTGGGGGAGGGGAAGGGATCCCAGGCCTGAAGGGGGAAATTGGGGAACCACTGGGAGGGCAGAGGATCAAAAGGGAGCGTGGTCAGGTTTCCCTTGCCCGCTTGGACCCCCAGGAACCTGTTGAGATCCTGGGCCTGATCCTCTGCCCACTGAGGCCCCCTCCAGGCACACGGGTCCTGAAGGAGTGGGAGGGAGTGAAGGGGGAGCAAAAGTGAAGGCCGGACCTCTGGAACCGGCATCCCTGAGGGGTGGCTGGGGCGGGGAGGAGTTCCCACATCCAGTGGTAGCCACCCACGGTTAGGGGTCCAGCAGGGACGGGGGAGACCCTGGGGGAGATGGTGGGGGAGGGGCATGAAGGAACGAAAGAGAACAGGGTCAGCGCTTTCCCTGTCCACTTAGGCACCAGGAAGCCTGTTGGGCTCCTGGGCCTGATCCTCTGCCCTTGGAGCCTCCCTCCTGCTGCCCAAGCCCCGCCCCTACACCCACACATTGGGCCCCAACGTTACACTCGGAGACCTCCTCCAACCAGCGGAGCCTAAACCCCACCCACACACCCTCACTCTGGGCCCTACCTCCAAACTCTGGAACTCCACACTCCAGAGGCACTCCTTCCCACGTGCTGCCTCTCCCTTTCTGTGCAGGTCCTAAGCAGAGGCCCTGCCCCACACTCAAATGTCATCCCCCACCCAACTAGATCCCACCCCACCCTAAACCCCACCCCTGCCTAAGTCCCACCTCTTCCTAAACTTTACCCACATAGCCAAGGGTTTTGTTTGTTCTTTGTTTTTAGGGGGTTTTTTCTTCTCTTTTCTTTTTTCCTCTTTTAGATTGGGGTTCTGTTTTACCTTGTTGATACTTTTATATTTTTATTTTTCCTAATAAATCTTCTATTTTTCTAACTTTATTTTATTCTTTATACTTTGTTAGTGATCTCTCCTTTTGGCTTGTTCCCCCCCTCCCCCTTTTTTTTCATTTTTCTGTTGTGGTTTTATTTTACCTTGTTGCAGTTGTTTCAATTATAGTTTTATTTTTCCTAATATATTTTTTATCTTTCTAAGTTTATTTTGTTTTTTATTCTTTGATATTGTACTGCTCCTTTCTTTCTTCCTTTTTTTTTTTTTTTTTTACCATGCCACAAAGCTTGTATAAGACGTGTACATATGCTGTCTACAAGAAACCCACTTCAGATCTAGGGACACATACAGACTGAAAGTAAGGGGATGGAAAAAGATATTCCATGCAAATGGAAATAAAGGAAAGCTGAAGTAGCAATTCTCATATCAGACAAAATAGACTTTAAAATAAAGACTATTACAAGAGACAAAGAAGGACACTACATAATGATCAAGGGATCAATCCAAGAAGAAGATATAACAATTGTAAATATTTATGCACCTAACATAGGAGCACCTGAATACATAAGGCAAATGCTAACAGCCATAAAAGGGGAAATCAACAGTAACATAATAATAGTGGGGGACTTTAACACCCCACTTTCACCAATGGACAGATCATGCAAAATGAAAATAAATAAGGAAACACAAGCTTTAAATGACATATTAAACAAGAGGGACTTAATTGATATTTATAGGACATACCATCCAAAAACAACAGAATACACTTTCTTCTCAATGGGAGAGGCCACAAGTGCTCATGAAACATTCTCCAGGATAGATCATATCTGGGGTCACAAAGCAAGCTTTGGTAAATTTAAGTGAGAGAGTGGCATGGACATATATACACTACAAAATGTAAAATAGACAGCTAGTGGGAAGCAGCTGCATAGCACAGGGAGATCAGCTCAGTGCTTTGTGACCACCTAGAGGGGTGGGATAGGGAGGGTGGGAAGGAGGTGCAAGAGAGAGGGGATATGGGGTTGTGCATATGCATATAGCTGATTCACTTTGTTATATAGCAGAAACTAACACAACACTGTAAAGCAATTATACTCCAATAAAGATGTTAAAAAAAAAAAAGAAACAAATAGACTTTTACAGTATCATAGAAGTCCATATCGGCCCTACTCCATTTCATCAACCTCCCACAGGAAAACACTACCTTAAATTTTGTGTTAACCATTCCCTTTCTCTTTTTTATAGATTCTAACACTTGCTAAAATATATACATAGACGGGCTTCCCTGGTGGCGCAGTGGTTGAGAGTCCGCCTGCTGATGCAGGGGACACGGGTTCGTGCCCCAGTCCAGGAAGATCCCACATGCCGCGGAGCGGCTGGGCCCGTGAGCCATGGCCACTGAGCCTGCGCATCCGGAGCCTGTACTCCACGACGGGAAAGGCCACAGCAGTGAGAGGCCCGCATACCGCAAAAAAAAAAAAAAAAAAATATATATATATATATATATATATATACACACACACACATAGAGAGAATGTCTTTTCTTGAACTTTATACACATAGAATCATAAAGTGCATATTCTTCAGTTTTGACTTAATATTATGTTTTTGAGATTTATTCACACTGAAACCTATAACTCTAATTCATTTATTTTCATTGCTTCCCAGTATTGTACTGTGTGAATAAACCAATATTTATTTATCTGTTCTACTGTTGATGTACATATAGTTTCCATTTATTTGTTATCATGAATGATACTGATACGAACATTTGTATATGTATCTTAGCATAAACTTTCTCCAGTATTTTAGAGTATATATTGCTGAAATGATTTGCTAAGCTATAAGGTATTCTCACTTACAATTTCACCAGAAAATGACAAACTGTTTACCCATAAATGGAGCTGAACAATAGTCAGTGTTGATGAGGATGTATATCAATGGAGATTCTCACCTACTTTCAACAGGAGCATATATTGATAAAACCACTTTGGAAAACAGGATAGAAATAGCTCCTTAACAAGAGGCAACATTGTTTGGGATAAAATGTTAGTGAATAAGGCATTCCATAAATCTATGGATGGTGACGCTGGCAAAAATATTAGGATATTAAGGCAAGTCCATATCTAAAGCAAAAGGCTTTCTACTGAGTATAAATACATTCATGATAGAAAGCCTGTTCATCATGGAGGAGGTCATTGAAATTAACCCACCACTAGGTAGACAACTGATTCCCTTGTAGAATGTGGTTGTATTGGAAGCTCAATATTGGTCTCTATCATTAGCAGGTAGACACATAAAATAAAAGATGGATAAGTAAGTTTTGGTCAGGGGAAACCTACATTGCTTAGCCCACATATAATCTTTCATCCCTGCTACTCTGGTTACTTTATTCTTAAGTCCTGTGAACGAGTACTTTACTGACTGAGGAAAGTGGTCAACTACAGCCATGATTTTGTAATTTTGTCACCCTGATTTTTTTTTTTTTTTTTTTTTTTTTTTTTGCAGTATGCGGGTCTCTCTCACTGTTGTGGCCTCTCCCGTTGCGGAGCACGGGCTCCGGATGCGCAGGCTCAGCGGTCACGGCTCACGGGCCCAGCTGCTCTGCGGCATGTGGGATCTTTCCGGACCGGGGCATGAACCCGTGTCCCCTGCATCGGCAGGCAGACTCTCAACCACTGCGCCACCAGGGAAGCCTCTGTCACCCTGATTATTAAAAGACCCCTCTACAAAGGAATACCTTTGGTGTACATTCACACAAAGAAAACAAATATCCTCCATTTGGGGAGAGCTTTCCATATACAAGGATACCTTGAAGATATTGGGGGTTTGGTTCCAGACCACTGTAATAAAGCAAATATCACAATAAAGCAAGCTACACAAATTTTCTGTCTTCCCAGTGCATGTAAAAGTCATGTTTACACTCTCCTGTAATGTATTATGCGTGCAATAGCATTTTGTCTAAAAAACCAATTTACACACCTTAACTAAGAAATAACCTATTGCTAAAAGAAAAGTTAGCCATCATCTGACAATGCAGGGTTGCCACAAAAGTTTAATTTGTAAAAAATGCAATATCTGCAAAGCACAATAATGTGATGCCCAACAAAACAAGGCACACCTGCACGTCTTTTCAGACTCCTTGTCACTAATCCTCAAATCTTGTCATTCCAAATGTCTAACCAATAGATATAACATTAGCCATTGCCCATGAAGCACTGTACATCTATACCCTCTGACTATTTCTTCTTTCAAAGTGAGAAAACAAATTCAATGGCCAAAGATTTGCCCAATGAGAGAATATATTTTCCCCACCATAATTTATGGCTACTGCTGATTGGGGTGATAAAAACTGGCTGATATGGGCACATTATCAGAACCATCTATAAATCAGGAATAAAAAACTTTTTTTTTTATTCCTCTTAGGTTGTAAACATGAGTTTAAAGAAAGGTGTCAACACAAAACAGGTAAATGCCATGGAAATTTGAATTACTTCATTCAACTCACTTGATTTTTTCAGGACCTGGAGCAAAAGATTACAGCTTAGACACACAATAGATCACCTAAATCTTGGAGGAAAAGCTGGAGAGGGAATTCCTTTAGAAAATTAAGACATTCAAAAGCAACATATGCATGGCTGGATGCATGCTCAGAAAATACCTGAGAAGACCCTAAACTTCCACCACTGGCTGATCTTTATGTTCAGTGAAAGCAGTTTGACTAAGTGTTGAAGGAGTGGCCCAACACAGAACCAATCAGAAAGTCTAGGAGAAGTGGTTTTGTTTTGTCATTTTTGCTTTATTTGTAGTTTCTGGCATTTGAGAAAATGTCTGTCAAAACACTGACAGGAGCTAAAGAAACAAGGACTTCAGGGACCACACACAACACAGAATATAGTGTGTGCAAAAATAGCCTGGAAAAGGCATTAAACAAATGGATACTTGCAGCCTCCATCAATCAAAAATAGAAAACCCTAGAAAAGGAAGAGAATCTGATTTCCAATGTTACCACATTATAATACTGTTTAATATAAAATACTTAAATGTTCAGTTTTCAACAACAAAAAAAATCACCGAGATAAAAAGAAACAGTAAAGGATGCCCCATTCAAAGAAAAGAAATAAATAAATTGACAGAAGCCATCCCAGAGGAAGTTCAGATATTGGACTTACTAGGAAAAAGAAAAGTCATTTTAAAGTGACTGTCTTAATCAAAAAGCTAAGGAAACTATGTACAAATAAAGGAACCAAATGGAAATTCTGGAGTTGGAAAGTACAATAACTGAAGTAAAAATTTCATTAGAGGGGTTGAACAGTAGATTTTAGCAGACAGAAAAAAAAAAAAGCATCAATGAACCTGTAATTGATTTTAACCAGTCTGAGGAGCAGAAAGAAAATAGAATAAATAAGTTAAGAGAACTTAAGGAACCTGTGGGGCACCATCAAGCAGACCAGGTTATGTATTAAGGCAGTCCCAGAAATAAAAGAGAGAAAGAAAGGAGGAGAACAAATATTTGAAAAAAATCATAGCCAAAAAACCTTACAAATTTGATAAAAGATATTAATTTACAAACCCACAAAGCTTCATGATGTCTAAGTAGAACAAATTCAAATAGATCCACACTGAGACAATTGTCATCCAATTGTCAAAAGACAAAAGGAATCTTGAAACCAGAGAAAAACAATTTACCATGTACAAGAAATCCTTAATAAGAATAACAACCCATTTTACAAATGAAAACATAGATGCCAGCAGGATGGCATATTCAAAGAACTGAAAGAAAAGCAAAACTTAAAACCAAGAATTCTAATCTGGTAAAATGATCTTTCAAAAATGAAGGAGAAATTAAGGCATTCCCAGATAAATCAAAGCTGAGGAAAGACCCACCCTACATGACACACTAAAAAAGACCTTCAGTTTGAAATGAAAGGACAGTAGACAGTAACTCAAAGTTGTACAATGAAACAAATGTTTCTGTAAAAACTGTAATCAAAATACATAAACTATAGTCAAGATACACAAAGTAACTGAATTACAGAATCACTGTGATAAAAATGTTGACCAGAAAAACTCAGCGTGGTGACACATGCTTTCACAGTTGCTTAATATCAAATTTTAGAAATGTTTGAGCTTTTGAAGAACTACTTTGTAAATTGACTAAAACGCCCTACAGTGGTATTAATCATTTTAAAATGAATCTTCTAAATCTACCATGCACTTGATTAAAAATCAGCTGTAAATCTTTAATCAGTATACTCAAAAAATGGGGTACCAAAAAAATCCAGCCTTTGTGCTTTCAGCAAATTGAGACTTGAAAGCAAAGCTTGCAAACAGGAAGGCTTTTAAATTTAATCCTGAAAAAGTGAACGTGAGGCTGAACAAATTAAACAAAGAGAATTCAAATGGTGTTGAAGATTTAATTTTTAAATTCTATAATTACTCTTTCAAATATGTCAACTGTGGGAAGAATCCTTTGATAGAGCTCCTATTTTTATTTCAGTAAATTGATATTCAATGCCAGAGGAGAATGAAATTGAAATGGTCTCTGGTTTTACAGTATCTACATTTGGTGAAACACTCAAAAGAATTTGATGTGCATTTCTCTAATGATTAATGATGTTGAGCATTCTTTCATGTGTTTGTTGGCAATCTGCATATCTTCTTTGGAGAAATGTCTATTTAGGTCTTCTGCCCATTTTTGGATTGGGTTGTTTGTCTTTTTGTTACTGAGCTGCATGAGCTGCTTGTAAATTTTGGAGATTAATCCTAAATACAGTTCTTTTTCATTTAAAAATATTATGGTCAACAGAGAATGATTAATTGAAATGTCATAACTTGAAAATTATTAATCATAACATACAACCTGGAAGTAAGTTTCAAATAGTTTTATTTGAAAAAATAAGATCAAAATAAAAAATACAATCTTAAAAATACCAGTGAGGGGACTTCCCTGGTAGTGCAGTGGTTAAGAATCTGCCTGCCAATGCAGGGCACATGGGTTCAATCCCTGGTCTGGGAAGATCCCACATGCCACGGAGCAACTAAACCCGTACGCCACAACTACTGAGCCTGTGCTCTAGCACCCGAGAGCCACAACTACTGAGCCCACAAGCCACAACTACTGAAGCCTGCGCACCTAGAGCCCGTACTCCGCAACAAGAGAAGCCACTGCAATGAGAAGCCCAAGCACTGCAATGAAGAGTAGCCCCCGCTCGCCACAACTAGAGAAAGCCCACACACAGCAACAAAGACCCAATGCCACCAAAAATAAAAATAAATAAACAAATTTATTTTTAAAAAAATACCAGTGAGCTACACAGGCTACAAAATTGATTAAGATACTTAAGTGTATGCCAAGACTGCATTATTTTGTTTAATGTTTTTTTATTTCAGATAATCAATATAAATTTTTAAATGTTGTTTTAAGGTACATAGAAATACATCATTATTTTGTCTTAGAAATAATTATGGAAAGCTTTATTTAAAAGAACAATTTTATACATCTACAAATAAATCAGTTGTTGATCAGTATAGAAATACTTCCAAATGATATAATTATAATTCAATAAATTATATGGTCAGCCTAGCCATCACCCTCCACGATTCCTGACCTTGAGCTAGTAGTCATAGGTGGCAAAGATAGATCGTATGTTACCTCCATGACCAGTTAAACAAATACAAATAAACATAAAGTATGAGAGATAATATAGCTTGGGGGTTGAAAGAATGGATCCTGGGGCCATGCCATTGGAATCTGTGGCCCCAGAACTGACTCTTTTTTCTTTTTTGCGGTACGTGGGCCTCTCACTGTGTGGCCTCTCCCGCTGCGGAGCACTGGCTCCGGACGCACAGGCTCAGCGGCCATGGCTCACGGGCCCAGCCGCTCCGCAGCATGGGGGATCTTCCCGGACCAGGGCACGAACCCGTGTCCCCTGCATCGGCAGGCGGACTCTCAACCACTGTGCCACCAGGGAAGCCCGGAACTGCCACTTTCTAACTGTGTGACCTTGCTTCAATTTCCTCATCTGTAAATGAAAGTAACAGTCCCAGCCTTGTGACAATCAAATGAGTCAGTATACGTAAAGCACTTATAGCAGTGGATAGCACATTGTAAGAACATAGCTCTGCTGCTGTCAGTTTTGCAATCGAACTACATTGTTAACAGCTTCATTACAGTTTTCTGCTATCCTTAATTTCCTTTGCATTCATATTGATGCCCCTAGGTCCCTTGTTTCCAGAAACATGGGAGCTGCCACTATCCAGCAGCTTGAATTCCACTAACTTTCTTCCCTTCCTTATATCCCTAGGTTTTTTTCAGTTGCTCTCTCTGATCCCTTCCATATTTCAGCCTGCCTGTGGCAAACCAACCTCAATTCCTGACTTTCTCTTTGCTTGGCTTGCCAAACCTGTGCCTCAACAGTGGCATATCAGCAGTGAGGAGACCCCTGAGCCCAATCTGCCAACAGATGAAGCAGTGATGTGAATGAATCGAAACTCCCAGATGGGATCTTCAAAGGCTCAAAGGGAAACTATGATGGGTTTCTCCTGCCACTGATCCTCAAACTAGAAAACGACAGATTCTTGGGTGGTATTGTCTTCAACAAGACTTCCAGGTTCCAGTCTAGCAGTCCTCTTGCTTTGCTTGAACCCATGGGCTGCACTAATTACTGAGATGGCTTCATGTTTCATTATGCCAAAGAGCATCTTTTATTTGTTTGGATTTAGGAGTCTAGCAAAAGGAAAACAAGAATGGTTTTTAGCTCAGGGATGCATTTGTAAAAAGATGAAGTAAACAAAAAGAGCAGAAAAATGACTGGCCAGCAGTTCCAAACAAATGCTTCCCTTTAATAACGTTTGCTAGTAAAATAGGATGGTTGTGTTTGGCTCTCAAGGCAAGAAGAGCTAAGTGTTTTTAGCCAAATTCTCATCTGAATTAGAGAGGTTAAGCTTTTCTGGGTGCCTAGAAGCGAATTCTCATTCACTCTGCAAGTTCCCCAGGCCCCTGGGTCTAGGTAATTGAATCACAATTGGCGCTCAGTTTTATGAAGGCTAAGGCCTTAAAATAATAGAAGCATAGAGTGTTTCTCCAGTTATAGAATTCTGGGAACTCCAGTAACAAATTCTTTCTTGTCTCTTCCTACATTTTCCTGACATGATTGTTTTATGTGTGTTGAAATATATTCACCTTGTGGCTAAGAATTAGCAAACTTCTCTGCTCTCCCTTATGCGGGATCTCTGTTCTCCATTGGTGATGACCCTCCTACTCTCCCCTCCTAATACTTGGCTTGAAGCTCAAACTCTGGTCTTCCACCAACGTCAGGCATTGGCCATATTACTTTCCAGTTTCCTGGCCTGATGTTCCATCTCTTCGGTCCATATATATGAATCCACCCAACTGGATTAGGATACAAAAATCAGGAAAGTTTCTCTCTCTCATCTCCCAAAGTCTCCTTAAGCAGAGGGCCACAAGCAGGCTGCCAAGTGCTCTTTTTAATCTAATGTTTGGGGCTCAATCTGCCTTATACTCAACAAGCTAGACTAGTCAATCCTAGTCCTAGTACCAAGCTTGCATGTAAGATCTCCCTTTTACTTTGATCATTCCTTCAACAATCATTTCCTAAGAACCCACCTTGTGCCATGCTCCGAGGTAGAAGCTAAATGTATGGATATAAACTATGTTGTCCCAGTTTGTACTAGTTCCGTAGTCTTCAGTATTTGCTTAAGCAATAGAAATTTATTATCTCACAGTTCTGGAGGTCAGAAATTCAAAATTAGGATATAAGCAGTGTTGGTTCCTTCTCGAGGCTCTGAAGGAAATCTGTTCCATGCCCCTCTCCTAGAATCTGGGTGTTGTTGGCAATCCTTGGCATTCCTTGTCTTGCAAATTCATCACTTTAGTTTCTACCTATGTCATCATAGAGTCTTCTCCTCTTTTTTTTTTTTTTTTTTTTTTTTTTTTTGTGGTACGCGGACCTCTCACTGCTGTGGCCTCTCCCGCTGCGGAGCACAGGCTCCGGACACACAGGCCCAGCGGCCACGGCTCATGGGCCCAGCCGCTCCACGGCATGTGGGATCCTCCTGGACCGGGGCACGAACCCATGTCCCCTGCATCAGCAGGCGGAATCTCAACAACTGCGCCACGAGGGAAGCCCTCTGTGTGTCTTTATATGGTTTTCTTATAAGAATACCAGTTTTTAGATTTGGAGTCCATCCTAATCCAATATGACCTCATCTTAAGTTAACCAGTTATATCTGCAAAGACTATTTCCAAATAAGCCACGTTCTGAGGATCCAAATTTATATGAATTTTGAGACAACACTATTCAACCTAGTACACTGTCCTTAAGGAGCTCACAGTCTAGTGGTAGATTGAGATAATTAAGGAAGAAATTACCACCCAGTTTGATGTGAGCTGTGATAGAGATAAACTAGGATACATTTATAATAGCATGGAGGAGGAACATCCAACTAGCTTGGTATTAAGGAAAATTTCTCTAAATAGTTATATTCTTAAATGAGAATGGAAAGGAAAATAGAAATAGGATAAAACAGGACAATTTGGAAAGGTTATCAGGAAATACTAATGCCCCTATAGACAATGGTGATCATGTACCTATAGGAGCACCAAATTTCAGGTTTGTCTAATGTTCACTAGTAATATTCAAAGCAAGATAAATGAAGGCAGATGTTTGTATTTATCCAGACTCATGGAATCATTTAGGGACAGAGGGAAAAAGGAGATGAGGGTATTGGCCAGAATGCTCTATATAAAAAAAGGTGGGGCTTCCCTGGCGGCGCAGTGGTTGAGAGTCCACCTGCCGATGCAGGGGACACAGGTTTGTGCCCCGGTCCGGGAAGATCCCACATGCCGTGGAGCGGCTGGGCCTGTGAGCCATGGCCACTGAGCCTGAGCGTCCGGAGCCTGTGCTCCGCAACGGGAGAGGCCACAACAGTGAGAGGCCCACGTACCGCAAAAAAAAAAAAAAGGTGAATTGATATGGGAGAACATAGAAAAGCAAAGATCTGTTGTCTTAAACTGAAGGATTAAATGAAGGACCTAAATTACAGAAGGCATAGAAGTTTAAGTTCAGAGAGTAGTAAGATCCAGAAATGGGAAGATCCCAGGTGCAAAGATGTCAGATGGCTATTTCTGCATGTGACCAGGAGTGAAAGCAGATATTAGGGTAAAGCAAAGACTGTGGATCAGGTGGCCAAGTCACTCAAATTGTGATAAGTGACTAAACAGATGGTGAAAAGAGGGCAGCGGAAAGTTTTATTGCTGGGCATCATAAGCCTCAAACAATAACCATTATAACTGCTAACATTTATTAAGCATTTTCTGTGAGCCAGGAACTAATACATATATAATATTAACTTAATCCTCAAAATGTCCCTATGGGGGATATACTGCTCTTCTCCCCAGTTTACAAATGAGCACTGAAAGGTCAAATAAACTTTCAGTAAGCAGTACAGCAGAATTTTCTTCCAGGCCATCTGACTGTTTGTTGTACACATTTAACCCCTGCTGTAAATGAGAGGCTGGGTTTAAGTGAGTGTAGAGTGATAGTTAGAAGAGGTGCCTGGGAGGAAAAAGATGAAGCAGCTGACTTCCTACCTTAAAATAAGCATCTGCTAAAAAGGATTACCAGAAATCAGCATCTATGGGGGATATGGAATCTTAGTTTTATCAGGTAGAGGGAAGATTCAGTCAGGATGATGATGGCATGTGCTGAGTTAACATTTAATGAGATCTTAAAGGCCCCAGAGTTTGAGGAAGGACAACAGTGCAAAGGTGGATTCTGGAAACAGAGGAACTCTAAAATAACAAGGGTTAAGGAAAAGCTTGTGTTTTGTGACAGAATAAAGAGTAGCGTGGACATGAGGCAGGACAGTTGGCTATTTTTAAGATTTCACATAAGACAACTTGGATGGTCAAGATCTTCAGGAAGCTTTCTGGACCCACTATCTACCTGCAAGCTCTGGAAGATAATCTATTTGTTTTTCAACAGTAGTACACTATTCATTTTCTGTTGCATCCCTGTCTCTAATGAAACTGTTGTCTACATTAAACTACAAACTCCTTAAGGGCATACTGCCTACCTTCTTTTCATTTTCTCTGCCTGTGTTCAATGAAGAATCTGAGTTTTTCTTTCAACCAGTGGTGTGCCTGAGCTATAGTCACCATACCAAGTACCTCTTGATACTCAAGAGGGATCTCAGGGTATCTTCGGCAGGATTTCTGTCACTTATGAGTCAACAGGAAGGGCCAATTATTCCCTGAGTAATTTCCAAACCTAAGATTACGAACCCTCACAGTTCATCTACTTGAAATTAGTCTTCATAGATAAAAGTATAACATCAATTATGAATAAATATTAATTTAGAAAATGCAAACCCAGGGGCTCTACTTTATTTATTAAAAGAGATAAAATATTTTTACATGACAATGAAAATGTAGGTTTTTGTGTTTTGTTACATACATAAATATTGTGTTCTATATCTCATTTTGTTTGAATAATATGACTCACAGAAACAAAAGTATTCAGAAAGCAATGATATGTTATATTCAAAGAAATGAAGGAAAACAATGGTCAAACTAAAAGTCTACCCAGAAAAAGTATTCACTAATAAAGAAGGTAAAATAAAAATATTCTGAGACAAATAAAAACTAAAAATATGTCTCTAAGAAATCTTTAAAAACAAGATTAAAGAAAATCATTCTGGCAGATTTAAAAAAAATGATCCAGGAGGGAAGAGAGGTGCAGAAACAAATGCAGAGTAATGAAAAAGAAAATGTGTAGGTAAAATAAGTGCACTTTTATATTGACTATATAAAAACCATAAGAGGGGCTGTGAAGTGGCATCTAATAGTGATTTTGATTTGCATTTTCCTGGTAACTAATGATGTCAAGAATCTTTTCAGGTACTTATTGGCCATTTGTATATCTTCTTTAGAGAAATATTTATTCAGATCCTTGTCCATTTTTTAATTGGGATATTTACTTTTTGTTGAATTGTAAAAGTTCTTTATATATTCTGGATATTAAATCCTTATCTTATCTAATCCTTATCTTATTATGATTTCCCAATATTTTCTCCCATTTGGGGGTTGTCTTTTCACTTTCTTGATACTATCCTTTCATTCAAGGTTTTTAATTTTAATGAAGTCCAATATATATATTTGTTCTCTTGTCACTCATGCTTTGAGTGTCATATCTAAGGAACTATTGCCTAATCCAAGACTGTGAAGAGTTATACCTGTTTACTTGTAAGAATTTTATATGTTTAGCTTTTATATTTTGGTCTTTGATCCATTTCAAGTTATTTTTTTATATGGTGTAAGGTAGTAGTCCAACTTTATTCTTTTGCGTGCAGTTATTGAGTTGGCCCAGCATCGTTTGTTAAAAACAAAACAAACAACTGTCCTTTGCCCCATTAAATTGTCTTGGCAGTCTTATTGAAAATCAATTGACCACTAATATATGTGATTATTTATGGACTCCAAATTCTATTCCATGGATCTACATGTCTATCTTCGTATTAGTATCAACAGAGACTTGATTACCATAGATTCGTAGTAAGTTTTGAAATTCAGAAATATGAGTCTTCCAACTTTGCTCACCACGGTCAAGATTATTTTGACTATTCTGGTCTCTTGCATTTCCATATGAATTTTAGGGTCGTCTTGTTAATTTCTGCAAAGAGAGGCAGTTGGAAGGGATGATACTGACTCTAGATAAATTTGAGGGAGTATTTCCATTTTAATGATATTAAATCTTCTAATCTATGAACAAAGGATGCCTTTCCATTTATTTAAGTCTTTTTCATTTTATTTCTTTTTTTTTTGGGGGGGTGGCGATATTTTGTAAATTTTTTTTTTCTTGGCAGCGCCATGGGGATCTTAGTTCCCTGACCAGGGATCGAAACCAGGCCCATGGCAGTGAAAGCACCGAGTCCTAACCACTGGACCGCCAGGGAATTCTCAATATTTTGTAGTTTTAAGTGTACTAGTTTAACTCTTCTTTGTTAAATTTAATCCTATTATTTAATATTTGTGACACTCTTGTAAATGGAATTGCTTTCTTAATTTCATTTTTGGATTGTTATTTCCTACCATATAGGAATATAGCTGATATTTATGTATTGACTTTCTATCCTACAATTTTGCTGAACTTGTTTATTACTTCTAATAGGCATTTTTCATTGATTGTTTAGAGGTTTAAGACATTTAAGACCATGTCATCAACAAAGATAGTTTTACTTCTTCCTTTCCAATTCGGATGCCATTTATTTAACCTTGCTAGAACCGTTAATACAATGATGAACAGAAGTAGCAAGAACATCCTTGCTTGCTCATGATTTCACAGGGACAGCTTTCAGTCTTTCACTATTAAGTGTGATGTTCACCATCGGTTTTTCACAAATAACTTTTACCAGGTGGAGTTAATTACCTTCTGTTCCTAGTTTGCTATATGTTTTTATGATGGAAGGGTGCTGCATTTTTTCAAATGCTTTTTATGCTTCTTTTGAGATGAGCTTGTGTTTTTACACTTTCATTCTATTAGTATGCCGTATTACATTGATTTATTTGCGTATCTGAACCAACCTTGCATTTTCTGGGTTAAATGCCATTTGGTCATGGTGTACAATCCTTTTTAATATGCTGCTGGATTCAGTTTGCTCGTATTTTTAAAGAGGATTTTTACATATTTGTAAGGGATAGTATTCTTTACTTTGTTTTCTTGTATATATTTTATGATTTTGCTCTCAGGGCAATGCTGGTCTCGTATAAGAAGTTAGGAAGTGTACCTTCCTCTTCTATTTTTATGAAGAGTTTGTGAAGAACTGGTATTAATTCATCTTTAAATGTCTGATAAAATTCAGCAGTGAAGCCATGTGGTCCTAGGCTTTTCTTTGTCGTGATTTTTTTTGATTTCTAATTCAATCTCTTATTTTTAGTCTATTTAGATTGTCTATTTTGTCTTGAATCAATTTTGATCATTTGTGTCTTTCTGGGAATTTGTCTACTTCACCTAGGTTATCTAATTTGTTGGCATTCAATTGTTTCTTTACAATCCCTTTTTTCTGTAAGGCTGTTAATAATGTCCCCTCTTTCACAGTAATGTTCCCTTTTTCATGGATGTATTAAAAGGTCATAAGAGCCAGCCTGAAGGGCTCCTATTAGCCAATTGTCAGACAAATTGAGCACCAAAATATTTAAATGGAGTAAGAAATCATGAGGCATACTAATATAACTAAATGAATAAATTAATAAATATGGGAGAATGGGAACTCTTCCTTACAGGAGCATGCCAGCTAACTATAGAGGGATGATAAAGTTAGAAAATCTTCATTGATCCTAAACCAGTGATTTAACACTTAATGGGGAAAAGTATATTTATATGGTCTCAAAGTATCTCCCCACAAATTATTTATCATAAGAGGGGAAAATAGTAATTTCACAGTGGAGAAGCCTGGTAAACACTATATTACCAAGTGATCAAAGTTAGTATCACTAATACTGAGGATATCTGGAATCATGTGATTCTTGATTTGATACATTGAAAAGAATACAACACTCTTGTTCTATTATTTCCAAACAACAAAAACAGGAACATGAAAATAACCACAAGGAGACATCAGACAAACACAAACTGATAGGCATTCTAGAATGGGCGTAGACTCTTCAAAAACATCAAGGTCAACAAACATGAAGAAAACCTCAGGAACTATTCCATATTAAAGCAGAATGAAGATTCATGACCATGAAATGCATTGCAAGGTCTTCAATTAGATACTGGACTAGAGAAGAAAACTACATAAAGTTTATTGTGGAACAAGTGAACATGTCACTTAACCATTCTGTGTCTCATTTTCCTCAACTGCCAAATGGGG
This sequence comes from Delphinus delphis, assembly GCF_949987515.2. Classification (NCBI taxonomy): domain Eukaryota; kingdom Metazoa; phylum Chordata; class Mammalia; order Artiodactyla; family Delphinidae; genus Delphinus; species Delphinus delphis. The sequence goes on along the minus strand of NC_082698.1, from coordinate 49,508,258 downwards.
GGTAAACCTATGCATCTCCTAAAGCTATTAGTGTATGAAGTGAGATACCATTGTAAAATATACATTCAGACACCATAAATGTTTAATATATGCTTATTGAAACTTTCCTTATCTTCTATAACCCTCTTATTCCACTCCATGATTTATTTTTACCTAGTGGTTAGGTTCATCCTGCCAATTTAATCTATATTTACCACTTAATTATAGCCTTAGCGTCACTTTTGCAACTGTCCTACCAGTGTCAGGTTGTAACAACTTTGCTTCTGGCTTTTCCTTCTAGATATTACCACAAGATGTGCAGCTCTGATACCACTGTTTCCAAATTGATCCAGATCCTCAGGCTATACCTTTTGATAATATTAGAATCGTATCTCCCTCTCCTACCTACCTAGAGTGTGTGTGTGTCTGAGTGTGTCTGTGTGCATGCACACATTCAAGACTTCTGATATTAGGCAAATTTGTTCTCAAATGTCAAATGTCACTTTCTCATTAATATCCTCTCAAACTACATTTATTATGATGATTTTTATTTTATTTTTTTTTGGCCGTGAGGATCTTAGTTCCCCGACCAGGGATCGAACCCCCGGCCCATGGCAGTGAAGAAGCCGAGTCTTAACTACTGGACTGCCAGGGAATTCTCCCTCAAACTGCATTTAAAAAGGCAATCCGCTACCACCTAGCAACCTCTAGCCATTTTAATTTTTCTTTATTCTCCCTCATAGTACTTTTCACACTTCAACATACTATATGTGTTTACTTGGTTGTTTGGAGTATTTCCTGTCTCCCTTCGCTGGAATGTAACCTCTGTGAAATACAGCTATTTCAACTGTATTTTCACTGATGTATCTTCAGCATCTACAATAGTGCCTGACGCTTGATAGATACCTGATAGTATTTGTGAATAAATGAAATTTTCTCATTTGTTGGGCAGGTGCACTTGTGCTGCCTTTGATGGAAACTGAGAGCCATCCATACGGCAGCCGCTGTGGGAAGCCACGTTCCTTCACTGTGCTGAACAGTATTTCTCAAACTGGGCTTCACAAATAAAAACTCAGAATTTCATGTGGAATTCAAAAGACTTGGCAAAAATTCTTTAAGGTCTTATTTGAGACAAAGAATTATAGATATAAAAACAAACATTTGGGACTATGAGGAAAATAAGGAAATGAAACATGCCAGAGGAGTTTCTGTCTTACAAAACTGGATTTGCTTGTTACCAAGAGAAAGGGGACCACAAGACAGTCTCCATTCTGATGCCAGGAACAAAAGGGAAATAGCAAGTAAAGCGATTTTAAATGTGGGTGACAGTCAGTGAGGGGAAGAAGGAAGTCTCAAATTAGACCTGAAGATTGATGTAGGGTGTCACCACAACGATTTTCTAAATATTTCATAATGAGCAATATCTTAAATGCTTACTTGGAAAGAAAAGTATGAAGAGCTGATTGTTTTTCAGGATAAGGAAACTCTCATTCATAATCTCACAATTAAACTCTTGTTGGGAGATTTCTCCCATTGCAGGGAGGTTCATGTATCATACATACACCACACAATTGGAACAGACTCACTAGAAGGATTGACATTCTGGTGATGCTTACACCAAAAATATTTATCCTTTCCCCCCCATTTTCTACTTTATCTACAAGCCTCTGGAGAGCATTTGGCCCCCATTCTAATCTTTGATTTACAACAGCAGTATGACTCTGAATTAAACTCTGTACTGTGGTCCAGGAAAAAAAAATACTGGAAATATGAGAAACTTCCTTGTGTTTTTGAAGTCTTGGTGCGTGGGGCAGACAATGTGATTCTTACGTGATCATGTGAGCTGTTCACAAATGTGGAGAATAACAGGTTTAAAAACGGATAACTCAACTCTGGAGGTGCTAGCAACGTGCACTGTGTGTCGCACCTTCCTTGGTGTTCTCTGTTGGGCAATATGTCTGGACTTAATGTGGGACAGGAAACAGAATCATGGGTAAACCATTTGCCAAGGGCAAAACTTGACCTTAAAACTTAATTTAATTAGCTGCCCATTCTAATCCATTTCAGAGTCTCCTGGGTGGAGGAGCTGATCTGAGCTTCCACCTCTAATCAAGAATGACCTCAAGAAAGGAAAGACAGGCCTGCTCTGAAAAGTCAGAGACCTCCAGCCTCAAAAATGACAACTACAGTCCTGACAGACTGTAGACTCCACATCCAATATATCAAGATTAATATTTTGGAGAATGTTAGAAGAGATCCAGTATTTCCCTGTGTTCGCTTTGTCCATAGAAAGGGGAACTTTATTTAACTCCCCAGAAGGAGAAAATACTGGAGTAAATACTTTCGGCTCTGCTCTGCACTCCTGAATTTTCTTTCTGTATGCAGTTAGAGTCCAGGACACTCACTGGCTTAGAGGGAGCACTGAATTGGCTGCAATACTTGAATCATATCACCCCTGCTCTCACTTCCTGATACCTGGGTCTATTATATGGGCATTGATTGTTTTCTCATCTCATGCACTGAAACCAGGGCGTGTCTCTGCCTCTCACCCCCTCCTCCTTCATAGCAGAGAAAACTGGTGCCCTTATTTTGGTTTTAATTAACTGGAACCTCTATATATAAGGTTTACAGGTGCATCCTGGAAACACATTTGTCATATAGATATTCATGCTTTTTGCTTTTGTTCTGTTAGAACTCCAGAGAGATGGAGAGAGTCTCTTTAGTCACTCCCTCCCAACTTCAACAGAAGCAATTCCGTAATTCAAGCTTTCAGAGATTCCAAATCAAATTTAGGTCTGCAACAGTATTTTAATATAGAAACTCATCCCCATAAATCAGCTTTGCCTTCTATCAAAGATAGAATGGGGAGAGTGGGGGAAGACCTAAGAAAGAGCTGGGAGAAGGGAAGGGGTGGGGCATCAGAAAACCTCCCTTTTTTAAGCTGGTAATGCTGCCTAGTCCCAGCTGGGCCAGCCCTGGAAGGAGGTGTGTGGGCTGGCTGTAGAATTAATTGAATTTCACAACTTGCCTCACATTCCTGCTGACACAAAGTGCCTTGCAAGGAGGGAAGCAACACAGGAGGCCAACACAATGGCAAGACCAAGGCTGGGCACTGCTGTGAGTCTTTCTTTATGCAACTCCTGGCACAAAATAGCTTGCCTGTTAGCACCCCAGCCGAGAGCTCCTACAAGAAGGGAGGAAGAAGTGTGCCGTCTCTAAGATACAGGCTGCCCTCTGCTCCAAGATGAAGCCGTCGACCTGCAGTAGCCCATCCCCTCTCAGGACTATAGAGGCCTCACCTGTAGAGAAGGCATTCTGACTACATGAACTTTAAGTTCCTTCCAGCTGTGACACTCTATTTATCTAAGGATCTGAGGATCAACTCAAGACCTCCTTCAGCATCAGTCCCCCGTCCCCATTAAGGTTTAGAATCTGACTCAGGGCATAACCTTCCTGCCTCATTTCTCCACCTAGATATGAACCAAGGGCAGGACACAGCACTGCACCAGGCATCATATGAGTGTTTACATAGGTTAATTACCATATGCCATCTTTACAAAAATTATGTAAAAGCTGCATGAGGAGTCCTATTTTACTACTAAAGAGACAAAGGCTCAAAGAATTTAGGGGACCTACCCAATGCAAAAAAAAATTGTAGGAAAAAGAGCTAGAATTAAAATTCAAACTATAAACTCCAAAGCCAGGGGCTGTTCCCACAGAACAGTTTTACCTACATGAAACCTGAATTGTTTCTGTGACCATTCCCATTACATCCTTACTAAATACATGTTTATTAATGAATGGCTGTCTAAAGGAAAATATGATTTATTAGGTTAAATATATTAAAGTGTTTGATCAGTGAGCAGAAACATTATTGCTAATAACATTTCTTGTGAACAAATTCTGACTTCTTCAAGTAATATTTCTAAGAATATTTTGCACGACCTTCATTTATTCATGGTTTCATGCATTTAAAAAAATGGCACCTACAAGATGTTAGGCACTGTGGCAGGGGTGGGTCAAAAGAAGAAACAATCCCTGAATACATGACACATACTGTTTTGTGGGAGGACTGCTTACATTAAATGAATATGAAGTCACAACAGGGATGTGTGCTGTGAGAGAAGTTTGCCCTGGGAGCTGCGAGTGTGTACTGGAGAGTCAGGTCAAGCTTTCCTGCACGCCTGGTGGCTCAGCTGCGATTTACAGGATGTGCAGGCATTAACCAGGTGGAAGGGGCCAAGAGTAGAATGACTCTATGCAGCAGACAGCATGTGCAGAGGTGCACATGAGGTAGGAAGGATCTTCTGCAGGAATGGAAAGAAAGCTGCCGAGGCTGAGGTGAGCCTGTGGGGACGCTGAGGTCCACAGCTCACTAAGGAAGAGATATTTTTTTAAGACTCATATCTGCAAACCTTGCTGCACTTACACTCATCTCAACCTCCTTCGAGACCCTTTTCTGAGGAGCTCCTTCTTTTCAAGGCTGATCCCTTCATTCATGTTCTGCAGCTCACTCCCACCACCTTCAAGGGTGTCATGTTTTGTCATTTTCTCTGGGTTCAACCTCACTGATGTCCCTTTCCCTTCCGCAGGATTATCATTAGTATGCAAACATACTGTAATATCTTCTATCTTAAAAATCAACTGCATTGATACTCACATTCCCTAGCATCTGCCATGATGCTTCTTTTTCTTTTTATAGAAAAAATTCTTTATAAAGTCTTCATAAGCAGTTTCTCACCTCTCATTCTCTCTCTCTCACACACACAGATGTGCAATTTTTAAATTAGTAAATATAACACACATTTACAAAAAGACAGAAACCAATGAATTGCCACACTGGTCAATAAAAGAACAATAGAACAGTATCAGCACCTTAGGAGCCCCCTCATTTGCTCTTCCCGATTCTTCTCTAAACTCCAAAGTTAACTATTCTTAATTTTGCTTAAGTACCTTTTAATTTTGCTTTGTAATTTTACCACCTATGCCTGCATCCTTAAATGCTATACTTTATCCTGCCTGATGTTTTAATCTTATAACCATATTGTGTGAAGTAATTTGGATCTAGTTTCTTTGGATCAACATCACGTTTGTGAGAGTCAATATTGCACAAAGCAATTTATACATTTTCATTGTTAAACAGTCTTCCATTATATGAACATGCCTCTTTATCCATTCTATTTTTGACAGACATTGGATTGTTTACAGTTTGGGGCTCTTGTGAATAATGCTGCTATGAGCATCCTTGTACTTGTACATGTCTATTGGTACATACCAACTAGATGTAAAAGTGAGAGATCACAGGCTTTATATATCTTCAGCTTGCATAGATAATTCACTAATAGTGTTTTCCAAAACACTTACACCAACTTACACTCCCACTAGTAGTCTATGAGAGGTCTTTTTTTTTTTGTCTCCGTCATATTTGTCAGCACAGAAATATTAGTCTTTTTTATTTTTCTTTTTCTCTTAGTTGTTCTGGTGAGAGGAATGTTGTATTAAATTGTGATTAAAATTATTACATTTTCTGATTACTATCAAAAAGTTGAGCACTTTTATAAATATTATATTAATGGCCAATTGGACAGACATTTTGGTAAAATGTTTGTTCAGTTCTCTTGCCCATTCTTCTATTGGGTAGTCTATTATTTTTTCTTAATGAAATAGTTATAGATTCTGTATACAAGGTTTTATTGGTTATGTGGGCTTAAAATATCTTCTTGCACTCTGTAGCTTGTTTTTTTTCCTTTATTAATAGTCTTTTTTAAACAAAAGTGCTTAACTTTAATATAGTTTCAATTTTTCCTCTATATTTACATATATTTTATGTCATTCAGAAAGCTTTTCCTACACCAAGATCATGTGCATATTTTCATATACTATCTTCTGGAAGTTTCAGTGTTTTGCAATCCATATAGACTTTGAAAATCCATATTTACAGCCCCCTTGAAATTTATTTTTGTGTTAGGTACAAGATAGGAGACAAATTTCATTTTTGTCCACTTGGATATCCAACTGACTCAGCATCATTTATTATTTGCTATATTTCTATTCCTACTGCTTTGTAATTCTTCCTTTTAAAACAAGTGACTATTTATGAGTAGGTATGAATCTGGGCTGTTTAACATTTTTGTGGTGTACCTGTATAATTTATAAAATATCATGCTGCATTATATATGATATTTGCAACAAAATCCTTTACAGATATTCTTTATCAGATCAAAGCAATTCCCTTTTATTCCCTGGTTGCTAAAGACATCAAAGATGAATGGATGTTAAATTTTATCAACATCTTTGCATCTTTCGCAATGGTAATATAATTGTTCTTCCTTATTTTGTTCCTGTGGTAAATCACATTATTTAATTTTTTAACATTTAAACCAATCATCCCATCAAAAATTAATCTAACAGGGTCATGAAGCTTTACACTATATACAGATATATATAATTATATATATGCTTTATACTATATATTTATACTTTATACTATATATATAAATAATTGTACTATGTATATGTATAATGGGCTCTGTTTGCAAAAATGTGTTAGGCTTTCTGGCTCTATCTTCAGGAGTGAGACTGTCCTCTATTCTTCATTTACATAATGCACTTGTCAGATTGTGGTATTACGGTTATTCTGGTCACACAAAATGAAGAGAGTAGTGATCTTTATGTTCCTACTCTGAGGGAAAATGCTGTATTTTCCAAATCTCAGAAAGAAAACTTTCAATTTTCACCATTACTTTTTCCTAAATATTGACAGAATCTTCCAAGGATATGTCAGCTGGGTATATACTTCGCTGGAAAATTTTAAATTCCAGATTCAACTTCTTTAACACTTACTCTTCAATCTTCTCCTTTCATCAATTTTAGTATTTTCTTTTTCTAGATATTTCTTTAGTCTACATTTTCAAATGTATTGTCAAAGTGCCATTCATCATATAATTTCACTATCTATCTTGTGTCCTTAGCATCTATATTGATATTTTCTTTTCATTCCTAAGAATGAATATTTGAGTCCTTTTTCTTTTTTTCTTGTCAGGGCCTTAACAATTTTATTAGTCTTGTCAAGGAACAACTTTTACATTTTATCCCCTCCCTGCATGTTTTCAATTTCACTTATTTTCTGTTTTTATATCTTTATGGTTTCCTTCTCTAAGTTTTACCTGAGTTTAATTTATTTTACTTTTTCTAACTTTCTGAGATACATGCTTAGGTCACTAATTTTTCAGCTTTTATTCTTTTATTATATTCACATTTAAGGTTATAGATTTTGCTCTAAGATTGTTTGCTTACATTCCAAAAATTTTGATAAAAATTTTCACTATTATTCAGTTCAAATATTTTCCAATTTTATTCAATATTTATCTTGATACATGGGTATTTAGAACAGTGCTCCTTAATTTTTAGACAAATGGGAATTTACTGGTTATCTTTTTGTTATTGAGTTCTAGCTTAATATCACTGTGTTCAGTGAGCCTACTCTGTAGAATTTCAATCCTTTGAAATTTGTTGAAATTCCCTTTACCACCCAGCATGTGGTCAATGTTGGTAAATGTTCCATGTATACTTGAAAAAATGTTTACTCTGTGTTTGTTGGGTGCAATGTTCTATATATAACCTATTCGGTCAAATTTGCTAATCATTTTATTCAAATATTTTATATCCTTACTTCGTCTTTTATCAGTTACTGAGAGAAGAGTGTTAAAATTTCTAGATTAGATTTAGTCTATTTCTCTTTGGGCTTCTGTCAATCTTTGCATGAAATTCAAAGCTCTGTTATCAGGAGCATGTATATTGAAATTGATAATTAAGCTGTTAGCATTATGAAATGTCTCTAACTAGATATCTCAGACCTAACCGATTTCTTGAACTCCGGACTTATATATCCAACTGCCCACTCAACAGCTCCAGTTGATGGTCTAGTGGGAATCTCAAATATTACATACCTGAAACAGAAGTCCCCATTTTCCCTCTTAAATTCACTCTTCCTCTAGATATCCCTCTTTCAATAAACAGAACTATTCCTCCAGTTACTCAAATCATAAACTTAGAAATACTTCATGATTTCTCCTTTTGCTCCAAATTGGCTGGGCTAAATCAAGGTGTTGGCCAAGCTATATTCCTTCCGGAGGCTCTAGGGGAGAATTTGCTTCTGTCTTTTCCAGCTTTTAGGTACCACTTGCATTCCTTGGCTTCTGGTCCTTTCCTCCATTTTCAAATCCAGTAGACTACACAAATCCCTTTCCAACACTGACATTCCCTCTTATAAAGACTCTTGTGAACATAATGGGCCCATCCAGGTAATCCAAGATAATCTTCCCGTCTCAAGATGCTTAACTTAATCACATATACAAGGTTCCATTTTCTATGTAAGGTACGGGAATTAGTTCCTGGGCATCTTTGAGGGTCCATTATTCTGCCTACCACAGTGGATGTGAAAACTAAGACTTAATATAAGAGCTAGGTAAATAAATTACTTTCTCCACGAACAAACATTTATAGAGGCTCTGTTGGGCTCATGACATCATGTGCTGTGAATAGCAACTCTAGAAGATGATTTGAAGTCTTTTCAGCTTTAAATTCACACCTCTCCAAACTTCCTCACAATTTGCTTCACCAAACAGAATGAGCATATATCCTTCCTGGCTCAGGCTTAGATCAACATTGTTCCCTCCCTGCCTTCTCTCTCCTTTTTCCCATGCTCTGATTCCTCTCTTTCAATCATATGGTAGCACTGTCTGGAGAGTGTTACTTAGGAAAAGGTAATGGGGGTCTTAGAATCAAACATGTTAATATTGCTTATTGACCTTAAATCATATCAAGACTATCAACTTAGAGGCATTTGATATTTTTTACATAGAAATACAGAAATTTTTTGTCTCTTCCCTTGTCTTCTGTAGAACTAGACATATTTTCTCTATCTCCTTTGTAGGCTCAACATTCTCAATGTCATCATTGAAACTTTTAAAGCCTTGTTCCTTGATCCCTTTCTTTTCTCACTTTATCTTCTCTCTTTAAGCAGTAATATCTTTTCCCAATATTTAAATTAAATCTAGATGCAGAAGACTACAAAATTTGCTCTGATACTAAGCAGTAATATCTTTTCCCAATATTTAAATTAAATCTAGATGCAGAAGACTACAAAATTTGCTCTGATACAAAATTTACACCAAGTTCTGATGTAATAGATCTAAGTAAAGAACTAGTTTTGAAAGTGAAAGAAGGTACTGTGGATTATAACACTGGAATAACTGGCATAAACCTGACTGTCTGAAGCAAAAGAGAACATATGTGGTCACCCCAGGTATAACAATCTCCTACTTGATTTCTCCACTTGGATGTCCCTAACATATCTCAGACTCAGTATCTTCAATTTTAAATTACAATCTTCCCTGCCAATAAGCAGTCTCTTCCATTGTTCCCTATCTCAGGGAATGGCATAAGCATTCAGTTGCATAAAGAAGAAACCCAACTGTCATTCTTTACACCTGTTTCTCCCTGTCATCAATGTTTCTCTCCATCTTCATCACCACTAAGTCAAGGGGGCATCAATTATTATGTGCACCAGCCTTCATGTATCCATGCATTCATTCTTGTTTTCCTTAGAATCATCTATACACAACAGCCAAGTTAATATTTATTTTTGTTTGTTTTGTTTTTTTGCGGTACGCAGGCCTCTCACCGCTGTGGCCCCTCTGGTTGCGGAGCACAGGCTCCGGACGCGCAGGCTCAGCGGCCATGGCTCACAGGCCCAGCCGCTCCGCGGCATGTGGGATCTTCCCGGACCGGGGCACGAACCCGTGTCCCCTGCATTGGCAGGCGGACTCTCAACCACTGCGCCACCAGGGAAGCCCCCAAGTTAATATTTTTAAAATGTAAAAAGATCATGTCAAACCAATCCCAATCTTACTCTCTGTACAATTTTCTCCACTATTAAAATAAATACCAAAGCCTTTAAAAGGACTCCAAACCATTTGTTGGTTCACTTATTTAACAGGTATCTGTTGACTGCTTGCCCTGTAGTAAGCATTATTCAAGGCACTGGAGGTATAAAGCAAACACAGGTCCTCTTTTCACGGGCTAATTTTCTACTAGGGAGGCAAAAAAAAAAAAAAAAAAAGAGAGGGAGAGAGAAAGAAAAAGAAAAAGACATAAAATAACTCGAAGGTGTAATAACAAGAATGGGAACATACAAAGGAATGAGATATTTAAGGAAATAAGTGGATAGGTAAGAATAGGGGGAAAAATCCAAGTATAGGTAAGAATGTGTGCAAATATCCCATGTTGGAAAAGACTATGGGAAGTTGAAAGATGTAGTAGAATGTAGTACAAGAAAGCGAAAACAATGCAAAACATGGTAGGAGACATGAAGGCTTGGTCACGTGTAGCTTTGAAGGCCATGGGAGAAAGACCTAAAATTTGAGGTTGGTAGAATAATGGAGTCTCAAAGAGGCCTTCAAACCATTTCCCAAACTTGTGATGCAAAACGACCCAGTTAGGACTTCTGACCTCCAGAAAAGTAAAAGAAAAGGTCTGTGCTGTTTTAAGTCACTAAGTTTGTGGTAATTTATTACAATAGAAAAATGAAACTAAAATATCCAGACACCCAGGAGTGTAAATTGATGTGTACTTTTTCATACTCTGCAATCACAAGCAATCACTCTTTTTGGGAAACACTTTCCAAGTGCCCATATCCCTGAATGTTAACTGGGACTTCACCTTAGAAAACTAGGCAAATATTTACACATACATTTAGATTTTTTTAAAGCAAGCAAGAAAGGAAATTTTTAGTCCACAAAAGTTACTGATTTGAATCATGTAGCCAGGCATTGCTAAATTAACAATAGAACCCGAGTCCCCTTACATCCCCATCAGTGCTCTTTTTTTTCTACTGGCCTTTATTTATTGAACTTGTGTACATGTCATCTGCAAACAGTGACACCTTTACTACTTCTTCTCAATTTGGATTCCTTTTATTTCTTTTTCTTCTCTGATTGCTGTGGCCAAAATGTCCAAAACTATATTGAATAACAGTGGTGAGAGTGGGCAACCTTGTCTTGTTCCTGATCTTATAGGAAATGGTTTCAGTTTTTCACCATTGAGAACGATGTTGTCTGTGGGTTTGTTATATATGGCCTTTATTATGTTGAGGAAAGTTCCCTCTATGCCTACTTTCTGCAGGGTTTTTATCATAAATGGGTGTTGAATTTTGTCGAAAGCTTTTTCTGCATCTATTGAGATGATCATATGGTTTTGATCCTTCAGTTTGTTAATATGGTGTATCACATTGATTGATTTGCGTATATTGAAGAATCCTTGCATTCCTGGGATAACCCCACTTGATCATGGTGTATGATCCTTTTAATGTGCTGTTGGATTCTGTTTGCTAGTATTTTGTTGAGGATTTTTACATCTATGTTCATCAGTGATATTGGCCTGTAGTTTTCTTTTTCTGTGACATCTTTGTCTGGTTTTGGTATCAGGGTGATGGTGGCCTCATAGAATGAGTTTGGGAGTGTTCCTCCCTCTGTTATATTTTGGAAGAGTTTGAGAAGGATAGATGGTAGCTCTTCTCTAAATGTTTGATAGAATTTGCCTGTGAAGCCATCTGGTCCTGGGCTTTTGTTTGTTGGAAGATTTTTAATCACAGTCTCAATTTCAGTGCTTGTGACTCGTCTGTTTATATTTTCTATTTCTTCCTGGTTCAGTCTCAGAAGGTTGTACTTTTCTAAGAATTTGTCCATTTCTTCCAGGTTGTCCATTTCATTAGTATAGAGTTGCTTGTAGTAATCTGTCATGATCCTTTGTATTTCTGCAGTATCAGTTGTTACTTCCCCTTTTTCATTTCTAATTCTATTAATTTGAGTCTTCTCCCTTTTTTTCTTGATGAGTCTGGCTAATGGCTTATCAATTTCGTTTATCTTCTCAAAGAACCAGCTTTTAGTTTTATTGATCTTTGCTATTGTTTCATTCATTTCTTTTTCACTTATTTCTGATCTGATCTTTATGATTTCTTTCCTTCTGCTAACTTTGGGGTTTTTCTGTTCTTCCTTCTCTAATTGAACTTGTGTATATTATTCTATATCAACTAAGCCCAATTCAATTTGAAAAGAATGTTTCATTCCTTTTTAGAACTACTGATTTATAATTTATATTATAGAGCAAAACTTAAAGGTTAAAAAGTATAGTTGATGAAAAAGATAAATTTCTACTCATTTATTCATTTAATTCATAATCAATTTATTTACTCATTAATCAATAAATTATTGAGTGGCTAGGATGTACCAGACACTGTTATAGAGATTGGATATGGTGTTGACTAGGAAAGACAAGAGGTCTATTATTACAGAATTTTCATTCTAGAAGGAGAAGACAAACAATAAAGACTCCAAATAAATAATAAAATAACAAGTACTGATAATGGCCATATTGTGAAAGAAAGTGCTGGAGGATAGAGTGGTCATGAGAGACCCTATGCGGAGACAATATTTAAGCTTATATCTGAGCAAAAAGAAGAATCCAGCCACAGGAGAAGAGCATTCAAGGTAGAGGGAATATCAAGTGTTATAAGGTGCTAAATTATCACATGGATTTAATATGCACTACAGAATGCAATGCACTAGGTAAGACAGACTTGGTTATAAATTATGGTTTTACTGGCAAATGGATATGTCATCATAAGCAAGTCACTAATCTGAGACTCAATTTCTTTATCTCTAAGATGGGATAATAAAACATACTCCATTGAGTTGTGGTAAAGATTAAATTAAATTTGTGGGGCTTCCCTGGTGGCGCAGTGATTGAGAGTCTGCCTGCACATGCAGGGGTCACGGGTTCGTGCCCCAGTCCGGGAAGATCCCACATGCCGCGGAGCAGCTGGGCCCGTGATCCATGTCCGCTGAGCCTGCGCGTCTGGAGCCTGTGCTCCGCAACGGGAGAGGACACAACAGTGAGAGGCCCGCGTACCGCAAAAAAAAAAAGGGACATAGGGGAGTGGAGCCAGAGGAGAAGACTCAAGGAAACCACAACCTATTTGCAGTGAGAGGAGAGATTAAATGCTGAGGTTAGGTGGCAGTCATTCATGGCTAAGGAACCATTTTCACTCCAGAAGAGACAGAACATCGGGATGTAAAATGGTGGCAGAGAATAGTGGGTTGTGCTGATCAGGTGGTCAGCATCACAGACAAGATATGAATAATCTAGATAGCATCCAACTCTTGTTCATCAGCTTTAGAATAACATCTTCCAGTTGACTGTTTTCTCAAACCAGCTAATTAAAAATGTTTTTGCCCAGTGAGAGATCATGATTGACAACACCATCTCTTAAAACTATAACTGTTAAACAGAGTGTTTCCTTTATTCTAACATTTGCACTTATAATGAATGGTCATCACTCTGTGAAATTATCTAAGCAAAACCTGTGTATGTTGCAGTGCCCTCTGTCTCCTCTCTGGGATAATAAGCAACAAACCCTCACTAGTGAGCAGGCTGAGGTCAGCCATCGCAGAACTGGGGCTGAGAGCTTAATACCAAGAGCTCACAAGGGTACATGTCAAGCACACTTAGGAGGCACAGTAGATCCTAGGAGGAGTGCCCACAGCAGATCCCTAGAGGAGGCAGAGAGACCCAGACTCCAAGGGAGCAATGAGGATATTATTAAACATGTCATGTGCCAGATTCTCCACGGGGGATTATTGAGAATGCAAAATTCAGCCAGAAATGCTATCTTTTTTTAAGGATCAGACTTCTTTATCTCATGATTGCTGCTCAACAAATACAATCTATCTTTCATTCCTACCACTCACTGAAACTGACCTCTCCAATACCAAATAGAGTATTTACATCTCAGACTCCTACAAGTTCAAGTCGTTGACCTTCTTACCATCTTCCTCTCTCTTGAGTAATTATGATAAACAAAGTACCATTTTCTTGCTGCTGTTCTTCTGTTCTGTACTGGTCTCCATTCTCAGGTCTTTGCCCTTGCCTGCCCCTGAGATATGTTGGTCTTCTGAGACTACTTTTGAGTCTCTTCCATTCTTTCTGCCATGTTCCTTCTGGTAATTCCAACCCTGCCCATGGAACCAGCTACCAAGCAAATGTGGAACACTCTTTCTGGTAGAAATGTTCGTGCCAACTCAAAATTCACAGGCATGTTCTTGCCATACAGTTATTAGACTTTCACATGAAGAAGCTCATACACATGCACGACAGATATGTTTAGTAACTGGATGGCATGATGGTTATTTACTATTCATTAAGTAGAAGTGGATCATCATAAAGGTCTTCATCCTCATCGTTTTCATGCTGAGTAGGCTGAGGAGGCGGAGGAGGGGCTGGTCGTGCTGTGTCAGGGGCAGCAGAACTGGAAGAGGTGGAGGAGGTGTAAGGGAGGCGGGCGAGGCAGGCACACTTGGTGTAACTTTATGGAAATATACGGTAATTTCTGACTTTTTTTGCTTTTTTATTTCTTCAAAAATGTTTCTATATGGTGCCAATCCTTCTTCCACCATTTGCTTTAGTTTCAATGCCCACATCATAGAAGGGTTCATGTCCTAAAAGAAGCCAAAAGAAACGTCTTTAATAGTCGGAACGCTTCTGCCAGATTATCTAATGTCAGTTTGTTTTCTGGAGCTACTTCTTCTACATCTTCCTCATCGTCTGGCACTGGTTCAGAAGCACTCATCTCCATCAAGCTGTCTTCTGTTAATTCCTCTGGTGTGGTGTCTACGAGCTTTTGAATTTCTCCAAGATCCATATCTTGAAACCCTTCTCCTCTCCCCTACTCTTTTTGGCATATCCACAATCTCTTTCATGATTTCCTTGATTGGCTCAGTAGTTAATCCTGTGAAGTCATGTATGACTTCTGGACACAGTTTTCTCCATCAGAAATTTATTGTTTCAGGCTTCATGGCTTTCGTGGCTTTTTCTGTAACAACGATGGCATCTTCATTGGTGTAATCCTTCCAGACTTTCACAATGTTCCCTCTACCAGGGTTCTCTTTTATACAGTTGACAATCCTTCCCATACAGTACTATGTATAATGACCCTAAAAGGTCCTTATGACCCCCTTATCTGAAGGCTGAATTAGAGACATTTGCTTGGGGGCAAGCAGGCCACACTTGACACCTTCGGTGTTGAATTCATGGAGCTCTGGGTGACCAGAGGCATTGTTCAGTACCAAAAGAACTATAAAAAGCAGTCCCTTACTGACAAGATACTTCCTGACTTCAGGGACAAAGTATTCATGGAACCAATCCAGAAAAGGGGTTCTTGTTGTCCAGGCCTTCTTGTTGTACAACCAAGGGTGGCAGCTGGTGTTTATCTTTTCCCTTCAAGGCTCGAGGGTTAGCAGCTTTATAGATAAAGATAGTCCTGATTATAAACCCCACAGCATTTGCGCAAAACAATGGGTTTAGTCTATCCCTTCCTGCCTTAAATCTTGGTACTTGCTTCTCTTCCTTACTGATAATAGCCTTTATGGCATTTTTTTTTTTTTCCAGAATAGGGCACATTTGTCTGCATTAAAAACCTGTTCAGGCAGATATCTTTTCTCCTCAGTAATTTCCTTAAAGGCATCTGGGAACTCGTCTCCTGCCTCCTGGTCAGCAGAAGCTACTTCTCCTGTAATCTTGACATTTTTTAAGTTAAACCTCTTTAGCAATTATCAAACCATCCTTTGCTGGCATTAAATTCCCTAGCTTTAGATTCCTTACCTTCCTCTTGCTTGAAGTTGTTATATAATGACTTTGATTTTTCTTGAATCATATTAGAGTCTATAGGTATGCATTTATTACAGAATTCCTGCACCCACATAAAAGCTGCATTTTCAGTATGACATAAAAAGGTATTTCACAAAAAATGCAAGGTGTAGCTGCAGCGACAGCTTCACAAATTTCCTTTTCTCTTTTTACGATGGTCCTTTTGCTGGATTCATTTATCTTGAAATGGTGGGCAACCTCAGCTGCAGACCTCAATCTATGGCGCACATTAAGCAATTCAACTTTTTCTTGTAATGTCATGACTTTGCTTCTTGGGAGCACTTCTAGCATCACTAGTGGCACTTCGTATGGGTCCCATGGTGTTATTCAAGGTTTATGCTATTGCACTAAACATGATGAAAAATACACAAGAACTGCAAGAGATCACTTTTTATTATGACACACAATTTACTGGAGAGACAAACTGCTCACTCAAAGACAATCAGCATCACACAGTGTTTTAAGCAGATACTCACAACGCTTAAGCTCACAGCAACAACAGGAGGTGGCTATGAGATTACTACAGTAGGACGGTATTACTACAGTTAATTTTATGCAGTTACGAGTTAATGCTGCCTCTTTACATTTGTTTACATATCTCTCAACTGCAAATGGCACCATGTATGGTCTGTAAGTGTTTGTGTGAACAAGTTTTGGTAAATTTTAACTTTTTATAATAGATTTGTGTATATTTTATGGTAGTAAGTGGTAAAACTAGACTAATATCTACATATATTTTATGCATTCAGGACATACCTAACTTTTTTTTTTTTTGCGGTACGCGGGCCTCTCACTGCTGTGGCCTCTCACGTCACGGAGCACAGGCTCCAGACGCGCAGGCCCAGCAGCCATGGCTCACAGACGCAGCCGCTCCGCGGCACGTGGGATCTTCCCAGACCGGGGCAAGAACCTGCGTCCCCTGCATCAGCAGGTGGACTCCCAACCACTGCGCCACCAGGGAAGCCCCATACCTAACTTTTTTCTTAATTTTTTCAGTATTTTTAGGCTACCCAGTTCATCTGTGAGTTTTTTCAGTTTGTCGCAAATCTCCAAAACTTTTTCCAATATACTTATTGAAAAAAATCCAAATGGACCCACGCAGTGCAAATCCCTGTTGTTCAAGGGTCAACCATATACATATATGCACATATATATGTACATTTATATATTTCATTCTTTCAGTTTTCCATTTTTCTATTAAGTATATATATATATATATATATATATATATATATATATATATATCTCGTGCTTACATTTACATTTCAGTTCACAGAACACCAGAAGCCACATCTAGAAGTAAAAGGGAAGATGATAGATCACTGGAGATGTGAGACTTTCAGATGGGTACAGTGAATAACAGGACATTGTGTTGCCCCTTCTGTCTCATGAAGTGCTGCTGTATGCAAGTTAAATAAAGGCAGAAGTTGAGAATGAATGTTGAGTAGCAGAAAAGTAGGCTGTGCTAGTCTAACATCTGTTTGCTTTCAGACCTATTCTCTGACCAGAGTCCAGAAAGGAAGAAATGTGAGAGCATGGAAGCAGGATTAGCAAGAAGCAGAACCATGGACAGAGGAGAAAAGTTTTCAAGAGTAGGAGGAAGACTGAAGAAAAATCCAGGGTTGTAATTTCGGTAACTCTGTCAGGGCTGTAGCAGACTGCCAACAACGAAAGGAGCAATGGTGAGTATTTCAGGCCAGCCAGAAGATTTAGCCCCCTCTCTAAAACTATGACAGACACTCTAAGCCGAACAGATTGGCAACACCAGAAAGAAGCATGGTGCATGACATGATAAAACAGAGAAGACTGAGCACAGTGCATTGTGGTCAGAGAGAGGGGTCATCACACTGGGGTGAAGAAAGCATGGACTTTGGAGTCAGGTAGGTCTAGAGCTGAGTGTAGAAACAATCACTCTGTAGTGGCTTGCCTTATTTACCTGGATCTTGACTTACAATTACATGAGAATATTGTGAGTTCAAATGAGGGTGTGAATACAGTGCCACTGCTGGCTCATGACATTTAAACAAAGGTGGGAGTTGGCTTGATTAGTAATGGCAGTGAGAGGACTGCCTTGGCAAGACAAAGGCCCCTTCCTCTTGAAACCTAGGCACTTAAGAACAAAGAGAGAGTGATGAAGAGCTAGAGGTGAAAAAGGGAGAAGCTGAAGAACGGATGTGGGCTGACAGAGGAGGATCAAAACAGCAGTAACTAATGGAGAGAATTTCAGAAGCAAAGTTAGTTTCATTTAAAGACAAACTGTAGCCCCAGGGTATGCGCTGATGGAGTGCTACCAAATGATATCAAATTCACCGAAAATATCAAATTAAACACTTGGGAGGGAAAAAACAAAGGAAACTATCCTACTGTTTTGAAGGCAACTGGCTTCCTCATACTATTGAGTGAGCAGCTGCCTACCCAAGCATGTGAAATAGATGGGGGGAAAAAAGAAAGATCTGAAAAAGCAGCAGCAAGAATAACACTAAATAGTACTGGGCAGCCAGAAAGATGAAATACGCTTGATGAGCCTGCAACTCGGGAGGCGGTTGGCCTGGGACTTACCCACTCTATGATGGAAGCTACATCCATGGCCAGAAGGATTCCTGTGCACTGAAGTTGTGTTGTAGAGAATGTTATTAGTGCTAAGAAATAGGAAAATCCCCCAGAGCAACTACCCAGTCTTCACAAATGGTTCAACAAAAAGAATTTCAAACTCCCTTTCACACAGACATTGATCACACCCACTGTGCTCTTTGCAGTGATTCCACTACAAAGTCACAGCATTTGGCATACATAGAGTTCTACCAATGGCAAACAGAGCTTCCACTGTTTGCCCTGGCCTGTACCTCTGCAGGGAGGAGGGAAGACTTAGAGAAAGCCACTGGCCTCAAGAGCACACTGTCTAGAAGGAACACATGATTACAAACACACACACACACACACACACACACACACACATATATGAAAAAGTAGAAATTGATACGACCACTGAAGAAAAAGGGAGATTACCATCTCCTGGTACATTTCAGGTTGCCTGGAGTTACCCTTTGTAGACTCATCCTGAGAGGCTGTTTTCTTTGTTTGGTGTTTTATTTGTCTTCTCTCTAAACTCACTCCTTGCAATCTAGTGGCTTCATGATTTTATCCATATGGCCCCTGCATCATTCAGTCCATAAGCAGATTTTATATTGGTGGCTTGGGGCTCCATCCTGGACTGATATTGCAAATCACAAGTCCAGCACTATGTAAGCAAGGGAGGGCAAATTCTAAGTGAACTTTAAAATCTTTCTTCAGCCAAGGCATGCACGGCTTATATAAACCACACCTCAGGACACGGCCCATAGTATCTTTTTCAGCCTTCTTTACCAAGTGCAAGAACGCTGTGCTTGCCTTTGTCTCATGCAATGTGCTGGCTCGGGACCCTCACCCCATGCAGAGTACATTTGGTTCCCATTACCCCCAGATGTCACACTCACTCCAGGCTGCTTCTGCTTGCTTCCAGACATATTGCTCAGCAGGCCTGTGACTACAGCTCTGCTCACCACAGAGGGCTTCAGTTATGCTCTGGGCCCCTGAGAGATTCCTCTTGTTTGTGAGCACAGCTCATCCAACACTGATGTGTTTAAAGCAAAAGGGAGGTTCACAGCATGAACTCCCAATGCCATCCTGATCTGTCATCTATGTCATCTCATTTAATCTCCACGATATTCTGGGAAGGTCAGGAACACCATAAATCAGAGACTAGATTTCATACAAAAATTATTAGAATAAAAAAATCCACAGGCAGTCAGTTATGCCAAAAGAAGTAGGAGTTAATATCTATATTTTACCAGATTAATAAATTGGCTCAAAAAGTTATGACCAAGATCAAGACCAAGACTCTAGTAATAGAAAAGAAATGTGACTCCGTATCTTTTGGGATCCAAGGCCTATAGACAATGTTGCTTTAGTGGTTAAGGAGAGCTGGAGTTCCTTTCAGTCAAGTGCACAAGATTCTTTAAAAAAAAAAAAAAAAAAAAAGTAAGGAATGAGACTTTTTAGACAGTGGGAACCTATATGGGCAAAGTTTTAGAAATCAGAAATACCAAATACATTTCCAGAAAGGCCAGTCCTCCAACGTAAAGCATTCTTCCCTCCAGTTATTAGTGAATTAATCCATCTACCCCCTCAATTCCAATAAATTTGCAACCTTTATTGAGTATTACTAGGTACCAATCACTAGGTACTGAGAATGCAAGGGATGAATAAAATCTTGCCCTAACAGAAAGGATCCCACAGACTAGTAAGAGAAAGAGATATCTTAATAAAAATATTCATTACTATGTATCCCTTAAATGTTTATGACGGCTAAATGACCAGGCTATATTAGAAGCACACAGAAGGATGTTATCAGTACTCCTTAGAAACAAAGAAAGGCTTCCTAGAGGAGTTGATATTTGAGTGGGTTCCTGAAAGATGTATAGAATTGCAAGAGGTGCAGAGGATGAGGGCTGTGGGCATTCTGGGTTGAGGGAATAGCAGGTGCAGAGGCCAAAGTGTAAAGCACACAATACTACTTTCAGGACTTGCAAGTGGTTTGTTTGGTCAGATCCCCTCCCCACTCTCCTCCCCAGGCGCAAAGACTGAGCAGTGGTGGAGATGAATAGGAATGGGTTGAGCAGTTTGGAACTGTCTCCCTTTCTACTGACCCCAGCTGAAGCTGCAGTTCAGGGGCCTTTAGGAATCAACAGGTCAGAAGCAGGTGAAGCACCGGGGCTGAAGGTGCCATGTTGCTTCTCTCCAGTCCCAGGCTTGTCTCATCCAAGAGCATTCCCTGAGCTACGTGTGCCTGATATCTGACACTGAAACAGAAACACTCATTTCTCCCGCGGCCCATCCCTGTCTCTACAGAGCATCCCAGTTACTGCCTTGTTATCCTCTTCCCAGGTAAGGCAGCCCACGCAGACATGCCTTGTAAAGAATGATTTCACACTACCAAGCTGTCAAAACACAGTATTTTTATCCCAGAGACTTGCCATACAAACAGCATGCCAGCTGACCTGCTTTGCTCCAGGGCCAAAGGTGAGGGAAGAATGTGCAGGGGTTTGGGGGGGAGTGGGGACTGGCAGCTGACACATGCTGAAAGGAGGGTGGGCGATGAGAAGGATTTGGGAAGGGAGCTGGAGGTAAGATGGGGCTGGAATGGTGAGGGCAGTTTCTAAGCTGGCTGCATCTTCCTTCTGTTTCTCTGTTTGTTTTCAAATTCTTCCCATTATCTGACTTCACATCCAGCACATTCTCCAATGCCTATGATGACTATTTGTAAATACCTATTTTTTTTTTTTTTTGGTCACTTTTCTTTCAATCCAAGTCAATGAACGTTTACCCAGCTCCATCCCCAATCCAGGAACTATGCTAAAACTTGAAGCTTAAAAGGAAATAAGGCATGAAGTCCATCCTCATGGAGCTCACAATCTAATGAGGAAGAACACCGCAGAAAGCACCATATTAATAAAGAATTAAGCCCCAGGGGCCGGGGGGGATGTAGAAAAATGAGCCTGGAGGACCAGGGCAAGACTTAGAGGAGATGCTTCCTAAACTGGATATTTAAAGATAAGCGGGAAGTATATTTAGTATTAATAGCATTGTCGATAATGATAAATGCTCTCAATAGACCTGCCATGAAATGTTTATGGGCAATAACACTGCATCAACGTAAATATAACAACCGCTATAATATGAGGGGAAATTAATGGAACTATCATCAAGTTGGGAAACTAATCCAACTCTCTAAATCTTTTACAGATCAAATAAACAAGAACAAATGGGTTTCAGGGAAACTGAATAATACAGTAAATAAAGTTTATTTGCCAGATGTATATATTTTGTACTCTACTATCTTTTTAAATAACCATAGGATATCGGGGTGGGGAAAAACCCATAATATTACAATCGAGACACACACTGACTCAATACAATCTAAAAGCTGAAACTATATTAAAATAAGACATAAATTAAAATTAATACCTTTACAGGCTTTTGTATAGGTCAACAAAACAAACAACATTCTGATAAATTTAACTAAGGACTAAAAGAGAAAATTCATCAACATTGGGAATGAGAAAGAGGGCCCAACGACAGATGCAACTGACTAATATTTTAAGGAGTTTTGTATCTAGGTTCATGAAGGTATTTGTCTGTTGTTTTCTATTTCAATAGATGTGTCTGGTTTGGGAATCTGGACAATGCTGGATTTATAAAATGAGGTAGGCAACATCTCCTCCCCCTCTATTTTCTATAAGGGTTGTATGAGACTGGACTGCTTTCTCCCTCGAATATTTGCTAGCATTCCTTGGTGAAACCACGTAAGGCTGGAATTTCTTTGTGTCTCCTGTAAGGAGCACAGGGTTGGATCTTGCTTTTTTTCAGTTGAAAAGCTCTGACTTTTAATTCGTGTTTAGTCCTTTTATATTCTTCTATGTGACTATTCCTGTGGTTGGTTGAAGTCTACAATCTTGCTATTTGTTTTCCATTTGGCAAGAGGAATAATCTAACTTTTTTCCACTTGTGTCTTCTGGTTTTGTTCTTTTGTGCTTTTCTTGCCTTTTTTTCTCGTTGCGGGGTGTTGGGGGGAGTACTTGTATACAAGAATCTCTTTGGGGACTTCCCTGGCAGTCCAGTGGTTAAGACTCTGCACTTCCAATGCAGGGGCCATGGGTTCAATCCCTGGTTGGGGAACTAAGATCTCACATGCCGCGCAGCATGGCCAAATTAAAATAAATAAATAAAAATCTCTTTTATTTCCTCTATTAACTTCTTAGCAAGACATCTTTTGTTATTTTGTTAGTAGTTGCTCCAGGGCTAACTAGCTGTATTTTTCACTTTCAATCTAGTTAGGTTAATATTGTACCACGTCACACCTGAGGGATCCACTACTGATGTTACAATGTTCCACTTCACTCTTCACACCTCCCACTTAGCATCTTTCAAACAGAATAACTAAAGAACAGTATTATTTTATGTATACAATCCCCTTCTGTAGTGTCATGGTGTTTTTCTAAATACATGATAAATTCTACTTTATGATGTTACTTGTTTTATTTCAAAATCAGTTAATAGGGCTTCCCTGGTGGCGCAGTGGTTGAGAGTCCAACTGCCGATGCAGGGGACATGGGTTCGTGCCCCGGTCCGGGAAGATCCCACATGCCGCGGAGCGGCTGGGCCCATGGGCCGTGGCCGCTAAGCCTGCGCGTCCAGAGCCTGTGCTCCACAACGGGAGAGGCCACAACAGTGAGAGGCCCGCGTACCACAAAATAAATAAATAAATAAATAAAATAAATAAAATCAGTTAATATTTATAGAAATTATTAGAAGGAAAAAATGTCTTTTATGTTTAAGTGTTTATTTTCCACTTCCGTTGCCTTTCTTTACTTCCTAGATATCTGAGTTTCTCTCTGACATCATTTCCTTTTTGGCTTCAGGATATTATTTAGGATTTCTTCTATTGCAGGCATATTGGCAACAAATTCTCTCACCTTTTGTTCTACCATAAGATTTCTGTATTAAACTCTCTCTTTTGAAAGTTGTTTTTAGTTTATATAGCCTTCCTGTGGACTGACCCTGCCACCAAGACCCCAGCACTATAAAGAGGTCATTCCATTGCATTCTGGTCTTCTGTCTTCCTGATAAGAAGTCAGTGGTCAGTCTCATCTTTGTTCCCATGTACACAACACACCTTTTTTTTACTGGATGCTTTCAAGCTTGTATCTTTATCTTGGTCTCCAGTAGTTTGCCTATGATGTGAAATATAATAACTGAAAAGTTATAAAATGTGATGAAAACCATTGACTTACAGGTACAAGAACCTCAATGAACTACAGGCAGGATAAATACAAGGAAAACCACTTCCATGCATATCATAATGTGTACATTACAACCCTAGTGCTTATTTATCTTACAACTAGAAGTTTGTAACTTTTTTCTTTTTTTTTTTTGTTTGCAGTACGCGGGCCTCTCACCGTTGTGGCCTCTCCCGTTGCAGAGCACAGGCTCCGGACGCGCAGACTTAGTGGCTATGGCTCACGGGTCTAGCCGCTCTGCAGCATGTGGGATCTTCCCGGACCGGGGCATGAACCCGTGTCCCCTGCATCGGCAGGCGGACTCTCAACCACTGCGCCACCAGGGAAGCCCAGAGGTTTGTAACTTTTGATTGCCTACATCCAAGTCTACCACCTCCAACCCCTGCCTCTGGTAACCACAAATCTGTTCTCTTTTTCTATGACTTTCTATGGGTTCGTTGTTGGTGTTTTTTGTTTGGTTGGTTGGTTTTTTAGATTCCACATATTAGTCAATTATATAGCAATTGTCTTTCTCTGCCTGACTTATTTCACTTAGCGTAATGCCCTCAGGGTCCATCTGTGTTATCACAAATGGAAGGATTTCTTTCTTTCATAGACAGATAGATAGATAGAACATTTTCTTTTTCCATTCATCCACTGATGGACACTTAGGTTGTTTCTATGCCTTAGCTATCATAGATAATTCTGCTACGAACATGGGGTTGCAGATATCTCTTTGACAGAGTGATTTGGTTTCTTTTGGATATATTCCCAGAACTGGAATTGCTGGATCATATGGTAGTTCTATTTTTTAATTTTTTGAGGAACCTCCATACTGTTTTCTGTTTCCATATTGGTTGTACCAATTTACATCCCCACCAAGAGTGCACAAGGGTTCCCTTTTCTCCATGTCCTCGCTAGAATTTATTCTCTCTTATTTGTTTGACGATAGCCAGTCTAGCAGGCATGAGGTGATATGTCATCATGGTTTTGATTTTCTTTGCTAATGGTATTGAGTATCAATCTGGATGTGGAACACAAAGCAGTTGGAGTCAAAAAAAAGAGCTGTGAATGTTAGAAAGAAGGAAGCGTACTAACCAAAATGACTTCACAAGGGAATTAACTGGCCCCTTCTTTTCTTGGCAGGATAGTTTAGTAGTCAAGGTGCTGCACTCCAAAGTCAACACACCCTGATTAGAATCCTGGTTTGTCACTAACTTGCTCCGCCAGCTCAGTAATCCAACCCCTCTCAGTCTCAGTAGCAATGAGGTGTGTAATTCCCATAAAGCACTTTGCTCGGGGCCTAGCAACCAAGTAAGAGCTTAGTAAATGTGAGCTATTATCTTTTTTTTAATGCTTCTGCAATGAGATTTTATTTTGTGTATAACAAGAAAGTCTACAAAAAAACAAATATTGCAAAAAAGAAATGAAGCCTGAAGAATCTTAAAATTCAGAATTGGCTATAATCCTGTCTGCTGCGACCTCTTCCCTCTTGCTTGAACCCCTTTCCATCCAGGTTTCACCTTTCTGATGTCATTGAATTTGAAAGATAGCAGTAATTACAGAGGAAACACTGGGGAATTGCACAGAGAAGAAAATGCAGTCATCGGCAGAGTCCTGATCAGAAACTGGGTCCCTTCTATGCCATTCCCTCTGCCAACTGGCCTGTGAACTAGGGGAGGGTATTGTCCTTGCTCACCTCCTTGTCCTCAGTACCTAGCCTGTGGCTTGGGGATCAATAAATTTTGTTCAGGAAAGCAAGGAGGGGAGGATGCATGGGAAGAAGGGAAGGAGGAGGGGCAAGTAGAAAAAGTTTGCACAGACCCGTTCAATCATGTTACTAGTGTTATTATATTGAATTCCTTTCTCTTTCTTCTTTGGTAGCAGTTCTTAAAATAACCTACACCTATGATCCATGAAACTGGGAAAGAAATCACATCAGAGGTAATCTGATTTTGCTCTGAGTTGGGAGCAAATGAGAGACTGTTCCAAGTTGGGGAAATTAAATGTGCTCTGTCAGATTTTACAGGTATAGCTTTCGGATAGGCTTGGCTTTAAAGCAAGGCTTGTGGAAGTTTCTGGAAAGTGTTTAGGCTAAGATTTTCTCTCAGTCCTCCAACACGAGGAGAACCACACCTCAGTGGGTCTATTTCTTTGTTCCCTCCTCCTTCACCATGCAGACCTCTTGTGGCTGACGAAGGGCCCTTCCATCAGAAGTCAGAGCGCTTGGCAATTACTCAAGGTGTTTGAGTTGTCTCATGATGACAGAATCATGCTGAACTGTTTAGATAAATTAGGTCATTGGGCAAAACTAAAGTTCATAGCAGATGAGGTTCCCAAGAAGGTGCTTAAAAGAAAAGTCACAGGCTTTGCTGTGGTGAAATGGATCCAGCCCTGCGCTCTGTTTTGCTAAGGGGGGGGGGGGGGGGGGGGGGGGGGGGTGTGTGTGTGTGTGTGTGTGTGTGTGTGTGTGTGTGTGTGTGTGTGTGTGTGTGTGTGTGTGTGTGTGTGTGTGTGTGTGTGTGTGTGTGTGTGTGTGTGTGTGTGTGTGTGTGTGTGTGTGTGTGTCAGTCAGGGAGTGGGAAGAGCAACAAGAAGAAGAGCAACAGCAGAAGATGCTAAGCCTCTCCCTCCCTTTCTCGTCCATATTCTACACACTGTTCTAGACCATTAGAGTCAGGGCATGCCTAGTGTTACTCTCATGAACTGAAGCCTGCACTCAGCTGTGCTGGGAATGAAAACTCTTCCCTTGATGGTCTTACAACCCTTCGGATAAAACAGCTCCCAAGCTGCTGGAATACATCAAGTCCTGTTTAGACCCATTAGTGAGCCATAAAGAAGGCAAAGATCAACGGGCATTGAACTGGTTAAACGAGTGTTCACTGAACCTGGAAACAGTTTGGACAAGCAGAAAGTAGTGCAAAGGAGGGGGAGCCTAGAGGTTGAACCTGAACAATGTGTGCTTGTGGGTGGGAGGTTGCGGGGAGTGAAGAGCAGGTGGGCTGCAGCACAGCTCGAAGAAAGGGGCAGCAAGAAAGAGGCAGGTAAAGAAAGGCTGGTAGAGAAGGGGAGGCAGAGGAGAGAAGGACCGATCTGGGTTCCCAACTCTTTAGATTTTAGAATCACTCTGCGTGTTGGAACATTTTATTCTTTAAACTTGTATGGCACAGTGACAAATGTTTCAGAAATGCACTTTCATTTAATTCTTTCCATAGCCCTGGATGGCAAGTATTATTACTCCCATTTTACAAATAAGGAAACAAAGAAATATGAAAGATGTTAAGAAATGTTAAGAATATGTATGGTCTACCATAAAACTTGTGCTCACTTTCTTTCTTTCCCTCTTTCTCCTTCCTTCCTTCCTCCTTCCTTCCCTCCTTCCTTCCTTTTCTCTTTCTTTCTTTTCCTCCTTCCTTCCTTCCTCCCTCCCTCCCTCTCTCTTTCTTTCTCTTTCTCTCTCTCTCTCTCCCCCTCTCTCTCTCTTTCTCTCTTTCTTTCATCGCAACCTCTGCCCTGGAAAATCCCTCCTGCTGGTAATCTGCTTCTCACTTGAGCAGCCTGACCCATTCTATGAAGCATGAATATTGACCTGGGGGTCTGTGAGATCCCCTCTTACTCTCAAGTTCTAAACATCTCAGAAGGAACAAAGGAACAGTTAAAATATACCACAAAAAGATACAAACGGAAGTTCATTCTTGTGCCCCACAAAACTGATTTGTGGTTTTCTCTATGCTAGAGCATGATCATTTGAATGCTGAAATTGTCCCTTCCAGTCCCAGCTGGGTCAATAACTGTGTGAGTCTGCAGTTTCCTTAACATCTCCAAGCTTCATTTTCTACATCAGGCAAATGGGGATAATTGTACTGACTTTAAAAACTATATTAAGGATCAAGGGAAATGACCTTTCCGTTTCTTTGTATAAGGAAGGCAACAACCCCTTTCTCCCAATGGCTTATCTCCAGGAATCTGGGTGGGTCTGTTGCTAACAAAAAAGCAGCCCCATTCTGGTGGATTCTGCTGGCCCAATTTTCTATAAAGTAGAAAAGAATTCACAAATACCTGCTATCCCTCAGGTCTCCAAGAGAGATGAACAGTTTTTGCAGGCACAATTCCAGTGAGATTGGATGACTGAGAACTTATTCAGAATTCAGAGTCACCTTTGAGTTACTGGGCAATGCCCATGCACTCTGGGGTTGGTCCCTACTAGGAGTGTCTCAGAATGGCAGACATCACAAAGAGCAAAGATGTTCAGAATGCCCAGGTATTTACATCTGAAGGAGGAAGCCAGGCCAACGATGTCACAGGCCCTCACATACCACTAGAAGCCTAGCAACGGCTGAATCACAAATGAATCAGGAATGATCATTTGGAGTCATTTGCAGGTGGCAACCTCCACCCACATTCTGCCCCAGGTTGGGGATACAGAGTTCTGTCCAACATCAATGGAGAATGTTATGGACTGAATGTTTGTGTCCCCCCCCAAACTCATATGTTGAAATTCTAACTCTCAATGAGTTGGTATTAGGAGGTGGAGCCTTTGGGAGGTGATTAAGTCATGAGGGTGGGACCCTCATAAATGGAATTAGTGCCCTTACAAAAGAGACCCCAAAGAGCTCTCTTGCCCCTTCTGCCGTATGAAGATACAGTAAGAAGATGGCTATTTATGAACCAGGAAGTGGGTTCTAACCAGATACTGTAAATATATTTGGTAGAACCTGCTGGTACCTTGCTCTTGGACTTCCCAGTCTCCAGAACTGTGAGAAATAAATTTCTGTTGTTTATGAGTTGTGCATCTGTGCTCATTTGTTATAACAGCCCAAATTAAGATAGAGAACATCATTGCCTTTGGAAGAGGCAAAAGAACAGCCATCTAAACTCCAGCCATCCTTTGTATACTCAGAACAGTGGAGCTGAAAAGAAATAGCTTTGTGTGTGAAGAGGAGTTAAAGAAGGAAAGACGTCATCCAGAAATCTTTTCCTCTTGGAGTGTTTCCATTGACAGGAGTGTAGGAAGAGTGAGGCTGTGAAGAAGCACGGAGGTGGGCTGGGGACCAGAGCAAGCAAGGTGACCCACACAGAACGTTCAGCTGTTAGACCCAGAAAACTGCATGTAAGACCAACGGAGGCAAGCCTTCACAAGAACTGCTGGAAAGCCTTATAAGAGCCCCTCTTTGCCTCCTAATAAGACTACTGTCCTCCCAACAGTGAAGGGGACTGGTAGGGCTCAGGCTGTGGTGAGGGTAGGTCATGGTAACAGCTGTGTGCAGGAATTGCACTAACCTGGTACACATATTATCTCATTCAGTTTCACACTAATAATGAGAAAAGGTGAAGAGGCTTCGAGGTCAGAGAATGACCTGAAATCTGTAAGCACTGAGTAAACATTATTTGAACAGATAAACAGAATTGTTCTTGGTTGGGGCTAAGGCTCAGACACTTGCCAGGTTACAGCTTAATTCTGTGCCCGAGTCCGAACTCACATGGAGGATGGGTCAGGCCTTAGTGAGCCTGGGGACAAGTCCAGTTTGTGACTAAGATTAATGCTTAGTCTAGGGGCTGGGCTCCATCTGACGCCAGGTTCAGATCAAACTGCAGACTTACCAGATTTGTGCTTCAGGATCTTCTTTCCACCACTTGGATCCTATCCTGCAGGCTTGGGACTCATTCCTATCCCCAAACCTTTCCCTCACTCACCTGTGTCGACTGTCAATATCACTGTGCCCATGACCTTTCCCACATGTGTCCCTCCTCCTCGCAGACCATGGGTTGCCTGGGGTCCTCAGCATTATGCCTTGCCTCATGCCCAATATAAACAAGGCTCTGCTCCAAAATGGCAACGCCAGGATTATACAAGTTGCTACCAGGTGATACAGGATTCTGCCTCCTATACAGCACATGCTATTCTCACATCTTCCGCAAGGAAATTTGTCCCAAGACATGTGACTTTGAACAACAAAACACAACCTTGGGGGTGGGGAAGAACCCACAACTAAGTCACAATTTAATTTCAGCTCAACTTAAGTACAATTAAATTGCCAGATAATTAAAATGGACCAAAAAGGCAAACTCTGTACCCAGTCCACCTTCTGCATATCTCATGACCTACCGGGATGGAGAGGGCAGCTGGAGGCACCAAGGGCTGGGCTTCCCACATCACTGGTTCCTTCCTCTGTTGGCTTCTTTCCATTTCCTTCCCTGAAGACACACAAACAGAAACCAAAGCTACCGTGACCCAAATGTGTAACATACGGTGCAATTAGTAAAAGTGCATTTAGAACCAAATTGGTCCTCCACCGCTACTTTTCTGATAATGAGAGGGAGGAAAGCCTGGGAAAACAATTGTGAAGCAAATAGCAGGGACACGGCTTAAACTTCCCAGAGGAGGAAGGCTCTGAAGATGGGCTCAGTGTCCTGATCCAGGGCCATGCCTTGAAGAAGACACCTGTAAAACCTTCTTTCCAGAAAACAGCATTTCTGGAAGGCGGTTTGGCAATATGTAACCAAAGTCTTAAAAATGTCTAAAACCATTGCTCTAGTAATTTCACTCCTAGGAATTTATTATAAGGAAATCACAGAAAATGTAAACCAAGACTTATTCCAACATTGATCCTAAGAGTGAAAACTTGAAAATAACTTAGAACAGAAATCTGAGAATAGTTCAGGAAATTATGATGGGAACAAACAATGGAAAATCATGCAACCATCAAAAACAATGTTTACAAAGAAGCCCTAGTAACACAGGGAGATGCTTCTAATAAAATTTTCAACCAATTGCAACACATAAATCTGAAAATGCAGTGTGAGCTCAACTGTTTTATCTGCCAGCTGATATCTTCATCTAGCTTAAAAACTCATTGTAAATACATAAAAATAGTAAATAGTGGTTATTGCTAAATTTTTTTTTTTTCGGTATGTGGGCCTCTCACTGCTGTGGCCTCTCCCGTTGCAGAGCACAGGCTCCGGATGCGCAGGCTCAGCAGCCATGGCTCACGGGCCCAGGCGCTCCGCGGCATGTGGGATCCTCCCAGACCGGGGCACGAACCCGTGTCCCCTGCATCGGCAGGCGGACTCTCAACCACTGCGCCACCAGGGAAGCCCTATTGCTAGATTTTGAGCTCTGAGTGAGTTAAATAGTTCTTTTGTTATTTTAAGTATCTTGCAAATGATTTGTAAAAGATATACAATGCTTTGATAATCTGAGGGGAAAAAAATGCGTCTACTCCCCTGCCTCATCCCGCCCTTCTTCCATACCAAGTAAGGCTGCTTTTGAGACAAAAGGCCCTGGCTTTTTTCTCTATTACCAATGCCTTCCCCAGCTCCCAGGAAGAGGATCTAATGTCCCAGAATGCAGATTCTCTTAGGTTCTCCAGTAACTGCTCTTTTCCTTTCACAGGGCCAGCTCAGCTGCTTATGCAAAGCCATGGTTTGCAAGGTTGTCAGAGGGAGGATCCGGTGGCAAAAATCCTCTTTTGGAAGTAGTTGTTATCTCAAAAAGGGAAATGGAGCCTGGGGCCATATGTCCAATCTCCTAATACCTTTTGCTGGATCAGCACTGTCAGCGTTTGTCCAGGAGCTCGTCCGAAATGCAAATTTCCAGGCCTCACCCCAGACCTACTGAATAGGAATCTGCATTTTAACAAGATCGCCAGGTGGTTCTGTGCACAATAAATTTTGAGAAGTGCTGTCTATAACGTATGTTCATAGCAACCTGGTGTAACCAAATAAGCACAAGATCATGAGCTGGGATACCTGATCTTTGGTACCTGCCGCAGGGTAGGAAAAAAAACGTTTCCCTCTATCCATCTTAGGTTCATTGGCTGGCACCCTATAAGTTAGACTGCCAAAAGACCGAATAACAAGAGAAAAACAGAAGTTTATCAACATGGGCATCGCCCATATACATGAGAATACCTAGAGGTGAGTAACTCAAAGGGTTGGTTAGAACTTGAGCTTATACAGCACCTTAACAAAAGAACAATAAATTTTTAGAGAAGTGACATGACAAAAAAAAAAAGGACTTTGAGCTTCTAGGCTTGGCAAATTATGGAAAAGCAAACATGTGGGGAAACTAATGGTAGTTAAGGGCTAGTTTTAGCAAGGTTTATGATCTAGATTCCTCTGGTGCTGTCTCTGGGCTGATAACGGTCTAGAGTTATCCCTCTTGATTAACTTCTGTCCTTTCTAGTGGAGTGGGAACACCTTTACAAATGCATGACCTGCTTTTAGGCAAATAGGGGAAATGCAGAGAGCTTTTCTTATGTCTGCTTCTTCTCAATTGCCTTCAGTTCAGAATGCCAAAGTGACTTATTTTGGGGTGGTATATTTTGCCACCCTTCACAGTTTTGTAACCAGAAAGTAGCATGGCCTTAAAAGCTTGATGCTTCTGACTAAAGGATATTTAAATTTCAGTTTCTATCTCTGAAAAATGGGAATAATAAAATCTCTCCATGATAGGGTTTGAGAGTATTGAATTGGGCAGCACAAAACTTCTAGGATACTGCCTAGAACAATTAAGTATTAAATAATTTTTATCATCATTATTATGATCATACATGACAGTTATAAGGATCAAATGAGATAATGAATACTCAAGGCTGCTACAGATGTAAGAGATTCTTAGGCAGATGTGAAGAGAAATTATTTTTACAGATGTTAGGAAGCATTCTTATCCAGAGAGCCAACTGTGAAATGATTACTGGGAAAAAAGGCAGTTATAGGGTTACTGGAGAGTTTGGATTACTGGGGCCTGAGCTCACAGAGAGAACAAGGAGGGTAGGAGCCAGCAGAGTGGAATCAAGGTTCCATAGACTCACAGCTTCCCTCACTGTTCCCAGTTCCTTCCCACTCAGGGAGGAGAAGAAAAGATTCCCTTATTAGGAGAGTGAAGGGAGTTTCAGTGAATCCACCCTCTTACATCCCTGGCACCATTACCCAATAATCCACTCATCCCTGAGGCTGCTGGTGAGTAATCTTTGCAAATTATTTTTCCATTTTCAAATGTTAGGAGGCTCTGCCTTGATGCCCTTGAATGAGGCAGAAGAAAATGTCTAGGCATTACACAGACCTCATCAGCTCTCAAGCAAAGTGGCCAACTGCCTTAGACAGGGAAATTGACCCAGGAAAAGCTTTCAGAAATGGTTCAAATCAATTCAGCCTTGAAGAAAAGCATCAGGAAGATGTCCTTAGAAGGGGGATTTGAGCTTAAAAGTAAGAACAGAACTGGCCCAAGTTGGGAAAAGTGGACAAAGATAAGCTAGGGGGTGGATATGAAGATGGGTGTCAGGAAGTAGGGATGAAAACTTGGGGAAAGGGGTAACTAGTGTTCTACCTTTAGACTTGGTTCTTGACAATTTGAATATAATTTCAATTGTATTAATCAGAATCCTGGCAGAGAAGTCAATAATGAAGCAAATGGACTCTAATAAACTTGGTTCTTAAAATTCCAAGTTCCTGACAATGACACAGGGACCCGATGGGACCCAGTTTGGTTTTGCCCAGTGCTACACCCAAGGGATACTACAAACATGCATCTTTCCTGATCTTCCTCTGACATGGCACTTGGGTTCACACCTTCCTCTCGCTGCAAACAACCACGCTTTCTCTGGGCCTCCACCACACCCCTCTTACTGCTCTCCCTCTGATCATTGTTATTTGGTCATCCCCAAGCTGGCCTGGTATCTCCTAGAGTTTCATTATCTGTTTTCTCATAGGTCTTAAACTCAAATACCTAGAGGGTTAGGGAAGGAGAATGAACGTGTTAATGAATCAGGCATAACAGGGAGTGGTGTGGAACATGGAAAACTGGAAATTAGATGTTCTGCTAAAAAGGATTCAGGTTTCCTTCTCTGAAACCACTGTGCAGGCAAGGTTTGTCCATCCCCAACACTGGGCATTATCTCTCCCGAATGTCCATCCCCAGCACTTAAGTCAGGATCCCACCACATCTCAAAAAGGAAAAAAGCAGTTGGATTTCTACTGAGGTCAGAGAGGTCCAGAGGAGCCGAACGGTGCATCAGGAGCTGTGGTGCAGGCATTTGTCTGGTACTTCTCCACTCTCTCTGGACCTTTGGCTGGACTGTTTCAGGCCCCATCCTGCTTTTATTTTGACCTCAGTTGGGCCTCCTGGGCTTCCTGGCAATGGCAGTTGATCCAGGAACACCTACTCCCAAGGTCACATGCATGAAGATGGCCCCAGTGCTCCCCACCACATCCTTCTGGACTGTCATTTCAGCCAGTGGATGGTTTCATATAGGCTCAGTCTCACCTTACAGGGACAGTGTTCCACTTCAAGCAGAAGCCAGGCATCTGTCAGCTTTGCTTCTCAGCCAGGACCTTGTCAGACACCATGGTTATCTGCTCAGCCCATGTGTAAGCCCAGCCAGAAGTCCAAGGGAATTAGGCTGACCTTCCCAACTCCTTCTCATGCTTCGTTTCTACACATCAGTCAGCCATGTCTGAGTTTCTCAATATACCCCTTAGAATATCGTTCTCAAAAGCATATGCTCCGTCCTTCATTTCTTTCCTTATCCACCTGGCTGAGTCCTACTCATTTTTCACAATCCTCCTCATTTTTTCACTCCTCTAGAAAGTCTTTCATCATCCCTTTACCCGCTTCTCCCACCCATGTTAGGTCTCTTCTCCGTGTCTGCATTTTCCTTTGAATCTTGCCAACAAAGAAGTACTTACCATTTTTTTTCTTGTAATTAATAATTTCTTCTTTCTCTCTCACATATATTGGGAGCTCTGTAAAAGACAGAAGACTTGTCAATCACCTCTGTATCTTCATTCCAGTGTGTGACAAACAGCTGGCACTAAGCAAACATATGTTGAATGAATGAATCAGTGGTTTGCAGTTATGTTCAGGATCCTACTACCACCACATACATCATTTTGCATAAAAGTACCAAAATTAGTAAATAGTTTTGGGGAATTTATTTGCTACATAGAAATCATTCAATAAATGCTGAACTCTTATTTGAACTAAAAAAAAAAAAATCACTCAAGAGAGTGAGGAAAATGAATATAAATGTGACAAACCTGATCATAAGAGTCTTAATGATTTAATGAGTCAGAGAGTGGGTGAGTATATGACTGACTGCTTCATAGAACTCAAGGGGTTATGAGAAAGAGCCAGAGTTAGCTAGAGACCAATATTAGTAATTTAAGAAACGCTTATAAGATGCCTACTTTATACCAGGTGAAGTATTTAGTTAACGCTGAGCTTATATGATGAACTACCACAGCACTCACCAAGCTGTAATTATGGTGAAAGTAAAGGAATGCTTACTTGGTTTGGATAACTTCTAAAACCTTTAGCGTCCTGAAGGTAAAATTTGAGTTCAGGGCAATAAGATATCCTGGCAATGAATAGCCCCTAGTTCCACCATAGGGCCTTTAAAGATAATTGTGAAAATTATTAGGACTAACCACAATTTTGTTGAGATTATATATATTCTATATATATAATATATATATATAGGAGGAGGAAGTGTCTAAGCACTTAGGAAACTTTTAGTCAAAATGTTGAATTTGTTGCTACCTGTCAGAGTCCTAAGGTCAGTGTTACAAAGATAGAATTGATATTGCCCTAGTGTTGATTTTGTTAACTTCTCTTAATCATCTGTCCACTTCTGCAAATGTCTGGAGAGGCAGCTTTTTAAAATAAAAACGGCAGGGGCTTGGGAACCAAACTGAGTCTGCCCTTTATTTAAATGTCTGTAAGGTTGCACTAACTGGTTTTCCTCTTGGAACCTTGGTTTATTTACCCGAAACATGGGAGCAAAACTGCATACCCTGCAGAGTTGAATGAGATAATAAAAGTCAAGTGGGCCTGCCCCAGTGACAAAGATTCTTTGGTTGACCAAACTTTATTCAGGTTCCTAAACCTTTTCTTGGGTCCATGTATGCACTTCCTTGTAAAAATCCAGTTTTACCAAGAACACTGCTAAGTCAGTTTAGCAAGAATTCCCCCATCCTTGATATCTGATCACCCTCATCCTTGATATTGGACCAAGTTCTTCATCCTGCATCATCCAACCCCCTGGTAATGTCTGATTACTCTAGCCTGCCTTCCGCAAAAATCCTATTACATCAGTTTAACCAGAACCTCCTTTACTCCTGATGTTTCTTCTTAGTAATCTTCCATCCAGTAACCCTACCCTGTTCCTTGGCTATAAATTACCACCTGCCCATCTGTTTTCAGAGTTGAGCCCAGTCTCTCTCCTGCTGCTGCAAAACCCCATTCAAGTTGTTCCATGGCAATCATCCTCAGTAAAGTCTGCCCTACCATCTTTAACAAGTGTCACTGAATTTTTTTTTCTCTTACCACCAGTCCCTGGGAGTGGGAGCCTGACAAAGTTTCCCTTTTTCCTTCCCCCAGAATCAAGATCCCTGTTCCTCTGCTCTAAATTTCAGCGTTAGAAAGAAGTACGTGGCAAAATAGTTTGGAGCAAAGGACCCAAGGGCAAGAATTCCTTGTCTCTCTTTGCATTTCTAAGGTCTCTGGAGCTGCACGTTTCTTGCTTGCACTAAATATGACTTAAATAAGAAGGGCAGGTGTCCTGGAGAGAACTGGAGATCCTGGAATTTTTGCTTTCATTTATGTAAGATGAAAGTATTTGAAATGCCTGTGTAAATGTCCATTTTTTATTATTATAATCTCATTCTTTATCTTCATTTTTGATTGCTACTTAATCAGCAATAGCTTGGAAAACTTCAGCTTTTAGTTTCTTCCTCTGCTAAGCAAGTAATGATCTGTAAACAAACACTTAAATAAGTGCTACTTAAAGGGACCTCTAAATCCTTTTGTAATATAAAGAATTCTTTTATAGTGCAAATGAGTTCACCTTCTAATTTAGTTTTTGAGAGTAGGATATTCAGTAACTCCATTTACCTCTTCTGTTTAGAATTTAATTACACATGAAGGAGTAGGTATTAGCCTTCCATTGCTGTTGTAATAAATTACCACAGATTAGCCGCATAAAACAAAAGTTTTTTATTAGCTCACACTTCTAGAGGTCAGAAGTCAGGGAGGCCTCTTCCAGGTTCTAAATTCTGGTTCTCACAAAGCAAAAGGGAGGTGTGACCTAGCTGGGGCCTTTTTTGGAGGTTCTGGAAAGATTCCACTCCCAAGTTCATTTAGGTTGTCAGCCAAATTCCATCCTGGCTGTCAGTAAGAGGTGCTCTCTGCTCCCAGAAGCCACCTAGATTCCTCTGCATCTCACATGATCCTCTGTATCTTCATATTAGCAGTGGTGCATCAGTCCTTCTCACTCTTCCAGCTCTGAATTTTCCTTCTGTGTTCTCTTCTGTGCTTTAGGGGCTCATGCGATTAGATTAGCTCCACCCAAATAATCTTCCCTTTTCTTGGTCAAGTGTGCTATATAAGATAACACAGCCACGGGAATAATATCTCTTCATGTTCACAGGTTCCAGGACTAGGGTGTAGAATCTTGAGTGTTTATCTAGAATTCTGCCCACCACAGGTCCACCTCTACAGAAAAAAAGGTTTCCTACTCTGTTTCCTCTTTTGTCTTCTCTTGAATGTTCTTTAAGGGGATACCTCACATCACTTGACAAGAAAGACTGGGAGACTGAATAGAAGTGAGCACAGTATCACTGGCAGAGTGAGAAGTCAAATCAAAACAGAGATTGCTCAACAATTTTCTGAAGTTAACATCATTGAAAAATTGAAGCTTCTGAGATGGAGTCAAACCCAAGTTCTGAAGCATGTGGCTAAGACTGAGGAGGAATATACATAAACTCAAAGTTTCCTTGTGTTAGAAAGAATAATCCTGTTGAGCCTGATGATTTAACTAGATTCTTTGAGGTGCTAGATTATACATCTAATGCCTGGCAATACCCTTTGATTGCAGTAGGTACTCAATGTTTGTCCATCAACTATTAGATTAATAAAACCAGAACTAGAGTTAACAGATATGGAAAAGACTGATAAGTAAGAAAGTTCTTAATCAAAACTAGGTGCTTTTGTACCAGTACCATACAGTTGTGATTACTATAGCTTTGTAGTATAGTTTGAAATCAGGGAACATGATACCTCCAGCTTTGCTCTTCTTTGTTAAGATTGCTTTTGTTATTTGGGATCTTCTATGCTTCCACACAAATTTTAGAATTATCTTTTTCCAGTTCTGTGAAAAACCCCATCGGTATTTTGATAGGGACTGCACTGAATCTGTAGCTTGCTTTGGTACTAACTGGACATTTTAACAATATTAATTATTCCAATCCACTAGCATGAAATACTTTCTATTTATTTGTGTTATCTTCAATTTTTTTCAACAATTTCTTACATTTTTCCGATTATAGGTCTTTCACCTCCTTGGTTTAAATGTATTCTTAGGTATTTTATTCTTTTTGATGCAACTGTAAATGCGGTTAATTTCTTAAGTTCTGTTTCTGATAGACATGTGTCAAGTGCTGGAGATCATGTGATCGTGTGACAGAGTTTGGACAGATTGAGAGTTACAGCCAAGGCACTGTCCCTGTTATGCTTGAGAAGTGCCCTATTGTCTCCTGGAAACTCCGGACTTCATCTGAGCCTGCTCTGGAAAGATGATGGAATTAAAACAGGAAGACTTAACCTAGCGACAGCAAGTAGGCTTATCTAAGGGATATATGAGCTCCGTATTATTCAAAATATATAAAATTTGGTCTAACATACGATTTGGGGTAAGACAGTGATTTGAGCACAGGAATCTAACTGCCTCTATCTCCATTAATTTCATTAGAAAGATTGATAGATAATAAAAATGGAGAAAAAAAATTTTTCAGGCCCAGGTTGCAGTCAAAAGTGAAAAATAAACTTGAAGGATTTCTAAATTATACCTTATTTTCATCCAGGGGAAAATAAAGAGGCGAGCCTGAAACTCCAGAGAGGCATCAAGTAGGCTGGTAAAGCGGAGGCAATGAGAGAATTGGTTCATAAACAAACTTCAAAATGTAAATTTGACAAAATTTTCTTGGCTGATTGGAATTTGCAGATGCTAAGTGAAAGATGGGAGATTGGTTGTAGAATTCTGTCTTGAATCTAGCACAAGAAGGAGAAGAGCAAAGAAAGCCTCCTATACCCACGAAGGGAACACAGCCGTCCTCCTGAGACGGGAGTGTGTCCCATGCGGGAGGTGAGAAAACCCGGATGGAGCTCCACTCCCCAGTCACCATGAGGCTGAGGGGCAAGCCTGCGAGGCAGGACTGGCCTCAGGCAGCTCCCCCTCCTCTGTTCCTTTTCGACCTAAACAGGCAGTATTTGAAAGTAACTGAACTGAGTGCCCCCAGACTCGTGAGCTTGGAGAAAGCAGCCAGTGCAGCCAACCTGGGCTCTTCCCTGATAGAGTGAAGAACAACACAGCAAAAGGAGCTCTCACTTGACCCTCCACTTGCTAAGTGTGCCCCAACTCAGGGCCTTTGCATGTGCTGTTCTCTCTCACTCAGTGCTCTTCCCCAGGTATTTACACGGCTCCCCTTTTCAGTTCATCAAGGTCTCTGCACAAAGGCCACATCTTCAGGACACACTTCTCTGACCAATCCATCAAAAATATCCATCTCTTTATGTTTCATCTCCTTACCCAACTTTAGTCTCCTTCTTAGACACTACATTATGCATTTATATATTCATCTATTGTCTTTTCTGTAACACACTATGAGTTCCAGTCCTCTATACCGCAATGCTTAGATCAGTGTTGGTTACAGAGATAATCAATAAACATGACCCCATCCTCTCTCACAACTATAGAATCTCATTTCAGAAGATATGAGAATCAGGGTTTTCAGAACTGAAGGAGTCAAGCCATCCATGCTATTACAGGCACCACCACCTTCGCTTGTTCACTCCACAGCAAGATTTCATGCTCTATCCACATCCTTCTTTGTGTCCTGACTGCATGGAGCTTCTCGAGCTCTGCATCTCTTTATACTGCCGGGAGGAAGCAGGAGTAATAGATTGCTCCCAGAACTGCCTGCCCCATCGTTGAGCCTCCAGCTCAAGCTCCCCAGTAAGTGCCTGAGTGCGGCAGTAAGCTCCGCAGCCGATGGCTGGTATCATCATAGACACCAGGTAAGCTTTATGAGCCTTTATGGCACTCAATACATAATAAATAACAATATACCGCCAGATGTTTACTGTATGACTGCCACTTTGATGAACTGTTCAGGAGAAAGTAACAACCATGAGCAAATAGAAAAGCAAACAAAGAAACAATCTGTGTGCTGCACTTAAAAATAAATCTAGGAACACAGAGATTCATCAGGAGTTGAAACATTTTGTTGACAAAGCCACGGGGACAATAGGTGTGTTTAAATGTGCCTTTCTGTGCACAGCTTCCCTGGGGCATGCTAGCCCACCTTTCTCCAGCTCTCACAGTCACGTGAAGGCAGAGTGGGCCACCTGGGGTTAGGGAGAAGGCATGCACTGATCCCTTGTCATCCCTTGTGACCTGAGGCAATGACTCAGATGTTTTATGTCCGGGGAAGCTGGTTTCATTCCGACTCCTGAAGGCCAGGAGTTGGGTGCTCAGACATGAGCAATAATGCGGTGTTTGGTCCTTTAACAAATGCTAGTCACTATATATATCCTGGGCTATAATTCCTTCTTTTTCGATTCCTGTACTTGTTAGAGGGACTTGAGGGGAGGCGCCACTATTTCATTGTTTTTGTCCCAGTAAAGGAATATTGCTGGATGTCTGAATGCATAATAGCAGCAAAACACACAGTGCCAAAGACTGAATTCTGTTAAAAACTGATGGATATACTGCATGTTTCCATTTACAGAATAACCTTGAAATGACCAAAAATTATAGTGATGGAGAGCAAATCAGTGGTTGCCCAGGTTAGGGTTGAGGCGGGGTGTGCCTCTTCAGAGGTAGCGCAAAAGAGTTTCTTTGTAGTGATGGAAGAGTTCCATATCTTCATTGTGGTGGTGGTAACACAAGAGCATACACGTGTTGAAATTTCATAGTACTATACACCACCACCAAAAACAACAACAACAAAAACCTGATGAAAACCAAATAATAAGGTCTGTAGTTTAATTGATAGTATCATGCCACTGCCAATGTCCTGGTTTTGAAATGCACTATGATATGTAAAATGTTATCGCTGGGTGAAGCACATGCAGAAACTCTCTGTATTATTTTTGCAGCTTCTGTTCTTTTATGTGGAGTAACCGTACTTCCCGTGTCTCTCCCACTGCTGTGACCACTATACCTGGAGGAACTGTTTTAGGACTCTGAAAAGTAAGTAGTAGCAAGTGGATCAGGAAAGAATACCAGAATTCCAAAGACCATCAAATTGGTGGTGAGTTTACATGCTTTTTCCTCCAGTATCCTTTGGCCTGAATTTAATTCAAACCAAAACCTAAAGGTGACCAT
Source organism: Delphinus delphis (assembly GCF_949987515.2). Lineage (NCBI taxonomy): Eukaryota > Metazoa > Chordata > Mammalia > Artiodactyla > Delphinidae > Delphinus > Delphinus delphis. The sequence goes on along the minus strand of NC_082698.1, from coordinate 49,467,319 downwards.
CAGCTCAGAGAGACCTCCAGGCCCCCAGTTCTGGCTCTGGAGCTGGAAAGGGAACTCTGAAATCTCAAGAGAATGTGGAAATTCCCAGGTTTTGTTTTTATTTGTTTATTTTCTTTCCTCTGGCATCTCATGCCCAGCCCCTAAGCAGTAACACAGTGATAGCTGCAAAGGCCTCTGCACTCAGTGGGGCTGGGGTCCTGAGAATGTGGAGTGAATCACCGTTTTTTTTTTTTCATGTTCTCCTTCCACTTGACCCAAGACATAGCTGCAGTCTTAGAAGTTCAGGGGAGTGCGGGGCAAATTAAGCCACCGCACTTTGTCTGGAGGACAAAAAAGAAGAGTGCCAGGGGCCCTTTGCGATCTGTTAAAAATGGATATATTGTACCTTGGAGACTGTGAAAAGGAAGTATTGATATATACTGAGAAAACAACCGAATTAAGTTGTTTAAGAACTAGGCTTCAAGCCACACACACGTGGATCTGATTCTACTGAGCACACAAAACATTTAGAGAACTGAAATAACACATAGATCATTGTCTAGGCCCCAGACTGACCACAGGGTGGCACATATCTGGGGCAAATCTGAGTGGTACTGCAAGACACTGAACACTGAACTGAGACTGGGTTCACAGTTCACAGAAGGCAAACTGAAACTTGTAGTCTGAAGCTATCCAACTCAATTGACTACTAAAAGAACAATACCAACATTTTCCATAGAAGAAGTACATGACATAATATTCAAAATACCAGGAAACAATCCAAAGTTACTTCTCTTCTGAAAAACCAGGAAACCCTCAATTTGCATGGAAAAGATAATTAACAGGTACAAATGCCAATATGACACTGATGTAGAACTACCTGATAAGGACTATTCACCAGCTATTATGAAATGGTCCAAGAAGCAAAAATAAATATTCCAAAATATGGAAAAACAGAAAGTCAGCAAAGAAATAGAATATATAAAGAAGAAACAAATAGAAATTTTAGAACTGAAAAATATAATAACCAAACTTAAAAACTCATTGAATAGGCTCAATAACAACAACAGAGAGAAAAAAAAAGATTCAAAAAAAATAAACAGAAACCCAGGGACCTGTGTGACAGTAACACAATATTTAACATTTATGTTATTGGAATTCTAGAAATGGAGGAGAGAAAGTACAATTTGAAAAAAGTATTTGAAGAAGAAATGGCTGAAAACGTTCCAACTTCGTCAAAAGACATAAACCTATAGAGCCAACATCAATGAAACTTAACCAGGAAAAACCCAAACAACTCCATACTCAAACACATCATAATCAAACTGCTAAAAATGAAAAACAAAAAGAAAATTATAACAGCATCAGAGAAAACCAACACATTACCTTTAAAGAAACTGATTTTGAATGACTACAGATCTCTCTCATCAGAAAGCATGAAGGCCAGAAAGCAATGCCACAACATTTTTAAACTGATGAAGGAAAGATCTATTGACCAAGAATTCTGTAGACAGTGAAAATATCCTCTGGATACAAAATGAAATAAAGACATTCCCTCATGAAAGAAAATTAAAACAATTTGTTGTTAGCAGATTTGCACACAAGGAATTGTGGACCAAAGTTTTTCAGACAAAAGGGAACTGATACCAGAAGGAAACTTGGAACATCAAGAATCAAGGAAGGGGCTTCCCTGGTGGCGCAGTGGTTGGGGTTCCGCCTGTCGATGCAGGGGACACGGGTTCGCGCCCTGCTCTGGGAAGATCCCGCATGCCGCGGAGCGGCTAGGCCCATGAGCCATGGCAGCTAAGCCTGCGCGTCCGGAGCCTGTGCTCCACAGCGGGAGAGGCCACAACAGTGAGAGGCCCGCGTACCGCAAAAAAAAAAAAAAAAAAGAATCAAGGAAGAGCCACAGAAATGGTAAATAACTTGGGGGATGTGACAGACTATTCTTTTCTTCTCAATTTTTAAAATATATTCAGTTGTTGAAAATAAAAAATATATATATCATTGTGTGATGAGGTTTTTAATGTAATTGTAATATGTAAGACAACTATAAAATAAAAGAGGGAGACTAAAAGGACCTATATGATGATACATTTCTAAATTCTACTTGATGAGGTAAAATTATTAGGAGTCAATGAAAGATAAGGTATGTGTATTGTGACTGTGAGAAGAGCCACTAACAATCTATGTAAATAGATAAGTTAGAATGTGATAAAAATATAGAATTCACACAGTGAATGCAAGAAGGGAGAAACAGAAATGAAAAAATAGAGGAAACAGTCAAAAAACAGGCAACAAAATATTAGACCTAAATCTAAAATTATCAATAATTATACTACATGCACTGGTCTAAACATAGCAATTACATGAAAATATCAATAGTTTTTTTTGTTTGTTTGTTTTGCCATTTGCAGCAACGTGGATGGACTTGGAGTACATTATGCTAAGTAAAATAAGTCAGATAGGGAAAGACATATAGTGTATGATATCACATATATGGAATGTAAAAAATACAACAAAAGTGCATATAACAAAAAAGAAGCAGACATATATATAGATAACAAACTAGTGGTTACCAGTAGGGAGACAGAAGGGGGAGGGGCAGTATAGGAGTAGGGGATAAAGAGATACAAACTATTATGTATGAAATAAGCTACAAGGATATATTGTACAACACAGGGAATATAGTCAATATTTTATAATAACTATAAATAGAGTATAACCTTTAAAATTGTGAATCATATATTTTACACCTGTAACATATAATACTGTACATCAGCTATACTTCAATTTAAAAAGTAACCCAATTATATGCTCTCTACAACAAACTCACTTCAAATGTAACAAAATAAGTAAATTAAAAATAAAAGGATGGGCAATTATGTCCCATGCAAAGGTTAATCCAAAGAGAGCTGAAGTGGCTATATTAATATCAGACAAAGAAGACTTCAGAGCACCAAAGATGTATGGATGGCAAATAATCACATGAAAAGGTATTCAACATGATTAGCTAGTGAATGCAAATTAAAATCATGATGCAACAAAACTGCCATCTATTGAATGTCTTAACTAAAAATTTCTGATGATACCAAGTGCTGGAGAAGGAGTGGAACAGATGGATCTCTCATACATTTCTGGTGGGAATATAAAATCATGCAGCCACTATAGAAAATTGGTCAGTAGTTTCTTCTAGAGTTAATCATGTACTTAATATGGCCCAGCAATTTCACTTCTAGACATTGAACCTAAAGAAGTGAAACTTATGTTCACGCACACAAAACCTATACATGGAAATTTATAGCAGCTTTACTCTTAATCACCAAACACTGAAAATAACCCAAATATCTCTCAAATAGGGAATGAATAAGCAAGTGGTGCTACACCCACACCATGGAATATCCTTCAGCCATAATAAGGAACAACCATTAATACTAATTAAAAAAAGGATAATTCTCCAAAAGCATTATGCTGACTGATTGAAGCCAATCTCAAAAGGTTATATATCACATGACTTCATTCGTTTGACATTCACAAAAAGGCAAAACTACTGTGTTGGAAAACAGATTAGTGGTTGCCAGAGGTTGTGAGTGGACAGGAAATGTTGAGTATAAAGAGAACACAGTAGGCTTCCGGGAAGATGGCGGAGGAGTAAGACGCAGAGATCACCTTCCTCCCCACAGATACACCAGAAATACATCTACACGTGGAACCCCTACAGAACACCTACTGAACGCTGGCAGAAGACCTCAGACCTCCCAAAAGGCAAGAAAAACCCCACGTCCCTGGGTAGGGCAAAAGGAAAAAAGAAAAAACAGAGACAAAAGAATAGGGACGGGACCTGCACCAGTGGGAGGGAGCTGTGAAGGAGGAAAGGTTTACACACTAGAAGCCCCTTCGCGGGCGGAGACTGCGGGTGGAGGAGGGGGGAAGCTTCGGGGCCGCGGAGGAGAGCACAGCAACAGGGGTGCAGAGGGCAAAGCGGGGAGATTCCCACACAGAGGATCGGTGCCGACCGGCACTCACCATCCTGAGAGGCTCGTCTGCTCACCCGCCAGGGCGGGCGGGTCTGGGAGCTGAGGCTCGGCTTTGGTTGGAGCGCAGGGAGAGGACTGGGGTTGGCGGCATGAACACAGCCTGAAGGGGGTTAGTGCACCACGGCTAGTCGGGAGGGACTCCAGGGAAAAGTCTGGACCTGCCGAAGAGGCAATAGACTTTTCTTCCCTCTGTTTCCTGGTGCGCGAGGAGAGGAGATTAAGCGCACTGCTTAAAGGAGCTCCACAGACGGCACGAGCCGTGGCTAAAAGCGCGGACCCCAGAGACGGGCATGAGACGCTAAGGCCGCTGCTGCCGCCACCAAGGAGCCTGTGTGCCAGCACAGGTCACTATCCACACCTCCCTTCCAGGGAGCCTATGCAGCCCGCCACTGCCAGGGTCCTGGGATCCAGGAACAACTTCCCCGGGAGAACGCACGGCGCACCTCACGCTGGTGCGACGTCATGTCGGCGTCTGCCGCAGGCCCGCCCCTCACTCTGTGCCCCTCCCTCCCCCCAGGCCTGAGTGAGCCAGAGCCCCAGAAGCAGCTGCGCCTTTAACCCCTCCTGTCTGAGCGAAGAACAGACGCCCTCCAGCGACCTACACGCAGAGGCGGGGCCAAATGCAAAGCTGAGCCCCTGGGAGCTGTGAGAGCAAAGAAGACAAAGGGAAATCTCTCCCAGCAGCCTCAGGAGCAGCAGATTAAAGCTCCACAATCAACTGGATTGATATGCCCTGCATCTTGTGGAATACCTGAATAAACAATGAATCATCCCAAATTGAGGAGGTGGACTTTGAGAGCAAGATTTATGAGTTTTTCCCCTTTACCTCTTTTTGTGAGTGTGTATGTGTATGCTTCTGTGAGAGATTTTGTCTGTATAGCTTTGCTTCCACCATTTGTCCTATGGGTTCTATCCATCCGGTTTTTTTTTTAATTTTTTTCTTAATAATAATTTTTTATTTTAATAACTTTATTTTATTTTATCTTACTTTATTTTACTTTACCTTTCTTTTTTTCCTACCTTCCCTCCTTCCTTCCTCCCTCCCTCCTTTCTTTCCTTTCGTTTTTTCTATCCTTCTACTAATTCTTTCTTTCTAATTTTTCTCCCTTTTATTCTGAGCCATGTGGATGAAAGGCTCTTGGTGCTGCAGCCAGGAGTCAGTGCTGTGCCTCTGAGCTGGGAAAGCCAACTTCAGGACACTGGTCCACAAGAGACACCCCAGCTCCACATAATATCAAACGGTAAAAATCTCCCAGCTATCTCCATCTCAACACCAGCAGCCAGCTTCACTCAACAACCAGCAAGTTACAGTGCTGGACACCCTATGCCAAACAACTAGCAAGACAGGAACACAACCCCACCCAGTAGCAGAGAGGCTGCCTAAAATCATAATAAGTCCACAGACACCCCAAAACACACCACCACACGTGGACCTGCCCACCAGAAAGACAAGATCCAGCCTCATCCACCAGAACACAGGCACTAGTCCCCTCCACAAGGAAGCCTACACAACCCACTGAACCAACCTTAGCCACTGGGGACAGACACCAACAACAACGGGAACTACGAACCTGCAGCCTGCAAAAAGGAGACCCCAAGCACAGTAAGATAAGCAAGATGAGAAGACAGAAAAACACACCGCAGATGAAGGAGCAAGATAAACACCCACCAGACCTAACAAATGAAGAGGAAATAGGCAGTCTACCTGAAAAAGAATTCAGAATAATGATAGTAAAGATGATCCAAAAACTTGGAAACAGAATAGAGAAAATGCAAGAAACATTTAACAAGGACCTAGAAGAACTAAAGATGAAACAAACAATGATGCACAACACAATAAATAAAATTAAAAATACTCTAGAAGGGATCAATAGCAGAATAACTGAGGCAGAAGAACAGATAAGTGACCTGGAAGATAAAATAGTGGAAATAACTACTGCAGAGCAGAATAAAGAAAAAAGAATGAAAAGAACTGAGGACAGTCTCAGAGACCTCTGGGACAACATTAAACACACTAACATTCGAATTATAGGGGTTCCAGAAGAAGAAGAGAAAAAGAGAGGGACTGAGAAAACATTTGAAGAGATTATAGTTGAAAACTTCCCTAATATGGGAAAGGAAATAGTTAATCAAGTCCAGGAAGCACAGAGAGTGCACAGGATAAATCCAAGGAGAAATACGCCAAGACACATAGTAATCAAACTGTCAAAAATTAAATACAAAGAAAACATACTAAAAGCAGCAAGGGAAAAACAACAAATAACACATAAGGGAATCCCCATAAGGTTAACCACTGATCTTTCAGCACAAACTCTGCAAGCCAGAAGGGACAGGCAGAACATATTTAAAGTGATGAAGGAGAAAAACCTGCAACCAAGATTACTCTACCCAGCAAGGATCTCATTCAGATTTGATGGAGAAATTAAAACCTTTACAGACAAGCAAAAGCTGAGGGAGTTCAGCACCACCAAACCAGCTTTACAACAAATGCTAAAGGAACTTCTCTAGGCAAGAAACACAAGAGAAGGAAAAGACCTACAATAACGAACCCAGAACAATTAAGAAAATGGGAATAGGAACATACATATCGATAATTACCTTAAATGTAAATAGACTAAATGCTCCCACCAAAAGACACAGATTGGCTGAATGGATACAAAAACAAGACCCATATATATGCTGTCTACAAGAGACCCACTTCAGGCCTAGAGACACATACAGACTGAAAGTAAGGGGATGGAAAAAGATATTCCATGCAAATGGAAACCAAAAGAAAGCTGGAGTAGCAATTCTCATATCAGACAAAATAGACTTTAAAATAAGGACTATTAGAAGAGACAAAGAAGGACACTACATAACGATCAAGGGATCAATCCAAGAAGAAGATATAACAATTGTAAACATTTATGCACCCAACATAGGAGCACCTCAATACATAAGGCATATACTAACAGCCAGAAAAGGGGAAATCGACAGTAACACATTCATAGTAGGGGACTTAAACACCCCACTTTCACCAGTGGACAGATCATCCAAAATGAAAATAAATAAGGAAACACAAGCTTTCAATGATACATTAAACAAGATGGACTTAATTGATATTTAAGGACATTCCATCCCAAAACAACAGAATACACATTTTTCTCAAGTGCTCATGGAACATTCTCCAGGATAGATCATATCTTGGGTCACAAATCAAGCCTTGGTAAATTTAAGAAAATTGAAATTGTATCAAGTATCTTTTCCGACCACAATGCTATGAGACTAGATATCAATTACAGGAAAAGATCTGTAAAAAATACAAACACATGGAGGCTAAACAATACACTACTTAATAACGAAGTGATCGCTGAAGAAATCAGAGAGGAAATCAAAAAATACCTGGAAACAAATGACAATGGAGACACGACAACCCAAAACCTATGGGATGCAGCAAAAGCAGTTCTAAGAGGGAAGTTTATAGCAATACAATCCTACCTTAAGAAACAAGAAACATCTCGAATGAACAACCTAACCTTGCACCTCAAGCAATTAGAGAAAGAAGAACAAAGAAACCCCAAAGTTAGCAGAAGGAAAGAAATCATAAAAATCAGATCAGAAATAAATGAAAAAGAAATGAAGGGAACAATAGCAAAGATCCATAAAACTAAAAGCTGGTTCTTTGAGAAGATAAACAAAATTGATAAACCATTAGTCAGACTCATGAAGAAAAACAAGGAGAAGACTCAAATCAATAGAATTAGAAATGAAAAAGGAGAACTAACAACAGACACTGAAGAAATACAAAAGATCATGAGAGATTACTACAAGCAACTCTATGCCAATAAAATAGACAACCTGGAAGAAATGGACAAATTCTTAGAAAGGCACAACCTGCCAAGACTGAATCAGGAAGAAATAGAAAATATGAACAGACCAATCACAAGCACTGAAATTGAAACTGTGATTAAAAATCTTCCAACAAACAAAAGCCCAGGACCAGATGGCTTCACAGGCAAATTCTATCAAACATTTAGAGAAGAGCTAACACCTATCCCTCTCAAACTCTTCCAAAATATAGCAGAGGGAGGAACACTGAGAAACTCTTTCTATGAGGCCACCATCACCTTGATACCAAAACCAGACAAGGATGTCATAAAGAAAGAAAACTACAGGCCAATATCACTGATGAACATAGATGCAAAAATCCTCAACAAAATACTAGCAAACAGAATCCAACAGCACATTAAAAGGATCATACACCATGATCAAGTGGGCTTTATTCCAGGAATGCAAGGATTCTTCAATATATGCAAATCAATCAACGTGATACATGATATTAACAAATTGAAGAATAAAAACCATATGATCATCTCAATAGATGCAGAGAAAGCATTTGACAAAATTCAACACCGATTTATGATAAAAACCCTGCAGAAAGCAGGCATAGAGGGAACTTTCCTCAACATGACAAAGGCCATGTATGACAAACCCACAGCCCACATCGTCCTGAATGGTGAAGAACTGAAAGCATTTCCACTAAGATCAGGAACAGGACAAGGTTGCACACTCTCACCACTCTTATTCAACATAGTTTTGGAAGTTTTAGCCACAGCAATCAGAGAAGAAAAGGAAATAAAAGGAATCCAAATCGGAAAAGAAGAAGTAAAGCTGTCACTGTTTGCAGATGACATGATACTATACATAGAGAATCCTAAAGATGCTACCAAAAAGCTACTAGAGCTAATCAATGAATCTGGTAAAGTAGCAGGATACAAAATTAATGCACAGAAATCTCTGGCATTTCTATACACTAATGATGAAAAATCTGAAAGTGAAATCAAGAAAACACTCCCATTTACCATTGCAACAAAAAGAATAAAATATCTAAGAATAAACCTACCTAAGGAGACAAAAGACCTGTATGCAGAAAATTATAAGACACTGATGAAAGAAATTAAAGATGATACAAATAGATGGAGAGATATACCATGTTCTTGGATTGGAAGAATCAACATTGTGAAAATGACCCTACTACCCAAAGCAATCTATAGATTCAATGCAATCCCTATCAAACTACCACTGGCATTTTTCACAGAACTAGAACAAAAAATTTCACAATTTGTATGGAAACACAAAAGACCCCGAATAGCTAAAGCAATCTTGAGAACGAAAAACAGAGCTGGAGGAATCAGGCTCCCTGTCTTCAGACTATACTACAAAGCTACAGTAATCAAGACACTATGGTACTGGCACAAAAACAGAAAGATAGATCAATGGAACAGGATAGAAAGCCCAGATATAAACCCACGCACATATGGTCACCTTATCTTTGATAAAGGAGGCAGGAATGTACAGTGGAGAAAGGACAGCCTCTTCAATAAGTGGTGCTGGGAAAACTGGACAGGTACATGTAAAAGTATGAGATTAGATCACTCCCTAACACCATACACAAAAATAAGTTCAAAATGGATTAAAGGGCTTCCCTGGTGGCGCAGTGGTTGAGAGTCCGCCTGCCAATGAAGGGGACACGGGTTCGTGCCCCTGTCCGGGAAGATCCCACATGCCGCAGAGCGGCTGGGCCCGTGAGCAATGGCCGCTGAGCCTGCGCATCCGGAGCCTGTGCTCCGCAACGGGAGAAGCCGCAACAGTGAGAGGCCCACGTACTGCAAAAAAAAAAAAAAAAAAAAAAATGGATTAAAGACCTAAATGTAAGGCCAGAAACTAACAAACTCTTAGAGGAAAACATAGGCAGAACACTCTATGACATAAATCACAGCAAGTTCCTTTTTTACCCACTTCCTAGAGAAATGGAAATAAAAACAAAAATAAACAAATGGGACCTAATGAAACTTCAAAGCTTTTGCACAGCAAAGGAAACCATAAACAAGACCAAAAGACAACCCTCAGAATGGGAGAAAGTATTTGCAAATGAAGCAACTGACAAATGATTAATCTCCAAAATTTATAAGCAGCTCATGCAGCTCAATAACCAAAAAACAAACAACCCAATCCAAAAATGGGCAGAAGACCTAAATAGACATTTCTCAGAAGAACATATACAGACTGCCAACAAACACATGAAAGAATGCTCAATATCATTAATCATTAGAGAAATGCAAATCAAAACTACAATGAGATATCATCTCACACCGGTCAGAATGGCCATCAAAAAATCTAGAAACAATAAATGCTGGAGAGGGTGTGGAGTAAAGGGAACTCTCTTGCACTGCTGGTGGGAATGTGAATTGGTTCAGCCACTATGGAGAACAGTATGGAGGTTCCTTAAAAAACTACAAATAGAACTACCATATGACCCAGCAGTCCCACTACTGGGCATATACCCTGAGAAAACCATAATTCAAAAAGAGTCATGTACCAAAATGTTCATTGCAGCTCTATTTATAACAGCCCAGACATGGAAACAACCTAAGTGTCCATCATCGGATGAATGGATAAAGATGATGTGGCACATATATACAATGGAATATTACTCAGCCATAAAAAGAAACGAAATTGAGCTATTTGTAATGAGGTGGGTAGACCTAGAGTCTGTCATACAGAGTGAAGTGATTCAGAAAGAGAAAGACTAATACCGTATTATAACACATATATATGGAATTTAAGAAAAAAAATGTCATGAAGAACCTAGGGGTAAGACGGGAATGAAGACACAGACCTACTAGAGAATGGACTTGAGGATATGGGGAGCGGGAAGGGTAAGCTGTGACAAAGTGAGAGAGAGGCATGGACATATATACACTACCAAACGTAAGGTAGATAGCTAGTAGGAAGCAGCCACATAGCACAGGGAGATCAGCTCGGTGCTTTGTGACCGCCTGGAGGGGATAGGGAGGGTCAGAGGGAGGGAGACGCAAGAGGGAAGAAATATGGGAACATATGTATATGTATAACTGATTCACTTTGTTATGAAGCAGAAACTAACAAACCATTGCATTGCAATTATACTCCAATAAAGATGTAAAAAAAAAAAAAAAAAAAAAAAAAAAACAGCCTGACCACATTCTTTTCCTTCTGAGCCCTTTTGAATTGATCTATAGCAGGCAAAGGTTATTGCTGACTTTCCTACAGTTCATCCATGTCTTCAGGCTTTAACTTTAAAATCTAAGAGATTATTAGTGAGGTTTGCTGGAATAAAAAAAAAAAAGAATAGAGAAAACATAAGGAAGTTCTTTTTTTTTTTTTTGTGATGGAATTGTTCCATATGCTGATTATTGTGGTGGTTACATAAATCTATAAATGTATTAAAATTCACAGAAACGACTTTAATCAGGACAGTGTGGTATTGGCAAAAGAACAAATAAATCAATGGAACAGAATAGAGACCCCAGAAATTGACCTACACAGATAGAGCCTAACAAACTTTGACAAAGGAGCAAAGGAAATTTAATGGGGAAAAGGTAGTCTTTTCAACAAATGTTGATGGAACAACGGGACATCCACATACAAAAAAAATTTATCTTGACACAGACCTTACACTTTTCACAAAATTTAATTGAAAATGGACTACAGATTCAAATATAAATGCAAAATTATAAAACTTCTAGAAGTTAACATGGGAGAAAATGTCCTTGCGTTTGGCACTGACTTTGTAATACAGTACGAAAGCACACTCCATGGAAGAAAAAATTGATAAGCTGGACTTCATTAAAATGAAAAACATCTACCCTAAGAAATACACTTTTAAGAGAATGAAAAAATAAGCCACAGACTGGGACTAAACAGTTGCCAAATGCGTATCCGATAAAGCACTACTATCCAAAATATATGAAGAGCTCTTAAAACTCAAAAATAAGAAAGCATACAGCTCAATTAAAACGGGTAAAGGGGGGCTTCCCTGGTGGCGCAGTGGTTGAGAGTCCGCCTGCCGATGCAGGGGACACGGGTTCGTGCCCCGGTCCGGAAAGATCCCACGTGCCGGGGAGTGGCTGGGACCGTGAGCCATGGCCGCTGAGCCTGCGCATCCGGAGCCTGTGCTCCGCAACGGGAGAGGCCACAACAGTGAGAGGCCCGCATACCGAAAAAAAAAAAAAAAATGGGTAAAGTGTCCAAACAAACATCTCACCAAAGAAGATAATCAATGGCAAATAATCATATGAAAAGATGTAACACATCATATATCATTAGGTAATGGCAAATTAAAACAACAATGATAAACCACTACACACCAATTAGAATAGTTAACATCCAGAACATTGACAACATCATAAGCTAGTGAAGACTCAGCGCAACAGGAAGTCTCAATCATTGCTTGTGGAAATGCAAAGTGGTACAGCTGCTTTGGAAGAACAGTCTCGCAGTATCTTCCAAATCTAAACACAGTCTTACCATACAATCCAGCAATATCTCTCCTTGCAGGTCCCCACAAAAACCTACATAGTAATTTCATAACTGCCAAGCCTTGGAAGCAACCAAAATGTCCTTCAGTAGGTGAATGGATAAATAAACTGCTACATCCGGATAATGGAATATTATTTAGCACTGAAAAGAAATGAGCTATCAAGCCACAAAAAGACATGAGGGAACCTTAAATGCACATTACTAAGTGAAAGAAATCAGTCTGAAAGGGCCAGCTCTATAATTCCAGCTATATGACGTTCTGAACTGGCAAAACTATAGTGACTAATAAGATCAATGGTTTATAGGGATTGAGGGGAAAGAAGGAGGAATGAATAGGTAGAGGGAAGGGGATGTTTAGGACAGTGAAGATATTCTGTATGATAATACAATGGTGTTCTATCTCATGTCTCCAGGCCTTGGAGAATGGTGCCCCCACTCCCCGCACTCCATGGAATGCTCTGGAACTCTTTATTACCACTAGCTTCTATTTATCCTTTATTACTCAGTTAAGATACCACCTTCTCTGGATATCTGTTTCTGGGATAAGTGCTGCCACAATACTCCACATTTATTTCTATCACATCCCTAGTCATGTTATGTTATAATGGTTGGTTACTGGCCTGATCTCATGCTAGTGCAACTTCTTGAGGGAAAATTTAAAATTCTGTGTCTTTTTTTTTTTTTTCTTTTTGCTGTACCATGCGGCTTGTGGGAACGTAGTTCCCCAACCAGGGATCAGGGATCGAACCTGTGCTCCCTGCGGTGGAAGTGCAGTCCTAACCACTGGGCCGCCAGGGAATTCCCAAAATTTTGTGTCTTACTGATCTCTGTGTTCTTGATGTCTAACCCTGTACACAACCAAGAAGTGTTTAAACAAAACAAAACAAGAAATGTTTAAAGAAGGAAGTTAGAAAATCAAGAAGGAGGGAAGGGAGGGAGGACTACTCATGTACATGCCCTCTAAGGTCCCGGCTATGTAAAGTTGCATAAATACTAACAGGTATTTTGTTCCTGGCATGGGATTATGGGTAATTCCTCCCTAGTTTTGAAACACTTTTTAATGTTGTTACATTGCTTCTATAATTAAAACAAAACTAATCTGTGTTCTGCAGATGCCTAACAGGGAGTGCTGCTGTGGCAGAGACTTCTCTGTGTTCCCTGAAAGTCTTCTTCATGGCACACACCCAAACTGGATTTCTTAGCCTCTATCTCTGTTACTGTAGTCATGGGATCAAGTTCCAGCACAGAGAATGCAGTGCTGTGTGCCACTTCAATGCTTAGTCTCAAAATATCCTCCCACAGTGAACTCTGTTCTCTCTTCCTGTCTGGAAGGTGACCAGAAAGAACTTCAAGAACCTCAAAAAGGGAATAACCACAAGATGGAAGAATCCTGGGTTCTTTTTTTTTTTAAGAAGATGTTGGGGGTAGGAGTTTATTAATTAATTAATTTATTTTTGCTGTGTTGGGTCTTCGTTTCTGTGCGAGGGCTTTCTCTAGTTGTGGCAAGCGGGGGCCACTCTTCATCGTGGTGCACGGGCCTCTCACTATCGCGGCCTCTCTTGTTGCGGAGCACAGGCTCAGTAGTTGTGGCTCACGGGCCTAGTTGCTCTGTGGCATGTGGGATCCTCCCAGACCAGGGCTCGACCCTGTGTCCCCTGCATTAGCAGGCAGATTCTCAACCACTGCGCCACCAGGGAAGCCCTGAATCCTGGGTTCTTAAGTGATGGCCTGGAAAGCCACCCAACCAAAATCCCTCAAATGGACTTTACCTGAGTGAGAAATTTGTTTCTATTGCAGTAAATCACCAAGGTTTGACAATTTATAATATATACATATATATGTCAGTTAGGCTAAAGTAATACTCTTGGTAAAGAGTTTAATACGGTCCCAACTAGAATCTAAGATGACCTTGATTTATAAATGGCTTGTTCTAGGGCACATGAAAAACTATCACCAAGCTTGACTCCTATAGTTCTGAAATGTTGAAATTTTAAATTGGCTTTATATTTATTTATTTATTTATTTATTTATTTATTTACTTTACATGAACTGTTTGAGTTTAAGGAGATAATAAAGATGTTATTGGCCATCCTCTCCATATTTACACATGAGAATCCTGAGGTGCAGAAAGGGAAAGGCTAGTCCAGTGTGTCTGAGTTGTCTTGCTTTCAAGTCTCCTAACTCATACATGAGAACGTCCTGTTTGGAACAGCTGGGTCTCCATTGATTGTCCAGGACAACACATGTGCTCTGGGTGTCTAAAGGCAGTCTTCTCCCTCAAACCCCCATGGGCATTCCTCCTGAACATGCCCCTGTGGTTGAAAAGGATCACTTTCTCAGATAGAGGAGAACAGTTCTCTGACCAAGAGCATTCAAGCAGCTGCACTCCCCTGATAGAACCTTTAGAACCACCATTCTTCAGCCCAGAATATTTCTGTAATCTTGGTGTCACAATGAACTTCCTAAACCAGATACAAAAAAAAAGCATAAATTTTGAGGTAAGAATGAACTAATTTTGCTACATCACATTTAAGAATTCTTGTTCAACAAAGGATGCTGTAGATTTTGTTATCTGATGACAGCCTAGGAGAAGATGGTGGAAAAACAGAATCCCTCATCCACTTTTGGTAGAAGTGTAAAACGAGATGTTATTTGGATCTATCTGATTGAGAGCTGTCTGGGTATACTCAGTGAAGTTGCATATGTGGACATTCTATGATCCAGCAATACATGAAGAAAACTCCAGCATAGGTCTACAAGAGGACAGGTAAAATGGTGGAAGGGAGCCACTGCTAGAAGAATGAAAGCAAAATGTGAGGGATAAATACTGGACTGCACTGCAGCATTCAGAAACACTGAAGATCTGCATAGAGCAACACAGGTAGTATTAAGAACAACATAAAACAAATCCGGAGGGAAAAAAGTATAAAACAAGGCAATGTTGGTGTGCATGTGCTATATATGTAAACTTAAATATATAGGAAACAGCATTAAATACATTTTTCTTTTTTTTCAAGAAAGCTTTTGGGCATACAGATGTATGCACAATATAACAAAAAGCCCATATACCTGCTACTCAGCTTAAGAAATAAAACATTACATTTAAAATTCTAAGGAATTTTAGCTAAGGACAATTCTCCAGAAAAGGGGCAACTGGGAATGTTATAAGTCAACATTCATGGCAGTTAAGGGATGCAGCAGGCTACCAACATTATCTATTACAATCTTATCATTTTACAGAATGAATATATACCCCCCAAACATGTAGATTTCACACATTATGACAAGTGTTGAGAAAAAGAAATGAAGTTAGGGATGGGTAAAGTAAAAACTTAAATGCATATTACTAAATGAACAAAGTCATCAGGAAAGGCTACATACTGTATGATGCCAAGTATATGATATCTTGGAAAAGGCAAAAGTATGGAGACAGAAAAAAGACCAGTGGTTGCCCAGGGAAAGGGGAAAGGGAGGGATAAACAGGCAGAGAACAGAGGATTTTTAGGGCAGTGAAAATACTCTGCATGATACATACCATTGTCCAAACCCATAAATGTACAACACCAAGAGTGTTGTCAACTATGGACTTCGGGTGACTATGATGTGCCAGTGTAGGTTCATCAGTTATAACAAATGCACCACTCTGGTGACGGATGTTGATAATGAGGAAGACCATGAATGTGTGTGGGCAAGAGCTCTAAGGGGAAATCTCAATTTTGCTGTGAATCTAAAACTGCTTTAAAAAAAAAATACAGTAAAAACAAAAACGGAAAGGGTTTTTTTTTTACTGGATGATTGAATGTGAAGTTCAAGTCATGCACATCTCTGAGTCTGAGATACATTAAAAGATTGATATAAATAAATACAGTGAGCAATAAATACACCATCTCTTCCCCAACAACACACCTAGCCTTTAAAAACATTGATTTGCCAAAACTGAGGAAGCCCTGTGAACAGTCAAGGTCTATAATTTAGGTGGTTTTTGTTGCGCTTTTGTAACTCTCTACTAATAAGCCTGTGTTCAGGCATTCTTCAATTGTAGCTCTTAATTGCAAAGTTTGGAACACTCTAAATTAGGGGTGAGTGATGCCAAATTCACTAAAACCCAATACATACTGATGGACTTAATTTTACTTCTCACTGTAGAATTATTTTCAACCTCAAATCTCATATATATTTGCATTCTGAAGAAGCATAACCTTTGTGTTCTGATTTATTTTTGCTTAATTCCACAGGCAATTCTTCACCAAGACTTGTTTGATATCTAAGATGACTTGGGAGTGATGTTTTTCTATGCTGGCTATCTTGCTAGCAGAATAAGATGCATGTTACACAGTCCATCCATTTTGTCTCTTTTCCTGGCCATCCAAATGCATTCTTACATTTCCATATTCTCCCCACTTATACTGCCACCTCCACCACCTCATTTGAAACATACAGATTAATCAGATTCCAGTCTAACTTTTATAAAGCTCACCTAGAATCAAGTTAGGCAAGATGATGAAAGAGTTAGCAGGAATCTCTATCCCAATGGAGTATCTATCTATTCCAAAATTTAAACAAAAAGAAAACCCAGAAACAATGTATAAAATTAAGCAGAATAATAACCCCTATAGATGTCACTGCAGAAGCCATAACATGACAGATTGAGGCTTCAGAGGGAAGATTTGGCATCTCAGTGCTATCTCAGAAACAGATCACTTGGCTTTGGGCCCAAGTGAGTCAAGGAGGGCCAGTGAGGCCCGGTTCAGAATCAGAATCATGGGAGGACTGTACCTGGTTGATAGGATGAAGAGAATGCCTGCACTGCCCCCACCCCCCAGCCCCCAGAACCCTAGGAAATGACAGCTTCTGTCTAGGACTTTGGGTGGGTAAAAATGTCTTGTAGGTCTCCCATGGAAATTTAATTCATAAGTTTATTTCATGTGTGGAAATAAAGTCAAAATTTTCTCTAGTCAGGATGGTAATTCACAAATGAGAAAAACAAAAGTAAAATGTAGTTTCCAGCTGTTGAAAACTCTTAGGCTGTCTGGCAAAACTAAATGCAAAGCAATCCAGATTAACTATTATACAATTTGGGTGTATAAGAAAGATGTTTAGGGACTTCCCTGGTGGCACAGTGGTTAAGAATCCATCTGCCAATGCAGGGGACATGGGTTCAATCCCTGGTCCAGGAAGATCCCACATGCTGCGAAGCAACTGAGCCCGTGTGCCACAACTACTGAGTCCCTGTGCTGCAGCTGCTGAAGCCCACATGCCTAGAGCCCGTGCTCCACAAGAGAAGCCACTGCAGTGAGAAGCCCATGCACCGCAATGAAGAGTAGCCCCCGCTTGCCACAACTAGAGAGAAAAGCTCGAGTGCAGCAACAAAGACCAAACATAGCCAAAAGCTAAATAAATATATTTTTTAAAAATTTATTTAAAAAAAAAGATGTCTATAGACAAAACAGTCTCTCCTGAAAATGTGCTTACATAAAATAAGAGAATGATCCACCATGAGGGAGAGTCAGAAGACAGCAAAAAGCAGATTAAGTCCAAAAAGGGAGCACAAAGGAAATATATGAAGAAAATCAATATGCTAAGAGACAAATCAAACAGCAAACAAAAATATAACAGAAAGGACTGACGAAAACAAAAACTGGTTCTTTAAAGAGTAAAACACTGATTAAAAAAATTAATACTAATGAAGAAAAAAAAGAAAAAATTCCCAAAATCAGGAAGGAAGAGGAGGATATCACATTTAAAATTAAAGGTATTATGATCAATTTTTTGATAATAAATTTTATAATTTAGATTAAATAAATCTTAGAAAAATCATAATTCACTAAAATTGACATAGGAATAAGAGAAAATATAAATAGTCCTTTTCTATCAAGGAAATTGTATCCTTTTTTTAAAAAAAAGAACTCCTCACAAATGAAATGGTAGTCCCATATTACTTCATAGGGAAAGTCTGGTAAACTTTTAGGGTAGAATAACACCAAGCTTATAGAAATCTTTCCAGAAAATGGAAAAAGAGGGAGCATCCGCCATTTCATTTTATGAAAACAGAATTAACTTGGTTTTAAAACAAAGTGAAGACATTATAAGAAAGAAAAAGTATTGGTCAATCCTACTTAAATGAAACTTTAAAAAGATAATATTTGCAAAAATATGCAGCAATACATAAAAGATAACATAAAATGTGGTTGGTTTATCATTCAAAAATCAATCAATGTAATATGACTCACTACCAGAACAAAGGAGAAAAACATTATTTCAATAGATGCCTAGGTATCATTTGATAAAATTCAAGCTCTACTGATGACAAAAATTAAAAACTACTAGCAAACCCAGAATATAAAGCTTTGCCTTAATTCTCAAAAAATAAAAACCTTATGACATTTAGCAACTAATATGTTCCCTCTTACTTCTTCTTTTCAACATTGTAGGACAAGGGAAAGAAAACACATGTATAAGGATCAAAAAGTAAGAAATAAAGTTGTAATTATTTTTAGATGATACCTAAATTACAAATATAATTTCCAATAGCAAATATAATGAAAAATAGAACAACAAAATAAAGTGCATGCTAATCATACAATGGAATATTATTCAGCCATAAAAATGAATGAACTAATAAGGCTTTACATAAAAAACTATTGTTGACTCTTACAAATATATCATTGAGTAGATAACCCAGACACAAAAGAAGGTCTGTATGATTTCACCTATAAAATTTCAAAAGCCTGCATGACTTATCGGTGATGGTAAAAACCTGGATAGTGGTTATATTCCAGGAGAAAAAGAATATAATAATTGAGAGGGGACATGAGGGAGTCTTAGGAGTTTCTATTTACATTTTATTTCTTGGATAAGGTAGTGATCACACAAATGGATTCATTTATAATTAATCACTAGGCTATATTCTTATCATATTTATATTTTTCTGTATTATAGTCAACTTTAAATTCTTTTAAGTTTACAATCCAACAAAGTACAGAACAATTTTTAGAATGCTACCTTTTGTGTAAGAAAGGATGGGAAATTAAGATCTATATACTTATATTATCTAACCTAACTAGATACACACATACACACACTTGCTTATATTTGAAAAAGGAACACTGAAAAAATAAACAAGAAGCAAAGTACAACTGTTAATTTTAAAAGGAGAAAATAATTAAAACAAAAATTCTCACATCATACTTTTTATATGCTTTCGGTTTTGAACCAAGTAAATGTTTTCCATATTTAAAAATAGACTTGAAAAAGTAATCCCCAAAATGAAAAATCAACTGAAACAGACTTACTCCTCCTGTTGGTATTAGAAACTTGCAAGAAATCATTGTTCTTATTCTACCAACCAAAACAAGCTGGTTATGCAATAAAATTATAGCTTTAAAAAATCCTATCAGAAACTTCAGAATGCAAATGCACTAAATTCCAGAAAAGGATAAACACATTATAGGATAAAAGAAACTGATGGCTCATGGAGAACTGTGAAGAGGAAAAATCCATCATGGATGAGGTTTAGGAGAACATACACTTTTAATACACTTGCCATGGCCCTGGGTGGGCTTGCATTACAATCTGAAATTCTGAGCTACCTCAGCTACAAAGTCTTCACCCACCAACTCTTTCCCATGGATCGTCACTGAATGCTCAGGAGTACCATGTGAAAGGCTGGATGCAGGGCAAGAGCTGAGAGAGATCCCAGTGAGGTGCATGGACCCTCCTCCAAGTGCAAGGCAAATACCCTCCAAAAGCAGAGGCAGGAAGGGAACTGAGAGAAACTGATCAATCAAGGCAAACTGGGTTTGCTACAAATGGACAGCTGAGGGCAGAGCAGGAGAGCTGAGGGAAATTACAGTTGGCTACTTATACATTCCTCTCTGAGTAACCGATAGAGTAAGTACACAAAAATTGGTAAAAAAACAAGATTTGAAAAATGCTACCATGCAACTTGACCTAACTGGCATTTATAGAACACCTCCCCTCAAAACCACAGTATACTTATTATTTTCAGTGGCATGTGGAAGAGTCACCAAGAGAGACCAATATTCTAGGTCATAAGACAAGTTTTGATTAATGTGAAACAGTGGAATCATGCAGAGTATATTATCTGGCTAAAAGTATTTTAAATTAGAAAACAACATCATTAGGATATCCAGAAAATCCCCCAATATTTGGCAATTTAGTAATACCACTTTGAATAATTCATGAGTCAAAGAAAAAATCAGAAGAAAATTAAAAAGCATTTTGAAGTGAGTGATAATGAAAACCCAACATATCTAAATGTGTGGGTTATGGCTAAAGAGGTGCTTAGACAGCATTAAATAGCTTTAAATGATTATATTAGAAAAGAAGGAAGGGCTGAAACCAATTACCTTAGCTTCTACCTTAAGAAGCTAAAAAAGATCAAATTACACCAAAAATAAGCAGAAGGAAAAACGAATATCAGTAGTCAATAAAATAGAAAATTGACAAATACAAAAAAATTAATGTCAGTACTTTGAAAACAGTAATAAAATTAATCAAAATCTAACAAGATTGGTTAAGATAAAAAGAAAACACAAATTGCCAACATCAGGAATGAAAGAGAGGACATCATTATAGATCTATTAACATTAAAGTGATATATATATGGAATCTAAAAAACAAGAAAGGGTTTTGAAGAACCTAGGGGCAGGACAGGAATAAAGACTTGAGGACACGGGGAAGGGCAAGGGTAAGCTGGGACGAAGTGAGAGAGTGGCACTGACATACATACACTACCAAATGTGAAATAGATAGCTAGCGGGAAGCAAATGCATAGCACAGGGAGATCAGCTTGGTGCTTTGTGACCACCTAGAAGGGTGGGATAGGGAGGGTGGGAGGGAGACGCAAGAGGGAGGGGATAAGGGGATATATGTATACATATAGCTGATTCACTTTGTTGTATAGCTGATTCACTTTGTCATACAGCAGAAACTAACATAACAATGTAAAGCAATTATACTCCAATAAAGATGTTAAAAAAATAAATTAAAGTGATAATACGGGAATAGTATGAAGAACTTTGACAATAAATTCTTTAATATAGCTTAAAAGAACAAACCCTTGAAAAGTGGAACTTAAGGTTAACAGAAGCAGAAATAGAAAATCTAAAAGTCACAATATCTACTAAAAATGAAATTTATAATAAAAAAATCATTCCACAAAGAAAATTCCAAGTCCACATGACTTCATAACAATTCAATGAAACATTAAGAGAGATAATGCAAATTGTACACAAACTTTTTAGAATATACAGGAGAAAGGGTCAATTTCTTACACGTTTCATTAAACTGACATAATACTGATATAAATATCTTACAAAAACATTAGAAGGAAAACAATTACAGATCAATATTCCTCATGAACATGGACACAAAATACTTAATAAAAATATTAGCATACCTTTTCCAGCAGTCGATAAAAGGGTAATAAATCATCAAAAGGAATTTATCTCAGGAATGCAAGGTTGTTTTACATGTGAAAGTCAAGCGATGTAATTTTCCACATCAACAGAATGATGAGAAAAAGAAGTGATCACCTCAGTAAACACAGTAAAGCATTTGATTGAATTTACCACTTTTTCATGATAATAACTCTCAGGAAACCAAGAAGAGAAGAGAAATTCCTCATTCTGATAAAATACATTTATACAATGAAAACAAAAAACTCACTACTGCTAACACCATACTTAACTGTGAAATACTGAATGCTTTTCCACCAAGATCAGGAAGAAGGCAAAAATATCTGCTCCTAATTTATATTCAACATTATACTGGAAGTCCAAACTAGTAAAGAATAAAGGAAGGAAGGAAGGAAGGAAGGGAAGGAGGTAGGTAGGTTAGGGGCAGGAAAATAAAGATTGGAAAAGAGGTAAAATTGTTACCTGTTATCATTTTCAGATAATGATTGTATATGTAGAAACCCCTATGGAATCTACTAAAAAAGCTACTAGAAGCAAGAATTAAATATACAAAAACTAAATATAATTCTAATACTAGCAAATCAAAATTGACAAGTAAAATTTATACAACAGTAATGCAATACCACCAACAATATCATAAACATATTTAGGAGGAAATTAACAAATAATATGCTAGTCTTTTATACTAAAAACTACAAAATATGGCAGAAAGTAATTAAAGACCAAAAAAAGAAACAGAAAGGTATAAAGATAGACAATAAAGGTATCTATCATATTCATATACTAGATAACTCAACTTAGTTAAGATGTCAGTTCTTTCCAAATGATACAGA
The DNA here is from genome assembly GCF_949987515.2 of Delphinus delphis. Classification (NCBI taxonomy): domain Eukaryota; kingdom Metazoa; phylum Chordata; class Mammalia; order Artiodactyla; family Delphinidae; genus Delphinus; species Delphinus delphis. The sequence goes on along the minus strand of NC_082698.1, from coordinate 49,444,690 downwards.
TTCAATGCAATCCCAATCAAAGTCACATCAGTCTTTCATTATTTATTTATTTATCTACTTACTTTAGAAATTGGTAATATTATTCTAAAATCAATGCAGAAAACAAAGGACCTAGAATAACTAAAACAACCCTGAGAAAGAATAATACAGTTGGAGGATTTGCAATACCTAATTTGAAAACCACAGAAATCATCGGAGTGTGTTCTGGGGGTAAAGATAGACAAACAGATCAATAGATTAGAAAGTCCAGAAATGGAGCCAATAAATTATTTGATTTTCGATAAAGTCACTGTAATAGGTATCTATTGCTGTGTAACAAATTGCCACAAAACTTAGCAGCTCAAAGTAACAAACCTTTATTATCTCACAATTTTTGTAGGTTAGGAATCTAGGCACAGCTCAGCTGGAATGCAATCAAGGGGTGGCTGGGACTATAACCCTCTCAAAGTGCTACTGGAAAAGGATATGATTCAAGCTCACTCATGCGGCTGTGGCCAAGATTCAGTTCTTAGCAGGTTGTTGGACTGAGGACCTCCGTTCTGTAGTATTAGCTATTGGACTTCAGTTCCTGACCACACTGGCCTCTTCAAAGGGGAGCTTATAGAACTGCAACTTGCTTCAACTGCAAGTGAAGCAAGTGAGGGGGAGGGAGAAAGAGCGAAAGGGAGGAAAGGGCTAACAATGTTCAGTGCTCTTGCATCACTTCACTAATCATTCTGATATCATTTTTGTGATGTTTCTGTCCAATTTTTCTACTCTTTTTTCATTAAGTTGTTAGTGCTCTTCATGTATAAAAAAAGTCAAATTCATAGAAGCAGAGAGTAGAAAAGTGGTTGTAAGTGGCTGGAGGTGGGGGAAATAAGGAGAGCTTGGTTAAAGGGTACAACTTTCAGTTATAAGATGAATAAGGTCTGAAGATCTAATGTATAATATGGTGACTACATTGATAACACTGCATTGTATAACTGAAATTTACAAAGTGAGTAGAACTTAAGTGTTAACAACAACAACAGGTAAATATGTGAGGGAGTGGAAGTGTTAATTCATTGCGGGGATCCTTTCACAATTTCTAATTATATCAAAACATCACGTTATACACTTTAAATATCTTACAATTTTATTTATCAGTTATAGTTCAATAAAAATTATTTAAAAAGTTAAAATATCACCTCTAAAATATTAATAGTGTAGGTCTGTTTCTGGACTCTCTGTTCTCTTCCTTTGATCCATCCGTCTACCCTTATGCCAAAAACTCACTATTTTGATAAATGTAGCTTTATATTGTCTTGAAATCATAAAGTTTAATTCCTCTATATTTGCTCACATTTTTCAAGATTTTTGTGGCTGTAGAATCAGCTTCTAAATTTCTACAAAATACCAGCTGAGATTATGATTAGAATTACCTTAAGCTTACAGATCAATTTGGAAAAATTGACATCACAAAATGTGGAGACTTCTAATTCATAAACATATTATATCTTGCCATGTACTTAGGCCTTCTTTAATTTCTTTCGGCTATGCATTAAATTTGTTAGTGCATGACTTTCATTATATCTGTTACTTTTAAATAAATTATCTTTTATCTTTATTCCATACACCATTTTCTAATTATTTGCTGCTATGATGTAGAAATCAAATTGGTTTTGTATATTGCTCAGGTATCCTGCTATCTTACTAAATTAATTACTGTCTAATTTGGGTTTTTTATAGATCTCTCTGGATTATTTAATGTAAAAATCATGTTGTCTATGAACACAGATAATTTAACTTTTTTATTTTACCAAGTATTTATGCCTTTTATTTTTTACTTCTTGCCTTATTGTGCCGGCTGGGACTGCCAGGACAATGCTAAATAGAAATAAGATCAGACATCTTTGCCTTGATCTAAATCACAGGATGACAATGTATAATATTTTATTGTTGAGTATACTGTTAGGTGTAGATTTTTCATGACTTTTTCATATTGAGGAATTTTTTTTCTATTTCTAGTTTTCTGAGATTTCACGACATGAATGGGTTTTAAATTTCATCAAATTATTTTTAGGCAACAATAACTACAATCAGGGAGAAGATATGTGCAAATCATGTATCTAAGAGCTTAATATCCAGAATATACAAATAACTCCTTCAATTCAACAACAACAACAAAACAACCCAATTCAAAAATGGGCAGAGGACTTGAACAAACAGTTCTCCAAAGAAGATACACAAATGGCCAGCAAAAGCACATGGAAAGATGCTCAACATCACTAAATCATTAAGGAAATGCAAATCAAAACACAGTGAGATACCACCTCAAACCCATCTGGATGGCTATTATCAAAAAAATGGAAAATACGTGTTAGTGAGGTTGTGAAGAAATTGGAACCCTCATACTTTGCTGGTGCGAATGTAAAACAGTGTACCCACTGTTATCGACATGCTATATTATTTCATTTGTTTTCACTTTACCCTGTCTTTTTTTGATCTTCTATTATTCTTTTCCTGTCTTTTTGTTTAAATCTTTTTCTTTTTTTAGTAATTGATTTTAATGTCTCTATTAGCGTTTTAGCTATACGTCTTTGTATTCCATTTAGTGACTGTTCTAGGAATAACATTAAGAATCTTTAAAAGTTAATATTATACCACTTTACCATAAATATATGAATCTTCCTATAGTATAGTTTCATTTTTTTCTTGTCCGTTGCAACTTTTTTGGTCATATCTATGTAATATAATACTGCATTATACACTTACACCTTTAGTAATTGGTAAGGGACTGGGCAGTGATATTTGTTGCAGTGTGAATTTCTTTTTTCCCCCAAAAAAATTCACCCAAAGGTTTTTGCATCAATTCGTAATATCTGCTTGAATAAATTTTTACATTAGAGTTTGAAAATTTGTGATTTTCAAATTCTACATTGATTAGTTGTCATTTTTGCGCCCCCCTCCCCTTTAAAAACATCTCTGCAGAAACTGAAAGCTAATGAATAAGAATTAGAAAATTATCATTTCAAAGATCTACATCTGCCAGGTCATTTGCCCTTTTGAAATGTCCTCTGTAATGTGAGAGTGCTAGGTATGAGGCCAGTCTGACTGGAGTTTCCTTTATCAGAGGAAGATAGCAGCCCCAGGCCTCCAAGAAGTTCCAAGAGCCATTACTCAGGGGTCTCCCATGGAGCTGGTTCTGGAAAGGGCCTTTCCTTATTAATTCAGAAATAATTAATTTCCAATGGAGACATGTCAGCTTCTGGGTTGCAGCGGATTAAGGTGTGTCTCTCCATCTGATTAAATGCTTACCAAACATCTACTGTAAAAACAGATTTCATACCCAAAGGCATCTTTTCTTTTCTGAGCTGATTATCTTCTTTCAAGCCAAGAAGAAATAATCCCAAACAAGCACTCTTGGGTAGACCGCAACAGATCCTATTTCATTTTATCTCTGCCTTATTTGCTCAGAATGGCCAACTCTCTCCTTAACAGAAATTCAGAGGAATGGTTATTTCTCTTCTTAAAAAAATAGTTTCAGGTCAAAAAGGTCAGCTCTTTTGAGAACCATCCAGCACCCTGTACCTCAGACACTTCAAGCCAGAATAACATCATTCCCAGGCATTCTTCTCAGTAGAAGGGCCTCACTGGGGCAGTGGGGCTCCTAACCCTGGATTTTTCACAAACCTCACTGGCGAGGAAATTCTTTCAGTTGTATCTAACCCCATCTCTACTGCCTGGTTCTCAAATGTAACTCTACTCATTCCAGTCATATAACTTGGGACAAGGGACTTAGTGCCTCATTAATTCATTTTTTTCTTATCTATAAGACAAAGAAAACAATAATAATATTACAAATGAGCATTAAAGGCGACATTGTAGTTCCAGCATGGGTTCAGAGAGAATGCTCCATGATTTTAGTTCCTTGTCCCTTTTTCTCTAATGCTCATTATAGCCCAGGTCTCACAGTAACCACACACAAGAAGAATCCCTCTCCCTACTTTACATTTAAGGACACTGAGGTTGAGAAAGAGAATTGATTACAGTGACTAGAACTTAGCTGCCCTACCACCCTTCCTGATGCTTTTCCTGAGCCTCTCCTGGAATCTGCATTGATGACTCATTCCCTATTCATTCCAGACACAGGGATTTCCTAGAAGTAGGGTGTTCAATGAAAAACGAAGACAGTTCTAGGGAAACTGGTTGGTTAAGCACCCTAAATCCCCACTCCTGGACTTAACTGCCATTTCTGTTGTATTTACTTTCTTCCTACTGAGGAAATATCACTTTGACTCTACCAGTTATCCTAATGAAATCCTTCTTCTGCCAGAACCTCTGGGACCCTCATATACTACATCCTGATATCATCCTTGTGTCTTCTTTATCCTCATCTCTCTTCTCACTTAATTTTAAGTTGTTTAAACCAAAGAGAAAGATGGATATCGTCCCTGCATTTTGGTAATCTCCAATCAGACTCAAAACGAACATACCTTGATCTCTGATCTTCTTGAAACTTTGCCAGGAGGTTTACTTTGGGCATTATAGGTACCCTTTAGCCCCAGTAATTCTCATCATCACCTTCCCAGTAGGCCTTGGGCCCCTGGACACCCAGTGCCCTGCTCTAACTTGCCAGAATATCTCACCTTGGTCCTGGATGTTCCCCACGTATTTGGTCTTGCAAGCTACAAATACATAGTCCTTTATGTAATTTGCTTAAATTTCCCAGTAAGCCCTGGAAAAAAAATTTTTTTAAACACATATATACACAAAGGGAAACAAAAGACAAAAACACTAACAGTTCACTAAGTATGTGAGCCTTAGATCTCATATCACCTGCATTTATATCCCAGTTTCACCACTTTGTGTGATCTTAGACAAGGCACTTAATTCTTTGAGTCTGGTTCTCCTTGCTGTAAGACGGAGTAATAATTATATGATTAGCTATCACTAATGGCACTTAGAACAGTACCTGGCACACAGTAAGCACTTATTAACTGCTAGCTTCTTTTCTTCTCTTAAGCTAGGAATCATAGTTTATCTTCCCCAGGTCTTTCAGCCTGTGTTGAGCACTCAGACTTGTGGGCTTTAATGGATCACCCACAGGACTATAGGACCCTGAAGATGCTCACATGGTCTGTGTCTGCAGAGGCAGCACGTAAGTGCCATCTTGCAGGAGCCAGATTCTCTCCATCTTCTATGCAGGACACGTGGTAACCAAACACTTCTGGGAAGTAACCAGGGTCACTCCCAAGCCCACCTGAGTCCTCACTGACTAAACAGTGCTGAATGCACACATGGGCACTAATTGAATAAAGCTTTCTTGGAATCAATATGGCTTGACTCCAAACAAGCTGACTATTTAAATAAGCAAAAGAAAATGCTAACAACTGGCCTCTGCTGTTTGTCTCCTAATTATGAGCATATTTGGCTGACTCAGAACCAATTTTATGTGCAGAAACCAAACAATCAAAAAGGTCTCATTACTAAAACCTGGGCATCCTTTTAATGCAAATCAAACACTGTGATATACACGGAATGACTACAAGCAAACAAAGCTGAACTTGTCTGCACACATATTTCCGGTTGCAAGATCCCAACTGGGTTGAGTCTTGGGCTGCCTTTGCAAAGTGCCTTGTGTGAGGCGGGGGAAGCCAAGAGTACCATCTCCAGCCTACGGCTGTGGCACCCCTGTTGGTAATGGAGACAAAGCAAGAATACTGTTATTCACCCTTCTTATACCCTGGTCTCAAGTCTTTTCCACTCCGAAATTCTGCCCCCCTGCACATCTTCAGCCACTCACAGTCACACCACACCCTGAGGTCACATCATGATAATCATAAAGTTAAGAATACAAATATCCACCTACCTCTAGAAGGCCTACCATGGTCTACACTGTGCTAAGTGCTTCACATGCATTAGCACATTTAATTCCTGCTAGAAGCTTTTGACATAGGAGCTACCATTATCTCTATTTTACAGATTAAGCAATTGAGTTGTAAGTTCACACAATTAATATCTAAGAGACAAGATTTATGCACAGGTGTGTCTACCATCAAAGTATATATTTTTATCGGTTTCACACGGCTTCTTTGCTGCAATCTCTAATTTAATCTTTCAGTGTCTGACTACAGTTTCTCTCTTCACCTGACTCAGCAGAACTGCCCTAACTTAAGCCTCATGGAGAATTCCAGTCTCAGAATCCTGCTGTATCTTTCCAGCCCATCAACCTCAGTCCAGCTTCACTTCCTTCCCTATCAACCTCCTTGCTGTTGTCAGTCATTTCAGCTACATGACTACAAGTCATTCCAACTTCCTCCACTCCCCTGATCCCTTAATCTTCCTCAGCACTGACTCTGATGATGTCCAGACCTGGATTAGTACAACCACCTGTTTTTCCCTTGGCTGGCCTGGGGATGCGGAGTGCCACTGACTTGAATGGAGTACACACGTATGAGCTCAGCTGTCTTGAGCTTCCTGCCTCACTCCAAATCCTTTATCCTGCTCAAGCTGACTCCCTTTCCTGTTCCCCGCAGCGATGACCCTCAGTCTTGTCTTCATCGCCAGACTCCACCAGGCTCCTGCCCTTATTTTCTCTGCTGAGGAGTAAGTGGTCTGTGTCACTGAGAAAATTGAGATCATTAAGCATGAACTCTGTCATCTTTGCTCTGAAATTCCCTTACTTGCCCTATTTCTGTCCCCTACCTGTCCCTCAGATTTCAAATATCCTGGTTTTCAGAAGGACCCCACTTTGTCAAAAATCTCCGTGGATCATGCCTTGCCATTAAGTGTCCGCTGTGTCTTTATGTTTATCATCAATCATTCCGTTCACTCCCAAGTCCCCTGCCATCTTCCTGTGGCCACTCTGGAAAGACTAAATCTATAATCTCCACTCCAGTTCTTCATCTTAATTGAAATGTGCACCTTCTAATAGTGTTTATCACACCCTCCTTCTGAAACTTCCTCCTTCTGTGACTTCTGTGATAACGCATTTGTAATCTTAGGGTGAGCCAGTTCCCCCGCTCCACTGAATAGATTTTATCTACACATATGACTACAAATACCATCTATAAGCTAATGATTCCAAAACCAATTTCCCAAGTCCAGACCTCAACTGAACACTGGAGATCTGCACTTATACAGCAAAAATTATATGTCAAAGAGTAAACTCAACTTCCTCCTCCTAAAATTGTTTTCGTGATCTCCATTTTTGTTAATGGCATTAACATTAATCATATTGCCTAAGGTCAACACTTAAGAATGACAATTTACTCTTTTTATCAGTTACTCCTATACATATGCCCAATTCAATATTAAGTCTCATTGATTTACTCTCATTCATTCATCCTACAGTATTTATTTTAAATCCTTTGTGTGTGAAGTAAACAATTCCAGCTATAGCAATGCATGACTCCAGGGACATCCTATATTTTGTGTAACACAGTGACTCTGTGAGGTATTGGGCTACACAAGGGATATAAGGATAAGCAGTAAATGACAGTCTCTGCCTTCATGCATCTGAAAATCTAACGGAAGGGTCTGGGCATAAATACTTTAAGCATCAAATAAATAAAACACTGCAAAGATGATTCAGGAAATGATGACTGAGCCAGGAATTGAAGGAAGAGGAAAAGATAAAGAGTTGAATAGAAGAGGATAAATGGACTCAGGCAGAGACACACAGGCAAATCCCCTGGGGCAGAAGCACCATGGAGCAACCTTGTAACTGAAAGGCCAGTGTGGCTGAAGCAGAAACTGGGAGAAAATAGTACAAAATGAGACTGAAGGTTAGGGGAGAAGCTGACCAAACTGAGCTTTAGACTACGTAACTAAATCATGTTTCTGTTCTAAGAGTACTGGCAAGACAATGGAGGCATCTACAGATTTGGGGCATGAAGTGTATATGTGTGTGTGTGAGAGAGATACAGAGAGACAGAGAGAGACAGAGACAGAGACAGAGAGAGACAGAGAAAGACAGGGAATCTAATTTAAATTCTGAAAAAACTACTCCAGCTACTGTGTGGCAACCAGCTTGACAAGGAGCAAGAGTAGACACTGGGAATGTTTAGGGAGTCATGGCAATAGCCATGACAGGAGAGACGTGATGGTGTCTCAGATCAGTGTGAGGGCAGTGGGACTGCAGACAAGATACGTTTGTGAGTTATTTGGGAGGTAAAATCAACAGTATACAGTGATGTACAGAATATGGAAGATAAAGAAAAAGATTCCTATATAGTTTTTTGACTTTTATAACTGGATGGATCATGGTACCATTCACTGACTCAGAGAACAGGGGAAGAGGACTAAGAGTATGGGGGATTGCTAAGGAGATCTTGATTTCATTTCAGGACATATTGGCTTGCAGAGACTTTCAGCCTTCCAAGAGAGATCATACAAGTATGAAACTCAGAGGAGAGATAAGGCTGGATATAAATGTGTGAGCTATCTGTAAAGATAATAACTGGAGTCATGGTATAAATGAAAATGACCAGGGTAGTTTTCTGTCTTGGTAGACGATCTGGGGAGAAAACTTGAAAGATCTGAGAAGAGAGCATGCGACTCAGCTCTGAGAATAGCATTTACTGGTAGGGTAGAAGAGCATGAGCTCAGAAAACAGAGAAATGGCAAGAGAAGAGAAAAACCAGGAGAGTGCTGCCTCACAGAAGCTAAGGGCAGAAAGTGACTTTCAGAGCCAAAAGGTGCTAGGAGTTCAAGAAACATGATATACACTAGAGCCACTTGGAGGTGCAATTATGGGAACAAAACCCACATTGGAATGGTTGAATGGTAGATAGGAGATAGAAAAATAAGGACATTTTCTTTTGAGAAATTCAAAGAAAGAAGAGTGGAACCAGAGGGAATGTGAGACCAAGACACGACTTGTGCACAATTAAAAGCTAGCAGAAAAATCTAGTTACGGGAGGAATCTATGTAAAAGGGAAAGGAAAGACAATCTACATTTTAATGCTCCTAGGGAAGCAGGAGTGGATAGGATCTAGTGTTCAGTAGGAGGTTTGGCCTTAGCTCCCAGATGGGAAAACTTCTCTGTTATAGCAATAAAAAAAGCGGGGGAGATTGGGGGCAGTGAGTTCCCTGGGTTTTCTATTTTGTCTCATATATCCTAGCCATGGAGCTGAAGGAGCAGACAACCTGGGAACACTAATAGGCACAGACAGAAACAGCTTCCATAAAACCCTGCTCTCTCTAAGCAAAGGACCAGGAAGTGGATAGTCTATCAAGACAGAAAACTATGGACAATAACTGCTTCACTATTATGAAACATAACAGAAAAAAATTGTGGCTCCACCTCTACCCATGCCAACAAAAGCAAAGTGGGGAGTCTAGACTTCTACCGTTGTCAGATTGTAACAAAGCACCTCTCCTCCCACCAGGGTGCTAACAGAAAAGGCCAAGTAGGGAACAAAAGAAAAATGTTACCCTTCTCCCTTATAACTGGGAGGTATTCAAGGAGACCTGTTAGAGAGTCAGGAGTTTCAGGACTGCCCAACAGTAATGAGGCAACCCCCACCATGGTGTCAGTGAAGCTGAAACTTCCACCACCAACCAAAAGTAACAGAGTCCTCCAATGTCAGATGTCATTGGAGGCCAAGTGCTGAACGTGACTTTCTACTCCTATATGAAAGTAGCCAGGCAGTGCCTATACCTTCTTCTACCAGAGTAGTATCAGTGAGAGGAAGCCAGCTAAAGCAAAAGGTTTAAATAAAAACCAGAGCTTTATAGCATAATATACCAAATGTCTAGATTTCCATTGAAAAGCATGCATTATACCAAGAACTAGGAAACTGTATGGAATAAGATGATCAATAGGTGCCAACACTGAGAAGACAGAGATGTTAGAAGTATCTGACAAAGGTTTTAAAGCCAGTATCATTAAAAAAGGCTTCAATGAGCTATTAGCACTGAACTTGAAATAAATTTTTAAAAATGAAAAAAAGAAAAAGAAAGTCTCAGCCAAGAAATAGAAAATCTCAACAAAGAAATAGAAGATATAACTAAAAACCAAATGGAAATTTTAGAGCTGAGAAATACAGTAACAAAGGTAAAAAAACAAACAAACAAAGAAGCCTCAATGGTGGGCTAAACAGCAGAAAGTAGGGATCAGAGGAAATCAATAGACATAAAGACAGAACAATAACAATTACTCAATCTGAACAAAGGAAAGAAAATAGCCTGCAATAAAAATGAACAGAGCCTCAAGGACCAGCAGGACGTCATAAAAATATATGACATTCATGTCACCAGAGTCCCAGAAGAGAGAAGAAAAGACAGGATTGAAATAGTACTTGAAGAAATAATGGCTAAAAACTTTCCAAATTTCACAAAAGACATAAACCTATAGGCTCAAGAAGCTGACTGAATTTGAAACAGGATAAATCAAAGGAATCCACATAAAGACACACCATAGTCAAACATATGAAAACTAAAGACAAAGAAAATATATTGGAATTAACAAGAGACCAAGATCACCTTACCTAGAAAGGAAAACCAATTGGGATAACAGTGAGTTTCTCATCAGAAACCATGGAGGCCAAAAGGCCATATATTCAGCAAAAATATCCTTCAGGAAAGGGGACAAAATTGGGACAGTTTCAGATAAAATAAAACTAAGAGAATTTTTCATCAACAGATTTATCCTAAAAGAATGACAAGGAAGTTCTCTAAACAGAAAGAAGATAATAAAAGAAGGAATCCCGGTACATTCAGACTGAAAGTAACGGGATGGAAAAAGATATTCCATGCAAACGGAAATCAAAAGAAAGTTGGAGTAGCAATACTCATATCAGATAAAATAGATTTTAAAATAAAGAATGTTACAAGAGACAAGGAATGAAGGGATCAATCCTAGAAGAAGATATAACAATTATAAATATACTTGCACCCAACATAAGAGCACCTCAATACATAAGGCAACTGCTAACAGCTATAAAAGAGGAAATCGACAGTAACACAATAATAGTGGGGGACTTTAACACCTCACTTACACCAATGGACAGATCATCCAAACAGAAAATTACTAAGGAAACACAAGCTTTAAATGACACAACAGACCACATAGACGCAACTGATATTTATAGGACATTCCATCCAAAAACAGCAGATTACACTTTCTTCTCAAGTGTGCACAGAACGTTCTCCAGGATAGATCACATCTTCGGGCACAAATCAAGCCTCAGTAAATTTAAGAAAATTGAAATCATATCAAGCATCTTTTCTGACCACAACTCTGTGAGATTAGAAATCAATTACAGGGGAAAAAAAGTAAAAAAAAACACACAAGGAGGCTAAACAATAGGTTACTAAATAACCCAGAGATCGCTGAAGAAATCAAAGAGGAAATAAAAAAATACCTACAGACAAATGACAATGAAAACACGACAATCCAAAACCTATGGGATGCAGCAAAAGCAGTTCTAAGAGGGAAGATTATGGCTATACAAGCCTACCTCAAGAAACAAGAAAAATCTCAAATAAACCATCTAAACTTACACCTATAGGAACTAGAGAAAAAAGAACAAACAAAACCGAAAGTCAGCAGAAGGAAAGAAATCATAAAGATCAGAGTGGAAATAAATGAAATACAAACAAAGAAAACCATAGCAAAGAGCAATAAAACTAAAAGCTGGTTTTTTGAGAAGATAAACAAAATTGATAAACCATTAGCCAGACTGATCAAGAGGGAGAGGACTCAAATCAATAAAATTAGAAATGAAAATGGAGAACTTACAACAGACACCACAGAAATACAAAGCATTCTAAGAGACTGCTACAAGCAACTCTATGCCAATAAAATGGACAACCTGGAAGAAATGGACAAATTCTTAGAAAGGTATAAACTTCCAAGACTGAACCAGGAATAAATAGAAAATATGAGGAGACTAACCACAAATAATGAAATTGAAACTGTGATTAAAAAGTTTCCAACAAACAAAAGTCCAGGACCAGATGGCATCACAGGTGAATTCTACCAAATATTTAGAGAATAGCTAACACCGAACCTTCTCAAACTCTTCCAAAAAATTGCAGAGGAAGGAACAATCCCAAACACATTCTATGAGGCCCCCATCACCTTGATACCAAAACCAGACACAGATACTACAGAAAAAGAAAATTACAGACCAGTATCACTGGTGAATATAGATGCAAAAATCCTCAAAAAAAATACTAGCAAACAATCCAACAACACATTAAAAGCATCATACACCATGATCAAGTGGGATTTATCGCAGGGATGCAAGGATTCTTCAATATACACAAATCAATCAGTGTGATACACCATATGAACAAATTGAAGAATAAAAACCATATGATCATCTCAACAGATGCAGAAAAAGCTTTTGACAAAATTCAACACCAATTTATGATAAAAACTCTCCAGAAAGTGGGCATAGAGGGAATCTACCTCAACATAATAAACGCCATATACGACAAACCCACAGCAAACATCATTCTTAATGGTGAAAAACTAAAAGCATTTCCTCTAAGATTAGGAATGAGACAACGATGTCCACTCTCAACACTATTATTCAACATAGTTTTGGAAGTCCTAGCCACGGCAATCAGAGAAGAAAAAGAAACAAAAGGAATACAAATTGTAGAAGAAGAAGTAAAAGTGTCACTGTTTGCAGATGACATGATACTATACGTAGGGAATCCTAAAGATGCCACCAGAAAACTACTAGAGCTAATCAATGAACTTGGTAAAGTTGCAGGATATAAAATGAATGCACAGAAATCTCTTGCATTCCTATACACTAATGATGAAAAATCTGAAAGAGAAATTAAGGAAACACTCCCATTTACCACTGCAATAAAAAGAATAAAATACCTAGGAATAAACCTACGTAGGGAGACAAAAGACCTGTATGCAGAAAACTATCAGACACTGATGAAAGAAATTAAAGATGATACCAACAGATGGAGAGATACCTCATGTTCTTTTACTGGAAGAATCAATATTGTGAAAATGACTATACTACCCAAAGCAATCTACAGATTCGATGTAATCCCTATCAAATTACCAATGGCATTTTTTTACTGAACTAGAACAAAAAATCTTAAAATTTGTATGGAGACACAAAAGACCCCAAATAGCCAAAGCAGCCTTGAGGGAAAAAAACGGAGCTGGAGGAATCAGACTCTCTGACTTCAGACTACACTACAAAGCTACAGTAATCAAGACAATATGGTACTGGCACAAAAAACAGAAATATAGGTCAATGGAACAGGATAGAAATCCCAGAGATAAACCCACGCACCTACGGTCAACTCATGTATGACAAAGCAGGCAAGGATATACAAGGGAGAAAAGACAGCCTCTTCAATAAGTGGTGCTGGGAAAACTGGACAACTACATGTAAAAGAATAAAATTAGAACACTCCCTAACACCATACACAAAAATAAACTCAAAATGGATTAGAGACCTAAATGTAAGACCGGACACTATAAAACTCTTAGAGGAAAACAGGAAGAACACTCTTTGACATATATCACAGCAAGATCTTTTTTGATCCACCTCCTAGGGGAATGGAAATAAAAACAAAAATAAACAAATGGGACCTACTGAAACTTAAAAGCTTTTGCAAAGCAAAGAAAACTACAAACAAGATGAAAAGACAGCCCTCAGAATGGAAAAAATATTTGCAAATGAATCAACGGACAAATGATTAATCTCCAAAATATATAAACAGCTCATGCAGCTCAATACTAAAAAAACAAACAACCCAATCCAAAAATGTTCAGAAGAACTAAACTGTCATTTCTCCAAAGAAGACATACAGATGGCCAAGAGGCACATGAAAAGCTGCTCAACATCACCAATTATTAGAGAAATGCAAATCAAAACTACAATGAGGTATCACCTCACACCAGTTAGAATGGGTATCATCCGAAAATCTACAAACAACAAATGCTGGAGAGGGTGTGGAGAAAAGGAAATCTTCTTGCAGTGTTGGTGGGAATGTAAATTGATACAGCCACTATGGAGAACAGTATGGACGTTCATTAAAAAACTAAAAATAGAATTACCATATGACACAGCAATCCCACTACTGGGCATATACCCAGAGAAACCCATAATTCAAAAAGACACATGCACCCCAATGTTCATTGCAGCACTATTTACAATAGCCAGGTCATGGAAGCAACCTAAATGCCCATCGACAGACTAATGGATAAAGAAGATGTGGTACATATATACAATAGAATATTAGTCATAAAAAGGAATGAAATTGGGTCATTTGTAGAGACGTGGATGGATCTAGAGACTGTCATACAGAGTGAAGTAAGTCAGAAAGAGAAAAACAAATATTGCATATTAATGCATTAATATGGAACCTAGAAAAATGGTACAGGTGAACCGTTTTGCAGGGCAGAAATTGAGACACAGATGTTGAGAACAAATGTATGGACACCAAGGGGGGAAAGCAGTGGCGGATGGCGGTGGTGGTGTGATGAACTGGGAGATTGGGATTGATATGTCTACACTGATGTGTATAAAATGGATGACTAATAAGAACCTGCTGAATAAAAAAATAAATAAAATTAAATTTAAAATATTAACAAAAAATGCTGTATAAAAATGGAATTATAACTTGAAAAAAAGCTCCCATAAGCCATAGGAAAGGAGGAAAAGTAAAAGGAAACAAAGAAATGGAAAAGAGAGAGAGAAGAAAGAGAAAAAGAAATGATGGACTTAAGCCCTAGCAAACGTATAATTATAATAAAGGACAAATACTTGCAGAGTAGATTTTAAAATATAACCCAATTATATGCTGTTTATTTTTTTTAAGCTACAAAAATAATGATGTAGGCAAGTTGAGGGTAAAAGAATGGAAAAGTTATATCATGTATACATTAATCAAAGGAAAGCAGTTGTGCATATATTACTATCAGATAAAGTAGATCCAGAGCAAAGAAATTTATTACCAGAGACAGACAGGGACATAATATGATTTAGAAAGGGTCAGTCCACCAGGATGTCATAGAAATCCTAAAGATATATGCGTATTAACAAAAAAATAGAGCTGCAACATATGTGAAGAAAAACTGATAGAACTGAAAGGAAAAATAGACGAATCCACAATTATAGTTGTAGACTCTAATATGCCCCTCTCCACAATCAATACAGCAACTAAACAAAAAAATCAGCAAGGAAATGGAAGAGCCTAAAAACATGGTCAATCAACAAGATTTAATCAACATGTATAGAACACCTCCACCAACAACAACAGAATGCACATTATTTTCAAGTTACTGTAAAACACATATCAAGATAGACCATAAAAATATCTTTGGCTATAAAATAACCTTTGACACATTTTTAAAAATTGAAACCATACAGAGTGTGTTCTTTGACTACAAGAGTCAAACTAGAAATCGATAACGTAAATATAACAAGAAAATTTCCAAACACTTTGAAACTAAATAATATACTTCTAAATAAACCAAAGATCCAAGAGAAAATCCCTAGCAAAATTTTTTAAAAATTCATTGAATTGGAAGATCAAAATTTGTGAGACACAGAGGAAGCAGTGCTAAGAGAAAAAAATTAACACTAAATACATACACTAGAAAGAGGAAAAGTCTCAAAACAATGTAAGTCTCCACCTCAAGAACCCAGAGGGGGAAAAATACCCCACAACACGGCTTCCCTGGTGGCGCAGTGGCTGAGAATCTGCCTGCCAATGCAGGGGACACGGGTTCGTGCCCTGGGCTGGGAAGATCCCACATGCCGCGGAGCAACTAGGCCCGTGAGCCACAACTACTGAGCCTGCGCGTCTGGAGCCTGTGCCCCGCAACAAGAGAGGCCGCGATAGTGAAAGGCCCGTACACCGCGATGAAGAGTGGCCCCCGCACCGCGATGAAGAGTGGCCTCTGCTTGCTGCAACTAGAGAAAGCCCTCGCACGAAATGAAGACCCAACAAAGCCAAAAATAAATAAATAAATAAATAATCCTTTAAAAAAAAACCCACAACAATCAACAGGAAGGAAACAACAAAGAAAATAACATAAATAAATAACATTGCATACAGAAAAACAGATAATCAATGAAACCAAGATCTGGTTCTTTGAGAGGATCAATAAAACTGACAAATCTCTAGCAACACTGACAAAAATGAAAAGACACAAATTACCAATATCAGGAATAAAACCGAAGATATCACTACAGACCCTGTCAACTTCAAAAGGATAAAAAGGGAATAATATAAATAACTCTACAAAACATCATTTGACAACTTCGGTGTAATGGATCAATTCCTCAAAAAGCAAAAATTATTACAGTTCATCCAATATGAAACATAATTTTAATGGATAATTAATGAAATTGATTTTTTTTCTCTTTTTTTGGCTGCCTTGTGTCTTTGTTGCTGTTGCAGCAACGAAGCCTTCGTTGCAGGCTTTCTCTAGTTGCGGCAAGCGGGGGCTACTTTTCGTTGCAGTGCGCAGGCTTCTCATTGCGGTGACTTGTTGCAGAGCATGGGCTCTAGGTGCGCGGGCTTCAGCAGTTGTGGCATGTGGCCTCAGTACTGTGGCTTGCAGGCTCTAGAGCACAGGCTCGGTAGTTGTGGCACACGGGCTTAGTTGCACCATGGCATGTGGGAACTTCCCAGACCAGGGCTCGAACTTGTGCCCCCTGCACTGGCAGGTAGATTCTTAACCACTGCATCACCAGGGAAGTCCTGAAATTGATTTTTTAATTTAACTATCACCCCCCAAAAATGCAGACCCAGAAGATTTCACCGATGAATTCTATCAAATATTTAAGATGAATTAATACCCATTGTACACAATCACTCCCAGAAAACAGTACTAATTAATTTTATGAAGCTACTGTTACCTGATACCAAGACAAAACAGAGACAGAACCAAAACCAAAACCCAAAAACAAAAGCCTACAGGTATATTTATCCCTTAAAGATAGATACAAAATCCTTAAAAATATATTAGTATATAAAATTCAGCAATGTATTGAAAGAATTATACTATTACGAGTGAGGTTTTTCCTGGGATTTAAGGATAGATCAGTATTTGAAAATTAATCAATGCAATCTACCATATTAAATAGTTAAAGGGGGAAAAAAATCATGCACTCATATGAGTCAAGGCAGAAAAAGCATTTGGTTAAATTCAACACCCGCGACAAAAAAACTCAGGAAGGAGATTGGCCAAGATGGTAGAAAGACCCTAGCTCACCTCCTTCCAGGAACACACCAAAATTGAGACAGGAAGACAAGAGCACAACCATTTTGGAAAAGGGGAATGGCCTTGGGCAAAACAGGCCTTGCAAGCTAAAGAGCAAAGGCCTTGAGGGCCTGAGTCCCAGAGGCAAAAACCATGCTTGCAGGAATAAAAGATTAACTTTATCTCTGCTACACTAACAAGTATACTTAGTTGCCAAGAGACAGGTTCAACTATAAATTTTAACCTTATCTGTTCCTGTGCTTTCTTGCAGAAAATTTTCATGCATTTCTTTCTGCTCATAGAAATGCTCCCTATTCCTGACAGGCATCACGGAGCCACCTGCTGCTGATCACAGGTGTGAGGATTTAGGGAAATTATCAGTGATCATGACACAAACCCTCCCCCTCTAGTTATAAAAGCAACTCGCCCCTTCTACTTGGGGAGCTGGTACTTTTTTTTTCTGCCTTCTCTTTTGTGCATCTGCTATCTCTTTTAGTAAAAAGCTTTGCTTGCCTAAGAGTCTTGTGGAAGTGATATTTATTTCTACGATGTTGCTCTCCAAGAATCTGGAAAGGGCCCCGTAACATAACCACAACTATCTGCAAGACAGACATCAATGAAAAAGACCAGAATCTACCAGAAAAGATCTTTTATAACTAAAGACACAAAGGACCCACAATGAGACCAGCAGGAAGGGTGGACTCCAGATATAATCAAGTCCCATATCCCCAGGCGGGCAACCCACACACTGGAGAATAATTATAGTGCAGAGGTTCTCCCACAGGAATGAGAATTCTGAGCCCCACGTTGGGCTCCCCAGCCTGGGAGTCCCGCACCGTGAAGACAAGCCCCCAGAGCATTTGGCTTTGAAGGCCAGCGGGGCTTAACGTTGGGAGCCCCACAGGGGCCAGCGTTGGGGGGGGATAAGGGGGTGTAAATAGAGACTTCACTCTTAAAGGGCGCACACAAAACCTCACGTGCACCAGGACCCAGGACAAAAGCAGTAAGTTGATAGGCGCCTGGGCTGGACCTACCTGCTGGTCCAGAAGAGTCTCCCAGTTGAAAGAGGGGGTGGCTCACGCTGGAGAGAAAGACGCTGGCGGCAGCCATACTTCGGAACTTTCTTCCGCGTGAAAGCCGGTACTGGCTGCGCTTTCGTAGGCTCCTCCCTTCAGCTCATTAGCGCTAAAACCTGGCGCCACCGAACAGCCTGTGCCGGGACACCTCAGGCCAAACAACTAACGGGGCAGGGACACAACCCTAGCCATCAGCTGACGGGCTGCCTAAAGACTTTCTGGCCTGGTCACCTTGGGACACGCCCCTAGATACAGCCCAGCCAGTATACTAGAGGGCCAAGGGTCAGCTCCGCCCACCAGTGGGCGGGCAACAGCCCCAAAGTTTTCTGGATCCTGACTCCACCCACCTGTGAGCCAGCACTAGCCCCGGGGCTCTCAGGTGTTCGCAGTCAGACCCCTCACGACCAGGCTCCACTAACCAGCAGCCGGCAGCATCCCCACAAGGTAAGACCTAGCAACCAACCGGACTAGGGGCCACCCAAGCCTACCAGACCACCCGCATAGTCAGCCTGTCACAACAGAAGGCCGCCCTCAGCCCTCTTAGGGGGAATCCCTAGAGCATATAGCTCGGGTGACGAGAGTGAATGGGCTGCTAGGACGCATAGGACATCTCCTACAGAAGGCCACTTCTTCAAAGTCAAGAAACATAACTAACCCATCACATACATAAAAATACAAAAACACTCAGGAAAACAGGGATAGAAACTTTTCCCACTTGATGAAGAACATCTACCAAAAAAAATCTACACCTAACATTATACTTAATGGTCAAAAAACCAGGAACAAAGAAAGAATGCCCATACAGATGGTAGTTTCTTATAAAACCAAAATGTAGCTATCACAGCGACTGCAAGCCAGCAATTGCACTCCTGGATTTTTATCCCATAAAAATGAATACTTAGGTTCACATTAAAATCTGTACATGTGTGTCTGTATAGCAGGTTTATTTGTAACAGGCAAAAACTGTGAGCATTCAGATGTCCTTTAATGGGTGAATAGTTAAAATAACAGTGGTATATCCATTGCTGAGTCATGAACTCAGCAATAAAATGTATCAAATATTAATACACAAAACAACTTGGAAGAATCTCTAGAGAATTATGCTGAGTGATGAAAGCCAATCCCCAAAAGTTACATACGGCATTATTCCACATATGTAACATTCTTGAAATGACAAAATTGTGGAAATGGAGAAAAGATTAGTGGTTGCCAGGAGCTAAGAAGAGGCATAGGAAAGTGGATGTGGCTAGCCATCAGCTGACAGGCTGCCTAAAGACTTTCTGGCCTGGCCACCTTGGGACACGCCCCTAGATACAGCCCAGCCTACCAGCTACCAATAGCTGTGGCTATTGTTCTCTTCAAGAAGAATACGAAGAGTCCTGCGATGGTGAAAATGTGTTCTATTTTGGCTGTACTGATGTCCGTATCCTAGGTGTGATGCTGTACTATAGTTTTGCAACATGTCACCATTAGAGGAAACTGACTAAAGGGTCACTGGATCTCTTTGTATTATTTCTAACAACTACATAGTCTATAATTGTATCAAAAAAATTTTAAGTTTAATTTTAAAAATGTTGAGAGGGGAGAGGAGGCATGTTCATGCATTTCTTTTTTTTTTAACATCTTTATTGGAGTATAATTGCTTTACAATGGTGTGTTAGTTTCTGCTTTATAACAAAGTGAATCAGTTATACATATACATATGTTCCCATATCTCTTCCCTCTTGCATCTCCCTCCCTCCCACCCTCCCTATCCCACCCCTCTAGGTGGTCACAAACCATGCATTTCTAAAATGTGAACAGTTTCTGGGGAAAATGAAGATTGAATTGGTCAGATGGTCCTAGTAGAATTTTCAGGTCTCCTTGAGACTGGTGATCATGAATTTATAAGGACAGCGATCTGCTCTGCTGTGCAGCTTACGTCACCTGCGCTCCACTGTCTGGGTGTAGGAATAGAGAAAATAGGTGGTTGGGTTTATTCAGGGTACAGGTGTCACTGAACAGGTGCAACAGTAATAGGAAATGAAGGGTAATGTTTCTCAAATCCATCTCTGTCCTTTCCATCCTCCCCTGCTGCTGCCTCAGCTCAGAATCCTGTTCTCACTCTCTGAGCTATGGCCAGCACCTCCTCAGGATCCTGCTACCTTTTGTTCCCATCCTACCACTTCATCCACTGCTAGAGAGAGCCTTAGGAAAAAGTCAGCACCCCCAGGTGACTTGACTTGACTTGACTTTTAACTGCTTAAGTTCCCTGGAGGCTCCTCATTACCTGGGAGGCACTTTATCAGAAGTTCAAACTGCTTTGGCCCTTCAGAGCTTATCCCTGACTTCCTCTTCCAGGCCCCCCACCAGTTCCCAATTCCCAGCCACAAAGAACTCAGCATCCCCACATCCATGATAGCTAGAGTGACCACATAATTTACCCCTCTAACTGAAGTGTATTAGTAACTCTGTTAGAACAATAAGCATAAACCGAGACAGTGTCTGGCAGATGAGGATGTCAGGTCATCCTCATTTTAGTCTTACCACAGTATACTTTGATATCTCCGTAGGAATTTCTATGCATCTCTCCATCCCCAGAAGAACATGGTGCTCTGCACGTTCTTCTGTTTGGTAAATATTTACCACCTCTCCTGGCCCTTGTCAAAAATATATGTAGAATTAAAATAATACAAGGTGGGAAATAAAATAATAAATTGAATTAAAGTGTTTTAAGGTGCTGACTTTGTCTTGGACATGGTAAAAATACATATTTATATCTTTAGGGTAATTCCTTCAAGAATATAGAGGATATAAAAATGTATAACCAACATGCTAGCAGAGACAAAGATATTGAATGACAAAGCATTATTTTGACTACAAAGTAGGCCAAAAAAGAAGATAATTAACATAGAACAAGAGGGACAAATAGAAAAATAAATAAATAAGATTGTACATCTAACCCAAATGAATCAGCACGTACATTGAATGCAAATGGACTAATTACTGCAATTAAAGATTTTAAGAAATATACCAAATTAAACACAGACCTCCCCCCCACACACACATTTATACAGAACTTTAATCTGCTTACAGATGTCACACCTTAAATATAAGCACACAGAAAAGTTGAAAGTAAGGAATGGAGAGGTGTCAATTTTCCCCAGATTTATTTCTGGATTCAATGCAGTTGAATCAATGCAGCGTGTACCTGGCCTAGACTCTGTGGGTAGGAATAACCCTGTTAGCCCAGGCTAGCCACGTCCACAGCAGGGGTGCAAAAGCAGATACTCACCAACACACCTGAGGCCACTGGAGAGGAAGCAGCAGATGCAGAAGCTGAGGGACCTTGTGGGGCTGGCTCCCCCATACCTTGGGACAGAGAAGGCCAGCACAGGTCCAGTGGCTGAGAGACAGCGGGTGTGCTCCCTACCGAGGGAGAGCCAGCTGTGCTGGCAGGAACGTGTGCTCAAGACTGAGACAGATGAGGAAATAGGCATCCCAGCACTATCACTTACCAGCTTGGGGACCATGCCTTTTTGAGTCTCACCTTCCCTTTCCACAAATTTTGGATAATAATTTTTACTTCGCAGCACTGATCTGAGAATGAAAAGGCATTTGTATGCAAAGGGTAGAGTGCAGTCCCTGGAACACTATAGAGGCAGACCTCGTTTTATTGTATTTCACTTAACTTTATTGTACTGTGCAGATATTGCATTGGCTATAAATTAAAAGTTTGTGGCATCCCTGTGTCAAACACGTCTGTTGGCACCATTTTCCCAACAGCACTTGCTTACTTCACGTCTCTGTGTCACATTTTGGTAATTCTCACAATATTTCAAATTTTGTCATCATTATTGTATTTGTTAGAGTGACCTGTGATCAGTGATCTTTGATGTCACTATTGCACTTTGATGTTATGACTCCCTGAAGGCTCAGATGATGGTTAGCATTTTTTAGCAATAAAGTATTTTTAATTAAGGTATGTACATTGTTTTCTTAGACATAATGCTATTGCACATTTAGTAGACTACAATATAGTGTAAACATAACTTTTATATGCAATGGGAAATTCGTGTGACTTGTTTTATTGTGATATTCACTTTATTGCAGTGGTCTGGAACCAAACCTGCAGTATCTCTGAGGTCTGCCTATACCTCATGTCTATTCTTATATGGAAACAATTAGATGCCTTGGAGAATGCTTGAGATTTCTTTGCATAGTTCAAGGATTTGGGTTGAAAATCCGAAGGATTTCAGAATAATGGTTTGGTTACAGTTCACTGCACACTGGGCCACCTGGCCAGAGAGAAGCCACTTTGCAGGAAATGCGTCTCCCTCCACAGCGGCTGATTTCCGAACACCACTTGGCTGATGGTTGCATTGAGACTGCGCACTGGGCAGAAAAGCTCTGAAATAGCCTCTTTCTTCCCTGGACTCTGTTTCCTAGATCTGAGGAGCAGGACCTGCTTTCATCACCTAAGTGCATTGCTGTGTGCTTTTAAACTCTATATGCCTGCGCCTGCAATGGTGAGTGTGCGTGCATGGACCTCAGTGTGCCTGTGTACCCTTATTGTGTTTGTTGGTAAGTCTCAGTGTGTTGGTGGCTATTTTGTTTCCCTCTGAGCTTGGATACCTGGTTGTCCCTAACAACTGTATGCTTGAATCTGCCAGCAACTGAGCCCTCCCAGAGACACATTTGACTGATCACCCTGGTGCTCCCTCTTCCAGATCCTGGCCATTGACCATTGCAAATTTCTGTAGCGGGAATTTTATTTTTCTTGCTATGGAGAGACCCTCTCCTTTCTCTGGAGCTCAGCACCCAATATCAAGCATTTGCTAGAGGGAGGGTCTGATATCACTGACAATTGTCCCTTCCTCCCTTGTAGGAGGTGACTATTAGCTCACCTGATTTATCTGGAACGTGTGCACTTCTCTCATAAATAATCCCTCTGACTATATACCAATGGGAGGGAAAAAAAAAGACAATAATTAAAGTTATTGGCACAGGAAATTGTCACCTATCTGAAGTTTCCTGGTATGAAGGGTAAGAGTAATAAGGATCAAGCATAATTTCATTTATTAAAAGCAACTAATGGTATGAAATAAAATAATATTTTAGATGTAAAACATGTCACATTAGGAACAGAGATTCTCTTTTATTGTGTTCATAACCAGGGAAGGTCAGTTAAAATATTTTGAAATTTTATCTAATCTTGTGTTGCCAAAGCTAGGAGAGCAAAACAAAGCTTTTGTTAAGACATAGATGCTAATTCATGAGCACTCACCTGTGGGAGTGAAAGGTGAGTTTCTCTAGAAAGTTTCCTGCAATGAAGGCAGAGGCCTGTGAGTAGG
This sequence comes from Delphinus delphis, assembly GCF_949987515.2. Lineage (NCBI taxonomy): Eukaryota > Metazoa > Chordata > Mammalia > Artiodactyla > Delphinidae > Delphinus > Delphinus delphis. Next base: position 49,421,114 of record NC_082698.1, on the reverse strand, counting down.
TAACCCCTTAGTCTTGGAGGCATATTGTCACATAGAGACCCAGGTTTTCCATGGGACCTTGCCCACCCCTATGATGACAAAATGAGAAGGCACAGACCAGAGGAACGGAATATTCCTTCCATGTGATCGTGGCCTTTAGGGTCAGTGGTCCTTTCTTCCTTTATGTGTCCTTTGTCTTCTTTCAGCGCTTGAAAAGACAAGATTAAGTATGGAATTCATTTCGCCTTGGCAAGATTTAGAAGGATCTGGAATTTAGGAACTGGGCAGCTTTTTCTTAAGAAAATAGAACACTTTGGGATTCCTGTCCAGATCCATCTGTCTGTCCAGATGACCTGGGAATGCCTGAGGGTTCTCTGCCTCCCTGCCCCCAGCCTTTGGAGCCTGCACCCAACACTGGAGAAGCCTCTCATTGGTGCGGGGACAAAAGGGCAAGGGCCAGACAGGCTCCTTTCAGTGCCTAAAAGTTGAAAACTTGATCATGAAGACCAAACTCCTTAGGTCAGTCCTCTTTGGCCCAAGGCTGGCAGTGGAGCTGTTTCTCCTGCAAAGGCATAAAAGTCAGAGGGGAACCTTGTGATGCAAAAGATAGGTCTGGAGAGCATATGAATCTGGAGGTCCAGGGCCCAGGCTGGTGATCCTGGGGCCGTAGAGATGACTGGGCATATGGATGTTCACTGGAAAATGGTACCCACAGACCTTCTGAGGGCCAAATATTGAGAAGGCAAGCTGTGGGTCCTCAAAGAATGACAGACCCTTAGCCCGAAGGCCAAAGCACAAGGAAGCAACTTCTCCAAGGTCAGAGTGGATGTAGAGATGAGAGAAGAAACAAAGCCACCCAACTCTTAAAAGGATGTTCATTCCACAAGGCCATGGGAACACTTCCCTATGGAGTGTGGCCCAATTTTCTCCAAGGAGTTTTCCAAGAAGTCACATATCACAGGAAGCTGTTAGGTTAACCAAAGATTAGGATGACTTCTCAGCCTGCTCTCACATTGCTCCCCAGTCGGTCTGAGGGTGCTCTGTATACACACTGGGTGAGGAGGGCATGCCTCCACCCCTAGGCGTGTCTGAGACCCACTCGGCCTACGAATTTCACTCACAACAGTCCACGCCAATGGGACAGAATCCAGCTGCTGCCCAGGAACAAGCAGATAGCATTTCTTCCCCCACAGAAGAAGAGGATAGGGAGCAAAGTCAAGTTTTATTATTAAACAACTTTAATCCAAATGCTGATTATTATTTGCAGTGTCTGAAGGCACAAAATATACCTAAAATGTATGGAATAGTCTAAACAGAGTTATAAATCCAAAGAGCAAAGCGTGAAAAAAAGATACATTCTGAGCTGACACAGAAATCTGAGTTGGGAAGAATTTTTTTCTAGAGAATTTGCTTGAATATCAATCATTTCCCCTCATGCCGAGAATAGGAAATTTTAAAACATAACATAAACATGGTGAAGAATAACACCATGAGGTGTTAATATTTTTTTATCAGCAAAATACCTTTCCCTCAAAGATCCACTTGCTCTCATCCTCTCTCTCTCTCTCCCTCTCTCTCTCTCACACACACACACACACACACACACACACACACACACACACACACACACAATCTCTCACCTCTCCCTGACACCCATTCAAAGCAAACTGTCCAAGAAGATACCCATGGTATATCCCAGAAGACAGATCATTTCAGGGAGAAAAACAAACCAAAAAAACCCCGGAAAAAAACAGACTTGGGTGTGAGATAAGGCAGTGAGACCAGAATTTGATTAAAAAAATAGAGAAATACATAGGAAAACTTGACCATCCAGGGCAGGACCCCTCAAAGTGCTGATGGAAAGAAAATGAAGCCCGTCCTCCCTCAGGGTAACCATTGCCCACCTAAGCTTCCCCATCTACATGCACCCAGGTCTGGGCTCTACACGCTGTGACTGGAGAAATGTCAATGGATCTCCTTGGTAGCATGAATATCAGGCCATTCTCAGAATCCACAGATAAATAACATAATTGTAAACACTCTCCTCCCCAGAGTGTTTTTAGCTGACTGTGTGATGCAGCCACTCCTTACTGCTCAATCATGTCACATAGGACTTTGGGAAAGAAATCAATCCCAAGCTAGTTATCACCCTCATAACTACATCTCTGGAGTAATTCCACAGTGCTATAGGAGAGGCAATCAATAGGACTTTGTATTTCTCCACGACCACAGATCCGAGCTCTTAGCCCCCTGATTGCTGCTGGGAGAGGGAGCCCCACCCTTTCTGGTGCCAGATGTAGGCTGCGTTCACCACATTCTGGCAGGTTAGGAAAGCAGAATCACCTTCGTCTTCAGAAGAAGGGCTTGAAGGTACAGCTCACAGTACTCGAATTACTCTGCCCCTAGTGTTTTGCTTTGATTTTGTTTTTTCCCTCTCTCGTCCTATAGTTTAATTGCCCCAAAAAGGGCAGTGGAGGGAGGCAGGGCTGTCAGGTTGTCTTCGGCTTAAGAAACAGAGTTTCCTAGCAGGTTCACCAGCTCAAGGACAGGCCTGTGGATCTCAGAGACTATATGATGCCATCAGCCAGGAGGGCCCCTGCTATGCGCTACATCCCAGCTTGAGGGTTTCTGGTCTGGAGAAGGTGGCAAAGCAGGGTATGAGGGCTCATGCTGGGCTCCGGCCCTGTTTGGCAGACTGCCTGCAGTGTTTAAGACCCAGAGACATTCTTTTACTTTTGGGGCTACTTCCCTGGGGGCTGGGAATTACTTGTCTCCACATCACACAAAGTTATGCTGTTCTTTCTCTCAGAGCTAAGGCTTCCTCTTACCTGAACCAACATGATCCCTTTGATCTACTCTGGGCACTCCCATCACCTACAGCACTAGTCTGCTCACCTGGGGTACCTCCCTCCACTCCTCCAGCAGGATCCTTTTACCTGAAACCACGGGTCTCACATCCAAGGGAATATCCTCCCCCTACCTGGCTTCTCATCCTCCCACCTCACCTGATCCACACATCACACCCCACATCTCCCTATCCCCACAGACAAGGCCAAGCCCACCTCTGCCCAGTCTCCAGAGGAAATGATGGGACCTACCCTCCTTCTCCCAGATTCCATCACTTGTTGATTCTTCCAATTAGGAAAAGAAAGTAAAAAACAAGGCCAACAGGATAAGCCTAGAGCATGTCGGCCTCAGAGCCCTCAGAGTCGGCTGCATTGGCCTGGTGCTTCTGTTGGGTCCACAGCACACTGTGACATGCAGTAGAGTGACCAAACAGGACTGTCCTGTGTCCCGGGAGCCTCCTCAGTCCCAGGCTGACTGGCACAGTTGATCACCCTACAGCACAGGGACCCAGGGGTCGGACCAGCGCCGACTTGAGGCTCACCCTTTATCGACCCGAGAGGACTAAGGGGAACCAAGGGCCAGGAGCGGAGGAACATGGCAGGAAACCATGTGACAGGGCAGCAAGCAGCAATTGGGGCTCCTCTAAAGGGACCGGCTGCTTACCTTCCTCTCTCCGCCAGCAGGGGACATCCTTATCTGATCGCCCCTCCTGCCCTCGCCCTCAGAAAGGCCCAGGAACAGGGGGCTTCTTTGGCACTTCAGAATGATCACAAGTAATTTGCCTTTTTATTCATATAGAACAAAATTTACAAAGTCATTCATACAGTTTTTGTGTTTTTTTTTTTTTTACTGACTTCGAAAATTGGGAATATTCAAAATACACTTTTACCCCACTCCATTCTGTCATTATTTACACATATATACAAGAAAAATGAAAGAGTCTCTGTGTGTGTGTGTGCACGTGTGTGTGTGGCTTGTGGTGTTGTTTTCTGGTATTAAAAAGCTCTGCTGGTCGGGTGGGTGGATGGGTGGGCAGGAGGGCAGGCGGCGCGATCAGATGGAGGTGCCGTGGGAGGTGTCCAAGGCCTCCGGAAGGACGCCTCCAGGCACGGGCTGGAAGGACATGGGGATGGGGGTCTTCACGGGGCTCTGGCGGAACAGCCCCCCGTTGGGCGACCTGTGTTTGCACTGCATGGAGGGCATGGTGGCCGAACTGCTCAGTGGCAGAGGCAGGCTGCTGCTGGGCCCTGATGAGAGTGTCCGGCTAGTGCCGTGGCTGCTTTGCTCCGGCAAGAAGGTGCTGACCGAGAGCTGCGTGTTCTGATACTCCCGCGCTGGCTCCAAGGCCTGGCTGGGAGCCAGGCCCCCCATCTCCAGGGCCGAGAGCTCAATGGACGCTGGGGAAATCTGCTTGTGAGCAATGTCTTCATCCATTAGACTGTTCATGCGCCGATGGACCTGCTCCAGATTCACTTCTTTGTCCTGCAGGGAAAGCACAGGAGGGTCAGGCCAAGCCCTAACAGGAGCCCCGACTGGCTTTCTGAAAACTCTGGGAGGCTGGAGACCCCAGGCCTGTTCAGCCTGCTGGGCACTGGGTGAGCATGCCCCCATTTCTCCCACCTCCCCTCAACTGCATGGCCAGCCCTGTTACCTGGGGTACCAGTAGCCTGGGACACTGCCCCCAGGTAGCAAAGACCCAGCAAGCAGGACTTGGCAGCATCTGCCACCTGCCCCCAACCCCCGCCCGCGCTCTGCTTAGAACGATTGTCACACCCAGAGGCAAGCCTTGGGAGAAGATGCTTTGAACAACTGGCGGAAACAGCAGGAGTCCCATGGGGATAACAGGGAATGGTCCTTGAGCTCCTAACGTGCCCCATGGATTTGCCATTTAGTGCTCATAATGCTCAAAAGACCTGGTGGGATCAACCCCACCTTACGCAAAAGGAGGCTTGGGTTCAGGAAGGTCAATGGCCTCCCAGATTCATAACCCCAGTGAGCGGCACAGGCAGCACGGGAAGCCCGGAGCATTCAAAATCTCTGGAGATGCCAGGAAGCGGGCACGTCCCCGTCTGGAGTCTCATGGCGCCGGGGTCCTGGATGAGGATGGGGGCTGGGATGGTGAGGGAAGAGACTTCCCAGGGGTCAGCTGACTTTTCTGGTATCATGAGGGTTTGAGGCTGCCGAGATCTGTGACCCTCACACACCTGACTCTTTCTCCACATGGTGCACGGCGTCAAGGAAGTTGTTTTGTTTGTTCAGTTATCTATTTGCTTAAGAGAAGAAGCAGAACAAATATCACTGATATTTTGTCTACAGTGTCAGAATAAATCAAAGAGACCAAACTACTCGAAAGCTCCTTAAAGAAAAAGACCATGTAATCTACTTCCTCAGTTTCTCCCCAGTGACCTGGGGTACAAAACCAGGTGTCCACGGAAGAGCCATGCCAGCCCCTCGGTGAGGTGTTAGAAGCTGCAGTCCTATTTTCAGGAGCATTAGTGCGGATGCGCCAGGCAAGGTTATCCCCACTGCCTGTGCTTCCCTGTTGTCGAACTGCATGAGCAATACCAAGTCAAAGCTCTGCTCCAAGACACAGCATCACAGGCTGTCTAATGTCAACATCCATAGAGCAGAGAGAGAAACCTGCCTCCTGCCCACCTTGTAGGGTTGTTAGAAATACCACGAAATGTAAAAGCCCTGAATGTACTTTCAAAAGTAAAAAGGAGACACACAAATCCAAGGGCCATTCCAGTGGCTGCTTTGGGCTCCTCTAAGGCTAGCGGGAGAGGATATTCCCCAGGAAGAGGCAACCCTAAATAACTGGCATGAGCTCCCCTCTCATAGGAGAGTACATGGGGTTGGTTAAGTTTCATCCCATTAAGTCTCATTCCAGCCTTTCTCAGGCAAGGAAGCTGTCTCTGCAGACCACTCCATGCTCCCTATCACCCTGGCGTGGAGAAGGCAGGACCACTGCTCTCTCCACAACTTTGTTGAGTTCATGACTAGCACACAGGGCTTGGCTTCTGGCGGGACACCTGCTATCTTCCCCAGAACCTTTCCCAGAACAAGAAGACTGACAATACCCATACAACGAGGAACTCATTCGAGGCCAAGAGGAAACCTGAGGATAAGAAATCCAACTGGTTTGAGGGTGGAAGGCACTATGAGAAGTGGGTCATGTCATAATGGAAGCCACATCAGAAATCGTTGACATGGCCCCACGGGCAGAGCCAAGATTCCAGTGATCTGAAGCCGAAGCTCAGCAGAGCTCAGCTCACCGTTGCTGGGAGACTAGCTCCAAGTTAGGGACGCCTCTGGGTGGCAAGTATGATGGGTGAAATTGGGGCAAGTGGCTAGAGAGTACCAGGCCTTTACTTAGACTAAACACGGTGCATACAATGTCTTCCACTGACTCCTTCAACAGTCTGTAAAATGTTTAGCAAACGAAATCCAAGTTCTCTTCTTAATTAAGTTACAGCATGGTTGATCCAGCTCTGTGCAACCTTGCTCTTTTCCGTGTATCATTTCTATGCTTTGTTTCTATTCTTGAATATTAAACTATTTTTAATAGTTGTTAAAGTGTTATATCAGGCACTGGCTGTTTTACTGCTATCAAGCATCAATTCTCCCTTCCCAAGAGGACCATGATTTATCTTCCTTGGGGGAATCACTTTTTCCCCACTAGGTAACAGTTTGGCAGTACCCTGCCTACCTGTAGCCAAAAGGCAGGACCGTGACCCAGGTAAGGACAAGAGAAATGGATCTGAATCCTGAACAAAGAGATAAAGAGACAGAAGATGGTTGACGGCCCATCCATGACAGCGGTAGTGCTTCAAGAAACTTTCTACTCTATGACCACCTCCTGGATTTTGCCTCCCAGCCCTCCAAACAAGCCTTGACTTCTGCCCATCACCGAGCATGCTTCTCCAGCCTTCTCATGGCTGCTGTGAGCTGCTGATAAGCTTCTGATGCCCTGTTTCATGTGTGTCAGCCAAAGTCAGTGCCACAGCTGTGTTGGTAAATATTTGTATCTATGGGCTATTTTCATTTCAAAATACATGAAGGGCAGAAGACAGGTACCAGAAAGCCTGGAAGCTGGAGAAATTGAAGGAGAATTTCAGACACTTTTGAAGCTTAATAATATAAACTTCCCTTCTCTTTGCAGCCAGCCAAGCTCAAAGAATGGACGAGCCAAGGGCTGGCAGAGCCTTTAGCCTAAAGGAAAACTGATGACCAAGTGAGTGGTCCTGGGATCACTGGAAGAACTAGTTAGTTGCATAATCTTGCCTTTCTCTCCTTTCTATTTTCTTCTCAGGGCTGTAAGAATCCTTTTGAGGACAGAAATAAGTAGTTTAAGAGTAGACTAATTTGGAGTATGAAGCGAGTGTCTTGGTCTCAGCTGTGTTCACTCTAGATTCTGTCAGTTAAAGGAGAGGGCTTGGCCCCCTTTTTTATAGTCAATGGAACACTTGGCCAGGGCAAGTGTTCAGATGCTCCCCATGTTTTGGGGGTCGACAGGTAGAGAATGAGAACTTCCTGTCAAAGAAGGCCAGAGGGAGACAGAGAGTTGAGAGTGGGAGCAAAGTGAAAGGAGCCCTCTTACCTAAAGCCAGGGAAACAGACATAAGGAAAGCTTTGTGGGAAGACCAACCAACCAAAATCTTCTGGAGAAATGGAAGCAAAAGAGGTCACCCTTTTGAGGAAATCCTTCACCAGTGAAGGACAAGGGACAGGAGGTTTGGGGGCAGTATTATAAAAGTGATAGGTCACAGGCATAATTATATAATAATCTAGCATAATTATCACAGCTCTGAGGGGTTGACCAGGTAGTACCAAAGCATCTAGAATAAAGACCAGCCCAGAGTGTGGATGTGGAGACAATCCGATACCCTAGAGTGCAGATTTTTGGAGGAAAAACTTGAATACATAGCATTTATTTTGTGTTTTTTTTAACATCTTTTTTTCCACTTATTATTAGCACTTGACATGAGGTGGAGAAGAAGGAGGATGAAATTTGGAGCCAAAGGTTGAGATGTGAGTCTGGCTTCTGCCAAGACACACAATCTATCTGGGCCTCCATTCTCTCCCCTATAACAGGGCAGTTGTACTAAAATCTGCTTCCTAGGAGCCGGGTAAAGATCAGGGAAGATGGTGAATATAAAAGCAAATGTTGTGATAATTGTACAAATATTTAACAACGTTAATAATATTTGCTGCAATTGATAAGATTGAAAAATATTTCCCTAATCTTGCATACCTGACTCCTGAGGCCTTTCTAAGATGGGTTGCTTTTTTTTATTTTTATTGTATCATTCCCTATGTCATTTAAAAAAAATTTTATTGTAATTTTTTATACAGCAGGCTCTTATTAGTTAACTGTTTTATACATATTAGTGTATAAATGTCAATCCCAATCTCCCAATTCATCACACCACCACCCCACAGCCACTTTACCCCCTTGGTGTCCATACGTTTGTTCCCTACATCTGTGTCTCTATTTCTGCCTTGCAAACCAGTTCATTGGTAGCATTTTTCTAGATTCCACATATATGAGTTAATATACAATATTTATTTTTCTCTTTCTGACTTACCTCACTCTGTATGACAGTCTCTAGGTCCATCCACGTCTCTACAAATGACCCAATTTCGTTCCTTTTTAGGCTAAGTAATATTCCATTGTATATATGTACCACATTTTCTTTATCTATTCGTCTGTCGATGGACATTCAGGTTGCTTCCATGACCTGACTATTGTAAATAGTGCTGCAATGAACATTGGGGTGCATGTGTCTTTTTGAATTATGGTTTTCTCTGGGTATATGCCAGGTAGTGGGATTGCTGGGTCGTATGGTAGTTCTATTTTTAGTTTTTTAAGGAACCTCCATACTCTTCTCCATAGTGGCTGTATCAATTTACATTCCCACCAACAGTGGGAGAGGGTTCCCTTTTCTCCACACCTTCTCCAGCATTTGTTGTTTGCAGATTTTCTGATGATGCCCATTCTAACTGGTGTGAGGTGATACCTCATTGTAGTTTTGATTTGCATTTCTCTAATGATTAATGATGTTGAGCATTCTTTCATGTGTCTGTTGGCAGTCTGTATATCTTCTTTGGAGAAATGTCTATTTAGGTCTTCTTCCCATTTTTGGATTGGGTTGTTTGCTTTTTTAATATTGAGCTGCATGAGCTGTTTATATATTTTGGAGATTAATTGTTTGTCCATTGATTCGTTTGCAAATAGTTTTTCCCATTCTGAGGGTTGTCTTTTCGTCTTGTTTGTATTTTCCTTTGCTTTGCAAAAGCTTTTAAGTTTCAGTAGGTCCCATTTGTTTATTTTTGTTATTATTTCCATTCCTCTAGGAAGTGGATCAAAAAAGATCTTGCTGTGATTTATGTCAAAGAGTGTTCTTCCTAAGTTTTCCTCTAAGAGTTTTATAGTGTCCGGTCTTACATTTAGGTCTCTAATCCATTTTGAGTTTATTTTTGTGTATGGTGTTAGGGAGTGTTCTAATTTCATTCTTTTACATGTAGCTGTCCAGTTTTCCCAGCACCACTTATTGAAGAGGCTGTCTTTTCTCCATTGTATATCCTTGCCTCCTTTGTCATACATGAGTTGACCATAGGTGCGTGGGTTTATCTCTGGGATTTCTATCCTGTTCCATTGATCTATATTTCTATTTTTGTGCCAGTACCATATTGTCTTGATTACTGTAGCTTTGTAGTATAGTCTGAAGTCAGGGAGTCTGATTCCTCCAGCTCCGTTTTTTTCCCTCAAGGCTGCTTTGGCTATTCGGGGTCTTTTGTGTCTCCATACAAATTTTAAGATTTTTTGTTCTAGTTCAGTAAAAAATGCCATTGGTAATTTGATAGAGATTGCATCGAATCTGTAGATTGCTTTGGGTAGTATAGTCATTTTCACAATATTGATTCTTCCAATTAAAGAACATGATCTATCTCTCCATCTGTTGGTATCATCTTTAATTTCTTTCATCAGTGTCTGATAGTTTTCTGCATACAGGTCTTTTGTCTCCCTACGTAGGTTTATTCCTAGGTATTTTATTTTTTTGTTGCAATGGTAGATGGGAGTGTTTCCTTAATTTCTCTTTCAGATTTTTCATCATTAGTGTATAGGAATGCAAGAGATTTCTGTGCATTAATTTTGTATCCTGCAACTTTACCAAGTTCATTGATTAGCTCTAGTAGTTTTCTGGTAGCAACTTTAGGATTCTCTACCCATAGTATCATGTCATCTGCAAACAGTGACAGTTTTACTTCTTTTCCAATTTGTATTTCTTTTATTTCTTTTTCTTCTCTGACTGCCATGGCTAGGACTTCCAAAACTATGTTGAAAGATAGTGGCGAGAGTGGACATCCTTGTCTCCTTCCTGATGTTAGAAGAAATGCTTTCAGTTTTTCACCATTGACAGTGATGTTTGCTGTGGGTTTGTCATATATGGCGTTTATTATGTTGAGGTAGATTCCCTCTATGCCTACACTCTGGAGAGTTTTTATCATAAATTGGTGTTGAATTTTGTCAAAAGCTTTTTCTGCGTCTATTGAGAATGATCATATGGTTTTTATTCTTCAGTTTGTTAATATGGTGTATCACATTGATTGATTTGCATATATTGAAGAATCCTTGCATCCCTGGGGTAAATCCCACTTGATGATGGTGCATAATCCTTTTAATGTGCTGTTGAATTCTGTTTGCTAGTATTTTGTTGACGATTTTTGCATCTATATTCATCAGTGATATCAGTCTGTAATTTTCTTTTATTGTAGTACCTTTATCTGGTTTTGGTATCAGGGTGATGGTGGCTTCATAGAATGAGTTTGGGAGTGTTCCTTCCCCTGAAAGTTTTTGGAAGAGTTTGAGAAGGTTGGGTGTTAGCTCTTCTCTAAATGTTTGATAGAATTCACCTGTGATGCCATCTGGTCCTGGACTTTTGTTTGTTGGAAGATTTTTAATCACAGTTTCAATTGTATTACTTGTGATTAGTCTCCTCATATTTTCTATTTATTCCTGGTTCAGTCTTGGAAGGTTATACCTTTCTAAGAATGTGTCCATTTCTTCCAGGTTGTCCATTTTATTGGCATAGAGTTGCTTGTAGTAGTCTCTTAGGATGCTTTGTATTTCTGTGGTGTCTGTTGTAATTTCTCCGTTTTCATTTCTAATTTTATTGATTTGAGTCCTCTCCCTCTTTTTCTTGATGAGTCTGGCTAAAGGTTTACCAATTTTGTTTATCTTCTCAAAGAACCAGCTTTTAGTTTTATTGATTTTTGCTATTGTTTTGTTTCTATTTCATTTATTTCTGCTCTGATCTTTATGATTTCTTCTCTTCTGCTAACTTTGGGTTTTGTTTTTCTTTTCTAGTTCCTTTAGGTGTAAGGTTAGATTGTTTATTTGAGACTTTTCTTGTTCCTTGAGGTAGGCTTGTATTGCTATAAACTTCCCTCTTAGAACTGCTTTTGCTGCATCCCATAGGTTTTGGATCATTGTGTTTTCATTGTTATTTGTCTCTAGGTATTTTTTGATTTCCTCTTTGATTTCTTCAGTGACTTCTTGGTTATTTAGTAACGTATTGTTTAGCCTCCATTTTTCTGTGTTTTCTACATATTTTTCCCTGTAATTGATTTCTAATGTCATAGCATTGTGGTCAGAAAAGATGCTTGATATGATTTCAATTTTCTTAAATTTACCGAGGCTTGATTTGTGACCCAAGATGTGAATCCTGGTGAATGTTCCATGTGCGCTTGAGAAGAAAGTGTAATCTGCTGTTTTTGGATGGATTGTCCTATAAATATCAATTAAATCTATCTGGTCTTTTGTGTCATTTAAAGCTTGTGTTAGGTCATTAATTTTCTGTCTGGATGTTCTGTCCAATGGTGTAAGTAAGGTGTTAGAATCCCTCACAATTACTGTGTTACTGTCAATTTCCTCTTTTATAGCTGTTATCATTTGCCTTAGGTATTGAGGTGCTCCTATTTTGGGTGCATATATATTTAAATTGTTATGTCTTCTTCTTGGATTGATCCTTTTATCATTATGTAGTGTCCTTTCTTGTCTCTTGTAACATTCTTTATTTTAAAGTCTATTTTATCTGATATGAGTATTGCTACTCCAGCTTTCTTTTGATTTCCATTTTCATGGAATATCTTTTTCCATTCCTTCACTTTCAGTCTGAATGTGTCCCTAGGTCTGAAGTGGGTCTCTTGTAGACAGCCTACAGACGGGTCTTGTTTTTGTATCCATTCAACAACCCTGTGTCTTTTGGTTGGAGCATTTAATCCATTCACATTTAAGGTGATTATCGATATGCATGTTCCTATTACCATTTTCTAATTGTTTTGGGTTTGTTTTTGTAGGTCCTTTTCTTCTCCTGTGTTTCCCACTTAGAGAAGTTCCTTTAGCATTTGTTGTAGAGCTGGTTTGATGGTGCTGAATTCTCTTAGCTTTTGCTTGTCTGTAAAGCTTTTGATTTCTCCATCGAATCGGAATGAGATCGTTGCTGGATATAGTAATCTTGGTTGTAGGTTCTTTCCTTTCATCACTTTAAATATATTGTGCCACTCCCTTCTGGCTTGTAGAGTTTCTGCTGAGAAATCAGCTGTTAACCTTTTGGGAGTTCCCATGTATGTTATTTGTCATTTTTCCCTTCTTGCTTTTAATAATTTTTCTTTGTCTTTAATTTTTGTCAATTTGATTACTTGATTTGATTACTTCGTGGACTTGGGTGGCTATTTCCTTTCCCATATTAGGGAAGTTTTCCACTATAATTTCTTCAAATATTTTCTCATGTCCTTTCTCTCTCTCTTCTCCTTCTGGGACTCCTATAATGAGAATGTTGGTGCACTTTATGTTGTCCCAGAGGTCTCTTAGAGTGTCTTCATTTCTTTTCATTGTTTTTTCTTTATTCTGTTCCACGGCAGTGAATTCCACCATTCTGTCTTCCAGGTCACCTCTCTGTTCTTCTGCCTCAGTTATTCTGCTATTGATTCCTTCTAGTGTATTTTTCATTTCAGTTATTGTATTGTTCATCTCTGTTTGTTTGTTGTTTAATTCTTCTAGGTCTTTGTTAAATAATTCTTGCATCTTCTTGATCTTTGCCTCAATTCTTTTCCGAGGTCCTGTATCATCTTCACTATCATTATTCTGAATTCTTTTTCTGGAAGGTTGCCTATCTCCATTTCATTTAGTTGTTTTTCAGGGGGCTCATCTTGTTCCTTCATCTGGTACATAGTCCTCTGCCTTTTCATTTTGTCTATCTTTTTGTGAATGTGGTTTTTGTTCCACAGGCTGCAGGACTGTAGTTCTTCTTGCTTCTGCTGTCTGCCCTCTGGTGGATGAGGCTATCTAAGAAGCTTGTACAAGCTTCCTGATGGGATGAACTGGGGATGGGTAGAGGTGGGTGTTGCTCTGGTGGGCAGAGCTCAGTAAAACTTTAATCTGCTTGTCTGCTAGTGGGTGGGGCTGGGTTCCCTCCCTGTTGGTTGTTTGGCCGGAGGCAACCTAGCACTGGAGCCTACCCAGGTCTTTGGTGTGGTTAATGGCAGCCTCCAGGAGGGCTCACGCTAAGGAGTGCTTCCCAGAACTTCTGCTGCCAGTGTCCTTGTACCCATGGTGAGGCACAGCCACCCCCCACCTCTGCAGGAGACCCTCTAACACTAGCATATAGGTCTGGTTCAGTCTCCTGTGGGGTCACTGCTCCTTCCCCTGGGTCCTGACGCACACAGTACTTTGTGTGTGCCCTCCAAGAGTGGTGTCTCTGTTTCCCCTAGTTCTGTCGAATTCCTGCCATGAAATCCTGCTAGCCTTCAAAATCTGATTCTCTGGGAATTCCTACTCCCGTTGCTGGACCCCCTGCTTGGGAAGCCTGACGTGGGGCTCAGAACCTTCACTCCAGTGGGTGGACTTCTGTGGTATAATTGTTGTCCAGTTTGTGAGTCACCCACCCAGTAGTTATGGGGTTTGATTTTATTGTGACTGCACCCCTCATACCATCTCATTGCAGCTTCTCCTTTGTCTTTGGATGTAGGGTATCTTTTTTGGTGAGTTCCAGTGTCTTCCTGTCAATGATTGTTCAGCAGTTAGTTGTGATTCCGGTGTTCTCGCAAGAGGGAGTGAGAGCACGTCCTTCTACTCTGCCATCTTGAACCAATCTAAGATGGCTTTCTTAAGTGCAGTCTTTTCCTGAGATGGCTGCCTGCTCCCCTCCGCCTGGAAGGCCTTTCTCTGATCTTTTCCTTGAATAAACAGAATTTTAAATCCATATTTTTTTCTTGCCTCCAATTAAGGACAAATGAATCAGTTCCAAGAAGGGATGCAAAGGTGTGCAGTGGGTCTCATCTTCCACTGAGATTATTCATTAGCCTGTAACCTTTCCTCATCGGGACACAGAGAAAATGTCCATACCCATTGAACAAACTTTCCAAGGAGACCTTCCTACTCCAAATGGCAGTCAAGAAACCCATCCTCTCCACACCAGTGGGACCTCATTCTATTCAAAATCTATTACTGCTGGTCGATCCAACACAAAACCAAACCTGGGAAAAAGAGGATGCCATCATGAGCTTCCTATATTGGTTGTTTAACTGCACAAGAAAATGAGTAGAACTAAGCCAAATACCTCCTTATCCTCTCTGAAAAACACATGCAGCCCATTTCTGAGTCTCCCAATATGCCCCATTAGGTATCTGTTTAGGGGGCCAGAGCTGAAGTGCAGAGGATTGGAAAAAACCACCTTCTTTGGAAACTCTGGAAACACTGTCTTCTTGGATCAGATTGAGCACACATCAAGTCATTTCTGGTGGCCCCCTGTCCAAGGAAATAGGAGGCAGACATAATCCACCTGCTCAAGGAAAGAGGCAGGAGTGATTTGAATAATTATCTATATTTTAGACAAAATGGGGCATTCTATTATGTTATGCAAATTCAAATAATGGACTTTTTTATATGCACTACATCAGTTTACATCCTCATTATATCAAGGTTTCAGTGTTCAACCAGGTAACGACAGCTGTGGAAAGAGACTTGGAAGCTTGCTGCTGCATTCATTAATTTACTGTAAGTAACTGACCTAGTTAAACAGCCCTGAATATAACATAAAATTCATTGATGGCATTTATCCATGAATCCGGCTGAATTCCAGTTCTGTGTTTGTTACCTCATATTAAACATGACAACATATGCACCAACACAGGTTACTGTAGACCCTCTCCCAGCTATTGTCTTGCAGAGAGATAAAGTTCTGTAACTGAGCCTCTGTTCACCAACATGGAAATAAAACACTGTACTGGAAAACAGTAATTAACTAAACTATCATCTTTGCAACAGCGGGTTCCAGGTGGGACTCATTAGAACTGACTTTGTTTGGAGTCCATTGGCTCCTACTTTAAGTTAGGCAGGAACAAAATGAAATGAGGGACTTCCCACATGACTGGGATGGCTGTAGGAGGTGATCTTCTATTACCACAGACCAACCAGGTAGTAAATAAGACCCAGCTGGCTGGGAGAAACACCATAAACATGATCTTCTAAAGTGTTGCTCCAAAGAATTGCTCCAACCCAAAGGGCTGGGCTGGGGATCTGAGAGTAACAGCCGGGTATGAGCAAAGAAGCTGAACTTTAAGCCAATGAAGTGGTCCCAGGGGATGAGATGGGCAGTATTTCAGAACTTTAGAGAAAGAGTCCTGATGAGCTTATTTGCAGATTTTGTAGGGGCAGACAAGGAAAGGAGGGAGCTAACAGACACCTCCCATCATACGTGGTAGCAGCAGGTACACACGGGGTGGAGAGACTTGCTCACGGTTACACAATTCTATGGTAAGTGGAGCACCAGGATGAGCCCGTGTTTACCCGGTTCCAAAACCTGAGTTCTTTTCCACTCATTTTCCCCTTGGCATGATGGTGTAGACCACTGGTTTTCATCCTTGACAGGACAGCAGAAGCACATGGGGAGCTCCTAGAAATTACAGTTGTCCAGATCTGCCTAATATGACCCTTTGGGGAATGGAGCCCAAGCATCTGTATTTCTAAAAAGCTCCAGAATGAATCACCTCTGATGTGCAGCCAGAATTGAAAGCCATTGATCCAGCTGCAATAGTTCCACAGCAATTTAACATTAATAACATTTTCTTTATAGGATCCTAGACTGGTTCATTCATTCGATAAACACTTTTGAGCTCCTACTACCAGAAGAGCTAATGTTCTTCGTGAAGCATCCATCTTGGTCCCTGGCACACAGAAGGTGCTCAATAGTTTGTATTCATCACCCCTTAATAAGAGGTCCCACCGTTCCAGAAACTGAGCAAAGTGATAGGAATGCAGAGGTGGAGAAGAGCCAACAGACTCAAAGCAGAGATAGGCAGGTAAACCATTAGTGGCAATTTGGAATCCCACCCAACACTCAATCCTGAGTGTTTACACAGGGAGGTAAGAAGGCCCGTGGAGATGGGCAAGGGAGGTTTTACAGAGCAGGGTGACGTCTGAGCTGGTTTTGAGCTACACGCTGGTGTACGGTAAGTGTTCAGTGCCTTCTTACTGAAAGGCCGTGAGTGAAGGGCTGAAACACACACTCACTGTCTTTACCCTCTTTCCCAGGGATCTGATATCAGCAGTGTAGCCATTGGGCCAGGATCCATTTTCAGCAGAAGCTCTGAGCCCCTCTGGTTAGGACTAACCCTAATCCTAACCCCTCTGTGGTTCAGAGGATGTAAATGCCTACCTAGGAGCCAGGATCCTGGCTCAGGGAAAGGATCACTGGTCTACACTCTTCATCCGCAAACCATCTGGAAAGGCTAAGTAGGAACCCCTGCTCCTGCACACTCCTGATGTAAGGCCCAGTGGCAGACACATCATTCCTCTCCCAGTTCTGCCACTGCTATTTCTGAGTCCCATTTCTCCAGGGATAAGGATACCTTCCTCAAATGTTGTTGAAGAGAATCAGGAGAGTTAAGAAGATAACATGGGAACCTGAGAATCATGTGGGGGCCTTGGAAAAAACAAAAAAAGGCCCAGGTTCAGCTCTGAATCCATGGGGTGGGGCTTGGGAATCCATATTTCTAACAGTGCTGCAGAGGCAGATTCCAGGCCTGGTTTGGGAAGGCTTCTTTTTTTTTCTTTTTTTTTTTTTGCCATACGCGGGCCTCTCACTGTTGTGGCCTCTCCCGTTGCGGGGCACAGGCTCCAGATGCGCAGGCTCAGTGGCCATGGCTCATGGGCCTAGCCGCTCCACGGCATGTGGGATCTTCCCGGACCGGGGCACAAACCCGTATCCCCTGCATCAGCCGGTGGACTCTCAACCACTGCACCACCAGGGAAGCCCCCTTGGGAAGGCTTCTTAATCTCTCCCCATCTGAGAAGCAACAACAGTGGTGGTGGTGATGACTATGACAATGACAATGACCAGACCAGCTGCCACGTTGTGAGCTGGCCTATGGAGAGGCCCATGTGCAAAGATGTCAATGATGGCCTCTGGCAAACAGCCAGTGAGAACATGAGGCCTTCAGCCCAATGGCCCATAAGGAAATGAATCCTGACCACAAAAACAACCATGTGACTGAGCTTGGAAGTGGATCTGTCCCCAGTATAGCCTTCAGATGAGACCCCAACCCTGGTCAATAACTTGATTACATCCTTGTGAGAGACCTTGAGACAGAAGACCCAGCTAAGCTATGCTTCCATTTCTGACCCAAACTCTGAAATAATAAATATTTTTACATTTTAAGAAAAGAAAAGAAGATAACATGTAGTTTTCCTGGCACAGAGAAGGTGCCCTAAGATGTGACTCCTCTTCCTGCAGCCCTTTCTGCCCATCACAAGGTCCTTGGGAGGGAGCAGCCCCTTGGCCACCATTCAACAAAACCATTCCCATGGGTCAGCTGCTACTTAAGGCAATTTACACACCGTCCCTTGTTGAACCTCAGAGTGACACTGTGGGGTTAGCATAAATGAAGAGGGCAAAGATGCAGGAGAGAAAGTCTCTACATGGAGTTGAAGAAGCACTGGAGGATGGAGGCAGGGAAAGGTGTACATTTGAGGGAAGTGTCCTTAGCAACAAATCTCCAATGGAGCAAAGGAGTGTGTTGTGGGCGTTTGCAGACAGAAGCTGGACCACTGGCCAGAAAAGAGGAGCTTGGCTGCTGCTTCACCCCTGCTGCCTGGCCACCCCGGCCTCTGTCAGCCCCTGACAGAGGAAGCAGAGACTGGGGGAGGGCAGGCAAGGCAGGAAGCAACAAGAATTCCAAGCTCCCAGCCTAGTGACAAATGATTCATCCCTCACTTCTCATGTCATCTCCCATTTGTGCAGTTCTCATCTTTATTTCATGAATATTTTATTCTCAGAGCAACGGCTCCACTTTCCCCATAAATCTAGAGGGTGGCTCTTTATTGCAACTGTGGAGCGGGATGCACTCACCTGCATTGGTTAACTACATAATCGTCTGATTCCTTAGAAAAAATATGACCTCAAATCCACGTGAATATTAAGAGGTTGAATGCACATTACTACTCTTCCCGAAGTAGGTGTCTAAACTCTGACGATGTCGCAGCATAAGCTGTTAAATACGACTTAGGACGCCACCCAAAGACAGGTTTCTGGCTCTTAAGAAATACGGCCAATGCCCCAAAATGAAGCATTCTCAGCTCAAGCAGACACTCTCACCTAATTGCAAATGCTGCGCCATAAAATACAGGCAACCAGTGATACAAAGCGGTTCTGGATTAAATACCATCATTATTTGTCAAAGGTTTTCAATATATGCTTCTAAAATCTGTTGTTTCAACCCCTTTCCTGGCTCCTATTCCCTGTGTGATGAGGTATAAACCCCTTGGTCTGGCATCTAAGTCCTTCAGAGCAAGTCCCTGCTTTGCACTCCAGCTTCCTCTACTCCCATCTCCTTGCTGATGCCCCAGAGCTCCAGGAGGTGTGAGGACTTTGTCTGCCCTGTGCTGGTCACCCAGCCCCAAAGCAAGCTCCAATCTCCTCCAGCTCGAGGATTAGTACCAATCCTTCAACACTCAGTTCCAACAAGCCCAAGCCCCAGGAACTCTTCACTAACCAGTATCCCTACCCTCTGTGACCCAACCCTGCCCTGGCTGGGCTGGGTGCCCCTGAGCCCTTGATGGAAACTGTGGCTCATTCCAGGGTGGCCCTGATCAACGGATGACGGAGACCACTTGGCTGACCTCTCTGCCATGTCTGCCCTCTCTGTCATGTCTGCCCATGTAGAGCTAAGCCACCTAAAGCCAGGAACTATGTCCTTACAGGGATACTTACTAAAGAAATGAGGAAAGGAAGGGAGAAATTTCATTTGAAAAGCAGAAACCTATAAAAACAGGAGAAAGATGGAACAGTTCTTCCTTTTACCATGTAACACCCAAAATGGCTGGAGGAAAGGCAGCTACTGTGTTTTATTCAACCCACCTCTACATCAACTCTCATTCCTATCCAGAAGCATGCTGGCATCCCCGGGCAGAAAGTTCCACATTTTCTAAGCAGGAATACTGTATTTCATTCTCTTGTGCCTGAGATCCTGGGCTTATGTAGAAGCCAGAAAGGAAGCTAGGAGGCTTTCCAGGCAAGAACGGAGCTGTTCCTCTCAGGGAGGTCATCCCTTGGTCTCCTGGTCTTTCTCTCTTTTTGCCTCTGTCTTCTATGCCTCTCCAGTGATCCCCCCACCGCCACCTCTCTCTCTTACACACACAGCCCCTTTGACAATTCATTCTGGGCTGTCCAGGCTGTATCTGGCGCTAGATACTGAACCAGGGGATGTGAAGAGACAGTGACTAGAAGCAACAAGGATGGACTCACAAGGGACATTCTGGGTCTGAGCCTGTGTCGTCTCATCTCCACACTGTTCACAGCAGCCCAGAATGATGCCTCCATGACAGTGCAATGCTCACCCAGCTGGAAAAGCTGTCCTCCTCCCCTAATCAAAGGGACATTTGTATAGAGGGACATTTGCTGTAAACTTCATTGAAGATTTTCCAGTAGCAAAAGAAGCTTGGCAATCATGAGAAAGAAAAACGGAGCTGGAGGAATCACGCTCCCTGACTTCAGACTATACTACAAAGCTACAGTAATGAAGACAGTATGGTACTGGCACAAAAACAGAAATATAGATCAAAGGAACAGGATAGAAGGCCCAGAGATAAATCCAAGCACATATAGTCACCTTATCTTTGATAAAGGAGGCAAGAATATACAGTGTAGAAAAGACACCCTCTTCAATAAGTGGTGCTGGGAAAACTGGACAGCTACATGTAAAAGAATGAAATTAGAACACTCCCTAACACCATACACAAAAATAAACTCAAAATGGATTAAAGACCTAAATGTAAGGCCAGACACCATCAAACTCTTAGAGGAAAACAGGCAGAACACTCTATGACATAAATCACAGCAAGACCCACCTCCTAGAGAAATGGAAATAAAAACAAAAATAAACAATGGGACCTAATGAAACTTCAAAGCTTTTGCACAGCAAAGGAAACCATAAACAAGACCAAAAGACAACCCTCAGAATGGGAGAAAATATTTGCAAATGAAGCAGCTGACAAAGGATTAATCTCCAAAACATACAAGCAACTCATGCAGCTCAATATCAAAAAAACAAACAACCCAATCCAAAAATGGGCAGAAGACCTAAATAGACATTTCTCCAAAGAAGATATACAGACTGCCAACAAACACATGAAAGAATGCTCAACATCATTAATCATTAGAGAAATGGAAATCAAAACTACAATGAGATATCATCTCACACCAGTCAGAATGGCCATCATCAAAAATCTAGAAACAATAAATGCTGGAGAGGGTGTGGAGAAAAGGGAACCCTCTTGCACTGCTGGTGGGAATGTGAATTGGTACAGCCACTATGGAGAACAGTATGGAGGTTCCTTAAAAAACTACAAATAGAACTACCATACGACCCAGCAATCCCACTACTGGGCATACACCCTCAGAAAACCATAATTCAAGAAGAGTCATGTACCAAAATGTTCATTGCAGCTCTATTTACAATAGCCAGGACATGGAAGCAACCTAAGTGTCCATCGACAGATGAATGGATAAAGAAGATGTGGCACACATATACAATGGAATATTACTCAACCATAAAAAGGAACGAAACTGAGTTATTTGTAGTGAGGTGGATGAACCTAGAGACTGTCATACAGAGTGAAGTAAGTCAGAGAAAAACAAATATCGTATATTGACACACATATGTGGAATCTAAAAAAAAAAAAAAAAAAACAGAAAAGAAAAGTAAATGGTCAGAAGAACCTAGGAGCAAGACGTGAATAAAGACGCAGACCAACTAGAGAATGGACTTGAGGATACGGGGAGGGGGAAGGGTAAGCTGTGACAAAGTGAGAGAGTGGCATGGACATATATACACTACCAAACATAAAATAGATAGCTAGTGGGAAGCAGCCGCATAGCACAGGGAGATCAGCTTGGTGCTTTGTGACCACCTAGAGGGGTGGGATAGGGAGGGTGGGAGGGCGGGAGATGCAAGAGGGAAGAGATATGGGGACATATGTATATGTATAACTGATTCACTTTGTTATAAAGCAGAAACTAACACATCATTGTAAAGCAATTATACTCCAATAAAGATGTTAAAAAAAATGAAAAAGAAGCTTGGGACAGGACCATTAACTGTTCCTGTCAGTGGGTTTTCCTCAAATCTCTTCCTTCCTCCTCTCATATGGCCCAGGGGTGACAGGAGACCCCTGAGTCTGTGGGAGACTCTGGCCTTGCATGGCCTTACATGAAGGTATGCAGATAGCATGAGAGGAAGATGGAGGTCCTCAGAACATTTCAGACATGCTGAGTCAAACAGCAAGCTCTTTCCAGCAAAATCTAAGCGTGATGACAGAGAGCTCACTGCCTGGTATGAGTGGAGGGTCTGTCCTCACTCCCAGTCATGTCAGGGGCTCTGTTACAGACTGATGTATGGGGCTGTGGTCAGCCAGCCTTTCTAGGCTGCAGAGATGTTGGCCATGGTGATGCTGCCCCTTTGAATGCTGGTTCTGGTTACTTTAGTGCTTCTTGTTTGAAATTTAGCCCTGTTTGTATCAACATCTTTTTTTTTTTGCGGTACACGGGCCTCTCACCGTTGTGGCCTCTCCCGTTGCAGAGCACAGGCTCCGGACGCACAGGCCCAGCGGCCGTGGCCCACGGGCCCAGCCGCTCCGCAGCATGTGGGATCTTCCCGGACCAGGGCACGAACCCGCGTCCCCTGCATCGGCAGGCAGACTCCCAACCACTGCACCACCAGGGAAGCCCTATCAACATAATCTTTAAGTGGAGCTATGACTCAAGAATTAGCTGAGGTATATGTATCAGGTAGTGACAGCCCTACAGTGGAGTGGCTGGACTTGTGCTACAGTGCCTGTGTGCAGGTTTCGACCAGGAGAGCATCATTACCAAATGACGCTCCTCGCCACCCTTCCCTAGAGGCACTGGCTCCAGGAGAACTTCATGAAGACTCTACAGACAAGAAAAAAAAAATCGATCTTGAAGATGAGCAAAACCCAGAAGTGTGGAGGGCAGAATCAGCTTGTAGTTGGTACCCACAGGGAAGGACATGTGCCCAGAACCTAGAGTCAGAACAGAGCCCGAGTGGTCCCTGTGCTGGGTGTGCCTGGAGGGATGTGGGCAAGGCTGGGCCCTGCAAGGAGGAGGAAGAGAGGGAGAATGGATGATGAGGGGCGGGGGCCGGTCCTCCCTCCCAGGCTGGGAAAGCAGGGCCCATGACCCTTGATGAACCAAAGAGAACCAGGAAGGAATGCGGTTTCCTCTCTTACCCTACAGCTGGTCTCTCCAGGTCAGGGTGGAGGCACATGGGCGGGGCAGGGTAGGGAAGGCGCTGTTCATGCTGTACCCGCTCTATAGATAAATACACGACTTTAGTGGCCATTGCTGGCGCCTTGGCACTTGCTCAAGCGTGAAAACATTCCTTACATTTGTTATCTGGCTTTCAAGGCAAAATAAAACAATGATACCATCCCCCCTATAAAATATTGCTGTCTCCAGACAAGTGGCTTGGGTAAATACTAACTGGAAGAAAACCGCCCGCCGAGTGGCCCAGTGGGACTCTCCTGCCTCTAGGCTGCAAAAAGGAGAAGTAGGGCCCAGGGCACGGACCTCTTTGGGGGTCTCCTGGTGGCACCGGTTGCTGTTCCACCATAACTCCAGGGCGGCCACCAGGCAGGCGAGGAGGAGGCCAATGGCCAAGATGCAGAAGACCCCGGCGAAGCTGTGCAGCTTGAGGGACTTGCCATCCGCCTGGGCGCTGGCATGGCTGGTAAGGTCGCAGCGGCCCGTGTGCGGCCACCACTTCTGCTTGAGCACATCCAGGTCCCCAGTGTCCTGAAGCTCCAGGATCCTGCAAGATACAATCCACATGAGCCACAGCCCTGGCCTCACTGACACAGCCATGGGGGCCCTGGCCCCTTTCCCGCCATGTCGGCCCCTCCACAGACGATGCTGAACCATCACAGTGGCTCTCTGCCTCAGCTTTTCCCTCCCAATCCATTCTCCACTCTGCAGGCAAAGCACCCTTCTCAAAACACTCCTCAGATTTTGTCACTTTCCTCCTCAAAGCCTTGATGTCCTCTCCCACCCTGTCCCACTGCCCATGGATGAAGTCCAACAGCAAAGTACATAAGGACCCTTGACATGGGATCCTGGGGCAAGCTCTGAGGATAAAATCAGGAAATACAGAAATGCATGATGCAATCACTCAGACTGTGGACCCACAGAAAGGCTTTCTTTCAAACGTCAATAACTATATCCTAAGTCTCTCCCACTAGGATTCATCAAATCATTCATTCATTCATTGATTTGAGGAGCATCTGCATTGTGCCAAGTATGATGTTCAACACTGCTGCATGTATGGTCCAGAGCAGGGGGCCCCAACCCCTGGGCCATGGACCGGTAGTGGTCTGTGGCCTGTTAGGAACCCGGCCCCACAGCTGGAGGTTAGTGGCAGGTGAGTGAGTGAAGCTTCATCTGTATTTACAGCCGCTCCCCATCGCTCGCATTACCGCCTGAGTTCCACCTCCTGTCAGCATTATGGTGAGTCACGTAATTATTTCATTATATATTACAATGTAATAATAATAGAAATAAAGTGCACAATAAGTAATGCGCTTGAATCATCCCGAAACCATCCCCGCCGACCCTGGTCCATGGAAAACTTGTCTTCCATGAAACTGGTCCCTGATGCCAAAAAGGCTGGGGAAGTGCTGGTCTAGAGATACTTACCCGGACACTGAAACAATCAGAGCAATCAATGTGGAGTCAGAAGCTGTGATCAATACAATGAAATGAAAGTAGAAGCGCTAAGAAAGGCACCCATTGGGAGGGTGGCCTGGACTGGAGGGTGAGGGGAGACCTCATCAAGGAGGTGAAGGGTAAGCATAAAATAGCTCACAGGGGTTTAGCATACCTGTGTGCCAGGAAATCGCCTAAGTGCTTGACAGTGTTTAACACTCATGTCAACTCTTTGGAAAGGCTACTTCCATGGCCCCATTTTTATAGAGAAGGATATTGAGGCACAGAGAGGTGACATATCTTGCCAAGGTCATTTTGTGGTTGGCAAGGACGGCATTCCACAGGGATGATGAAGAGATTTCCTGAGACTAGAACCATGGTTGGAAGTCTTGTCTAGGGTGAGTGTATGAGAAGCTAAAACGTGGCAAGTGAGGCTGTAGACGGTGGGTGAGGAGGAGGATGTGAGTTGAAGTGAATGAAACAGGCAGAGCCAAGAATGTGGGCTCTGGGAAGGTATGAGGGGAGCCTGGCGTTTATCCTGCTGACAGAGGTGGGGCAACCCCCCTTCCCCCGTATTCCCCAGGTCGGTGTCTGGATGGTAGTTCTCCTTTGTTGTAGTATTTCATGGACTCTTTCTATAATCCAGGGGTCTGGACAGGGAGCCCGTTGTAGCTGGCAGCCCCCGGGCTCCTCACACCGAAGCTTTTTTATTTGTGGAGGCCGGACACTTTTGGCCTGGTCCATGGTCATCTGTTCAGGTGACAACACCCTCGGTGGCCTCTCTGAGCCCTCTGGGTATGCACAGTTCAAGAGCAGTGGTTCTTGATGGTCAGGAGAAGCTCATGGCCAACTGGCCACTTGAGCAGACTCTGCCCTGGACCTGAATTGCAGGCCAGCTGTGACCACAGGCTGAAGCTGAGCTCAGTTAACAATCATGGGCTGTGACTGTGGAGAGGGAGGGAGACAGCCCAGAGGGGGTTCCCTGCCCTGTCAGCACCTAGGGGCCAGCGTAGTGTGGCATCTCGCCGGCTGGGTACAGCCTGGCTCTGTGCAAAGAATCTGCACCAATCCCAGCTGGGTGTCCTCGGACAAGTGACTCGCCCCTACTAAGCTTGGCTTCCTCATCATTACAAGATTGACCCATGATTACCACGAGCTGAGTAGATCCTTTGGACCTCCGTGGCTTCCCCTGAGCAAGCACAGTGGCCGGCACAACTTGAGCCATCAAGGGATATTTGTTGCATCGATAATGTACGAATGTATGAACGGAATCATGAAAACTAACCTGAACTAAAGTGGCTGTGGTGAGATAATGTCGGCTAAGTGGCCAGGGCACAGGTCAGCACAAAAGACTTAGAATTCAGCTTGGTCACTGGGATAAAGGCATGATTTACACAGGCATTTGGGGTCGCACTTGGTATGCCACAGGTCTGTTCTGTGGCACATGCCATGATTAATTGGGCAGCTGCAGGGTCCCTCTACATCCAAGTGGCTCTGGACGTGTTAGGGAAGCTGCATGTCTGTACGTCCACTGGCTCATGCTGAGTGGCCGTTACGTACGTGTCTACTGGCAGTTCCGAGTAGGCTGGGCCTCCTGGCAGTTACGGGAAGCCCAGGGCTAGGTATGCAGGACCTCAGGGCCTTCAAGAGGACTCGTGGTTGGGCTACCGGCTCACCATGGAGAAGCAGCAGAGTTTTTAATTTATTGCCACAGATTCTGCTCTGATGGACACCAGTCAAACCCAGACTCTGCCGTCACACTAGCCATGTTAGGAAACCTCTCAACTTTAGCTTTTGTATCACTAAAATCGGAGATCATAACAAAAGTGAGAAAGGCTGGGAGCTGGGACCCTTTACCGGAGTGCTTGCACTTGTACCTGGACAAATGTCTGCTGCAGCAACAGAACACAAAGAAACTGTGACGGACTGAAGATAACTGCATGCATGTGCAGTCGGGGCCATTATGAAGAGTAAGATACAAAAGGGCCACAAACCAACTGCTGCTTCTAAGTTTCAGGGAGCAAAAGCAGGGTACTGCACACGATCCCTGCACACAGCACCCCCACGGGGGTGGGCAGACCACCTAAGCCAGCCCTCCAGCCAGACCCAGCCATCCGCCCCCACCCTTACCCCATTTAAGGTACAAGCTTGCCCCCCTCCCCACCCTTGGGGAGTGAGCAAGGGATCTTTGTCTTGTTTTTGCTCCCTCCTGCTATAGCACGAGTCCCAGTAAAGCCTTGCCTGAATTCCTTGTCTGGCCTCTTATCAACTTCTGTTGATTCAAGAGTCCAAGGACCCAGGTCGGTAACAAAAGCACCTACCTCACAGAATTATCACAAGCAGATGAAAAGCGGGAGAACACATGGGACCACTCAGCTCAAGAGCTAGCAAGTAAGAAGAGCTCCAGAAAGCTGGTCAGTATAGCACCACCCTCTGGCGCCATACTGACCAGCAGCCCTAGCCATCCAATGTTTACACAAGCTGCCTTTTACTGAGGACACAGTAAGGACTGACCATTTTACATTGTTTTAATCCTCACAATAGCCTGCAAAGTAGCTCTTATGTTTACAGATGGAAGACCTGAGGCTCAGAATCTAGATGGCTTGCCACCAGTTGCAATTAGCAAGTGGCGTAGCTGCTCTTCAGGGCTGGGTCACGCTGACCCGGGAGGCCATGCTCTCTCCAGAACACCAAGCTGCTAAGTGCAGTCAGCCTCCTCTCTGAGAGTCACCTCCAGCCTAGGGGATGGTGAGACTCCAACAGGAGCGGGGCCAGAGGGCCGGATTCCCACTCTTGCGCTCATTAACTGCAGGAGGCTTCATTTTGCTGACGCTTCCCTTCTTCCTGCTCCTTGTAATTGTATGCATGTTTATGCCCAATATTATTCCAGGAAGACTGTAAGGCAATTTACAGGAAAACACAGAATAAAATAAAAACAAACAAGCCAATCCAAAAGAAAATTTAAATATGTAAGCAACAGAGGGAAGATAAAACAAGTCACGGGCACAAAATGACTCCTGGAACGAGGCTAAACTAATGCACACCATAATAATCTCTACTCCTGCTTATGAGTAAGCCAGAATGATAACAGCCACTTCCTGAAGCCAGTTGTTCTATTTTCCAGACAGATATAATTGCAGGTGCTTTCCTTTAGTCAATAGTCGTGGAGGCTGCCACATAGTAGGTGCTCTATAAATGGCTATTAAGTTGCTAAACATTTGCTGAATGCCTACTCTGCATGCCATGGTCCATAAAAGGGCTTTGGCACTCAACCGCAGTCCCCCCCCCACACACGTAAGTTGTAGCCTAAAGACCCAGTCCTCTGCCAAAACAAGGGAACATATCTGTATTCAAGGAAATAACTTGAGTCCCTGGGACTCAGGGAAGGAAGGCTACAGCAGTTCCAGATAAGACTGGAATCTGCTATTTACATAGGATTCTTTTTCTGTCAACGGCATGGGGCATTGCTTCCTGGACCTGCCCCCTTCCTCCTCTCAGGCATGACCCAGTTAGGGGCAGCCCCCAGTTCTGCATGCGTCATATAATGGAGCCTCTTAAAGAACCATTGGCGGCAGAAAGTTGGAAACCTGAAGCCTTGAGTGTTCCCCCCAAGTAGGTACCCACGTGTCCAGGCAGGGGAGGTGGGGACGCTTCCAGCCCAGGAAAGGCTAAAACATAGACACCAATGACAATACTTCAGGAGGCCAGCACAGCCTACCAAGGACATTCACTTACAGTCCTAGAGCATGTGGCCTTCTGATGAAAGCAAAGGGTAATTAATCACTTCCTGCCAGAATGACACAGAAACTGGACTAGCCACTTTCAATCATGTTTGTTGAAAGATCCAGCCAAGAACCAGGCTCTCTCCTCTCTCCAGTCCGTCAGTGTTCACTTCAGCAGACTTTCAGGGGATCTCGGAGCAGTTGGAGTGCACGGGGACCCTAAGCTTTCCACACTGGGGACCCTGTGCTTCTGTGAGCACTGCGTTGGGGCACATTAGCTGTCTTGGTGGTGCTGATGCTGCTGCGTTGGTACCACAAGCTCCCTTACCATCTGTTACCAACCTGAGAGAGAGGTGCTCACAGGCTGATGGCCTGGGGAATGCCCTGAGCATCCTGTCTCAGAAAACCAAGTAGGGTAAACCTCAAGAACACCACTGTCTTATATACCCTGGAGAGAAGCCATCTCTTCTTCATGCCTTTAATCCGAGCAATTGATAAATCACTACTCCTCCTTCTCTTGTGTCATCCATCTCTGCTCCAGGGAGCAAAGGGAGGCATGGACTGTATACTTGATTAAATTCTACAGAAAACCCCAAAGCCTCATTGAACTTAATTAGTTCTACCCCTTTTCCCAGTTTTGCAAACAAGCTACTGAATGAATGGGCTGCAGGCCCTCCTCCTAGGCCTCTCCCTGATGGGGTTTAGGCTCAGGTGCTCGTGATCAGAAGAGCCCAATCAACATCTGGGAGGTGGGAGGAGGGAGGTGGGAGGGCTCAGAGATCCGATAGCAACATGGGCACAGCACTGGGGCTCAGGGGACCTGCCTTCTCCTCTCAACTCTGCCAGTAGCTGGCTGAGCTGCCCTCAGCGCACATTACCCTCTCTGAGCTTCAGGATGTGAAACGAATGATCTTTAACAATTCTCACCCCTCCAAGTGGATGCTCCTCAGTGCTGGAAAACATGTGTTCATCAGGTAACAGGGCGCTGCCCCTAAGCCTCAGCGCCATGCCGGCCTTTTCACCTGGCCGCTTCTGCCACAGTTTGGATTCTGGTGGACCAAGGCAGAGCTCTAGTTCTGCTCCTTCACCCACCAGGATGTCACCCCACGGACATGTGTGAGTGGTGGGCTTAGACATCACTGGGGACACGAGCTCCTGTTAGCAGGCTGGCTGCTGGGAAAAGGCCACTGAGCTCACCCATGCTGTTCACCTCCATCCTCTCTGTGAGGCCAGGTAACCTGGTCAAGGGCTAAGGTAAGTTCCTGTGGGGAAGCGAGAAATGGGGGTGGGATGATGAGAGATTATCTTCGTCAAGGAGGCCAACCAGGTGTCCAGACTGAGCACTTGGAAACTCAGTCATGCCCAGGAGTCCAGAGAAGATCAAGTTCAAAGGATGGACGTGCACCAGAAAATCACCTGGGAAGCTAAAGAGGCCAATGCAAACTAGACACACATATTCATTTCTGGTGGACAGGGTCCACGTGTCTTTGCTTAGGCCAGAACACTCCTGTCTACACAGTGTTTCCCCCCACTCTCCCCCAACACGCCCCATTGCTAGTATCAATTACCAGGAGCTGATCCGGAAAAGATGGGGAGGTGGGCAGTGAGGGCCAGGTCTCTGTCCTGCCCCAGCGGACAGCATCTGCTCCCTCAGCCCCTGTGCAGGTGAATATGGAGTCAATCTGCTTCTCTGGCCCCAGTTTTTCACATCTCCACACTGACTCTTTCCACCCTGCATTTATCTTAAGAAGTTATTATTGGGCCCTTCCCAGATCCAGTTAATCTTTCATTTAATTTTAAATTACTAGGCCCATCTGGCTAACTCCTACTCTACCTTCAGGCCTCAAGTGCCACCTCCTCTGGGAAGTCCTCCCTGGTCTTCTGGGTCTGGTCAGATGCCCTTCTTTGAACTCCTCCACCCCCAGAATATCCTCTCTGTCTCACTGACTGCCCTGTACTGACATCGCCTACTCACATCACAGCTCCCACTGAGACTATGCAGCTTCATGGGAAGGTTACACATACTTCCTCTTTTTTATCCCAGGACCTGGCACAGGACTAGTTGGGGACAGGGGTGGAGAGCAGCATGTACTGGTACATAGTCGGCACTGAGGAAAACGTGATGAATAAACAAGTTTGTGTAGGCTCTCATCTCCCGAAGGCTGGTTAAACCCCAACTGGAGCATGGGGGCTGCCAGCGTGTTCTGACTGACCAAGCCTACCTCTGAGAGAAGAGGTCCCTGTAGGGGCTGCCGTGCTGCAGGGCGATCCCATAGCCCTTGCTGCTAACGCTGTTGCCAGTGACAGTCACGGAGCAGTCGTCATCTGTCAGGGCTGCGTACTCCACCACGGCCACATCCCACAGAAAGGCGTAGTTCCCCTTCTTTGCCTGAAACACCAAAATCACCATGAAGTCAGGCAGACCTGGCCTCCCGTATTATTTTCGAGCAGTGAGGCCTCTCAGTGGTGGGATTTGAGGGACCCTTCTATATGGTCCTCTGCCCAACGAGCCGGCACAGCACACTCTCCTATTTTCTGGTCTGCAGGTTCCACCCCTGGTTGATGCCACTCACTGTGGTTAGACATAGAAGGATGTGATGATGCATGCAGGAGGCCCCAGTGCTGCGCATCTCACAGAGAGGTGGGCAAGATGAGCTGTACGTGGCCTCTGAGCTAGCTTCCTGGTCACAGTGCCATGGACCTGTTTCTCAGAGTAGTGAGCTCACCTTGGAGAGTGCAGAAAGTCTGACCTCAGGGAATTGAGATATTCTGACCGGAGATTTAGGGGGATGCATGATAGTATCCATTTAATATTTCTACTTAGAACTTGACTGAGCCCTGCTTAAGGCGAACATGGGAGACGGCCCTAGGATCAGTGCCCCCGAGTGGCTGTGACTTAATATCTAAGTCATGAACTTGCTATGCCTGGGGAAGAAGCCATTAAGGACAGGGTCCTGACTGTTATGGTGCCAAGCCAGGATTCTGCCGCTTCCCTTTCACTGCCCACACAAAAGTGTGCACACACAAACACACACGCACATACATAAGCATACACACATTTATATGCACACAGATATATATGCATACATGTGCATAAACACACGCACATGCATCTACATGGAGGAGGCTTCTGGTGTCAGTGTCTCTATATCCATGCAATGGTGGCAAATTGTTCCATCCGAATTTGCCTGTGGCCACAGCTGAAGTCCCACTCCATCACACCCATCCACAGCAGACATTCAGTTCTATCCTGAGCCATAATCCTGACTTGGCCTGGAGTTTAGGCACTCACAAGTAATGTGAGCTGCTTTTATTTTTGGAAGAAGATGCAAACTAGACACTGTCACTTGGCCAGCTTAAAATAGAGCATGATGTTCTTAATGCAGCCAAGAGCCTGGTTTTAATTCTCTAGCGAACATACAGACACCTCATGCTTTCTTCTCTCCTACCACAGCTCACACTAGATGCTGGAGGACCCCAGCCTGGGGCAGTGGCAGGGCTGAAACATCACAGGTAACAACAGGCCAAGCTGGCAAGCTACAAGCTTTGTGGCACTGTCAGCAGGGGTGTTATTCCCTTCTCCTGCCTTTATTCAGTTGTCTTTGTGTCCACTGAGAATCTCCGGAGAATGCCATAGCTGCTTAGGTGAAGCTCATCACGATATTGCTTCTTTTGGGACCCTAGGTGCCCGTGGGCCAAGCTGGCTTATTTTCTCATCAGGAGTTTTCCATCCGAAGGCTTTGTGGGTGGAGCATGGCCTCCCCCTGCCAGGAATAGACTGCTCCTAGCCATTCACACAATTTTACCCGACGATCTTGTAAGAAATGACATAGACCATACCACCCATTGATATTCACCTCGGGAACAATCCAAATATTACCTCAGAGCCTCTTTCCTTGCCCAAGTCAATTTCAGGAGTCCCTAAAGGGCTTTGACCCAGGTTGCAAAATTACACTCATCTCTCTCCCTCCACATGGGAGCATAACAGTTTTGAAATTTTCTCCTGCTGGCAAACACGTTTTCTCCTGAAAAGATATATATTTTCCACCTCTTAGTAACCGAGTTTCTCAGCAAAATGTTGACTTATGACCTAATATTTGGCTTCTGTCCGACTCTGGAGCATTTCATACCCGTGCTTGTAATTCAACATGACAATCAGACATTGTTATTTGCACAATTTCAAAAGGGCATGTCATGTTGAAGAAAGAATTAAGATCAAGTTCGTTCCTACGTTTCAAGTGATGTTCCAAGAAGGAGAAAGAAATAAGCTGGCCTGCCTCAAGTGGAAACCGGCTCTGACAAAAGCCTGGCATGGCCACTGAACGGGGCACTTGGATCCGTCAAGCCACAGGCATCTGTGGCTCCAGCTTGGGCTAAGTGACAGGTGAGCACAGATCCATGAAGGAAGCTGCATTTATAGTCCCGCTGCCTAAGCTGAGAAGGCAGAAAACATATGGAAGGCATGCTGGCGATGTCTCAGGTGCAAATCCCTGCTAACCAGGAAGGCAGTCAGGAAAAGAGGAGAAAATAGAAGTTCTCCTTCTTGAGCTGCTGAATGACCCCAGACACTCAGTCTCCCTATTTGTAAACAGGGACTACATTGACTACCATAGTTCTTATGTCTGCTTCAAGAAGCACATGGCTGGTCCCTAATCTACCTAACGATGCCAGAACAGGGAAGACCTGGAGAGGCTGGCTGATGCGCCACCTCTTACATGTGGGCTAACTCAGAAACTGCAGCTGCAATGGAGCTCTAGCCTTATAAAATACTTCCCATCCCCAACAACCCTTCCTCACTTCCTCAGCATCCCACGGCTTCCTGGGTCTTCTTCTCTTAGCCTCATGCTGAGTAAAATGCACCACCCTGGGCTTCCCAAGTTCATCAGTTTCCAGCACAACTTCCTGGACCTTACAGGTGTCTCCCCAATCTTCCTGGTATGTCGCAGCCCCTGTATGAGACAGAAAGCTTCTTAGGTAGGACCATATTCTCAGGAACACTTCGGATGCCAGTATCAGAAGCCCAAACATGCCATCCACCATGGCTATACCCCCTCTATAGAGACCCTCTTCTTGATCCAGGCAGAATGAACGCCCCATAACCTCCCCACAGTTATAACTCTTCCTTATGGGATCAGAACCGATTTTCCATGCAGCCTCTAATAGTTATGTGTCCACCTTCTTATTCTGTGCTGCTTATCCAAAAGTTCTGGCTTCTCCATATGTGGGGGATGCCAGATACATCAAAAATCTGCCTCCAAGAGATCCAAGAATTTCCTCTCTTTCTCTCCCCTCCTGTCATAGGCTCATCCTCTGCCTTTCTTGAGTCTGAGCATCTCTACCATTCTGCTCTTGGTTCAGCCTCTTGCCTCGTCTCTACTTCCATTGAGAAGGCATCTCTACGCCTCTCCCTCTACCCTCCACCCCCTCAACTCTGTGCCAGAGATCTCGCACACTTTGGGACATCTGTCATTTCCTATTTATATTAACTACTTCTTTTTGCTGAGGATTGTTTTCCAGTCTCTTGGGAAGACAGACTATTGGCAGGAATCTAGCCTCTTCTCAACTGTGTGCCACTGGCTGCTCCTCACAGAGAAAGAAGGGTGAACCAGACACCTTCCTGCAGGAAACTGGGAACGCTTTGGCTAAATGGCACAACAGAGCTCTAGGGTGGCTACTTTGCCAGCGTTCATACCAACTCATCCTTTCTTATGTCTCCCAGTCCTGTCCTTTCGCTACTTCGCAGGGGGCTAAGGGGAGTTAAGGAGGATGTTATGTGAGATCAGAAGCAATAGGCAGTGAGCTGTTTACAAATAGATTATTGACGTTTATTTCATAAAGTCTAAAAGATGAAAGCGGTACCATAGATTTGTGTTCTGCGTTAAAACAAAACAAGAACAAATACTGGACTTCACCTCTTTAATGAGTTATATTACCTTGATCTGGCTGGCCCATTTATAATATTAAATGTATTCCTAACTTCTAATCATTGACTTATTATGCATCAATGCCTTGGAATGCGGCTGTTGGAAAGTTAGGCTGGAGACAAGGCTGGTAGATTCAGCCAAGCCTTCCCCAAGCCTTTGGCTCTATGCAGAAGGCTCTATGCAGAAGGTGGGCACAGCGACCCAGGGAGCCCTTCAGAGCTGGCTCTGGAGTCCCGGGACACCAGCCCAAGATACTTCCAGGAGCTATGAAGGCATCTTTAGCTCATCTAAGACAGTGGAGGTTTGACAGTTAACACAGTCTAGGAATATAATTTCCTACTTCCACAGTTTGTTTTTAATTGGTCATATCCAGTGTTAGTGAGGTTGTGACAAAGTGGGTGTGATCCTTCGCGGCCACAGGCATCACAGAATGACACAACATTTCGGAAAGTAACGCAGCATCCATGACATGAACGTCTAAAACTGCTCCTACCCTTTGCCCTAGCAAATTAAGAATTTAACCTAAAAAGTAAACCAAACGTATCTATGTATCTTAATGACGTGACAGGCATTTTAAATCTAATGTTGACTATAAAGTAAGCATGGGACAGTTTAAATATTTAATTTAGGGACATAATTTAATAAATTATGGTTCACTAATACGATATGGTTTTATGCAACTGATAGTAATTATAAAGACTATGCAGAAACATAGAAATGTATATATACATATTATATATATATACACACATAGAAATATATACATATTATATATGTAAATTAGTAGAAAACAATGGGATGGATACACTATTATTACTGTTCTGTATATATGTGAAATGTAATACGCCAAAAGATGAACAGGAATATTACATAATGGAGTGGGATTAGTGGTGATTCTTAGGACAAATTGATTAAAATATTTTCTTTCATCTTGTTACACAATCTATGCTATCACACACTACATAGGTACCAGATCCGATCTCTGTACCAGATTCAATCTCCGTTGCCTTGTGTGCTCTTGGCTCCTAAAGGCGCTTTTGCCCATCAACAGAGCACAAAGGTCTGTCAGAGCTCTCCGGTTTCCCAGGGCACTGGCTCCCTGACACTATTCAAACACCTGGGAAAGTCTCCCTTACATCCCTGGCCTGCATCTAAACATGTGGCTTCATTTCACTCTCTCCTTTTCCTTAAAAAAAAAAAAAAAAAAAAAGAAAGAAAAGGCATTTGGTTCACACATAAAAGAAGAGATGTGAGGACCTTGGGGAAAGGAGAAAAGAACAGCTTTGACATCACATAAAATGTCACAGAAAATGTCCAGTTGGCACCTCAGGATGCCAGGACAGCAGCAGGTAGACAGACCACTCCTAGTTTGTCTCCCAGGAAGCATCTTAGCAAACAGAATCCAAGCCCATCCCTGAAGTCCACTTCCTCCCAAGTCCACCCACATGCTGATGCACTGCTACAAATGGAAAGGGATTGAGACCACGGGGCTGTCTGACCCCAGTGCTTAGAGCAGCCTCCCTAACATTTGGGGAAACATGATTAGCCTACTTTGCTAGAGGAAGGCTGGGCACCATAAACAGAGTCACAAGTGAGCTGGGATATTGGATGGCTCATCGCCGTTGCTCCACACTGGTAATAAAATGAGATTGCATTGCCCTTCATTGCACCACTAACATGGCCCTTCCCAGAACTCACTTGGAGCACAAACTTTCCAAGACAACAGCCTTGGAGGCAAGAACTTCATAATGCTGTTCTACTCCATCCTAACTGATTTTGGAAAGGGACAAGCAACCACTCTATCCCCCCAAACAAGAATGCAGGTACTACAAACATCAAACGCAAATACTATCAGAAAAGAAGTGCTAAAGGAAATCAGGTGTCTGCATTGCCAGGTACAGGGTAGGTGTGAAGTACCTCCTGGATGCTGGGTTGCCAGATACATGATTCCTTTTCTATCCATGGTATAATTCTGAGGGGCTGAACATTAACCCCATTTTACAGATGAAGAAACTGAGACTCAGAAAAATAAAGTGACTTGTCCCAAATAAACCCAGATGGTGAGTAGTGGAGCCAGGTCAACCTGGAGAAAGACAGTCATTGCCATTCCCACGGGTTCTATCACCAACAGCATTCCCCTGGGAAGTGCTCAGAGGGTAGGGGCACCATAGCAGTTTCCCCAGCCCTCCCTTCGTGAGTCCAAGCATGGCAGAGGGGAGAGCACAGGTTTCTTTGGCTCCAGTGACTGTCATCCTCCAGCTTTACAGAGGTGGTTCGTGGAACAGCTGAAATGTGGGGAGAGGGAAGACACAGGGGCCTGCGCTGTCTGTGGATGGGGATGTTAGGGTATCAGGGACACCTTGGAAACCTGATGCAGCCTCATGGGCATTAACCATCCAGTGACACGCTCATTGTCTCTCCTTGCATCCACCCTTCACCCCAACAAAGCAGAGCTCAGCATCCCAAATCTTAGCTCCTACGCTCATGTTCACAAAATCGCCACACATCACCACAGGCATCCTGAATCCTGGCTACAGTGATACATTATCATGCGCTACGCCAAATCAAAAGATGCAACAGTAAGACCCAGACTATCTATGGAGAAAAGAACAATTCTACGGTCTGCTGGCAGGAGTGTGTGCTGGAACGATATTTCTGGAACGGTAATTTGGTGGGGAGAATCAAATGCTTTTAAAATGTGCGTATGTAGCAGTTCTACCCTTAGGAATTCATTCTAAGGAATTATTCCCTTTCAGAGAAGATGTTTGTACAAAGCTTCTCAGGGCAATATTGTTTAAACTAGCAAGAATTGGAAACCATCTAAATGCTTGACAATTGAGAATCAGCTAGGTAAATGATGTATTAGATGATGGAATATTATGTTACCGCTACTATGGTGTTTTAAAAGAGCATTCCCTGCTAAGGGAAACAACTGTCCGTGATGAAGAAGAGCCAGCCTGGGTTCTGGACTCCAACCGTACAGATACGAATCCCAACTCCACTGCTTGCTGGCTGTGTAAGTGCCGACAAGATGCTTAACATCTCTGAACCTCAGTTCCCCTGGATGTAAAATGGTCCATACTTCAGAGAGTTCTGATGACGATTAAATCCCTCAGTAAACGTAACATGCTTAGGGTTTTGCCTGGCATGTGGTGAGCACTAAATAAATGACAACCAGTATTATATCGTTTAGTGAAAAAGAACCTGTTACAAGAGAGTATTTACATTGTGATATCTTTTTAAAATTATTATGCAAGAACTTTATGAAGAATCAAAACCAAGTACCAAATACTATCTTTGGGTGATGCCATCATGGGTGACTCCTGCTGGTTTCTTTCAGTCTCCTGTGTCCCCATGTTTTCTGCAACTCAGCAAGCATTTCTTCTGTGACTGCAGCTGCCCAAGAGGGTAGTTTCAGTGATTCAGCCTCCTTCACAGAGCACAGGGTAGTGAAAAGAGCAGGATTCTGAATGAAGACAGACACACTGCCACATTCCAGCTCTCTGGTGAACCTATAGACTTGGGGCTTGAAATGAACCTATATAGACTTGGGGCTTGAGGATGAAATTACAGGACACAATGCACTGTGCCTGGCACACAGTGAGGACCCAACACAAGTTCCTTCTTCTCTGTCTGGCATTCCCCAGCTCAGTTCAGAAGATCAATACCTCAGCTGTCATTGAAACAACTTTCCTCCCACCCACTCCCCTCTTGCCAACCATTCCTCCACCTTGACCAAGTCAGCAACATGCTGTGTGTGTGGGGCATTTGTGTGTGAGTGTGTGTACGCGTGTGCCCATGAGGATGTGTGTGCATGAATGTATGCATGTGTGGAAGTGTGTGTGTGTGCACGTGTGAGTGTGAGTGTGCCACCACATCCCCCAGGGAAGCAGAAGAGAGGTGAACTGAGGTATGAAGCACCTGGAGACCACACGAGGTTCAGGAAAAGGAGACCTTCAGCTGGAAAGAAGGAGCCTGCCTATATCTCTTCGGTCCCTCAGAACAGTAGAAAGAGACCTCCAAAATGATGTGAAAATGTAAGGCAGACAATCAACAGGACCCTCGGAAGTGTTCACATGGCCTCCTCAGGAGGCTGTAAGGAAACCTGCCAAGCGAGGAGCGAAAGAGAATGACCCTTCACCTGGATCAGCCCCTGGACCAGCACAAGCAAGCAAAGCCAGGGGGGCTCAGTGGGAGGGGGGACGGCAGCTGGGCTCTCCCACGGTTAGTGCAACAGCTGCTTTCCTGAAGCGTCCACAGGGTACAAAAACATCTGGTAGGGGGATGTCGTGTGTGTGTGTGTGTGTGTGTGTGTGTGTGTGCGTGCGTGTGTGTATGGTCACGAGCACAGGCCTGAGCCCTGAAGTTTTGTCATGGTCGTTGGTCACAGGGAGGTCGCCCATTACCTGGGCAAGAGGACAGAGATGATAGAGACACCCCAAGGCTACAGCAGCAGAGAACAGTTCCTGACGGCCAGGCAGTAGGTCTGCAAAACTATTTCTGCAAGTGATTACCTGCCCTATATCCTGGTACTCCTGTGTCCCAGAGGAACAGAGTCAACAGTGAGAAGCAGAGCAAGTGGTGAGGAGTGGCAATTAGTTTTCAGGCCACCAATGCCATTACCTTCTCTTTGATTCCTTAATTTCCTTTACAGAATGTTCAACTTCATTTCATAGAAAGTATGGCATGGTATGTGGGTGAGAGCAAGGGCCTGGAGACGGGGAGACTAGGTCTTCCCCTAGTGTCCTTAGCCAGCCACCTGAACCCTCTGAGCCTGAGTAACCTCTTCTAGAAGACAGGAGTAGCGAGCCCCGCCCACCGCTTAGGCTTATCACAGGAAGAGACAACACAGAAAGTGTCTGATGCATTGAAGGAACTCAAACAATAAGATACTATCCTTATGATCATGATAAACATCACCAGCATCATCCTTATAGCTTTAAGTTCAGATCCTAATTGAAATGCAGTTGCCTTGGGGTAAATAACACTTGAAATTGTCCTCATTCATCCAGCCTGGTAATTTAGAAAGTCTGTTAGACGGGGTCACAGTCTTGGCCCAGTTACCGACTCACTACTGATTAGTAAAAATGGAAGATGAGCGCAGACAGTTCTTAAGATCTTCTCCAGCTTTAACATCCTCCAAGTTTATAATATAGACCAGTTGTTCTCAAAGAATGTTCCCTAGACCAGCAGCCTCAGCATCACTGGAGAAATATAAATTCTCAGGCTCTATTCCAGACCCAGTGAAAAGAAGACCCTGGAAGTGGAGCCCAGCAATCTGTCTTAATAATCTCTCCAGGTGCCCCTGATGTGTGCTAAAGTTGGGATTCAATGATAGAGACCTCTCTGTCCATGAATTTCTGATCTCCTCTTCAGAGTAGGTTTAGGAAGGAAAAGAGTATTACAGCTCTAGGATCTTGAGTTGGGGCAGCAAATGGAGGAGGGAATAGCATAGGGTTGAGACCAGGGCTATTGAAAACAACCATTAAAGGAAAGTCACACTTTACATCTTCTTCCTGAATGTCATTCTACTTGGTGCTTTCCCATCCATTCTCCTATTACAAAGTTCAGGCTGAACTTCCACAGTACAAACTCTGTCCATTTTCCAAGGAAATGGAGACGCAAAAAGGACTTTGCCCAAGACACCAGAAGCAGCTATTCCATCAGAGCTTGAATGTCTCCCCAGGTCTCCTTGACTGCAAATGGCCTTTCCTTCTCCCACATCAAAAGTTCAACATCAGTAGCCCCGAAGAGCCACACAGAGCTCCCTGAGCAGCTGGCTGTTGTCACACTGACAGATTCTGGACAAGCTTTGCTAATGATGTCTGCCTCCAGCACCTGACCTTATGGAGGCTTCATAGCTGCTTTCCCTTTTAGAGCCTCTGGCACTCTGGGGAGAAAGAATCTTATTTAGTGAACCAAGTATTGTCTCAGTGGGAGAAGCTTTCTCACATCTCCAAGGGAGAAGAAGCTGGTTTGGTACAATGGAAAAAAGAAAAGCCCTAATTTGGAAGAATCAATGGCTCCTTCCTCAAAAGTCTGAAACTGTATACCGTCAGCAAAGCTAGGGGCCACAAACAACCTTCTCAGCAGGGCAAAGGGACACATTGATTTTCAATGATTTGTCAAAACTTTAAATTGTCCAAAGACCATGATAAACAACAATCTAATCTGAGTTATTCCATGGGAAAGATTAAGAATGATCTCAAAAAAGGGTAATTTGGTTTGCTTATATACAAGATAGATTCGGAAGAGACAAGAATACGGAATGAGAAATACCCATGTAGGAAAGGGAAACAACCTAAGAATACATGAACCCAGGAATCACAGAGGACAGGCATCCATGGGGTCAAACATTCCATGAAGAAGCACAGGGATAGGGCTTCGCAGATACTCCCAGCACGCGTGCACAAGTGCGTGCACACACACACACACACACACACACGCCTGCGCACACATGGAAGGATGTGAGCCCCTTGGCCATGCGTGTCCTTTTCACCGCCCTAGCATGATGTCTGGCATACAGTTGGTGCTGAATAAATATGTATAAAGTGACGAATGCAGAACTGAAGGGCTGAATACGAGAATCTGAGAAGCCTGAGGACTTGAATCAAAGCACGCTGGGCTGGCTATGTCCTGTTTGCCCCTCCAAGTCTGCCTTCCACTCTTTTCCATCCTGTGCTCTCCTCCAGAGCCTGATTTCATGGATAGTATCAATGGTAACCTTTGGTCTCTGGCTAAGAGTCACTTCCTAAGATTCAGGAATAAATCAAATACTGATACTATTAAAACAACAATCATACCAATAAGCACTATTCATTCAAGCATATGTTCTCAAACTTGAGAGGGAATGAGTACCCCCTGGAGGGCACGTTCAAATACAGATGATTAACCTCTCCCCAACTTCCCTCCTCCAGCTTCTGATTCATTAGGTCTAAAGTAGGGCCCATAAGTTTCATTTCTAACATGTTCCTGGATGATGCTGATGCTACTGGTCCAAAGACCACCCCTGGGGAACTACTGTGTTAAAATACACTCTACAAGGCATTGCATTCATCCATTCACATCACCTCTACTCTACAATAAATCTGAGAAGACCTGGTATTATTATTCTTATTTTTCAGATGAGATAACTTTGTTTAGGAGTAAGTTTTTTTTTTTTTAAATACATCTTCATCGGAGTATAATTGCTTCACAATGCTGTGTTAGTTTCTGTTGTACAACAAAGTGAATCAGCCTTGCCCAAGATCTCACCTCTGGCACAAGATGGGTACAAGAATCAAACCCAATTCTTTTTTTTTAACTTTTTATTTTATATTGGAGTATAGTTGATTAACAATGTTGTG
Source organism: Delphinus delphis (assembly GCF_949987515.2). Taxonomy (NCBI): domain Eukaryota; kingdom Metazoa; phylum Chordata; class Mammalia; order Artiodactyla; family Delphinidae; genus Delphinus; species Delphinus delphis. The sequence goes on along the minus strand of NC_082698.1, from coordinate 49,380,015 downwards.
TTAGTTTCAGGTGTACAGCAAAGTGATTCAGTTATACATGTACATGTATCTATTTTTTTTTCAAATTCTTTTCCCATTTAGGTTATTACATAATATTGAGCAGAGTTCTCTGTGCTATATAGTAGGTCCTTCTTGGTTATCCATTTTAAATATAGCATGTCAATCCCCAACTCCCTAACTATCCCTTCCCCCTGCCCCTGCTCCCACCTCCCTGGTAACCATAAGTTCATTCTCTAAGTCTGTGAGTCTGTTTCTCAAACTCAATTCTTGTTAACTCAAATCCCACACTTTAGTCACTACACTATGTGGCCTTAACGGAGCACTTGACTCCATTAAGACAAAGTTCAAGTGAGACTCACGAAACTACACCCTGAGGCCAGTGTAGCTTTGCCATCTGCAGACACATCCTCTCAGTGTTTCTTTAGCCATAAAGGGTTGTTGGAAACTGGCAACCTGGACTATGCAGGAAAGAGAAAGAAGCAGTAAAGTTGCATGTGATCACGATTCATATTAAAGACTATCCCTTAATGTGTTCAGAGACCATCCCTGCGGGGCTTATGTTGAAGAGCCTCATTTTCTAATCTTATTTGTAGCTAAGGATCCCTTTATGGCCTTTGCTAAAATGTCAGCCTTGAGAGAGAGAGAAAGAGCTCTCACAATAGCCTTTCACTCTTTGAGAAGCCACGAAAGAGGTCATGTCCTGATCCAGATGGACTCCCATTCCCTCACAGAACGAGTTCTGAGCTCTACCTGTCAGGCTGTACAGCTCTGTAAAGTCAAAGAATCTGCAAGATGCGCCACTAGGGGGCCTGCAGGGTCACGGCCCTGATAGAAGCCCACCTCATGGTCCAGGGCTGCTGAATACTCACTAGAAAGTGGAGCGATGCCTGCTCATCACTTCCTGACATAACCGACTGAGGTCTGAGATCCGAGCTGCACGGATACGTCCAAAACCTTTCAACGTGAAGATTCTTAAAATATTAGAAATACCAAATTTCACTGCTGAGCAGTTTCTTTACCAGGCTCCTCACCATTCCTGCTTCCTTTATCTGACCCTTAGGAGGCATGCTTTTCTGAGCTCTTACTGTTCTAATGACTCTTCCTGATTTGAGTTAATCCACCTCTCATTTCTCTCTCTCTCTGCTTCTCTGCCTTTGTCCACCTGTTGGTGTGTGTGTGTTTTACACACACACACGGTAAAAATTTTAAATGTGGGGTTCAAAGCCAATCTTAATACCTCTATGTTGGAGAGTAAAGGGACTATTTATTAGAGGTTCCCATTCCAGTGGAAACAACTACTTATATCCAAATAGGTTTTTTTGTTGTTGTTTTTAAAATTGAGGTAGGGCTTCCCTGGTGGTGCAGTGGTTGAGAGTCCGCCTGCCAATGCAGGGGACACGGGTTCGTGCCCCAGTCCGGGAAGATCCCACATGCCGCGGAGTGGCTGGCCCCATGAGCCATGGTCGTTGAGCCTGCGGGTCCGGAGCCTGTGCTCCGCAACGGGAGAGGCCACAACAGTGAGAGGCCCATGTACCGCAAAAAAAAAAAATAAAAAAAAAATAAAATAGAGGTATAGTTGATTTGCAATATCATGTTAGTTTGGGGTGTACAGCACAGTGACTTGGTTTTTTGTTTGGTTTTTGAAGATTATGTTCCATTATAGGTTACTACAAGTTATTGGGTATAATTCCCTGTGCTATACAGTAAATCCTTGCTGCTTATGTATTTTATGTATAGTAGTTTGTATCTGTTAATCCCATACTCTTAATTTGTCCCTCCCTGACTCCCTCTCCCCTTTAGCAATCATATGTTTGTTTCTGTCTGTGACTCTGTTTCTGTTTTGTATATACATTCATTTGTATTGTTTTTTACATACCACATATAAGTGATATCATACAGTACTTGTCTCTCTCTGACTTGTTTCACTAAGTGTAATATTCTCTAGGTCCCTCCATGTTGCTACAAGTGGCAATATTTCATTCTTTTTTATAGCAGAGTAATATTCCATTATATATATATATATCTCTCACATCGTCTTAAACAGTCATCTGTTGATGGGCTCAGGTTGATTCCATGTCTTGACCAGTGTAAATACTGCTGCTATGAACACTGGGGTGCATGCATCTTTTCAGCTTAGAGTTTTTGCTTTTTCTGGGTATATACTCAGGGGTGAAATTTCTGGATCATATGGTAGTGCCAATTTTAGTTTTTAAGAAACATGCATACTGTTTTCCATAGTGACTGCACCAATTTACATTCCCACCAACAGTGTTCAAGGGTTCCTTTTTCTCTTCATCCTCTTCAATATTTCTCACTTGCAGACTTTTTGATGATGGCCATTTTGACAGCTGTGAGGTGATATCTCATTGTTTTGATTAGCATTTCTCTAATAATCAGCGATGTTAAGCATCTTTTCATGTGCCTATTGGCTATCTGCATGTCTTCTTTGGAAAAATGTCTATTTAGATCTGCCCATTTTTTGATTGGGTTGTTTGTTCTTTAAATATTGAGTTGTATGAGCTGTTTGTGTATTTTGGATCTTAATCCCTTGTCAGTCACAAATATTTTCTTATTGATGATGACAATGATGATGGTGATAGTAATAATAATAAACACACGGATGGTAGAAAGAGTGCAATAATCTTCAGGCAAATTGTTTAACCACTCTGAGTTTTACATTCCTTATTTTCAAAATGGAAATATTACAAAATGCCCTCAATGGTAAAGATAAAGTGTATGAACACAATAGCACGCATAATAATTTCTTAATAAATGTTATTTTCCTTCCCCTCTTTCTCCCTGCTTGTTGTTCCTGGACAAACAACATTATACCAACAAAATGGAAATAAAAATAAGCTAAACAAAAACTGCCAACGATCTGACTGACACAAAAAATCAAAATTGTTCTCACCAGCTACTGCTTCTTGATTTTAATGTAATCAAAGAACAAAACAATTCAGTTCAAAATACAAAAACTTAAGTCATAAAACCTAAAGCCATAATAGTGGAACAAATAGAATGGAATCAGCCCACAATTATAGACAGCATTAGGTGAGGTGTATCAGACTTGGCTAAAAAGCAAATTATGGGGCAGAGGAAATCTGAAGAATAAAATCAGATTTAACGGAAGTGAACGTCCTCCCACGCTTCAAATGAGGAGTCAGAAAGAGAAAAACAAATACCGTACGCTAACACATATATATGGAATTTAAGGAAAAAAAAAAAAAGGTCACGAAGAACCTAGGGGTAAGACGGGAATAAAGACACAGACCTACTAGAGAATGGACTTGAGGATATGGGGAGGGGGAAGGGTAAGCTGGGATAAAATGAGAGAGTGGCATGGACATATATACACTGCCAAACATAAGGTAGATAGCTAGTGGGAAGCAGCCGCATAGCACAGGGAGATCAGCTTGGTGCTTTGTGACCACCTAGAGGGGTGGGATAGGGAGGGTGGGAGGGAGGGAGACGCAAGAGGGAAGAGATATGGGGACATATGTATATGTACAACTGATTCACTTTGTTATAAAGCAGAAACTAACACACCATTGTAAAGCAATTATACTCCAATAAAGATGTTAAAAAAAAAAGGAATCAAAGTTAGCATGATGGCACAGATGTTGGTTTGATTCCAAAGCTTACCCTACCAAATTATAAAAATCGCAAAAGAAAGTAATTGAAGAATTCATAACAAGATTTGCTTGGCAATGCTCAAAACCCAAAGCAAAGTAATTTAATAAGGGAGGCACAGTGGGGGCCTTCCTTGACCTTAGCACTATATTATCCCAAACCAATCATCATCAAACAAAATTAAGCTGTAGGGCATTATGAAGGGGCCAATGTAGCCAACTGCATGGAAACCTGCTCCAGGACACTGACTAAGCCCCCTGCCCTCCCCACCCTTCCTCATCCCTTCTTGCCCCCTCTGCAACTAGATTCCAGCAATCCTGCTCATTCTTCTTGAAGAAAGATGCACGTGGATGCATTTCTGAATACTCTCATTTCTTACTCACTGAACATTTATTTTGTTTGATTTTTGAAAGGATAAAAGGTTTTGGATGTCCATGTTCATTGCCCTGTGCCTACCTCTGCTCTTGGCCCTGGGGACAAACAAATGAATAAGAGACAGGCCCAACCCTATGGAGGCTCAGAGTCTAGTCAGGATGTGACAGAGCAGGGCACTGAGGATGGGGGTGACATCTGATGAATCTGTACTCTGGGATGCATAGGGTGTTAAGGGAGCCCCTGGCCCTGCCCTGAGAAACTAGAAGCTCCAGCAGGGGGTCGGGAAGAGTGAACGCTTCTGCTGAGGTTGGAGAGATAATCAAGAATCATCCTGGCCAACAAAGAAAAGGAAGGTTTTCCAAGCAGCACGTACCCAGGTGTATAAAGGTGAGGAGAGGGGAAGGAACTGCTCAGGTTTCCTGTGATGAAAACACTAGGTAAGTGGCAGCAGGAGCTGAGGCTTCATTTTGATCATGCATCTCTTCCATTTTTGCACAGTGTCACCAGGTAATGACACAGGTGCTGGAGTGAGAAAAATACTGAGTTCAAACCCTGGGTCCGATATTGACTCAAGCTTGATTTTCAGCAAGTCCCTTGCCCTCCTTAAACTCTAGTTTCCTAATTAATAAACGAGTTGTGTAGAAGCACAGTTGAGCTAATTAACGCACGGAAGAAACTTATCCCCACCCCTGATCCATCGAGGGCTCTCTAACAGTAGACACTGCGATTAAATTAACCTCCTGATTGTCCAAACTTTGATGCAAGGCCCCAAAGGAAGGAAGGAAAACTCTGGGCAAAGTAACACAAATCTTTTATTTTTGAAATAACATCCTGTCCCAAACCAGCCTTCACCTTCACTTTGACCTTATACCAAGTCTAACTCAATTTTATCAGGAAAGTATCAAGCCCACTCTTACATATTAACTGAGCTCACCACTAGTAAATGAGTTGACTAATGAAAGAATGAATGAATAAAAACCCCATATATTTCAAACATCAAATCATTGCATAAATACACATTTGAGGAAGGGGTTGTTAGGTGCATCAATTTTATTATTAAACAAAGGTAGGTGTCTAACCATGATCTTATTCAGTTTCCTCAAACTGCCAAAATTCATGAATTTTGCCTAATGTAGGCCAAGGAAAAAGTGAGTTGAAAAGAAAGAGATTTCTTCTCCACTCCAGTCCCCAGAATAATAAAGCAAAATAAAGTCAAAATTCATATGTACCTACATAAAGAGAAAGAGAAAGAAATTTTTAAAAATCACTATAAAGGATTTGAGAAAAGTAGAAAAATACCAATTTATTAAAAGGTTTTTCCTTCTAAAGATAAATCCACAAGGATTTAATGAAAAAGCAAAAACAAAAACAAGAAAAAACACTGAAGCCTGAGTATTCTTTTGATCCCAAAGATAGAATGTAATTTATTCAAAGCCCTGCTTTTGGCAGTACTCAGGAATATTTTGTTGAGAGCTTTAAATGTTTATATCCTTTTCTGACACCATATTTCCACTTTTGAGAATTTGACCTGAAGAAATAAATATAGTAACTGAAAAACCATGAGGCACGAAGATGTTCACTATAATGTTATTTGTATTTGTGAAAAATTGGAATCGACCCAAGTGACAATCAAGAAGGAAATGTTTAATTTTACATCTATTTGATAAATATTAAGTAGCCACTAAAATGATTTTTAAAGTTTTACAACAGTGTTAAAAAAGTACAGGATAAAACATATTTTCTCTAACATCATAATTATGTAAAACATTTGCAGAGATTCAAAAAAGACTCCCCAGAAATACCCACAAGAATTCCTAGAGCCTTATTTAGGTGGTGAAAAAAATATGCGTAACTGGTTTTTTTCTGCTTATTTTTAGAAATAGTCTAAACTTTTAAAAATGGTGACATATATTTATTTAAATGACATACACATTTAAATTATAAATGTATAACCTAAGATTTCCTCTCAAAACCTCTTATTTTAAACGTTGTCATGGATTGGGGGCTATTTAACCTGAGTACCCTTGGAGTTGGGTTGGACCACAGATTTAAAGCATGTGAAGAAGGCTCAGGTATATTACAGGGTCAAGACAGCCAGAACTCAGCCTGAGACCCAGAGAAGGGGTTCTGTAGACAGCAATTGTTAAACAGGGAAAATACCACTGCCGTCATTCTCCTACGAGGAGACTATACATTTAGTAGAAATAAAAATGAAGTTTTGTTCACATGGCATTCCACTGTCTTTTCTGCCTCTCTGGTTTCCTTTAGTTTTCTGTGTATTTTATTTCCTGCTTGTCAGTTTTCTCTCACATTCTCACATTTGTATCTTCAAAACTGAAAAGGAATTGAGGCATTTGGATTGTAAAATGTAGGTACATGACAGGACTACCTTCGGAAGCTTTCCTCAACTTCACTAAGCAGAATAAATCCCCAATTTCTGTTCTCATACCCTTTTCCACACTAAATCACAGCCATTTGTTGTCCTCCAGAACTCAGTAGGGATACCTGAAGAAAAAGACTGAGTCCGATGCTTTATATTTTGAGCTGATGATAATGAAAGCACAACATATAAAAATTCATGGAATTCAGCTAAAACAGTGCTTAGAGGGAAACGTATAGCTTTAAATACTTATATTAGGAAAGAAAACAGGAGTAAAATCAATGATCTAAGTTTCAACATTAAGAAGCGAGAAGAGGTAAGAGCAAATTGAAACCAAAGTAAATAGAAGTAAGAAAAAATTAACAAAAAAGTTGAAATCAATAAGATATAACAACAATTGAGAAAATCAATAATATCAAAAGTTGATGTTTTAAAAGGAACAACTATGTTCATGTATTAAAAAACTCAATAGTGTAAAGATATCAGTTTTCCCCCAAATGATCTATAGATTCAATGTAATAGCTATCAAAATCTCAAGCTTTCTTGAGGAAATTGACAAGATGATTATAAAATTTAAACGGAAGTGCAAAAGTTCTAGAATTGACCAAATAATCTTGTAAGAGAAGAACAAAGTTGAAAGCACTACCTGATTTAAGGAATTATTATAAAGCTGTAGTGATCAAGACTTTTTTTATTGGCATAAGAATAGATATATAGATCAATGGAATGGAATAGAGAATCCAGAAACAGACCAACACATATATGTCCAGTTGATTTTCAATCAAAGCACCTAGTCATTTGTTAATTAAATACAAGTTAATTAAATACAAGTCATTTGTTAATTAAATACACTATTTTAAATAAATGGTGCTAGGTCAATTGGATAGACACGTGGGGAAAAAAAAGTGAATCTGGACTACTTTTTTATTCCATATACAAAAACTAATTTGAGAATGCAATGTGGACATAAATGTAAAACTTCTAGAAGAAAACTTGGAACTTTGAGGTAGGCAAAACTTTCTTAGGACACAAGAATTATTAAACGCAAAAGAAAAGAAAAATTGATATATGGGGCTTTATCAAAATTAAAATTTTCTACTCTCCACAAGACATCATTAAGAAAATGAATGGGCAAATTACAGACTGGGAATTATATCTGGAGCACTTACATTTGATCAAGGACTTATATCCAGAATATATTTTTAAAAACTCATCTAAATCAACAATGAAAATACGAAGTGCCCAGTAAAAATTTAAAAAGGACTTGAGCACACCCCTCTCCAAGGAAGCAACATGGATGCCCAATAAGCACATTAAAGTGCCGGACATTATTAGCCACCAAAGGAATGCAAGTTAAAACAATGAGATAACCTCACAGCCACTTAATTGTTTACTGTCCCAAATGCTGACAACACTAAATGTTGGTTAGGATGTCCAGCAACTGGAATTTACAAGCACATAAGCAGGATATCACTAGTGGGATCGTAAAATAGAATAATCACATTGGAGGTGGTCAGGAGGTTTTTTACAGAGGTAAACATACATCTGCCCTATGACCCAGAAAATTCACTCTACCGTATTTAGCAAAGAGAAATGGAAACATATGTCCACAAAATTTTGTACAAAAATGATCATACTGCCTTATTCATAATAGCTCTAAATTGGCAACAAGTGAAACGTATGTCAACTGGAGAATGGACAAACAAATTAAGGTTTGTTAATATAGTGGAATACTACTCAAAGGAAAAAAAAAGAAGAAAGAACTCAGTACTGATATCTACAGCTTCATGGTTAAATCTCATAAATATTTGTTGGGTGAAAGAAACTACACACAAATATACATATTTTATATTATTCAATTTATATGAATTCCAAGAACAGTAAATTTAATCTGTGGTACCAGAAATTCATAAGTGGTCGCTTTTGAGGTTAGGGAGAGACGTTTCTAGAAAGTGACATGAGAAAACTTTTCAAGGTGATGGAAATGTTCTACACAGTTGGCCCTCTGTATCTGTGGGTTCTGCACCGAGAATTCAACCAACTGTGGATGAAAAATATAAAAAACAATTCCAGAAAATTCCAAACAGAAAAACCTGAATTGGTTGCGTGCATGCTGGCACTGATTCGTGTGGCATTTACATTGTATTTACAACTATTTGCATAGCATTTACATTGTACCAGGTATTGTAAGTAATTTTATAATGACTGATGATTATTTAAAGTACACAGAAGGATGCTTATAGGTTATATGCAAATACTCCACCATTTTATATAAGGAATTTGAGCATCTGTGGATTTTGGTATCTGCGGTGTCCTGGAACCAATCCCCCTCAGATACTGAGGGATGACTCTATCTTCTTTTGGGTGGTGATTACGCAGTTGTACATAATAGTCTAAACCCATGAAATAAACATTTAATATAAGTGCATTTTATTGTTTGTCAACTCTACCTCATAAAAAGACTAAGTGTTATTTGTCTTTATATTTTTATTATGTTCTTTTCCTAATATATAGTAGGTGCTAAGGCATTTTGCTGACATCTACTCAATGTCAACCTTGTACTGCAATCCGCACTGGACACTTTCCATTTTTGCACTGGTAAACTCAACTCATCTGGGCAGGCTTGTCTCAGTCTCACAGATAGCTCAGAGATGTGAATTCTCTTGACCAAAGCCACAGATTAAACCTGATTGAAAGTGGAACTTAACTTCACATATCCAAGCTCTTAGGAGGAAGCTATTCAAATTACATTTATTGAATGGATGAATAAGTGAATAAATGAAGGAATAAAGAGAAGAGACCATCCAACTTGCAAAAAGGATATAGTGCCTTTTGACTATTTACAATAGCTAGGACAAAGAAGCAGCCTAAATGTCCATCAACAGAGGAATGGATAAAGAAGATGTGGTACATATATACAATGGAATATTACTCCGCCTTAAAAAAGAATGAAATAATGCTATTTGCAGCAACATGGATGGATCTAGAGATTGTCATACTGAGTGAAGTAAGTCAGACAGAAAAACAAATATCATATGGCATGACTTATATGTGGCATCTAAAAAAAAAGGGTACGAGCGAACTTATCTATAAAACAGATACAGAGTTACAGATGTAGAAAACAAAGTTATGGTTACTGGGGGTAAGATGGGGGAGGGATAAATTGGGAGACTGGGATTGACATATACATACTACTATATATAAAATAGATAACTAATAAGGACTTACTGTATAACATACAGACTCTATTCAATACTCTGTAATGGCCTATATGGGAAAAGAATCTATAAAAAGGTGGATATATATGTATAACTGAGTCACTTTGCTGTACATCTGAAACTAACACAACAACTAAATCAACTATACTCCAATAAAATTTTTTTTAAAAAAAGGATATAGTGCCTTTTGAGCAAGAATGAAAGAACAGAGATGAATGGGGAATTCTCTGGTGGCCCAGTGATTAGGACTCGATGCTTTCATTGCCGAGGACCCAGGTTCAATCCCTGGTCGGAACTAAGAAAGATCCCACAAGCTGCTCAGTGTGGCCAAAAAAAAAAAAAACAAAAAGAATAGAGATGAATGATTATCCAACGTCTGTGAGTGTCTGAGAAGGAAGGAGGCGTGTAGAATCCCCAATGTGCACTGACTTAGCAGCAGAAAAAGGACAAAATATGTGTCTTGGAGCATATGCCTACAAAGCCCACTGCTGCTACAGAGAACAGCACTGTTGGTTTCCACCGCACAGGGCTGCCTAGTTTGTACCAGTCCTTTTCCGGGGTGGGGGGGGGGGGGGTCAGACCTGCATCAAAGGATCCCTTTCATCAACTTGACCAAACCTTCCGGATCACTGAACCTAGCATCCCCAAGATATAAAGGAGCGCCATCCCATGTAAGTCTCTCCCCACTCCTCAGTAAGGACTTCCAGTATGCCATGGAAGCAGGATGCTTCCTCACTTTGCTCCCTCCAAATGGAGGGCACTGTGGGGCATCAGAGTTCCTGATCCTCCCATGGAAGACTGTAGTCCTTCTGGGGACCACCTTTTCTGCCACAAGGTATGGTTCCTGGCACTCAACAGGGAGTGTGTACCATGAGAGTGTCCCCTGTCACAGAGCAGAGAGCCAGGGCAAGGAATGAAGGCAGGTGCTGACTGGTGATACCCACACTCAATCTGGCGCCAGGGCAAGCATTAGATCAGTGTGGAAATAAATAAGATCTGTGGGCCCGTTTTCTTCCTGCATTTGCATTCACACTTTATGACCTCAGCGATATTTACTGAGTGGAAAAAACAACCTTCTGTTACAACTGCTTGCCTGCGAAGTGACTTCCATCTGAAAAATACTATCTCCAGCCACAGGGTCTGGAACAAGCTACTTCTCTATTTATTCAAAGAGCCCAATGAGCTGTGAAGATTGACATTTAAACTATTAAACTGTATTCTATTTGACAATGTTATTAAATATTAGGTTTGATTTATGGAAAGACTTAATAAATTGGCAGCCTGGGTTAGCCCTGACACTGTACAGAAATCGGGTTATGCTGGGTGTTACTTCATAGAGTTGATCAAGCTAAAGAAAAATTTAAAAAGTCTTACCAACAACATGAAAGTCAGATTCCATGTGACAAAGTTATTAGCATACAAATTCGAACCACTTGCCAGCTCAATTCTGCATCCGAGTTTCTCTAATCGATATTTTTAATAATTGGGAAATCAAAAGATAAAATCACAGACTTAAATAACCTTTGCTATGTCACATGGAAAGAGAGCTAAGGCTTTTAAACATGGGAGCAAGGCATATATCTTGCTACTTTGGTGTAAAAGAGGAAGAGAAATAGAAGCACAAGTAAACAGTATGCAAGGGGGTGCGGACACATTGGGTATAGAAATGGGATGTAACCTCATGGGAAGAGGCAAGGTTGAAGTGAGACATGACTGTGCCATGGCTTACTCACGTCCACGTGACCTTGAACAAGCCACTTAATCTCCCTGAAGGTCAGTCCCATTTCTACATGATGGAGACAATAATAATCAAGTAGTTCTGTTTAGGATAAATAGAACAATATATGTAGATCATTTGGCAGAGTGCCTGGTACATAGTAGATTTCGGGGGGAATTAGGCCAGGTCAGGAGTGAGGCTGGGTCCCAGTGTAGTGAGGGCAAAGACTGTGGGCCATCAGAGGTAGGCCTGAAAAGAACAAGAAAGGACAAAGCCTGTATGCTACTAGATGGTATGGAACTTAGGTAATGGCATAGAGCTAGATAATGTATCCCTGCATGTGCCGACATGCTATTAGATGACATAAAGCCAGAGGAGGAACTACCTGCTAGATGTGCTTATATACTCTAGTAGGTAGTTTTATAGAGCTTAGATGATAAGCTACTGGATATGTCTATAAGTTATCAGATGGCATTGACCAATGGACAGTATCCCTGGAGCACCCATGGCTCTGGGCTAGGGATCCTCAAAACTTTTTCTACAAAGGGCCAGGGTAAGAAATATTTTAGGCTTTGGAGACCACATGGTCTCTGCCACAACTACTCAACTCTACTGAAGTAGCAGAAAAGCAGCCACAGACAGTATGTAAATGACCGAGTGTGTGTTCCAATAAAACTTTATTTGTAAAAGCAGGTGGTGGGCCAGATTTAGCCCATGGACCATAGTTTGTGGACCCTTGCTCTAGTCTGCCTCACGCCTGACAAGTACAGGTGGCTGAGAGAAATGAAGGCAGCCTCTCTCTACTCTCCAAGGACCAGCAGGACCTCTTTCCGAAGAGGTGGGTATCAAGAGACAAGGGACTATAAAGCTATTTACCTCATTCCTCCCATCAAGGAATTCACAGAGGGTAACCTACTCACTGATGACACCAACTACACCCCTGATTTATGTGTTTCTGCTCAGTCAGACAACAAACAGATGATTCATTCAGGGACAATTCAGTATTTATTGAGAATTACTGGGCACCATGCAGGTTTGCTCTAAAAACTGCACACTGTGGGCTTTTAATAAATAAATAAATTTCCCTCTGCTTCCAAATCCCTTTCTGCTTTCTTCGCCAGGGCCCAGAAAGGGCTGCCCCCTCTTTATCTGAGTGATGGCTGGCATGAAGGAGTAGGTCACAGCAGGGGGGGAAACCATGACATAATTCCTTTCTCTGGTTCTGATACTGTGCAAAAGTGATCACCTCTTGCTAAGCAATTTCCCACCTAAATTGGTTTCAGGTCATTAAAAGCTGCAGCACAAGGAAAAAAAAAAATACCAGCTCTCTGAGGTTACTTTCAACACCAAGCTCCTTGACTTTAGCAGCAATTAGACATTGTTCCACTACCAAGCACTCTCTGGAAATGGAGCCAGGGTCACCAAAGAGTAACTGGAAATTAGAAGTTGGAGCATCCTCCTCTTGCTAAAGCGGTTTCCTCTGATATCCCTTGGGGGCACCCAGTCCTCACCTTTGCCAGGCGGCCTGCATTGCACCCACGCGGATTCTGTCTGGGATTCGGAGAAGCCCCTCCTCCCTGAATATCAAGATCATGTCCATATTTCCCAATATGCTGGATTTTTCCTTACAGTTTCTGGATTCAGGATATGGCCCTCACTCAGGGCACAGCCATCCCCAGTCTGGTGTGCTTCAGGCTGGGGATTCATAAGGTATTTGAAGTCAAAACCTGGGAGCTGAGGAGCAGTTCCAGAGGGGGCAGGGGACAGGAAGAGTTTCAGATAAGCATGTAAGTACAGTAGCCACCCAAACAGGCACATGCAGAAGGAAGGTTAGAGAGTGGGATCTGAGCTCTCCTTGCAGTAAAAAATGTAGTGCACTCCACTTTCTGACAGTACTATAAACTCACTTATATGACACCAGTTATAAAACCCTTAACATTTGCCTAATGCTGACAGTCAGTTTTTTTTCTTAAAGATCCAAGTGCAAGTGGGAGATTTGTGACCCCAAAGCTGGCTTGGGGTTTATAAAATGAATGTGTCATAAAAGCAACACATCCTCTGTACTGGAAAAAGATTAGATTCTGTACCATGAAGCTTTAGGCATTTATAAAGAACCCCTTATTTGCATCTTCCACCATGTATTTTTTTTTTTTTTTTTTTTTGCGGTACGCGGGCCTCTCACTGCTGTGGCCTCTCCCGCTGCGGAGCACAGGCTCCGGACGTGCAGGCTCAGCGGCCACGGCTCACAGGCCTAGCCTCTCCGCGGCATGTGGGATCTTCCCGGCCCGGGGCACGAACCCATGTCCCCTGCATCGGCAGGCAAACTCTCAACCACTGCGCCACCAGGAAAGCCCCCACCACGTATTTTTTTAACATTGTTTTATTCATGCGTGAGACCCTAAATATCACCAGAGGGTGATGATTTCTAAGGTGCCAACTATGGACTAGGAGTAAACAGGAGATGGGGAGATATCTCTCTAACGACCCATTTCCAGATTTACCGGCTCCAGAGGGCATTATTGGTGGCGTTGGCCTTCTTGAGGAACACCAGGAGTAGGCCTGCACCTGGGCACCCGCAAGGAGAGAAGCGGCTGGTGTGTCTTAAAGGTCTTAAATCAAACTCTGCCTGGCTGGCTTGGAATTATTTATTTGAAAGAGCAGGTAGGTGCAAAGAATGAGATTAATCACAACTCTTGGTTCAGGACACCCGTCCTTTTGTCTAGGAACGGCCCTCTTTTAAAATTAACTTATTAATTATTTATTTTAATGAGAAATGAAAAATTAAAAAAAAAAAAAAAAAGGAAAGACTGTGACTATAAAGCTAACACTGACCCTGACTTAGAGCCAACAATATGCTTCTCTCCTTCCTCTTGCTCTGTCTCTCCCATCTGTAGTAATCCTTACCCTGAGTCTTATATTTTATCATTACCTTGGATGTGTGTATGCCTGTGTTTAAAAGGGTGTTATGTTGAATGTTATTTTCTATTAGTTGACCTATATGAAATTGCCTTTAATGCTCTTTTTTTTACTCAATATTATTCAGCTAAGATTCATCCATAGTATTACATCAAGCTGTGGTTCATTCATTTCATGCAGGTCTTATTTTTTTATTTTTTTTGCGGTACACGGGCCTCTCACTGATGTGGCCTCTCCCGTTGCGGAGCACAGGCTCTGGACATGCAGGCTCAGCAGCCATGGCTCACAGGCCCAGCCGCTCCGTGGCATGTGGGATCTTCCCAGACCGGGGCACGAACCCATGTCCCCTGCATCGGCAGGCAGACTCTCAACCACTGGGCCACCAGGGAAGCCCCACAGGCCTTATTTTTTAACTTGTTAATGCTCATCTGGATTGTTTCCAGGGTCCTGGCTCTATAAGCAATGCTACCATGGTCTTTCTTATCTCTGAGGCGCTGCAGAAGTTTGTTTTGGGTGGATGTATAGGAGTGGAATTGCTGAGTCACAGGGTATGCAAGTGTTCCATTTTCTACTAGAATGACAAACTTGTTTCCAAAGTGACTGTACTGAGTACACTACCACCAGCAATTAACCCCCTGTTACTCCCATCCTTTCTACCACCTCTCATTTGGGGCAAGTCTAATTGAGGTAAAGTGAGTGATATATCTTTATGGTCTTGAGTTTCCTTTTCTGGAGACACTAATGACTTTGAACATCTCTTCATGTGATTATCGGCCATATGTGGTACCTCTTCTGTGAAAGTCCTGTACAAGTCTTTAGCCCATTTTTCTATTAAATTGAGCTTTTCTTATTAATTTGTAAAAGTTCTTCATATAACATCCATACAGGATATGAATCCTATATTGACTGCATGCATTGTAAACATCCACTCGTAGTGTGTGGCTTGCCTTTTTATTTTCTTTCAAGTCCCTTGTAATGAACAGAAGTTTGATAAAGTCAAAAGCTGCTATCTTTTCTTTTCTAAGTTCTTTTTGTAGCCTTGTTGCAATGAATCTTCATAAGCATCCAGTTTGGATGGGAGTATTGGCTCTCTGTGAGAGACAAGGAAATCAGAGAAGGGAAACTCCAAGGCCATTTGGACCAAGCCTTATATTCATAAAAGGTCTTAAATCAACTTTGTGCTCATTATCTCCAAATGAGGTCACCTATAGCCACAAAGATCCACTGTCAGGGATGAAAGAAAACCCAGCAGCTCAAGGTGAGAGCGCCGTATTTCTCTGTGCACGAGGATGTAAGAGGTTTTAATAAACCTTGTGAGCATGGGAATAGCACATTTATGTTGCATTCTATTATTTTTGTCAAGATATCACTTGGTTAAATATAAACATTCCAAATCTACCATAACTTGTACTTTTAAATGTTTTAAGTGTCTAAAGGGAACCCGGAACAGGAAGTTGCCCAGGCCTCTCTCAACACTGAGAGGTTCCCAACAGGAAGAGTGGTGTGCTCAATTTTATGTCATTGGTGAGCTGTGGGACTGGGATTCACACCCAAACGTGCCAGGCCCCAGAGCCCAGACACTCTCTGCTGCTCAACTTTGCTAAATGACAGGGAGAAACCACTCCAAGCTAACTGCCCTGTGAGCACATGTGCCCTGGGGGGCTCCCACACCACACAAAGCACTGCCTTCAGGGGCCAGGGCCTATTGCTTCTGAAGCAGGACTCAGGCTCTGCCTCTCTCCTTGGACCCACTTGGGGCTCTCCTGAGAGGGGCTGGCAAACTGCTGAGGACTCTTCTCATCATGAAGAGCAAGGTGGTGGGTCCTAGTGGCCCCTAAGCTTTCTGCAGACTGCCCCCTTATATCCACTGCCCTCTGCAGTAAAGCTAAGGGATGGCCAAATGGCTGGGGATGTAGAACACGGGTATGTGTGTACATGAATATGTGTGTGCATTAGTGTGTGTGAGTAGTGGGAGCGTGTGCACGAGTGCCTTTGTGTGAGAGCCTGTAAGAAGGTTCCGCAGAGGTAGAATTGATGGGTAGGGAAAGGTAGGACACACTGAGGCAGGCTGGACAGGTGTGTGCATGTATGTGCGTACGTGTGTGTGAATGCATGTGTGTGAAGGTTCTGCAGAGGTGGTGGGGTAGGTTGAACAGGGAACAGAAGGCAAGAGATTCTGAGTGAGACAGGCTGGACAGCTGGTCTACCCAGAGAGGCAGTAGTGCTGGCCATGGTGCACATCTTTCTTGCATCATTCACTAATGACCAAGAGATAGTAGCCTCTGCATGTGAGGGTCATTGGGAAGAATGTGCCACCACCAGCAACATCCTGATGACACCTGCCTTCATCCCACCACCTTCCTCCTCATGGACCTTCAAGGGTTCTGCAGCATGTGGCAGATAAATACCAAACCCCTCAGTCTGGAACCCCAGGCATCAAAATTAACGAGGAGTGTGACCCACGGCTCTGATTCTCATCTGTATAACGGGATGATCATGATTAATTCGGGTCACTGTGGTAACTCACTGTAATAAATGAGTGAAGTCTAACCCACTGCTGAAGAATGCATTAACCTTTTTCTGCCCTTCCTCCTCCCAATCAGCCTCCATCCTGGGCTTGCTGTCCTTATCACCATCTCCCAAGCACACCTCTGCTCCACAGCTAGATCTTGCAGTGTGCCCACCCTCCCCTGAACCCTGTCTCCCTCCGCCACCTACCTCTCACCTGGTCTTCTGCGTCTGCTTTTGTCAAGTGTTCTCACCTGGGGTGGGGAGACCCCTCTGCGCCACCATCCTCTGAGCCCAGGAGGAGGGAGGTCCATGTCTTGGGCTTAACCTGTCTGCTCTTCCCTGACCCTTTGGAAACTTAGAAAAGCCATAAGGACCAGCCCCTTTGCTTCTCCGGCCAAAAATGGGTGTCTGCCTAAAGAAGGTGTGCCTCTTTACCTGATACCCACATGCTTATGAGAAGTGTCTACCTAGGCTGCTAACATGGATCACCTTGCAGGTGACAGGGATTCTCAAAGGAGATGCCTCTGGGAAGGTATCTCCTACCCCAAGGATGACAGTCCCCATGGCCCCGTCACAGCACACACATGCCCAGGTAGCCAGCTCTCGCCTACCTTCCTGATGCCTTCTGAAGGGCTGGACACGCAGTTGTCAGCCCCTCCATTCTTGCTGATGGTCCGCCAGAGCTCAGCAAATGTGCTGTCTTGCTCTAGAGGGTTGGTGCCCTTGGCTCGGAAGTACTCGTACACAGCAGAATCCCGGACGGTGCCGTAAGACATCTCCACTTGTTTGGACAGGTCCTGGAATGTCCTGAAATACAAAATGGCCATGAAACATGGGTACATGTTGCAACTTGCAGGGACACACATGGGCTACAAGGCCCTCCTGAGGTCGGAGCCTGGCTGTGGCCACTGTCCACATCCTTCACTGCCAACCCCCAGCTGTATGAGTCCCTCAGTCTGGAGCACCACTTGCCAGGGCCGCATTCTATCCCAGTTACGTTTCCTCAGTGTAGATTAATTCAATAATGTCACTGAACACCTAAAACCAGGTTCTGTGCTGAGCCTGAAGGACAAAAGGATGAGAAAGACATGTTTCCTGCCCTCAAGGAGCTTAGAGTCTAGCTGCAGAAACATACAGACAGACAGTCACAATATGAAAGAGTCAGGGCAACGTGGGAGGCTGTACACTTAAGGTCTCCAGCTCAAATTCCTGCAGAAGCACAGGAAAGAGAAGCACGTTGGCAAGACTGACGATGGTGACTGGTCTCTGACACTCAGAGATGGCGTGGGGCAGACACACACTCAGAGGTTGTGTCAGTGAAGAGGCATGTTCCCTCCACAGCTTGCAGCTCTTCTGGAGTTCCACCCAATGGTTGCCTTTTAAGAATCTCTGCCCAGTTTGCTTTTCAATAAAGAAAGAAATCTGGGTTTGTACATGAAATCTCTTGACTTTGAAGTGTTGACAATTATTCAAAAGGTGATGAAGATAAAACAGAGCACTTCTGAGAGCCTCAGTCTGTTGCACATGGAGGAGAAGCACGTAGCTCAGGCCGGGTGCATGACGCAGGGAGGGGGCACGTCAGGTAGGTCCACCAGCTGTCCAGGAGCAGATGTCTGAGCTGGGGGCAGAGGAACAGTGCCTTCCTTGGGGTAGAAGGAAGAGTCACATCAGGAAGGACCAACTGGCATAAAGTTTTCACTTGTCCCGAGATGAGCTGTACCTGACTCTGTGTGCTGAGAGGACAGAACTGCAAAAAACAAAAAGCTCAATGGTGAGCCAGCCTCTCTCTCCAGGCTCCAACCTGATCCCTCTTTATTTATTTCTCTTCTGGGAATCTGTCTCTCCTTTTAATCACCCAGAATCATCATCCCCACCTCTCACTGAGTTACTGTTCCCACAAAGAGATCCAGTCATTCCCACCTGATCTACACAACCCTCCATCTTCTGATCTCATCTTCCCCTGTTGCTCCTGCATCCACAGGACCCCAAAGCCAAGGCTGAAATGAGAAATCCCACACAGTCCCCGTTTATGGCACCAAACCACGGAGCTCCCTCTTCCTGGAATCCCTTTATCTTACTCATCCACCTGATACACTTCTGCAAACACCCTGAAGTTCCAGCTGCCACCTTTCCCTGTGGGAAGACATCGCCATCCCCCACCTCCCTGACCATCTCTATACCCTGCATGGCTTCTATGGCGGTAAGATCTCACTGTGATTGCAGGAAGCAGCGCAGCAGAATGGGTAAAGCAGGGGTTCTGGAGTCCAACTACCTGCCTTGCCTCTCAGCTCCACCAGCACTAACACTATGGGCCTGGGCAAATTAGCTGACCTCTCTGTGCCTCAGTTCCCAGATGTTTAAAAGAATAGGGCTAGAAGCAGAGCCTGTAGCAGAGGCTGCTGTGAAGATGAAATGAGGTGATATGTGTTCAACTCTTAGAGCAGTGAATGATGTAAACTCAGTGCCCAATAACTAGGAGCAATACTTCTGTGCTATTATTATATGGCTGGGTCCTCAGTAGATGGAGCCAAAGTAGCCCAGTATTTGCATCCTCAGCACTAGATCCAGGACAGTTGCCAGCCTGCACACAGAGGAACCAGCGATGAATGCTTCCTCCTGTTTTGGAGACACACTCCATGGAATTCCTTCAGGCACTGCTACATGGCCCAGAAACAGAGCTCAGGATTCGTTTCAATACATTACAGATGAAAGAAAACACAAAATAACAAATTTGATGAAGAAATCTTTCTAATTATTGTTCATTATTTATATCTAATTAAACCAAGATGTTCCTTTGCTTAAAGGGCCCCAAGGGTTGTAACTCTGTCGTAATCTGCCTGTAATGATAGGAAGAGGGATCTTTTTTTTCCCCCGCATTTTTTATTTTTCTCATGGTAATACAAACAAACACAAGGCTTTGATGAATGGGAAACATCAGGATGAATTACACAGTTGAGTCTAAATACTGAACTGCTCTAAATTACTGCAGTTTCGGTGAGTCCGGAATGAATGTGTAACCGCCAAGGAGTTCAGCACTACCGTTTCATCCCCATGTTTGAAATGTAGATTTCCTCTCTCCTCTTGCTATTTATTCACAACGGAGCTCCTGGCCAGAGGCTCAGGGAGCATCTCTGGAATGCAAGCAGGCAGCCCAAATGTTATTGGCTTCATGTCCATTTCTGTCCCCTTAGAGGTCATTGTTCCCATCCCAAAACACCACCACCATCTTTGCTGTGCCAGCCCCCTGGCCTCCATCCATCATCTCCGGTAGCCATGAGTCTGTGTAGAAGGATCTTTCCCGACTTAAATGCACATTGCCTCTTTCAGGGAAGGTCTCCAAGCTCATTAACACACAGGAAGTATTACCATCATATTTCAGAGTGACTAAACCTAAGTCTCTTTGGAATCTGGCGGGAAGGCCTGACTACTCATGGACCAAAGCTGTCATCTCCCTGGGGCACTTATTCTCTTGTCCGATTGCTCAGTTTTGGAAGGGACATGGAAGGAGGAATAAAGAACAGCCAGCCATCCAGGCTCCAAGCCATCAGTCAGCAGAAGACAGATGTTCACATCAGATAAGACGCCCATCCAAACAAGCAGGGGAGGCTTAGCCTGGAGAAGGCTGCGCTAGCAACACACTTAATTTAGCATGTTTCCCCAAATAGTCTCTTCAGCAACAACTGCTAGAAGTGTCCAAGCACCCTCACCACAGAGATGGAGGAGAGGCACACGTGGTGCCTCTATAAACCAAAATCATGCATGATACAACTGGCTGAAGTCATCCAACCAGGTGTCGCATCCACAGTCAGCTAGCTAGCTAGTTAGTTAGTTGGTACTAGGTAAGGCACAGAGGCACCTAGGCAAGGAATGCATGGTGGGCCTCATCAAGGGGTTCATAGTGATGGGTGATGAGTGGTCAGAGAAGTAAACCAACGGTAATTAAACAATGTGAGAGGGACTAAAGCGGAGTTCTGCATGAGGGGTCCTGGAAGCACACAGGAGAAGCACCTAGCCTGTTGGCCAGAGCTAAAGGAAGGATTTCTAGAGAAGGAAGCCTGCCTGGGTCTGGATTGACTAATTAAGTGTCCTGTACAGGCATGCACACGCTCTGTGCTCGGCTGCCTATCTCCTTACTTCACCTTTTAGTAATGACGAGTGTTACAATCCTCCCATGGCAAAGCTTAGCCTCTCTCCCGTGCTTTCCACTGAGCCAGTATCTTTTACTCAATTGAACCCTATTGAAACTGGGTTTGGGACCAATAGGAGCTGCTTCTCTGCATCTCCTGGCCTGGATGGCTGATTTTTGGGATCTTCCCTAGCTGAAAGCATAGCTGACTCCTGTGAGCACATCAGACTGTCTCACAAAAGAACTCTGTAAGCATCCCTTGCCTCTGAGAGCAGTTTCCTCCAATTAAACAGGCACCTCCTGGAAGTCCCACAATGTCTCCTTCAGCTGCGGCCAAGGACAGTCTACCCAGGTCGGCACCACCTCCCTCCCTCCCCGTACCTTTCTCCATAAGTCAATCTTACTATTTCCCAGGTACATTTTCATTAAAAAAGAGATAAATTTGTTTACAGCATGAGAAAAATCGATAACACAGAATGTATAAGTACATCTTTGCATGTTACAGAAATACTTACATTGGCAATGAAGATAAATACACTTAAAACAAGAGGAAAATCAATATACAGTATATGTAAAACAGATTTCAACAACTGTGGGGATGCCAGCATCACGGGTCTGATAAATCTAAACCCCAAAGCCCTGTTATTCTTGCTTAAGGAGAAAAGGAATGGGAATTCCCTGGCGGGCCAGTGGTTAGGACTCTGTGCTTCCACTGCAGGGAGCACGGCTTCCATCCCTGGTCAGGGAACTAAGATCACACATGTTACGACGCGGCCAAAAAGAGAAAAAGAGAGAGTGAGAGAAAAGGAAACAGTGGAGTACCCCAAAAGTTACAGGCAGGTGGGGATGCTCATCCTTGTAATCTGAAGCTGTCGTAACTACAGCCCACAGATGCCTTTACTATCATTCTGGCAGCCTCACTTTTCTTTTCTTTTTTTTTTTCAATTAATTAATTTACTTTATTTATTTATTTTTGGCTGAGTTGGGTCTTCGTTGCTGCGCATGGGCTTTCTCTAGCTGCGGCGAGCGGGGGCTACTCTGTGTTGCAGTGTGCAGGCTTCTCATTGCGGTGGCTTCTCCTGTTGCAGAGCACAGGCTCTAGGCACACCGGCTTCACTAGTTGTGGCTCGTGGGCTCAGTAGTTGTGGCGCACGGGCTTAGTTGCTTCTGTGGCACGTGGGATCTTCCCGGATCAGGGCTCAAACCCGTGTCCCCTGCATTGGCAGGCGGATTCCTAACCACTGCGCTACCAGGGAAGCCCCCTCACTTTTCTCCCTCGTGTCTGACTCGACAAGAATGGTGCTGTGCCAATCAGTTGGGATTGCCTGGTCAGGTTCCACAGCCTCCTTCCGGGACGTTTGGGTACCAGAGCTGCCCATTTCCCTGCCCTTCCTGAGCTTCTTCCCAGGGCTCCCCCTGTGCTTCCAGTCTCTCTAATCCTTCTCCCATGCAGTGGCTCCAACCCAGGGCTCCGCCACATTTCCCATTCTCTCCACCCCAGACCTGGGTTCTTCAAGGCGAACAGGACCTCAGGTGAAGGCTGAGACACTCCAAGATGCTTCTCAACCTTGGGCCCTGAAAGGCATCTCAGGGTCTTCATTCTTTCCTTCATCCAATGAAAAAACATCCTATTTCCTGAGCATCTGCTTCTGTCAAGCACTGTTCTAGGTCTAAGGATATGAGCAACGCAAAGTTTCCACTCTTGGGGAGTTTGCACGATGGAGGTGGGAGAGAGAAACAAACATACGAGCAACAAACAAAAGAACCAATAATTACAAAATGCTGGGGTCAGCAAATTTTCTGGGAAGGGACAGAGAGCACGTACGTAGGTAGTAAGGGCCACACACCACTCTGTTGCATATTCCTTGATTTTGTGTTTTGGGTTTTTTTTTTAGAACGTTGTAAAATGTTTCAAAAAAAGAAAAACAATCTTAGCTTGCAGGCTGCAGGAAAATAGGCTGCTGGCCAGATGTGGCCTGTGGGGACGTAGTCAGCCGACTGCCGATGTCATGTTTCCAGTGATGAAAAGTGCTACGAAGAGTAATAAAGCAAAGTAAGGGTTACAGAAAATGATGGAGGAAGTGATTATATGAAGTATGCAGGGGGGTGTTTTAGCTATTGGAGCTGACATCGAGGGCGTGTGTTTCTTCACTTTTTCGTGACCTGGTCTGGGAGGAGGTGAGAGTAGAGACTGCTGAGGGCAGGGCTCAGACCTGGAGACGCTTGCCTTCCAAGGAGCAGAGGCCGGCAGGCTCGAAGCTCATCAGCCTCTCTCCCACGGAATGGCCCCCTTTACGTGGACCAGGGTCCCCGCTGGGAGGCTGGGGCAGGCGATGCTGGATATTACACGGGGCTCCTTTGTATCTAATCTACAGGCTGTCATCTGAGTGACTGTATCCCAGCTCAGGAAACTGTCAGGTTAACACTGTATGAGGACACTTAGTGACCCACCGGGATGAGGATCACATGGCAGGAAAATGCCTCTTTGTAGGACACAGGAGGCCAGGAAGCCCTTCTTCAAAAGTGTGTCCCACGTGCCAGTCACAGAGGTCCCGGTGGGTACCGGGTACCCAGCTGATGTGTGCTCACTCCCTCCCCCAATCTTCCCTCCACATTCTTTTCCCTCCAAATCAAATTCTTTGATTACTACTGAAATTCAAAGATGCCCAAAGTACGCTAAGGAAAAAAAAAAACAAACCTCAATGCATTTGGATGTAGTATATTTCCATTCTTATAAAGAGTAACAATTAATAAATGTATGTAAATATAGGGACAAAAATAGGAGGAATGTGCACTGAACAGTAATGAGACTTCCACTTTGTATAAATGTATTTCTGTAAAATTTGCATTTTTTATTACGTTGTAAACACAAGTGTGATCTGAATGATTTAACAAATCCTTCTGCTGCCCAAGTGTCAGTTCTGGGCCTTGGGAATTTAGCTCTGCGCTCTTCTGTCACCTCCACGTCCACCCCTTCCAGCAACCGCCCCTGCAGCCAAGATCTGCTTGGAAGAAAGAGGCCTCTCTCCTGCCCCATTACACTCGTGCCCCGCTGACTGTAGGGAGAGGGCTCCAAGGGGCTGTGACAGTCGCATCTTCCATCCATGGAGCAAAACAAACACGCCCGTATTAACCCCAAGGGGGCTGAGCCATCCTGGGCATCCAGGGCCCGTCAGGACCAAGGTTCCCTCACCAAAGCAGGCTGGAGTTTCCCTTACTTGCACATTTCCTGCTTGGATTCAGCCCAGCTCAGGTGCCCTTGGCTGCCAAAGCAGATGGGGGCGGCTAGACATGAGTTTCTGAAAGAAGGGCATACGCGTCCCATGTTTGTGATTTGCTAAATGCAGTCTAGACCCTGGAAGTGAGCAGGGCTCAGTAATAGGTGCTGAAGGATCACCTCAGTCAGGCCAGATAACTCTGGGCCAGGTACCGAGCCCAGGCCCTGGCACGTGGCAGAGGTTGGATATCCACATCTTTCACTGGGTCTAATCCGGGGACCTCCAATACCATTGGCAAAGGGTGCTCGGCCCATGGAGACTTCTGCACTCCGGTTTTACCTCCTCCAGCCTCTTCTCAGACTACCCTGCTCTCGGGTGTTAGCCTGGTGGATGTCCTGCTCTCTTAGGCCTCTGAGCCTTCCCTCAGGCTCACTGTCTGTTCCCCACACAGTTCCCTGCCTTCATGTGACTAAAACCCACCCTTCTTTCAGGAATCAGCTCAGCTGTCATCTCCAGTAGAAAGAGTGGATTCCCCCCCTGGGCCCATGCCCCCTCTATGTGCTCCCCGCTTAGTCTATCCTACCTCCTGGACTTCATGTGGCTACTGACATGCCTGTTTCCCCCACTTTGACAGTGGGCTCCCTCAGGGCTGGAGTCTGTGTACATCTCTGGATCCCTGTCACCCCTCATATGGTCTGACAGACAGTGTGTGCTGAGTTCATGCTTTCTGGAAGAATCAAATCTAGTTTAAAAACAACTCTGTGTTTACAGCTGAATATGGCTGGAGAAAATCCAAGTTGGAGACTAGCACAGTGACGGGCCGAACTTTAGAATCATGACCACTAACCTCAAGTGACCCCTAAGGCTGCCTGGCAATCTAAATTCTCCTGTTCAATTCACCCTCTCACTCTCTTAGATGACTCTCAGACAAGGGACCCTACTTCCAATTTCCTAAGAGAGTAGAAGCAATCAGTAGAGAAATTTGCCTCTCTATAAAGAACTTCCTTTTCAAAAACCATCAAATACCTGCTTTTCAACACACTGGCTCTGTCTTTGCTCCTATTTATTTCTAACTGTTTGTCTCCTGGATCCCAGACTTTCTTGCTTTCTCAAGTACATTGCCCTTCCAGGTGTCATCTTTATCTCCCACATCATGAAATTGCTTCTCTCTATAGGTCATTTCCATCAGCATACAAACCCATACATCTTCTATCTTTTACAAAAAAATCCTGCTTTGAGTTCCCATCCTCCTCCAACCACTCTCCAGTTCTTCCAGGGAGCTGTCTATGGTCACTGCCTCCATTACTCTCTTCCCATTTCTCATGAACCTAGCTGAAGCTTTCATCCCACCACTCAACTGAAGCTGCTTCTGTCAAGGTCATTAATGATCTCTCAAGCACAGTGGCCCATTCCCAGTCTTCACTTTACTCCCACCCACCAGCATTTATTTGACAAACTTGATCAATCTGTCCCTCCGTCACTTGGCTGCTGGGACGGCACCTTTCTTAGCTCTCCCACCTTGCAGGCACCTCCCTATCCATCTCCTTTCTAGTTCTTGCTCTCTTTTCAGACTCTGAATCTTGGGGTGTCCCGGGTTCAATCCACAGATTCCTTCTCTTCTCTGGTGACCCCCCTTCACCACGATCTGGTCCGGTCAGTTGGCTGTAGATACATCTATACACTGATGGCTCCAATGGACCACCCCAGCCCTGATCCACCCTGCGGACTTTAGGCAGCTGCCCCCTGACATCTCCATATGGATGGCTATTAGGTCCCTACACCAATCAGGTTCAAATCCAAGTTCTTGAATCGCAAACCCCCAAACCTACCACCAAAACTGCTCTGTTTTTAGTTCATCCACCTCAGTCAAATGTTGCTCTGTTTTTGACATGCTGTAGCCAAAAGCCATGGGGTCACTACTGATTCCTCTCTCTTGCATATTTTACATACAATCTCAGCATGTTTGATATCTTCTGCCATCAAGATAGATGCAGAATCACATTGCTTCTCATCACGTTCACGATGAACCACTCTGTGTCTTACCTGGATATTGAGATCATCTCCCCAGTGGTTTTCTTGCTTCCACCTTTAACTCTATAGTCTGTTACTTGGGGGATAAGTAGGGTATCCTTTCAAAATCTAAGTCAGATCGTGTGACCTCATTGCTAGAAACCCTCCAATTGCTTCTCACCTCTCCAAGAAACACCCTCAATCCTCACGTGGCCTGAAAGGTCACACACAATCTGGACCCAATACCTCTGCTCTCACCACACTGGCTGCTCTGCCTTCCTGCCTTGGGGGTTCTGCAGCTGTTTTTCTCCACGTCCTATACTCTTCCCTCACATCTCTAATTGGCTCATTCCCTCAGTGCTTTGGGAACATCAAATGTCACCTTCTCCATGAGACCTTTGTTGACAACCCTCTATAAAATACCACCCTCTTTAAATTATATGATAAAAACAAAGAAACGTATGACAGGCTGTTTCATGGCAGTTCTCCCCCTAGAATGGGACTTGTCTGGCTTATTGCAATGTCACCAGTGCCTACACCTGCATGACCAATCATCCCAGTTTGCACAGGACAGAGAGGTTTCCTGGGTTACAGGACTCTCAGTGCTAAAACCAGGGAAGTTCCAGCCAAGTTGTGGTAATATCCCCCCTACCTACAACAGTGCCTGGCACATAGTAGATGCTCTAATAAACATGGATTATTATGTGCATGAATAATATATTAACGAATTAGCCTTTTGCTCACTTTCCCATTATCTAGGTTGGATATTCTGTTGGAAAGGTCTTGGGTTGACCAGTGTCCTTTCAGGACAAGCGTGGGCCGGTCATCTGCAGAGAAGCAAGCATACTGATGGCTTGGGGAGTCTGAATGGGAGAGCTGTAGCCTTGGGCCAGGAGGTACAGCACAGAGCTACATGGTCAGAGCCAGGCCAGGAGCAAATCACCAAGAAGCCCAGGGATCAGGCTGGGCTCTCCACGGGCTTCCTGCTCAGGGTCTGGAAGCTTCAGGATCAAGCTTCCTTATGGATCTGATGGACATCAGCACTGGCTGAGAGTCTCCTCCTGGGTCTGCATCCCCAGCAGCTGCTCTCTGCCTCCCTAGCTCCCATGCCCCTCCTACTCGGCGGGAGCCCCACACAAACAGCTCCACCAGGCGGCAATACCACCATGCCGGGAACACGACTGGCTCCCAGCTCTCCGCACCCACAAATATTTGCTGCCACAAATCCATACAAAAGCAGGACGCACCATTAACCTTTAATATATCAGTGTTAGGGCTCTTAATCCATTACGAGGCTGTCATAAATGTGACTGAAATGCAAATCATAGCGGCAGCCCTCCGGGAGGGTGTGAAGGTGCCTTCACTGTCTCCTGGCACAGCCTGCATCCTCTGTGCTCTGGAGAAACAGCCTGAGTCTCCTCTCTCCCTGCTGGCTTTTGTTTTCACTCTCTTCCCCTCCCTCTGCTCCTTCTTTCCAGATGTCTGACTGAGTCCCTCTATTATGTCAGCTTCCCCAGCATGCAGTCACTTGATATGCTAGAAGAAAGCTATAGTAATGCTAACTTCCAGACACTGTGCTAAGACTTCATTGGTATTGCTTCATTTAACCTTGGCCATAATTTCATGAAGTTATTATTATCCCTCCCTTTTAGAGATGAAGAATCAAGGCTCAAGGAGATTAAGCAACTATGGAAGGCCACAGAAGCAGCAAGAAGAAGAGCCATCTCCCCACTCAGGACTGGCTTGATCCAAAAACCCACACATTCGATCACCATCCTACAGTGATGTTAGGCAGCCCTTAGCTAAGTGTGGAGGATTAACAAGTAAGCAGACGATCAAAAATATCGTGCAGAATATATTGCTAGAAATAAGCTCAGAGTCCTTAGAACACGATGTTGAACCTATCCCAGCTTGGCAGATGAGAGACTGAGGGTGGGGAAAAGGAGACAGGGTTAGCAGGAAAGGCAGGGCTTAAGTTGAGACTTAAGGAGAAAGCGGAAACTGACATTGGAGGGGGAATAAAAGATGTTCTGTGCAAAGGTGATAGTATTTTCAAACCATGGATGTCTTGAGAGCAAAACCTCCTGAGAACTATTCATGGTTTACTACAAGGGAGCAGAAATGGTAAGTAACCAAGAAGCACTAAGGATAGGATTGAGGAAATAATTATTCATAAAATACTTATAGGCTAGTATAATGGGATGGAAAAGCAAAAATGATGGTGTACCCTGGACAATTACAGGGTCCAAGCATCTGGGAGATGAGCAGGTGGGCATGTCCTGTACAATGGGCAGCAGGGAAGGCACTGCAGAAAGCTATCGCACGTGTTTTAAAAGGCAGGGCTGAGGAGTCACAGTGAGCCCACGTGCTTGCACGGGAGTGTGCATGCACATGGGTGTGCATGCACGCCTGTGCACATGTGTTCAGGGCCTGGGTGTGTGCATGTATGTGTGTGCATGGAAGGACTCCAGGGCAGAAAGAAGAGAGGAAAGAGGGAGACGGGTATGGCTGGAGGGCTGGGACACTCAGATTAAGGGATGTCATTTGCTCTGACAAATGTTAAAATAAACGAGCAGCTATGGGTTCTTCGGTAGCAGAATGGTGACCTCATAGGAGGCAGATTTGTATGACGGGGAAACCAACCAAAGCATCTAGTGCAGGGATCATAGCACATGACACATCTTGCCCACTTGAGTGTGTTTATGGGCCTGGGCAGTTAGCACTCCTTGCGCAAGAAATTGGAGACTCAGGCCCTTGCCATGTGGGGAAGCTGGAGAGAAAATACTAGCGCATGTGAGTCTGTTATTGAACAATACAAACCCAGCTGTAATTAAACGTGAAGCCACAGGATGCTAGCCATTCTGAATCAGTCTGCAGAATAATCACTTAACAAGGATATGGACGCCGATGGAGAGGTTAGGGAAGGGAGTTGGGAGGACAGAGGTATGTTCTGATACGGATGAGTCTTGCTTGGTTCAGGGACGGAGGGGGCCCTACTTCGTGCCAGGTGCTACACGAGGGTCAGCTCATTTCATCTACGGAAACACACTTCGTGACAAGTTATTCGACCCCTTCCTAGATGAGGAAATGATGACGTTTTTAGGGCTAGCCCCATGCCAGGGCCAAGCTGAGCTTGCTGGTCTGTCTGATCCCGAGCTTTCCCAGGCCTGTATCTCTGAGATGCCAGAGAGGCCTTCCCAAACCAGCTCCAACTTGGGGTGATGTCCCTGCTGTGGACCATTCAGTTACAGCTGGTTTTCTCTTGGACAAAAGGCTCTTCCAGCACCATTAGCAATGCCAGGTGCCAGCCGCACCACCCCAGAAAGTCCCACCAGCCAAACGGCCTTGATCTGACACTCTCTCTGGCTAGTGACAGAGGCTGTCTGCTTCAGTCCCCAGGCAGGCACTGTCGGAAGCTGGCTGTGCCCGAGCAGAGGAACACTGCCTACAGCTGCAGCACTGGGATGCTGGCAGAACTACACATGGTCCTGCTTTTTGTTCTCTAAGATAATTCATCCCATTAACTTCTTAGGGTTTGGGCAAAACACTCAGGACAGCTCTGCAGTGTCCAACAGGAGACTGTCTGATGGGAGCAAAACACCTAGCTGTGGAACACTACATAAAGCACCCCAGAGAAATTTCTGGAAAAGTTTCTGCAGCCTGGGGGACAAAGAGAAGGATTCCGGCACTTAGTGGGGGCATCCAAATATATGCAAGCCTTCCTGTGCCATCTCCTCTTTTATTACTGGATCCTCGTAATAGCTCTGGATGGAAGTTATTACAGTCCTCATTCTCAGGACTCTGTGAGGCGAACTAACTTCTGCAAGAATTAGAGACTTACGCCAACTTACCCAAGACCATGTAGCATCAGCACTAGAGCTGAGCATGTACACCTGTCTGTTCCGGCTGCAAAGCCTGGCTCTACACCTTGACGTGGTACCTCCTGAGAAACAGGAGCAAGTTAGGGAAGCAACATGGGCTAGTTTGGTGAATCTGGGAGGTCTGGGACCTGGGTTCTGGGCTCTGCCTGGAGAACACGGCACCTCCCTGCTCTGAGGGGCACCCGTCCTGGGGTGACAGTGCGGGGCAGGGGTCCAGGGCTTCAGTGCTGGAGTCAGACTGTGGTTGTGAGTATCACACTACACTGCTAGCTCTATGGCCTTGGATAAGATGCTCAACCTCTCTGTGCCTCGGTTTCCTCATCTATACAACAGGGCTACTCGCAAGATTGAGTGAATTCAGGAAAAGCCCTGAGAATAGTGCTGGATCCTGGGACACACTTGATCAACAGTTGCCTCAGTTTCCCTAACTATTCAATGAGAAAACTAGGCTGTGTCATGGTTATAAGCCGCCAGTCCTCAGGACAGGTCCAGGAGTGGCTGGATTGGTCCAGCGTAGTGTTTGTGTTAAATTCGAATGGTTTTAACGTGGGCATGTGATTTCTGGGTCATCACAAGCTCCGCTGCTCTTAGACTCTCATGGACACTCTCTGCACAGCCCCGTAAACATTCGTGACTGAAACCCCTGGACAAGATGCTCTCTTAGATCTCCCCGCACCGTGATATCTCATGAGTCTATGGCCTGGGCTGGAACTCAAAACCTCATCTTATTTAGGATTCCCTCTTCTGACAAAGCAGCAGTGCCATGGACTGTTTTCTCTGAAAACTGGAATCTCATTTTTCAGTGTCTGTCAGGGCTCAGAGCCACCGAGAGGAGGACCCCACAAAGAACAGGCTTCTAGCAATTAAAATCCAGTTTGTCCAGATGCCAGGAGACTTGCCCCTATGGGAAGCTGACAGCCACCTCCCCAGAAGCAGAGGTCTCGGGAGCTTGTCTCCAAGTTACACCGAGGCTGTGGCCACAACCCACCTAATGGGGCAAAGCAAATTAACCACCTTCAAAGGTATCTGCTCAGGTCTCTGTGGGCTTCCCTGACCCTTAGCAGCATAATATGGTCCCCACGGTGCCTAGGGATGAAAGAAAAATGCACAAAAACCAGCCACAAACCCAAAGCGAAGCCAACCCCTTCCTCGATGTAGCAGGGAGGGTTGATGGTAAATTTGAGGAAGATGCTGGCTGTCATCTTCAAGAGAAATGAGCATTCCATGGGAACCTTCAAAGGACTATGTTGTTCAAAGATGGGGTACCCTGTGTCTGCCACCCATCCAGACTGCTGTGTCTGCCCAAATCAAGGCTCTGCCTCAAATGCCCCCTCCTGCCATGTTCACAGGCCATCCACATTCACAGCCACCTCCCGTGTCTCCTGGGATTCAGAACCTGGAGCACCAGGGCCAGGCTGTTCCTGGACCTTTATTCCCAGATCACAAGAGTCACTAAGTAGACAGTGCACTTCCATTTGATTGAGTGGATGAAGGGTGTATAAGCACACATCTCTGCTGCCTCAGCCATGTTTTTCTCTCCTTTTCTTCTCTTCTGGAGGCTCTGCAATAGTCACTTGACCTTGATGTGCAGTAGAACAGGAACACAGAAGTCAGGTCTCAGTAAGGAGCTCCTAGCTGGGAGTCAAAGATCACAGCCTGAGAGCTCACATGTAAGAGCCTTCAGCAAGAAGAATCATACTGTGTAAAGAACACCTACTATGTCTCAGGCACCTGTCAAAATCCTCATGAAACCCAAGAGAGCTAAATATGGACATCTCAATTTTCCTATGAGGAAGCCACGGCATATGAAATAGGTGACTTATGTGGTCCTGCAGCCAGTAGGGGTGTGAGCAAAGATTCCCTAGCGGTGTCTGACTCCAAAATGCTCTTCTCTTGGAATTAGAGGATGACGTTGAGGCTACACTTCAACTCACAGTCTATGTTTTCAGTTTTTTAATCTCTTGTAATGTCTGAAGTATTCATGTTTTATCATCCTGCATGGGCTGAGGAAGCATTTCAAAGTCCCAGCCAACCTTAGCTGTGCTTGGGGACCCAAGGGATGAGTTCTGTCTCTTTACTGAGAGCCGAGCTTGAAGCTGTAGCCATGGGTACCTTGGAGATGGTGGTGGCAGAGATAATAGAACCTGAGATTTCATTTCCCCAAAGGAAATGAAACTCAGGAGGGCACAACAGGTCCCCTCTCAACTTGGAGACTTTCCTTTCAGCTTTTCAGCATGAATATCTTATTAAGTGCTGTATGCCAGTGAAGAGCATTGGCTTTGGTTCAAACAAGCTTACATTTGAACCCAGGCCCTGCTACATACCAGTTGTGTGAACTGGTTTTCTGCCTCGGTTTCCTCATCTGCAATAATAGTTCAATATGGTAACAAACAAATGATAAAATTTATGTAAAGCACTTAGGCAACTTCTAGCACATTACTGTATAACTCCCTCTTTCTCCAGTAAATGATATGCATCGATGCTGTCATTCCAATTATTATTAGTGTTGTTGCTGAAGTATATTCCCTTACAGAGTCAGGGAAATAGGTATGACTGATATTTCAGTAGACTCCTCTATTATACACTCCAGTTTCCTTTCCATACAAGAAAACTCCAGCATCCCCAGGGTCATACCTGGGCAGTGACCAGCCCAAGACATGCACTCAAAGCCCTGGGGCTCGGGATGAAGGATGTCAACACACAGATCCAAAGGTCTCTAAAGAGCCATCTAGTCCACACTCCTACCTTCCCCTGCTTCTTCCAATGGTTGTAAAGGGTTAACATGGTAATGAAAGCATGAGATCCTAGTTCTTATGATATTAATTAAAGTGAAAACTACAGATGGTGTTTAATAACAACTTCATCCCAGCAGGTTCCAGGCACTTTACCTAAATCAAACACATCATAAAGTTGGCATGAGAATCACAGAGCTTGGCCCTGGCACATCTAGCCAGGGACACATGACCTCACCTGGAGTGAAAGTAACAAACCATCTCTATTACTTACGCAGATGTGGCCCTAAATGGCTTGACAGTCTGATTCTACCCTACCACCTCCTGGAGCCAAAAATAAAGGAGTATTGATTGCAAAGATTAATAACGGAGTTCAGGAAGGAAAATGATGCAAGACACCTTTTTCTCTCCCTTCGTGATATAAACGCCTGCCACCCCTGCAACCTAATTTTGTCACCCAGCACACGGGAGTGTATTAATTAAAGTGACACCAAGGACAGGAAAATCTGAGCTCTGGGGGTGTGACTGGAAATACATAAATATGCATCTCCAGGCTGTCTCAGGAAGAGAGGCACGTTGCCAGGCAAGATCAGCATAATTCCACCGAGGGGAGGGGGGAGAGGAGTGCACACAGCTCACCCCTGGAGGTCACGGCTCTGGTTCTCCCAAATGGCTCCCGAAACCAGACAAAGAAACTAGATCAAGAGTGACTATCTGATATCCCACCTCTTTCGTAGAAAACTAGGCCATCACTTTTGTAAACATCCCTTGATATGGCCTGGGGAGTAGCTCATATTTAATGGATAGCTATTATGTGCTCGACTTTCACAATATACTGACACAGAGTGGTGTCATTTTGGATGAGGAAACTGAGGCCCAGTATGGCCAGTCAACGGCTCAGCAGAATTCAAGACCATGTTTGATTAAAATCACCGCCCTGCACTGTTCTGATAAAACAGGAGGTATCAGAGGCCAGGGTACAATGAGAAGGCTTTGTCCAGGGGACCAGTCCTGGGAGAGTCCTTCTGATGGGACATCCCTCCAGGGTCAGAGCTTCCCGCCGCAAGACCATGGCCTGCTGTTTCCGCTCCCAACAGCAGAGGCTACAACGGGACTTGGACTTCCCAGCCGGGGAAGCTCTTCTCCCCAGGGAGGGGCAGGTACTAGCAACTCTCCATGGACAAGTATGAGATTTAGTTGGGATTAACTTGTAAGGCATGAGGAGATGGTGGATGATTTTAGAGACTCCACGTTTGCGTTGCATTATTTAGGTCAATTTCACTGCAGTCAGTAAATCAGTTTCAATAGTCGCCTGTGCTGTCTGCCCTGATTTCAGATACTATAGGAGATGTGACCTCACCTCATCCTGAGCTCCCTCACTATAATGTCCTGTTGGGCATCTCCACCTGGACATCTGTGAGCATCTAAAACTTATCTGGTCCCAACTGCCCCTCCCCTGTACACCTCACATCAGGTCAGGCCTCACCAGCCACCCAGGCCCTGGAGCCAGGACCTGGGCTGTCCTGCTTCCTCACTTCAGCCTTCCTCCCATCTGTCATATCCCAACAGGCATGTTCAAGTTGACCTCCTCAATCTTTCTCAGATTTCCCTCCTCCTCCAACAGCAGTGCTGCCCTAGGTCAGGAAAATACAGAGAATGTTCACTGGGCTGTAAGGAGGTGAGAACTAAGCAGAAGCAGAGAGGAACAGATAGAATGAGCTTAGGCTCACTAAGAGCAGGAAAGTAGAACAGATTTCACCCCTGGCATCCTTCTGTGATCCCCATGTTACAGGGGCAGGCATCCTGATATGCAACACTTCTTTAACCAAAGTCTTGTATTATATATCTCCTATTATCTTGCTCGTTCCCCTAATAAGATGCTATTTTAAAAAAGAAGAAGAAGAAAGGCAAATAAGAGAAGATTATTGAGTGCTTACTATGTACAGAGCACCGTTCTGAGTATTTGCAGAACAACCCTTTCAGGCAGGGCCTATTATTGTTCTCAGTTTACAGAAGGGGAGTCCGGGGCCCAGAAGGTTAACTAAGTTGCCCAATGCCATGCCTCCATTAAATACTGGGTCCCCGGTGTGAGTTCAGGCAATATGGCTCCCTAGCCTGCATTCCTTCCATGCTTTAAGCTCCATGAGAACATTCCATAGGTCTGCCTTCTTCCCCAGTAGGTCCCAGAACTGAGCACAGTGCCTGGAACACAGTAGGTAATCAATAAAGATCTGGTGAGTGGATGAGTTCAGACTGTCCTGCTGCAGTGCGTGTCATCACTGTAAGCTCTGAGCATGGTTCCTGCTCCTGGGTCCCTCTGCTCCCCTCGGCTCCTAGCTCCACTGTCTGACTTGGCTTCCCTCCCCTACAAGAAGTGGCACCTCCTCCTTCCCCACCTCTCCATCGATTCAGGCTGAGCCAGTGCTCTCACCCACCATCCTCACAGTCCACCGAGCAACAGGCAAAGGCGAGCTCCCCAACGATCACACACATCTCACCAGCTGAGCTCTCCCCGTGTTCAGAGGAAAAGCCCGTGCCAAGATACTGTATGTTTTGACCACTGTTATTATGATATAAGGCACATTAGCCACGTGAGGGCATCAGGCACACGTGCACATCCCACAGCTTGTCAGACGCAGGAGTCAGGAATGTTCTGACACAGAGGTGCCAGGAGGAATCCGAAGGAGGAAAATGCACCAACAGTCCTGCCCTTCTCAGCCAAAAGCAGACAGGGGAGTAGAAGGAGGCAGGCAATGCACAGAGAGATCAGATTCCCTTCCCTTCCGGGTGTGAGCAACAGAGTATGTGGCTCTGATGTGCGTGTGTGCGCGCGCGCGTGTGTGTGTACCTGTGTGGCCACCTCTGAGTGGGTGTGTGCGAGCTGATGTGTGTCCTCCCAACGTGGAGCTCTACAGTGGAGGGAAGAAAACGTGACTTTTCTTGACCCTAATCTGAAGCCTGCTTTGCTTAGTGGGCTGGGTCAAGAGAAGCCACTTCTGAGATGTTCTGCTTCTGTGTCAGACCAGGGTAGCAGCTAAGTTGTTGACAGGCTTGCAAACTGTTGGAATGAGAAGGAACTTTAGAAATCTTGTAAAATCCCTGCATTTTATAGAAAAAGAAAGTGAGGCCCAGTAAGGACACTCTTCCAAGGACACACAGCTGTTGAGTTTGCCAGGACTCCCAGAACCCTATGCAGTAGACTTTGCACAGTGCCCGAGGGGCTGTTATAAAACCTGCCACTGCTTTAAGGTAGACCTTATCCTACGTTTCAGCAGCAGAGTAAGACAAGGCTCCTAAGAAAGGCCACCAATTTTCACACTCAATGTGGCACATCCAAGTCGCATTGGTCAATGCCTTCTCAACTGCTCAGGACTCTTCCTGTGAGTCCAGAAGCCAAGTCATGACAATGCGAGTGTGCTCTAAGGGGTCCAGAGCTCGGGAGGCCAGAGGGAAAAGCAGTGACCCAGAGGACACATGGGAAACCACAGAGGCTTTGCACTGATGAAATCGGGGGTTTGGAAAGCATCATCCAAGTTAGCAATCCCCTTGATTCCCCCAGAGGATGACACAGGGCTAATCACAGGATTCCCCACTCCAGGCCTGAGCAAGCATGAGGCCCTAACCAAGTTCGACTCCATGTCCCTCGCCAAGGGGTGTTTCATGGCCATAACCTGAAGCCAGGACATGGTCTTCTCCTACGGCTCTGGGGGGAGGGTGGGGTGAGTAGAAGTGGAGGATGGTGGGAAGTCTATTGATTGAGGACCACTATGTGCCAGGCACTGTGCAGAGCCCTTTGCTGATGGCATCTCTTTCCACAGTCACAGAACTTTTGGGAAGTCAGTGCTATCTCACAGAGGAGGGAACTGGGGTTCTGAGAAGACTCCCAGTGCTTCTCTAGGGGACATGTTGAAAGACATGAAAGGCAAATGATTTCCAGTGTGGACAAGTCAGCTGCAGAATATAAAAAACAAAACACATCCACATACAACCGTGCTCACACTTTCCTGAGCCTCTAGCTTCCCTCTCCCTCCACTCCTCTACCCCTCTGGTGTGGCTCCCAACCCATCTTCCATCCTAGGCTTCTTCCTGCATCTCCAGTTTGACCACCCAGCCTTACCCCTCATGGCATCCTACCTCAGCCCTGCTTCACGGGTCCTGATTCTACCCATCCTTAGATCAAGCTGTCTCAGACAGGACTGCAGACTCCCACCTCCTAGAACATATTCTGCTGTGATTTGGCTTGCAGTGAGAGATACTGGCAAAATTGTATCATAAAAAATGCATTTTGTTTCCTGTAAAAATGTGATGAAAATATTTTTTATCAAGTTAGCTAATCATATTCTCTTTCTCATCTTTTTTGTAGGAAATAAAATTTTCGATTTTTTTAAAAAACAAAGTTCATTAGCCAAATACATTTGGGAAATGCTGAACACTGCGGCTCCCTCCTGGAGATTTACGATGCATAATAACATAGTGAAGACTCTGAGAAGTCCTCTAAAAGGAAACTGTTAACTTTATTTAGCCCAGCTTTTCCAATGTTAGAAAAATAAAGTTACTATGAATTCACTTTTGGAAATGTTGGTGTATAGACTATCCAAAGCCCAGAAGGTTCCAAAATGGGAATCAAATGCTGAGTCAGAATCGAGACTTGTATCAGAAACAGAGCATTCGGGACTTTTTTTTTCCCCTTTACAAGCCCTTGTATTTCCATCTTGAGATTAACTGAAGAAACTCTGCTCCTTGAGAAAGGGAGACGACTAAGGATGACACCTCAGAAAAAGAGCCAAAAACAATATCAGAAGTTAAGGACCTAAGCACAAAATAACATAAAGACATAGTCTTATGGGGTCTAAAGACAAAATCGAGGACAGCTGAGAACACAAAAAGCACATGTGAATCCCCCGCAACTTCACTTTCTGCTCTCACCCATCAGTCAATGGGGTCTCCCATCTCGCTGGTCAGTAGACCACCACTTCCTGGAAACTGCCGTATCCCTGGACATGCATGTTGATAATGCCCTGTTTTACCTTTTCTCTTCCATCTCTGATTGCAAATCCTCTGTCACCTCCTCCATTTCCTCTGCCTCATCTCACCCACTTACAGATTGTTTGCTGTTTCTCCCTTACCCCTCAAGCCCTCTTACTCTCATGGGGTTATAGCAAGTACCTCCATGATGCCAAAATATGGCCCTTCCACTCTGAGAGCTCCATCAATCAAACTTCTTCCAAAACCAGCTCTTCCTCTTGACTTCTCTATTTCCTCTGAGGGCACTGTCATCACTTAATCCCCTAAACACAAAGTCTTAGGACTATTTACTAATCCTTTCTTTTTCTCCATTTGCCATATTTAACCAAGAGAATTCTACTGCCATCCCTCTTTTTTTTCATTCCTGCTGCTACCCTTTTAGTTCAGTTTCTTTCCCAGTCACCCAATTTTTGTAGTATTCTTGTCACAGGCCTCCACTATCCCCAACTCTCACTGCTTGAGTCCAGCTACAAATTCCTCTCAGATCTCTCTTCTTAATCTATAAATCCATTTTTAAAACCTGACTTAGGCTAAAAATTGTTACTCTTCTTTCCCACAACTCTACCTGTCCTACTTAATGAGATTTCCTTTCTGCTCCCTTCCATGAACCCTTCCACGAACGCTTCCACACTGGATGTGTGAATTGGCCCTTTCCTCTGCACCTCTTCTCTGGCTCATCTGCCCAATAATTACCAAACTGTGAGCTAGTCTGTTCTCCCCCCATATCTACCTAGAGGAAAAAATCAGCATCTTTCTCCATTTGATTCCAGATGTCCCTTGGAAAGCCTCCCACAGACCAGGTACCCAGGAAATGGATATTAAGTAGAAATCAAATAAAAGAGAGCTTTAGCATATTCTGCTGCACAGCTCAAAGTTCAAGAAATACAAATTATAAAAGTCCTATTCCACAGGGCTTCCCTGGTGGCGCAGTGCTTGAGAGTCCGCCTGCCGATGCAGGGGACACGGGTTCGTGCCCCGGTCCTGGAGGATCCCACATGCCGCGGAGCGGCTGTGCCCGTGAGCCATGGCCGCTGAGCCTGCGCGTCCGGAGCCTGTGCTCCGCAACGGGAGAGGCCACAACAGTGAGAGGCCCGCGTACCGCAAAAAAAAAAAAAAAAAAAAAAAAAAAAAAGTCCTATTCCACAGATTGATGGGTTATAAAAGCTTATACATTATATCTCATAAGACATTTTATAATACTCCAGGAATTAGCACACTGATTGATCAAGATGACTATCCTATAAAATTAACTGCAGTTATTTTTCCTCATTTTAAAAATGAGGAAACAGGATTCTGAGTGGTTAAGGGTTATTCCAAATCACAGAGCTGGTATTGTATGGAATCCTATCATCTATCCTTTTTGCTACACCAGTTATCACAAGAGAAGTTAGGAGATGACACTGTAGATTTTTTTCAAGTGCCACATAAATCCATCCACAGTAGAGACAAATGGATTACCTACCATGACACAGCCAGAGTATGCCCATAAGAAGCTCATTCATTATTAATGTCAATCGTAACCAAAGACACACTAGATCCTTCATCCCAAGAGGGGATAAATGTAGAGACAAACTATTCATGGAGTTTGAACTCAGACATGCAGAGAATCGTTCTGCCTAAACT
Source organism: Delphinus delphis (assembly GCF_949987515.2). Lineage (NCBI taxonomy): Eukaryota > Metazoa > Chordata > Mammalia > Artiodactyla > Delphinidae > Delphinus > Delphinus delphis. Next base: position 49,340,653 of record NC_082698.1, on the reverse strand, counting down.
GATATATTCCATTGGAGTTTATTGAAAATTATCTTTTAAAGCTCATTTCTGGGTTCATGTTCAATGCTCTATCAATGGCTTTACAGCTGTTCCAGAGAAGATAAGAGACTGTCCATCAGGCTCAATGCTGCTGTTTTGTGTCATTTCCTCTTAGGAAAATGGTGTCATTTCCTCTTAGGAAAACTATCTCAGGGAAAGTTTTCAGAAATTATTCACTATGAGAGGGTCCAGGAAGGATCTAATGTCAGTGTCTACCCTGGGGCAGCACATACATGAGAGCCTGGCGAGGAGGGAGTGATGAGGTACATTAGGGCCAGCAACTGACCAGCATGGACAGTCTGGAATGTAACTGCCCTCCTCCTCCATCCCTTCCCCTCCACCCCAGTTTCTCCCCGGTTCAGGGACAATGAAGAACGCAACCTGGGGCAAAATAATGCAGAAGGAGCTCGACCTTAGAGCAGGGACGCATGACAGCTACTTGCGGGGAAGGCTGCTTTGAGGAATCACATTGTTTGTGTGTCACTTAGTGGGCTCCCTGACCCGGTCCTGCAGACTATGGCTCAAGATCCTTAAGGGAAATGTCTGAGAAAATGACAAAGCAAGTTAATTAAAATGTGTTTATGTGGTGGAAAATCAGCCCCATCTCTCTTTCCATCTTTATCTCTCCCAAACAGAGGGAGGTCATAAACACAATGAAGCCAGCATTCAGACTTGAGGGATAAGAAGAATAATGTCCTCTCACTGTCCAGCAGGGCCCCTGGTATAAAAATGCTGTACAGCCTGGTATGACACTAACCCACAAAGGCAAAATTGGATGTGTCAGCTTCAGGTGTACATGAGAGAGACAGGACTGGTTCTTGACCTGTGAGGCAAAGTCAGAGGCCAGGGATGGAGTCTGTGTCAGGGGACCCCAGGCAGGAACTGTGAGCATTCCAGGCAGCCCAAGAGGGCTGGGAACTGCAGGGGAAGTGCCGATTAGGAAGTGAAGGTCCACAGCTAGGCCCCAAGTTCAGAATCCTGGGCTTGGTCAAAGAGCAGTTGGCAAATTCTGCCCCCTGCCCTGCCTCTCCCCATGTGGTTTTTCACTAAAAAGGCTGTGCAGTGCCACGGGGACAGCTAAGCAGGAGGGTTTTCATAGCAGCAAAGAACACAGGTATAATGAGTCCCTGCTCATGGAAGGGAGGTCTGCCAGACCTGAAGGGGATACGGTTGGTGCCCTGCCTAGATCCCTTTTTGCAAGGATGTACCCACCCCTCCTGTGAGTGTTGGATGCTAATGGCAAAGGAGCTTTGCCCTCCACGGAGGGGAGCTCCCTCCCCTACAGACTACCCCCTCCTATCTCCTCTGCAGGGCGCAGCTCACAGCCCCAAACGGAATGATGTGGGGCTGAAAAAGGCCAGCCCTTTTGCCTGAGGATAGGACCATCTCTGTGGGGCAGCTCCTACCAGAGTTCTTGTAGGATCAGTCTGGAGCTAGTTTCCGGCTGATATCGCATCCTTTCTTAGCAAATTTTCCCTGCCTGACTCTATTGCTCTCATTCTGCTTGAGATTCTCCCCTCTCACCGCCGATCCCCTAAAACATTTGTGGAAGGTTCCTTGGCTCAGGCTCTGTTTGTAGGGATCCCAACTAGGGGCGAGAGGCCTGGAGCTCTGGGGTCAAATACACCATAAGGAAGATGCAGACTCCAGCAAGCCTCGCCCAGCCCCAGGCTGGCAGATGGAAGCTGAGAGCCACGTACTCCCGAGTTACGGAAAGCTATGAGGCACAGAACTGAGAACGTCGTCAGCACCCATTAAATCCCGGAGGTCTGACTTGATTGATAAAACTCCATATTTTCATACGGCTGGCTCTCTGCACACCTGCATTTCCACTCGCCCCTAAGTCCGCATGAGCCAGGCTCTGCAAGGACAATTAATTTCACTTGCTCACCAGATTCAAGCACAATTAGTCACTGAGTTTGCCATTAGTTAATGGCAGGCAGAACCATAAGAACCATCATTTTTCTGTTGGGGGAAGGAATAAAATAAATAAGGCCCAAGAGAAATCCTGATCCACAGCGGCTGCTGGTTGCAGACAAGCTGAAAAACCAATTCTTCAGCCCCCATGTTTGGACAGCACATTCCAAGCTGTGCTGATGATTTTGGACTGTGTGACTTTGATCATCTCAGAGCAGGACTTTCTGACCCATCCCACCCAAAACAGTCAGGGTCACTTGCTGTTAAGCCTGGAAGCTATTTCTAGAACAAATTCTCATAAGCCAAAATGTTCAACAGGACAAGAGATCAAGTGGGACTAGGACAGGTAAGTTTTAATTAAGACCAAGGTCAGGTGTGATTGGCTGCAGGCAGACCAAGACTGCCCAGCACCAAGTGGCTAGCAAGTGGGAGGAAGAGGGTCTGCTTGCCTGAGTCATCCCTGTGACTTGGAGGTGGCGGGAAAATGGGGATCAGAGATCAGTATGTTCCTGAATGCCTCAAGAATTGGGGATTTAAAAAGAGGGAAAGAAAAGAGAGGCGGTAATCCCAATGGAGGACCTACCATGTGCTAGGTGCATGCATAGGGTGACCTCTATTAGCCTTTGCAACAGGCTTATGGAGAAGGAATTCATTTTTCTAGCTAAGAGCCCAAGGAAACAGAGCTGAGAAGATACCAACCTGTATCAGTTGAGTACCAAAGTCAAGGTGATTTCCACCCACCACGGTTCTACTCTCAATATTTTTCTGGTATCTGAGTTGGATAGGGCCTTCCCTGGAGAGAATGGAGTTTTGAGTCTGAACCTGAGTCTCCCCTAGGAAGCAGTGTTTATGAGCTGAGCCATGAATGAAAAGTAGAATGTTGGAGGTAAATAAACTGCAAGAACATTTCAGGGAGTAGGATTAGCATGAGTGATGATGGGTAATGAATGAACAGTAAGGTCCTACTGTACAGCGCAGAGTACTATAGTCAATATCTTATGATAAACCATAGTGGAAAAGAATAGTTAAAAAAAGAATATATATATGTGTGTGTGTGTGTGTGTTTGTGTGTGTGTGTATGTGTATATATATATATATATATATATAACTGAATCATTTTCCTGTACAGCAGTAATTAAAACAACACTGTAAATCAACTATACTTCAATTAAAAATTAAAAAAAGGAGGGCTTCCCTGTTGGCACAGTGGTTGAGAGTCCACCTGCCGATGCAGGGGACACGGGTTCATGCCCTGGTCCGGGAGGATCCCACATGCCGTGAAGCGGCTGGGCCCGTGAGCCATGGCTGCTGAGCCTGCGCGTCCGGAGCCTGTGCTCCGTGGTGGGAGAGTCCACAGCAGTGAGAGGCCCGCATACCACAAAAAACATTAAAAATAAATAAATAAATAAATAAATAAATAAAGGACATGATGCATTTTGCAGATTGGTGAGATTAGAGAGAAGTGAGCTCATAGAACTGCATCTTGAGATACACACAAAAAAATACGAAACTGCAAAGAGTGATGGTGCCAGAGCCCCCTCAGACACCAAAAACACCACACTGGAGTCTATAGAAGGGCTTTAAAATAGGAAATGTGCAGGCATCATGCCGTTTCTCATTCTTTAGTTACATGGCACTCAGAGGCCAAGAATCCTGTTTCTCCAACACCAGCCCCCTGCCCCCCAACTTTAAGTTGGCCAGAGCTGAGGCAAGGCCTGGGATGGGCTTCCTGGCAAGAGTACGGTTGTCACTAATGAGCCTGTCACCTGAGGCCTCAGTGGGGCAGGAGGTTCAAGGCCCTGTTGGGCGCCAATCCACCCCAGGAGGAAACCTCAACTTGGATGACTCAGCAGAGAAGCATTTTTTCTTATTCATGTCCTGAAGGGAAAGATCAAAGAGTGGACATAATGTACTCACTTCTACTTCTCCACCAGCCTCCTTCAAACATGTTCAAAGACACTTATGGCCCCAGGCTTTCCTTTTGCCCTTTCTCAAGCCCTAAGAGCAGAAATCGTAAACTGGGAAGAGTGGACTTCTAGAAGGGTCAATACCCAAACATGAGCTTCTTCAACAGGTTGTGTCCGTGGAGAGGTCTCATCACCTCAAATGGTCTTTGCATCTTTATACTCGGGTTCCTTTGTCCACCTGAATCTCACCTTTAATCTCATTTTCTCTAGTCTTCTTAGAGACTAGACCCCTTGATCAGTCCCAGTCCCTCTTTCTCTTACCCCTGGTTATGCTCATTCTAGAAGCACAACCAGGTCTGCCTTACCTGAAAACAATAACTACAACATGCAAATCTCCCTGGACAGCTCCTCTCCTGACCCCAACCCTACACCATCACCTCTACAAGCTACAGCCTTCTCTCCCTTGCCTCTTACTGTTAAAATTCTCAGTAACAATATATCCTCACTTCTTCAAGTTGGGTTTATACTCCTTGAAATTTAAATTACACCCTTAGCATGCAACTAAACTTCTCTATCTATGGATAAAGGAGAGGAAGTTATACTCAGCTAAGTCCCACCCTATATGTTAACATGCATCATTATAGGTTATCTACACCTGCCATAAGAGAAACCAGGCTCTCAAAGAGTGCTGATGACCTAATTTGTCATTTAACCCAGCGTTTGTTCTAGTCTCTCGTGCCCCGTCACATCTAGAGACAGGACATCTTCCTGGTGGCAAGAGGCCTAACTGCCATGGCAGCGATTCTCAGTGGTGGTGGGGGCATAGTTTCAACACCCCGCCCACAGGATTCTGAAATCAACCCCGGACCAACCGCCTCCCCTCCCCTGCTGCATCCCCACAATGCTTGCTCCTTGGAACACCATGCCAATCCAGCTCCTCGGGCCTCCCCCACACCTCCCTAACCACAGATCTCCCTCTTCTTCCTTGGCCATACCCTACATGCAACTCCTGTCCAAGGTCTGTCCATGCCCTCCTGGTTATACAATCTACAGTATCTCCACTGAGAATTCGTTAACGTCCACAATGATGAGTGCATTTCCTGGCAGGGAGCTCTGAAAGCTCTGGGTTTAGCAGTCTTTACTTGTCTCAGACCAGTAGGTATACATTTCTAGCTGTTCCTCAACCCATCCTAGGGGGATCTGGGAAGGCCTCCTGGAGGAGGTAACACTGAACTGAGTCTTCAGGGGGAGATAGAGACATAAGTTCCCTGGAGAAGCAGGAGAGCAGATTCTTCCAGGCAGAAGGAGAAGGATGCAGAACAGGGGATGCAGAGCCAGGAAGCGCCCAGTCTGCTAGGGAAATGTGTCACTGGTGGGGGTAGGGAAGTGCATGAGGCAAAAATGTTTCCAGAGAAATGACATCTAGCTGAAAAGAAAATGAAAGAGAATCTAACAAGGCAGCAAGTGTCCCTAAATTAATTTCAGAATACAAAGGCAATCCACCTGATGGAGTCACTGTGGTGCTATTAACATACTCCAGTCCCTGTCACTGAGGCAGCCCCACTCCCTGTAAAGAGTAGCATGAGAGTGTTGAGCAGGAAATGATGGTGATGGCCTAGGGAGGGGGTAGTGGGTCAGTGTGGGTGGTTATAGAAGGAGTCACGTGGCTCTGGGAGGGCAGCTTGGGTTCTGCATCTGCCTTAACCTTGACCGCATCAGGCCACATGGTGGCCTACACCACCAACCCGTTCCTCCTTTCTCTGCCCAAGCCTGGTCCTCTGGCCATTCCACAGAGGTCCTGGAACTCCCAATAATATTGCAGGGTCACTGTGAGAGTAAGTGTGCACGGACTGGAGGGAGGGTGCAGAGTATGACAAGGAAACTAGGCAGCAGGAAGCCCCAGAGAGGCCAAGCTTAATACCTTTCACCCTCCTCTTCAGGCCACGCCCCACCAGCACACACATTCTGCCAGTCACCCTCTGCTGTATCTTCTTCCACTGGTGCTTCTTCCACTAGAGCTGCCCCCTGGAGATAATACCCTCATCCCTTCCTTAGCCCAGGAACTCACAACTTCTCTCTCCAATCTGTTCACACAAACGCATCTCCCAAATGTGTCACCATGATCATGGCTGACTCCTGATTGAAACCCTCATTCTCCAAGTCATTAACTGTAAAAATTCTTGACCTCATGTGCAAGGCCCTCCATCCACGAACCTGGCCCAACCTCAGGTCCAAGTTTATTCCCCTGGCTCCCCTATGAGCCCCGCTCTCCACCTCATCTGAACCCAAGAAGGGAGAAAAGGAGCACTTAAGGAATTATCTGGATACCTCCTTGGGGTCCGGCAGTGCATCCAACACTTCCAAATGCATTAGCTTCTTTAAAAAAAAGTCCAAACAACCCTCATAAAGCAGATATTAGTATTTTCATTTATTTCTGGAAAAAGTAAAAAGAAAGAAAACTAGAACCAGAAAAGTTAGGTTGCGCAAGGTTTATTAATTTCCAGAGCAAGGACTTGGGTCCTTGTCTGACAGCCTCCACAGCTTTGCTCCTTTCACTCCAACCTGATGCTTCCCCAGAATACTCTCTAAATTCCCACCTCTGCTTTTACCCAACATGCATTGCCTCTTTACCTGGAATGCCCCGCTCACCATCACTTTCTAAATCTTACACCTCCTTCACAACCCAGCTCCTTTCCTGCCACCTCAGCTGAAAATAATTATTTCCTCCACAGTGCCTTTGACCCACGCATCTGACACATCGCTCTGGGTTGTTCTGCTGGCATCTCTACTTCTCTCTTATTTCCCATGTCAAACAGCAAAGTCTCTAGTGAAAGGTCCTTTCCAAGGACGACAGTATATGCCCCCACTCTGCCCACACACTGTCAGCACAGTGTTTAGGCAGAGCTGATGCTCAACTAGAGTTGAATGAATGTCAGGGTTCCCCAGGCAATTCATTCAAAAGCACCCTCTCAGTGTACTTCCTGGAAGAGCTTACACACTAGCAAACACGGCGAGAGCATCCCATCCCCTCTCTTATCATGGCCTGGAGTATTTTTTACGTGAAAGCAGTAGTAGAGAGCAACAGGTCCTGGATGATGAGGACAGGAAAGACAGACTTACCTTCTCAGAACCAGCAGGCTTCTCTGTAGCAAGAGACAAGGGTCTCAACCAAGGCCTTGAAGATGTGGGGAAATGGTAATGAGTCAATATAAGAAGGCTATGGGAGGAAGCCCAGGACCACAGAGCTTTCCTGAGCTGTCAGGTAACAGTGGGCAGGGCTCTTCATTTCCCAGATCCTCTATTTCCTCTTCAGTGAAATGGGAGTAATACGGCACCCGCCTCCCAGAGAGTTGGGACGATGAGATTATGAGACATAATGACATGTTTATAACACATTTACTAGAGGGTTCAGCGCATAGCGGTTGTACAGCATTTATGGACTATGGTCGGCGGAATGAATGTCCAACAACAGGCTCTGAAAAAATAAGCAAGTAAATAAATAAAAAATAATAAAAAGGCCTGAATTGTAGAGTGTGCCGATTGCTATGGTATGATACTCCCACCATGGCCAATTTCAAGCTAAAATCATGATGTCACCAAACTATGACTAAGTCGACTCCAGCATACCACTGCTGGCGGCTCACAAAAAAAAAAAAAAAAAAAAAAAAAGTGTTAATTCCACGTGCCACTCTCTCCACCTCCCTGTAAATAAAGACAGACTTCTCTGCTAGGTGAAAAAGGAAACAACTACAACTTCCAATTGGGGTATGGAGAGAAGACTGAGACCTCAGGCGCCCCCAGCAGAGGCTGAGCATGCCCTGAGCCTGCCTGCATGCCCTCAGCAGCACAGACTTGACTGGGTGGAGTGCCTGGGGTGTGGCCAAGCTCATGGAACGTAGGCACCTGGACAGAATCACAAGCTTGCCTGTTCTGAGAATTCTCTTCAAATGCCCAAGAGCCTCCTTTTGGCATCCATCTCCAGGGAAGATGGCTCACGGCTAGACAACTTTTCAGTTGTGGTCATTTCTCAATTTCCAAGGATATGAAGAACATCCTACGTTTTTCTTCATGATTCATTTCTGTTTCATTTCTCAGTTTGCCTCAACCAGTCTGGTAAAGCAACCTCTTCTTATAATCAGTACTTAAGTGATACTCAGTGCCTACGGCAACATGTCGGACTAGTAGCCCTCACATCCAGCTCACGACCACTCCCAAATAAACAGCAATTCCAACAGAGATCCCGTTTATCTCTGCCTGAAACCTACTCAACATCAGAGACCTCACTTTATAGGAAATTCTAGAGGCTTGTTGTAGACATGCAGAAGGAAAACAGGGAAACAAAATTTCACTGGACAGAAGTGAAAATGAGCTTCTACAGAGATGTTTTTAGGGATGTGTGAGTGCCAGAATAGACAGGGTAAGCTCCAAGTCTCTCTCAATAACAATATACAAATCTGATTGGAGAGGTGATCTCTAGACCTTAAGAGAGGAATTTTTGAAATTTTTGATCTGACAAAGAAAGTATGAGCGAATCATCACAATATTGTTTTAGAGCCCTTAGTGAAGACTTGACATGGGGCACAGGAAGTGTCCTGAGGACTGGTAATCTGAGACACGGTGCTGCGGACCATACAAAGCCATGATATCTACTCTAAAGGAAACATCTTTCCTCCTTTCCTCCTTACGAGCAGCAGAAAATTGCCATGCGATCCTTGGGATTCCAGCTTTTTATGGTCATTGGTCATGAACAAATGCTTGAAACACAGCACTGGAGATGTCTAGCAAAATCTGACAGGAGAAAAAATTAAAAACTTAAATAGCCCTACAAGTATTAGAGAAACTAAACCCATATTTTGAAACCTTCCTGCATTGAAAATTCTTGGCCCAGTTAGCTTCACTAGTGTGCTACCAAATACTGAAGAACTAAATATTTCCAGTCTTCAACAGACTCTTGCAGATAATAGCCAATGAAAGTTTCTTCCTGTAATCAAGTGTCTAAATGCTCATTAAACCTATTTCCTCTTACTGGACACAATGGAAAACTACATTTTCTAGCCTTCCTGGCAGTTAGACTGGAGCCACGTGCTAGATTCAAATTAATGGCATATGGACATAAATTATGTATAAAAATTCTAGACCAGACCATAAAACCTGAGCCCATATACTCTTTCCCCTTCCATGGAAAACTCAGCAACCACACATTCAAGATGAGAGCCTTACAGTACGCCCAGATTTTGGACCCTTAATCATCCCCATGCCAAAAGGAGTCTCCTGAACTATTCTAGACTATAATGCATCCAAAATGAATTGTATTAAGGCATTTTGGCATTTAACTGTTATCACAATATAGCACAGATTAACCTGACAGATACTCATACCCCTAACCCAACTGATGAAACTAGCATAACTTTCACAACAAAATCTGACAAAGATAGTAGGAGAATGGAAATTAGAGGCCAAACTTAATCACAAATATAGATGTAAAAATCCTAAATAAAATATCGGGAAAATGAATACAGCAATATATATTTTAAAAGATAAACACTGTAACTTAATTGGGTTTTTTTAGAAATGCAAAGTTGGTTTAGCATTAGAAATATCAATGTAATTTACCATGTTAACATAATAAAGCAGAAAAAAAAACCCTATGATCATCTTCATAGATGTAGAAAAAGCATTTAATAAAAATGTAATATCCATTCATCTTAAGAAAAAACAAAAACTCTAAACTCTAAGAATGAAGAAATTTCTTAATCATAGTTACCTGGAAAACATATCAAACATCATTCTAAATGGCAAAATACTGAAAGCTTCCCTTTTGAGACAAGAAACAAGATGAGTAGTATTAGTGAGCTCAGGCTGCCATAACAAAATAACAAAAACTGGTGGTTTAAACAACAGAAATATGTTTTCTCACAGTTTTGGAGGCTGGAAGTCTGAGATCACGGTTGAGTTCTTGGGGGGGACAATTCAGTCCATAGCACTCCATCCCTGGCCTGCCAAAATCATGTCCTTATTGCAGTCCAAATACATCGATTCCATCCCAGTAGCCCCCAAAGTCTTAACTCACTTCAACATCAATTCTAAAGTCCAAAGTCTCATCTAAATATCTAAATCAGATGTGATAATTGAGATACAATTCATCCTGAGGCAAAATTTGTCTCCAGCTGTGAATCTATGAAATCAGACACCTTATGTGTTTCCAAAATATAAATGGGAGGACAGGCATAGGATAGACACTCCTATTCTAAAGGGAGAAACTGGAAGGAAGGAAGGCATGACAGGTCCCAAACAAGTTCAAAACCTAGCTAAGGTAAATTCCATTAGATATTAAGGCTGGAGAATTATCCTCTTTGGTCAAATACCCTGCCTTCCGCTGGGTTACCACCCTCAAGGCTCTGTAAGGCCACTCCTCCCCCTTGGCTCTCTGAGGACCCTGCACATGAGGCTCTCTGGAGAGGGCAGCTCCACCCCTGAGGCACTGGGCAGAGTGATCTTAACCCACTGAAACCAGAGAGGTGGGCCCCACCCTTTGAAATCAGGGCAAAACCAAATTTGTCCCTGGGCCTATGGTGGGAGTGGTAGCCCTGAAGATATCTGAATCACCTTCCTGGAAATTCTTCCCTTTTCTTGAAGAATAGCATATGTTCACAGCCAAATAAATCTATGGTCCAGGTCTATCGAATCCAAAGGTTCGAGTGACTTCCTGCCCTCCATCCCACTTTCTCTGACTCCTTTAGTTCAAACTGGAAATGTCTTTGTTGGTGTGAATCCCACTCTACTCCCGGATTTTGCAGAGATGGCTGATTAAGTCCATGAGGCACACCTGGGTTCTCTTTATTAAATGGCTGTTCAGCCAGACCATTAGTGTTCTCTTCAGAACACGATTTCTCATTTTCTGCAATAGGATAGGCTGAGAATTTCCCAAATATTCAACTTGTGGTTCCTTTTTGATGAACAATTCCTCCTTCAGTTCATCTCTCCTTTCACCGTTTACTGTAATGAGTCAGGAGAAAGCAAGCTGCTCCTTTGACACTTAGAAATCTCCTCAGCTGAATATCTAATTTCCTTGTCTGCGACTTCTACCTTCCACAAAACACTAGAATATAGTCAAGTTCTTTGCCACTTTATAGCAAGGACTGTACTTCTTACAGTTTCCAGTAACATGATCCTATTTCCATCAGAGACCTCACCAGAACTCCCCTCAAAATCCATACTACTAGCACACACCTTAAACCCCTCCAGTCTCTATCCATTACCAGCTCCAAAGCTGCTTCCACATGTTTAGGTATCTGTTACAGTAGCACCCCACTTTAGCACCAACATCTGTATTAGTCAGCTCAGACTACCGAAACAAAATACCACAGACTGGATGGTTTGAAAAACAGAAATATATTTTCTCACAATTCTGGAGGCTGGAGGTCCAAGATCAGGGTGCCAGCATGGTCAGGTTCTGCTGAGAGATCTCCTCTGGCTTGCGGACGGCCACCTTCTCACTGTGTCCTCACATGTCAGAGAGATAGAGAGAGAGAGAAATCTCTCTTCCTCTTCTTATAAGGCCACAGTCCTATCGGATTAGAGCCCCATCCTTGTGATCTCATTTATCCTACTAACTCCTAGAGACCCCATCTCCAGATACAGTCACATTGGAGGTTAGGGCTTCAACATACGAATTTTGGGGAGACACATTTCAGTCCGCAGCATCCACTAACATTGTTTATATTCAACATTATGTTGGAGGTCCTATTTAGTGCATTAAATGAAAGGAGACTGAAACTCTAAGGAATTGAACAAATAAACAAAATCCTGATTTTTCACAAATGATATGACTGTGTACATAGAAATTCTAAAAGACTCTATAGTTAAATTACTAGAATTATGACTGCTCTGAAAAGCAGTTACATTTAAAATAAATAAACTAAATTATTTTCTACATATTAGCAACATAAATATTCAAGATAAAGTTAAAAATTATAAGATACCATTTAAAATGGAATCAAAATTTCAAATACCAAGTAATAAATCTAACAAAAGGTGTTTACGTCTTTGTCACAAAAACATTATTGAGAGAAATTAAATTGAAAGAAAGAATATTTATATAAATGGAGAGACTACCATTTACATGAGTTGGAATATCCAATATTGAAGAAAAAAATTAAAATAAATAAATAATAAATGAAAAGAGAGATATACTATGCTCATGAATAGAAAGACTCATGCCCAAAAGGGGCCAATTATCTCAAAATTTATCTAGAAATATATTATATGGCACAGGGATATTGGCTTGGTGCTTTGTGACAGCCTGGAGGGGTGGGATAGGGAGGGTGGGAGGGAGGGAGACGCAAGAGGGAAGAGATATGGGAACATATGTATATGTATAACTGATTCATTTTGTTATAAAGCAGAAACTAACACACCATTGTAAAGCAATTATACCCCAATAAAGATGTTAAAAAAAAAAAAAGAAATATATTATAATTTTGTTTTGGGGAAATATAAGAAGCTTATTTTTAAATGTTTTGAAAGAATTATGCTTTAAGGCAGTTCTGGAGAAGAAAAACAAAGATGAATGTGGCAATTACAAAAGTATACAGTGCATAGGGGCGGACAAATAGACCATTCAAAGAGAAAGAAAGCCCAGACAGGGTCTCAGGGACATATAAAGCCTGTTTATGTGATAAAAGAGGCACTGGCAACAGTGGCGCCTGTCAAAACCCATAGCACTTTATAGGAGAAAGAGTGGTAGAATATAAATTATATAAATTGTGATACAGGAATCTAACTGTAATACAAATGTATCACATAACCTCTGAAGGGTATGGGGAAGAATAAGCTTACCCAGGTAACTTTGGCAAACAATGTTTTACTGAAAGGTGTAAGGCTAAGGACAAAAGGTAGTGTTCATAAATGCTGTGTTCTAGTTGGTAAATTTGTCTCTCGTGGAATAATGAGATCAATTCTGAAACCGGTTCATGTATTCACTGGGATTGAAAAAATAAGTAAATGAATGATAGATAGTGGGACCCAGGTTTCTGACTGTTGGAGAGGGAAATTACAGAGAAGCAAAGGGAGAAAACTAGAATGTAACATGTGACACTGAATTAGAAGCAGAGACAACACTATGAATTCATGTGTAACTTAGTAAAGATACAGATGAACAGATAAAGAAACAAATATAAACACATGGGTTAGTGAACAGATAGATAGACAGATAGATAACTTCCTAGCTCTAACCTCTGAGAGGGTCTAGAAGCAGTGATGCCCCAGTAGCAGTGAGCACAGCTAGAACCTGCATGTTAGATTCCAATACCATTCTTAAACAAAAGAAGCCAGGCTCCTTGGATAAATGGCTGATTCTAGGTCTGGGGCAGGATCTCGTGGAAAAGATGATTGTGAAAAATCCGGTAGTGTCAGAAAGCAAAGAAGTGCTAAAATATAAAAGAATGGGGGTATGCCACAGGAGCCAACCCAAAACAGCTCCCAATGGCCCAAGCTAAAATAACTTGAGTAACAGAATAAATGCAGTAGTATTGGATTATCATTTGAAGCATAAAATATTCATGAGTCCATACTAATATAAATTAATAACGGAATAAATAAATAAATAGGGAGAGAAGGGATAAATTTCCCTTAGAGGAAAACTCCAAATAGCTTATGTAGATATTCACTCCTCTAGAAAGTGGAACTTATCCCCTCAACCCTGAGTGTGGGCTGTGCTTAATGACTCGCTTCTCAAGGACAGAGTACAGAAAAGATGAAAATGTAACTTCACATTAGAGAAACCTGGAAAACACTACCTTGGCCAGGTGAACAAGGCTAACATCACCAGTCATGAATAATGTCCACAGAATGTAATCCTGATATGATGTCATGAGAAGGACATTTCTTCCCTATGGTCTTCCTCACAAAAACCCACAGGAAAAAGAAAAAAAAAAAGCAAGCAAACCCCAACTGAGGAACTTTCTACAAATTATCTGTTATACAATAATACAACACTCCTCAAAAACTGCCAAGGACATGAAAAACAAGGAAAGTCTGAATAACAGTCACCGACTAAGGAGACATGATAAATAAGTGCAACATGGGATCCTGGATGGAATCCCGGAAAAGACGAACGACACGGGGGAAAACTGGTGAAATCAAAATAAACTGTGGCATTTAGTTAATAGTAATTAAAATAGTAATAGTAAATGCTGGATTTTAGTCATGACAAATATACTATCATAATATGAGATGTTACCATAGGTGAAACTGGGTGAGAAGTATACAGAAATTCTCTGTACTATTTGCTCAATTTTTCTGTAAATATCAACTATTCTAAAATAAAACGTTTATTTAAAAGAATCACAGGGGAAAGCATGGGTTTTTTCAATAAATGGTGCTGTAAAAATAGTTTATTCACATGGGTTAAATGATATTCTCAAAAACAAATTCAAGGTGAATAAAAAATCTATATGTGGAAAATCAATGTCGTACAATGTTTAATACAAATTATATGACTTGGAGTTAGGTATGATATATTAAAATAACACACAAACAGAACAAACCCTAAAGGGATAACTGATAAAGCTAAGTTAATATTAAAATCTTCTTCACAAAAGATACTGTAAAAAATATATATATATAAGCCCAGACAGGAAGAAAATAGTTATATACACATAACAGATAAATGTAAGCTTAGTACGAATAAAACTAATAATCCAATTGAATAAAAGCAAAAGCAAGAAGTATGAAAAGGAAATGTGCAAAAAAATAAGCTTGAGTGGAAATAAACTTACGAAAAAATGCTTAGCCTCACTTGTAATCAGGAAACTGCAAATTAACATAGTCATAAAATACCATGTCAGACTTATAAGATCTTCAAAAGTGAAAAGTGTGAAATAATCAAATATTCAGAACATTGACAAACAATGGGTATTTTCTTTCACAGTTATTGAGAATGCAAACTTGCAAAACCACATTAGAGAGCAATTTGACAATATCTAATAAAATCAAACAGGCCTGTACCAATGAGCCAGAAATTCTAGTTCAAGGTCTGTATCCCAAGAAACATATCCATGTGTTCACAAAACACATATAATAAATGCACAAGGCAGGGCTGTCAATACTGGCAAAATATTGGAAATAATCCAATGTCAGTAGGGAGATAAGTAAATATACATGCTTGTATAATTAAAATATACTCCACTATACAGTATCTAAATAAATGGACTAGACCTTTATGTATAAAATATTGACTGTAGGGACTTCCCTGGTGGTGCAGTGGTTAAGAATCCACTTGCCAGTGCAGGGGAAAACGGGTTCGATCCCTGGTCAGGGAAGGTCCCACATGCCACGGAGCAACTAAGCCCGTGTGCCACAACTACTGAGCCCACGAGCCACAACTCGTGAAGCCAGTGCACCTAGAGCCCGTGCTCCACGACAAGAGAAGCCACCGCAATGAGAAGCCCGCGCACCGCAACTAGAGAAAGCCTGCACGCAGCAACGAAGACCCAACACAGCCAAAAATAAATTAAAAAAAATATTGATTGTAAAGTGCAATACATAGAAGACCTTCTACTGTATATAGATTATATGCTACAATACTACCTATATACATTTGAAGGTATTAAAAATATTACACTGAATATTTTAAACGTATAGATATAAATATATTAAAAGAGATAGTAAATATATTAAAATAATCCTGTATTTTATTTATAGATGCATATTATATAGAGTAAAATTTTATTTATATATATGTAAACTCAACACGCTCTGAATTCATGTCAGAAAATGCCTCTGGGTAGAATAAAAGGTAATGAAACCGGGAATAGGTTCAAATGTGTGTTCAGCTGTGTCTATAAGATTTTATTTCAAAAACATAATTTGAAGCAAATTGATTAAGTAACATTTGCTACATGTGGGTGCTAGGGCAAAAGTCTTTGTTACATTATTTTTAATTTTTTTTCACAATTTAAATGTTGTACAAAACCCAGGATAACTATTGAGATGTGAACTATGCTACAAATACAAATATTGAGCAAACCCTGAATTCATGTACTTATAGAACTAATATTTGTAAATCCTGGGTTATGGTTGTTACAGAAAAGGAATGCAAATGTCATAATTTTTTACCATGCATATAAATACAATAACTAGTAAAAAAAAAAAAAAATGAAAGTAATGCTCAGGGAAATGGGGAGAATATCTGTGTATGGTATTTCTCTTTTTTCCATAGTAGAGATTCAAAGAATTGAAGCAGGTGGTTATAAAGTATTTGGATTCCTTCAGTTTTTCAGATATGATTTTATAACTACAAAGAATAATTTAGGAACTAATATTTCCTGCTATAAATAAATATTTATTAAATTTCAGCAGTATCTTTAGTTCTACTTTTTTCATTTTTCTTCAAAGTCAAGAAAAAATAAATGTAAAAATGTAATGATTTCACTAAAAATAAATGTGATCATATGATCCCATTGTTTCCTAGATTACCTCTCTGTATCCACAAGTATGCAGAGCCAGACACCTAAAATTATTTTCTCCAAATGGAAATATTGATTATTTTAGGGGGAAGGGGAAGAATTTTGGTGATTGTTAGTACTTTTTATTTGAATTTTTATGGTAAGATTAAGAAATATTTATAAAAAAGAATACAGTCACTATTATTTTAAGACTCATGAAGCAATGACAATGAAGTACCACATGCCAGAAGAGGACAGCGTGACAAGGAATTTTAAAGAAAGGAATACCAACTAAATTGGAAAAGTTCAAGAACAATTCAAGGAAGAACAGACTTTAACCAGACCTGGAAGAGTAAAGTGTCACAAAGAATGGAAGGATGGAATGTGTGTTGAGTAGTGGGGGAAATTAACTTGAAAAAGACTGGTTCACTGACAGTGAAATGACTATATTCAAAAATACAGGAATATTTAAATACTAAAATATCTAAATATTAAACATTTAAATATTACTGTGTAGGAAATACAGTATAGTAATGATACAATTTCAATAGAGGGAGTTGGCCATTAATATTGATATGTGTAAAGTCCTAGGAAAGCATAGAAAAATGGGATTGTTCAGAGTCTGGTAGATCACAGAAGAATTCACAGAGGATGGAGTACTTGAGTAGATTCTCAAATAGAAAATTATGAATTTTCCAGGAAGGTGAGGGCTAATATTCCATGATGGAAAAAAAATGCAAAAGGACAGAAAGGAGACAACTTGTGATTAAAATGTGTGTGAGGAGAAATGGAGAAGGGTGAGGCTGCAAAGGCAGGCAAGGATAACGTTCTTGCCTTCGGTGCTTTCTGGAAGAGCTTATATCTAGCAGAAAATCACTAATAGATTCTTTCTTGGAGCGGGGTGGAAATGGGAAATAACATGATCAAATTTGTCTTTTAAAAAGATGGTCAGAAGGAAATGGATGAAAGAAAAGCAGAAAAGATGGGTTTAAACACTTCCAAAGGCTGGGAGGAAGACATCCAGGTTTGTGAGCCTCTTCTCTAACAGTACAGTGAAGAGGGGAAGATTTTGAGAAATAATAATGAGGCAGACAATCTATAGGTGGAAAATGATTTCCTGTGGGAAATGGGGACAGGCTGGGTTAAGGATGACTGAGTGACCTGGTGGATGGTGATGCTCTTCAACTAATGAATGATGTTGGTGGGATAGTTTGGGGGCTGAGCTAATGAGCTCAGCATTGAACAAGTTGACTTTAAGTGCCTGGCCTGGACCGAGGCCACGGATGTCACATCTTCTGCATTTGGTGGTAACTGAAGCCTTCAGGATGGATGAGATTGGCAGTGAAGGTCAGGAGAGTGAGCAGAGCAGTGAGCCGAATGTGTAAGCCTGGAAATACACCAGTCAGGCATCCCCTAGACTGTCCTGGATATAAGTGGCTGATTATTTTTAGGCGGCCTGTCAGATTTCATTTATCCAGCTTGCTGGTTTCAGCACTTTGTTCCATGTTGTTGATACCATTTAGAGTCTCGATTCTATCAGTCAACATATTAACCATCCTAAGATGTTTCCGCTGAAAATGGTTTCTAGCTAGCACGCACTAGTCTCCCAACTTCTTAGTAAAATAACCAGAGAAAGGATAAAATGTCACATGATCACTCAAAACTTAACAACTCTCTGAAATAGAAAATGTGCTGTTCCTTTGCAAACATTTCTGGAACTGGTACAGAAAGTCTAAGAAGAAAACAGCCAGAAGTGAAAAGTCAACAGAATGAGATGTAAAGGAAAATGGTTTATAAAATAAAGAATTGCAAGTGAAAAATTGTAATTGCTTAAATAAAATCCATGTTGACAGTAGAGAACACAGAATAAATTGTATGAATGACACACTTCAAAAGTTGGCTCTGAATCCAGAGTAAAAGAATAAAGAAATGGAAGGAAAATGAAAATAAATTGATGATAGTTGCAGAGGCAAAAGACCAGAGCACCACCCTCAGAATAGAGTAGTTGCTAAGATACATGTAAAAAGTATAGTAGAAGTAATAGCTAAAGTTGTACTTTAAAAAAAATCCTCAAATACAACAAAAAAAACAAAATACAGGAGAAGGAAAGTTGAAAGAGTTTATCACATTCAAAGGGAAACCAATGAAAAGAAACCTACACTACTTGTACACATACTAACAAAAATCTGTCAGAAATACCCTACAGGGGCTTCCCTGGTGGCGCAGTGGTTGAGAACCTGCCTGCTAATGCAGGGGACATGGGTTCGTGCCCTGGTCTGGGAGGACCCCACATGCCACAGAGCAACTAGGCCCGTGAGCCACAACTACTGAGCCTGCGCGTCTGGAGCCTGTGCTCCGCAACAAGAGAGGCCGCAACAGTGAGAGGCCCACGCACCATGATGAAGAGTGGCCCCCGCTTGCCACAACTAGAGAAAGCCCTAGCACAGAGACGAAGACCCAACACAGCAAAAATAAATTAATTAATTAATAAACTCCTACCCCCAACATCTAAAAAAAAAAAAAAAAAAAACCTTTGAAGTATTTCATCTTAAAAAAAAAAAAACATTACCCTACAATTCAAGCTTAAGAATGGAAAGCAGGACAGATCCAAAGGAAGAAAAATAAAGCTGGTCATTCATCTCATGTGGAATCTACATTCTACAGAATATAAACTTGGATGCACTGAGTTATCCTTCATATCTAAAGAACCAGAAATGAAACATATCTGCAGAAATGAAGGCGTTTTGAAAAGAAAATGCCTAGAGTCTGACGTTAAAACACCTACCAAAAACATTAACCAATCAAGAGTTAAATTGACACTAAGAACATCAACCAATCAAGGGTTAAATTGACATTAAGAACCTAAACATAGGAAAACCGTATATAAAATGATTTTCAGATTTTCCAAAAAAATAATCAGCAGGAACAATACTCTACCTTTCAAAATTATCTTAAAGAGAAAGATTTTAATAAACCATACCTATTTGAACTGGCCATGAATTAAATCTGCAATAAAATAAGTATATATTGAAATATGAGGTCTTGTAATTTTGTACTTTGATTTGTGCATTTGTCTTTAATGAATATGTATTTTTAATAATCAACTTTGTATAAAACATATTATATGTCTTTGAAATTTTATATCATCTGGGAAATTGATCAGTATGTCTTTGATATCTTAATGTTAAGGCTTTGATGATTATTGAACACAGTGGTTCCAAGGTCAGAACTTTATGCCTCTCGACTAGGCAGGCATCTGCCAAGTTAAATCAAATATTATTTAATTAATGGTTTGGGACATTTTTTAAACCTTACAAACCTTACAATTACAAATCTATTTAACTATAAACCACATTTTCCCTCTTATTCACAAGATTACTATGTAAGAGCATCAAATGTATTGCTTAAATCAATATATAATATGTTTATACCATTATTCTATTTTGCCAGTCTAATAAGCCTATCAGAAACAAACAAAAACGAATTGAAAGAGTTTAGCCTAACCCAATATGATTTGTTCTTGGGGAACTGGTACCACCTCCTAGGAATCACCTTTTCATTTCTAAGTATTTGCAAATCTGTTTTCAATTAAATCATTCATAAATTTTGCCATGGTTGCACATCAAATTCACTAGCATATCAAATAAAAAATTCAACTGCTTTTCAAAAGGTTAGATATTTAAACATCATCAATAATCTGACCCTATTCTCATTTTTAAATATTATAAGCAGCGCACTTGCATATATATCTGCAATTTTCTAATGTCTTGGGATGGTTATCCAATTGAATCTGGAAGCAAGATTTAAAAGGCATCAGGGAAAAATGATTTATTTATTTATCGAGGACCAACTGAATGCCAACACCAGGCTGGATCTTATAAAGTTCAATTTAATTAACTGACATAACACACCACTGAACTGGTAGGTTTGTGTCTATTTTGGAGATGAGAAAACTATGGCTCTGATCCATGAAGTGATCATCTAAAATCACACAGACAGCAAGCCACTATGCTAGCACAATGTTCGAGTCCCATGATTTTTATATTGCAGCAGTGATTCTGCTTCACTTTATCATCCATTCATACCACCCAGTATTCCTTAAGCACTGGCATTCTCTTTCCTTGTGACAGTTTTAAAATCAAAACTAGAGTTTAGAAATTAATTCTGCCTAAACTTTACATTTGTTTTCTTCAGCATTTTTCCCAATTTAAGCTAATTCTGTAACTTGGCCCTACCTGCATGTGTTTTCTTTTTCTTTTTTTTAAAATTTATTTATTGTAACTTATTTATTTTTGGCTGTGTTGGGTCTTCGTTGCTGCATGCGGGCCTTCTCTAGTTGCAGCAAGTGGGGGCTACTCTTCGTTGCAGTGTGTGGGCTTCTCATTGCAGTGGCTTCTCTTGTTGTGGAGCACGGGCTTTAGTAGTTGTGGCTCACAGGCTCAGTAATTGTGGCTTGCAGGCTCTAGAGTGCAGGCTCTTTAGTTATGGCGCACAGGCATAGGTGCTCCACAGCATGTGGGATCTTCCCAGACCAGGGGTCAAACCCATGTCCCCTGCAGTGGCAGGTGGATTCTTAACGACTGCATCACCAGGGAAGTCTCATGTGTTTTCAAGTAGATGTGCCTGTTTTGTTTTATTACCCTGTGCACTATCTCTCAACTTCTGTACTTGTCTTTTAGCCGTCTGACCCCAAGGGAGATGCCCTGGGCATGGGCTTGCTGAACCTTCCTCACTGGGATCATTTGTGATTAGACAACTACCATTTTATTATTTAAAGACCTTCCCTTCTGAAATTTCTTGTAATCTGAGATAACTGTCAAGTTATGTCTAGCTATTTTTCTATTTCAGGTCTATTATAATAAATTTCGATAAGACAGTTTCTCTTTCCCCAAAACTTCTCATTACTTACATTATCAACACATTATTTTCTTTCTATAATAATTAAAATGTGAACAGATCCACATGGCCCCAAATTTGCCATAAATATGCTGGTTGTTTTCCAAGACACTTGACCTGGGCTTGTTAGAAGACAGTTACTGAACACCAAGAACACTCAGGTTGGCTGGAAGATGGATGGTTCCATAGTCATTGAACACCAGGAGCAATGACCAACTCATTGAAACTACTTCATTCCCACTTCAGAGGATACTGGAATCGGGGTTCCATTGTACACTGGGTGGTCTCACTTCAAACTGTCACTGTATCCCTCTCGCTCTCAGTAGCACTTGATATAGCCTCACTGGTACCCAAATGTCCCACATGATACTATACAAACCCAATGAGGAGCTCATTCTCAACAACAGATATTCTTCTCCCTGGTTTCACCAGCAGCCCCATTTTTGCTACTTTCTCTCTATATTCAACCATTTCTTCCTCCAGCTTTCAAATGCTCATTTTTGTTATTATTTATTTTCCTACTGACTCTAGGTTACCTGAGTCTGTCAAGTTCTCTTGCCCATTCATTCATGCAACTGTCCAACCCTACTAAGTTCTAGCTAAGTACAAAGCCCTTTACTTAGGATGGGGAATCCTAATATGACTCTTTCTACCCTCAAAGAGCTCATGGTCTAATAAAGGAGATAACTTATAATTGAACAGTAATAATTCAATTTAATAAGTCTGATGATAGAAACACAAAGAGAACAAATAAATCAACAGTTAAAATTCAATTTAAGAAGTTCTATATGGAAAAAAAATAAGGGAAGGAAGACCATACAGGATTAAAAAAAAAAAACCTGCATCTTAAAAAAGTTCAACTCTTACACTAGCTAAGTACTGGAAGTACATATATCGAGATACCCACCACGGCTTAGCAACCTGAGGCAAAACGGAATATACATGTAGTTATAAAGTTGAGTCTGGAAGGGTGGCTAAGGTCAAGTGAAGATTCTGTGCTAAAGAAGCTGAATTGTTAACCTGAAATGTATGGGGAACCACTGGAAATTTAAAAGCAAGGAACTGACTTGATCAGAATTTATTTTACAAAGATGTTTCTGCTGGCTATACAGAGAAAGGTTTGAAGGAGTTCTTCAAGAAAGAAAAAAGAAAGTCAGAAGGCTGCTGTAATAAACTAAGCGGTCATCAGGACGTGGATGTGGCAGAAAGAAAACATAAATGACACCTATTTGAGAGATTCAGGAGGTAGAATGGATATGATCTATTTACAGAAGAGTCTGGAGAGTATGGAACAGGTAGGTTTTTAGAATGACCCCAGTTTCTGCTTAGTTAAAAATAATATTCAAAAAGGAAGAGGATAGGATGAATAGAGAACAAGGAATTTTTAGTACAGTAAAGCTGTTTTGTATGCTATGATACGCATCATTATACATTTATCAAAATCTATGTAATGCACAATACATGAATGAGCCCTAGGTAAACTATGACCTTCAGTTAATAATCATATAACAATGTCAACTCATCAAATGCACCACATTACTGCAAAATATTAATAATAGGGCAAATTAGCGGGGTGGGTATATGGAAACTCTCCATACTTTCCACTCAATTTTCCTGTAAACCTAAAGCCATTCAAAAAACTAGTCTAGGGCTTCCCTGGTGGCGCAGTGGTTGAGAGTCCGCCTGCCGATGCAGGGGACGTGGGTTCGTGCCCCGGTCCGGGAGGATCCCACATGCCGCGGAGCGGCTGGGCCCGTGAGCCACGGTCGCTGAGCCTGCGCGTCCGGAGCCTGTGCTACACAGCGGGAGAGGCCACAGCAGTGAGAGGCCCGCGTAACGCAAAAAAAAAAAAAAAAAAAAACTAGTCTATTTTTTTAGAAAA
The DNA here is from genome assembly GCF_949987515.2 of Delphinus delphis. NCBI lineage: Eukaryota > Metazoa > Chordata > Mammalia > Artiodactyla > Delphinidae > Delphinus > Delphinus delphis. The sequence goes on along the minus strand of NC_082698.1, from coordinate 49,317,566 downwards.
AATAGAAGGTGTGAGAAATACCAGTTCGAGGTCCCCCAGCACCTTGGGCATGCCACTTTAAGTCAACCATAGAGAAGGATTTTCTTGAACAGTCTACACAGTAAGCCTAAGGAAGTCCTATCTCTACACTTCCTTAGGATCCCAACATCTGCTTCAGAGGACTGGGTTCCAATCCTTTCACATTTCTTTCACAGCATGATAATGTAGTTCTAGATGTGACAGGAGAGAAGCAGGCATGCATCCCATCACAGGAGTGGCACAATCTGTTTGCCCCTTATGAACCCAGCTTTCCTGAATTATATCAATTTTGCTCCTATATTGTGCATTCGTAAGCCTGAGCCTGAATACAAATTCTACAGCCAGTTTGTGCCTATGGACGATTTATCACAGCCATAAAAATCTGGAGCTTTTCAATTCATGAATCTCAGGGTTCCAATGTGAAACAGTACACAGACTGCAAGCTGCACTGCATGTGATTCTAATGGATCCATGAATACAGGAGCAACAGAGGAATAAAAAGGATGATTTAAAAAAATCAAAACATGTGGAAAATCTCCAATGTGACCTTTAGAAAAAGGTGTTCTAGCAACACTTTGCCCAGCAGGAAACCAACACGTATACCCAATAGAAGACTTTGCCCTCAAGATAAAAATAAATAATCAGAGAAAAACAAACAAAAAGCAAAGCCAACTCCTTCTTTGCATACAGATCTATAAATGGAGTGTGACCCAAAAAGCAAGGAGCACAGAATACATGACTTCAGAGTTTAGGAGTGACATTCCTGATTCCCAGCTATTGCAGACACACTTCTAGGGATATGCAGCTCATCACCTCCCAAGGTCATTTACTAAACTTCAGACAGGTCTGACACCAGGAAGGGACTTTTTGTTGTTGAGCTAAACTCTATATCTTGAATTGTTCTACCCAAAGTTCCTCATTTTCTATATATGAACCAAAAAGAACAAGTCTTCCTTCAAAACTTAATGCATCCATTTAACATATATTGGGCATACATAGTGAGCGGTATGAACTGAATGTTGTATCCCACCCAGCTGTCACCAAATTCACAAGTTGAAGCCCTTACCTCCGATGTGATGGTATTTCGAGGTGAGCCTTTGGGAGGTAATTAGGTTTAGATAAGGTCATGAGGGTGGAGCCCCCATGATGGGATTAGTGACCTTATAAGAAGAAGAAGAAAGACCAGTGCTCCTTCTCTCTCCACCATGTGAGGACCCAGCAGAGAGAAGGAGGCCATCTGCAAGCCAGGAAGAGGACTCTCACCAAGAACCAAATCTGCTGGCACCGGGATCTTGGACTTCCCAGCCCCCAGAACCATGAGAAATAAATTCCTATTGTTTAAGCCATCCAGTCTATGGTATTTTGTTAAGGCAGCTGAGCTGTGACAGGCATTGTGCTAAGCATTGGTTATACAATGGAGGACAAACAAACTCAGTCCCTGGATTCACGGAGTTTATTATCCAGAAGGATGGATGCATTAAAACAAAAAGTAAACACATAAACTCATGTGACAATTACTAAGAAAGAAAAGTACTAAAGTATATGAAGGAGAAAAATAGAAAAGGGTGATTTAAATTGAGGAATATCCAGGAAGGCCACTGTGAGGAGGTGACGTTTGAGTAGAGACTTGAGAAATGAGTCAGTGTTGGCTGGGTCAAAAGCATAGAAGAGTGTTCCAAAAATAACTAGCTTAGTGAAGGCCACAGAGCAGAAAACTAACTGTTATCTTTGAGGAACGTAGCCAGGGAAGCAAGAGCACTGAGAAATGAGATTAAATACAGTTAGAGGGCATGCAGAATGCCCCTACAGCTTTGTAGAAAGTCTTGAAATCAAGTAGTGCTGGTCTTCCAACTTTGTTCTTTTTCAAAATTCTGTTCCCCATTCTAGAGCCTTTGAATATATATATAATCTTTTCCAGTTCTATTTTTTAAAAGTCTGCTGGGATTTTAATGGGGATTGCATTGACTCTATAGCTCAGTTAGGACGATTTGCCATCTCAACATATTGAGTATTCCAATCCATGAATATTGGATATCTCTCCATTTATTTAGATCTTTAATTTCTCTTCGTGACATTTTCCACTAAATTTTCTGCTAAAGGTGTAACTTATACATTTTTTTAAAAAAGTATTCCTAAGAATTTATACTTTTGGTACTATTATAATTTTTTAAAACTTGTTTTCCAGTTGTTGGTTATTAGTATGCAAAAATACAATTGATTTTTGTATAGGGACTTTGTTTCTGGCAGACTATGAAGATTTATTTATTAGATTTAATTTTATTAAAAGACTTTTAGGATTTTTCACAAAATGTCATCAGAAAACAGACAGTGTTACTTCTTCCGCTCAAGTCTGTACACCTTTCATTTCTTTTATTGCTTGTTGGTCAGACAAGGACCCACAATATGATGTTGGGGAAAAACCATCACTAAGTATGTTGTTAGTAGTCAGTTCTCTGTGCTGTTATCAGGGTGTGGAAGTTTCCTTTTATGTATTTATTTATTAATCATGAATGGGTGGTTAATTTTGTCAGATGCTTTTCTGTATCATTTGAGATGATCATGTGAATTTTGTCCTTTATTTTGTTAATGTGGTGAATCACATTAATTGGTTTTCAAATACTGAAACGAGCTTGTATCCCCCAGGGATAAGACTACACTGGAATATGATGTATTACCCTGTTTATATATTGCTAGATTCAATCTCCTACCATTTTGTTGAGGATGTTTACATCTAAGTTCATGGGAGATATTGGGCAGTGATTTTCTTTTCTTGTAGTATCTTTTTTGGTTTTGGGTATCAGAATTATGCCAGTTTCATTAAATGAATTAAAAAACATTTTCTCCTCTATTTTCTGAAAAAGTTTACAATTAGTGTCATTTATTTGCATGTTGGCTAGAATTTCATTTGTAGTGAGGCTTACAAATCCAATATATTTAATAGATAATTAATATTCAGATTTTCTGTCTCTTTTTAAATCAGTTTTTATAAGACGTGTTTTTAAAGAAATGTATCCATTTCATTTAAGTTGTTGAATTTACTGGCATAAAATTGTGCATAATATTGTCTTATTATTCATTTAATGTCTAAAAGATCTATACTGAAATCCCCACTTTCATTCGTGATATTAATAATTTCAGTTTTCTCTCATTTTTCTTGATTATTCTTGTTTGGGGTTTATTAACTTTATTAAACTTATCAAACAATCAACTTTTGACTTTGCTAATTTTCTATGTTGTTATACATAATCTATGTCTTTCTTTAAAATTACTTTGAGTTTAGCCTGTTCTTATTTTTTTTTAATCTTTTCTGAGAGGGAAACTAAGAATCTCAAATTTAAGCATTTTCTGTCCCTTATATAGGCATTTAAAGCTATAAGCTTTCCTTTAAGCATTATTTTGCCTGCATTCCACAAATTTTGATATATTGTGTTTTCATTATTGCTTACTTAGAAATAATTTTTATAGTTCTTTTATGATTTTTTTTCTTTGACCCATAGGTTTAGAATTATGTTATTTAAATTTCAGTGGGGATTTTCTAGATTTTTTTTTTTTGGCTTTCTACTTTAACTCAATTATAGTGATAGAACATACTTGGTAAGATTTTATTCTTTTGAACTTGACTGAGATTTAACTCTATGGCCCAATGAATGATGCATCTTGGTGGATGCATACTTGAAAAGAATGTGTATTCTGCAATTGTTGGGTATAGTGTCCTATAAATGTCAATTACATCAAGTTGGTTGATAGCATTTTTTAGATCTTCTATAGCCTTGTTAGTCTTTTGCTTACTTGTTATGTCAATTTCTAAGAGAATGAAATTAAAATTTGGCCTATATTAGATTTTTCTATTTCTCCCATTAGATTTGTCAAAAGTTATATCATAAACTTTGATGCTTCGTTATAAAGTACAAACATATTTAGAATTGCCTTTTTGGTGAAATTGTTTCTTGTATCATTATGTAAGGTCCCCCTTTACCCCTTGTAATACTCTATGGCATAAATTCTACTTTGTCTAATGTTGAGATATCCTCACCAGCTTTCTTATGCTTATTATTTGCATGGTATATCTTTTCCCTTCTTTCTCAATCTACCTGTGCCTTTATGTTTAAAATGCTTGTAAACAGCATATTTTTCCAGTTTTATAGTTGCTAATGATGGGAGGTCTGGTCAGATAACTGTTATTCCATCGTGGCATGTAGAGTAAGTCCCACATTCATTTTCTTGGGACCATTAATATGCACCATCTTTCTTTTCCAGTTTGTGGTGCCCCAAAGGCAGGAACTGATGTATAGCTCTATTAAAATGCATTTGTTAGCTGAAGCCAATCGCTTCAGGCTATTAGAATTTCATAGATCATTTTTGTCTAATTGGAGGCAGTGCTTTTCAAACTTTAATGTGAATAAAAATCATTTGGAGACCTACTTAGATATAAATTCTGATTCATGAGATCTGAGATAGGGCCTGGGATTTATGCCAGCAATGTTGGTCTGTGTGCCACACTTTGAATAGCACAGATGTGTTAAGACCTGCCAGCTCACAAAGAGTCATCCAGGTATTGTTTGTCACAGGGCACTAACTTGAATGACTTGATGTTGAAAGGTGAGTACGTGAAAATGTGAAGCTAGCAGCTGTAATAAAACAGAGGATGGTGGGACCAAAGGCAACCTGAAGAGTGCTAGCACCACCAAAGTCATTCAAATTTAAATATTTAAAACACTATGCTACCAAAAAACCCCATAAACTTGGGAAGTAAATTCAGGTCACATCCAACTGTTTATGATTCCTGTTCAATGTCTTTATCCATAAGTTAATTTTAAAAATGGAATCTTTATATCCAAACTGATGATGATCCATGTATAAAAAGCCTTTAAGTTCAGTTTGCAAAGAGCAATTGATCCACCTTGGGTTTGGCCATGACTTCTTAGATACAACAATAGCATGATCAATTAAAAATATGTTAAGTTGGCTTTATTTGGCCTAATACATATCTACCACTGCCCTGCTCATATTTTTTCCCATATTATCCACAAAGATATCTTAAAATTTACATACATAGGTCTTCATAAAATCCATACATCTCTCTCTCTCTTTATATACATATATAAAATAAATCTATACATTATAAAATTTGTAAATATGTATATATATATACACACATATATACATACATATGTATTTATTTATCATAAGGCTTTCACTTATCAATATGTATTTAAGGTTCCTCCATGGTTTTCCATGGCTTGATAGTTCCTTTCTTTTTAGCACTGAATAATATTCCATTACCTGGATGTACTCCAGTTTATTTATACTTTACCTCTTTAAGGACATCTTAGTTGTTGCCACATTTTGACAATTTAGGAAAACTGCTATAGAAAATTCACATGCAGGTTTTCAATGTGGATATGGAGAAAGAGGAATAGGAGGGAGGAGGAGGAAGGATTAAACTAGAGGGAGGAAGAGGGAGGAAGAGGAAGGACAGAAAGCATAGGAGGGAGAGGAGGAAGAGAAGGGCAAGGGAAGGAGGAAGGGGAAGATGATGGAAATGGGGGGGAGAGAAAGAGGGAAGAACAGAGAACAGAGTAAGAAGGGGAAGAGAGGTAAAGAAAGAGGAGAGGAGAAAGAGGAGGTGAATGGGGTATACTTATGCTTCTCTGTAGCATTACATACAAGAAGAGCAAGGGAACAAATTCTATAGAATTTGTTCCCTTGCTCAGGCAATGGAGCAACTTCTATAGAATAGCAAGGGGAGAAGTTGTGACACAAGAATATTACACCCAGATAAGTTTAATTCATGTGTAAATACAACAGAAAAAGATTCACAGATATGCTGTCCCAGAAAATATACCACTCTTGCTAGATATATTGCTCAAAGAGCTATTCTAGTTGAATAAAAATGCATTAAAATAAAGGAATGATGGCTAAATCATAGAATAAAGAGGTATTCAACAAGCATTGAAACATTTTGATCATAGAATTCAGTCCAAATAATGACTATAAATATGGATGAGATAAAACAAAAGAATGCAAATGCCAAATATGTATCTTAGAGAAACCGCAGAAGATTTAAAAACATAACAAAAGAAAAAAATCAGAGTAAACTGAGTCTAAAATCTCAGATTCTATCAACCAAAGAAATGATTGAGTAGGTGGAAGAAGAGGAAAAAAAGATATTCCACTATCCTCTTATATAGGCAGAGATATGAATATAGGGTTTCACTCTTGATTCTGAAAGAGAAATAGCAGTGCATGCAAATTTAAGCCTAAAGGAAACCACTGGAGGTTAAAAGAGGATGCTTAATTTCTAGTGTGGGCAAGGTGGTGGGAGAAACACAGTAATAACAATGGTAACTGAATGTTAAACTTTATGAAAATAATTAAGAATGCATAAAAATCATGTAAACATGATAGCAGTAAGAACAAATGTATTTATATCGTAATACCTGTCAACTGTATTTCAACAAATTAGATAGTCTACCTAGAAAAAATGGACAAATTTCTAGAAATGCACAACCTACTAAGACTGAATCATGAAGAAACAGAATATCTGAATAGACCTATAACTAGTAAGGAGATCTAATCAGGATCTAATCAGAGAAGCCCAGGACCAGATAGCTTCACTGTGGAATTCTACAATTTAAAGAAGAATAAACACCAGGACTTCCCTGGTGGCTCAGTGGTTAAGAATCCACCTGCCAATGCAGGGGACACAGGTTCGATCCCTGAGAAGATCCCACATGCCATGGAGCAACTAAGCCTGTGCGCCACAACTACTGAGCCTGTGCTCTAGAGCCCATGAGCCACAATTACTGAAGTCAGTGTGCTGTGCTCCACAACAAGAGAAGCCACGGCAATGAGAAGCCCGTGCACTGCAACACAGAGTAGCCCCTGCTCTCTGCAACTAGAGAAAGCCCACGCGCAACAAAGAAGACCCAATGCAGCCAAATAAATAAATAAATAATTTTTAAAAAGAAGAAACACCAATCTTCATCAAACTCTTACCCAAAAAAATTCAAGAGGAGGGAATACTTCCTAATTCGTTTTACGAGGCCAGCATTACCTTGATACTAAAGTCCAAAAAAGACACTACAAAAAAAGAAAACTACCAACCAATATTCCTAATGAATGTTGATGCAAAACTTCTCAGTGAAATACTTGCAAACTGAATTCAACAGCATATTAAAAGGATTATGTACCATGACCAAGAAGGATTTATTCCTGGAATGCAAGAATGGTTCAACATAAAAAATTTTATCAATGTAATATAGCACATTAACAGAATGAAGATACAAACCACATTATCATCTCAATGCAGCAAAAGCACTTGAAAAAATCCAGCACCCTTTCATAATAAAAACTCAACAGGCTAGGAATAAAAGGAAACATCCATAATGTAACAATGGTTGAGAAACCCAAAGCTAACATACTCAATGGTGAAAGACTGAAAGACTTTTCTCTAAAATTAGGAACAAGACAAGGATATCTTCTTTTACCATGTAGTACTCAACATAGTACTTGAAATCATAGTTAGACAATTAGGTAAGAAAAAGAAATAATTGGAAATAAATTGGAAAGGAAGAAGTAAAAGTATCTCTGTTGTCAGACAATGTGATCTTATATGTAGAAAATGCTAAAATTAGACAGATACATATACACACACAAAACTATTAGAACTAACAGACTAATTAAGCAATGTTTCAGGATACAAAAATCAATGCACAAAACCCAGCTGCATTTCTATACATTCAGAATGAACAGTCTGAAAGGGAAATTATAAAAACAATTCCAATTACAATAATATCAAAAAGAATAAAATACTGAAGAAAAATAACAAAAAGGCAAAAGGCATGTACACCAAAAACTAAAAATTTTGGAAAAAAAATTTAGAACGCAAATAAATGGAATGAATCCTGTATTCATGGATTGGAAGACTTAATATTGTTATGATGCCAATACTACCTAAAGCAATCTATAAATTCAATGCAACCTCTATCAAAATTCCAATGATGTTTTCTGCAGAAATAGAAAAATCCACCCTAAAATTCATATGGAATCTCAAGGGACATCAAATAGCCAAAACAATCTGATAAAGAACAAAGTTGGAGATCTCAAACTTCTGAATTTAAAATGTACTACAAGCCACAGTAATCAAAACAGTGAGGAACTGGCATGATGACAGACATACAAACAAACGGAATAGAACAGACAACATAGAAATACTGTCCCATAAGTGGTCAAATGATTTTCAACAATGATGTCAAGATTTCTTAGTTATGACAACAAAAGCAAAGGCAATGACGACAACAAAGAAATAGATAATTTAGACTTCATCAAAATTAAAAAAAAAAAAAATTCTGCATCCAAGGACACTATCAGCAGAAAGAAATGGCAACCCATGGAATGGGAGAAAGTATTTGCAAATCACATATCTCGTAAGGGATTAATATCCAGAATATAAAAATCTCCTACAACTCAGTAACAAACAAACAAAAACAACTCAATTAAAAATGGGCAACGGACTTGAATAGAAATTTCTATAAAGAAGGTATGCAAATGGAAAATAAACACATGAAAATATGCTCAACATCTCTAATCATGAGGGAAATGCAAATCAATACCAAAATGAGATCACTTCATACCCATTAGGATAGCTACTACAAAAATAAAAACAAAAACAAGCGTTGGTGAGGATTTAAAGAAATCGGAATCCTTGTGTCTTGCTGGTGGGAATGTGAAATGGTGCAGCTACTGTGGAATATGGTAAGGTAGTTCCTCAAAATTATTAAACATAAAATTTCCATATGATCCAGCAATTCCACTTCTGACTATATACACAAAAATATTGAAAGCAGGGACTTGAACAGCTATTTTTATGCCTATATTTATAGCAGCATTATTAAATAATAGCCAAAAGATGGAAGCAACCCATGTTCCTGGACAGATGAATAGATCAATAAAACGTGGCATATACATACAATGAAATGTTATTCATCCTTAAAAAGCAAGGAAATTCTGACACATATGACAAAATGGTGAACCTTGAAGACATGCTAAGTGAAATAAACCAGTCATACAAAGACAAAAACTGTATTATTTCACTTATATGAGGTAACTAGAGAGTCAAATTTATAGAGACAGAAAATAGAATGGTGGTTTCCAGGGTCTGGGGAAGAGGGGAATAAAGAATATTGTATATATATTTGCAAGATGATGTGATCTAGAGATAGTAGTGATATTTGCAGAACACTGTGATTATACTTAATGACACTGAATTGTACACTTAAAATGATTAAAATGATAAAATTTATGTTATATTTTACCACAATTTTAAAAACAAAAAAACAACAAACATGCATTTTAATAATATATTCTAATATCTAGGTAAATTTGTTTTTTTAAAAAAGTAAAGTTTATTCAGTAAGTAAAATACCAAAAAATAACAATTTAAAAACTAACTTTAGAAGACTATCCATTGAATAAATTGGAAAAAAAACTAATTATCTCCTAAAAAGGAAGGGATCAGACAGCTTCAAAAATGAGTTGTTGGGGCAGGGTTGCAGTGGAACAGAATAATATAGGAGCAAAGTTTTTGTACACTATTAAAATAAGGTAGTATTAATCCAAGTTAAACTGCTATAAACTAAGATATTTATTGTAATGCTTAGGGTAACCACTAAGAATATAACTCAAAAAATATATAGTAAAAGAAACAATAAGGTAATTAAAATGGTATGCAAAACATATCTACTTAACACAAAATAAGGCAGTAAATGGAGAAAATGAACAACAAAAAAGATGTAAGACATATATAAAATGAATAGCAAAATGGCAGAAGTGAAGTCTTCTTTATCACTAATTACATTAAATATAAATGGATTAAACTTTCTGATTAAAATGTAGACATTGGTAGATTGAATTAAAAACCACAATTCAACTATTTGCTGTGTAGAAGCTCCTCGCTTTAGATTCAGAGACAGATAGACTGATACAAAAGGATAGAAAAAATATTCTGTACAAACAATAATCAAAAGAGAACTGGGGTGGCTATGCTAATGATCAGAAAAAGTAGACTTTAAAACAAAAATTTTATGAGAAACAAAGAACATTATATAATGATAAAACAGCCATCAATAAGAATATATAACAATTACAATTATAAACATATACACATGTAACAAATGAAGAGAAACTGATAAAATTGAAGGGAGAAAGAGGCAGGTCTACAAAAATAGTTGGAGATTTCAATATCCCACTTTCAGTAATTGATAGAACAAGGCAGAAGATCAAGTAAATGAAAACATGAACAACACTATAAACCAACTAGACTTGATGAAATAGATAATATGAATTGCCCTATAGCTATGAAAAATTTAATTCACAATTTAAAAGCTCCAAAAATATGAAATCTCCATGCCTGGATGGTTTCCCTGGAGAATAATGCCCAACACTTAAAGATGAATTAACAGCAATTTTACATAATCTCTTCCAAAAAACAGAAGATGATTTCCTAAATCACTTTATGAGGCCAGTGTTACCCTGATATCAAAACCAGACAAAGACACTACAAATAAAAGTACAAACCAATATTTTTTCTAAGTTTGGATGCAAAAATCCTCAACCAGAATATCAGCAAACAGAATTCAACAATATATGAAAAGAATCATAGACCATGACAAAGTGAGATTCATTCAAGATATACATTTGAAAAAACAATCAATTTAATCTACCGTATTAATAAGTTAAAGAAGAAAAAGCATATAATCATGGCAAGTAATGTAAAAAAAGCATTTGGCAAAATCCAGTACCCATTCATGATAAATATTCTCAGCAAATCATGATCTTTTGGCTTAAAGCAATTATAACTATAATTAATGCAATTCCTGTCAAAACCACAGAATTTTTTTATATAGCCATAGACAAACTTATTCTAAAATTTGTATGGAAAATGCAGGCCCCAGAATAGTTGAAACAATCTTGACAAAGAACAATAAAATGGGAGGAATCACTATGCTTAGTATTAAGGCTTACTGTGCAGCCACAGTAATCAAGACAGTGTGCTATTGGCAAAGGAATCAGCACATAGATCAATGGAATGAATAGAGAACCCAGAAATAGACCCACATAAATATGTTCAACTGATTTCAGACAAACTTAAATAGTAATTAAATTAATAAGTGGTGCTATAGCAATTGGACATCCATAGCCCCCCCAAAAAAAAAGAGAACTCAAACTTCACACCTTATACAAAAATTAACTCAAAACTGATTGTGGACCAAAATGTAAAGTGTAAAACTAAAAATCTTTTAGAAGAACAAGCAAACAAACAAACAAACAATCCCAGATTATCTTCAGGGTCTAGGGCTAGGCAAAGAGTTAGACTTGATACCGAAAGCATGATCCACAAAAGAATAAATTTATAAATTAGACCTCATAAGAATTAAAAACTCCTCTTTGTGAAAGACCTTGATAAGAGGGTGATAAACTTCAGAGTGGGGGAAAATATTTGCAAACCACACATCTGGCAAGAAACCAGTGTCTACAATATATAAAGAACTTTCAAAACTCACTATTAACAATCCAGTGAGAAAATGGGCAAAACACATGAAAAGGTATTTCACCAAAGAGAATACACAGATAGTAATAAGCACATGAAAAGGTATTCAATATAATTAGTCGTTAGGGAAACACAAAACCACAATGCACTATCTCACCATGCCTATCAGAATAGTATAATAAAAAATAGTGACAACACTAAATATTGGCAAAGAGGCAAAGAAACTGGATCATTCCTACATTACTAGTAAGGTAAAATGGTACAGTCACTAGAAAGCAGTTTGATCGTTTTTTAATAAAACAACATGCTATTACCACAGATGCAGCAATTACCTTCTTGGATATGTATCACATATTAATAAAAACATGTTCACACAAAAACCTACATACAAATGTTCACAGTGGCTTTATTCATAATTGCCCAAAACTGGAAACAACCCAGATGTCCTTCAATAGGTGGATTGTTAAATAAACTGTGTTACATTGGCTTCTACCAAGCAAAAAGAAGCAATGAACTATTAATACACATAACAATTTGAATGAATCTCCAGAGAATTATACTGAAAGAAAAAGTCAATCCCAAAAGTATGATTCAATTTATATAACATATTTGAAACAACAAAATTTTAGAGATGGAGAACACATTCGTGTTTTCCAGGTGTTAAGAACAGGACTGGAGGGAAAGAAGTGCAAAGGAGGTGAGTGTGGTTATAAAAGAACAATACAAATCTACACATACGATAAGATTGTGTAGAATCAAATGCACACACACACACACACACACACACACACACACACACAGAAATGAGGGCAAGTACAAATGAGAAAGCTGAATAGAATCAGTCAATTGTATCAACATTAATATCCTGGTTTTGCAAAATGTTACCATTGGGGCAAACTTGTTAAAAGATATTACGAGATCTCTCTGCACTACTAATTATAATTGCATGTGAATCTATAATTATCTCAATAAAATGTCAATTAAAATAAAGACTAGATAATGTCATTCTGAATTTTGAATCTTAATCAAGAATCTGACCTCTTTCAAATAGGCAGTTGGGAGCTATAGAAGCTGGTTGAGTATGGATGACTTGGTTACAGGGCTATGGATCAAAAGAATCAATATGATGATAGTAAGTATGATGAATTAAAGGAGAAATTACTGAAGGCAGGGACACAGAAAACCATAATCAGGGATCAAGTAAGAGGTGATACTGAAGAGGGTATTGCACCCAAGGAAGTATGGACGAGATCTTTGCCTTTGGTCAGTTCAGAGATGACATATCCAACAGACATTCACTTTATCCAAGCTCTTTTGTAACTCACACAGTATGTGACAATCTGACTATAAAGCAAAGGCATTTCCAAGTTATTTCACTATGTTGAATTAATTCTTTTATGCCATATTTTTAACATTTTGGTTAAAATGAAACATTTTTAGTCCTTGGTTTCAATAATTTTACAATTTTGTAACTGTAAGTGACATAAATTTTCTAATCACTGTGATAACTGGCATGTTTTAAAAAATAATTTTTAGATGTTTGAAGATTGGAAAAATATATTAGACTTGTGGTTTTAATTAATTTTAATTAAATGTTTAAAATTTTTGATTAAATAAGTTTGTAATCAATGTTGAACGGTCTGAGGACTTTTAATTTGTTAATTTTTAATGTTTTGATTTATTAGTCTTATAAGCAGAATTTAAATATTCAAAGAAATATTATTTAATGAATTAATAGATTGTTTAATTGTGCATGAAATAAAATACAACAGGAGTGATGCTCCTCATGCATTAAAGATTACTGTCATCAAATTGCAGATCTGGAATCTAAGTCCTTCTCTGCCTCCTTGACACCAGGCTGCCCTGGCTAGGTCTGCATCCTCTCTTTTCAGCCTTCTGGAAGGAGTAATGGATCTTACCTTATGGGGTTATCCATCCTGGACACTGTGAGGAAGGCAGCAAGATTGGCTGTGTAGGAGGAGCACACAATGAGGGTGAAGAGCCACCAGCTGCCCATCACAATTCGCATGGCCATGGAGTTCGCTGAGGATTCACCACCTGCAGGAGGCAGGCAAAGGGGATTGGTCCTGGGCTTCTGCTCTTGCTTTGCATCTCCAGAGAAATTCTCTGCCCTGCGGCCAGGCATGAGGAACCACCCCTGGTGGTGAGCTGGGGATCAGGAAAGTGACTGCCGGCTGGTTATGGTGGGCTCTGACAATTCTGGGGAAAAAATGCTAGGACCACCAATCTTGGAAAGGGATGGCAGACCACAAAATACGGAAAAGTTAGCATTGGCATTTTTAGTGACAGGATGTTTCTCAAAATGCCAACAGTAGAGTTCTGAATATCAAAATCTTCTAGTTAGAAGATTCTACCTCACTGTGTTGAGAACTTTCAGGGCTGCAACCCTATGTAATGTCCCTTTTCATTTTAAATTCACATGGAACAGTCTCAGCAATTCTGTAAAATTACCTCCTACCTGGAGGATTTCCTGGCTTTCTTTTAAGAAATGAGATGCACCATATCACTTTTATTATTACTCAGCCCTCGCTAGATGACCTTTTTTTTTTCCTGTGATTTTCAGAAATCACTGCATGTGACTTGTAGTCAGAAGCTGCCTCTTTGAGGCCAATTGTTTCTCCTTGGTCCCTTAGGTGGTAGCAGAAGAAAACTCCTCACTGACTATTCTTATATAACCTCTCAAGCAAGTGATACACACATTTGCCATGGTGCAAATAAGGCTAGGACTCACATTAGGAAATTTGCAATTTGTTGTTTCCAGTCAAAACTACACAATCCTGTAACTCCCCAAGTGCTATCCAGACTTCTCAGAGACAGGAGACTTTGTATCTCAAGAATGCCTGGAGTACCGCTTAGATGATTGCAAAACAATTTTGATTTTTTATCCCATTAAGACTTCAAATTTAAACAAGATGGAGTTTCTGACAACCCTGTCTGCATAACAATCAATCTAATGTGGGAGGCAAGGAAAGTGCAAAGCAGAACTCGCAGGTTAATTTTATCTAAAGTGGAAAATCAGGACTTGAAGTTAAGTTCCGTGTTGTGATTTCATTTAGTTCCTATCTGGTATTACTCAGAGAACCTGGGAGCAGCATATTAGGACTACCTTAGAGATTAAATAAAATTGCATTTAAAATGACTTTGGCAAAATGCGTCCAAGAACTTTGCCAACGGACAAGTTCTTCCAAGCCCCTGGGGCTCTTCCAACATTGAGAAACCAGGAGGGTACCTTGCTGTACGAAGGCTCCGTAGACGATCCAGATGGCACTGTTTAAGGTGGCAGAAGCAGATGGCCGGGGCTGGGCAGCACTCTGAGCCCTCACGGCCTGTATCCGGTTCAGCACAAATATCATCACGCCAACCACAGGGATGGCTGCTGCAATGCAGGCCCACACGGCAAAATCAAAAGGAGCAAAAAGGGAGAAGATGCTGATTTTCTCCTCGGGCTTCTTGATGAGGATCCCCACCGAGTAGTCCATGTACCGCTTGCTGAAGTCCACCACGCTCTCCCTCTCCGGGGTGATGGTGATGGCGGAGATGGCTAGGTCCGCTCTCTGAAAGGCAAACCCATCTCATCAGACAGCAGTCCTCAGTTTACCACTAGGTTCTACCCTGGGTCAAGGACTGTCCTCTGCCCTTTGGGTTGTTCAGTTCAGAGGAAATGGACTTGAGAGTTGACACCTCGTGACTTTGAATGTTGTAAGGAAAATCCAGCACTAAGGTGTCTCTTATTACCTCTTTCACCTTACAAATTTCTCTCCCAAACCCTCAGAACTCCTGGAAACCACTTCTGGAGGAAAGAGTCTATAACCATCTTCATTCCTGTGTGAATTACAGTTTTTCTTCACTTTCTTAACAGTCCCCTTAGTGAACTATCTCCTTTCTTTTGCTGGTATTTCCCTCTTACCGCCCACCCCCATCCCTGCCCCAACTCCCTTCTATCTTCTTCTGGCCTCATCTACATCCTTCCTATACTTCAAGGCCACAGGGACACTCCATTTTTCCATCAAACCTCTCCAAACGCCATTAGCCCACACAGGTTATCTCTCTTTTCTAAAATACTTTAGAAGTTATATGGTGAGTATATAACTGCCTTGAATCTCATTAGTGTATCAGGCCTAGATTGTTTTATATGCAGACTCTATGTCAGAGAATAACATCCTCCAAGAAAAAAGGGGTCATCCACTTCCTTTGATCTTCTGCCTGCCTTAACTCATGGCTTCTCAGACATGTGGGCTGCTTCGTCCTTTAGTAAAGCCATGCTGTGAAGGGGCTCTCTGGGCATCCTGTGCTGCGACCTCAAGAGCACCTCTCAAGATTTTTGCTTTCCAAGATGAGCTTAATTTAAAAATAGACAAAGAGGGCTTCCCTGGTGGTACAGTGGTTAAGAATCCGCCTGCCAATGCAGGGGACACGGGTTCGAGCCCTGGTCCGGGAAGATCCCACATGCCACGGAGCAACTAAGCCTGTGCACCACAACTACTGAGCCTGCGCTTTAGAGCCCGCAAGCCACAACTCCTGAAGCCCAGGTGCCTAGAGCCCATGCCCTGCAACAAGAGAAGCCACCACAATGAGAAGCCCATGCACCGCAACAAAGAGTAGCCCCCACTCGCCGCAACTAGAGAAAGCCCACGAGCAGCAACAAAGACCCAAAGCAGCCAAAAATAAAGAACTAAAATAAATAAATTAAAAATACCTTAAAAATAAATAGACAAAGACCCATTAATAGTCTCATGCTCTACTAACTGAGCTAGTCGGGCACCCAAGACCCCATTAAGATGGAACTAGATTGTGAGGTTAAAGCTGCCAAGACTGGTGGAGACTAGGATCCTTATGCCTAGGTGGATGTCAACATAAGAGCATTAAAACGTACAGTGATCATCCCTATCTTGGCTCTGGGGTCTCTTAAGTAGGAGGCATCGTCAGAACTAGGTTTATTTTAGAATGACCAGTTGTGACAGCTGATCCAAACTACATATTCCAATTGGGGAAAACTATATAGAAGGATTTTATCAGGTCCAATATGCGGGCTAGAGGGGCAAATATACTGACATCTAAACTGTGAAATCCAACAACATATCTAGAGTAAAGAGAAAAAACGGTGGAGGTGGCCGTGTCAGAGATCTCAGACTTGCCACATTTGCATCTCTGGTTCTTGCTTCTCTTCTCAGAAACCCACGGTCCAGGGAGGTTTTCTGGGTTTTTTGGTTTATTTGTTTGTCTGTTCTGTTTTTGTTTTGTTTAAGTTTGGAGCATATTTAATGACAGAGAAAGAAATCTAGGGGATCAGGATAGGTTAACAACAAAGAATGGAGGGAAACTAATTTATGAAACCAGGTCCAGAGGAGGCACAAGAGAGTTGACTCGTGATGCTGGTGGAGGGGTGAGCTGTAACAGGAGGGAAAACACTCCCCCTACCCCGAAACTGGAGGTGAAGGCACGTGTCTGCAGATATGAACTTCACAGGAAGTTGAAGTAGAATCTCATGCCCAGATGTCTCTATTTCTTTCCCTAAAATAAGAGCACTTTGTTTTCTAATTTAAGATAGAAGATTATTAGGTTGCTTGAGGAGAAAGATAAAGTTTTGAAACAGTCTCTAAGGAATGTAGCCAAGGGGCCCAATAAAGGACATGTTAAGGAACTGTCCCAAAGGCCCAGTTGAGTTGAGAAGCCACACATTGTTCATACATCCGTCTGGACAAATTTGTGATTTTCTCCTCTAACTGCATACAGCAAGCTGGATGTCAGAGTCAGAGGGTAGATAATAGAACCAGGTCAGGGTTTCAATGTAACAAGAAATCAAGAATAATTTAGAAGAATCATACAGGATGAAGGGAACAGGGGCTTATCTGGACAGCCACAGAGGATGCACCAGGAAAGGATGCAGTATCAGAAGGGCACAGAAATCTTAGAGAAGAATGAACCTCAAATACATGTGCCAAGTGAAAAGGGCCAGACACAGAAGACCACATATGGTATGACTCCGTTTATAGTAAATGTTTGCAAATATCAAATCTATAGAGCTAGAAAGTAGATTAAAGGTTGCCTCCGGCTGGGGTTGGGAATGGGATTAACTGTAAATGAATATGAGGGATCTCACTGGGGTGATGGAAGTACTGTAAAACTAGATACGGTGAAGATTGCACAGCTCACTAGATTTCCTAGAAATCACTGAATGATACATCTGAAATGGGTGAATTTGATATATAACTTTTTCCACAATAAACTTGTTGTATGTGTTTTGTTTGTTTGTTTTTTAAGCTTACAAACAAAGCTTAATTTGTTAAGAGATTAACAAATTAAGAGAGAATTAAGCCTCGTGTCTGCATTCATGGGTTATAAAGCAGAGGACCTGTGCTTTAACAAATTAAGAGAGAATACAAGCCTCGTGTCTGCATTCATGGGTTATAAAGCAGAGGACCTGTGCTTTAGGAACAAAGGCCAGAGTCAGAAGGACGACAGGATTTAGTTATGGATTGGGACAGTGACAGTGACATGCAAGACGCTAACAGGGTACATGGGGGCAGGTCCTCGAAGGTCACTGGAGGTGAAGGGATCAAAGCACTCGAAGCCCAGGGTGGTCCGTAGGGATGTCAGAAACATCAAGATTGATGGCAACAGTAATACTGGAGAGGGGGGGGCTTGAGCAGATCCACCAATGTAAATCGTTGTCAGGAAATGACCTAGAGGTCCTAAGATGGAAGGGTCAAGGATGGGGAGACAGCAAATTGGCCTCACGCCATGAATCTAAATGAGGACCCAGGCTCTACAGGAAGGAGGAAGATTAATGATTTGAAATTAATCTGAGGAGCTGGGGAATGCCGTATCACTTATACGTAGCAATGCAGACACACCCACACACTCAATTCACCTACACACATGCATGTGGACACACACGATATACACGCCCACTTGTGGGCCTTGAAGAAGAGAACAAGCATGCATCAGTTCCCCCCAACCACCCCTCGTGAGAATTGGGTTCCTACTGCAGCCCAAATGTGGGAGTGGATTTCATGAAGTGTGGATTACAGAACAGGCACAGTGGACACGTTTCAAAGGAATGAGAGCAATGGGCACAGAAGGAAAACACAAAGTACCAGGGAATTAGAAAATAAAAGAGCAAAAATGGGTATAGCAGGGAGGAGGCGGGTGGAGGAAAAGAGATCCTTAGTGTGTGGAGCGTGGTAACTGTGGTCTGTCTAGCTGGTCCCAAGATTCCAACTTCA
The DNA here is from genome assembly GCF_949987515.2 of Delphinus delphis. Classification (NCBI taxonomy): domain Eukaryota; kingdom Metazoa; phylum Chordata; class Mammalia; order Artiodactyla; family Delphinidae; genus Delphinus; species Delphinus delphis. The sequence continues at coordinate 49,298,750 of NC_082698.1, read as the reverse complement.
TAATGGGCCCAATTTAGACATCACCCCAGAGGCAGACTGGGGTACCCCTCCCCATGGACCTGCTTTTGGGACCTACCTTGCTGATGAGCTCCCCGATCATCCCGTTCCAGGAGGTGTTATGGAGCTGGTGACCGTACCTGCCATCGGGGGCCTGGTAAATCTCATATTTGAAGCCCAGAGCCTTGGCCAGTGCATCCAGGACATCGATGGAGAACCCTTTGTAGCGCTTGGGCTGTCCAAGGATGTTCTCAGCCACCATCACAAAAGGCTCTTCCTGAGGACAACAAAATGAATGTTCTTCAACTAAATCACAGGTTCGTGAACACACATCTTTCCAGGGTATTATTAGAGAGACCAATCCGATGAACCATAATTTCAGAACGTTTGTGGACATGTGCATTGTATTTAGCCAATTTAGGCCTGGAGTCTGAACCCCTCTGCCCTTTTCTAAAGCAGTTTGTGGACACTCAGGATACAGGGCACAGGAAAATCCCTCCAGCCAGCATACTGATGGAGGAGCAGATTTATTTGTCCTGTGTCATCCCAGACTCGGCCCAGAGCCCCATCTCCCAGAACAGCACAGCTTGTTTTCATTCCTTCATTTATAACATTGAGGACTCTGTCCGCTGGAAATGCCATGATTCTTCGGGACCCACGTAAGGAATGTGGATACCTCTCATCCAGGATATCAGATGACAACAGAGCTCTGTGATACTGGATTGAGGGAAGACAGTAATACATCTATCAGATCATACTAGAAAATGGAGGCTGAGTCACAGGACAAGGCCATACTGCACGTTAAGGACAGGACAGCATTAAACCCCACGGTCTGAAAGTCCAAAGCCAGGCCATGTGCACATTCACACATTTTGCGCTATGTCACATGTGCTCTTGTAGGGCACGTGATCATCTGGAAAACACCTCAGGCTTCCCCACCACCACCCTGTGAAACTGAACAAGAAGGGGCCTTTTGGCAACGTCCCCAGAGACTACATCTCATTAATTTAACTTTGGGGGGAAATAAGGTATAATGTTTATTCCTGGTGGGCATATGGGGAATGCGGAAACGTGGTTGCCCAAGACTTCTAGAGCCAAGAGACGCCAGTGCTGCTGGGACAGAGGGGAATGTTTGGACCATGTCTGACCAGCTAATAAGAGATAAATCTAAAATGTCTCCTACAGTTCTAAAGAGATGAAGAAAGAAATGGAAAGGAAGATGCTTCTAAGGTATCTTAAATACGTAAAAGTCTCTGATTCCAGGACAACCATGCAGAGAAACTGCAACAAATGGTCTTCATTATGAACTTTGTGTCACATGGGCCCATCAGTGGTATTGGGTTCTGGAAGGATGTCCTCCCAACATCCTTCTGGGGGCTCTAGCTACCAGCAAACCTCTCCTAAGGACCACCAGTAGGTCAAGATCGTTTACATCCAAGAACAACTAGAGTTGTTATGCCCGCTCTGGAGCTCAGCACTGGACCTGGATTAGTGGTCCTTCTCTAGAGCAGTCCAGTGACCTCCCATGGAACGTCTCAGAGGCTTGGGGCAGAATCTCCAATCTCACTCTTCCTTCACTGTTCATAAAATTGTTTGAGTGAAAGGCCTTATGAAAGCTCAAGCCACTACTTAAGATCCCCTTCTCTCTAAACCCAGCATCAAGCCAAACAGAGAGAAGCCTCTGACTCAAAGCCTGAATGGCAGACCTCCCCCATATGCCCATGATCCTACCAAGACAGTCACCACTTTGAGAGTCAGTCCTTGGAGGCGACTGCCCATGGGCCTCTCCTGCAGGCTGCCATTCAGGCCCTTCTCCGAGTCCCACGTCGCCAGCTGTGAAGGAAAAAGGGAGTGTGAGGGACAGAACGGGCACCTGTGCAAACCTTAGGAATCGACTCCTAAACTGGGCTCCTGAATCAGGCAGATAGATGGACAACAGCCCTAGGAGTTTCCCAGAGAGCTAGAGGCAGCTTACAACCTTAGAAAGAATGAAGGTGTGACAGATAGAGCTCCACTTCCTCCAGCAGCTCATCTGGATCTTGAGGACCTGCCTCATCCTTGAAATGAAACCAATTGGTAGGAACTTGTTTCTGGAATGAACATTTATGTCCAATTTTACTGTCCACCTACTGAGGCCATGTCAATGTGTCTCGCACAAAGTGCCCTCTTTCTTTCATACTCCTTTGACTTGCCCAGGCCAGAAGGTCCTTGAGATCAGCTGCTTCCATCACCAGAGCAGGATGAGATCAAAAGTGAAGCAGGTAACAAAGACCCAAGTTTACAGTTGTCTTACACCCTGATGCCAATTGCAAACAGGACCAAGAGCTCACTGTCTTCACTGTAGCACTCACTTCATAATTTTCCCTGATAGGCAGGTAGAGGCCAAGAATACATGTGCTCTGGGTCTGCCACATCCTCCTAAGCCTGCAGGATCTGTCCAATAGATGCATTTAAGACCATCTAAGATGGTCAAGGAGACCCTATCCTGGCTCAGAAACAACTGGAGACACAGATGCTCTTGGGACTGCTTCCCTTCCCTGCCTCCCTGCAGGGCCTGAGCAACAACGATGAACCCTTTGTCCGATCAGTGATTCTCAATCGTTAATTGGTGAGATGTAAAAAGATAGATATTGGCCCCATCTAAAGCCAACATAATTAGGGTCTCAGCACTTGGACATGAGGAATGTTAATGCTTCCCCAGCGATCCTCGTTGAAAACCTCTGCTCTTCTAGGTCACTGGGCCTCTGATGTAGCTGCACATTAGCATCTCTTAAGAGGGCTTTTAAAACCAACTGAAGCCTGCCCCCTGCCCCAGAGTCTGATTTAACTGGTCGGTAGTGGACTGGACATGGATCATTTAGCTGCCCAGGTGATTCTAATGCACAGCCAGGATTGTGAACCGCCGCCACAGATGAAAGCAGTGATCTTCAAACCTTAATACACAGACAAATCACCTAGGGATTCTGCATGCATTTCTGATTCTGGGGCCTGAGATTATTCCTGTCTAACAAGCTCCCCTGTGCTGCTGTTGCTGATCCATGGACCATCAGTTCAGTACCAAGGGGTTAAAATTCAGACTGTCACAGTAGCACCTACCCTTCGCCAGGGAAAACCCACAAGACCCCTAGTTAGGCTGAGCAAAAGAACTACCCCTCTGCGGAAAAGTGCCACCAGATGCCTTAAAGGAGCCACCAATAGTGCCGCTTACGGACACTTCTACTCTCCCAGCATTTCCCATAGCCCTGACATCTGCAGCAAGGTCGGCACCCTGAGCCTTGACTATGAGGCCACAGTTCCAGAATCTGTGGGGCCGCTCTACCTGGAAGATACTAGAACCCTGAGGCCTAAAGCAGGAACATCGGAATGAGATATGTGGTTCTAGAACCAGTTTAAAGGAACCTGGAACCTCCTGCCATCACTTCCAACGTGATACAAGCTAAAACCCACTTCACCCTAGATAATAGGATGCCTGGAAGTGATGAACAGATCACTTAGTTAAGAGCACAGTCACATACTCTGAGGAACTCCCCACAGCCACCACTCATTAATTTGAGGGGCACTGCAGTGAAGAACAAAGTTAAGATCTATCCAAAGTCCTGTTCAAGGACATCAAAGATGCCACACTCTTGGAACTGGTATAGTGAGAAGGAAACTTCATGGCTATTTCTCTATGGGGTCTCAAGAAATAGCCCTGGGACTTGCGATCAATTCCCGCAGCCGGATTCAAATGCTGGTCAAAGGGAAAAGACAAACTCAGACAAACGGAGTCCAGGTGTTGACTCCCTGCATTCTTTGGACCCTTCGATATCAGACTCGGGGGACTCATGGTGTGTATTTGGGCAGCCTGCATCTTATCCCCATAACTGTTTAGCCCAGGCATTGGGGCTGCTTAACTCTATGTGTGATCTGCTGCACCCCCTGGGTTGGGTGGTGTTATGAAGGTCCCGGTCCCCTTTACTACCTCAATGACTTACAGAGTCATAATGGAAGCAAAGATGACATGTCAGCTCCAGGGACTGGATAGTTTGCTCTGTACCAGGACTTGAATTCGTAACGCCTGCTGCCCAACCTCCTTGGCACTGGTGATGGGGCATCTCGACTTTGTGCTGCCCTGGTTTGGATGAGCACCTGGAATGAGGCTCCGCTTGGCATCGACCAACCGGCTTTACCTGTCTTTCTATTGGGATTGTAATCAGTCATGGGAATGGAAGCAGGAAAAACAGTTGGGATAAAGCCCTGTCCTTCTACGGTTTTAGTTCAGCTGTGAGAAATGCTCTGCCTCTCCATCCTTGTCCTCACCGTGCTCTGCCTCTAGCCCACTGCCTGGCTCAAGGCAGCAGCACCTCTGCCCCAAAGTACTGCAACAGCCTCCCCACTGTTACCCCAACCTCTCTCTCTTAACAGCCCTCCTCCATTGTGCTGATACTTGTCATAAACTCAAATACAAACTATGTTAATTAACATTTTCTAATTACTTCCTATTTCTTAAAGAATAAAGGCTAACACTTTTCAACTTGGCCTAAATGAAAAGGCCTTCCTGATCGAGACCCAACCTTGACTGTCAGCTTCAGTTCACTCCAACCCCACCAAATTCCTCACCTTTCTCAAGCGCATGGTGTTCCCTCCTGACTCTTTACATCCAGGTTCTTCTCCCTGGAATGCCATTTCTCTCTGGCTGGGTCTGGTAAACTCTTACTCAATTTCTCAAAAAAATAAGCTCTTACTTTAGGGTAGTTTTAGATTCACAGAAAAGTCGCAGAGGTTATGCAGAGACCGTCCATATACCCCACACCCAGTTTCCCCTGTTGTTAAGATGTTACATTGGTATGATTAGTATGATACATTCCTCCCAACTAATGAAATGTTTAGTTCAATCTCCACCATTGATACAAAGCTGCAGTAGAAATGATCTTCAGTGTCTTCCATTCTAGACCTAAGTCTGTGATTCCGCTGTGCTATTTGCGTTTCTTACCCCGTTCCCTGGGATCCAAACCCTGTCTTCATAAACTGTCTAGAGGTTTGGGCACTTGGACTGGACCTTGCCTTGCTTATTCCCATCTCAGAGTTTCTAACCTTGCCTTGAATGTCATTTCTCCTCTAGACGATCAGCTCCCTATTACTGGTATAGTTTGGGAACTTGGAGGTATTAAATTAGCATATGTTTATGAGCCAATATATCTGTGTTCTAGGTGTGTTTCCACCACTTACCTGAGTGACCTCAGCACATTTTACAGCACAGTACTTAAATCACAAGAGGCAACAAATATTTTTGAATAAATTTAACTTCACTGAGATTCCATTTTCCTATCGATAAAATGGAATAAAAATACCATCCCTGCCTACCATGCTGAGGGGCTGTTCAAAGGAGAAAATAATTTTGAAATAATATGTAATAAAATAACTTAAATAATAATCACAAAGAATCAAGATATTAGAAGGTGTGTACAATGCGACCTTAATTATGTCTTCTTTTAAAGGCAGTGGTTAAAACGGGAGGAAATGTGTTTAAATGTAATATTTGGATTTATCTTGGTGGTAGAATTATGAATAACCATGATTACTTTTTTTACGCTTTCCTATGTTTTTAACAGGTTTGTCATTACTTTCACAAAAAGGAAAATATGCTTTTGATAAAAATAGCACGGGTGATAAAGCAAAATCCTGTCACATGCACTTGTATGATTGAGGGCTGAATGGAAGGAAGCAATTAGAGTCAAATTATCTATCGGTAGGTCAAGGCCAGTCTAAGAGTTAGAACTTAATATTGAATACATCAGTTCTCTGGTTGCAAGGAGCTATGGCCGAGGTGCCCATCTCCTAGAAGAGGCACACTGCAAGGTCTTCCAGGACAGCATCTCACAATCTAAGACACCTCCAAGATTGTGTAGGGCCCCATGAGCCTGCTTGGGTTTGGAGACAGGGCAGTGGCCCCTCCTGGGGCCCAGCTCCATGAAGACAGGCAGTCTTCCTCCACTAAGGAAGAGGGGCGGGTGGCATCAAATCTTATTAGTTACTATTCAGACCATCCTAAGGCAAAGTCATTTAAATCAAAGTGCAACTTCATGAGAGAAAGAAAAAAAATTCCTCCAACCTGTTACTATTATTCCTATTTCTTTTGTCTGAAAGTACTTAGGGACTAAAGGTTTTTTAGTTTACTGTTTTTCAATACTCACTTCTCTCTCCCTGGCCTTCAGGCATCCTGTACTCTAACAAAGAAAGAAAAAATACTTCAAAGAGAAACCAAAATTCTGCCTTCAAACACATCAAAGTAACCATGTTCCAGGATCTGGGAGCCTTCGAGCTGGGCAGGAAAGTGTACTATTCCCTCACATCAGCCTGAAGCCAAGTGCCCTAGGCTGAGTGAATCCTCCTATTTCCACAAAGCCTTGGCTCTTGTCCAAATCTTAAGACCAGAGTGGTAAACCTTCATTTGAGTGAGGCCATCCCTCTGAGCACCCAATATGTAAGACCAGAGCAGAGAAAGTCACAATCCTTTTCAAACAAAATCTTTCGTTTAAAAGACTAAAGTGGAATTTTTAAAATAAAATAAAGCCTTTAAGTGGATTCCCAAACTTGCCGCCCATCAAGATTAGGAGAGACTGTGTTCTGCCTCCCTCCTGAGGACAGCTTGGGGCTCCCTGATCAGAATGCTGGAGAAAAAAGTTCAGATAATAAAAGCCAAATGAAGCTGATAGGCTTGATAAATGGGAAGCCAGAAAAACCTTTCACCCAGTGAAGTCCTGACACTTAGTCATACAGCTGCAGACCATTTCATTTGTACGTAAGTGCATCTACTCTGACTTCCTCTTGTATTTTGCAGACAGAATTTTGTTTATGGGGTCAATGAATTTATGGCCACGGAAACCCACTTTTGACAGCTGACCTGTCAAGATCAGTGCCTGAAAAACTAATTTCCAGCACTGTTAAACAAAACGAGAACTGCCGCTGTTTGATAAGACAGCTATGGTTTTCATTCATTGCCAAGAGCTGCTCTACCCAGACCGGAAGCGTGGATGGAGCCAGAGGTTACAGCACAATCATTACTTGAAAGAGGATAAATGGTTTCAAAATCTGATGATGACAAACAACTGTTCA